>NC_069682.1:27997573-29220430 GCF_023699985.2 Odocoileus virginianus | reverse complement strand
TAAGTCCTTAATATTCATTGGAAGGACTGTTGCTGAATCTGAAGCTCCAATACTTTGGCCACCTGATGTGAAACGCTGACTGATTGGAAAAGACCTGATGTTGGAAGAGATTGAAGGAAAAAGGAGAAAGAGGCAGCAGAGCCTGAGATGGTTAGATAGTATCACCAACTCAATGGACTTGAATTCGAGCTGTGGGAGATAGTGGAGCACAGAGAAGCCTGGCATACTACAGTCCATGGGGTTGCAAACAGTTGGACACAACTTAACAACTAAACTACACCAACAGTCTCCTTACGACCATTAAAAAATTATGGTATCTAATTTTGGCTTCCTGTTAAGATGGTGAGCTAGGATGTGCTGCTAGCTTTCTCTCTTCCAATCAACTATAGGGAAACTAGAAGTGAGAAGAAAGCATGGATTTGAGAACTAACAATAATAGCATGAACTTTCTGCTAAGAGTGAACGGTGTGGAGACTGCTGTGTGTGGATGGGGTCAAGGTGGAGGGTAGATTGTAGGTACCAGGGTTATTTTGAGGAGGACACTTCAGGAGCAGTAAGAGTACAGACTGGAGAAGAGCTTTTATGTTTTATTCTTGCTTCTTCCTTATGTGGCTTTGAGTCAATAGTTGATGGATCATTCACCACAGAAATAAACTATTAGCACCCTGGTCTCTGGTGCCAGGGCATTTGGAGTAATGTGAGGGCAGAGTAAACTGCTTACAGAAGTGAGGAACTTATCAAAATAGACAAGGAGTGCCAGACACAATGTGACACTGTCTTCACTTCTGTGCTTCTGAACCCCCATGGCTAGTAGATTATAACTGATGGGGGTGAATTGCTAACAATGCCTATTTTTTTGACAAAAACTTTAGTAGTTACATAGAAAATAATAACTGTCTGTGTCGCTCAAACATGAACCCTATTGTACACATGATTACCTAAAAGAAATTAAAGTCTTAACAAAGGTAATCTAAAGATCATACAATTTCCAAAATGTTTTTAGCAATAACTACCGATCCTGTAAAAACTTGAAGTAAAATCTCATTGTTAAAATATCAGATGTTAATTGGAGTTTTCATTTTACTTGCCATTGTTGTCATCATTTTAATTTAATGAAGGTATTCTAGCAAGGCTAAACTGAGTAATGTTATACTATATTGAAATTTATCAGTTGGGGAAAATTAGAGGTTTTTTCCCCTAATTTCTAAAAAAAAAAAAAAAGCCTATTTTTTTTCTACAATGCCTACTTTTATTTTTTATTTTTTAATATATATGTATTTTTTTATTCATTTATTTTTTATTTATTTATTTTTTTATAGGCTAATTACTTTACATCATTACAGTAGTTTTTGTCATACATTGAAATGAATCAGCCATGGATTTACATGTATTCCCCATCCCAGTCCCCCCTCCCACCTCCCTCTCCACCCGATCCCTCTGGGTCTTCCCAGTGCACCAGGTCCGAGCACCTGTCTCATGCACCCAATCTGGGCTGGTGATCTGTTTCACCCTAGATAATATACATGTTTCAATGCTGTTCTCTTGAAACATCCCACCCTCGCCTTCTCCCGGAGTCCACAAGTCTGTTCTATACATCTGAGTCTCTTTTTCTGTTTTGCATATAGGGTTATCATTACCATCTTTCTAAAGTCCATATATATGTGTTAGTATACTGTAATGGTCTTTATCTTTCTGGCTTACTTCGCTCTGTATAATGGGCTCCAGTTTCATCTATCTCATTAGAACTGATTCAAATGAATTCTTTTTAATGGCTGAGTAATATTCCATGGTGTATATGTACCACAGCTTCCTCATCCATTCGTCTGCTGATGGGCATCTGGGTTGCTTCCATGTCCTGGCTATTATAAACAGTGCTGCGATGAACATTGGGGTGCACGTGTCTCTTTCAGATCTGGTTTCCTTGGTGTGTATGCCCAGAAGTGGGATTGCTGGGTCATATGGCAGTTCTATTTCCAGCTTTTTAAGAAATCTCCACACTGTTTTCCATAGTGGCTGTACTAATTTGCATTCCCACCAACAGTGTAAGAGGGTTCCCTTTTCTCCACACCCTCTCCAGCATTTATTGCTTGTAGACTTTCGGATAGCAGCCATCCTGACTGGCGTATAATGGTACCTCATTGTGGTTTTGATTTGCATACAATGCCTACTTTTAAAAGGTGTTTAAAGATGAATCCCTGACCAGCACAGGTGCCTTATTAAGTGCCAAGTATGATATATCATAAAAAACAAATGAAACAAACAAAAAAAAAACCCCTCACACCTAGATGCTAGAGTAAACTTTAAGAACACCAAAGACAGAGTGAATGATAACAGTTTCTAGAGATAAACAGATTTCCTGCAAGGAATCAACAAGCAAATACTGAAATAGTAGTCCCAGATACAAGAAAACAATGGCTTAATATTTAAAAATATTGGAGAGAAATGAACTTTGAGCCAAGAAGTTTATATTTAATTATATTGGCATTTAAATATGAGGGTATAAATAAAAAATTAAGTGCTTCTTTCAAGGATATTGTTTGGCACAGCAGTTCAGGACTAATAGGGCAATTTCATGCTTCCTGGGGGCCCAGGCTCCTCCTGTCATGTTGGCGGGACATCCATCTAGGGTTCTGGCCTCAACTGTGTGATCCACGGTGACTACTCCAGCCATCACCATCATGGCCATATTTCAGCCATCAAAAATGAGATAGAGAAAGCTGTGCCACTTCCTTTTTTAAAAAGTTACAACTAGGACTTCCCTGTTGGTCCAGTGGTTAAGAATATGCCTGCTGATGCAGGGGACACAGGTTTGATCCTTGGTCTAGGACGATTCCACATGCAGCAGGGCAACTAAGCCCATGCTCCACAACTAGTGAGCCCTCGGGCCCTTGAGCCTGTGCCTCACAGGAAAAGGAGCCACTGCAATGAGAAGCCTGCACACCACAACCAGAGAAAGCACACACAACTAGAGAAAGCAATGAAGACACAGTGCGAACGGAAGAAAAAAAAGTCACAACTAAAAGATAAACACGTCACTTCCTGTCATATTCCATTGACTAGAATTTAGTCACAAAGTCATGTCTAGTTGCCAGGGAGGCTGGGGAAGGCAGTCTTAATTCTGACTGTATGTGAGTCCAGTCAAAAATTCAGATGTTCAGCAATAAAATAGAAAAGGGGGAAAATGGAGAATTTTTTTAACCAGCATTATATATCCCCAACCAATAATATTCTCTTTAAGGTAGGGAAAAGACAGGAATGTTGACTAGTACCACTACTGTTTAACATAATTCTAGTGAATGCTATAAAGAAAGAAAAAGAAATGCTTAAGAAAGAGATGAAACTTTCATTATTATAGATGATATAATCTACCTAGGGAAAAAAATACAGAATCAATCTATAAGCTACTAGAACAATTAAGGGATTTTTAGGATTGTTGTTGGATGTGTCAATTTACAAAAATTGATTTTTAAATGCTTGTATTAACTGTCTAGAAAAATACCATAAAATAAGATGTGATTCTTAATTCCAATAAAATTTAAAGATATTTAGGTTTTAATAAAGAATGTGTGAGTGTGTTCAGTCTCTTCAGTCATGCCTGTTTCTTTGCAATCCTATAGATTGTAGCCCAACAGGTTCCTCTGTCCAGGGGATTCTCCAGGCAAGAATACTGGAGTTGGTTGCCATGCCCTTCTCCAGGGGATCTTCCCAACCCAGGGATTAAACTCGTGTCCCCTGTTTCTCCTGCATTGCCATGGATTCTTTACCACTGAGCCCCCCAGGGAATCCCTAGTAAAGAATACACAAAACTTTTCTTGAGAAAAAGTTTAAACTGAATAAAAGACAAAGAAATACATCCAAATAAACAATCCAGTGTCTCTGGGGTGGGAGGGATATTAATATTGTAAAGATGTCCTCCCAGATTAATTCTATAGTTCTTCTCAAATTTATATATTCAAGGAATCTCAATCAAGGTTCTTGGTTGAACTAATTATAAAGTTTATGTGAAAAGTTAAAGATCTATGAATGGCTTAATCTGTCTTTAGAAAAGATAATTTAGGGACAGTTTTTGTCTGACCAGATATTGACATATTGTGAAACCACAGTAATTTTTTAAAATTCAAAATTTTTAAAGGTTATAAAAGCAAGCAAATAGATTATTGGAGTAGAATAGATAATTCAGTGTCTTAATATATGATAAAGGTTCTAAAAATAAGTGAAAGACTGCATCTTAGATGATAGTGGGAAAGCAGACTCTCCATATAAAGAAAAATGAAAATAATACCTATCTAACACCACATGCAATGGTGGACTCTAGATGGATTAAAGACCTCAATGTGAAAAATATGCATTAAAATTTAATAGAAGATGGTGTAGGAGAATATCCTCTCTTTTAGAAAAGTTTATTTTATTGAATAAAAGCTGGACAGGAGGATATCTGCCTTTAGCTCCTTTTCCTGACTTTAAAAAAAAAAACCAAAACTTTATTATTATTTTTTTCATTTATTTTTATTAGTTGGAGGCTAATTACTTTACAATATTGTAGTGGTTTTTGCCATACATTGACATGAATCAGCCATGGATTTACATGTGTTCCCCATCCCAATACCCCCTCCCGCCTCCCTCCCCATTCCATCTCTCTGGGTCTTCCCAGTGCACTAGCTCTGAGCACTTGTCTCATGCATCCAACCTGGACTGGTGATCTCTTTCACCCTTGATAGTATACTTGTTTCAATGCTGTTCTCTCAGAACATCCCACCCTTGCCTTCTCCCACAGAGTCCAAAAGTCTGTTCTGTACATCTGTGTCTCTTTTTCTGTTTTCCACATAGGGTTATCGTTACCATCTTTCTAAATTCCATATATATGCGTTAGTATACTGTATTGGTCTTTATCTTTCTGGCTTACTTCACTCTGTATAATGGGCTCCAGTTTCATCCATCTCATTAGAACTGATTCAAATGAATTCTTTTTAATGGCTGAGTAATACTCCATTGTATATGTGTACCATAGCTTCCTTATCCATTCGTCTGCTGATGGGCATCTAGGTTGCTTCCATGTCCTGGCTATTATAAACAGTGCTGCGATGAACATTGGGGTGCACGTGTCTCTTTCAGATCTGATTTCCTCGATGTGTATGCCCAGGAGTGGGATTGCTGGGTCATATGGCAGTTCTATTTCCACTTTTTTAAGAAATCTCCACACTGTTCTCCATAGCGGCTGTACTAGTTTGCATTCCCACCAACAGTGTAAGAGGGTTCCCTTTTCTCCACACCCTCTCCAGCATTTATTGCTTGTAGACTTTTGGATAGCAGCCATCCTGACTGGCGTGTAATGGTACCTCATTGTGGTTTTGATTTGTATTTCTCTGATAATGAGTGATGTGGGAAGGAAATAGTGACACAAGTCCAAGAAACCCAGAGTCCCAAACAGGATAAAGCCAAGGCAAAACACCCCAACACACATATTAGTCAAATTAACAAAGATCAAACACAAAGAACAAATATTAAAAGCAGCAAGGGAGGAACAACAAATAGCACACAAGGGGATTCCCATAAGGATAACAACTGATCTATCAATAGAAACCCTCCAGGCCAGAAGGGAATGGCAGGACATACTTCAAGTAATGAAAGACAATAACCTACAACCCAGATTACTGTATCCAGCAAGGATTTCATTCAGATATGAAGGAGAGCTCAAAAGCTTTACAGACAAGCAAAAGTTGAGAGAATTCAGCACCAGCAAACCAGCTCTTCAACAAAAGCTAAAGGATCTTATCTAGACAGGAAACACAGAAAGGTTGCATGAACACGAACCCAAAACAAGAAAGCAAATGGCAATGGGACCATTCTTATCAATAATTACCTTAAATGTAAATGGGTTGAATGCCCCAACCAAAAGACAAAGACTAGCTGAATGGATACAAAAGCAAGACCCCTATATATGCTGTCTACAAGAGACCCACCTCTAAACAAGGGACACATACAGACTGAAAGTGAAGGGCTGGAAAAAAATATTTCACGCAAACAGAGACCAAAAGAAAGCAGGAGTCACAATACTCATATCAGATAAAATAGACTTTAAAATAAAGGCTGTGAAAAGAGACAAAGAAGGACACTACATAATGATCAAAGGATCAATCCAAGAAGAAGATATAACAATTATAAATATATATGCACTCAACATAGGAGCACCACAATATGTAAGGCAAATGTTAAAAAAAAACCCAAAACTTTATTTTGTATTGTATTGGAGTATAGTCTGTTAACAATGTTGCGAGAGTTTCAGGTGAACAGCAAGGGACTCAGCCATGTATCCATCCTCCCCCTTGTGTAGTTGTTACAACGTTGTGTTAACTTCTGCTATACAGCTAAGTGATTAAATTTGACTCATTGGAGAAGACCCTGATACTGGTAAAGACTGAAGGCAGGAGGAGAAGGGGACGAAAGAGAATGAGATGGTTGGATGGTGTCACTGACTTGATGAGTTTGAGCAAGCTCTGGGAGTTGGTGACAGACAGAGAAGCCTGACGTGCTGCAGTCCATGGGGTCGCAAAGAGTCAGACACTACTGAGTGACTGAACTGAACTGATACATTCTTTATTATATTCTTTTCCATTATGGTTTATCCCAGGATATTGAATATAGTTCCCTGTCCTACACTGTAGGACCTTGTTGTTTATTTATTCTATATAGTCTGTATCTACTAATCCCAACTTCCCAGTCCATTCCTATCCTATCATACCCTCCTCCCCATTAGCAACCACAAGTCTGTCCTTTATGTTTGTGAGTCTGTTTCTGTTTCATAGATAGGTTCACTTGTGCCATATTTTAGATTCCGCATGTAAATGACATCATATGGTATTTGTCTTTCTCTTTCTGACTACGCTTAGTATGATAATCTCTAGGTTTATCTATATTCCTGCAAATGGCATTATTTCATTCATTTTTATGAGTAGTAGTCCAGTGTATATATGTACCATGTCTTTATCCATTCATCTGCCAATGGATGTTTGGGTTGTTTCCATGTGTTAGCTACTGTGAATAGTGATGCTATGAACATAGCGGGTGCACATATCTTTTTGAATTATAGTTTTGTCCAGATATATGCCCAAGAGTAGGATTGCTGGTCATATGGTATTTCTGTTTTTAGTTTTATAAGGAACTTCCATACTGTTCCCTGGGCTTCCTAGGTGGCACTAGTGGTAAAGAACCCACCTGCCAGTGCAGAAGACATAAGAGACATGGGTTTGATTTCTGGGTCGGGAAGATTCCCTGGAGGAGGGCTTGGCAGCCCATTCCAGTATTTTTGCCTGGAGAATCCCATGGACAGAAGAGCCTGGTGGGCTACAGTCCCTAGGGTCACAAAGAGTCAAACATGACTGAACCAACTTAACACAGCACATACTGATCTCCACAGTGACTGCACCAACCTCCGTTCCCACCAAGAATGTAAGAGAGTTTCCTGTAGGAGAATATCTTCTTACAATGGGAATCAAAAGAACTTCTTACACCTTCACAAATAAATACCACAAAGCAAAACTAAGGATTTCCATTCAAAGAAAGATGCTATAGACACAGTTACAAGTGACAGATATGGAGAAATCATGTAACAGTGCCTGAGGATGAAAACCTAGAATATGTAAGGAACTGGAAAGGAAAGTGAAGTCATTCATGTCCGACTCTGCGACCCTATGAACTGTAGCCACCTAGGCTCCTGCATTCATGGGATTTTCGGGCAAAAGTACTGGCGTGAGTTGCCATTTCCTTCTCCAGGGGATCTTCCTGACCCAGGGATTGAACTTGGGTCTCCTGCATTGCAGGCAGACTCTTTACCATCTGAGCCACCAGGGAATCAAGGAACTGGGGATGTGTGTAAATGAATCAGAAAAAGCTAGGAATCCCATCATGAAGTGTGCGTCAAGAATGTGAGTTGTCAGTTGGGCTACCCTGCTGACTCAGGGGGGAAGAATCCACCTGCCAGTGCAGGAGACACGGGTTCAGTCCTTCATCTAGAAAGATCCCACACGCTTCAGAGCAGCTAAGTCCATGCACCACAACCGCTGACCCTGTGCTCTAGAGCCCAGGAGCTTCAACTACTGAGCCCAAGCGCCCCAGAGCCTGTGCTCTGCAACAAGGGAAGCCACTGCCATGAGGAGGCTTCGTACCACAACTAGAGCACCGCCCATGCTCACTGCAGCTGGAGGAAGCCCTCGCACCAATGAAGACCTGG
This sequence comes from Odocoileus virginianus, assembly GCF_023699985.2. NCBI lineage: Eukaryota > Metazoa > Chordata > Mammalia > Artiodactyla > Cervidae > Odocoileus > Odocoileus virginianus. The sequence goes on along the minus strand of NC_069682.1, from coordinate 29,212,203 downwards.
CACAGCCAAAAATAAAAAATAAACTAATTATGAACCCTCGGTTTACACAAGGGAAAGCCCCAAACTTAGGAAACACAGTAGAGTTACCCAAATGCTTTATTCGTCATAAATGCAAAGTAACATTACAATGAAATATCCCTTCACACACATTAGCTTGGTAGAATGACAGGGAAGTGGAGTTATAAGCACCCTCATGCATGGCTGATAGGAATATAGATTGGTGTAAATATTCTGGAGAGTATTTAGGCAGAAGATGATCAAATAAAATATACATATATCCTAAAATCCAGGAATTCTCTTCCTTGGCATTTCTCAAAGAAATTCACCCACAGGCCCAGAATAGAACACCTACATAGTTGTTCATCATAGCACTATTTATGGGGGTTGGAGAAAATCTGGGTGTCTGTTACTGAGGTAGAGCATAGATATAATGTTTTCTATGGAATGTTACATGGAATACAGGGCAACAGCCAGGGGCAATGCACTGAACATACAGCAACATGGATGTCTTTTAACATGGATAACATGGTGCTGAGCAACTGAAGTAAGAAAGAATGGTATCTGTAGCCTAGTACCATTTATGTAAGCCTATAAGAAATGCATGGAACACCAAAATGCCATTTTATAAAAATAATCACAGATAAGAGAATATTCATCAAAGATACTAGAAACACTTCCAGGGAAGGATATTGGAGGGATGAGACTGGGAATGATAATCAAAGGAAATCAATAGATGAAGGCTGCACAGAGTCTTCCTTTTGCTTGATTCATGAAAATATTAGGATGGGTTGGCCCCTCAAGGGTCCCCGCCCTGAAGGAGCAGGGCACAGAATATTTCTGCTAGACTGGGTGGGCGGTGACATAGGTTCAAGAGTGAAGGGACCACCTGAAGAGGAACCTGCTCCTGATAAGAATCTCAAAGGCAGAGAACTGGATGCCAAGGAGAGTACTGTCCATCTTCCTAGTTTTGCCTACCTTTCCGTAAGGAAAATGTATAATCTTTGGATTAAAAATAATCCAAGGCCAAGTACCATACCACATGGGGGCATTTTTCTTTTAGTAAAAGTGAAGATCCACCATCTGAGAAAATGAAGCCTAAAGTGGGGTATACGGTGGGGATGCTCAGCCTTATTTCATGGGGGAGTTCCTGACTCCACTCTTAATTGGCTGCAACTGGACTAATTTCCTCAGGTGTAATTTGTCTCCACCAGAGGCTTTAAAACCTCACAGTGTATCAAATACAGCAGAAAAAAGTGAAGTGGAAGGGGAAAATGTCATCAAATTTTAAAATCATCTGTGAAATTATGGTAAATGGTACAATACTGACATAATGCTTTCCCTTCTTCAGATTCCTCAGAAATGCTTTGGGATTATACTTCAAAAATATTTTAAATCTTTTCTTTTAAAAACCTCCCTAAACCCTAAGATGTTATGCTTTTTAGAAAGCTCTAACTTATTTCTTCCTAAAGCTATGTTTCTTTTCTGGTTTTGTTATTGAAAAATACTGCAAATTCTAAGTCGCAAACAAATGGGATAAAATAAAATGATAAAAAACATTTGGAGTATGGCTGCAATAGAGGATAAATTTAATCAAAATGATTCTTTACTATATATAGTTCTATAATAGACACACACACACACACACACACACACTCTATATATCTATACTACGTATAGATCAGTTGGTCATTCGTGTCTGACTCTTTGTGATCCCGTGGAGCCTGCCAGGCTCCTCTGTCCATGGGATTCTCTAGGCAAAAATACTAGAGTGGGTTGCCATTTCCTTCTCCAGGGGATCTTCCTGATCCAGGAATCGAAATTGCATCTCCTGCATCTCCTGCATTGCAGGTGAATTCTTTACTGCTGAGCCACCAGGGAAGCCTATAGATTCTATGAGATACATCTTATATAGAGATTTAAAAATACTAAAATCTGTATTATTCCATTTACTATGAATAAAGATAGGATGACCTGTCAGCAAACACTGCAGGATTTCACTCCAGTGGGGGCCTTTGAGTCAACAACAACTGTACTGAAATGGACATAAGAGGGGCAATGGGAGGGGCTAGAGAGTGAGACTTCCATGGTTGTGGAATTTTGGATTTATAAGATGCAAAGTTCTAGGGATGGTGGTGATGGCTCCACGAGGTGAATGTATCCGATTCCTCAGAAACGTGCTTAAAAAGGTGATGATTGTAAAGGGTATGTGACTTGTGTTTTATTTCACTTAAAATAAATTCTTAAAATAAAAAACAGAAAAAAGAAATAAAAGGGGAGATATCCAATGGGATTCCAGAAAGAGGCATTTTCTCCTGCTTATTAATAGAAAAGGAAAACACTCATCAAATTTAGGGGTTAGTTAAGGAGCAGTGGAGCTATTCCATGCCCACAAAAATTCCTTGAGAATCAGAATCCAGGGGAAAGGACCAAGGACTGAACATTAGGGGGAAAATGCCTGGCTTTTTCAATGGTTTTCAACCTTTTTCCCATCCCCAAAGCCTGAGACACAGAACACACTAATGTCACTTAATAGAGCTTTTCATTGATTGTCATGAGACTCACGTTGGTTTTAGGATAGGTAGCAAAACCAGGGCCATTGCTAAGGCCACACTTGGATGTTGATAATGAAACCTTCTTGTTTCTGATAAGAATCATTCCTTTTCTGCCTCCTTCCACTCAGTCCCAAGGTATGGCTGAGCGTGGATTCAATGGTGCATCCATTTCTTCCAGCAGTGGCTCTTCATCAACAAGCTTCTATTTAATACTTTCTGGCTTTCCTGTTACTGAAGGAACACTGCTAGTATCCCTGCCACCACTTCTAAAATAGATCTTGTCTTGTTTCTCAATAAAAATGACTGTTTCATCTAGCTTGCCAATGACCTCAGAAGAAAATGTTTTGCTCTGTGTATTTGCCACTCTAGTGAATTCCACAGATCTTCCATTTCATATTCAAGAAGTCACTGTTGTTGTTTTTTTTAAAGCTCAGGTAGAATGAAATTTATGTATACTTGGAAGACATCATAATAATGCTTATTTTGCAGGTTAACTTATAAGCTATGTTTTATATATATCCTCTCATGTCATTCATTGTGCAAACATTTGCTGTCACCTACTTAGGTCTCAGTGTGGTTCTCAGCACCAGGGCAGCGGTTGAACAAGGCAGGTAACACTCCTGCCTTCAGGGAGCTTGGCCTTCCAACCAGAAAAACTATAAGTTTTATATATTTTCTTAAATGAAAAGCAGTATTAAAAAGGAAATAAGAAATATTGGAAAATTAAAAATTTTTTTAAGATTTTTTTTTTTATTGTTGACTATCTTTTAAAGTCTTTTATTGAATTTGTTTCAAGTTGCTTCTGTTTTGTATTTTGGTTTTCTGACCATGAGGCATGTGGGATCTTCACTCCCTGACCAGAGATTGAACCCAAACCCCCTGCATAGGAAGGTGAAATCTTAACCACTGGACCTCCAGGGAAGTCCCTAAATTTCTTAAATATCTAAAGACATAAAAATCAGTGAAATGTGGTTAATTGGTCATTCCTGGAAAAAGAAAAAAAGTGTGTGAGAACTCTTTTTACTATTGTGTTTGGTTCAAATTGCTTCCCTAGTGGAGACCCAGGTTCCATCCCTGGGTTGGGCAGATCCCCTGGAAAAGAGAATGGCAACCCACTCCAGTATTCTTGCCGGGACAATCCCATGTACAGAGGAGCCTGGCAGGCTACAGTCCATGTGGTTACAAAGAGTTGGACACGACTGAGTGACTAACATTTCAGTTCAAATTAATTCATGTTAGTCTAATATCTGAATTGAAACACTATACATTCTGAAAGTGTGCTTTATTAAAAATTAGCTGATCTGGGAATTCCCTGGCAGTCCAGTGGTTAGGACTAGGCACTTTCACTGCTCAGGTCCAGGTTCAATCCTTGGTTGGGGAACTGAGATCCCGTAAGCCACATGGTTAAAAGAAAAAAAAAAAAGCTGATGAGAAAATGGCATGAGGAATTTTCTTTCCCTCAAGTGTGTGTTGTATAGTCTTGTTTCACAGCAGAGGAATCTTTCCTACCTGTGTTGGATGATATTCATCTGTTCAACTCTGCTTAAACTTGATGACAGTCTATAAAGAAGTGTGTTTTTAAAATGGCAACTCATCCTTAATCTGTAATTTTAGATTTTGCAATATCTTGTATTAAACTTTCTCTAGCCACCCTTGCTTTTAATTAAATATCTAAACATCTTTTTGGAGACACTGAGCTATTTCTGTTTCTTTAGCCCTGTATCACTGACAAATTCTCATAAATTAGACCTACTTAAAAAAAGAGCTCAGAGTAAAAACCTTTTAATTTTTAAGGTATTTTCACTGGAAACATAAGTCCCAGTTATAGCCCTAATGTTTTTGAATGTATTTAACCTATTTTCTGGAACAGACTTAAAATAATTAGGGCAAAATCAGTCCTTCTAAGGCAGAATGTAATCAGTAACTGCAGCAACATGCAGCTGATTTCAGTAAGAAGTATGGAAAAATATCTGTTTCCAACTCTGTGGCACACAGGGTAATATTTGATGGACACCCACAGAGGCAGTAGAGATTCCTTGGTCCACAGCTGCTAATAACTTGCTTTGGGACTAGGGAAAAATCATTTCACTTTCCACTGGCTGGGCCTTCACAGCTGGAAGAGGAAGGATAATTAGGCTGTTATTTGGATAAAGCAGAAAAGAAAATTCTGGCTCTGCTGGCCTGACTCCAATAATCCAAACACAAAGCATGGCATTGGCTCCAATGATCTGAATAGCTCCTTCAAACTTTTATTTTATGTGCAGGTTGGAACTTTAACTGCACAGACAAAAGGTCAAAGGAAACTATTAAAGAGAAACAAATAAAAGTGCCTGTGGAAGAAAAACAGTGAGGTTAATTGACTGAGAGGGTCAGTGTTCATTAGTAACACAAGCTTCTCAGAGAAACCACAAAAGGAAGACCAAGTTGTTTCAACTCCATAATTTTAGTTATAATATACATTTGGTTAAATTTATATTTTAATTACACATTCATAAATGTCACTGAAAAGTCTTAATTGAGATAATGAAGTGATAAAATCACTTATAAAATGTTAATGATGTGGAACATGTAAGGTCCCTGATCAAAATAAATGGAATATAAGGATATCCTGGGACTTCCCTGGTGGTCCAGTGGTTATGAATCTGCCTTTCAATGTTGGGGATTTAGGTTCAATCCCTGCTTATATCACAACCAGAGAGTCCACGTGCCATGAGGGAAGATCCCTCCAGCATGATGCAATGAATATCCTGTGTGCCACAACTAAGATCCAATACAGCCAAATAAATAAATAAAATATTAAAGAAAAAATACAGATTACTTCTCTAACCTAGATAATCAGCCCATCAGCATTAGGTGTCTTTGAACATAAGTGGTAAATGGGACTCATTCAAATATGCAAATATCGTTAAGGAACATTTTCCAAAGGAAAATTAACTAAGGTGGGTAAACTTATGGTTATCTTCTAATTTCAAAGTGAAATTACCACCTCTAGGAGGAGGTTGCCATTAGCCCCAGCATAGAGCTGCTGAGCAGAGAGAGGACCCACAAACTACAGAACTATTATACCAAAGAAATTCTCACACTGTTAAGAAAGTTCTAAGACCCACAACAGATTTCCCAACCTGGGAATCTGCTAAAGGGACTAAGAACCCCCAGGGAATTTGACTTTGGAGGCCAGTGGGATTTGATTAAGAACCTCCACAGGACTGGGGAAACAGACTCTTAGAGGGCACAAACAAAACCTTGTGAGCACCAGGAGCCAGGAGAGAGGCACAGTGTCCCCACAAGAGACTGAACCAGGCTTGCCTGTGAGTGTCCAGGAGTCTCTGGCCAAACAGGAGGGAACTCAACCCCACCCATCAACAGAAAATTGGATTAAAGATTTATTGAGCATAGCCCTGCCCATCAGAACAAGACCCAGTTTCCCCCTCAGTCAGTCTCTCTCATGAGGAAGCTTCCATAAACCTCTTATCCTTATCCATCATAGGACAGACAAAATGAAAGCCACAATCACAGAAAACTAACCAAACTGATCACATGGACCACAATCTTGTCTAACTCAGTGAAACTATGAGCCATGCCATGTAGGGCCACCCAAGACGGATGGGTCATGGTGGAGAGTTCTGACAAAACACGGTCCACTGGAGAAGGGAATGGCGAACCACTACAGTATTCTTGCCTTGACAACCCCATGAACAGTATGAAAAGGCAAAAAGATAAGACACTGAAAGATGAACTCCCCAGGTCAGTAGGTGCCCAATATGCTATTGGAGAAGAGTGGAGAAATAACTCCAGAAAAAATGAAGAGACGGAGCCAAAGTGAAAACAACACCCAGTTGTGGATGTGACTGGTGATGGAAGTAAAGTCCAATGTTGTAAAGAGCAATATTGCATAGGAACCTGGAATGTTAGGTCCATTAGTCAAGGTAAATTGGAAGTGGTCAAACAGGAGATGGCAAGAGTAAACATCAACATTTTAGGAATCAGTGAACTAAAATGGACTGGAGTGGGCAAATTTAATTCAGATGACACTTATAGCTACTACTGTGGACAAGAATCACTTAGAAGAAATGAAGCAGCCCTAATAGTCAATGAAGAGTCTGAAATGCAGTACTTGGGTGCAATCTCAAAAATGACAGAATGATCTCTGTTCTTTTCCAAGGAAAAACCATTCAGTATCACAGTAATCCAAGTCTATGCCCCAACCACTAATGCCGAAGGAGCTGAAGTTAAATGGTTCTATGAAGAGCTATAGGACCTTCTAGAACTAACACCAAAAAAAAAAAAAAAAAAAAAAGATGTCCTTTTCATCATAGGGGACTGGAATGGAAAAGTAGGAAGCCAAGAAATACCTGGAGTAACAGGCAAGTTTGGCCTTGGGGTACAACATAAAGCAGGGCAAAGGCTAACAGAATTTTGCTAAGAGAATGCACTGGTCAAACACCCTTTTCCAACAACACAACAGACAACTCTACACATAGACATTGCCAGATGGTCAGTACTGATTCAGATGGCATATATTCTTTGCAGAAGATGGAGAAGTTCTATACAGTCAGCAAAAACAAGACCAGAAGCTGACTGTGGCTCAGATCATGAACTCCTTATTGGCAAATTCAGATTTAAACTGAAGAAAGTAGGGAAAACCACTAGACCATTCAGGTATGACCTAAATCACATCCCTTAGGATTATACAGTGGAAGTGACAAATAGATTCAAAGGATTAGGTCTGATAGACAGAGTGCCTGAAGAACTATGGATGGAGATTTGTGACAAGGTACAGGAGGTAGTGATCAAAACCATCCCCAAGAAAAAGAAATGCAAAAAGGCAAAACGGTTGTCTGAGGAGGCCTTACAAATAGCTGTGAAAAAAAGAGAGAAGTGAAAGACAAAGGAGAAAAGGAAAGATAAACCCATTTGAATGCAGAGTTCCAAAGAATAGCAAGGAGAGAAAAGAAAGCCTTCCTCAGTGATCAATGCAGAGAAATAGAGGAAAACAATAGAAGGGGAAAGACTAGAGATCTCTTCAAAAAAATTGGAGACAGCAAGGGATACCCATCCCTTTGGATGGATACCCATCCAAAGATGGGTACAATAAAGGACAGAAATGATATGGACCTAACAGAAGCAGAAGATGTCAAGAAAAGGTGGTAAGAATACACAGAAGATCTTAATGACCTAGATAACCACAATGGTGTGATCGATCACCTAGAGCCATACATCCTGAAGTCCAAAGTCAGGTGGGCCTTAGGAAACATCATTACGAACAAAGCTAGGGGAGGTGATAGAATTCCAGCTGAGTTATTTCAAGTTCTAAAAGATGATGCTGTTAAAGTGCTGCACTCAATATGCCAGTAAATTTGGAAAACTCAGCAGTGGCCACAGGACTGGCAATGTTCAGTTTTCATTCCAATCCCAAAGAAGGGCAATGCCAAAGAATGCTCAAACTACTGCACAATTGCATGCATCTCACATGCTAGCAAAGTATTACTCAAAATTCTCTAAGCAAGGCTTCAAGAGTATGTGAACTGAGAACTGCCATATGGTCAAGCTGGATTTAGAAAAGGCAGAGGAACCAGACATCAAACTGCCAACATCTGTTGGATCATAGGAAAAACAAGAGAATTCCAGAAAAAGATCTATTTCTGCTTTATTGACTATGCCAAAGCCTTTGACTGTATGGATTACAACAAGCTGTGGAAAATTCTTCAAGAGAAGAATACCAGACCACCTTACCTTCCTCCTGAGAAATCTGTATTCAGGTCAAGAAGCAGCAGTTAGAACTGGACATGGAATAACAGACTGATTCAAAATTGGGAAAGGAGTATGTCAAGGCTGTATCTTGTCACCCTGTTTATTTAGCTTATATGCAGAGTACATCATGGGAAATGCCAGGCTGGATGAAGCACAAGCTGGAATTAACATTTCTGGGAGAAATGTCAATAACCTCAGATATGAAGATGATACCACCCTTATGGCAGAAAGTGAAAAGGAACTAAAGAACCTCTTGATGAAAGTGAAAGAGGAGAGTGAAAAAGCTGGCTTAAAACTCAACATTCAAAAAAGTAAGATCATGGCATCGGGTCCTATCACTTCATGGCAAATAGATGGGGAAACAATGGAAATAGTGCCAGACTTTATTTTCTTGGGCTCCAAAATCACTGTACGTAGTCATTGCAGCCATGAATTTAAAAGATGCTTGCTCCTTGGAAGAAAAGCTATGACCAACCTAGACAGCATAATAAAAAGCAGATACATTCCTTTGCTGGCAAAAATCCATCTAGTCAAAGCTATGGTTTTTCCAGTACTCATGTATGAATGTAAGAGTTGGACTATAAAGAAAACTTAGAACCAAAGAGTTGATGCTTTTGAACTGTAGTGTTGGAGAAGACTCTTGAGAGTCCCTTGGACTTGCAAGGAGATCCAACCAGTCTCTCCTACAGGAAATCAACCCTGGATATTGATTGGAAGCACTGATGCTAAAACTGAAGCTCCAGTAATTTGGCCACCTGTTGCAAAGAATTGACTCACATTGGAAAAGACCCTGATGCTGGTAAAGATTGAAGGCAGGAGGGAAGGGGACAACAGAGGATGAGATGGTTGGGTGGCATCACCAACTTGATGTACATGAGTTTTAGCAAGCTCCAGGAGTTGGTGATGGACAGCAGCAGTCCATGGGTTTGCAAGGAATCAGACACAAGTGAGCACCTGAACTGAACTAAACTGATCCTTTATATGCAGAATCTAGAAAGAAATGATACAAAATAACAGTGCAGCTGTCCATATGTTTGAGCTGGAGTCTTGCTAAGTCATTCTGTGAATGTAAGAGTATAAGAAAATAATCTCTTAAAGATGATGACTTAGAGATGAAATAAGCTTGGGTCTCCTTACCAGTACTACTTCTACTGAAGGATTGCTATTTCCATATCCATGGAAAATGGTTCAGGAAATACAGTGACTGAAAAAGTAGTCTGTAATGAAACATTTCATCAAAGATTTTATTTGTTATGAGGATGGTTTTGACGTAGAAACTCCAGTGCTCTTTCTGTTACTAGATCACAAGATCAAAAATCCTTCCAAGTGGTAATTTTTCATCCTCTACCCTAGTAGAGTACAGAGGAATAAATATTTAATTTCTGTGCTATTGTCTAATCATACTAGTGCTATTTGCTAATCCCTAAATGACTACCATTGATTTTCCATAGAGACGTCCAATTTTTCATATATAGCTTTTGTATCAATTAGGTCTCCTGTGTGAGTGTTGGCTTTTACTGGGTTGTGCTTTTCTGGGACCTCAGGATTGCTTTTCAAAACATTGCTAGTGATCCAAAAAACCTATTTTACCTGCAGAAAGAAATGGTGAAATGTACTGGATTTTGAATAATTTATAGTATCTTTTTAGAAAAAAGTAAATATTTTATATATTTTATGGTAAATAAAACATGTGTTTAGAAGAACAACATAAATACTTGATGGGTTCCTGGGTCTCTTACTTTGGAAAACCTTTGCACAGGATGAGTTATATATTTAGATCTGCAATAGTTCATGTGTTTGTTTCTAATGAATTTCTAACCCCAAACAGTTTGTAAGTCATAGTGGCTTCTGTATTTTACTAGTTACTCTAGGTGAATAGATTTTTCTTTTCAAGGAGCTTTGCTTTCCAGGCCATGTTCAGTTTTTTCTTCCCTCTTCTGGTAGTGGAGAAATGAGCAGGCAGACATTTGATGTGGAGATTGAGTCAGTGAAAGGGCTTGTGGGGGTAAAGCATGGAGAATGGTGGGCCGGTATAAAGCAGGTGATGGTTAATGAGTTAGAGAAGCTGTCACAGGTAGCAGTTTCCTAATATGTAAAAATGAGAGCTATTCTCTAAAGTACTACCAGTTGTTTCTATGACTTCCTGTGCGGTCCAGTGGTTAAGACTCTGCCTTCCAATGCAGGGAGCACAGGTTTGATCTCTGGTCAGGAAACTAAGATCCCACATGCCATGTGGCATGGGCAAAAGATTTTTTTAAAAATTGATTCTAACTTTTAGAATCATTAGCTCAGATTGGACTATCTTCACCTAGTCAATCATATTTAGAAATGGAAATGGTCCAGGTCTCTTGTTCACTGTTAAATATTCATTTTGTATTTATCAAAAGTTAAGTTGTTCTAGATCAAGTTATAAACCTAAGCATCTTCATACTTGACAACTTTTCTTTTTGAAAAAAATTTTTTATTGGATTCAAGTTGATTTGCAATCTTGTGTTGCTTTCCCCTGTACAGCAAAGTGAATCAGTTATACATATGCATATATTCACTCCTTTAAATTCTTTTCCCTGTAGCCCATTACAGAGTATTGAGTAGAGTTCCCTGTGCTTTACAGTAGGTTCTTATTAGTTATCTGTTTTATATATAGTAGTGTGTTATGTCAGTCCCAATCTCCCAGTTTATCCCCTTCCATAACTTTTCTTAAAAATGATTTAATAGTCCAGCAGCCTCAATTCAATAGGGTCAAGTTTTCTGACTCCCATTTACTACAGAGTTTACTCACACACACACACACACACACACACACTCATACTGAAACACACATGTGGGCTCTCACACATAGACCAGAAAGATTTATACTAGCCAGCCTCTAGCTTCCATACAAAAGCTATGCTGCAGATGGGTGATTTTTGTCTACTTGCAAAGGGGAAGGGGATAGTGTTCATTAGAAATCTATCATATGATGGGTTTTCTTTGCAACAACTTTGTGAGATAGATATTTTATGCAATTAATTAATTAACAAGAATAGTTATAGCATATACTTAAAAAGCATATTCCATATACCAAAAAAGACAAAGAATACACTGTGGAAAATAACTCCCACTCCACTCCATTTTGTCTCCCAGAGATAAGCACTGCTTCCACCTCATACAGATATAGTATTACTGATTTTGCTAAAAAAAGACAGATGGGGCTACTATCCATATAGTTCTGCACCTTGCTTTGGGCATTTAATCTTGAGAATGATATTTTATCCTTATGTTATAACTGAGGATATTGGAGCTGCGAGATGGCAGGTCAACTGACTTAGCAGTTGCAGAATGGACAATTCCAAGTCTGTCTGATTTTCATCTCAGGTACATTTTACTTCTTACTGCCACTTAAAGCACTGGAGAGATTTTTCGTCCATGAAAGGTGGTGCCTGCACCAAGCCTAGGTAGGTCTACAATGCACCTGAAGTCAGTCTTCACTCCCTGCATGAATCCTCCTCCCCATCTTAGGATCTTCTCTAGGCTTCAGCTTCCAGTGTCTTCCTGTGACTCACCATTCCCTGCTTCAGCTGTGTTCCCGAGAACACTCTACCCTTACTGTTTTCTCCAGAAAAGTTTGATGTCCTGCCCCCTCCAACTCTCTCTCTCTCTTTTGTGCTCCTCACTCATAATTAGAAATCCTTTTTCTAAGTGCAGTTGACCCTTGAACAACATGGTGTGTGTGGGAGATGGGGCAGGGGGGGTAAAATCTGCACCCAGCTTAAAGTCACACCACTGTGTCTGAGCTTCCTCTGTATCCAATGGTCTACATCCACAAATTCAGTCAGCCTCAGATGATTTAGCATTTACTATTGAAAACAATCCACGGATTAGTGGACCCATGAATGTTCAAACTACCACACAATTGCATTCATCTCACACGTTAGCAAAGTAATGCTCAAAATTTTCCAAACTAGGCTTCAGCAGTATGTGAACTGAGAACTTTCAGATGTTCAAGCTGGATTTAGGAAAGGCAAAGGAACCAGAGACCAAATTGCAAACATCCGCTGGATCATATAAATAGCAAGATAATTCCAGAAAAACATCTACTTCTGCTTTATTGACTATGCCAAAACCTTTGACTGTGTGGATCACAACAAACTGTGGAACATTCTTCAAGAGATGGGACCACCAGACCATCTTACCTGCCTCCTGAGAAATTGGTGTGCAGGTCAAGAAACAACAATTAGAACTGGACATGGAGCAATGGACTGATTTCAAATTGGGAAAGGAGTGCTTATGGGCTGTATATTGTCACCTTGCTTATTTAACTTATATGCAGAATACATCATACTAAATGCTGGACTGTGTGAAGCACAAGCTAGAATCAAGATTTTAGGGAGAAATGTCAATAACCTCAGATATGCAGATGACACCACCCTTATGGCAGAAAGTGAAGAAAAACTAAAGAGCCTCTTGATGAAAGTGAAAGAGGAGAGTGAAAAGCTGGCTTAAAACTCAACATTCAGAAAACTAAGATCATGGCATCCAGTCCCATCACTTCACAGCAAATAGAAGGGGAAACAATGGAAACAGTGACAGACTTTATTTTTGGCGGGCTCCAAAATCACTGCAGATAGTGACTATAGCCATGAATTTAAAAGACACTTGCTTCTTGGAAGAAAAGCTATGATGAACCTAGACAGCATAATGAAAAGTAGAGACATTCCTTTGCCGACAAAGGTCCACTTAGTCAAAGCTATGGTTTTTCCAGTAGTCATGTATGGATGTGAGAGTTGGACTATAAAGAAAACTGAGAGCTGAAGAGTTGATGCTTTTGAGCTGTGGTGTTGGAGAAGACTCTTGAGAGTCCCTTGGACTGCAAGGACATCAAACCTTTCAATCCTACAGGAAATCAACCTTGAATATTCATTGGAAGCACTGATGCTGAAGTTGACACTCCAATAATTTGGCCACCTGATGTGACGAGCTGACTCATTAGAAAAGACCCTGATGCTGGGAAAAAGTTAATCAGGAGGAGAAGGGGATGACAGAAGATGAGATGGTTGGATGACGTCACTGACCTGATGGACATGAGTTTGAGCAATCTATGGGAGTTGGTGATGGACAGGGAAGCCTGGCATGCTGCAGTCCATGGGGTTGCAAACAAAGAGTCAGACATGACTGAGTGACTGAACTGAACTGAAGTTCAAATTCATGTTGTTCAAGGTATACTACAAAATAGCTAGATATTGGGCAATGTGTCTGGGGAAATTACACCACCAGGGGGCAAAAGGAGGACCAAGACCCTGCCCCACCCCCACACCCCCACCTCCAGAGCCACACAGGTGTGTGTTGGATCATCAGAGCATCTTATCTGTCTTATGAGAAAGGTGAGCTTATGGCTTAACCTGGGTCCCACCCTAGGATTTTTCCAACTGCAGCTAATGTCAAAACGGTTCCTTCATGAGCTGTAAAAATGCAGACAAGAAACCGCCTCTGCGTTCCCTGCTAGTTCAGCCGAGTCCTCTGGCAATAAAAGAGTAGGAAGTTTGTATGCAAATAGGGAGGATTTTAGGCATAGACAATAAAGCATGTCCAGAAACAAGAGAACAGGCTGTGTTAGCCCAACAGCAGGAGGCTAAGTGTGACTGGAGTATACGATGGTAAGAGGAAGCTGGTTTGTTGAGTGAGCTGGATCCCAAAGCAGTGAGGGTGGTTGTTTACAGGAGGCCACCAGAAGTTGGAGGAAGGCTTGTAGGAGCTGGAGGGGGCAGGCGTTTCATGATGTGCCAGGCAGTGCTCTGGGTTGCCAGAATGAGTAGTTGACAGGGCAGGGGTGGAATTGAGTGAAAGGATTTTTATCAGCTAGTTCTGGAAGTATCAGGACTAGAGAACAGAATTTGGAAACTGGATGTGAACCAAGGGAGACCAGGCAAATGGGACAGTCTGCCAGGGTTTTGCCATCAACACTGCTCTCCACAGATGCCACTGCCACCATGCTGAGTAATTTCCCAAGCTTCTGGGCAGCTTGGTATGACTTTTTCAATATTCAGACTCTTGGAGGTGAGTGTGTGATGGGCCAACCCTGGATCACAGGCCTATAAAAGGGTCCTGTGATAATCTAGTTAGGGAGAGGTGGTGGTGACAGGCTCACAGAAGTGGCAGGTGATAGGCTAAAAGGAGAGGGAAGAGTGGATTCAAGAGATGTGCATACAGTATAATTGAAATGGTCTACTGATCAGGGAAATGTAAGGTGGAGGTTGGAAGAGAAACGTGAAGAATACACTTACATTCTGGCTTGGGCAACTTGCTGACTGATGATCCCCTCTATGTAGAGAACCTCAGAGGAGGAATAGAGTCTATGTTAGCTTCAATGACCATACTTTCAGATGAAGAAAGTCAAAGTGGTTAAGTATTCTGCTGAGAGTCATCCCCAGTGAGAGGCAGAACCAGGATACATATCAGATTGGTTTGAATAAAAGCTTCATGCTCCTATTTACAATAGCCAGCACATAAAAGCAGCCTAAATATTCAATGATGGATGAATGGTTAATGAAGATGTGGTTCATATACACAATGGAATGTTCCTCAGCCATAAAAAAGAAGGAAATAATGCCATTTGCAGCAACATGGATGGACCTAGAGATTGTCATACTGAGTCAAGTAAGTCAGACAAAGACAAATATGATTGTGCTTATATGTATAATCTTAGAAAAGGGTACAGATAAACTTATCTACAAAACAGAGCTAGTGTTATGGATGTAGAAAATAAACTTATGGTTACCTGGCTTGAGGGGGGGAGGGATAAAATTGAGAGATTTAGATGGACATATAGATACCACTGTGTATAAATTAAATAACTAAATAGGACCTAGTGTATACAGCACAGGGAACTCTACTCAATACTCTGTAATGACCTATATGGGAAAAGAATCTAAAAAAGAGTAGATATATGTATAACTGATTCTGGACTTCCCTGGTAGCTCAGACGGTAAGGCGTCTGCCTATAATGCAGGAGACCCAGGTTCAATCCCTGGGTCGGGAAGATCCTCTGGAGAAGAAACGGCAACCCACTCCAGTACTCTTGCCTGGAAAATCCCATGGTCAGAGGAGTGTGGTAGGCTACAGTTTGTTCAATTAAGTCGCTTAGTCATGTCCAACTCTTTGCAACCCCATGAACCACAACACGCCAGGCCTCCCTGTCCATCACCAACTCCCGGAGTTTACCCAAACTCATATCCATCGAGTCAGTGATGCCATCCAACCATCTCATCCTCTGTTGTCCCCATTTCCTCCTGCCCCCAATCCTTCCCAGCATCAGGGTCTTTTCAAATGAGTCAGCTCTTCACATCAGGTAGCCAAAGTACTAGAGTTTCAGCTTCAACATCAGTCCTTCCAAAGAACACCCAGGACTGATCTCCTTTAGGATGGACTGGTTGGATCTCCTTGCAGTCCAAGGGACTCTCAAGAATCTTTCCCAACTCCACAGTTCAAAAGCATCAATTCTTCTGCACTCAGCCTTCTTTATAGTCCAACTCTCACATCCATACATGACTACTGGAAAAACCATAGCCTTGACTAGACGGACTCCTGTTGGCAAAGTAATGTCTCTGGTTTTTAATATGCTCTCTAGGTTGGTCATAACTTTCCTTCCAAGGAGTAAGTGTCTTTTAATTTCATGGCTGCAATCACCATCTGCAGTGATTTTGGAGCCCCCCAAAATAAAGTCTGTCACTGTTTCCATTGTTTCCCCATCTATTTGCCATGAAGTGATGCGACTGGATGCCATGATCTTAGTTTTCTGAATGTTGAGCTTTAAGCCAACTTTTTCACTCTCCTCTTTCACTTTCATCAAGAGGCTCTTTAGTTTTTCTTCACTTTCTGCCATAATGGTGGTGTCATCTGCGTATCTGAGGTTATTGATATTTTTCCTGGAAATCTTGATTCCACCTTGTGCCTCATCCAGCCTGGCATTTCCCATGATGTACTCTTCATAAAGTTAAATAAACAGGGTGACAAAATACAGCCTTGATGTACTCCTTTCCCAATTTGGCATACTACTTTTCCCAGTCTGTTGTTCGATGTCCCTTGGAATGCAAGGAGATTCAACCAGTCCATCCTAAAGGAGAATCAGTCCTGGGTGTTCTTTGGAAGGACTGATGCTGAAGTTGAAACTCCAATACTTTGGCCACCTCATGCAAAGGGTTGACTCACTGGAAAAGACCCTAATGCTGGGAGGGATTGGGGGCAGGAGGAGAAGGGGATGACAGAGGATGAGATGGCTGGATGGCATTACTGACTCGATGGGCATGAGTTTGAGTAAACTCCGGGAGTTGGTGATGGACAGGGAGGCCTGGCTTGCTGTGATTCATGGGGTTGCAAAGAGGCGGACATGACTGAGTGACTGAACTGAACTGAACTGTTCCATGTCCTGTTCTAACTATTGCTTCTTGACCTGCATACAGATTTCTCAGGAGGCAGGTAAGGTGGTCTGATATTCCCATCTCTTGAAGAATTTTCCACAGTTTGTTGTGATCTACATAGTCAAATCTACACAAAGAATTGATGCTTTTGAACTGTGGTGTTCGAGAAGACTCTTGAGAGTCCCTTGGACTGAAAGGAGATCCAACCAGTCCATCCTAAAGGAGATCAGTCCTGGGTGTTCATTGGAAGGATTGATGTTGAAGCTGAAGCTCCAATACTTTGGCCACCTCATGCAAAGAGTTGACTCATTGGAAAAGACCCTGATGCTGGGAAAGATTGAGGGCAGGAGGAGAAGGGGACGACAGAGGATGAGATGGTTGGATGGCATCACTGACTCAATGGACATGGGTTTGGGTGGACTCTGGGAGTTGGTGATGGACAGGGAGGCCTGGCATGCTGCAGTTCATTAGGTTGCAAAGACTCAGACACAACTGAGCGACTGAACTGAACCGAACTGACATAATGTATTTAATGGTGAGCAATGCTGTGGAAAACATAAAGCAAACCAAGGAGATAAAAATGTTAGTCAACTGGAATACAGGGTTAGTGTTTATTTTATTAAGGTGAAATTGGTCAGGGCAAAGGAAGAGGGAGTCTGCCATGGGCATATTGGGAGCAAGAGCTTTTCTGGCGGAGGGAACAGCATTTCTGGTGCAAAGGCGCTGTCGCTAAGCTGTTTCATCTCACACTTCACAAAAGCATCGTGAGTACAGACAGTTCCAGACTTATAACGGTTTGTTTAAGATTTTTGACTTTACAATGGTACAAAACCTTTGAATTCTGTATTTTTATTGTTTTTCCTGGGCTAACCATACATGGTAGATATTCTCTTGTGATGCTGGGCAGTGCTTCTTGTCAGCCATGCGATCACAGCAGTAAACAGTTGATACCCACTGAGTAAATAGTAAACAGCTGAGAACTACTCTGGACTCAGACAACCATTTTGTTTTTCACTTTCATATTAAATCAGTTACATGAGATATTCTGTACTTTATTATAAAATAGGCTTTGAGTTAGATCATGTTGCCCAACTGCAGGCTAATCCATGTGTTCTGAACATGGGCAAATTAGGTGAGGCTAAGCTATGGTGTTTGATAAGTTAGAGATATCAGGTTTTTCTATTTATTTTTTGACTGCACCATGAAGCATGTGGGATCTTAGTTCTCTGACCATGGATGGAACCCATTTCCCCTGCAGTGAAAGGATGGAGTCTTAAGCATTGGACCACCAAGGAATTCCCTATCAGATGCAGTTTTGACTTAAGATGTTTTCAGTTTGCAGTGGGTTTATCCTGGATGTAACTGTAGTGTAAGGGGAGGAAGCCCTACATTCCCTTCATCACAGCGCAGGATAAGAATGCTAGAAATGAGGCAGGAAAGAAATTAGTTGAAATTCATGCCTGATTCATACCTAAATATTTGGAAAACATTTCTAAATATTTTCCCTCAATTTTGAATTATAAGACCATGTTCTAGAGACATGTCTGAGAGAAAGATGCCTTTAAAGATTCTAATTTGCCTGTGAAAACAAAAGTTGAATCACTTGTGCCAGTACAGCCAGAAATTTTCTACTAAGTCTAAAATCTACCTGAATATAGGTGGAGATCAAATTGATCATATAAATGAGTAGTGAGGAATAGCATTCTAGTTAATTGTTACTGACTATAAAATCAGACTTACTTTACAAATTTCTCTTCTCTAGTTTTAGAGATAGCTACAAAATCAATCTTAATTTTGAGTGTTAAATATCAAAATAGAACAATTGATAATTTGCATTAGATACGAATTTTTAAATTATGGATGAAAGTGTTGAGTATTTTTATATGACTCCATTTGGGTTCAAAGTTTTTGTTTTTAATATTTATTTATTTGGCTGTTTCGGGTCTTAGTTGCAGCACATGGGATCTTCATTGTATCCTTCAGGATCTTTCTTTGAGGTGAACAGAATCTTTAGTTGTGGTGCACAGGCTTCAGTAGTTAAGGCATGTGGGATCTTAGTTCCCAGACCATGGATCAAATCCACATCCCCTGCATTGCAAGGCAGTTTCTTAACTGGACCACCAGGCAAGTCCCAGTTTCAAAGTTTTTATGTTTTTTTTTTCCTAGCATGTTGAATAGTCAAGTGGGATGTCAAGAATCTCTGTAGGATCACAGATGCATTTTAATCAACAAATATTTATTGAGACCTTGCCTCATTCCTGATTAGCAAAAACTGTTTTTATTAAGCAATTAATGAAGGATGAGTTTGCCTTTTGATTCAAGATTTTTTTTCCTATTGTTTTCTTAAAAGCTGCTGTCAAATCCTGTTTTACTGAGGATTTTTTTAAATCTTGGAAATACTGCTTAATTTTATTAAATGCCTCATTTTCCTTGGCTAAGATGATTGTGGCTTTCCTGCAGCAATTACATAATATTATAAATAAAATTATATTTTTCTCTTGGTGAACCATCTTTCCATCATGAGAATAAACGCTAGTAGTTCTTTAAAAAAAAAACAAAACAAAAGAAACCTTCATGTATATATTTATAAGAGACTTTAAAAAAAGCTTTTAGGGACTTCCCTGGTGGTCCAGTGGTTAAGACTTTGCCTTCCAATGCAGGGGGTGCAGGTTCCATCCCTGGTTGGGGAACTAAGATCCTACATGCAGCGTTGGGAGGGGGGGCAGGTAGGGAAAGCTCTTTTAGGTTGAGAGCAAAATTAAGAGGAAGGTATGGAAATTTCCCATATACCCCACCTCTGCCTCCCTATGTTAAATCCTCCACCAGGATGGTACATTAGTTACAATTGATGAACCTACACTAACACTGAAACCACTCATAGTCCATAGTTCACATCAGGTTCACACTTGGTGTTGTACAATCTATGCATTTGGACAAATGTATAATGACACATATCCATCATTACAGTATCACACAGAGTATTTTCACTGCCCTAAAAATTCTCTGTGCTCTGCCTGCTCATCCTTCCCTCCTCACTAACTCCTGGCAACCAGTGATCTTTTTAATGTCTTTATAGTTTTGCCTTTTCCAGAATGTCACAGTCTTGGAATCATACAGTGCTAACTGTTCTTTTAATGTAGTTCTTCAGATTTATGGTATGTTGCCTTGTTCATTCATTTTAATTGCTGAATGAGTAAATGACAAAATATTTATCATTCTCCTCCTGAAGGGTAATTAGGCAGTTTCTCCATTCTTACTTGGTAGAAAATTCTAGGTTGGATATAATTTTGCCTCAGGATTTTGAAGCTGTTGGTCTGGTGCCTTCTGGCTTCAATGTCAGCTGTTGAAAATGTAATAAATACTTACATAGTGTTTATGAGGTGCCTGGCATTGTCACTACCTCTTGATATAACATAGTTCATTTAATATTTATAAAAGCATTCTACTTTGTTCTAATTATAGCAGATACTATTAGTTTTAGCCCCATTTTAAATATGGGGAAATTGAGGTACAACAGATCAAGTATCAGGACTTCCCTGGTGGTCCAGTGGTTAGGACTTTGCCTTCCATTGCAGACAGTGAGGGTTCAGTCCCTGGAAGGGAAGCTAAGATCCCACATGCCTCACGGCTGAAAAACTAAGACATAAAACAGAAGCAATATTCTAACAAATTCAATAAAGACTCTAAGTATCTTGCCCCAAATCCTATAGCAGATGAACAGAAAGGCCCTTGACAGATGGGCACACAAGCTGATGGATAAATACCTCCCCTGCCTGGCCTTCAAATGGACTATTCTCAGGTGTACCTCAGATGGTTTCTGAGGGGATGCCTGCCATGATTAAGCTCCCCAGATTCCCATAGAATGGCCCGACCAAATCATGGTTTCTCTTTCCATATCCCTTTGTCCTGCTTCTGGGGTCGCTTCTTAAATAAACTTTGTACTTGGGAGCCTTTGAGTGAGGCTTTCCTTGGGGGTGGGCGAGGTGGTAGGCAGGTCAAGAGGTGGTATCAGAAGTGCCCCAAGAAAGTGTGATCCACTTAAGGGTCAGACAGTAGCAAGGACACATTGCTGGTGGTAGGTGGAGTGGAGAGCACCCTTGACATCACAGTTACCCAGACTCTCACTGCTTAGAGCAAAGTGCATTGAAAATGAAGCTTTCATTTAAGAGATGGATAAAGCCTTTGTGTAGTATGTGGCAATGGTAATCACATGGATCAGATTACCTGGTTTGGCTTAATGCTTTAGAAGCTAATTATCAACTTGGTGCAGACTGAAAACTAGAAGACTGCCATGGCAGGACTTAAAGAAGGTGTCATGACGTTGGCTGTCAAACGTTTTGGCCCATGATTGAATTGTAACATGAACTACAAAGAGGATTGATGTATATAGCCTTGACAGGCTTCCTGTGCAGATACCACAATCACGATAGGAAAGAAGTAGGATGTTGAGATCTGTCATGGGACATTTGGATGATATCCTGAGAATCTCTTTTTAAATTATGAATTGTTTTATTCTTTTATATTCATTTTTATTAGGCTACATCAGGTCTTAGTTGTGGCACATGGAATCTTCATTGTGTCACATTGGGATCATTCCTTGTGGTGCTCAGTTCAGTTCAGTCACTCAGTTGTGTCTGACTCTTCATGACCCCATGAACTGCAGCACGCCAGGTCTCCCTGTCCATCACCAACTCCCAGAGTTTACTCAAACTCATGTCCATCGTGTCGGTGATGCCATCCAACCATCTCATCCTCTGTCATCCCCTTCTCCTCCTGCCCTCAGTCCTTCCCAGCATCAAGGTCTTTTCCAATGAGTCAACTCTTTGCATGAGGTGGCCAAAGTATTGGAGCTTCAGCTTCAACATCAATCCTTCCAATGAACACCCAGGACTGATCTCCTTTAGGATGGACTGGTTGGATCTCCTTTCAGTCCAAGGGACTCTCAAGAGTCTTCTCAAACACCACAGTTCAAAAGCATCAATTCTTCAGTGCTCAGCTTTCTTTATAGTTCAACTCTCACATCCCATACATGACTACTGGAAAAACCATAGCCTTGACTAGACAGACCTTTGTTGGCAAAGTAATGTCTCTGCTTATTAATATGCTATCTAGGTTGGTCATAGCTTTTCTTCCAAGGAGTAAGTGTCTTTTAATTACATGGCTGTAGTCACCATCTGCAGTGATTTTGGAGCCCCCCAAAATAAAGTCAGCCACTGTTTCCACTGTTTCCCCATCTATTTACCATGAAGTGATGGGGCCTGATTGCCTGATCTTAGCTTTCTGAATATTGAGCTTTTAGCAAACTTTTCATTCTCCTCTTTCACTTTCAAGAGGCTCTTTAGTTCTTCTTCACTTTCTGCCATAAGAGAGGTATCATCTGCATATCTGAGGTTATTGGTATTTCTCCCAGCAATCTTGATTCCAGCTTGTGCTTACTCCAGCCCAGCATTTCTCATGATGTATTCTGCATATAAGTTAAAAAGCAGGGTGACAGTATACAGCCTTGATGTACTCCTTTCCTGATTTGGAACCAGTCTGTTGTTCCATGTCCAGTTCTAACTGTTGCTTCATGACCTGCATATAGATTTCTCAAGAGGCAGGTCAGGTGGTCTGGTATTCCCATCTCTTTCAGAATTTTCCACACTTTATTGTGATCCACACAGTCAAAGGCTTTGGCATAGTCAATAAAGCAGAAATAGATGTTTTTCTGGAACTCTCTTGCTTTTTTGATGATCCAGTGGATGTCACAGGTCACAGCATGGTTTAAGCAAGAAAATACAGGCTGTACTTTATATATCAAACAAATTGCAATAACTACCGGCAGAAGCCAAGGGAGCACATTTGGGAGTGGATCTTGAAAATGCTGTAGCAGACAGGGCAGAATATACAACTGAAGAGGGGGGAATTTATTCATAAAGGAGCACTCTCCTGTGATGTAAAATCCAGTGGGGTCTGGGTATCATGGCAGGGCACTTGTCACTCATTCTGTGCCACCTGAAAATGCATGGTGCAACAGGTGGACAGTTCACTTGGGAGTCTGCACCTGTGGGTTTATGTATTGAAAACTGACCTGTATAAGGGACTTGAACATCTGCAGATTTGGGAGCTGTGGGGGTCCTGGGACCAATGTCCCCTGGGTACTGAGGGACTGCTGTACTGAGACAGTCTATGAGGCTCACTGGAAAATCCTTGGCGTGATGACACCTACATCCATGGGATCCCCCATCAGCGATGTATTTTTACACTGGCTTTCTCGCCTCTGCCTTACTTTCCCCAGTTTCTCACTCCTGATTCCAGGGATTTAGTATTAAACAAACTAGCTGCACAGAAGCTCCTGCCTCAGTTTTACTTTTGGAAATTAAGGAGAAGGACCTGGGCTGAGATAAAGTATTATTTGGAGACTAGGTTCCTTTGATTGATCTACCAATTTTCACTGTATTAGGGTATATTTCATATTCTTTGCATCTACCCTTCTTTGTTTTCCCCAGCATCTTCTTGTTGTTGTTCAGTTGTTAGGTCATATCTGACTCTTTGTGACCCCGTGGACTGTAGCACACCAGGCTTCCCTGTCCTTCACTATCTCCTGCAGTTTGCTCAAACTCATGTCCATTGAGTCAGTGATGCCATCCAACATCTCATCCTTTGCTGCCCCCTTCTCTTTTTGCCTTCAGTCTTTCCCAGCATCAGGGTCTTTCTCAGTGAGTCAGCTTTTCTCATCAGGTGGCCAAACATTGGAGCTTTAGCTTCAGTATCAGTCTTTCCAACATCTTAACTTGGATGCTAAACTCATTGGTTTTTCATTTTTCACTTTTGAATGTGTACATTTAAGGCTGTACATTTCCCTGCTTTCACTACAGCCCAGAGTGACCCCATGGACTGTAGCCCACCAAACTCTTCTGTTCATGGGATTCTCCAGGCAGGAATACTGCAGTGGGTTGCCATTCCCTTCTCCAGGGGATCTTCCTGACCCAGGAATCTAACCCAGGTCTCCTGCATTGCAGGTGGATTCTTTACTGTCTGAGACACCAGGGACACCTCCAGATTGGAGAATAGACAATTAACAATGTTGTGATAGTTTCAGGTGGACATCAAAGGGACTCGGTCATACATATACATGTGTCCATTCTCCCCCAAATTCCCCTCCCATCCAGGCTGCCAAATAATATTGAGTAAAGTTCCCTGTGCTATACAGTAGGACCTTGTTGGTCATCCATTTTAAATATAGCAGTATGTACATGTTGATCCCAAACTCCCTAACTCTACCTTCCCCCCATCCTTTTCCCCAACAACCATAAGTTTGTTCTCTAAGTCTGTGAGTTTTTTTCTGTTTTGTAAATAAGTTTATTTGAATCACTTCTTTTTAGATTCCACATATAAGGGATGTCATTCCATATCTCTCCATCTCTCTCTGACTTACTTCACTCAGTATGACAGTCTCTAGGTTCACCCACATTGCTGCAAATGGCATTATTTCATTCTTTTTAAAGGCTGAGTAATATTCCATTGTATATATGTACCACATCTTCTTTATCCACTTCTTTTTTGATGGATTTTTAGGTTGCTTCTGTGTCTTGGCTACTGTAAACAGTACTACATCCCACAATTTGGTGTGTTGGCTTTTTACTGATTTTGTCTAAATATTTTGAAATTTTAAAATGATTCTTTGACCTATGTATTATTAATATTTGCAAGTGTGTTTAAATGTAGGGGCAGTTTTATAGTCTTTCTGTTATTGGTTTCTGATTTTCCTGGTTTGCAATCAGAGAATAAGATCTGTGTAATAACCATTCTGTAGAGTCTGTCAGAAGCTGCATTATGGAGTAGAACATGGCCAGTTTTTAGAGGTAGTCTGGGTTGGCTTGAGAAGAATGTTTTTTTTTTTCTGAATTGTGTTTTCAATCCATTTTTCCCCCTCATTTTTTGTCTCCCTGAGAGAAAGATGTGTTGACTGTATCAAATTTGTATAGTTTGAGGTTATGTTGCTGTTTAGATTCAGGATTTTTATCTGTATCTAGAGAGTTATTATTCTATTTACAATAGCCTACCTTTTATCCTGAAATGATTTTCTTTATTTCTAATAATACTTCCTACCTTCGTGTCTGTTTTGTCTGATATTTTTAATTTTCCTTTTGGTTAGTATTTCCTTTGCATATAATTTTACATACTGTTACTTTCATCTTTTCTGTGTCATTTTATTTTTACCTAATCTGTGAAGTTCTGTCTTTTATCTTTAGTTTACATATATCTATTTTAAAGACTGATATGTTTGCATTTATACCATCTTCTTTTGTGCTTCATTTTTTACCTTTACTTACTTTTCCCCACATTCTTTTTCTGTCTTCTGTTGAGTGGGTTGATTTTTCTCTATTTTCTTTTCTCCTCCACTGGTTTAAGAGTGTTTTTACTTTATAATGGATTTTTTTTTCAGCTTTACTGAGGTATAATTGACAATGTTGTGATACAGTTAAAGTGTACAACGTGATGATTTTTAATATATTTTACACTGTAAAAGAATCCCCACAATTGAATTAATTAACACACCCCTCACCTCATGTATGACATTGGATGTCTTAACATTTAAACAGTGCAGGGACTTCCTTAGAAGTCCGGTGGTTAAGACTCTGCCTTCCAGTGCAGGGGGCTTGGGCTCCATTCCTGGTCTGGGAACCAAGCTCCCACATACTGCATGGTGCGGCCAAAAAAAATGACATAACATGTTGTTCAGTTACTCACCTGTGTCCAACTTTGCTACCCCATGGACTGCTTCACGCCAGCCTTCCCTGTCCTTCACTATCTCCCAGAGCTTGCTCAAACTCATGTCCTTTTTCCCCTTCATCAAGAGCCTCTATAGTTCCTCTTTGCTTCTGTGGTAAGGGTGATGTCATCTGCACATCTGAGGTTATTGATATTTCTCCCTGAAATCTTGATTCCAGCTTGTGCTTCATCCAGTCTGGCATTTTGCATGATGTACTCTGCATATAAGTTAAATAAGCATGGTGACAATATATAGCCTTGAGGTACTCCTTTCCCAGCTCTGAACCAGTCTGTTGTTCCATATACTGTTCTAACTGCTGCTTCTTGACCTGCATGTAGGTTTCTCAGGAGGTAGATAAGTGAAGTGAAGTGAAGTCGCTCAGTCGTGTCTGACTCTTTGTGAGCTGTGGACCCACCAGGCTCCTCCGTCCATGGGATTTTCCAGGCAAGAATACTGGAGTGGGTTGCCATTTCCTTTGGTCCGGTATTCCCACATCTTTAAGAATTTTCCACAGTTTGTTCTGATCCACATAGTCAAAGGCTTTGGTGTAGTTGATGAAGCAGAAGTAGGTGTTTATCTGGAATTCTCTTGCTTTTCCTGTGATTCAGTGGATGCTGGCAATTTGATCTCTGGTTCTGCTGCCTTTTCCAAATCCAACATGAATATCTGAAAGTTCTTGGTTCACAAACTATTGGAGCCTAGCTTGGAAGATTTTGAGCATTACTTGCCAGCATGTGAAATGAGTAAAATTGTGCAGTAGTTTGAACATTCTTTGGCATTGCCTTTCTTTGGGATTGAATGAAAATTGAACTTTTCCCGTCCTATGGCAACTGTTGAGTTTTCCAAATTTGCTGGCCTATTGAGTGCAGCAGCACTTTAACAGCATCATTTTTTAGGATTTGAAATAGCTCAGCTGGAGTTCCAAAACCTGCACTAGTTTTGTTCGTAATGATGCTTCCTAAGGCCCACTTGACCTCACACTCCAGGATGTCTGGCTCTAGGTGAGTGATCACACCATCATGGTTATCTGGGTCATTAAAATCTTCTTTGTATAGTTCTTCTGTGTATTCTTGCCACCTCTTCTTAATATCTTTTGCTTCTGTTAGGTCCTTGCCATTTCTGTTCTTTATTGTACCCATCTTTGGATTCAACGTTCCCTTGGTAACTCTAATTTTCTTGAGGAGATCTCTAGTCTTTCCCATTTTATTGTTTTCCTTCATTTTATTTTATTTTTTCATTGTTCACTTAGTAAGCGTTTCTTATCTTTCCTTGCTATTCTCTGGAACTCTGCATTCAAATGGGTATATCTTTCCTTTCCTCTTTTGCCTTTTGCTTCTCTTCTTTTCACAGCTATTTGTAAAACCTCTGAAACAACTGTTTTGCCTTTTTTCATTTCTTTTTCTTGGGGATGTTTTTGATCACTGCCTCCTGTACAGTGTCACGAACCTCCGTCTGTAGTTCTTCAGGTTCTCTGTATATCAGATCTAATCCCTTGAATCTATTTGTCACTTCTACTTTATAATCATAGGAATTTGATTTAGGTCATAACTGAATGGCTTAGTGTTTTTCTCTATTTTCTTCAATTCAAGTCTGAATTTTGCAATAAGAAGTTCATGATCTGAGCTACAGTCAGCTCCAGGTCTTGTTTTTGCTGACTGTATAGAGCTGCTCCATTTTTGGCTGCAAAGAATATAATCGATCTGATTTCAGTATTGACCATCTGGTGATGTCCATTGTAGAGTCATCTCTTGTGTTGTTGGAACATAACATAAAATAAAATAAATAGTGCATATTTGACTTAACAACATATAAAAATAATTACCATTTCTACTGATCTTCCAAATAAGGCAAGGAGTTAGCATGCTTTAACTCTGATAGCTCCTGTTTTTTTCTTGTTATCAATGTCTGTTAATTTGGTTCAGTCTTGTTTTGTTTTGCCCCCTTCTGTTGTATTTTCTGCAATTGTCATCAGCTTAATCTCTGTGACACTAATTCAGATTTTTGCACCTCAATTCTCTTCCCGTCTTCCAAAGGTCGTTCTAAGCTCTGCAATGGTTCTTTGGTTTTGTTTTCTTACTGTCATCAGCTTGCTTTTCCTCCTAATCCCTTGCTATCTTGTCTTTCAATTCTTAATTCTTCTTTGGGTTCTTCTTTCATGGTGCTTACATTATATTTCATTTTTCTGGGGAGTACAAAGTGATCCTCGCTTAAATACTCTGCTGTTTTCTATAGTAAGTCTTTCCAACATGTATTCTTCATTTGCTTTTCTATTGGTTACATTGCTTTTCATTCATCTTATATTTTGCAGAACTTTTGCATGATTTTTTCTGCTTACTCATCTTGGAAATAAATTATGCCTGTTTCTTCCTGCTACTTGCCAGGAATATCGTGAAAATCTTCAGTAGTTCTTCCTTTTTATTTGCCTACTTGTCGAAATTTAGTTTTTTGTTGAAGGCTTGCTATGGGATATTTTTGTTTCATTATTTATCTGCTTGTAGTTTCGGTTTTATGGAATGTAGAGGTAGGGAAGAGAAACTGAGAGAAATATGACTGGTTTGGCACATATAATATCCACCCTCCAATTCTGTTCAAACTACTGGAGTTCTACCCAGCTTTACAAACGCTGAAATTAGGCAGGATAATCAGTGTTTCAAGAACCATTTATTTATTGAATAGATATTCTTTTTTCTTTAGTAAAGTGATTTTAATCATTAGCTAGAAAATTCTTTTGCATCATCTCTTTAAGATTAGCTGTCCCTAGGGACTTCCTCAGAGAAGGCAATGGCACCCCACTCCAGTACTCTTGCCTGGAAAATCCCGTGGATGGAGGAACCTGGTAGGCTGCCATCCGTGGGGTCGCTAAGAGTCGGACACGACTGAGTGACTTCACTTTCACTTTTCACTTTCATGCATTGGAGCAGAAATGGCAACCCACTGCAGTGTTCTTGCCTGGAGAATCCCAGGGATGGGGGAGCCTGGTGGGCTGCCGTCTATGGGGTCGCACAGAGTCGGACACGATTGGAGTGACTTAGCAGCAGCAGCAGCAGCAGCAGCAGGGACTTCCTGGTGGTCCAGTGGTTAAGGTTTCACCTTCCAGTGCAGGGAGTGTGGGTTTCATCGCTGGTTAAGGAGCTAAGATACCACTTGCCTCATGGCCAAAAAGCCATAAACATAAAACAGAAGCAATCTTGCAACAAATTCAATAAAGACTTAAAAAAAAGATTATCACTGACTCTAGGTCATCATTCCTAGATGTAATGACTAGAAAGCTGTGTTCAATGAAAGCAGAAATACTGGTCACCATCTCTCTTTTAACTCAGTAGCCCTGGTCATCCCCACTGTTGGCTACTCATTTTTGTTGGGTCCTACTCTCAGCCTTTCTTCATCCAAATTGAGTAGTAGTAGAACCTTCAAAAACTTCTCCATTTCTTTTCCACAAATCTAAGTCATAAATAGGGGAGCTGAGTCTTGAACTTAGTATTTTTGTCCAATTAGTTCATCTTTAGCAGGCATTCTTAGGGGCTCATGGAATGGGATTGTGGCCATTTTATAGTTTCAGGATAAATGCAGAGTTTCATCTCTCTTTTTTTGGTCCTTTATGACCTTTTACTGGAGAAGGGAATGGCAGTTCACTTCAGTATTCTTGCTGGAGAATTCCACGGACGGAGGAGCCTAGCCAGCTACAGTCCATGGGGTCGCAAAGAGTTGGACACAACTGAGTGACTAACATGCTGACGCACATGTGACCTTTTAAGTGGATTTCAGGGAAACAATTTTTAGAAGTTTAGATTTTTTTTATATTAACTTCTATTTTTTACTGTGAATAATAACTTTTCGGGGGTAGTTTTAGTTGTACTACAAATTGCTTTTCATATATATATAAAAACCTAAATGGCATTTGTATATCATCCTAAGTATTCTTATCTTTAAAGTTTATTGCTTTGATATTTAAAATATTCAATTAGTAATAGGAAAAATCTTCAATAAAATATATTTGAAAATATAGCTCCCTCCACAAAGTTGTTGACTTCTTAAAGTTATTTCTACTTTTATTTATATCCTCTGATTTGTTGAAAATATATAACCTTGCTATCCTTATGAATTCTCTCCCCCAAGGAGTAGTTTAATATTTATGAATGTGCCATTGTCCTGTAGTCCTCACAAATCTCTAAAATTACTAAAACCAATCAAGCAGCCTGAAGACATCAGAAACCATCTTTTCTAGTCAGGGAGATAAAAATGTCACCCAAATGAAGGAAAAATTCTTTGCCACATCAATTTTCTGTTTCTCAAGGCACTCTTTCTTTCCCCTCTATTGAAAGTTTCCACTTGTGTATTCCAGTAGATGTAATAGACACTTGATAGTTGGGATTTTTCATGAATCCTCAAATCCATGCAGAGGGAAATATTTAAAACCCTACACCCCAAAATGAGAAACACCAACTTCCAGAAAGATTTTCAATGACTTGGACATTTTTTATAAATCAAAACTCCCCCATCATTTTTATAAGTTATTTGATGAACGTAAAGGCACTTGTAATGATGAATAAAAAATAACAAAGGCAAAATGGGAGGCAGATGCTGAGTAAACTGGGAGAGGAAGATAGGTTCATGCACCAACCTGGGCTTCTGCAAATCACCTTGAGTTTCTAAGGGTTTGGATCTTTGAGGCTGCTGGTCAAACCTGCGACTGTAGTCACCAAATGTACATTCTCCCAGTATTGGTTCTGTGGCTGATAATATTTAAGGAATCATGTTTTTGTCAGGTTCCTTGATCTCTCAAGGATAAGCAAGATAATTCAGATTTTACCAACCAAAATCTTCAATTACAAACCTGGTGGTAAAGATCCCTACTGTCAATTTTAACACTTGGTTCAGAATTCCCATTGCAAATTTACACTTGGTTTTCCAATTAAAATGGGCTTTTGTGAGTCCCCTGCTGATAGCCATTGGCTTGATAAAAAGTAACTTCATTTGCAGCAAGCGTGTTTAGGGAGCCCAGTGCAAGGCTGACTCTTCTGCTGTTGCCTTGAGCCCAGCTGTGCTGAAATATTAAACTTTAGTAAATTAGGTGAAATTGCAGCTTCCTGGCTGATACAATAATGCCCTTTACTTTTTTCTGGAAACCATCGTCAGTGTGAGCTGTCTGCACAATTCTGCTCTAAAACAAAGAAAATTCAGACCATCTTCCAAATCCAGACAACTTTTCCATTTTCAAGTTAATTGTGCCATACTGTACTTATCTAATAATGCATGAACTTTCAAACACATAGAATTGGATTATTATTCTAGCACTATCCGAAGATAGCATTATTTTATCATATCATCCTCAGATAAGCAGCTAGATCCCTGAAGATCCCTAAGATGTCAGTCTTAAGTCAAAGTAGCAACTTTTTCTTTATTGATCAGTACATATTTTAACAGCAATAGCTGTCTATGGAAGGAAATCCTGCTTCTATTAATAGTCACATTCATCTTCAGATTTGTTTCTTTTTCTCCT
Source organism: Odocoileus virginianus (assembly GCF_023699985.2). Taxonomy (NCBI): domain Eukaryota; kingdom Metazoa; phylum Chordata; class Mammalia; order Artiodactyla; family Cervidae; genus Odocoileus; species Odocoileus virginianus. Next base: position 29,181,252 of record NC_069682.1, on the reverse strand, counting down.
TAAGAAAAGCATGAAAAAAGCATGAGGTGTTTTATATGTTGACCAAACATTTATTGATCAACTATTATGTGCAAAGTTCTGGTGTGTTTCCACCAAGGATTTTTAATTGGAGTAAATGCAGAATTAGTAGAGAGGAAGTAGGCAGCCTTGCATTTCTCTTCTTGATATATGTTGAGATTTCTCCTGTGATGAAATCACTGGCGACAGCTTTATTGAGCTGTCTGGGCTACTGGCTTCTTAGAGGCTCTCACATTGGTTTTTCAGGTTAAGACCTTATGCCTCTAGGAGAGTCCAGTTGAAATATATTTTTGTTTTTTGGGAAAGTTAATGCACTAAAACCTCTGAAAGCACCTTTATCAAGGTCTTCACAGGATGGTAGAGACCAAGATTTGCTTTTGGGAAAAATCTCAAATGTATATAGAAGCAGACTGAATAGCAGACAATAGTCCATTGAGCCCCTGTATAACCACTCTGGGGGTTATGGTTTATAGATGTTCCTAGAGTTGAGAGTCAGGGCAGCCTGGACAGGAGGGGAGTTTGGAGGAGAACTGGATACATGTATATGTATGGCTGTCCACCTGAAATTATCACAACATTGTTAATTGGCTATACTCCAATACAAAATAAAAAGTTGAAAAAAGAGAGACAGTTTGGCATCAGGAGCAAAACCTAGGGAGGTTGCAAAGTACGGCTTGGGGCCAGGTGCAGACAGGATAGTTTAGGGCCTAAAGAGTAATTAATGGTCTACCCTTAATAAATAACCGGGAAACCATACTATCTCACATTGTCAGGAGATCACCATCCTCTAGTACACGATATACTAACTGATCAATGACATGCTAACCAGTATGAAACAGCCCAATCTTAATCAGAGCGGGAATCTGCCAACTTTTTCTGAAAAAGGCCAGATAGTCAATAGTTTAGGCTCTGTGGGCCGTGTGATCTCTGGGACCACGACTCAGTTCTGCCTTTGAAGCGCAAAAGCTACATGCAGTCACACACAGATAATATAGAGGAATGAGCAGAAAAGTGTTCCAATGAAACTATTCACAAAAACGGGCCGGGGAAGAATTCGGCCTGCAGTAGGTAGTTTGCCTGATCCCTCAACATTGGCTGGTCCCTGAAATCCATTCGCCGTGCATCTGAATCTGCCTTCAAACACCGGGAGGCTCCTCTCAAGTGCCCAGCAGCCTCTCCGCGTGGGACGATCCCGCAGAGCGACTGCACTGTTTGCAAAGTTTTTGCAGTGGGTCCTTTCCTGTCTCCTCTCCTGCCTCTCGGAACCGCAGCCCTCCTCCGCAGGGGCTTAGAGCCAGGTGCGGTCAGCCCGGGTGGGCTGCGTGGGCTTCGGGGAAGAGCGCGCGACCGCTCGGGGGCAGGTGAGGGCGCACAAAAGTTGGTGCCCAATCAGCGAGGCGTCCAGCTCCTGAGCCCCAACCTTCAGGTGACCCCGCGCGGCGGCGGCAGAAGCAGCGGCGGCGGCGGCGGCGACCAGCGCCCGCAGCAGCTCGGAGCGCCTTCGGGAGAGGAGGAGGCGAGCCGGGCGCCGCTTCACCGCCAGCCGAGCGCCGGGCGACAACAGTGATCGGGGCTGGGCGGGAGCTGGGGGCGAGCCGGGACGTGGCTGCCACCTCCGCCCGCAGACGCCGGGCGGGCCCGGCGCGTGGCGCCTGAGAGTGCGGGCCCGCGGCGCGCGCCCCCGCCGCCCCTCCGCGCCGCCCTGAACGCTGGAGGTGTGCGTGTCTGCGGCCGCGGCGGCTGCGGCGGCAGCGGCGGGAGCCGCGAGTCGGGGCCGCTCAGGCTGTGCTTCGCCGGGGCAGCAGCGGCGGTGGCGGCGACCGCGCCGGTGGTTCAGGATGCGGCCGGGGGGCGCACTGTTCGCCCTGCTCACCAGCCTGCTGCTGCTGCTGCTGCTTCGCCTGCTCTGGTGCTGGACCGACGCGCCCGCCCGTTCCAGGTAACCCACTCGCCCGCCGCGCTCGGGCCGCCCCGCGTGCCGCGCACCCGGGGACTCTAGCCGCTCCTCTCGGGCGCGCAGACTTTGGCCGGCTGCGAGGACTAGTTGACGGGCAGCGGCGGCTTGGGGGTGGGGTGGGACGGGGGAGTCCGGGAGGCAGCGCAGGATGCGTGGGGGGTGTCGCAGGGGCGACCCTTGCACCGACTGGACACAGACTAGGGCGGAGGGGAGCCGGCCAGGGTGGCGAGGGAGCTGCGGGGCCGGCCTGCCGTCGGGTCACCGAGCTCTCCGTTCTTTCTCTTCCTTCCCGCCCTGAGCTGCTTCAAACTCCGGGGTTGCAGGGCGCGCTAGAATGCCCTGGCCGCCCGGCTCCAAGCGCGATGCCGAGCCTGGCAGCCAACTGCTCCTCAACTTAGTTTTCTTCATGGTTGTGCAGGTTCTTGGTGGAAGAAAGCAAGGAGGCCACCCACAGCAGCCCCGCTGCTCCGAGGACGCTCCGGAGCTCGGCGACCCTACCCCCGCGCACGGGGAACAGGTACCCGCGGCTCGGGGATGGGGCGCGGCTGCACACGCAGGACTCGCTTGGGAGTTGTCTGCTTGGGACCACACGATTGTGTGGATTTGTGTGTGTGAGAGAGAGAAAGGATGCGTGTGCATACACGCGCGTGTAACTATCACACTCGCTCAACCTCCCCTGTAAAGCCTGTCTCTCCATGTGGATGTTCTTCGAACCAAGGGAGATATGAAAACAGCTGCACTTTAAAAAATGGGTGCCGAGTTCCCCTCGCGATAATGGTGTGTCTAAAACCCGGAGAAGCAAGCTCAGCCTGTCTGTTGAGGGATTTGGTTGGTTTGCTTTCTCTCTTTCTGCTTTCAAGAGCACCGGCGTGAGATTCACATTTGGGAACATAGAATTCTGTGCTCAGTGTTGGGAATGTTTTTGTCCTTAGGGAATGGAGACTTTTTTTTTTTTTTAAACCCCTTTTCACTCTTAGAAGTATATATCCATGTGCAATGATTATTTGAATTTTATCGTGGGTGTTTTTTTTCCTATTATAAAAGTAATCCATTCTTAGTGCAGATAGATGATATGAGAAATGTATTTAAAAATATTCACTCAGAATTCCACCATCCAGAGATCACATTAAGGTTTTGGTCTATATTCTTCCAGTAGTTTTTCTCATGTACACACATTTTTGAAATATACTTAAGATTGTATATTTGTTCTGCCTTTTTTCCCTAAAAATAATACATATACATATAAATATACATATGCATGTCATTTATTTTTTGCAAAGCATTGCTTTTAATTGTTACATAATTAATCATATGAATGTGCCATAATCTGTTTTTTAATCATTTAGATTGGTTCCTGTTTTGTTGGCTATTAATAATTCTATGAAGTACATCCCTGTATGTAAATCTATATATTTGTTTTCAGTTCTTCAGGATGGACTGATACAAGTTGAATGATTGGGTCAAAGAGTATGTGCATTTTCGGTTCTAAATATTAATACATTTGGCCAGTTGCTTCCTGGATGAGTTGAATCAGTTTACATTTTCACCAGCAGACTATCATGCTTTGAGCCTCAGCCTTGCTAGTATTTTGGAGGCAATTTTGTATACTGTCTCTTTTCCTCTGTGTATCTCTTGTGAATGCCTTTTCCTCTATGTATATTTTGGTATATCCTTGCCTCCCAGACCATCTTAATCTTCTGATTAGGTGACTTAAGGTTTCCATGTGGGCTTTGCAGGCAGCCCTACTGGTAAAGAACCCGCCTGCCAATGCAGGAGACATAAAAGCTGCAGGTTTGGTCCCTGGGTTGGGAAGGTCTCCTGGAGGCAGACATGGCAACCCACTCCAGTATTCTTGCCAGGAGAATCCCATGGATGGTCTACAGTCCATAGGGTTGCAAAACGTTGGATATGACCGAAGTGACTTAGCACAGACACAAGTACTTGTAAGGTTCCCCTGTAGTTCTGCATGACCATCAGAAGGGTCTGGGGGAGCCAGGAAGAAATCTTTGAATCGCAGAACAACACTGCTTCCTGCAGTCCTCCTATTGGAATTTCACAGCATAGCAGAGGCACTAAAAAATCCTGGAGTAACAAAGCTTTAGAGAAAAATATTAGCCTTTAGTTTTATTTGTTGAAGGGTTGCATATTATAGGTAGCAGTTTTCCAGTGAATTGGGGAGCATTGTCCAAGTCCTGTTAGAGTTACACATTCTGGCATTGTCCCTTGAGATAAGTTAGAAAAAATGTACTAATTAAATCATCTGGTCATAGACCTTTTCTGAGGTAATTCTTTGATGAATTTTTCAGCTTCTGTTGAAGTACTTCCTTTCTGCCTGGCATACTTTTTGAGCTAATATAGGTAATTCGTATTTTTTTCGGAATGTGGTCCAGTCTATTAAAATTTTAAAATTGGTGCCATTCTGTTGTATTTTTAAAAACCTGTCTTTTGATCTGTTTTATATCATCTTTATCACTTATGATTCATTATTTATGTGGCAGGGATACAAATTTTAATCCATACTACTTGGTTATGTAGAGAAATTGTAATTTCTTAATTTTTTTCAGTAGCTGATCATATCTTCTTCCATGAACCCCAACTGTAGGTAATACATATAAGTAATAATATAATAATACTAAAAGCAATCAGGATAGCCAGCACTTATTGAACCCTTATTATAGACACTGATCTAAGTATTGCTTGGCTAAGAAATTTGTTTGGATTGGAAAACATAAACAAACTTTTTGGCCAATCCAGTACTTTATTAGCTCACTTAATCTTTAAAAAAATGCTGAGAAAAACCCTTATGATCCCCGTTTTATAGATGAGTGTCAACTTAAAAAAATGCACAACATGAGAGTTGCAACTTAAGTTTTATTTGGGGCAATATGAGGACTGCAGCCCAAGAGACAGCACTTCAGATTGCTCTGAGAAACTGCTTCAAAGACATGGGGGGCCGGGGAGGACAGTATATATGAGATTTTGGTAAAGGGGGAGTACATGCAATCAAGCACGTTTATTTTTTAGAAAGTTTCTGCTGGTCCCATGAACTAGCTTCTGCTAGTCATGAGAAACAGTCGTCACCATGAAGGATTAGTGTTTTCCTAGATATGAAAAGATATGAGAATTGGGCTGATAAAATCAACTCTTGAGAATATCTGTTTGAAGACCTGTCCTGCCCATTTCCTGGAAGCACAGAGTGCCTCATCTCTGCTCTCCACCCTGACCTCCTTCAGGATGTGTTGGAGGTCACCAGCTGCAGCAGCACATGATTTAATCCTTGTAGAGGTAGATGGCAAGCACCCGTGGCAAATGCCAATTCGTGGTCGACATGAGGAAACTGAGCTGCAGGGAGGCAGAATAAACGGCCCAAAGTCAGAGTTGGCAAACTGGACCCAGGAGTCATATCCAGGCCATGTGGATCCAGACCCCCACACTTAATCACCCTGCTGTGTAGTCTTTCATAGGTGCTGGGCAAGAGAGTGTGTGTGTGTGTGTGTGTGTGTGTGTGTCCAGGTTAAAGCTTAGTCAGGTGTGCCAACTTAAGCAACTCTTTCTGGTATGATTATTCTCTCTGGGAGCAAACTCAGATTATTTTCATTAACCTTTCTTCTCCTTTCAAATTGTTTATTTACTTATTTTCTTTATTTGGCTACACTGGCTCTGATTGCAGCACGTGGGATCTTTAGTTGCAGCATGTGGGATCTAGTTCTGTGACTAGGAATGGAATCCGGGCATGTTGTATTGGAAGCTGGAATCTTAGCTGCTGGACCACTAGCGAAGTCCCTTCACCATCTTTTGTTAAAGATGATACCCCGATCTAAGGGGGAGAGGGCTTCCCTGATAGCTCAGTTGGTAAAGAATCTGCCTGTAATGCAGGAGACCCTGGTTCAATTCCTGGGTCAGGAAGATCCCCTGGAGAAGGGATAGGCTGCCCACTCCAGTCTTCTTGGGCTTCCCTGGTGGCTCAGCTGGTAAAGAATCCACCTGCAATGTGGGAGACCTGGGTTCGATCCCTGGGTTGGGAAGATCCCCTGGAGAAGGAAAAGGCTACCCACTCCAGTATTCCGGCCTTGAGAATTCCATGGACTGTATAGTGCATGGGGTCGCCAAGAGTCGGACACTGCTTAGCAACTAAGCCACCACCACCTAAACATATAAGGATCAGAGTTGGCTCAGGAAAAACTAACTATGAGAATCTATCTCTTCTTGCCCCACAAAGTGGATGTGACCCTACTTTAATTTCAGGATGGAAGAGTGCCAAAGAAGTGATCTATTCCAGAGTCCTAATTAGGGGAAGAGACAAAGCTCTATCTATCCTTGTTACTCTCCCCTTTCTCTCTCCAAGCCAAGGCTCTGTTTTTCTTTTCTTTCTCCTTTTTCCATCTTTGCTGTAGGCTGGAAAGTGCTGTCTTCCCGTGCATTGTATTGTCTTTCTCTTTTCCTGACGTGTACCTCCAGGTCTGTCTCAAACCTAAGCTCAAGGGTGAATTGTGGGGACTGGAAGTTAAAAAAAAAATTGGGAAAGTTCCAGGAGCTGAGTCTTCCAGGTAAGGTAGTTAATGTTTAAAAAGACGTAATGAGAGGAATGTAGGAAATCTTTTCTTGGGACTATAGCAAATCCTATTTTGTGCAAAACTCAATATTACCCTATTCTTTCTCTTTGTATCCTTTCAGGAAAAAGTCTATATCTCTTTGTAGTCCCCCAAAGAATGTTTTAAAATAGCTAAGGAAAAGTCATGTCAAAGTCAGAAAGACAAAGGAGAAAAATATACTAATAATTTTCAAAATATGACCCTATCACAATGGATTCTTTCTCTTTCGAATAAACTTTGTCAGCATGTGTCGGTGGTTTGTTTGTTTTTTGAGACAACCAGCTCTTGGATTTATTTATCAATTCTGATCTATTTCCATGTTCTGTTTCCTTTGTGGAGTTTTGTTTTCTTTGTGTTATTTTTATCTTTTAAAATAAAATTCCTTTTTTCCCCAATTCACTGTTTTTAAATGAATGCTTCATTTATGGATCTTTCCTTTTCTCTTTGTAACAGACATGTTTGCTACTATGAATTTTCCTTTGAATGCAGCTTTGCATCTGTTCTTTAAGTTTGGATACTTACTGTTTAGGTTTTTAAAACTATATTTTAAATTGTTCCTAGTTACATTAGAACATTTAAATTTTACCTCCATAGTTATTTAGGAGAGTATTCTTCCCCACCCCCTCACCCTGCCTCACCACCCAGAGGAGCAATTTTAACTTCCTTCAAGAACTTTTCCTTTGCATTCACAATTTGGCTGTTTGGTGCAAAAAACCTGTTAGCCTGTCTTTTGGGAGAGTACTTTTACATTTCCAAGTGATTGGAACTTAAATATTAATTTAATATGTGTTCTTAAGTAATATTGGTTTCATTTTTTATTATGAAAGAAGCCAAATAAAACCCTGCCATAATGTTATAACTGAGCTCCCAAATATTCAATCATTAGAAATGAGAGATTGGATTATTGTGACATTGATGACATGGCCAGAACAAGTGTATATATCTGTCTGGCTTGAAATTCCAGGGTTCCTTCATGGGAACTATCTAGGTCCCAGTTGTGGTTTGGCGTATTTTAGTGGCAGTGTCCATATTTTTGGCTTTAATATCCATGGTGATGATTCAGGATCCTGTGGCTGGCTAAGACTTTCTGGATAGAAGGCACTATTCCTGGCCTATCTAGGAGGCTTAGACTATGAGTCCTCCAGCAATGTGGGGACCCCACTTCCACTTCTCTGCTTTCCTGAAGAGGTTTTTCTTTCTACTCCCTGTGACTCTTTCTCCCTACAGTAGAACTTGACTTGTCCCTGTTTGAGAACTGGGATTCAGTAAAGGACAGACATCAAAAGTCAGTCGAGTTATATCCCAATTCTTATTATTGTAGGAGCAGTACTGCAGATATTTTATTGTATGGTTTTAGATAAGTACACCAGAAAGGAAGACTGCTTATCATTTCAGTGTGATAAAGATGCTGCTGCTGCTAAATCACATCAGTCATGTTCGACTCTGTGCAACCCCATAGACGGCAGCCCACCAGACTCCCCTGTCCCTGGGATTCTCCAGGCAAGAACACTGGAGTGGGTTGCCATTTCCTTCTCCAATGCATGAAAGTGAAAAGTGAAGGGGAAGTCGCTCAGTCGTGTCCGACTCCTAGCGACCCCATGGACTACAGCCCACCAGGCTCCTCCGTCCATGGGATTTTCCAGGCAAGAGTACTGGAGTGGGGTGCCCTTGCCTTCTCCAGATAAAGATGCTAGGTTCATATTTTCAATAATTTTGTATGCACATAACTAGTAGTCTTGCTGTGCGTATTTTGGTATGGGTTAGTAACTTTTTAAACAACATCTGAACTTTTCTTCATGTCATTAGTATTCTTTGGCAATGTAATTTTTAGAGCATGGTGTTTGAACATATGCATGTATTGTAATTTATTTATTCTTCCCTTTTGTATATTTCAGTTTATTATTTTTGATTTTGATGTGTATTTTAATATGAAATTAGAGTACACATCAGTTTATAGCCTCTAAACTTATAGCCTTATATGCTATCTTGATTATTCAGATGAATTCCTAAAAGTGAAGAGACTTGACCAAAGAATATGAAAATGTTAAAGTGTTGCTATGATTTGTCCAATAACAATAGTTGTTCCAGTTTATTCTCATGTAAGCAGTATATGAGAGTGAACGTTGTCTCAAATTCTTGCCAGTTCTGTGTATTAGCATTTCTTTTCACCTTTTCTAATTTCATACTCAAGAGATAGTATTTCACTGATGTCTTAATATATACTTATTTGTTTACCATTGTGTTTAATTTTAAGGTGCTTGTTGACCATTTACTTCCTCTTATTTTTTATTATTAATTTTTTAATTGAAGTATAATTGAGTTACAGTGTTGTGCCAATCTCTGCAGTATAGCGAAGTAACTCAGTTTTACACATATATACTTTCTTTTTAGAATATTCTTTTCCATTATGTTTTGTCCCAGAAAACTGGATATAGTTCCCTGTGCTCTACAGTAGGACCTTGTTGTTTATCCATTCTAAATGTAGTCGTTTGCGTTACCAACCCCAAATTCCCAGTCCCTCCTTCTCCCTCCTCCCCTCCCACTTGACAGCCACAAGTTTGATCTCTATGTCTGTGAGTCTGCTTCTGTTTATAGATAGATTCATTTGTGCCATGTTTTAGATTTCACATATGAATGATGTGATATGGTATTGGTGTTTCTCTTCCTGACTTGCTTCACTTAGTGTGATGATGTATAGTTGTATCTGTGTCGCTGCAAATGACATTATTTTGTTCTTTTTATGGCTAAGTAGTATTCCATTGTATATGTGCACCACATCTTCTTTATCCATTTTTGTGTTAATAAAAAATTAGGTTGTTTTCCATGTTTTGGCTTACATAGGGATGCATGTATCTTTTTAATTTAAAGTTTTGTCTGGCTATATGCCCAGGAGTGGGATTGCTGGATCATACGGTAACTCTTTTTTTAGTTTTCTGAAGAAAGTTTATACTATGAAATATTTTTCATAGTGGCTGCACCAACTTACATTCCCACCAACAGTGTAGGAAAGTTCTCTTTTCTCCATAACCTCTCTATCTTCCCTTTTTAAATTGGCTTTTTATATCCTTGTCTATTTTACTGTCAAGATATTATAGATATTACCAAGTTACTTGTTGATTTACAAGAGGTTTATAAATGTCAAATGTATCAAACTTGTATATATCATGCATTTAAATTGACTTTATTTCCTTAACATTTAATTATGTCTGTGACTATTTAATCTGTAGAAGTTTTCAACCGTTGTGTATTCACATCACTTATGTCTACTTTTTATTGTGAATTCTGCTTCTGAATTGATAAATTTATTGATAATTTATTGATATGTTTAGTTACCCTAAGATAAATGGACATTGCTCATTTTAAAATATTTAAATCTTTCCTCCTTCTAGAACCTTTTTTTTTTTAAGATCTTTTTCTTTTGTTGTGGACCATTTTTATTTTTATTTTTATTTTTTTTTTCGTTGTGGACCATTTTTAAAGTCTTTATTGAATTTATTACTGATTGCTTCTGTTTTATTTATTTATTTATTTTCTTGACTATGAGGCATGTGAGATCTTAGCTACCTGACCCGGGATTGAACCCGTACCTTCTTGCATTGGAAGGTGAAGTCTTAACCTCTGGACCACCAGGAAAGTCCCTAGAACTTCTTTTAGCATGTGGTAAAAGGGGTGGACTTTTTATTGAGTTACTATTATTCTATTATATACTTTCTCCTTTGAAAATTACTGTTTTTTAAAATTTGAATTAAGTGACTGCTTGACTGCTTACAAGTCTAAAAATTCTGTTTAGATTCTTTTTTCACTGTTTGACATTTGTCACTGTAAATGAGTCCCTAATCATTTGATTAGTTCTTTGTTTCCAGTCCTTTCTTGCCCAGTTCACATGTCTTTTTTTTCTTCTAATGTTTTTAGCTTTGGAATGTGGATAATAGTGTTTCTGAAGTTTCAGATATTTAAGAATATACCTCTTATTTTTCATCCATGAGTACTGAATTATTGTATCACAACTCCACTTTTTAAAAATTTTCGTCTTAAAACTTTTCTAAGATGTTCTTCTATTTTCTGGCTGTTAGGGCTCTGAGAGAGAAAGCAAGGTAATCTTTCTTTTATTTCTTCAAAACTAACCTGTTTTATTATATGTTTTACTGGATCCTGACAGGATTTTTTCTTAAACTGAAAAAATTTAAAAATTCACAGTACTATGCCTCTGTAGTGATCTCTTTTGATTAATTATGTCTATAAGTATTTTTAATTCACTGGCCAGGTTATTTTTAAATTAAAAAGTTTGTATTATACCTTTGACTATTTGGTGTGTTCTGCATATTCTGCTTGGACTTTCTGGGTGTTGCTAGTGGTAAAGAACCCGCCTGCCGATGCAGGAGACACAAGAGACATGGGTTCAATCCCTGGGTCAGAAAGATCCCATGGAGAAGAAAATGGTAACCTGCTCCAGTATTCTTGCCTGGAAAATTCCATGGGCGGTGGAGCGTGGTGGGCTGCAGTCCACGGGCCGCAGAGAGTCGGACATGACTGAGCAGCAGCAACGACAAACGTATTCTGTTTGTATTTTGTGAGGAGAGTCTTCACTTTCTGTCTTCCATCACCATACCTCTTACCCACAACCCCTGTTCCACGTAAACAACTTCATTTCTCTTTCTGAATTTGCTTTTCTCTTTGTCCTTTCCCTCTGCTCTCTGGGATGGCTTCTCAAATTTGTCCTCTACATTCCTTAATTGTTTTTCTCTTTGTGTCAGTTCTGTCTTGCTCTTTCTAAAACAGTGTATCTGTTACATTTTTAGTCATTATAGTTTTTTTACCCTCTTTAAGCCTGCTCCTTATTACTTCAGTTTATATTTTAGAAAGCATCTAAGTCACCTTTTAAACCCCACCTCCCTTTTCTCAGTTTTTTTCTTGTAATTTGTGGAGAATGTGGAGCAAATACTTTCTAAAGATTTCTTGTGTTTATTACAGTGAATGTTTTTCCAAAGTATGATTTTTCTCTCCATCTTAAGAGTAATGTTCTTTTGCGACCCCCAAATTAGAGAATCTTTTAGTATGGTTTATAACTTGGGAGGCTTTTCTACATGTTAATTTATTTATTGCATGCAGTAGAACTGATGAGTTAGGTATTATTCTAATTCCTGTTTTTCTTTTGTTTTTTACTGAACTATAGTTGATTTATAATATTGTGTTAGTTTCAGGTATATAGTAAAATGATTCAGAATCTTCAGGTTGTTTTCTAAGTTGTTACAAGATATTGAGTATAGTGTACCATGTTATACAGTAAATCTTTGTTGTTTATCTATTTTATATAAAGGATGTGTATCTCTTAATGCTATAGTCCTAGTTTATCCCTCCTGGGGAGCTTGATTTTAATTTCTATATCTCCAAATGAGGAGTCCTTTCTCTGGCCTTGTGCTCAGCAGAAAGGATTCCTTAGAACTCCTAGTGGGTCCTACCAATGGCTGAAAGGTCCTCCTTAGAGCATCTACTAGACAAGAGGCTGAGTCATTTAGCCCTTAAACAAATGTCTGATTTAAAAAAAAAAACAAAACAAAAAAAAACCCCCTTGAATTGAAAAACAAATCTGGCAAAATACAGGTAACATAAATTTTACTAATTTGGTTTTTAAAATCCTGGACCTTAAAGCTGTCTCTTGCTCCCCTGTCTTGACCTCAAAACACTGTCAGAAAATGTGTGATCCTAATTAGCCTGGACTTGTGTGGTGTGTGGAATGGTGTGTGATGTGTGACATAGGTCCCTTCAAATGCAGAGAAGGCCAAACTCCTGGGAGTCTCCTCAAACCCCACTTCACACCCCAGGGTATGTCAGATGGCTGATTCCTTTTCTATCCCCTTCCATTCCTTTAGTGCTACTTTATAATATGATGTGATAGGATATGATACAATATGGTATGGAAAGGATATGATATAGTAACGATAAGGTATAGTATGGTATGGTATGGTATAAAATGATGTGATAAGTATGATACATTATGATATAGTAAAGATATAATGTATATGTGTGTGCTCAGTCCCTCCGTCCTGTCTGACTCTTTGCAACCCTTTGGACTATAGCCTTCCAGGCTCCTCTGTCCACAGGATTTCACAGGCAAGAATACTGGAGTGGGTTGCCATTTCCTCCAACAGGGGATCTCGACCCAGAGATTGAACCACATCATCTAGGGCTCTTGCATTGGCAGGCAAGTTCTTTACCACTGAGCTACCTGGGAAGCCCAGTAATGATATAATGTTATGGTAAAGATAAGGTGTAGCATGATACGGTTTGGTATGGAATGGGATGATATAGATATTATATGATGGCGGTATAATCTCAAGAGACTGTAGAAAGACAATAGTGCATTAGCACTGGTACACCAGTACCCAGACCAGGTTCTGCTGCCTCAGGAAGCAGCCTCACGTGGCTGCTCCTTCCTGTGTGGGAGCAGCCACCTGATTTTCTGGTTGGGGCAGATTCTCCATGCCATAGGTAAATAAAGAGAGATAGTGGGAGGAAGATCAAAGCCACTTTAAAATTTTTTTCCCTGGACCTGCTCTGTTTCAGTTCAGTTCAGTTCAGTCGCTCAGTCATGTCCGACTCTTTGCGACCCCATGAACTGCAGCATGCCAGGCCTCCCTGTCCATCACCAGCTCCCGGAGTTTACTCAAACTCATGTCCATCGAGTCGGTGATGCCATCCAGCCATCTCATCCTCTGTCATCCCCTTCTCCTCCTGCCCTCAATCCCTCCCAGCATCAGGGTCTTTTCCAATGAGTCAACTCTTCGCATGAGGTGGCCAAAGTACTGGAGTTTCAGCTTCAGCATCAGTCCTTCCAATGAACACCTAGGACTGATCTCCTTTAGGATGGACTGGTTGGATCTCCTTGCAGTCCAAGGGACTCTCAAGAGTCTTCTCCAACACCACAGTTCAAAAGCATCAATTTTTCGGCGCTCAGCGCTCTGTTTCAGGAGTGAAGATTTACATCAGCTGCTGGTAATTTCTCCGCGTGATGCCATATTGCTAATAACATTTCCTCCCCAAACCTGATACATTTCTGAAGCAACTATCTGTTGCCATCAAAATGTGTGATTGTTACTGTGTGTAAACTTGTATACTTCCATGAGAATGTAAATAGTCTGGAAGAGGGAGAGTTAGGTACTGTTTACTCTCTACTGTCTTACACTGAAAGTTGTAATAATGTTTTATTGGACATTTTTCTGTTATCTGTGCTCACACTGGGATCATAACTGTGAGCTTCGGAGAACTCAAGGTGAGTGTGAATTAGAGCTTTAGCCAAACATGACTGTTTTAGCTAAACATGACTCTGGAACAGCTGATTTTCACAATCTCCTGCCCCTTTTCTCTGCACCCCACTCTCCAAGTAGATGAAGGCTATTAAATTTTACTTTCAAAAATAATAGAATTCACTTTGGTTTCTTTCCTTTTATAAGTAGTGATACTCTGTGTCCTGATTTTGAAAATTCAGTATTTTTTTCTATTTTTATTGGAGTATAATTGCTTTACAATGTTGTGTTAGTTTTTGCTGTTTAACAATGTAAATCAGCTATATGTGTGTGTGTATATATATATATATATATATATATACATACATACCCTTCCTCTTAAACCTCCCTCCCACTCCTCTAGGTCATCACAGAGCCCTGAGCTAAGCTCCCTGTGCTATATAGCAGGTTCACACTAGCTATCTATTTTGCACATGGGCTTCCTTGGTGGCTCAGTTGGTAAAGAATCTGCTTGCAATGCAGGAGACCTGAGTTCAGTCCCTGGATTGGGAAGATCGCCTGGAGAAGGAAAAGGCAATCCACTCCAGTACTCTTTCCTGGGAAATCCCATGGATAGCGGAACCTGGCAGGCTACAATCCATGGGGTCACAAAGAGTTGGACCCGACTGAGCGACTAATCCACCACAGCATATATTTGTCAGTGTCATTCTCTCAGTTTGTCTCATCCTCTCAGTATGTTTTAAAGTTGCCTTGAGTCTCGTTGCTGGATTCATTTGAAATGAGGCTTTAAATCTTGCATTTTGCCTCTTTCCCTGCTTCCCGATCCTATGTGCTAATTGCAGCTCTTTTAGAAGTATACAGTGGGTTCTCCTCCATCTCTGCACTTCTGGTGTTCCCTGTTTGAACATGGATTTATGGTGCTTCCCAGATTGACATTTTTTCAGTCCCTTCATTCTCTGGAGCCTCTGTCACAGCTTTGGCCTCTCTTGTCTGGTGTAAGCTGCAGGGCAGTTGTCCAGGGGAGGTGACCCAGGGCTTCAGAACATGGGCTGTAGATCCTGCCAGGCTTCTGTGGACACATCAACATGTGGACAGCAAAGCCAGGATGAGCCTGTAAGACGTGAAGGAATGTTCTGCTCTTTCCTTTGCTTTGTAGAGTATGTGGACAGGGGATCCAGAGTTCAGGAGGAAATGGTGTCTGATTGGCCCAACTCTCACTTTGGAGGTGGCTGGAGGTGGAATTTAATTTTCCGCTTCCTATCACTCCACTGCCTTCTCGACAGGGCCTCTCTTCACACAGAGCCAGGGTATTTCTTTTTATGACATCAGAAGCGACATTAGACACTTGACAGACAACACCGTTGGCACCCGTGTGTCAAAGTAGATGCTTGCATTGCAATGTAAATCAAGGTTGCCTTAATGCTGTCTGGCCTTGTATATTAATTCACTGTGCTCTTATTAGACATTTTCCTTGACAGAAAAAAAGCCTCAATGTCTGAGGAAGGAATAAAGATTTTTTTCCAAGGGTTATAGAGAAGCACAAACATTTTGAAAGATTAGTTGCTAACAGAGGAAATATTGAGAGGTGAGACTGGGACACAGCAGAAGGGATATGAAGAGAAGAAAAGGAAATAAAAATAAATCCTCATCTGCCAGTAGAAGCTTTTCTTTTTAGAACCACTAGCAGAAGTTGCTCTGTGGTTTCAGGGTGCAAAGGTTCTGAACCTCTCATTTGGGGACTGAAAAAGAGGCTCTTAAAAGAGCTATTGATGCTTTGAGTAAACTTAAAGGAACTGTTCTTGTGTCCTGATGTCTTATTTCATGGCTTCTTTTGCAATTCAGAAGGTGATTATGACTTTAGTATATTTATCTGTACTCACTTCAGAAGTTAGCTTATCCAGGGCGGTTAAATCTATCTTGTCTATATGTTCAGATTTAAAAACCTTTCTTTTATTTCACAAAGTACTAAGACTACATGCTGTAAATAATCAGTAAGTAACTTCTTGGGAACAATCATATCCACAGGCATAATTATTTCTAAAGATAATTTTATGGGGGCATAACCTGTGCTTTTGAAATTATTGAAAAATATTTTTCATTGTCTGGTTAGTTATTGTTGCTAGTTATAAAAACACTAGAATTCTCTAACATATAATTTTTAAACTGCAGTATTCCAAAAAACTGAAGTTGTAGGTTGTAAAGACCATTAATTTTGAAAATGATTCAAATCTCTCACTGGTTCTGGAATCTTAATTGGATGCAAGTGGCATCCTTACATGCTGTCTGGAGGATATAGTCAACATTCCATGTATTCTTTTTGAGATTATACCTCATTATTTCTTTACTCTATGGGATATAATATAATGTGTCAATAAAAAACTTTGTATCTATTAATGTCATGTGTGTGTGTGTGTGTGTGTGTGTGTGTGTGTATTTATATATATATATGGGCTTCCCTGGTTACTCAGAAAGTAAAGAATGTGCGTGCAATGCGGGAGATCTGGATCGATCCCTGGGTTGGAAAGATCCCCTGGAGGAGGACATGGCAACCCAATCCAGTATTCTTGCCTGGAGAATTCCATGCACAGAGGAGCCTGGTGGGCTACAGTCCATGGGGTCACAAAGAGTCAGACACAACTGAGCTGCTATGCATATATATAATTTCTTTTTTTTTTTTTTTGACTGCACCATGTGGCATGAGGGATCTTAGTTACCTGACCAGGGATCAAACCCATGACCCCTGCATTGGAAGTTCAGAGTCTTAACCACTGGACTACCAGGGAAGTACCTATAGTACATATTTTATAAGATATTTGCTACTTTGCTATTTCAGAAGGACACCTATATTTTACATGTTTATATTTGTGAACGTAGTTTTGCTGTTTGTACATGAAGTTTGTGGGCAAATTTTTGTGGTTTTGATTTGGGGATTTATCCAACACTCCCTGTTTATTTTGTAGATACCAAAGTACTCATGTCTTCCTTGCCTGGGGAATATTATTCAGCAAGGTCTGTGCCTTGTCTGATTCTGTCACCGCAGTTATCGGGACCCCCAGTGTGTTAGGATTTGAGTCCTTTTGCCTTGTGTCAATAGTAGTACTAGGTTTTTGAAGGTACACTTTCCCATGTTGCATTGCAAGAGAGACACATAGGGAGTTTCACATGGTAAAACAGTAATGATAACAAAACCTGATTTGTAATTGCATGCTTGTATGTGAGTATATCAAATAAAATCTTGTAATTGGAGGAGTATGGATAAAAACTGGACGGTTGAAAACTCATATCTGTAATCATTTCTTAAAGGGAGAACATACATTAAGAAATAATTTGAATAAGTAGACAGGAAGTCTTATGATATTTGTACTTAGGAGAATCTTTTCTAGTAAAGAATTTAGAGATTAGTGATCACTTATTTCTGCAGTTCATCACAGAACCCCTGCTTCTATAGCTTCTTTTGAGAACTCTTTGTAAATTCACAGAGCATTGGCAACTTTTTATAGAAATTTAACTTTAGATGCATAATGATTTTGAAAGTGTATGGCCAAAGCAAAGATTTAGTGTTACTCATATTTATGGTGGGCTTCTGCTGGAAGATCCTTTTAATCAAGATGCATATTCTAAGCTAGGAGGTCTCCACATAAAAGTTGATTATATAGTGTACTAACTACTCATGTATATAAACTGTAGGCTGGTTTCTTAGTAAAAGCTCTAACAATCCGAAAATATCTAGATTTTACAAAATTTTGAACAGTATAGGGTTTTTTTTATCTTCCTCAAAAGTGAGAATAAGACATGTATCATATTTAAAAGATTGTTTTATATCATCTTCACTATAAAGCCAGTAAAAATCAGTGCAGGGGTGGTGTTTGGGGATAGTTTCAAATGTGGGACTGTTAGATAAGTGCTTTCATAAATGTATTTTACAGCTCTATGAATTTTACTCAGTGTACCAAATTCTTTAAAATGAAACTTATTTAAATTAATTAACAAGTTTAGAGGCACGACTTCTAGATGGCAGAGTGAAGGTAGTCACTGCATGCCATTGGATTTCTATATGCAAAAAAATGAGTTTAGACTCTTATTCATAGTGCAGTGTACACACAAAATTAACTCAACATGGATGATAGATGTAGGTATTAAAACCATAAGGTTTCCAGAAGAAAACAGAAAATTTTATGTCCTTGGATCAGATAGAATTCTCAGATACGACACCAGAAGTGTAATCAATAGAGGAAAAATTGGATAAATTATATTCTATCAAAATTAAAAGCTTTTGTGCTTCCACTGCTAAGAATATGAAAAAGATAAGCCACAGATTGGGAGTTCAGTTCAGTCACTCAGTTGTGTCCGACTCTTTGTGACCCCATGAGCTGCAGCACGCCAGGCCTCCCTATCCATCACCAACTCCTGGAGTCCACCCAGACCCATGTCCATTGAGTCAGTGATGCCATCCAACCATCTCATCCTCTGTCATCCACTTCTCCTCCTGCCCTCAATCTTTCCCAGCATCAGGGTCTTTTCAAATGAGTCAGCTCTTCGCATCAGATGGCCAAAGTATTGGAGTTTCAGCTTCAGCATCAAACCTTCCAATGAACACCCAGGACTGATCTCCTTTAGGATGGACTAGTTGGATCTCCTTGCAGTCCAGGGGACTCTCTAGAGTCTTCTCCAACACCACAGTTCAAAAGCATCAATTCTTCTGCACTCAGCTTTCTTTATAGTCCAACTCTCACATCCATACATGACCACTGGAAAAACCATAGCCTTGACTAGATGGACCTTTGTTGGCAAAGTAATGTCTCTGGTTTTTAATATGCTGTCTAGGTTGGTCATAACTTTCCTTCCAAGGAGTAAGCATCTTTTAATTTCATGGCTGCAATCACTGTCTGCAGTGATTTTGGAGCTCCAAAAAATAAAGTCAGCCACTGTTTCCACTGTTCCCCATCTATTTGCCATGAAGTGATGGGACAGGATGCCATGATGTTAGTTTTCTGAATGTTGAGTTTGGGAGTAAATATTTATAAATCGTATACCCAATAAGAGATCTGTATGTGAAATATTTCAAGAACTCTTGGGACTTCCCTGGTGGTCTAGTGGTTAAAAATCCACCTTGCAATGCTGGGGAGAAGGGTTCAATCCCTGGTTGGGGAACTAAGATCTGACATGCCTTGGGGCAACTAAGAGCGCATGCCACAACTGCTGCGCCCTTGCACTCTGGAACCCTCGCTACAACTAGGTAGTCCATGCACTGCAACAAAAGATCCTGCATGCTGCAACCAAGACCCAACACAGCCAAATAAATAAATTTTTTAGAATAAAATAAATTTGTCTTCTTACAAGAAGACAATTTAAAAATGGGCAGAAGATTTGAATAGACATTTCATCAAAGAAGATATACTGATGATATAAATGGCCAATAAAGCATATGAAAAAAATGTTTAACTTCATTAGTCATTAGGAAAAATCAGATCACAACGTCAATGAGATCAACACTTCATACCGTTTGTGATGGTTCATCTAGTAATTCCACCATGAGGCAGGGCAGCTCCCTCCTGAAGCTTATGACAGTTTTCCTTGGTGTGACCCAAGAAAGGTTTATTACACAAACGGATGTCTTGAGGTTGGGGAGGGGGAGAATGGCTCTCCAGGAAAAGTTTAGGAAGAGACAGAGAGAGTGAACAGTGAGTACATAGGAGTTTTGTAAGCTCCTTATGAGTCCACGCATAATGTAAAACCTTGAGGCAATTTACATTTGAGGGATTATTACAAGAGTGACTAAAAATCAGTACCTTTTGGCTCCAGGAATTGTAATTTTTTTTTTCTTATTATTATGAAAGCCATGAGCTTTGCTACCCTGAGTCCTGTTCAAATTGCCATAGTCAAAATAATGCCATTTGCAACAATGTGGATGGACCTAGAGGTTGTCATACTGAGTGAAGTAAGTCAGAGACAGAAAGACAGTCATCGTACAGTAGAACTTATGTGTGAAATCTGAAAAAGAAAAGAGGGCACAAATAAACCTAGTTACAGAGCAGAAGTAGAGTCACAGGTGTAGAGGAAAAGTTATGGTTACCAGGGGATAAAGAGAGAGGGATAACTGAGAGGTTGAGGCTGACATATACACCCTGCTGTATATAAAACAGATAACCACTGCGGAGCCCAGGGAGCTCCACTCAGTACTCTGTAGTGACCTACTGGGAGAAAACTAAAAAAGTGAGTGGGTACATGTGTGTGTATGACTGATTCACTTGACTGTCCACCTGAAACTAACACAACATTATAAACCATCTCTACTCCAATAAATTAAAAAAAAACAGTTGACATCCTACTGAAGAATATTGGTGCTGGGAGCTAATTTAAGATCTTCCTTTCCTCCTGGAAAGATGCACAGAGTTGTAAAAATGTTGAGTCTGTGCTTTGTAATTGAAGATGTCTAAATGTGTATCTGTTATACCAAAGATTGTGATGAAACCTGCAAAAAGGCAGAAGGACATCTGTTTCCTACAATAAGAGACCTCTAGATAGCTAGCCTTTACGATGGTGATAATGGGGCAGGGGAGGACAGTAGGCTTTAGTGGACAGCTTTCTTAAGGCATATAGAATAGCCTGTTTTGAGAGGAAGGCCCTCATTTTCAGTAGGTCCCTTTCTTTCATCTGCATTCATCTGGGCTCCGGCTTTGAGAAGGGATTGCAGATGGGGAGGTGTCACCAAGTGGGAAAGGGAATTTTCTCTGGGTTTAATAGATCTGTAGGTCAGTTCAGGTCAGTTTAGTCCTTAGTTGTGTCCGACTCTTTGCAACCCCATGAACCGCAGCACGCCAGGCCTCCCTCCCTGTCCATCACCAACTCCTGGAGTCCACCTAAACCCATGTCCATTGAGTCAGTGATGCCATCCAACCATCTCATCCTCTGTCATCCCCTTCTCCTCCTGCCCTCAATCTTTCCCAGCATCAGGATCTTTTCAAATGAGTCAGCTCTTCACATCAGGTGGCCAAAGTATTGGAGTTTCAGCTTCAACATCAGTCCTTCCGATGAACACCCAGGACTGATCTCCTTTAGGATGGACTGGTTGGATCTCCTTGCAGTCCAAGGGACTCTCAAGAGTCTTTTCCAACACCACAGTTCAAAAGCATCAACTCTTCTGCACTCAGCTTTCTTTATAGTCCAACTCTCACATCCATACATGACCACTGGAAAAACCATGGCCTTGACTAGATGGACCTTTGTTGTCAAGGTAATGTCTCTGGTTTTTAATAGAGACATAGGTTGGTCATAACTTTCCTTCCAAGGAGTAAGTGTCTTTTAATTTCATGGCTTCACTGATTTTGGAGCCCAGAAAAATAAAGTCAGCCACTATTTCCCCATCTATTTGCCATGAAGTGATGGGGCTGGATGCCATGATCTTCGTTTTCTGAATGTTGAGCTTTAAGCCAACTGTTTCACTCTCCTCTTTCACTTTCATCAAGAGGCTCTTTAGTTCTTCTTCACTTTCTGCTGTAAGGGTGGTGTCATCTGCATATCTGAGGTTATTGATATTTCTCTCATCAATCTTGACTCCAGCTTGTGCTTCTTCCAGCCCAGCGTTTCTCATGATGTACTCTGCATATAAGGTAAATAAGCAGGGTGACAATATACAGCCTTGACGTACTCCTTTTCCTATTTGGAACCAGTCTGTTGTTCCATATCCAGTTTTAACTGTTTCTTCCTGACCTGCATATAGGTTTGTCAAGAGGCAGGTCAGGTGGTCTGGTATTCCCATTTCTTTCAGAATTTTGGTGAGTAGTGTTCCCTTTCTTGGATAGAATGAGGAGAAGAGGGACCCTAGTTATATTTTGGTAGGATGTCTTAAGACCTAAAAGTCGAGAGTTCAGGGTAACTATAGTAGAAGGCAAAAGAAAGATTTATTTGGGAGACCACTATCCATTTTGTAATATCATGAGGGTGTCTTTGGTAAGTCATAATGTCACTTTATTAGAACTCTTTATTAGGACTGCTGCCAGTGAACAATAGGAAGAATGAAATTCCCAATGATGCCTGTTTTAAGACTCATGTCTACACCAGTTGAATAGTGTGTACCCCAATCATAGTGGACAATATTTATGGATCCGAAGGGGATGAACAGAGTTTTGCTGAGACCTACAACAGTGGTTTACCCATTATTCAATATCGATAGCTACCCATTATCAATAGATACACCCATTTGAATGCAGAGTTCCAAACAATAGCAGGGAGACATAAGAAAATCTTCCTCAGTGATCAGTGGAAAGAAATAGAGGAAAACAATATAGAATGGGAAAGACTAGAGATCTCTTCAAGAAAATTAGAGATACCATTTCATGCAAAGATGGGCTCAATAAAGGGCAGAAATGGTATGGACCTAACAGAAGCAGAAGATACTAAGAAGAGGTGTGAAGAATACTCAGAAGAACTCTACAAAAAAGATCTTCATGACCCAGATAACCACAATGGTGTGATCACTCACCTAGAGCCAGACATCCTGGAATGTGAAGTCAAGATGGCCTTAGGAAACATCACTATGAGCAAAGCTAGTGGAGGTGATGGAATTCCAGTTGAGCTATTTCAAATGCTAAAAGATGATGCTGTTAAAGTGTTGCACTCAATATGCCAGCAAATTTGGAAAACTCAGCAGTGGCCACAGGACTGGAAAAGGTCAGTTTTCATTCCAATCCCAAAGAAAGGCAATGCCAAAGAATGCTCAAACTACTGCACAATTGTACTCACCTCACACGCTAGTACACTAATGCTCAAAATTCTCCAAGCCAGGCTTCAGCAATACATGAACCATGAACTTCCAGATGTTCAAACTGATTTTAGAAAAGGTGGAGGAACCAGAAATCAAATTGCCAACATCCACTGTATCATCAAAAAAGCAAGAGAGTTCCAGAAAACATCTATTTCTGCTTTATTGACTATGCCAAAGCCTTTGACTGTGTGGATCACAATAAAGTGTGGAAAATTCTGAAGGAGATAGGAATACCAGACCACCTGACCTGCCTCTTGAGAAATCTATGTGCAGGTCAGGAAATAAGAATTAGAACTGGACATGGACCAACAGACTGGTTCCGAATAGGAAAAGGAGTACGTCAAGGCTGTATATTGTCTCCCTGTTTATTTAACTTACATGCAGAGTACATCATGAGAATCGCTGGGCTGGAGTAAGCACAAGCTGGAATCAAGATTGTTGAGAGAAATATCAATAACCTCAGATATGCAGATGACACCACCCTTATGGCAGAATGCAAAGAAGAACTAAAGAGTGTCTTGATGAAAGTGAGAGAGGTGATTGAGAAAGTTTGCTTAAAGCTCAATATTCAGAAAGCTGAGATCATGGCATCCGGCCCCATCACTTCATGGCAAATAGATGGAGAAACAGTGGAAACAGCAGCTGGCTTTATTTTGGGGGGCTCCAAAATCACTGTAGATGGTGACTGCAGCCATGAAATTAAAAGACACTTGCTCCTTGGAAGAAAAGCTATGACCAACCTAGACAGCATATTAATAAGCAGAGACATTACTTTGCCAACAAAGGTTCATCTAGTCAAGGCCATGGTTTTTCCAGTGGTCATATATGGATGTGAGAGTTGGATCATAAAGAAGACTGAGCGCCAAAGAATTGATGCTTTTGAACTGTGGTGTTGGAGAGGACTCTTGAGAATCCCTTGGACTGCAAGGAGATCCAACCAGTCCATCCTAAAGGAGATCAGTCCTGGGTGTTCATTGGAAGGACTGATGTTGAAGCTGAAACTTCAGTACTTTGGCCACCTGATGTGAAGAGCTGACTCATTTGAAAAGACCCTGATGCTTGGAGGGATTGGGGGCAGGAGGAGAAGGGGACGACAGAGAATGAGATGGTTGGATGGCATCACTGACCCAATGGACATGAGTTTGGGTAAACTCCGGGAGTTGGTGATGGACAGGGAAGCCTGGTATGCTGCGGTCCATGGGGTCACAAGGAGTCAGACACAACTGAGCGACTGAACCAAACTGAACTGACAATAGTGATGTCAGCAGTAGAATACTGGTAAGGGTAAGCCAGAGTAGGCCCACATAAGTATTCATCATTGTGCAGCCATAGTGATCTGTGCCTGCAAATTGGGGCAACAGCTCAGTACAGTCAGTTTGCTAATGAGTAAAGGGGCATTTACTCCTTGGTGTGATCTCCATTGGCCATGGTGCCAGGACATAAGAGGCACAGAAATCACATTGGGAGGTTAGGCTTTTGGTTACAGCCAGTGGCATTCGGATACCAGGGTGCCTGGCCCCATGTTTAAGAGTTCAAGAACCAGAATGACCAGGCCTGTAGAGCCAAAGAACTATAGATGCTGTGTGAGTTAATAAATGTGAGCAAATGGGTCAGCTATGGCATTAAAGTGAGCCTCTTCAATGCGACCTTTAGAGTGAGATGTGTCAGGGGAGACTAATTATAAAATGTGAGGTCTGAGCAAGAATATATTCCCAATATTGACGGTCCCATAGGTCACAATCCTGAATATGAATCCATTTTGTACCTATTGATTAGAGCAAACAGTGACCCATTAACTGCCACCAAAGAGTGTGTAAAAAACATGGACGATGAACATACATTTGTTGAGGGTCTCCTGTGCCCATGTGACTGGACCCTTGTGGTCCATCCTTTATTTATCATATTTTGGCAATAGGATGGAAAGAAGCAACTCTCCAGTGGGTTCCATCATATGGGATAGTGGTACCATTGTCCATGAAATAAATGGATTCTCTTTCTCCTGGACTCAAGGGGCCTTGTAAATGGCCAGCATGGCCAGGTGAAGGGCCATATTTCTCAGACAAGAGCTTTCTACAAAACATGAGAATTAATATGTAAGGTTTCCACAGTAAAGAAATCACCAGATGCCACTGGTGGCATTGTTAGAGGAGTAACTTTCGGAGCAGTCTCCAGGGCCTACCTGGGATATTGTTGGGGTGACCTCCATTCAGATTGAGCTGATTTTCTTGTGATTGCCTAAGTAGATCTTAATGAAATGTCTAGATGGGATATGTGTTGCTTCTAGAAGCCAAATAGGTGAGTAGATTTGGGGCTTGTTTGAGAGGCTGGGTATTAGGGTTATTGAAGTTGGTTTGGAGCAGCCTTCTGGGGACCAAATGATGCCCCGAAATTAAACTGAAGTGATGGATGGAGTCTTGAATCTTTTAGGGTGTAGTTAGTCAGAATTTTAACTGTGGTTAGTCAGAATCTGAACCACTCACATAAATACAATGGAATACTACTCAGTTATTAAAAAAGAATGAAATAATGCCACTTGCAGCAACATGGATGCAGGTAGAGATTATCATACTAAGTGAAGAAGGTCAGACAGAGAATATTATATCACTCATATATGGGATCTAAAATATGGCACAAAGAAACCCATCTATGAAACAAAAAGAGACTCATAGACTTAGAGAACAGACATGATTGCCAAGGGGTGGGAGGAGGGAAAGGGATGAACTGGGAGTTTGGGGTTGATAGATACAAATTATTACATTTAGGATGGATAAACAACAAGGTCCTACTGTATAGCATAGGGAACTATATTCAGTATCCTGTTATAAACTGTAACAGAAAAGCATATTTAAAAAAAGAATGTATTTTTTAAAAAAAGAATCTGGACCACGGTGTGAATGTCTTGTTCAGTAGCTTCATGAATTTGTGGCCTTGGTAGAATACTGTCAGTCTTAAGATGGTGGCTGGTGTTTGATGACAGAGCAAACCCATAAAGGTCCTGTCTGTGTACATGGTGGGGATGTTGATGTAGCCCACAGGTAATCTCACAGATTGATGAAAATTGTGGCTATGAAGCTGGAGAAGTGGGGATAGAATAAAATATATTAGCAAGATCAGTAACTCCAGGAATCTGCCTCGTGGAATGTATTCTCCCCCAACCCCCTCTGCCAATGATATTTATAAGCTTTCTTATCTTAAGGAGTCTTACTCTTAATTGTCAGGATTTGAGTTTTCACCCTTGGGCTTCTCTTTAGTGGTGGAATAAATTTGTGAATTTTCCTTTTTAGGGTTTAATAAGGCTGTGACATGTTGAAATGCTTAGGCATTAAGGAGGATTCATAGTCTCTGTCGATGACCTTTAAGAGTACATTAGGTTTTTGGCTTTTGTGTTTTTGAATCTTTAGGAGGTGGGAAGATAAAGCCATTTAACATTTGAGTTTTAGCTCCTGGGTGCCAAGGGTGAGCCCCTCTGTGCCCCTGAAGATCAGAATCTTTATGGCAAAATCAAGGGCAGGAACAGCTGCAGATGTGCTTGGTGCTCTAAGTGTTCTAATTAACCACTTTTCTAATTCATCGTTTCCCCTGGGGCGATGAACCTCACCACCCAGTGATAGCTCTGCTTCCCAGCTCACCTGGGGACCCCCCCACTGGCTCACTGGGGCTGCAGTGATGGTGGAGTCAGAGTCATCACAGTTGTGCTGGAGACGACAGACAGAGGTTGGAAGTTTGACTTGAGGGCTGCTGGTGAGGAGCCTGGTGGGCTACAGTCCATAGGGTCACAGAGTTAGATACGACTAACAAAGACTTAGCATGCATGGCACCAGACCAGTCATCAGTGGAAATCCAAGTGCTATGACTTTGCCAAAGAGCTTGACACTTTCTTAGAAAGTTAAACATAAACTTGTCATAAAACCCAGAAAGTCAACTCCTAGTTATATATGCAAGATCAGCAAAAACATATGTCCATACAAGTGACTTGGATGTGGATGTTTGTGGCAATGTTTTCCATAATAGCCAAACAATGGAAAT
The DNA here is from genome assembly GCF_023699985.2 of Odocoileus virginianus. NCBI lineage: Eukaryota > Metazoa > Chordata > Mammalia > Artiodactyla > Cervidae > Odocoileus > Odocoileus virginianus. The sequence continues at coordinate 29,154,651 of NC_069682.1, read as the reverse complement.
AATCCACATGTCCAGCAACTGTGAAAAGATAAAACACAGTGTATCTGTACAGGAAATATCATTTAGCAATAAAAGGGAATGAAAGTCATGCTAAGTGGAAGAAGCCAGACACAAAATATCATATGAGACAGAGACACAGGCAGATTAGTGACTGTGTGGGGTGGGAAGTGGGGTAGAAATTAGGTACAAGGGAGTAATGGGATCGTTTTAAAACTGGGTTGTGGTGATGGTTGTGTAAATCTTTAAAGGTACTAAATATCATTAAATTGTGCTCTTAAGCTTTTTGTGTTTAGCAGTACATGTTTTCATCCATGGTATTTTGCTCCATGTGTAAGCTTTAATGTAGTGTATGTGCTTACCTGGGTGGAAAGTGGCACATATAAATAATGCTGTTTTGTGAAGACCACCAAATTTGCAAAGTCTTTTTAGGTCATTTACATAGTTACCCACAACACTGAGAAATAGATATTCAAAGTTCTCCCTTAGTGGTGAGGGAGTGGGAGGTACAAACTATTGGGTATAACATAGGCTACAAGGATGTATTATACAACACAGGGGATAAAGTCTGTGTTTTGTAATAACTGTAAATGTAGTTTAGCCTTTAAAATGGTATAAAAAGTAAAATAAAATTTAAACATTAAAAAAATAAACTGAAAGCAAAAACCAAAAAAGCCCCGTAAAGTTCCCCATTTGCATTCTGATTTCTTAAATTTTCCCTCCTTCCCCCGTTTTCTAAATAGTTTGAGTCAGGTTTGAAATGCTGTTTGCTTATTTTTTTAGATTTTTTTTTTTGATGTGGACCATTTTTAAAATCATTACTATCTTTGCTACAATATTGTTTGTTTTATGTTTTGTTTTTTTTGGCCATGAGGCATGTGGGCTCTTAGCTCCCCAGCCATGGATGGAACCCTAACCCCTGCATTGAAAGGTGAAGTGTTAACTGCTGAACTGCCAGGGAAGTCCCTAAAATGCTATTTATCTAAGACAGAGAATAATCACCTGGATGTGAGTGATCACCTGTGATGCATGGGTTGTTATATTAAGCTCCACAAAATCAAGTCGAATTTTTATTTATTAATATTATAGAACAGCAGTTATTGGGCTGCTCCCAGGTACTGGGCTTCGAAGCTTTATCTGTGTGACCTCATTGAAATCCCACAGGGATGCTCTTCTATAGGACTATCACTGTTCCCCGGTACAGAGGGAGGCGCTGAGATCATTAGTCACTTGTGCCAGGCCACATAGCCAAGAGGGGCAGCTGACGAACTTCGGAGGCTGTGCTCTAGATGGAGAAACAGGGTCAGGTCACACTGTGTCCCGTGTTGAATGTAAGGTAATCTTTCCAGACATTTGGGGGACCATGGGAGGAAACAGCAGGGAATGGTCATGAATGACTGAGACCCGTGGGAATGGAGGGCCTTGGTGACATGTAGGGATGAGAGCCTAGGAGGCTGGGGACCAGTCCAGAGGGGACCATTGAATCCCACCAGACCACAAAGGAAAAGTAATGAACAAGGATGCAGAATGGACCATGCTCCTGGCTTCATCAGCTAGCCAGGGGCCCATGTCCCTGTGCTCCAGGATGATAATCCAGGGCCCCCAGTCTGGAAAAGAACCCTACCCCCGGGCTTCCTCAGCACAGAGTCCTCATCATCTCTTTGGATGGGAGATTAGAGGCGCCCCAGTCTGTGTGGGTGAGCATAGAGTCTGTGCTGACCTTGGGGGCTGAGGCTGTCTGCTGGTGGCCACCTCCAGAAAGTAGCCTTCTCAGCTTACAAGGAAAACCACAAACCAGGCCTGAGAAAGTGTGCTGAGAGCCCACGACGTTCTTCACCCAAGTTGGAAGTAACCAAGACAGACAGCTTGCTTCTCCTGAGGTTTATTTAGTGTGTGTGTGTGTGTGCGCGTGTGCGTGCAGTCATAGGCGCAGATTCTCCTTTTATTCCTACCTGGCAGGTCCTGTTTGTGAGATTGCCCTGTACATTGAGGAGGAGCCAGGGAACGCACACACCCACCACCCTCATCATGAATTTCATTAAGAGCAAGTCTCCTAAGGATGAATTTATATCCAAGCAATTCTCTCTCTTGACTCAGTCACAACAAGCGGTGTTTCTTTTGTTTTGAAAATATTCCTCCCAGCAGTACTGCTTCTGGCACCCAGTCAAAGGTCCTCAATGGTTTCCTTCATCCATCCAGCGGATATTCACACTGCAGGAAACCTCTGCTCTTATCGTAGAGGTGGATGGATATGCAGGTGGTATCTAATTTGATTTGGGTGAAAACAGCCTTCTTTCTTTAGGGAGCAGTTGCTATGTTCAGCTCAGCGTTTGTGGCAAAGCACATCAATCCTCTAATTCTAGACATTTCCCAAGGCTCCACTTCTGGTCAGTCAGGGGTCCTGGATCTGTGACAGTCCTGAACAGCATCAGTCACTGCTCTCAAACCAATTCAAGAGGGAGCAGCAGGCACCCGTGATGCCCATCCTGTGTAAGTGCTGTCATGGAAACATGTCCAGGGCAGCCCAGGGGCAGCTGGACAGGTGAGGGTGCCAGCATTGAATCTTGAAACATAAATAGATATTCTGCCAGCAAGCAAAAAGTGAAAACATTCATGATATGTGGGGAAGCTCGGGGATATACAAATAAGATGTCTTTGTGAAGCTGAAACTTTTTCAAGGAGGCTGAACCCTTGGGTGTGAGTGGAGGAGTGATAGGCAGATGCTGGGAAAAAGAGAGGTGCTCCTAGCTGAATAATTCAGGGATTATCTCACAAGTCAGGGGAACCCACCAAAGGGTTTTAGGAGGGGTGATGTAATTTGGAGAGCAGACTCTGGGGCTAGTGTCAGGCAGCATTGAGGCTTAGCCAGGTTGACCACACTAGTTATTCAGCTAGTGGGCGTGAAGCTGAATCTGGCCTCTGTACACTGGTATACTGAATTAAACCTTGGAGTTTGCGGTGAAGTAGAAAAGAATAGCTTTATTGTTTTGTCAAGCAAAGAGAGCCATAGCAGGCTGATGCCCTCAAAACTGTGTGTCCCACCTTGGAGCGGGTAGTGAGAAGTTTTAGAGTAATGGTTCAAAGATGGTATGATCAGCTTATGGCCATTCTTCTGAGTGGTTGGCTGGGCCCCACAGGGTTCTGCTCGTTACCAGAACAGCAGTGCCAGTTCCCTACCCCATCTCTTAGTCTCCCGGGAATACCAGAGGAGGCTACTTTGTTGAGCAGATGCCTGCACTTTGGGGACCTTGCCTGGCACCAGGGGTCCAGCATCTCTCTGGTTGGGGTCTATTGTGAACATCTCCTCCTGTGCACAAGATGGATTGAAAGAGGGAAAGTAACTGAGAAACCAGGCAGGAGGCCGTTCAGGGTCAGACCTTCACATGGACTTACACACAGACTTACACTCCCATCCCATTAGTTTAAGGAGAACCATGAGGGATTTGGATCCTCTAGTCTTGGCAACTGAATAGAATTGGGGGGTGGTGGTGAAAGGAAACTGCGCAAGGTCACAGGTATGTGTGGTACGTGCCTCTCAAGGTAGTGGGAGAGTTAAATGAGATAACATGATACACTCAGATAATGCATTTATTCTACCACATTTTATCAGAGCCCAGCAGAGGGGAATTAATCAATGAGTCTTAGTTTGTATCACAGTAGAACCTCTAGAGCCAATTCTTCCTCATCATGTTTGTCTGTGGTGTTCCAGATTATTAATGTCATGTGCACTAATAAGAATTGAATTTTATATTATAATTTAGAAACACCTAACTCCCGTGTGTAATAAATTATATGGTTGAGAGCTTCTGTGCCTTATTTTTATTGTTTTCTAAGTGTGTGTTAAATAGTTAGAAAACCAAGGGGTACTATTAAATAATATTTTCTAGGAAAAGTATATATGTGGTTTAGACTAGTGTTAATAGTGCCTGGCACCTATCAAAGTGCTATTTATGTAAGTGTCATATGTCAACACTAAAAGACATAATGAAAATTAGCAATTCTCTGCCCATTTTCCCCACCACGCCTGCGGCACTAACTTCCAGTCCCAACAGCTATTTGTCTTATATTTACCTGCGTATTTCTACATAATATGCTCTGACATTTGCTTCTTGATTTTAAAATTTAATTAATTTATGAAGTTTATTTAATTTCTTTCATAATTGAATTTTAAATTTTTTGACGTCAGTTTATGGCAGAAATAGATTTAGTCCTCTTATTCTCCATCCGGCTTACCAAAAGACAGACGGACAGACACACCTCTTCACACCTCATTCCCCCAACTTTCCTAGTAGAGCTGAATCAGTTTTTAAGTTAATTCTATACTCAGTTTACCTTATCATGAGTTTGTAAATATAAAGCTGAGCTGTTTAATGGACTATGATTACATTTCCTTTTTGTTCTTCTTGTGTATGTTTTAATATTTATTTTTTAAGAGCAATTTTAGATTCACGCAAAATTGAGAAGAAGGTACAGAGATTTTCCATATACTCCTTACCTGCCCTGTCCCCTCCAACACACACACACACACACAGACACACACACACACACAGAGCACACGTGCACACACAAATCCTCCCTCATTGTCAATGTTCCCCACAAGATAGTACATTTGTTACAATCGATGAACCTACATTGACACATAGTTACTCTAAGTCCATAGTTTACATTAAGGTTCATGCTTGATGTACATTCTGTGAGTTTGGGCAAATATATAATGACGTGTATCCATCTTTATAGTATCTTAAGGAGTATTTTCATTGCCCTAAAAATCCTCTGTGTTCTGTTTGTTCATTCCTCCCTCCCTCCCCCAATCCCTGGCAACCACTGATCTTTTTACTATCTCATTAGTTTTGCCTTTTCCAGAATGTCATATATTTGGAATCATACAGCATGGAGCCTTTTCACATTGGCTTCTTTAACTTAGCAATATATATTTAAAATTCCTCTGTGTCTTTTCATGACTTGATAGCACATTTCTTTTTAGCACTGAATAATATTCCACTGTTGAATGTACCACAGTTTATTAATTCATTCACCTACTGAAAGAGATCTTTGTTGCTTCCAAGTTTTAGCAGTTGTGGAAAAAACCACTTTGAATATCCATGTGTCTTTGTGTGGCCGTCTTGTTTTTTCTTTTTCTGCTTAATTTTTGTTTGTTAGTTTTATGAATAGCTTTCATAAATTTTACTCCATAGTCTCCAAAGGAGCTATAAAGTCTTACTCAGTATACTCAGTATAGTCCAACAATCAGATAATCTATCACATTAATTTCTTTTTCTAGAAAATAACCCTCTTGGAACAGCCTACTGTCCTGATCCAATCAGAACTCATTCCTCTCAGCCTGCTGCCTTGTTGACATATTAGAATTTCATTTCAGGGTCATCTGTGAATTCTTCTAATTTCTCTCTTAAACTGGGGCCCCTATTTCCTATATCTCAGTTTTTCTTTAAAGATATGCCCTCATTTTGGTAGACACATCCTACAATAGCTTTCCTAGAAAGGGTTCATGAAAGATAAACTCTTTGAGTCTTCACAGGTCTGAAAATACTTTGATTCTACCTTCCTAGTACATAATGCTAAATGCTGGACTGGATGAAGCACAAGCTGGAATTAAGATTTCAGGGAGAAATATCAATAACCTCAGATACACAGATGATACCACCCTTATGTCAGAAAGTGAAGAGGAACTGAAGAGCCTCTTGATGAAAGTGGTAGAGGAGAGTGAAAAAGCTGGTTCCTTTTTTTGAACTCAGTATTCAAAAAATGAAGATCATGGCATCCAGTCCTGTCACTTCATGGCAAGTAGATGGGGAAACAATGGAAACAGTGACAGACTTTATTTTCCTGGGCTCCAAAATCACTGCAGATGGTGATTGCAGCCATGAAATTGAAACACACTTGCTCCTTGGAAGAAAAGCTATGGCAAACCTAGACAGCATATTAAAAAGCAGAGGCATTACTTTGCCAACAAAGGTCCATCTAGTCAAAGCTATGGTTTTTCCAGTAGTCATGTATGAATGGGAGAGCTGGACCATAAAGAAAGCTAAGCATTGAAGAATTGATGCTTTTGAAATGTGGTGTTGGCCATCACAAGCAAGGAAATTGAAACTGTAATCAGAAATCTTCCAGCAAACAAAAGCCCAGGACCAGATGGCTTCACAGCTGAATTCTACCAAAAATTTAGAGAAGAGCTAACACCTATCTTACACAAACTCTTCCAGAAAATTGCAGAAGAAGGTAAACTTCCAAACTCATTCTATGAGGCCACCATCACCCTAATTCCAAAACCAGACAAAGATGCCACAAAAAAAAACTACAGGCCAATATCACTGATGAACATAGATGCAAAAATCCTTAATAAAATTCTAGCAAACAGAATCCAACAACATATTAAAAAAATCATACACCATGACCAAGTGGGCTTTATCCCAGGAATGCAAGGATTCTTTAATATCCACAGATCAATCAATGTAATACACCACATTAACAAATTGAAAGATAAAAACCATATGATTATCTCAATAGATGCAGAAAAAGCCTTTGACAAAATTCAACATCCATTTATGATTAAAACTCTCCAGAAAGCAGGAATAGAAGGAACATACCTCAACATAATAAAAGCTATATATGACAAACCCACAGCAAGCATCACCCTCAATGGTGAAAAATTGAAAGCATTTCCCCTGAAATCAGGAACAAGACAAGGGTGCCCACTCTCACCACTACTATTCAACATAGTTTTGGAAGTGTTGGCCACAGCAATCAGGGAAGAAAAAGAAGTAAAAGGAATCCAGATAGGAAAAGAAGAAGTGAAACTCTGTTTGCAGATGACATGATCCTCTACATAGAAAACCCTAAAGACTCTACCAGAAAATTACTAGAGCTAATCAACAAATACAGTAAAGTTGCAGGATATAAAATTAACACACAGAAATCTCTTGCATTCCTATACACTAACAATGGGAAAACAGAAAGAGAAATTAAGGAAACAATACCATTCACCATTGCAACAAAAAGAATAAAATACTTAGGAGTATATCTACCTAAAGAAACAAAAGACCTATACATAGGAAACTATAAAACACTGATGAAAGAAATCAAAGAGGACACACAAACAGATGGAGAAATATAGCGTGTTCATGGATTGGAAGAATCAATATTGTCAAAATGGCTATACTACCCAAAGCAATCTATAGATTCAATGCAATCCCTATCAAGCTACCAACGGTATTTTTCACAGAACTAGAACAAATAATTTCACAATTTGTATGAAATACAAAAAACCTCGAATAGCCAAAGTAATCTTGAGAAAGAAGAATGGAACTGGAGGAATCAACCTGCCTGACTTCAGACTATACTACAAAGCCACAGTCATCAAGACAGTATGGTACTGGCACAAAGACAGAAATATAGATCAGTGGAACAGAATAGAAAGCCCAGAGATAAATCCACGAACCTGTGGTCACCTTATCTTCGACAAAGGAGGCAAGGATATACAATGGAAAAAAGACAACCTCTTTAACAAGTGGTGCTGGGAAAACTGGTCAACCACTTGTAAAAGAATGAAACTAAAACACTTTCTAACACCATACACTAAAATAAACTCAAAATGGATTAAAGATCTAAATGTAAGACCAGAAACTATAAAACTCCTAGAGGAGAACATAGGCAAAACACTCTCCGACATAAATCACAGCAGGATCCTCTATGACCCACATCCCAGAATTTTAGAAACAAAAGCAAAAATAAACAAATGGGACCTAATGAAACTTAAAAGCTTTTGCACAACAAAGGAAACTATAAGCAAGGTGAAAAGACAGCCCTCAGATTGGGAGAAAATAATAGCAAACGAAGCAACAGACAAAGGATTAATCTCAAAAATATACAAGCAACTCCTGAAGCTCAACTCCAGAAAAAGAAATGACCCAATCAAAAAATGGGCCAAAGAACTAAACAGACATTTCTCCAAGGAAGACATACAGATGGCAAAAAAACACATGAAAAGATGCTCAACATCACTCATTATCAGAGAAATGCAAATCAAAACCACAATGAGGTACCATTATACGCCAGTCAGGATGGCTGCTATCCAAAAGTCTACAAGCAATAAATGCTGGAGTGGGTGTGGAGAAAAGGGAACCCTCTTACACTGTTGGTGGGAATGCAAACTAGTACAGCCACTATGGAAAACAGTGTGGAGATTTCTTAAAAAGCTGGAAATAGAACTGCCATATGACCCAGCAATCCCACTTCTGGGCATACACCCCAAGGAAACCAGATCTGAAAGAGACACGTGCACCCCAATGTTCATCGCAGCACTGTTTATAATAGCCAGGACATGGAAGCATCCTAGCAGACGAATGGATGAGGAAGCTGTGGTACATATACACCATGGAATATTACTCAGCCATTAAAAAGAATTCATTTGAATCAGTTCTAATGAGATGGATGAAACTGGAGCCCATTATACAGAGCGAAGTAAGCCAGAAAGATAAAGACCATTACAGTATACTAACATATATATATGGAATTTAGAAAGATGGTAATGATAGCCCTATATGCAAAACAGAAAAAGAGACTCAGATGTATAGAACAGACTTGTGGACTCTGGGAGAAGGCGAGGGTGGGATGTTTCAAGAGAACAGCATCGAAACATGTGTATTATCTAGGGTGAAACAGATCACCAGCCCAGGTTGGGTGCATGAGACAAGTGCTCGGGCCTGGTGCACTGGGAAGACCCAGAGGGATGGGGTGGAGAGGGAGGTGGGAGGGGGGACCAGGATGGGGAATACATGTAAATCCATGGCTAATTCATTTCTATGTATGACAAAAACCACTGCAATGATGTAAAGTAATTAGCCTCCAACTAATAAAAATAAATGGAAAAAAAAAAAAAAAGAAATGTGGTGTTGGAGAAGACTCTTGAGAGTCCCTTGGACTGCAAGGAGATCAAGCCAGTCAATCCTAAAGGAAGTCAGTCCTGAATATTCATTAGAAGGACTGATGCTGAAGCTGAAGCTCCAATACTTTGGCCACCTGATGCGAAGAACTGACTCCTTAGAAAAGACCCTGATGCTGGGAAAAATTGAAGGCAGGAGGAGAAGGAGACGGAGGATGAGATGGGTTGAATGGCATCTCTGACTCGATGGACATGAGTTTGATCAAGTTCCAGGAGTTGGTGATGGACAAGGAAGCCTGGCATGCTGCAGTCTGTTGTGTTGCAAAGAACTGGATATGACTGAGCAACTGAACAGAACCAAACCTAAGACTAGGCTCTTAGGTGACATGGTAAAGAATCTGCTTGCCAGTGCAGGAGATGTAGGAGGCATGGGTTCGATCCCTGGGTTGGGAAGATCTCCTGGAGGAGGAAATGGCAACCCACTCCAGTGTTCTTGCCTGGAAAACTCCATGGACAGAGGAGTCTGACGGGCTGCAGTCCCTGGAGTCACAAAAGAGTTGGACATAGCTGAGCACACAACCTAAGATTAGAATTCTAGAATGGAAACCTCTTTCACTCACACTCTCAAAGGCATTGCTCAGTTGTCTTCTAGCTTCCAGTGTTGTCATTGGAAAATCTGGTGTCATTTTGATGTCTGATTCATACATTTATTTATGCATTCATTTATTTTTTTCCACTCAACAAGTATCTCTGGGAAAATTTCTTCACCTCCTATGTGTCAGCCTCTCTTCTAGGTTATGGCCAGCCAGAACAAAGCAGATGAAAGTTTCTGATTTTATTTCAGAGCTTACATTCTGATCTTTTCTTTTCTTTCTGTCTCCTGAGGATACTCCTGTCCCTCACTGGGGGATATAAGCTTGACTGTCATTCTGGGAGTCCAATAGAAGGAGGGTTTAGGGGTCTCCTGTTTGGTATATATACATGGTGTGTCGTGCTAACTTGCTTCAGTTGTGTCCAACTCTTTGTGACCCCATGGACTGTAGCCCACCTAGCTCCTCTGTCCATGGGATTCTCCAGGCAAGAATACTGGAGTGGGTTGCTGTGCCCTCCTCCAGTGGATCTTCCTGACCCAGGGATCAAACCCGCATCTCTGTGTCTCCTGCACTGGGAGGTGGGGTCTTTACCACTAGTGCCACCTGGGAAGCCCAGTATTTACATGGACCTTCACATAATCATCCCTGTTCCCACTGTAGTACCTGACCACACTCCCCTGTGTCCTGACGTCTTCACGTTTCTCTGGTTTTACTTCTCCAGAGACTGTCGATTGTGTATCCTGCAGGTGTGCAAAAGGGCTGGCTAGAGAGGAGCTCGGGGTCCCTCCTGTGTTAACTGACCCTCCAATCTACAGTGCTCCTTTCTGTTTCTGGGGTTCCTCATGCTTATAATTCCCGTACCTCTCTGAGGTTCTGTGGTTCAAACCCGCGTGTTGCTTATTGGTATTCCCCACTGCAAGCATATAGGTTGGAGTTTTCTTTGCTTCATGAAGTTTCACCCATCAACTTTTAATCTTCCAAAAAACTGTTTAAATCTCTCATTTTCTTTTCTTCTTAATCTCTTTCTTTAATGGCTTTATATCTTTATTTCTTTTCAAAAAAATTACTGGGAATTTAGAAGGAAGAAGAGATAAATACATGCATTTATTCCACTATGTTTAATCAGAAATTGTACCATATCTTTCCAAAATTTTAAATGAAATGAATATGTAATTTTTATGTTAATGTATGTATACTGTTTTAATTTCAGAGGGGATTGTTGGTCCATTTCAAGTTTTTAAAAAGTGTAGTGTTTTACACATTAAATAGCAAAATTACCTGGTGTGTATATAGTTGAAATCATCTCAAAATAGCAGCCCTCATTGCATTATTATGGCTTTCCTGATGGGGCTAAGGTAAGGTATGTACTTGCAACTTAAGGCTTACTTTACCCACTCTGAAGAGACTGTCCAAAGTACAGAGAAATAGTTTTGTGTTAGAATTGATACTCAAGGTTGATCTCTTTTCTTTCATTGGAGCTATGTTTTTCTATTAATTTTAAAATAGTTGTTATATACTAATTTAACATCTAAGACTAATATGACTTTTCCACTCTGTTGGCTGGCATTCAATATTAGTCTCTATTGTTGTCAAAGAAAATGTCAAAAGTAGTGCTAGCTGCTCCAGTCAAACTGTCTTCCTGTTTTATATGTCATGTCAAAGAAAGGGTGGTGGCCACGTGGGACAAATAGGGCCTTCATAATTAAAAATAAAGCCGAACACAGAAACAGAGCAAACCATTCTCTTGTCCTGGGATTTCCTCCCTGTGACATCAGTTAGGACTTGCCCTGGCATCTGAGTAGGGAGAAGCATCCTTCAAAGTGCTGGAGAATCTTTAGTTAGTTAGTTCAGTCGCTCAGATGTGTCTGACTCTTTGCAACCCCGTGGACTGCAGCAAGCCAGGCTTCCCTGTCCATCACCAGCTCCCTGAGCCACTCAAACTCATGTCTGTCACGTCCGTGATACCATCCAACCATCTCATCCTCTGTCGTCTCCTTCTCTTCCCACCTTCAATCTTTCCCAGTGTCAGGGTATTTTCCAAAGAATCAGTTCTTCACGTCAGGTGGCCAAAGTATTGGAGCTTCAGCATCAGTCCTTCCAATGAATATTCAGGACTCATTTCCTTTAGGATTGACTGGCTTGATCTCATTGCAGTCCAAGGGACTCTCAAGAGTCTTCTCCAACACCACAGTTCAAAAGCATCAATTCTTCTGCACTCAGCTTTCTTTATAGTCCATCTCTCACATCCACACATGACTACTAGAAAAACCATAGCTTTGACTAGATGGACCTTTGTTGGCAAAGTAATGCTTCTGATTTTTAATATGCTGTCTAGGTTGTTCATAGCTTTTCTTTCAAGGAGCAAGTGTCTTTTAATTTCATGGCTGCAGTCAGCATCTGCAGTGATTTTGGAGCTCCCCAAAATAAAGTCTGTCACTGTTGCCATTGTTTCCCCATCTATTTGCCATGAAGTGATGGGACTGGATGCCATGATCTTAGTTTTCTGAATGTTGAGTTTTAAGACAACTTTTTCACTCTCCTCTTTCACTTTCATCAAGAGGCTGTTTAGTTCTTTGCTTTCTGGTGTCATCTGCATATCTGAGGTTATTGATATTTCTCCTGGCAATCTTGATTCCAGCTTGGGCTTCATCCAGCCTGGCATTTTGCAGGATGTACTCTGCATATAAGTTAAATAAGCAGAATCTTAGGGAATCTTGGAGAATGTTAGGGAAGCTAATTAAGCATGCAGATCCCTGGGCCCGTCCCAGAGGCTGGACTTAGTCGGTGCAGTCATGTGCAAGCAGCAAGTATGCTGGATAATTCTTATCAGGTTAATGACCCTTTGAGAATCCCAACTCTGTAGGATCCATGAGGCCTGAGACAGCATTGCTTAAATCATCTTTTTATTTAGTCTTTAGCTTTCATGTGCCCAAATTTGTTCAGCTAAGAGTTTGGGCATCTTAGAGCTATATGATCCACTTGAGCAAAACAGTTTCTTTAGCTGGCATGTTTTCGTCTTCAGTATGCTATTGTAAACCACTTTAAAGCAATTTTAAACTTGTTTCTTTAAAAAAAAATATTGTGTCTTTTGTGATTATAAATGTATCATACATTCATTATGAAAAGCTTAGAAAATAACAAAAATTGTAAAACAGAAGATATCTTCGAGAATGACAACTATCTCACCTTTGAAAGTTACTTAACTACTTTTATCGTATGGGTGTGTTTTCTTCCAAGAAAAAGATAGCCATTTTATATCTTTCTTTTTTTAATTTAATGTTACTAGGAGCCTAAAAATTCTTCATAAACAGATATTTTACGTGACTGTTCTTCCCTCATCTGAGACTGCCATAGTTGAATCATTCTCTTCAATTTCTATTTTTACTGTCATCCATTTCCATAACACTTACTGACATTGATGTGTTATATGGTTGATGACTGACTGTTGCACCCTGAGGCATGTCAGCTCACAGAGGGCAGGATCCGAGGTTTAACGTCGACCCCGCTGCCCCTGTGCTCGGTGCCCAGAGCAGGGTCTGGGACACGGTAGACAGATTCTGTACGTGTTTGCTGAATGAATGAGCAGTGGGATGGACATATTTGGGCCCATACTTTTTTTTGCTTTATAGATTCTTTTCTCTAGAGTTATTAACAGTTTTAAAACTTCGATACCTATTGATATTTTATCAGGTATGGAAGGAATGAGTGGTAAGTTGCCTCAGGAGCCTCAATTCCAACTCTGTATGACCGCACGGACTGTAGCCCACCAGGCTCCTCTGTCCATGGGATTCTCCAGGCAAAAATACTGGAGTGGGTTGCCATATCCTACCCCAGTGATCTTCCTGATCCAGGGACCAAACCTGCATCTCTTTTGTCTCCTGCACTGGCAGGCGGGCTCTTTACTACTAGAGCCACTAAATGTGCCAACTTAGACTCCTACTCCTATGGGAATTCTCATTTCATCAGACCTTCCTTACCCTAAGTATTATTATGTTTTTATTTATGTTAGTTTGATGGGTGAAAATGGTATCTGTTTAATTTCAGTTTCTTTGATTATTGATAGTTGAATATTAAACTATTAATATTTCTTAAAAGTTCAAGGTAACAAACAATTTGATGATGCTTTATGTTAGCTTTGTTTTTTTTTATTATTTGTGTTCAATAATTATTAAAGCAAGTTTTTCTCTGTATGTCTGTATGTTTAACAAGATGATGTGGAAATGTGGAATTTCTGCACTATAGGGAAAAAGTAGATGTTATTATTATTTTTCCAAATGTAGAATGTTCATTAATTTCTTTTCATTAAAACATTTTTATCAAAATATAGTTGATATATAATATTGCGTAAGTTACAAGTGTACAATTCACAGTTTTTTAAAAGTTGTACTCCATTTATAGTTACTATAAAATGTTTGCTGTCCTCCCTGTCTATACAGTGTATCCTTGTTGTTTATATTATACATAGTACTTTGTACCTCTTATTTCCCTACCTCTGTGTTGCCCCCTCCCTTCCCTCTCCCCACTGGTAACCTCTAGTTTGTTCTCTTTATTTGGGCTTCTGCTTCCCTTTTTTGTATTCACTAGTTGGTTGTATTTTTCAGATTCTGCATGATCATACAGTATTTGTCTTTCTCTGTCTGACAATTTCACATAGCATAATGCCCTCCAAGTCCGTCTATGTTGCTTCAGATGGCAAAATTTCATTAGTTTCTTGAGTCATATGAAGAAGCCAGAAAAGTTGGGATGTGACCTGTCCACGGTCTCAGATATCTGTTCTCTTGGACCAGTAAGCTGGCTGTAATTATGATACCCATCTGGTGTCCATTCTTTAACCAGCTGAAAAGTACAACTCCATCATTGTTTATGAGCTCATACTGTGAAATTGTATTTCTTGGCTGTATTTTTTCCTGCTAGCATGTTTTTAGCATATTGGTCATAAAGAAACAATAGTAATAAGCGAGAACTACATATGGTTTTGAAACCAAGACTTTACAGCGAATTGGTGGGGTGGGAAAGGCCCACATCCATCCACCTGTCTGGATGGTTGTAATGGCCTCTGGGTCACCCAATGTGTATCTAGAACAGAGTCTCAAAACAATGAGCTGTGAGGTGTCTTTTTCTCTATGAACCCCATTTGGCTGCTCTCTTCTAGTAACTCCTCATCTCGCTCAGAACAAGAGCCAAAGTCCTCCCAGTGGTTTGAGTCATCATAAAATCCTAGCCTCACTGCCTCCCTGACTGCATCCCTTTCGGTTCTCCTCTGGGTTCACTGCTGCAGTCACACGGAGCACCCAGCTGTTTCTAGAGCACACTGTGCTCTGTTGCCTTCTCCCAGACTCTGTCCTCTGGCTGGACCACTGCTTCCTGACCCTCACCCCCAAAGATCCACTCCTCCTGTTCCTTCCCCTCACTGAGACTTTCTTCCAGGTTATCAGCTCACTGAGACAGCCCCATCCAGCCTGTCGGCTATGCAGCCCCCACTTCCTGACCCGCTCCTGTTATTCTTTCCCATTTGGGTTGGTCTCTGTGCCACTTTTTACCCAATGGCCTGAGATAAATTTTATTTCCGGTTTTGTCTATCTTCTGTCACTCAGAAGTCAGCTCCCTGTAGACTGTGTTCCTCTTTCCTTAGCTGGGCCTGGAATAATTCCTGGTAGAAATTGAATCAACATTCGCCGTGTTCATTCCTGTTTTACATGAAGAACACGAGGCCCATGGAAATGACTTTGCCACCATCACATAGGGAGGAGGTGTAAGACTGGAGATCTGAGCTGGAACCCCTGTCTCCAGGGATGTATTTAAGGCAGAAAGGAGTACATCACTGGCTTTCTGATTTACTCCTTTTTTTTTTTTAAGTTAAAAATGTGTTTTACTTAGTTTTCATTGGCATATAATTGCTTTGTAATGTTATGATAGCTTCTGCTGTCCAACATAGTGAATCGGTTATATGTATACATGTGCCCCCTCCCTCGTGCACCTCCCTCCCCGCTCCCCACCCCCCACCCCCGGTCATCACAGAGTGCTGAGCTGAGCTCCCCATGCTACACCACAGGCTGCCACTAGCTGTCCATTTTACTTGTTGTTTAGTCACTAAGTCATGTCTGGCTGTTTTGTGACCCCATGCACTTCAGGCTCCTCTGTCCATGGGATTTTCCAGGCAGGAATATTGGAGTGGGTTACCATTTCCTTCTCCAGGGGATCTTCCTGATCAGGGATCGAACCTGAGTCTTCTACATTAGCAGGCAAGTTCCTACTGCCAGGCCATCGTCTTCCTTTGTTTTTACGGTGGGCTCTGTTGTTCTAGTTTTTCTTTGCTTCATTGTAGCCTGGGTGGCCTCTCCTTGTCAAAAGTCCAAACAAATCTCAATTATAAACCCCTTCTCCACCTTTAAGCTGTGGTTATTTACTAAGATGACTGCTCTCAAAGCAGTGTATCACTATTCTGATCACACCTTGAAGGAATGTGCTTCAAATACCTTCACAGCAGCACTGGGAAGAAATCCCTTTTATGGAAAAGTTATGAATGTGCTTTTAAATAGATGCCCTGACTTTCTTTTCTTTATCCTCCATCTCAAGATGAAATCTACCTGACCCTCAGAACAAGAAGCACAGAGAGTTCCCCTCATTTATGTGTCCTTTGGTGAAAGTCACATGTCTTCACTGGGGTGTACTCAAGAAGCCACTTGGCCTGTGATGCCAGGACCCTCAGGTGGCCTCAGAGGAAGGTGATAGGGTGAGGGGATCAGGTGGCACCATGGGTTCCCCACTCTGTTTCAGTCAGAGATGTGGCTCTTTCACCAGTTTGATGTATTAAGCATTTGTATTCAATTTTATTAGTGAAACAAAGAGGGGGTTTCATAACAAAACAGTTTGAGGACCAAGTGGTTAGCCATTTCACAGCTGAGGCCCAGAGAGTCTCCATACACATAGGCTTCTTCAGCTCCCAGTCCAGGCTTTTCTTCACTAGCTCCTGGTTTTATGGCCTGTAGCAGTTTTAAAACTGAGAACCACATGCATAATTATCACCTGACACGAATATGCATTTCTAAACAAGCCAGTTGTCCATGTTTGTCCTGGGGCTTTCTCTCAACATTCAGCCCCCTCAGCACAACGCTAGGCTCCTTCCTCGTTATCAGGGACGGTGCCTGCTCCACATCGACCACTGTTAGACGTTCATTTCCCTCCCCTCCAACCCCCTCCTTCAGGTATTTCATATTAGTGGGGGAGGACATAAGCCCACATTTGTAGAGTGACCCATGCAGCTGTACACGCTAAGTCCCCTATGTACGAATCAGTTCCGTACTGAGAGCATGTTCGTAAGTCCAATTTGTTCTTTAGTCTGACAAAGTTAGCCTCAGCACCCCACTAACACAATTGGCTATCTAGTACTGTATTGTAATAGATTTATAAAACTTTTCATACAAACAATACATAAAAAACAAATGCAAAAAATAAAGAAAACATTTTTAATCTTATAGTACAGTACCTTGAAAAGTACAGTAGTACAGTATAACAGCTGGTGTAAGTGGCTGGCATGGAGTGAACAGACAAGTAGAGTTATCGACTGGTGAAGGGAGAGGAAGTCGGAGATGGCAGAGCTGGATTGTCAGCAAAAGGAGGTGGAGGGCAAGCTGCAATTTCACTCATAACCGACATTGATGGAACACACGTTTGCATCTTTAAAAGTTCACACCTTGAAGGCTCACATGTCGGGGATTTACTGTACTTGCTCACTCAGGCAAGTTTCTGGGTCCTTCTGTGGTTTTTCACCCAGAAGTCAAGAGTATCCAGAACCCGCCCAATTGGACTCCATGATTGTCTGATAAGAAGGCTTCTCCTAGAAGCTGTGGGTGCACTGGAGGCTGCAGGGTAGCCAAGTGCACTTCCATTGCACACCTGGAGCCACCCAGTGGTGCTTCATGAGAGGCTGGCTACAGGTCGAGATCTCTCCAGCCTCAAGGACCCCACAGAATAGTGAGCTCCAACCAAGTGCCATTCTTGGATGCTTCCAGGGGTAACTTGTCCAGAACTGTCTTAGCAATGAACAATGCAAAGCAGCAGGGGTTGGTTTATGCTCCCCCCTTAGCAAGAGGTCCTGAGGGAGCAGTCCACACTGGCGTCACAGCTCGCCACGGTGAGAGCCCCCGGTCCCTTCACCCCTCCTTCTCCCATCCTCAGCATGGGGTTCTCATCCTCATGTCTTCAAGTCGCGGCTGTCCCTGGATGGTCTTTACTGCAGTTGTGATGAAGAGAGAAGGGGTGAAGGGAAAGAAGCCTTTGCTTTCCTAACAAGGCTGTGTCTTTATACTTGGAAACTCCTTGTCTGTAATTGTCACATACTCAGCCTGGCTGCAAGTAAGTCTAGAAAGAGAAACATTCTGACTTTCCTATCTGAATACTTTTTTTTTTTCATGTCCAACTTTCTGTGACCCCGTGCACTGCAGCACACTAGGCTTCCCTGTCCACCATCTCCTGGAGCTTGCTCAAACTCATGTCCATCAGGTCGGTGATTCCATCCAACCATCTCATCCTCTGTTGTCCACTTCTCCTGCCTTCAATCTTTCCCAGCATCAGGGTCTTTTCCAGTGAGTTGGCTCTTTGCATCAAGTGGCCAAAGTATTGGAGCTTCAGCTTCAGCATCAGTCCTTCTGGTGAATATTCAGGATTGATTTTCTTTAGGATAGACTGGTTTGATCTTCTTGCAGTCCCAGGGACTCTCAAGAGCCTTCTCCAACACCATAGTTCTTTCAAGGAGCAAGCGTCTTTTAATTTCATGGCTGCAGTCACCATCTGCAGTGATTTTGGAGCCCCCAAAAATAAAGTCTCTCACTGTTGCCATTGTTTCCCCATCTATTTGCTATGAAGTGATGGGACCAGATGCCATGATCTTTGTTTTTTGAATATTGAGTTTTAAGCCAGCTTTTTCACTCTCCCCTTTCACGTTTATCAAAAGGCTCTTTAGTTCTTCTTCTCTTTCTGCCATAAGGGTGGTGTCATCTGCATATCTGAGGTTATTGATATTTCTCCTGGCAATCTTGATTCCACCTTATGCTTAATCCAGCCCAGCATTTTGCATGATGTATTCTACATAGAAGTCAAATAAACAGGGTGACAATATGCAGCCTTGTCATACTCCTTTCCCAATTTGGAACCAATCCATTGTTCCACAACTGGCTATAACTATTTCTTCTTGACCTGCATACAGGTTTCTTAGGAGGCAGGTAAGGTGTTCTGTTATTCCCACCTCTTTAAGAATTTTCCACAGTTTGTTATCACCCACACAGTCAAAGAGTTTGGAGTAGTCAATGAAGCAGAAGTAGATATTTTTCTGGAATTCTCTTGCTTTTTATATGATCCAATGGATGTTGGTAGTTTGATCTCTGGTTCTTCTGGCTTTTCTAAATCCAGCTTGAACATCTGGAAATTCTCAGTTCATGTACTTTTGAAGCCTAGCTTGAAGAATTTTGAGTATTACTCTGCTAGCATGTGAAATGAGTGCAATTATGTGGTAGTTTGAACATTCTTTGGTGTTGTTCTTTGGTATTGGAATGAAAAGTGACCTTTTCGAGTCCTGTGGCCACTGCTAAGTTTTCCAAATTTGCTGGCATATTGAATGCAGCACTTTAACAGCATTATCTTTTAGGATTTGAAATAGCTCAGCTGGAATTCCTAAATACTAAAGGAAGCAAAATAAGGACTTTGTGAATGGCCTGGGGGCTGTCAGTCCCCTCCCTGCCACAAGGGCACCTCTTGGTTGTATGGAGCAAGTATTTTGTGTAACCCTATTTATACAAAGTGGGCTTCCCAAGTGGCACAGTGGTTCAGAACCTGCCTGCCAATGCAGGAGACACAAGAGATGCAGGCTGGATCCCTGGGTTGGGAAGATCCCTTGGAGAAGGAAATAGCTTCCCACACCAGTATTCCTGCCTGAAAAATTCCATGGACAGGGGAGCCTGGCCCGCTATAGTCAGCGAGGTCGCAAAGAGTCAGACATGACTGAGCACATTTAATACGGTTATCTATACAAAGAGTCTGGATACTTGGAAGAAGAGGGGACTATAGATACTTTGCTATAGAGCAAAGGACAAGATGTTAAATGAAGCCTCAATAAGATGTGAGGTCCAGATAAAAGTGGAACAGGTACAGAGGAGAATGTGGAGGTGTGGGTAGTGGAATTAGTGGTGGTGGTATAACTAAAGGGAAAAATTGGCTGAATAAACATGTGAAGGAACATAAATTGCAGTGGCAGATGTCCTCCAGAATATGTACTATGGATGCACAGGGACATATCTGCAAATACGAGCTAGAAGTCAGCAGTAGCGCACCTCTGGGCTTACAGTTGGAGATGCTGGTGAAACAACTACTCTCCCCACAGGATACCAGGTGATGGAGATGGCGGTGCAGCAGGTAACAGAAGCCACGAAGCCTATTTTTGCTCAGCTTCAGTTTACTTCCAAGTTATCACAGACTGAGTTCTGCCCCTGCAGCTCTCTAAGCCAAGATGATCAGCAACCTAGCCAACAAACACTTACCCATTCCTGTCTTACCTGCTTTTTTGGGTGGCCCATTACTTTTTTCTTTGAATGATTTTTGTGTTTGACTGTCATGATGCCAATGTAGTGACTGTCCTTCTGCGTCTCTCATTCAATGTTTGCTTCCCAACACCTTCTCAAGCCTTTGAATGCCTTCAAGCTCTGCTCTCTGTGCCTCAGTCCTGCTCTTCCTTCTCCTCCCTCATCTGCCTGGCTGATTTCTCAGCTTTTCCTGGGAGGTCTAGCTCAGCTATCCCTTCCCTTGGGTAGCCCTTCTGATTGCATGTCCTCCCTCCATGTTGCTTTGGCGTAGCTCATGATCACAGGAAACAGTTGGCTCTCTCTGTCCATCTGCTGGGTAGATTAAGAGCTGTGTGAAAGCAGGGGCTGACCGTTGTGTTTGTACCTTGAGCATTTACTTAGTGTCATGACAGTAAATGTTTGTGGAATGAATGAATGAGAGTGTTAGGGTATGTAAACCTAGCAAAAACAGTCATCAGGACACCTAATGAGGGAGACAGGGTTTGGCAGGGGAGAGTCAGGAGTGATGGCAGGTCACACTCAGATACAAGGAGACACACCTAGCTACACACTGTTAAATATATTTATAGGTATTGTTACCTTTAGGACTTTCCCAGTGGCTTAGCAATAAAGAGCCTGCCTGCAGTGCCAGAGACGCGGGAGAGGATCCCCTGGAGGAGGGCATGGCGATCCACTCCAGTATTCTTGCCTGGAGAATCCCATGGACAGAGGAGCCTGGCAGACTACAGTCCATAGGATTGCAAAGAATAGGACTCAACTGAAGCCACTGAGCTTATGAAACGCATAAACCTATGAAATGCATGTTAGAGCATTTGTGTTATATTATTTAAAGAAATGGATATTGATTCACTCAGCTAGTAAGTGAAGGAAAGCTTGTAGGGAGAATACTAAAAGTTAATAGAGCTTAAAATGAAGTCACAACAATGCCATGGAACATTTTGATGATAAACAGAATGATCTTGCTTCTTTTCTATGTATGTGGAGAAGGGCACAGTGAAAAGCTATCCCACTGATTCCATTCCTCATTGGGTCTGCCTTTTGTTTAGACTGACCTCCTAGACGGTGTCTGGCTTTGCCTCCATGGGGGCAGGCAGCAAGAAGATGTACCCTCAATTTAGAGGCAAGATTATGAAATAGATCATTCAGAACCTTCTTCCTCACCACAAGCACCATGGGCCACCCACAACCTCTAGGTGTTACTGTTTCCCACTGATTTTTCAGGGTCTACACCAAAACACCTCACCTAATCCTGAATACTCACTGCTTTACCTTGTATTTTGTGCCCCATGTTCCCTACCATCCAATTTCTTCCTCCATATCATGGCTCTGTGTTGAGCCATCCATCATATGGTAAGCAGACTCATGTTAATTTCCATCGAGATGTCCCTGCAGGATTCTAACTCTGTGTTGGGGTACTTGCCAACTATAAAACAGTCATCAAGTCTCTTCAAGACCCAGAGCCTCACTGGGAAGGAACGAATCCGAAATTGTAGAATTTCAAATGAGTTGGCTGGATCTTTTTGGATGCACAGGCCCTTGCAGGAGTCTCTTAAACCTATCAGACTGTGTATTCTGAATACATTCTTGAAGAAGGCACATTGCTTTTCCCACGACAGGCACTTCGTAAACATCTGAAAAATGAAAATTATCGGTATGATGAGACTGGCCCTCATGATCAATGACATTAGAAACTAGAGCTTCTGATGTCAAATTCTTTGGGGGACTGGATTCTGAGTTTCAGTAGAGATTTTTGGGGAAGGAAAGGCTTCCTTCTCACATCTCCTGGATATCTTTGTGATGGGCTTTCACCTGATAGTGGAGTTTCAGGGTTTTCTTCTTTCTTTCCCAAACAGTAATTGATCTGAGGATAGCTTCTTTTTAAAAATTTTATTGAAGTACAGTTGATTTACAAAACTGTTAATTTGTGCTGTACTGCAGTGACTCAATTATGCATATATAAATTCTTATTCTTTCCCACTGTGGTCTTATCACAAGGTGTTAAATACACTTCCCTGTGCTATACAGTAGGATCTCAATGTTTATCCATTCTATATGTAAATAGTTTGCATCTGTTAATCCCAGACTCCCCGTCCATCCCTCCCCAAGTCTATTCTCTGTGTCTGTGAATATGTTTCTGTTTCATAGATTGATTCATTTGTGTCATATTTTAGATTCCACATTTGAGTGCTATCATATGGTATTTATTTTTCTCTCTTTTAGTTTGATAATCTCTAGTTGCATCCATATTGCTGCAGATAGCAGTATTTCATTGTTTTTATGGCTGAGTAGTATTCCACTGTGTATTTGTGCCACATCTTCCTTATCCATTCATCTGCTGATGGACTTTTAGGGTGTTTCCATGTCTTGGTTTTTCTAAATAGTGCTGCTATGAAATAGTAGTGCGTGTATCTTTTTGAATTATAGTTTTGTCTGGGTATATGCCAAGGAGTGGGATTGCTGGATCATATGGCAACTCTATTTTTTAGTTTTTTGAGGAACCTCCATACCGTTTTCCATAGTGGGTGCACCGGTTTACATGCTTTGGGAATAGCTTCTTGAGCACTTGAATTCAGAGGTAAAAAGATGAAACACTAATCAAGATTGTCCTCTTTTGTGAGCAAGTGGGTTTCCATGAGACCAAGACACTAGATGACATCCTTATGTGCTTTTCCTGGACTGTCTCCTTGACCTTGAACAATATAAAGGAAATCTCATCACCTCCTATGATAACAAGGCAGCTAGGACAAAGCTGCTGATTTTTTCCTATTATTTAACTTTATGCTTTGATGGTTGATGGTCCATGCCAATTTTGAAGAGATCCACTCTGACACTGGGCTTCCTAGGCGGCACTAGTGGTAAAAAATCTGCCTACCAATGCAGGAGATGGATTCCTGGCTCGGGAAGATCCCCTGGAGGATGAAATGGTAACCCACTCCAGGATTCTTGTCTGGATAATCCCATGGACAGAGGAGCCTGGCAACCTACAGTCTGTGGGGTCGCAGATAGTCAGACATGACTAAGACGACTTTGTACACATGCATGCACGCTCTGACACTGTATGATTGTGTCACATCCTTAACACTCACCGCAGGTCTCCATAGCTCCACACTTGAAAACCTTTTGTGACAGACCCTTGGTGTAGAGCCCAGTGTGGGGAAGCCTGAATAGAACTTTATCTGTACTAAAAGATGGAGTCTTTGTGTTCGAATTTGTAAATTTTGTGGGAAAACTCAGGAACTAACAATTTTGACATAGTGGACCATCTTGCCTTCATGCTGGAGCCCATATCCCCTCAGGCCTTACAGCTCTATTGCCTGAAGGCTACCTTCCACCAGCAGGCCTCTGTCCCTCTGCCTGGGGGGTTGTCTATGGCTGGCTGCTCTGCTTTGCCTATTTATAACCTGCATGAAGTCTGGGAGAGTGAATGCCCTTGGGGCAGCTCTCAAATGATGACTGACAAGAGTAGTCTTGAAAAAACCCACTTCTTATACCACATGGGGCGAGTATCTCTGAGGCTGACTCTACACTGGCTCCTAGAACTCGCCATGGGTTTTTCCTCCAGTTAGCCAGTAGCACAGTAGTAACTTGCTTGATAATGTACATTTTATTAGGTGCATTTCCTTCCATCTCAGTTTTAATTTTCTGCTATTCATTTGGTTGGTGAGAGAGGGATTCCTGCCCTAGGTTTATGGAGATGACCAGACACCCGTACCGTGTAGATGAGATCACCGGATGAATTAGTCACCTGTACTCCCAGCTGGGGGAGGACACTGCATGCCACACAGAGCCGCACAGAGATTGCCTTTTGGAACCTTGTGGCCAAGCAGGGGCTGTGGGAGGCAGGCTCTATAGTACCAAGGGAGTCGGCTACCTGCTGGCTCTTGTGGGAGGATGTGATTTGTTTGAATAATTCTGTGGGTTAGCAGTAACTGAAGCCCACTGATAAGGGATAAATGGGAACTGCATCTGATCCTGTGATGAGGAGAGCTCTTGGTTAAGGAACCTTATCTGTGGGCACAGAGTTAGGAGAAGAACTTGTAGTCAGGCTATTCAAGGCCCCTGGTTTTCCCCACATGTCAAGGCACATGTAACACTGTACATGTAACACTGGGCTCGGTTTGGGCTCAGATAAACTGCAGTATCTCACTCCCCTCCCATCTTCCCTGGAATCTTCTGCCCAACACATATTCAAATGTAAGCATTTGAATCTTTCTCTCAGGTTTGGCTCCAGGGAGGCCTTGAGCTAAGACAACCATGTAGACATCAAGCGTGTCCTGCTATCGGAGCCTTAAATACTGACCAGTAATTTTCATAATTTCTACAAGTCATTTTGTTTTAGAAAACATTCCTAGGTTATTGCCCCAGTTTTGAGTCTCAAAGAACTGGTGGCAAGTAAGCTAGTTCTTTAGATCACCTGATGTTTATGGTAACACCTGGGTTGTTGCAGTTCTTTCTTTCTAAAAGAAAAAGAAAAAATCAGTTTGATAGATGCATGCTGTGGGTGAAAAAGAAAGATATTGAAATAATTATGAATTAATGGAATCAGAGTTACTCTTAATGTTACACTTGTTGAAATGTTTGTATAATGAAAATCCACTTTCTTTTTTTAACCGAAGTATAGTTGATTTATAATGTTGTGTTACTTATTAATATACAGCAAAGTGGCTCAGTTATAATTATATATGTGTATATACATTACTTTTCCTATTCTTTTCCATTATGGTTTATCATAGGCTATTGACTATAGTTCCCTGTACTATACAGTAGGACCTTGTTGTTTATCCATTTTATATATAATAGTTTACATCTGCTAATCCCAAACTCCCAATCCTTTCCTTCTCCACCCCCCTCTATCTTGGCAACTTCCAGTCTATTCTCTGTGTCCCTGATTCTGTTTCTATCTTATAGATAGGTTCATTGTGTCTTATTTTAGATTCCACATATTAAATAAGTGATGTCATATGGTATTTGTCTTTCTGAGTTACTTCACATAGTATGATCATTTTTTCCCCCTTTTTCTGTAATTGATAATAAGGGCAAAAATCTTGACACACATATTTCAGGGGTACAGGCAAGGTTGAAATAGAATGTCTGTTAAAATGACAATCAGGAAAAAACAGAACTTGGAAATAGTGCTATGAAGGTTGTTAAGGGTGAGATATCAGCATAAAATGTGGGGTGGAGGTGATGGAGGGACTGTTGCTTTAATGCAAGGAGTCTGAAGGTAAGAAAATGACCATTGTTGGACCAAAGAATCCAATGAAAATTTGTTATATCTCTATTCTTTATTGTGGATAATTTTTTAAAAACTGACACATAATAGGTGCTAAGTTAATATCTATGATTTCAGTATTACTTAGCTATAAATGCCTAATTGTAATAGAATATAGATGGTATCACTGAGGATAATTTCAGACAAAGACTAAAGACTCCCTTTATGATTATTGCTTATGCATCTTAGGACCCATTGTGGGTGCCTGAATGCCCTTAAATGAGTGGTCTGTTTTTGGTGTGCAAAGGGGTGGGGGAAATGGACCTCATTCCTGTTACATGTCACCTTGTTCTCAGGATGCTGTCTGCTATTGTATCCTCATCACAGTGGTAGAAGGGGAGACAGTAAGAGCATGCAGAGAACAAAGCAAGCAACCACTGAAAAGAGACAAGAAAATAAATGTCGAGAAGGTGATTCCGTCATTTAAAAAATATCTTCGGTGAGATACAAACTACCAGTTATCAAATAAATAAATTACAAAGTTGTATAGCACAGAGAATATAGTTAATATTTTTTTTAGATTTAATTGATTTATTTTTGGCTGTGCTTGTTCTTTGCTGCCGCACGGGGTTTTCTCTGGTTTCCTCGAGTGGGGGCTACTCTCTAGTTTCTGTGCTCGGGCTTCTTGTGGTGGTGGCTTCCCTTGTTGGGAAGCATGGGCTCTAGGCCCTTGGGCTTCAGCACTCGCAGCGCACGGACTCCAGAGCACTGGATCAATAGTTGTGGCTCACGGGCTTAGTTGCTCTGTGGCATGTGGGATCTTCCTGGACCAGGGATCGAACCTGTGTCTCCTGCATTGACAGGTGGGTTCTTTACCACTGAGCCACTAGGAAAGCCCCAGTGTTTTATTTAAACGGTGAGCATGTTGTAGCAGAAGTAGAAATATAGTGAGCATAGTGAGCAGAAGTAGAAATACAGTGTTGTACAAGTCAAACATATAATGTTATGAGCCAGTTACCTTAATCATAAAAGAGGAAATTAAGGTAGAATGAAGTCAGATGGGTTGATCCTAAACTAATAAGACCCTTGTGAGAGGAGGGATTAGGACGCAGACGTGTGGATGCACAGAGAAGGGACATGTGAAGACAGAGAAGATGGCCATCTACAAGCCAAGCCTCAGAATGAAACTAGCACTGTTCTCATCTTGGTCTTGGACTTCTAGCCTCCAGAACTGTGAAGAAATAATTTACGTTGTTTAAGCCCCCGCCCCCAAAGTTTTATTTACAGTATAGTCTATTAGATGTGCATTATCATTGCCTGAAAAAGCCATAGGTACTTCCCCTGGTGGGCCAGTGGTTCAGACTCTCTACTTCCACTGCAGGTGGCACAGGTTTGATCCCTAGTCAAGGAACTAAGATCCTTCATGCTGCACGGCACAGCCAAAAAAAAAAAAAAAAGTACGTGCCTTAATTTAAAAATACTTTATTACTTAAAAATAAAATAGGAAACTGCCTGCCAATGCAGAGGACATGGGTTTGATCCCCGATCCAGGAAGATCCCACATGCCACAGAGCAACTAAGCTTGTGTGCCACAATTACTGAGCCTGAGCTCTAGAGCCTGTAAGCCACAACCACTGAAGCCCATGTGCCACAGCTACTGAAACCCACATCTAGAGCCCTTACTCCATAACAAGAGAAGCCACTGCAATGAGAAGCCCGTACACTGCAACAAAGATTCAGCACAGCCAAATGAATAAATAACCTCCTCTTAAAAAAAGCAACAAAAACATTATGTTTGGAGCACCGGTACTGTATCACACACCCCACTAGGTATGCAGGGAACCAAACAGTCATGGGGTCTCTGGCCTCATGGAGCTGAAAGTCTGCTTTGGGAGGGGAACATTAATCCCAGAACCCCAGCAATATTACCTTACATGAAGGAAAAGAAAACAGGGAAATATGAAAACTTAACAAGGGGACCCACTCTGGAGGATTCCACAAGGTTTCCCTGGGGAGATGATTAGAATTCGGAGAACAGAAGGAGAAATAAATTTCACAAGCTTCCACTTAGCTGTTTTATGTGGTTGGACTCTGTGTAATGGCTGCTGCTTCCGGTGTGATTTCAATATATCTAATTACCTGCTAATCTGCATGCATAATACATCAGACACTTATTTTTTGTTACCATACACTCCTTGAGTGTCTTATTGGCTCTGATGCTGCCAGATGAGTGGCAGCAATATTCTATCAACAATTGCTCCCATGCACATTTATTTTCTGTTGTGTTGAAAGAAATTTTCATCACTTTCCATTTGGCTCTATTCAACGTGAAATTATAATTGTCCATCATCCTGTCTGGTCTATATTAAACTATTTCTATATTTTCTTGTATTCCCTTCTCTGTCTCTTAGCATACTTAATCTTGTTCCATATTTGTTTATTTCAGGGGTGGGAGGACTTTTTAGCCACATTTAGTGAGTTTAAGTGGTATTGAATCCCCAAAGCCTAGGCATTTCTGATCATTTTTAAGTCCCCTTGACTGTAAAGACATAGATACAACAGGGCCATTAAAGTAGTAGAAGATAAATTGTTGTCCCTGAGAGTCAGTAAAATAGTTTTTTTACAGTCCATTTCACTAAGTGTTTAGAATGTGTATTACCTGATTAATCAATGTGTCGCAACCTGTAATGATGTCAATGTATTTTCTCTGTTCAGCCCAGGGATGGCGGGCAGGGAGGAGCTGGATTATTTAAGGCTCTCTTTGCCATGGAGGGGTACGTTATCCTCTGTTAATGATGAGAGTAGCTGTTGGCTACCCTTTGGTAAAGAGATGATCGGTATTGTGGGAAGACAGAAGGCGATGTATACATTTTGTCTTTGTGATTCATGGTAATCACCTCTGACTGGCTAGATTCTGTCCCATAAAACAACTCTTAATTACTACTTGTAGGAAGTTGCTTTAGGGAAAATAACCCAGCACATACATACAGTATTTTGGAGATTAAAAATGACATTTCCTAAAAGGTGATCCTTTCAAAAATAAGTTTTTTGCCAAAGTTTTTCAATTTATTTAAAACATCAAGCCTTTCCTCTTGTAGCATGGTTTGAGGTTGTTTCTGTTGCCTTAAAGACTGTTGTTCTCTTGGTTAATATCATTCTTAGATATTCCTCCTTTCTGTAAATAGAATCAAGATTGAAATTATTGATAAGCATGAAATTATAAGTTCTATAATATTAAAATAATAAAATCTCTAGTATTCTGAAAAGGAATGTATAAAGCAAACATTTTCAGAGTCTTTATATTTCTCTACTTGTTTCCTTTATACTTTAGGGGCTGGATACCATGCAAAGTGTCCCCAGAAGGAAATAAAATTCAATTTAAAGCTTGTTCTAACTTTGTACACATCCTTTAAATTCTTGGATCTTGCTTATTCAGGTTTAGTTAATTGGGGAGTTTATATACATGATTTTTTTTGCATACCAATTAGAAGCACAGATGAATTAAACTACATACTATATAATTTCCTATTAGGGGCCATTGGATGTTAGGTTCCCTGGAAATTGACTCTGGGATGGAGCTTTGTGTATGGGAAGTGTATTAGGATGTGCTCCCAGGAACAATGCCAGTGAGCGGGTGAAGCATGAGGGATTAACAGGGTTAGAACTCATCCTTTAATGCTCCTGCAATGAAGGTCTTGGTCTCATGGAGCTGGGAAGCTGCAGTGTTTCCTCTCAGTTGGGCTGAATTAAAATCAAGGGTCAAGCACTGGTCTGGCATTGGATGTAGCCACCCTCCAGGGCCTGTGACCTTGGAGGTGGCAGGGCCTCCATTCCAGGATGGTTTCTGAGGAAAGACCCATATGGGCATCAGCAGAGTCCCAGCCACTGGAGGGATGCAAGTCCCAGTTCTGAAGGAGGGATGTGGACACCACAGCATCCTCTAGATGTGTGAAAACTGATTTCACAGCACTTGAATATTTAAGCATTTAAATTGACTCCAAGGAATGTTCATCAATATCAGTTCCTGGGGTGACTTTCAACAGAAGGTTTTGGGGGATGGTCACAAGTGATTCCAGTACTCACATGACTTCATCCAAGTCTTCACAGACTACCTCTTTTCCAAAGCATTTCAGAGTCCTCAGTCTTTGAGATAATAATTCTTAAAGAATTATCTAGCTTTTCTTTAAAGATTTTTTTTTTTAATGTAGACTATTTTTAAAGTCTACTGAATTTGTTACAGTATTCCTTCCATTTTATGTTTTGGGTTTTTTGACCACAAGGCATATGAGATCTTCACTCCCTGAACTAGGGATCAAACCCACGCCCCTTGCCTTAGAAGGTGAAGTCTCAACCACTGGACCACAAGGGAAGTCCCAAGAATTATCTATCTCATAGTTATCATTTTATAACCTCACTCTTATCTGTTTGAAAAATGTAGGTGTTTGTTTAAGACTTCCCAGGTGGAAAAACTTTTTAAAATAAAATGCCGATGATATAGATGCAAATAAGAAAAATTGAGAAGCATCTTATAAAGTAGTATGACTGCTGGTCTCAGGTTCAGAAAAGGTGCATGGAAAATTAAATTAAAAGTAAAGTAATAGTGTGCAAAAGAGTGGCCTGGGGTGTAAGAAGGTTGAGAAAAGGCCAAAACAAAATGAACTTCTGATATTTTTAAGTAGAAAACAAGAAAGTTGTATACTTGTTGCTTTGGGGTAGTTTGGATGTTATTCCTTGAAGTTGGGGAAATCAGAACTCCTCTGTTCCTATTTTGTTTCCAACTTCTCTTTCGAAAACAGTAGTTTCTAAAAAAGAAACATCTGGCACAGTAAAGAGACCTGAAACCCAAGACAGGTGAAGAGTAAGTCCGAGATCACCTTGTCACTTCAAGTAAGTTCTGTTGTCCAGATGGAGACAGATTGTCTGCCAGGAGCTAAGTGTTCCTTACCCAAGGAATTGGTTACCCACTGCTGGTCATCTTCAAGGTCTCTAAGAGAAGAGGTGCTAGAAAACTAAAAATGGACCAAAGCTTATCTGGATATTTGGAGGAAGGATAAAGATCTATTTTGGAAACTATAAATTGGTGAACTTGATTTACATTGCACAGAGCGATTAGAAGGGAAATGGTAGGGAAGTTCCTGGAAGTCCAGTGGTTAGGACTTGCACTCTCAGTCTCTAGAGGGTTGGGGAACTCCGTGTGTGCTCAGTCGTGTGTCTGACTCTTTATGAACCCATGTCGTGTAGCCCACCAGACTCCTCTGTCTGTGGACTTTTTCAGGCAAGAATACAGGAGTGGGTTGCCATTTCCTCCTTGAGGGGGTCTTTCTGACCCAGGAATCAAACCCATGTCTCTTGTGTCTCCTGCATTAGTAGGTGGATTTTTTTTTTTTTACTACTGAGCCTTCTGGGAAAGCCCTGGGGAACTAAGTGCCCACAAACCATGCAGTGCACCAAGAAAAAAGAGGTGGAGGGAATGATAACAGAAGCCCACCTTTTTTTTTTACCAGAAGCAAGAGGTCCATTTAACTTCCTTTCTTGTTTTGGAGGAAAGCAGTTATGTAGGCATATGTAACCCCAGACCCTATAGGCAGAAGTCCTGGTTCTGAATCATCACTTTGTCACTATTAACTGAATGACTGTGGTTATGTCACAGAATCTCTCAGAACTTCAGTTTCTTCATGTGTATGTAACTCTTGGAGTCACAGGCTCACAGAGGTTGACCTTAGCCTGGCCTTAAAGGTTGCAGAACTCAACATGCAAAAAATAAATAAAAATTATATTCTTATTTTCCTTTCTCTTAGAATACATAAAAGGATCCAGTTCAGAACCCTCAGCCATGCCTGTATTTTCCATGTATTCTGCTCAGTTTTTTCTCTCCTACCCGCTCCAGAGATTCAGACTTGACAAGTGCTGAGAGAGTTCTGTCACACTTAGACCACATGAAGCTCCCCCCAACTACCCCCGCCTTGCTCCCTCTCCCCATCTACTCAGTCAGACCTCTGTTCTTTATTATTTCTGGCTGACAACTGGTTTCTCCAAGTCTTTCCCTTGCAAAGCCTTTCAGATCTATCTTCCTCTATTAATTCTCTGTCAGCTCTCTGACTCTGATGTACAAAGAGCCGAGGACCTGACTCAGATGAGAGTCTGACTGAGATGCCCTCCTTAGGAGATGGATGGGGAGGGGACAATGGAGGATTGGAGAGGCCACTATGGGCTTCTTTTGGCAGCCTGGTGGAGGGAGAGAGTCAGTGATGAATTTCATTTTTTTCCACTGAGTTTTTATTATATGCCAGGCAAGTGCTTCATGCTGGAGATATAGTAGGGAGGTGACAGACCACAGCTCTGCCCTCTTGGACAGATATGTAGTGATAAATAGTTTGCAAAAACAGAAAATCAATGCTAGAAATGAGAGTAAGAAAAGTCACTCTGAGGGGATGACATTTGAGTTAAGACCTGAAGGACAAGACGTAATGTTCCAGGCAGAGGGGGACAGTGAGTAACCAGACCCTGAGCTTGATGTGTTCAAGAAGCAGAAAGGATGGAGTGTGGGGTTGGGGGGAGAGGTTTATGAGAGAGATCTGGGAAGTCAGATAACATTGTAGGACTCCAGCTTCAGTGACAGTTTTGAGTTTTATTCTAATAATAAGTGAAATCACTGAAGGGTTTTAAACAAGGGAAAAACAAAATATGATTTACGTCTTTGAACAGTTCCCCTGGCAGCTGCATGGGGTGGATGGCAGTGGGGGTAAGGATGGAGCAGAAAGACCATTCAGGAAGCCCTGGCTCCAGTCCAGACAAGAGAAGGTGTGCTTGGAACCTGAGTGATAGGAGTCAAGATAAAGAGAAGTCAGTGGATTTGAGGCAGAGCTGCCAAAAGGCTGGATGCGAGAGATAGGCACAGGGGAGAATTCAAGGATGATCCATCTGGGGCTTGAACAGTTCACTGCCATCCACCGAGATGGAGAAGCCTGGAGAAGAGAAAAAGGAGTCAGAGGTTATGTTTTGGATATGCTGCATTTGACAAGACTGTCAGATGTTCAGAAGGAACTGTCAGCTAGGCACTTAGAGTGTATAAATGAATCTGGAGCTCAAGGGAAAGGTCAGAGTTGCACATATAAATTTGGGTGTCATCACCAGAGAGACAGGACGCAAAACCAAGAAACAGGATGAGCTGGCTTAGCATTGGAAGTAACTGGAGAAGAGAATATGAATTTTCAGGAGCAAGTTCTAGGGCATGTCCGTATTTGGAGGTTTGAAAGAGGAGTAGAAGCAAGCAGAAGGAAACCAGGAGTTTGTGATATCATGGATTCGATAAGAGGAGAGTTTTCAGGGCAGAGAGTGGCCAGTTGGGTCAGATGTTGCTGAAAAATTGAGTAAGATAAGGAGAGAGACATATCCATTGAATTTGGGGCATGGAAGATGTTTGAAAGCTTGAGGCAAACAGTTTCAGCCAGATTTGAGTGGCCTGATGAGGGAGTAAATTGATGAGGAAGAAGAGGCAGTGATTTTAGATAATTCTTTTGAGAGTTGTTGTTTTAATGGGAAATAGAAAAACAAGTTATGGGATAGAGAAGGATTGTGGAGTCAAGGGAGGAGAATGTGTGAATTCTTGGGAGAATGATCCAGAGGAGACTCTGATTATACAAAAGAAAGAGATGATTGGGTCAGAGATATTTCATAAGAAAATGGTAAGGGCTAGGGACCCAGAGTGGGTTGGAGGCTACTGGCTTTTGATGGGACCAGGGACTTTGTTTCTGTTGTGGCTCACAGTAAGATGAAGAAGATGGGCAGCATTAAGGACTGATCTGTGTCTTCACCAAAATGCATGTGCTGAAGCCCTAACCTCTCAATTTGACTTTGTTTGTAGACATGGTCAGACCTCCCTGGTAGTTCAGTGGTAAAGAGTCCGATGCATTGATTCCTGGGTCAGGAAGATCCCTTGGAGAAGGAAATAGCAACCCACTCCAGTATTCTTGTCTGGGAAATCCCATGGACAGTGGAGCCTGATGCGCTACAGTCCATGGGGTTGCAGAAGAGTTGGACACAACTTAGCAATTAAACAGCAACAGCAAGAGACAGGGTCTCTAGGTGGATAATGAAGGTTAAATGAAGTCTTAAGTGTGGGACCCTCATCCAATAGGAATGATGCCTTTATAAATAGAGGCAGAGGCAGCAAAGAGCTTTCTCTGAACATGTGCACACAGGCAAAAGGCCACGTGAGGACACAGTGAGAAGATGACCATCTACAAGCCAGGAAGAGGAGTCTTACCAGAACCCAATCCCAGTGGACCTTTGATTTTGACTTTAAGCCTCCAGGACTGTAAGAAAAGAAATGTCTACTGCTGAAGCCACCCAGCCTGTGGTCTTGTGCTGTGGGCAGCCCGTGCAGACTAATGGAAGCCCAGAAGTGAAAGGTTTGAGACAGAGTGAAAGATGTGTGAAGGTGTTGCCTTCTGTGCACTTCTGTCTTCCCAATATAGCCATGAGATGGGAGCTTAAACCTAGGGAGTGTGGGAAGTTGAGACAGAGAGAAGAAATGAAGTAATGATTTTGAGAGAGGAGAGCAAAATTTATTAGGGAAACATAGTAGGGTTGTCGGGTATCGTTAAATGTTCATTGGACATTTGCAGAGCTGCATTTATCTTATTTACATTTTATATTTTTTATTGAAATGAAATTCACATGCCATAAAATAATCACTTAAACCCACTTAAAAATGTGCAGTTGAGGGCCTTTTGTGCATGCATGCTCAGTCATTAAGTCTTGTCTGACTCTGCGACCACATGGACTATAGCCTGCCAGGCTCCTGCAAGAGAAGTCCAAAGGATTTCCCAGGCAAGAATACTGGAGGGGATTTCCTTCCATTTCCTTCTCCAGGGGGTCTTCCTGACCCAGGGATCAAACCCACGTCTTCTGTGTCTCCTTCATTGAAGGCAGATTCTTTACTGTGAGCCATTGGTATATTCAAAGTGTTCTGCAACCAACAGTACTGTATAATTTAAAACATTTTCATTGTTTCAATAGAAAAATCTGTAGCCATTAATGAGTCACTACTTATTGACCAACTGTTCCTCCAGTCCTTGCCAACAACTGATTTGCATTTTGGTTCAATGTATTAAGGTCTTAAAGAGTTGGACAGGACTGAGTGACTTCACTTTCGTTTTTCATTAGATTACTCATTCTGGAAATTCCACATCATTGAAATCATACACCATGTAGCCTTTTGTGTCTGTTTTGTCTTTTTAAATTTAGCATAGTGTTTTCTTTATTTTTAAAAAATTTTCATTTTATATTGGAGTATAGTCAATTAACAATGTGTTAGTTTCAGGTGTATCCATATACAATTATATACATAATTATTCTTTTTAAAATTCTTTATTCTATTTCCCCTGGAGGAGGAAATGGCAACCCACTCCAGTACTCATGCCTGGAAAATCCCATGGACAGAGAAGCCTGGTGCAGGTTACAGTCCGTGGGTTGCAAAGAGTCGGACACAGCTGAGCGACTTCACTTCACTTCACTTATCCCATTTAGGTTATTATAGAGTATTGAGGAGAGTTTAAAGTGAAATCATTTCAGCAGAGTTTTGTGATTTTTCTCCAGCAATATTTGGCTGGTTCGAGGTTAGCTCAGATAGCAGGGCATTGGGTCCATCCAGGACTCCAAATTTTCCATGCAAGGGAGTCAGAGAGAGAGGCAAGAAAATTAAGAGTGTGTTTGAGGGTGTAAGTTGGGAAAGAAGAGAAATAAACATAGAAGGTGTGTGTTGGAAGGAGATCTCCATGAGAAGGAAGAATTTTTGCAGAGAGAATACTAGGGTAAGGGAGCTGGGCAAATAGAATGTATGAAATTAACAGCAATAAATTATATTTATTATGTGAAACTGATGATAAAAATCCTTCACAGCATTGTTCCAAGGATAAAATGCAAATACTTGGTAAACTACAAAGTAACTTTTCAGCCTGATAAAGTAATATAATAGATAATATCTTGATTTCCTTAAGGCGTTCCACTATAGCTGTCAGTCATAAGCTGGATTGATGAATGACTAATTACATTGTTACAGAGACAGTTTTGATTTTGCTTGGTTTTAGCTCTGGGCCAAATCCCTTGGCAAAGTAATTACTACTTCCATCTCAGTGAACCCTTAAGTAAGAAGTTTCAGCTGGGACACCGGATAATAAGTAAGTCTTTTGGTGTTTTCCAAAAGCCAAAAATGACTAGATGAAAAAGATGTCAAAGAAACATAATTTTAATTTCAGGAATCTTAGGCACAAAGTTGCAATAACTCTGAAGAAATATATGCAGACAGTACTTTTTATATTTAGAATTGCTCAGGCAGAATGAGAATGTGATAAGACTTGTAAATTCCAAATTACATTCAATTGTATGTAATAGAGATTTAGGAAGTTGAGAAAATATGTATTATTGCTGGGGAAGAAACCGAAAAGTTGAGAAAAACTGATAATAAGTGGTTGAATTAGATGAACGCATTCATTGCCTAAGGAAAAACCCACAGCTATAAGAAGAATAATCATTCTGAATATTATATTCCTTGAATTAACAAATGCATTCAAGTTTTGATAGAATTGAAAACAGGAAGTTAGATAACAAAATGCTAGCCTGTGTTCGCATTTATTTCAGCCTTTCCTTGACTATTCTATAGGCAGACCTCATTTATTGCACTTCACATATATTGCATTTATTACAAATTGAATGTGGCAGCCTTGCATTGAGCAAATCTGTTGGCACCATTTTTCCAATAACATTTGCTCACTTCATGTCTTCATGTCTCTGTGTCTTATTTTGGTAATTCTTGTAATATTTCAAACTTTTTTCACTCTTATTATATCTGTTATGAGCATGTATGATCAGTGATCTTTGATATTACCACTGTGATTCACTGAAGGCTCAGGTGATGGTTAGCACTTTTTCCAAGAAAGTATTTTTAAATTAAGGTATATATATATTTTAGACATAATGCTATCACACACTTAATAGACTGCAGTATAGTATCAGCATAACTCTTATATGTTGGGATGCCAGAAAATTTGTGTGATAGCTTTATTGTGATATTCTCTTTATTTGGTGGTCTAAAATCAAACCCACAATATCTCCAGGTGTGCCTGTATTCATACGCATTTAACTCCTCTAAAATTCTTATGTATAAAGTTCCCAGAAGGTCTGTATATCAGGAAAATGCAGTTCAGACCAAAGGAAGACAATTCAATACAACTTTTTGTCATTTTTCTAAAATTAAAAAAAATTTGTTTTTTTTTGCTGCACCACACAGTATGAAGTGGCTGAAATAGCTAAGTTGGGAGAGCGGTAGAGTGGTCCCTGGTTCAATCCTGGGTCTTGGCAGTTCAGTTTTGGGGCTTCCATTATGGCTCAGCTGGTAAAGAATCTGCCTGCAATGCAAGAGACCTGGGTTCGATCCCTGGGTTGGGAAGATCCCCTGGAGAAGGGAAAGGCTACCCACTCTAGTATTCTGGCCTGGAGAATTCTATGGACTATACAGTCTATGGGGTCGCAAAGAGTTGGATACAACTGAGCAACTTTCACTTTCATGCAGCATGTAGAATCTTAGTTCCCCCACCAGAGATGGAACCTGTGCCCCTTGCATTGGAAAGCAGAGTCTCAAACACTGGCCCACCAGGAAAGTTCGATGCAGTTGTTTTGACGTTGTAGTGGTTAGATTCCTTAGGCTGAAATTAAGAAGTCACAGCAAATTGGTCTTCCCTCAGAGTCATCCCTGGGCATGGCTTTCTTAGATCACACCTTAGTCCTCCTTCACCTGAGACCTGACATTTAAGCAGGAATTGGGCTCACAGAATGTAGCTTGAGGAGCCCATTTCTTTTTTTTTTTTTTTCCATTTATTTTTATTAGTTGGAGGCTAATTACTTTACAGTGTTGTAGTGGTTTTTGCCATACATTGACATGAATCAGCCATGGATTTACATGTGTTCCCCATCCTGATCCCCCCTCCCACCTCCCTCCCCATCCCATCCCTCTGGGTCTTCCCAGTACACCAGCCCTGAGCACTTGTCTCATGTATCCAACCTGGGCTAGTGATCTGTTTCACGCTTGATAATATACTTCTTTCAATGCTATTCTCTCAGATCATCCCGTCCTTGCCTTCTCCCACAGAGTCCCAAAGTCTGTTCTGTACATCTGCATCTCTTTTTCTGTCTTGCATATGGGGTTATCATTACCATCTTTTTAAATTCCATGTATATGCGTTAGTATTCTGTATTGGTCTTTATCTTTCTGGCTTACTTCACTCTGTATAATGGGCTCCAGTTTCATCCATCTCATTAGAACTGATTCCAATGTATAATTTTTAATGGCTGAGTAATATTCCATTGTGTATATGTACCATAGCTTTCTTATCCATTCATCTGCTTATGGGCATCTAGGTTGCTTCCATGTCCTGGCTATTATAAACAGTGCTGCGATGAACATTGGGGTGCATGTGTCTCTTTCAGATCTGGTTTCCTCCGTGTGTATGCCCAGGAGTGGGATTGCTGAGTCATATGGCAGTTCTATTTCCAGTTTTTTAGGAATCTTCACACTGTTCTCCATAGTGGCTGTACTAGTTTGCATTCCCACCAACAGTGTAAGAGGGTTCCCTTTTCTCCACACCCACTCCAGCATCTATTGCTTGTAGACTTTTGGATAGCAGCCATCCTGACTGGCGTGTAATGGTACCTCATTGTGGTTTTGATTTGCATTTCTCTGATAATGAGTGATGTTGAGCATCTTTTCATGTGTTTGTTAGCCATCTGTATGTCCTCTTTGGAGAAATGTCTATTTAGTTCTTTGGCCCATTTTTTGATTGGGTCATTTATTTTTCTGGAGTTGAGCTTCAGGAATTGCTTGTATATTTTTGAGATTAATCCTTTGTTGCTTCGTTTGCTATTATTTTCTCCCATTCTGAAGGCTGTCTTTTCACCTTGCTTATAGTTTCCTTTGTTGTGCAAAAGTTTTTAAGTTTCATTAGGTCCCATTTGTTTATTTTTGCTTTTATTTCCAATATTCTGGGAGGTGGGTCATAGAGGATCCTGCTGTGATTTATGTCGGAGAGTGTTTTGCCTATGTTCTCCTCTAGGAGTTTTATAGTTTCTGGTTTTACATTTAGATCTTTAATCCATTTTGAGTTTATTTTTGTGTATGGTGTTAGAAAGTGTTCTAGTTTCATTCTTTTACAAGTGGTTGACCAGTTTTCCCAGCACCACTTGTTAAAGAGGTTGTCTTTTTTCCATTGTATATCCTTGCCTCCTTTGTCAAAGATAAGGTGTCCATAGGTTCGTGGATTTATCTCTGGGCTTTCTATTCTGTTCCATTGATCTTTATTTCTGTCTTTGTGCCAGTACCATACTGTCTTGATGACTGTGGCTTTGTAGTAGAGCCTGAAGTCAGGCAGGTTGATTCCTCCAGTTCCATTCTTCTTTCTCAAGATTGCTTTGGCTAGTCGAGATTTTTTGTATTTCCATACAAATTGTGAAATTATTTGTTCTAGTTCTGTGAAAAATACCGTTGGTAGCTTGATAGGGATTGCATTGAATCTATAGATCGCTTTGGGTAGTATACTCATTTTCACAAAATTGATTCTTCCAGTCTATGAACATGGTATATTTCTCCATCTATTTGTGTCCTCTTTGATTTCTTTCATCAGTGTTTTATAGTTTTCTATATATAGGTCTTTTATCCCTTGCATTCCTATACACTAACAATGAGAAAACAGAAAGAGAGATTAAGGAAACAATACCATTCACCATTGCAACAAAAAGAATAAAATACTTAGGAGTATATCTACCTAAAGAGGAGCCCATTTCTCTCCAAAACCTGTGCTTCTGCTTGTTACTCATCCCTCTGAGTCCTCGTTTTGAGTGCCTGGGGCTGGGTCAGTCCATAGGGTGGGGATGAGGCTCTCAGTGGTCAGAGATGGGGGCTGGCAGAGGGCAAGTGTTGTCTGGAGTAATAGAAGCCAAATGTTGGTGACATGGTGGTCACCATGATTTTGAACCATGGTGGTCATGGTGATTTTGAACCATGGTCAAGATGAAAGCCGGGAAAGGAAAGGCAAATCTATCCAGTGGCATTTGGGCAGGAAGTTGAGAATTGAGTCGCTGTTAGCATCCACTGCTGTGTAAGAGGGGCCAGGTCACCTCCAGAGGCTCAAGGATTCAGTTCTCTGACTAGACCACAAGGGATCTTGGGTGTGAGGACAGAAAAACTTTCCATAAAATTTTCTTTCTTAATTGGGCTTCCCAGGTAGCGCTAGTAGTAAAGAACCCACCTTCTAATACAGGATATGTAAAAGACACACCTTCAATCCTTGGGTCGGGAAGATCCCACCATGCTTTTGTCCATAGGGTCATAAAGAGTCTGATGTGACTTAGCATGCACTCACAGTTGATTTACAATGTTGTGTTAATTTCTGCTATACAACAAAGTGATTTAGTTAAATACATATATCCATTCTTTTTCATATTTTTTCCCTGTAGACCTTGTTGTTTTTCCATTCTATATATACAAGCTTATATCTGCTAATTCCAACCTCTTACTTCATTCCTCTCCCATTAAAAGCATTTTTAAAAAATCCAAGAGTGTTCATTGTGAAGTATGATCCATCAAAAACTCATTAGAACTTATCAGCATGTATGATCCTACTCACAAACTCTATAGTTTTACAAATGAATAGGAAATGGTACAAAGAATCAGCCAAAGAAGGAGTATCCCCTGGGGGAAGGTACTGTAAAGAGGAACCTGAAATGTTGCAGGAAAGAGGTCCTGTCCCAAATGGAGACAGAGCACATGGGCCCTGCCAAAATGCATAACCAGACCCAGTAGCTTTGACTGAATGAGTCAGATTATTCTAAATTTCCAGTGAAATAACAGCAGGGCATTTTATCAGCTGGGAAACTGTGAATATTCAGATATGAGATTAATATACTTTAATGTAATCAAATAGTTCAATTTTGTTGAGTAGGTTTATTGCTCCTGAGTTTTGTGAAATGAGACTTGATTGACTGCACTGCTCAGAACTCAGCACCTCATTCGAGTAATTGTATTTCCTCTTTTCAAGAATTATTATGTTGTGCTGTTTCCTTGTTGAATTTCATCTGTAATTGTATTGCTCTATTTTGAGATGGATGGGTCTCCTAGGACACTCTCGTAACCTTTCCTAATTATGGTTTACCTGAGCACAGTAAATTTGGTTAGCCAATTCTCTTACACTTTCATTCATTATTAATAAGAGCATTTGGACATCGTTTTAAATGCAGTAAAATCTCAATTAAGTAGAAAAAGAGAGATTGTGTTCTTCTGGTTAATTAAATCTTATAATTAGCTGGGGTTTAATCAGAAGATCCTTTTGGTTCTAATGCTTCCTGTTGACTTTTTCCCCTAGAATTTTATTTTACTTTTCAGTCTGATCAGCTCTGAAATCTCTTTTTTCCCTGGATAAGTTATAATCCTGAAGTATCTCATTCATTGATCACTTATTCATTAACCTATTTGCTCAAATTCATTAGAGGGCCACTAGTAGATGAGGAAGACACAATCGTGTTGGAGACAGACATTTAAATGTGTCGTAGAGAATCAGGGGACAATTCTGGAAGTTGTTTTTAGATCACATTCTAGTTTATAGTTTGTGTTTTGAAATGAAAACAAGGGGAGCTTTATTGAAGATCAAATAAAAAGTGTAAATAGTTAGACAGCACATGAAGTAAAGATTCCAACATTCTTTTTGTGCTTATGTTGCTTTAAATAGCATTTGAGATTAAAGGTCGAATAGAATTCAACACAGTAACCCTTTTAAGACTTGATTTTCTATATTTGAAGAGTCAAACTATTAATCTCTTCACCCAGAACTTCACTTCTCAACAAGATGTTTGTCCTCATTGCACATTTCATGTCTGTTTACGTCAAATTCTAACCAGAAAAATGGGCACATTTTTTTTTTACATTTTTTAAATTAAATTTTACTGGAGTATAGTTGTTATGCAATGTTGTATTAGTTTCTACAGTAGAGCAAAGTGAATCACCTATATGTATACATATCTCCACTCTTTAGATTTCCTTCCCATTTAGGTCACCACTAAGCATTGAGTAGAGTCCTCTGTGCTACACGGTAGGTTTTCATTAGTGATCTATTTTATACCTAGTAGTGTATATATTTATACACTATGTATAATCCCAATCTCCCAATTCATCCCACCCTCTCTTGGTTTCCATATGTTTGTTCTATACATCTGTGTGTCTCTTTCTGCTTTGCAAGTAAGTTCATCTGTGTCATTTTTCTAGACTCCACATCTAAGCAAGTTTATACAATATTTGTTTTTCTCTTTCTGACTTACTTCACTGTGTATGACAGTCTCTAGATCTTTCCATATCTCTGCAAATGGCACAGTTTCATTCTTTTTATGGCTGAGTAGTATTCCACTGTATATATGTACCATATCTTCTTTATCCATTCCTCTGTCAATGGACATTTAGGTTGCTTCAAAGTCTTGGGTATTGTAGAAGTGCTTTAGTGAACTTGGGAGTGCATGCATATTTTTGAATTTTCTCTGAGTATATGCCCAGGCTTGGACCTGTTGGATCATATGGTAGTTCTATTTTTAGTTTATTGAGGAACCTCTGTACTGTTGTCCAAAGTGGCTGTACCAATTGTACCAATTTCCCTCCCTCCCATAGTGTAGGAGGGTTCCCTTAGTTTATAGTTTCTTCATCATTGCTTTACACAACATGGGTCATAGAAAAAAATCTTTATTGACAGCAAGATTCTTATGAGGTTTCTGTTGACTGAATAAAGTAGTCCTCTGTGCATTTCAGAATTTCGAAAATCATCATTATTCTGTGGTAGGGCCTTCTGCCTTATTTCACATTTACAAAATTGCTACAGTGAGATAAGACATTCCACTTGCTATTTTTATTTTATTATGACATATATTCTTATTATTTTATTTCATATTTCAGGTGCCCCAAAATGTTTGGACATGATTTCTGAAAGATGTTTTGCATTGATTTTCATTTTGATGACACTAACCTGAATTCTACAAGTAAACCCAAACAGCCTTTATAAGATCTACCAGTTTTTAATAGATCAGTAAATTAGGATTTTGCTCACTGTTCAGATGTGTTCAGTGACTAGCTTTTTGAGTATTTATGTTTAGATAGCATTTAATTCCCTGGAGCCTTCACACTAATTGGGAAGCTTCTCCATATTGGCACCCAGTCTCGCCATCACTTTTCATTGCTTCAAATTTTGCTTGCTCTGCTGGTCAGAAACCATTGTACCACTTTATTAAACTTTTTCCATTTTGTTATTTTAAAGAAGATTCCATTACATTATCTACATGAGGTCACAGTTTTTTAACTTAATGTTACCAAACCGAACTTGGGTCTGCTCACCTGTCATGGAGCAAAACCCATCTACTGACACTAGATCATCCTGAAGGAATATACAGTGTTTATTCCAGGGCCAAGTAAGAAATATGGGCAGCTAATGGTCAGAAGACCCAAACTCTCTGATGGCTTTCAGGGAAGGGTTTTTACAAGGCAATGTTTGGGGGGTGGGCTGCAGGATGCATGACTTCTGATTGGTTGATGGTGAAGTAACAGGTGATGTTTCTGGAATCTTAGTCATCAACTTTCTGGCTCTAGCCAGTCTGGAGTCTACATGCTTGTGTCAACATGTAGTCAGCATCCTCCACCTGGGTTTGGGAGGGGTTTTGTTTCCTGAAAAACCACACGACGTTGTGTCAGACTGTTATGCATATGCTTTTAGGAGGAATCAGGACTCTGCTTTATCAGTGAACTCGTGTCATGACTTTTCTTGTTAAACTGCTTGTCCTTTGTCTCTATTTTCCTTCACCTCCCTAATTAGTAACTGATTTAGCCTGATCTTTGGAACTCAGGAAGGCTTAGGAGACAAAAGCCTTTTTCTACAAACCAGAAATGGGGAGGTGGGGCAAGGAAGGGCTTTTGTACACAGAAGGGCTCCACAGAGTCCTGCTTGGTTTCACTAATGCTTTCCTGAAAATGAGCATGAAATATGAATATCTAAACATGAACTATAGACTTAGAGGTTATAAGATTTTCACTCTTTGATGACTAAACTTATTTCATAATGGTGATTATGTTTCTAATATTTAAGGATTTTTAAATTCTCAAATGCTATCCACTACTATACAGACAGTATCAGAGACTCAGTATGGAATGTGAATGAGTTATTTTCTCAAAAAAGGTCTTGTCTCAAAACTCACTTTTCCAACTTTTTTTTTTTAAGAGATATTTAGTTGACAGAGCAGAAGGTTTAAGAGGTAGGGGTTCAATCCCAGGGTTGGGAAGATACCCTGGAGTAGGAAATGGCAACCCACTCCAGGATTCTTGCCCAGAGAATCACATGGACAGAGGAGCCTGATGGGCTACAGTCCATAGGTCACAAAGAGTCAGATACAACTGAAGTTACTTAGTCTAGCATTAGTTGACAGAGAAATATTTGGGGACAGAGAATTTCTTGATTGGGGGTGCATAACAGATATGGACATTTAAACATGGATTTTGGCAAACATTTTAGAGACATTTCCAACACATGTCTGTTGGCCTTTTTTTAAGAAGAGAGTGCATCCTCCAAACATCATCCAATTTTCTTGAATAATGCCCATTGGAGGGCTGTGTTTCCTGGGCTGATTAAGCCTGAGTAGAGGTGTTAGGGATTTTTGGAGGCCACCTGTGTGCTGTCTAGCAGGGCTCCCAGGAGGATGCACCCTGGGTCTGTCTCAGGATTGTGATTATGTTAGATGTTCTCAATATCATACATCTCCTTTTACACGTATTTCCTTGGTCAAGCTCTTCAGATGAAAAAGGAAAAGGAAGAATAAACCTCTTATTTAAAGACACAGTAGCATAGTCATTTTACTCTTGTGGTTTTTCCAGTTGTTTCATTGTTTTTCCGTTTGTGCTTCTGGCCATAAGTCAGGCCCAACACTTCTTTCTTTTTAAAAGTATTTATTTATTATTTTTAAATTTTTGGCTGCACTGGATCTTTGTTGCTGTTCATAGGCT
This sequence comes from Odocoileus virginianus, assembly GCF_023699985.2. Taxonomy (NCBI): domain Eukaryota; kingdom Metazoa; phylum Chordata; class Mammalia; order Artiodactyla; family Cervidae; genus Odocoileus; species Odocoileus virginianus. The sequence goes on along the minus strand of NC_069682.1, from coordinate 29,110,301 downwards.
TTCTCTAGTTGCAGAGAACGGGGGCTTCTCTTATTGCAATGTACGAGCACTAGAGCGCAGCTTCAGTAATTATGGTGCACAGGCTTAGGTGCCCCACAACATGTGGAACCTTTCTGGACCAGGGATCCATGTCCCCTGCATTGGCAAGTGGATTCTTAACCACTGGACCATCAAGGAAGTCCAGGCCTACATTTCTTGTAAGTCTTACTCTAGACTATTATGAAAAAATTATCAGGGCAGATGAACTTGATCCAGGAGGCTTATAAAACTTTATCACTCAAAGTGTGATCCTCAGTCTAGCAAGTTGGCATCACCCGGGAGCTGGTTAGAAATGCAGACTATTAGGACCCTTTCCAGAACTGCTGAACCAGATCTTGCATTTTAGTAAATTTCCCTGGTGATTCATGGCCATGTTGCAATTTGAGAAGCTCTACTTTAGGAGGCATTCCTGACCTTGACAGCCACCTAGAGAACTCCTGCCGAGTACTGCCTTAGTGGGTTCTCTGTTCCAGTCACCATACTGAGCATTTTTATACATTGTTATTACGAACTTTGCATCAAATCTGTTAAAGAGATAGCATTACCCCCATTTTGCACACAAAGGTGAAAGCACAGAGGGGTCAAATAGTTTCTGAGGAGCTAAGTGTCTAGTGGGTAGCAGAGCAGGCATCTGAACTGTGCTGTTTGCCACCAAAGTTTGTCCTCTTTATCAAGGTAATGTTTATTCAGTTTGCAGGTGCTTCCAGCACACTCATTCAGAGTGTTAAAATAGTAAAATCATGTCTTTCATGCAGATATGAAAATGAACACTTTTTAAAGATTTTATTTAACTCATCAGTGAGGAAGCTAGTAATGTGTTACAGCCAGCTCAAAGGAGCAGACACTATTATAGATCAGGAATATGGAGATGAACATGCCAAGGGAGGCAAAACACATTTTCCCACTGTAGGGGAGTGTTATCTCTCCACTGGATGGAACTCATTTACATGCCCATAGAGAAGAATTGTTTTATGTTGCTAGCAACTTCAATACATAGAATTGCAAAATAACTATTAAAGAAAAAAATATTCATGACCCTTGTTAAGATGGTAAGGCAAACTTTTTTCAGTACTACTGCAATGGGTGTAGGGACTCCTGCAATGCAGATTTACTATAGAGGAGAGAGACTGGACTGAACTCTGAATCCAACAAGGAAGTATGGGGATTTATAGCCTAGGAGGAGGTGGAGGTCAGAGGAGGAAGCATCAAGGGTAAGGGATGATTCTCGCCAAACCAGCCTGATAGGAATCTTGCTGGAGGCAGTCCATGGTGATTGAACTGGGAAATGGTGGAGGATGAGAAATTTGATCGGATATCAAGGGTAATCACACATGGAGAATGGGGGAATTCTAGATAAGCTGAATCAGCACCGTTCTTATTAAAATTGATCTCTTAAGGACATGCCCATGAATTGGCCTAGTTGAAAAAGGGAAACTTGACTAGAGTTTGGTCAAGGAGAGACTATTTGTCAGTTCCTATAGATTCAGAATTCAGTAATCTGAAGTGGCAGGTGCTGTAGACCAGAGGTCCCCAACTTTTTTGGCACCAGGGATGGGTTTCTTAGAAGGCAGTTTTTCCATGGACTGAGGGTGGGGAGGGGATGGTCTTGGGATGATTCAAGTGCGTTACATTTATTGTGCATTTTATTTCTATTATTATATCAGCTCCAACTCAGATCATGAGGCATTAGCTCCCAAAGATTGGGGACTCCTGCTGTAGGCAATGAACAGCCCACCACTGAAAAATGAATTTTTCACTATAAGGGGAGGTGGAATAGAATAGTGGCTACAAACACAGACATGCACTGTATGGGTTCAAAACTCTCCTCCAATTCTAACTAATAGAGTAACTTTATGTAGTATGTTCTTTGATCTTCCAGTGTCTTATTTCTCTTATGTATAAAATAGCACAGTCCCTACCATGGATATTCATTGTGAGGAGTATGTGACACATGTTAACATGTAGTTTACAACAATACAAAGCACCTCATGACTGTCCAGTGGATGTTGCTGTCATTACCTTCATGCTACCAGAAAAGCAGATCAGAATTTTTACATCAAGGAATAATGTGAATATTAGTATCAAAAATATACTCAGTTTTTAACTTTTTTACATTTGCCAAGATCAAGCAAATTATTGTTGTTCAGTTGGTAAGTCATGGCCTACTCTTTGTGATCCTATGGACTGCAGCATGTGAGGCTTTCCTCTCCATCACTATCTCCCAGAGTTTGCTCAGACTCATGTCCTTTGAGTTGGTGATGCCATCCAACCATCTCATCCTCCGTCACCCCCTTCTCCTCCTGCCGTCAATCTTTCCCAGCATCAGGGTCTTTTCCAGTGAGTCATCTCTTTGCATCAGGTGACCAAAATGTTGCAGCTTCAGCATCAGTCCTTTCAATGAATATTCAGGGTTGGTTCCCTTTAGGATTGACAGGTTCGATCCTGCAGTCCACAGGACTCTCAAGAGTCCTCTCCAGCACTATAGTTCAAAAGCATCAATTTTTCAGCAGTTAGTCTTCTTTATGGTCCAACTTTCATATCCATACACAACTACAGGAAAAACCATAGCTTTGTCTATATGGACCTTTGCTTTTTAAATACACTGTCTAGGTTTGTTACAGCTTTTCTTACAAGGAGCAAACGTCTTTTTTTTTTTTTTTTACTGGCAACACTCAACTTTATTAAGGTTTAAACAGAGAAGATGCTTCTGCATGTTAAACACACGTGGAACCGAGCGGCTCACTGGGGGCACCCGGCACCAGCTATGCTAACATACCACCAGGGTGAGGGGGTGTCCAAGGGTCTGCAGCTTGGGGGGGGGGGGTCCCCTGCTATGGTCTGCGGGCCCCACAGCCCCAGCACTTTACTTTTCCTTAAATTCTTCCCTTGAAATTAGGATGAGCTGCCCTGGAGAGAATAAGACAGCCAGGCTTATAAACCTAAGGGTATTCAAGAACCAAGAAGGGTTGTCTCCTGTGACCAAGGAAACCCTGAAATCCTCCAGAGCCCTCAGGAGTAGTAGTTCCGTTGTTCTGGAACCTACAGGCAGAGACATTTCCCTGCCATGGCAGGTGTAGGAATGGGATCTGGGATCCAGGACAAATTTTGGAGCGATGGGCTATGAGACACAGCACAACAGACCCCAGAGCAAAACCACAAAGCAGCATTATTCTGCAGCAAAAACAAATCCAGGAAGGAGGAAGAGAAAACTATAGAAGAAAAACACACTACCTAAGTACTTGGAAAACAGGGCATTAGAGAAAAATTGTAGGGTTTGGAGAGCACAAGGTCTTCATTTCTCTCGATGCACAGGGCAGAAGACAGTATCGCATCATAAACTATAATTTTAAATACCTGTCTGATCTATGAACATTTGAATGGGTGATGGGCATACTGAACTAGACGGAAAGTTTCCCGCTGGGGAGGCCTGCGGACCACCTTCAGCTGCCGTGTTTTCTGGACCGGGCTGCACAGACCCAACGTGACCCTCTTCCTACAACATCGGTTTTATTCAGTGACTGAAGGGATCTGGGGTGGGGGGTCTTAAAAACAAACATGGCGATATATATTGCTAAATATACATTGCTAATAGATTATGCAGTGGGGGTACAGAACAGAAGAGACTGAGTAAATGTCCTTACTGGTCGGCCCCCAGGACTGGCCGCTCCGGTCAGCATCTGGCTGAGAGTGACCGCGGGAAAGCGTGTCGATGGGAGGGTCAGGCTCCAGCCCCCAGGGAGCCCCCGAATGGACGTGGACAAGGAGCCGCTGGGCCTTGGGGGCGGCTCGTGGGGCTGCCCTGGGGCCAACGGGGCTGGCTTCTCTGAGACTCTCCTCAGGGAGTGGCAGTTCTGTGAAGGAGTGGAGCTGTTTGCAGGAGGTCAAGGAAAGAGGTATTTGAGACCACCCCCCCACCCAAGGGAGTGGGCAGGGACCCCTCTCACCAGAGAGGGCGGCCGGTGCAGCGGGCAGGCGTCCTAGCCTCTGAGGGAAAAGTCTCCCTCCGCTGGGACTTCCGTGTCAGCGGTGGGCTCCAATTAAAGAAGCTTCTAGTTCACTTCTAGAAGTACAGATCTTTATGCTTGTATACAAACAGAGGGCTCAGAAGGAAACTCACTCTACTCCGTTCCTCCCAGCCCCTCCTGGGGTGGAGATGGGTGCCCCTCTCTCTTCACTTTAATGGGGGTGCACACACTCCATACCTTCCCCATGCCTTCCTCCACTAACATTCGTTTCCTTCCAAGTGCGCGCTCTAATTCTTTTTTCCCCCAGCTTAAAAAACAAAAACAAAGAAGTCTTCCCTTGGCTGAAGAAAATTACAGCCAAACAAGTAACAAACGCTGGTGTTTTCCTGGGGTAACCCCATTACAAAGTTACAAACAGTTCATCAAGCCATCAGGTACCTCCCCCTGCGACCCACGCCTCTGCTCTGAGAACTGGGTTGGAGATGCTGGTGGGTGGGTCCTGCCCCGGCCCCCCGGCGACCCTGTCTCCCTGGATTCGCTCCACAGCACGGACGGCTAAGGAAAACGGGAACCGGTGGGTCCAGAGTGGACATGGACCTACGAGACAGGCTGATGGGTTTTACTTCTAGACAGGTTAAGAAATGAAAAAGTGGGGGAGGAGCCAAGATGGCGGAGGAATAGGACGGAGAGACCACTTTCTCGCCTACAAATTCATCGAAAGAACATTTGAACGCTGAGCAGATTTCACAAAACAACTTCTGATCGCTAGCAGAGGACATCAGGCGCCCAGAAAAGCAGCCCATTGTCTTCGAAGGGAGGTAGGACAAAATATAAATGATAAAAAGGGAATCAAAAGAACTACGGACGGAGACCCGTCCCGGGAAGGGAGTCTTAATAGAGGAAGTTTCCAATCACCAGGAAACCCTCTCACTGGCGGGACTGGGGGAAGTTTTCGGCAATCTAACTGGGAGGAAAAATTAAACAAGGCCCACAGATTACGTGCCTAAAAGCAACTCCCAGCAGAAAAGTACCCCAGACGCCCGTACCCGCCAGCAACAAGCGGGGCGGAACGGAGAGGAGCGGGCGGCATTGCTTAGGGTAAGGACCGGCCCGAAGACCCTGAGAGCAATCGGAGGGAGCTTTTTTAAACTGTGGGATAGCAAGGGACAAAATTAAATGGCCCGAACACACTGCCGGTGGTTCGCAAAACAAAGGGACTGAGAATCTCCAGAGAAGAGCCGGCCCATCCCCGCTGGAGGTAGGAGGCAGGGGGGAGGAGAAAAGGGCAAACTCAGCCCCTGAGAAGCCACCCCCTCCCACACTGCAAACAGGCCTCCGGGTTCTAGCTAAAGACTTCCTGAGACCCGACTGGCGGCACGCGCTGGGGCCGCGGAGGGAAAAGGCGCGCCGCATCTGGGGAGAGTGCGCCCAAGCCTCTGGCTGCTTGAGCCGCTCGCGGCGGAGGGAAAAGGCGTGCTGCACCCGGGAGAGTACGCCCAAGCCTCTGGCCGCCTGAACCGCTCAGGCCGGGGAAGGCACAAAACGCAGGAGCAACCAAATCTGCGCTTTTGTGGAGTACCCAAAAACTGGAACCGCACTCAACGCAGGGCCCGCTCCATATAGAGCAGCCGGGAGCCTGAGCAGTGTAGACGGCGAAAGCACAGACACCCATGAGCGGGGCAAACCCAGTGTGGCCGGAACACGGTGAGTGCTATCCACACAGAGCGGTATCTGTCTGCAGCGCCCCGCCCTCCCCCTAGCAGGACTGAACTGAACTAGCGAACCTAAATAAGAGATCACCTCCGCCCGCCTATGTCAGGGCGGAAATTAGACACCAAAGAGACGGCAAACAGAAGCCAAATAAACAAAGGGAACCGCTTCAGAAAGGACCGGTGCAACAGATTAAAATCCCTGAAGGTAACACCGACTACACCGGAAGGGGCCTACAGATATCGAGAAGTGTAGGCTGGAAAGAGGAGCTATCTGAAATTGAACTGAACCTACGCTGACCGCAACAACTCCAGAGAAATTCCTAGATATATATGTACATATATTTTTTTTTAATTAAAAAAAATTTTTTTTTCTTTCCTTTTTTTTTATTTTTTATTTTTTCTCTTTTATTTTCTTTTAAAATTCCCTATTACTCCCCCATTACTCCTCAACTTTCATTTTCATATATTTTTACGATTATTTTTAATTAGGGGAAAAAAATTTTTTTTTCTTGTTTTTCTCTCCTATTTCCTTTTAAAGTCCTCTAATACTCCTCTATTATTCCTTAATTTTCATTTTCATTTCACTATAACCTTGCCAAGAAATGAAAAAGTGTTCGTGACGGTCCGCTTTGCGAAATTCTCGCTTCAGGTTCGAACTTGAAACTTTCCAGCTTTGGTCATGTACTTTATGCCCTTGAAGGGTTTGTACTTCTCTCCATACATATCCAGACGATTCACTTTGAGGCCAGAAATGGCCAGCTGCTGGATCTTAAACTGCAGGTTGATCGTGGGGTTCTCATCTGGTTTGGAAGATCCGGCCTGGAGACTCATGGTTCCCTTCAAACTTGGGAGCTTCTGGGGATTTATTTTTCCTACATCCCAAGATAGCATCTTGGTGACTGGGTCAAACGTGTGTGTCCCCTGAGACGGCGTGAGGCTCATGTTCAGGACGCCTCTGGGCATCTGGCTGGCGACGGTCACCCCCTCTATGGTCTTCCCCATGGTCTGCTTAGGCCCCACGGTTATTTCAAAGCGGCCAAGTGAGCTACTGTCCCGGAAGCTGATGTTATGTTTAACATACACTGGAATCGCCACCAGGCTGCTGTTACCTGATTAGTTACCTGGAGCCCAGGTAACTCCAGAGCCTGACATCCGCAAACGTCTTTTAATTTCATGACTGCAGTCACTGTCTGCCATGATTTTGTTCCATATCTGGTTCTAAGTTGCTGGGGTCCAGCCTCAGCAGGATCCAGGGGGTATCCTCAGGATGAATGGCATCGGTGAGAGAAGACACGTGAGACCAGCCTTGATAGGGCCAAGTCTGCGAGGGAGAGAGAGAGAGAGAGAGAGAGAGAGAGAGTGACCAGACAGGGGGTGCAGCAGAGTCTGGCAAATCTTTATTTTTTACCGTAGCTTTTATATTCTAAGTTAGTACATTTTTAAGGGGAAGATAGTTTAATATTACATCAGCTTATCCTTCACGAAACCAGGGTGTTTTCTGCATACTTCTTTGTGAGAGTCATGTACATTATCTTCTGGCTTTCGGGCCTATTGACATTTTATGACCTAGGTGGATGCAAAGCTGTTTTCCGTAATCTATTCTTTAATGAACACAAAGGTCAGCCCTCTTGCAGAAGTTATCAGTTAAATTTATCTAAAAGGTTTACCACACAAAGACTCTGCAGCTCCGGTGAGGCAGCCCCTGTTTAGCATTCCTGGTTAAAATTAACAATTCTGAACTCATTTTTCTAAATCTTTAACTATAACCACTTTTAGAATAATATTTTTGTGTTCTCTAATAGGGCTTCCTCACCCCCGAAGGGCTCTGTGCCTATTAGGGCCTTTTGTGTGATCAGGTTCTTTATGCTGTTTATGATTAAGGTGTTGTGAGCAGTCATGTGCATTAGTACGCATTTGCCAAGCAGGCTAGAATGCCAGCAAAGGGGTCTAAACTGAAACACTCCTTTCATCCTGGATGATCTTATAGGATACCGCCGTCCGGGGGACATATTGATTAAAGTTCTAAGTTGATTCTGTCTGGAGAGAGATCGATTGGGGAAGGCCTTCTGCCTGTGTCCAGAAATTAGGGAGTAGTCGAACACAGCAAGCGTCAGAAAGACAGAGATCATCTTTAAGGTGAGCGCCGGGGCAGCTTTTCTGAATCCCTGGAGTCCTGATCTGCCTTGCCTGTCAGGTCTTCTCCTCATGACCTTGTCCTGGGTGGGATCTCATGTGCTGGCTCCCGACATCTCCCCCTTTTTTATTTTTTAAGACAGCCAGATGGATCTCAGTCTCGAGCTTCTGAGTATTCTGCCGGACAGTTCTGACAATACAAGGAAGGATTATAATGAGAAGTAGGACTAGGGCTGCCACAGTAGCATAACTGAGGATAGTTGATAGGATATTTTTTCCAGTAATAAAGTTAGAAAAGGTATGAAAAAAATCATTAGCAGCCCCTGCAGCAGTAAAGTCCAGACGGGAATATTCTAAGGTGTTTATCTGACCGTGAAGCTTTCCAAGATCTAAACTAATGCTGGAGCTATTCCATACACCTGAAATATGATTTTTAATCTTTTCCCAATTATAATCTGTATCATTTACTTTTAGGGGTGTTACACAATCCACTGATAGTCGGCGTGACAGGATAATGCTAACTTTACTTTTAAGGCCTGTAATTCAGTTCCAATATGCATGACCGCTTCTTCTAGGGCATCTACTTCTAATTCTAATTTCCTATCTATAATCTCTTGCATAGCTAGAGCTAAAGAAACATATTTTGACATATCATTGATATATTGAGCAATATGTACCTGTTGAGTCAATGATATCGCTGCCACAGTGACAGAGGTAATTGCGGATATTAAAGCTGAAATCCCTAAGGTAAGTAATCCTACAAACCGTCAGGATCGCATTAAATCTTGCAGTTGTTGCAGAACAGCTAGACTGTAATTGTCATACCAATAGGTACTCACTGCGACGGGCACCATAAGGTAAGGTGGGCGTCGCAGCATCACAAAGGAACAAATATTATATTGAGAGGTTAGGCAGGATGAGAGCATGCATTGTTTGCAGTAGACTATATTTGGTCCACCTGAATAGTTCATCTGCATATGAAGCTTTTTAGAGTTATGGCCAAGGGACGGAATCATCCTTCCAATTGCTAAACCTATTGACATAGTCAGGAACAGATCCTGGATCCTGACTTGGGTTTGGATTGCTCCAGTCTTATACTGATTAGTTTCTGCCTCCCGGTATTCTATAATCTATTTTTGAATTATAAGTACAAGATTTCCATACCAGGTATCCAAGGCGGTTGTCTATAGTTTTCCATATGACGTCTGAAGGAGCAACATCAATACAATTTGGATATTTTGGTGGAGCGTTGAGGAACAAGGATTTATAGGGGTCAAGGACCCTGGGCATAGGGCCTGTAATATCCAAACCAGCCGACCTCCTGTATTATCTGAGAATTTTGATGTTGGAGAATCTGTTAAAATTGCTTTCTTGGAGGCTCCGACACACCCCTCCTTAGAGGGAGTGATAAGATTTCTTGGGGAGTTATAGCAAAGGGGAAGGTCATCTGTTAATCCCCTAAAAGTATAGTTAAAATTAATGGGATAGTGATCTTTATCATAGGAAGTATAGGATCCTCCCAAAAGATGAGGCTGGTTTGTGTTGACCCGTATAGGGTCATTGTTCCAAGTAACTACTTAGAAGGTGGGGGGTCAGGGAGATATGCCCAGTATTTTTCTGATGTAGAAGAGGTAGCATTTACCTGGCAAGAAAGTGAAGTAATCATAGCTATAGAAACCTTTTAGGGGAGGCTGAAGATCCCTGTAGAGAAGCTATTCTCTGTGCTTGATGGCAAAGTGACTTAATTTGTCCCCATGTGGGTATGGAGGCTTGTTGAGTTGCCCGCGCAGGATGTCTTGGTTGCAGGTCATGAGGCATCTAATCTTCATCCAAAGATAGATTACTGAAATAAGCTTTAGAAACAAACTTAGAGTGCCTTTTTTAATAATTAAATCTGTTAGTAACATAGCAAGGAACTATCTCCGAGGTGAGTCTTGATGGTTTGAGGATCTTAGAGAGCTCTGGGCAGCTCCTCCGATACAGTCACAACATTGTAGATATCACCTGTAAATGATCCCTGTTCCACAAACACGGGGCATCCTGCTTTGTGCCAAATACTATGCCAGGAGGTTGATCTAATTAGACAAATAAAACCCATTCATTGCAAAAAAAAAAAAAAAAAAAAAAACACTAAACCTTAAATAACAAAACTAGAAACTTAGTTTAACAATTTACAAAACTTAATATTTAGTGATTTTTTTTTTTTATTATGGATACATTAACCCTGTAGCCAGGGAAGGCTTTAACCCATCAAATAAAAATGAGATTTGTCAGGGAGCTGGGAAAAGCCAAGTGGCCATCTTGGATTTTCCATAGCCCTGACTCTTTGATTTTCAGTTATTGTTCACCCATTTTTAAGTTTTCGATTTAGGAGTAGACTGTTGCCATGTTTTAAGGACATTAGGATAGCACAAGTCTAACAGTGAGAGGTTATTTTTGAGAAGCAAAATGAGCTTTTACACGTACCATAATCTTAAATAGCACTTATTTACTTTACTAAAGTAACAAAAGATTTTAAAAACAAATATAAATCACTTAAAGGCAAAGAAATTCATAATCTGTTATTGAAAGATTTATTTTAAGAAAACCTTGTTTTCTTAACATATAGAGTAGACTAAATTCTAGTCTGTTACCAATTTACCAGATAGCAAACAAACAAAATTTATCAGTTAATCTTAGAAAAGTCTTTTTTATAAATTGAAGAACTAGCAGTATTTTTTTTAAAGGCATGAGAATGAAACCATACAAGGCATGTTTAAAATCTAATTAAATTGTACTTAACAAAGTAGCCTGGTCATTGCTGTGACTTGTAATACTTTAACATAATAACTAAAATTATAACTGACAACATTTTACCAGGGCATATCAGATTTTTATGAATTTCACATATTTTCTAGGATATCTATATAAGTAACATCAACTGCACAATATAACCTGAAAAGATTTATCACTCCTCCAACAATAATTCCCATGCAATTTAACATGTCAAATGAACTCAGGTAGTTTAATAGCTCTTTGGGATGTCTCAGGGGCCCTCTGAAGCATCCCAAAGTCAGCTAGAAGTCAAGCTGTTTAGGCAGTTTTGTCAATAAATATCAAAAGAGTTTATAGTACTCTGTCAGGTAGAATCATATAGATCACTGTGAAATAATATATTTACTTAGCCAAAGTAAAAAAGAATATTTTAAAGGTAAACATAGAACAGATCACTTCAGAGGTAAAGAAACTTAAAATCCATTATTAAAGGCAGTTCAACATCTCAAGAAAACTTTTATTTATACACAAAACTCTTTCCTTGGGGTCTAGTTTCTATAAAACCTTTTTGTCACTTTCTGTACCCATTTGTTCTCCCATCCTGGAACAGCCAACTATAAGTCAGACTTACTTCCTTTTTCCTTCATAAAATGTAACTTCATTCCTCATACCTTCTTTACTGAACACACACATCTTACTTTCCTTAAGCAACCAAGAATTGACTTTTATATTATCATTCTACAGATTGGTGAACATAAATATCAGTGACAATTTCTAAAAAAAATTTTAGTGAACATCTCAGGATGGCATCAAACATTATTCACTAATTGTCCAAAATCTCTAGTTTCTCTGTAAGAGGAAATTAGTGTTCAGTAATGAATGTTTCAGAATCTTTGTTTTTTTGTTTTAAATGATCTAGCTATTCAATAAATCAGTCACTTAATTTAGCACAACCCAAGTGTTTCTGGAACCCAGGGAAAAGTCCTGTAATGCCTGGGTGTCTGCAGGTGGCAGGAGACGTCTGTAAGGCCACCCTTTTTGCCCCCCTTTCCCGCCTCCTCCTCCTTCTTTCAACCTGGCTTCCTTTCCTCTTTTTGAAATCTTTGAAGATATCTGAAGTTTTGTGTCTCTATAGAAGGTTTTCTGAGAGACTGTATTCTTGTATTTAAGGGAGTGTCTGATGAGGACTGCCAGGTTTATATGTGTGTGTTTTAACTCTGTTCTGTGTTGTGATTTGTGACGGCCATTTTGCTTTGTCTGGCCACCATTTAGACCTGCCGCCATTTTGTTAGAACTTGATTTTCTTTCCCTGTGCCTTGAGACCAGGGCTCTCAGGAACACTTATCTAGACCATCTCTAACTCCTGAGACTGAGAGAAAAAGGAAAAAAGCCTTTAAAAATGTTATTTATTTAAATTTTATATTGTAATATCTAATTCATGACCAAACTTAGAAAATGAAGCTACATCTTGCACTGTGTCTGTCTAAACATGTTTTGGTATGTCTTTGTCTCTGGGTAATATTTTTTAGGTTAATTTGTAAATGAGCTCTATTCAATTGGCTTAAAAAAGGTAAGTGCTTACAAATCAAATAATTCTAAATTAAACAAATTCCAGGTTCAGGTGAACTGGGAAATATTCAGTATTAAATACCTGATATTAATGTTTGTTTGTTGACCTATCTAATATAGACATGTCTTAGAGTAATTAGCATCAAGTAGAATATTTTCACTGTACCTTGGTTTAATAAAAGTTAAATATTATATCTGTTACAAGTTTGTCAACAAGGAAATTACCTCGAGTGAAGAAACTTCTAAAAAATGTAAATGAGGTATGAGTTTGTATATAAACTCTATTAAGAATAATTATTCTTTAAGAATATCTGTCTACAATAGTCTCCCCAGATTGGCATAACTTGAATTTCTAAGGGTTGTGCTAAACTAAGAATTGGAAGTCTATTAAATAATTAGGTCATTTCCAAATGAAATAAGATTTTGAAACATTTACTACTAAACACTGATTTCCTTTTACAGAAAAACTAAAGAGATTCGGGACTATAAATGAATAATGTTTGATGCCATCCTAAAATGTTTTAAGAAAGCAAGGGTTTTAGAAATTATCACTGGTATTTATGCTCACCAATCTATAAAATGCTAATATAAAAGTTAGCTCTTGGTTGCTAAAGGAAAGCAGGAAGTGTGCTTTCAGTAAAAAAGTATGAAAAAATACTAAAAAGAGTTATGCATGATCAGGATTTTCTAAAATTGGATTACAATTAGTTAGATAATTGGATTTTGTTAGGAATGACATGGTCATAAGAAAACTGGTTAGAGCCAATTAGGTCCAAGATGGCGGAGCTGACTTTCACTAGACCTTGAGCCTTGGTATTTGTGCCCATTGTGACATATCAACAAGCTAAATGATACACCCATCAACATTGAATAAATCTGACCAAATGTTCTAAATGCTTTTAATTGATCTTTTCGATAAAACTTCCTAAATCGAATTCTTTTGAAGTTCCTTTGACCTCTAGCTAACTTTGGGGTGCTTCAGAGGGCCCCTGAAACATCCCAAAGAGAGACATTAAACTGTGTTTATTTGGTTGGTTAAATTACATGAAAAAGATTATCAAATGAGTAATAAATCTGCTCATGTTACAATGTATGGTAAAATTACTAATACAGATATCCTAGAAATTATATGTAGTTCTTAACATTTTGATATGTCTTGGTGTTCTAGTGAGAATCCTAATGACTTCACAAAAGTTAACAAAGGACTGAATGAACCAGCGAATGTGCTTATAATTTTTATGGTTTCTATCTGAAAAATTACAGGTTTGACTCTTGTGTTTTCTGGGAGTAGGGAAAACCTTCCTCTCAAACTAATTATGAAAATAATTTGGTAAAATTATACATTACAAACAAAACAATTATATTTTCTCTCTATCTGACTCCTCCAGAAATTTGAAACTCTTAGGTTTCCAGTAAGTTTATCGAATGAGCTAGGAAGGTTATCTCACTAACAGGTACAAAAATCTCAAGGAATTTTTGAGACTTTAAAAAGGGAAGAGTTCACCTAGATTTGTTAGGCAAAATCTGTGATAAGCCTTTGGTGTGAGTTTTCCAGCCTTGTTTATATTAAAAGTTCAGTTTGAGATTCTATAAGTGTTTCAGCAAAATAAAAAGTCTATAATCAATTATGGTTATATAAATCATCAGACCAAAATTAGTGAGAACAGACCTATTTTGCAAACAAACTAGCCTTAATTTGGTTATATTTGATAAAAATGAGGGTAACTTTGGGGAGAAAGAGATATTTCAAAAAATGTTAAATCCCAGTTTGTTAATGGAGGTCTGCATGTAGTAAGACTCATTTCTTGGATAGTTCTTTGCTGTTATATGATATTAATACAAAATTTAATTGAATTCTTAAAGAACACCCTAAGTTTGTTTCTGAAGCTTATCTCAGTAATGTATCTTTGGATGAGGATCAGATGCCTCATGACCTGCAACCAGGACTGGAAAAAGACATAATTTAAGGGACTGTCTCCAACCTGGATGGAAGGACTTTTTATCAGGTACTCTTAACTAGCTCATGCACAATGAAACTGAAGGGAAATTAACTCTTAGATTAATTCCCACTTCCAAAGGCCCCTACATTGGATTGGTCTATAGAGAAGACAGCTGACCTGATCTCACCTTAAAATGATGCTCAAACAGGAGAAACTACAGTACACCAGGATGAGAAGACAATGACATCAGAGGTAGACAGCTTGTCCAAGATGTTAGACCTGATTCGTATGATCATTTATAGTGTTTTCTTGATTTCTTAGACCTTTGTATATAAATCAAATGCTTTTCTATCATAGGCCTGATACTATGCTAGTTTTAGAAATCAATCCAATTGTTTGGTTTGTGGCCAATTACCTGTATCTAGTTCTGGGTTACCTTGGTAAATTTCTCTACTACAAGACTCAAACTGGTTGGCCCTGAGGAAATTTACTTAAAAAAAAAATTATAGTCATATTCAGGTCACTGTGATGCTACCAGATGGGATCCCCTCACTGGGCCAATTAATAATGCCTTCTCTGACTCTGGCCATAAATTTGAGCCTTTTTCTATTCCTCAAGCTCAATCTGAGCAACAAGAAAAGTTTTAACAAAGGAGAAAGAAAACTCCCACAATTATGAGATGGATTTATATAGATAACACCAGGCTATGGTGATTTAGGTTTAAAGTCTCCTCTGTGTTGAAAACAATTAAATCATGCTAAGGGTAATCAGTCTAGTAACACTAGAAAACTGGGCTATGTGCCTTATAGATGGTGGTGCCAATGTATAATTTCCCTGAAAGATAAAGATTTGTACAGAGTAGACTTAAGTCAGATAACCTGAGATATACTGGGCTACATCTAATGGAAGCTCTTAAGTCTTACTTGTGACTTTACTAATACTGCTGGCTATGTTCTTTGTATTTCACCTGTTTTACAAAATTGCTGTTTCTTACACTGCCAAATGTGTGACTGAGGCCTCTGATAGAATAATATATAGTTCCCTATGAGATCGATGATGATAACAGTGTAACTCTAGATATGAGAAAAAGCAACAAGAGGGGATGTTTTCCGGGACCAAGAGGCTAGTAAGACAGGTGGTCCAGAGAATTTTGGATACTGTTTTATGGCCTAGTCCAGTAACAGCACATTGAGTGGTCGGTCAACAAAATCTTTGCCAAACCTGAGAATGGACATTCTCAGCACCATGAGATAAAATGGTCATGAAATGCCCCCCCCCCTCAAAATCGTGGTCAAGTTTATGAGCAAAAAGGGGCTCTGCCAACTGAAGATTGACACTTGCCATCTACATCTACAGAGATTAAATCATGGCCTGTGCAACTGCTGACTTTCAATGGCCCTGAAAGGAGTTCAGGGTGAAAATCAGGAATGAGGCACTCGGTGCTCTGAGAAAAACTGGCAGAACAGACCTTCAGATAGTTAGATCTTTTCAGGAGATTTTATGAGCCCCAATTCTTGCATCTTCTCATACCTAGAGAAACACTGATGTCATTAATGGTGACATCTGCTTTGGCTATTAAGGGACATTTTTACAATTAAAAGTCAAAATAGAGTACTCAGCTATGGTTCAGACATCCTGGGAAATAACCAGGTGTTACTATGGGTGTAATTTCAGATTAGACATTGTATTGCTAAACACTTGAGTTTTCTGGGTCGTGGCAGGCTTAGATGCCACCATTCTCAAAACAATGACTGCTGGAAGCTAGTAACTTATGCCTTACTTTTTATAAAACTAGGCAACTGGCCACCTGGCTAAAAGTCTCCCCGAAGTGCCAGGTCCAGACTGGGTTTCAGGCCTATTCTTCTAAAAAGGAAGAGATTTATTTTGTCTATTAAAATTCCAGTTATCCCTCCTCCAGCTACTACTAATTGGGTCTGTTACAACAAAATGGCAGACCAAGGGATTGAGATTTTAATCATACAAGGCTCAGATCTAGGACTTGGAACTCAGGAATACTTCCAATTCAGTGTCTCTTCTCCAAGCTGAGGCAGTCCTATACCCCATTTTGACAGGAAGTTAGCACAGTCATAGTTGCCCTGCTCCCTAAATTAAAACTGAGCAGGACTCTGTGGGGTGGCGACTCTGGAGTACAGATCTGCTGCGTGTTCTCCATTTCTTATCTGTAAGATATAGGCTTCATTCAGCCTCCTTGACCTTCCCTAACAGTTGCTAATCAGGGAAGGGAGGGAATACAGAAACAGAGGAGAAACAATCAAATGGTGGTACAGCCTTGAGACAGGGTCCTGGTTCCTACTCAAAGAAATATACATAACAATGCCTTTTGAGTTCTTCTACGGAACTGGAGCCCCCACCCAGGTGGAGGACGGTGACTTCAGACCAAACACAAGGTTCCTGGAGCACAGGTCTGTTGCTTCCCCACCAGCCAATCAAAAAAAAAAAAGTCACAAACCCTGCAGCCCTCACCCCAAATGTTGCCTCCTGTTTCTGGGGCCAGTGATGACCATCCTGTTAGGCCTCCTGTTTGGCCCCTGTCTATTTCATCTCTGAGAGGTGCCAACAGTTTCAAACTAAATTGCTGTTATTACAAGCGTGAAAGCTGGTTTCCGATATGGAACACCACAACTTAGATCAGATAGAGAGAGACTTCTGCTCTGCTAGGCAGGCCTACGCCCAGGCACAGCAGGAAGAAGTTACAGAAGAACGAGACCTCTGCCCCAATTCCCAAGAAGCATCTTGAGTATGAAGTCTCTCAGGGAGGAGTTGTTAGGTGAAGCACACTGACTGAAACCGCCTACCTTGGCCAGGCACCATAGTAACCATTTGTATGAGTTGTTTTATGACAGGAGATCCTGATAAGGAACACGGAACTAATAAGCCACCACCAACCAGAAGAGTTCGGGAAAGGTCAAAAGGAGACACCGCGTGTCCGTCCACTTCCCAGAATCCCTCTCACTAGCATCCATCTTGGCTGAGCGATGCATGCGCCACCAGGAAAGACTCTGAATTAGAATGATTGGCCAAAGACTACCCAGAAACTAATCCCATCACCATAAAACCCAAGACTTCGAGCCACTCGGCAGAGCAGTTCTCCTGGGTTCCCTCACCCTCCTGCTCTCCACCCGGGTGCCCTTTCCCAATAAAATCTCTTGCTTTGTCAGCATGTGTCTGACATGAATTTTCCGAGTGTTAGACAAGAGCCCAGCTTCGGGCCCTGGAAGGGGTCCCCTTCCTGCAACACTAGCCTTTTTTACTTTAGTACTTCTTTTATTTAACAGCTGCAATATAACCCCAATAAAAAGCTGTCTTTCCTTTAACTCACTGTTACCCATTTTTGTTACTAATTAGAAGAAGAAAAAGGAGAGGATCTTAATCTTAGAAAAGAAGGAACCTTAAACCTACCCACCTTCCTCACCCTACCTA
Source organism: Odocoileus virginianus (assembly GCF_023699985.2). Lineage (NCBI taxonomy): Eukaryota > Metazoa > Chordata > Mammalia > Artiodactyla > Cervidae > Odocoileus > Odocoileus virginianus. Next base: position 29,092,748 of record NC_069682.1, on the reverse strand, counting down.
TCTTATGCAGGGGGGCCCGCGGCGCCCTAGTGGGGTCCTAGCCGTCCCAAAGACTGAACAGTGGCGGGGGAGGGGGGGTATTACCTTCAGGTTCCCTGTTCGTGGCGCCGCTTGCCAGGATCCAGCCTCGGCAGGATCTAGGGGGTACCCTCAGGATGAACGGCATCGGCGAGAGAAGACACGTGAGACCAGCCTTGATAGGGCCAAGTCTGCGAGGGAGAGAGAGAGAAAGAGAGAGAGACAGAGAGAGAGTGACCAGACGGGGGGTGCAGCAGAGTCTGGCAAATCTTTATTTTTTACCGTAGCTTTTATATTCTAAGTTAGTACATTTTTAAGGGGAAGATAGTTTAATATTACATCGGCTTATTCTTCACGAACCCAGGGTGTTTTCTGCATACTTCTTTGTGAGAGTCATGTACATTATCTTCTGGCTTTCGGGCCTATTGACATTTTATGACCTAGGTGGATGCAAAGCTGTTTTCTGTAATCTATTCTTTAATGAACACAAAGGTCAGCCCTCTTGCAGAAGTTATCAGTTAAATTTATCTAAAAGGTTTACAACACAATGACTCTGCAGCTCCGGTGAGGCAGCCCTTGTTTAGCCTTCCTGGTTAAAATTAACAATTCTGAACTCTTATTTTCCTAAATCTTTAACTATAACCACTTTTAGAATAATATTTTTGTGTTCTCTAATAGGGCTTCCTCACCCCCGAAGGGCTCTGTGCCTATTAGGGCCCTTTGTGTGATCAGGTTCTTTGTGCTGTTTATGATTAAGGTGTTGTGAGCAGTCATGTGCATTAGTATGCATTTGCCAAGCAGGCTAGAATGCCAGCAAAGGGGTCTAAACTGAAACACTCCTTTCATCCTGGATGATCTTATAGGATACCGCCGTCCAGGGGACATATTGATTAAAGTTCTAAGTTGATTCTGTTTGGAGAGAGATCGGGGAAGGCCTTCTACCCGTGTCACAGAAATTAGGGAGTAGTCTAATACAGTGAGCATCAGAAAGACAGAGATCATCTTTAAGGTGAGCGCCGGGGCAGCTTTTCAAAATCCCTGAAGTCCTGATCTGCCTTGCTTGTCAGGTCTTCTCCTCACGACCTTGTCATGGGTGGGATCTCGTGTGCTGGCTCCTGGCACTAAGTGTTGCTTCTTGACCCGCATGCAGATTCCTCAGGATGCAGGTGAGGTGGTCTGATACTCCCATCTCTTTAATAATTTTCCACAGTTTGTTGTGATCCATACAGTTAAAGGCTTTAGCATAGTCAGTGAAGCAAAAGTAGACGTTTTTGTGGAATTCCCTTGCTTTTTCTATGACCCAATGGATGTTGGCAGTTTTATCTCTGATTCCTGTGCCTTTTTGAAATCCAACTTGTACACCTGGAAGTTCTCAGTTCACATACTGTTGAAGCCTGGCTTAAAGGATTTTGAACATTACCCTGCTATCATGAAATGAACACAGTTGTACAGTCATTTGAACATTCTTTGGCATTGCCCTTTTTTGGGATTGAAATGCAAATTGAACTTTTCCAGTCCTGTGGCCACTTCTGAGTTTTCCATATTTGCTGGCATATTGAAAGAAGTTATCCACAGATCAGAGATATACATTGGTAAAAATAAATAAAATTTCATATCAGTTATTATCATTAGAGATAAAACAAGTAACAACCATACAATATTTTCAAAGAAAGGGAATTAGTGTTAAAAAATCCAGTCTTTAATAACAAACAACATAGGACATTAAAATGCCTTTCATTAAAAATAAAATGCTCAGTTTGCCCAAGGTTTTCAAATCCAAAGCAGATTAAAGGGAGGTCAGAATAATTTTGGTTAGATCAAGGAAGAAAATTCTGTTGGAGGTGGGTTTTGGAAGACTTAGAAGAAGCGCTTCCCTGAGAGCCTTTCCACCTTGACTCTGCATTCTTGAGTTGATTTCAAGCCCCCAAGGATCTCACAGTTAGGGACCAGTGAAAGGAGACATGTAATGATCCAGTAGTAGTCACTTGTTTTCTTCCATTTATTCCCAATCTACTCCTATTTTATTTCACCTCTACTTGACCCTCTTCTTACTCATCTAAATTTGAAATTTTAATCAGTCTCCATTTCAGATTTGTCCTCTTGGTTACTCTCGCTTCAACCTGCATAGGTAAGGCAGTGCTCCCTGTGTGTCTTGGAGGACTTAACACCTAAACTGGGTCAACCTGTTCCCCTCAGGCAAGCTGTGGCGTGAGTAGGGGGAGAGTGCAGTTCAGAAGGAGTGAAAGTCTTTTAGGTTCATTACTCTCAATTCGTCCTTTAATGTTATAGTGGTGGGCAGTGGTGCTGTTAGTGGTTTATGGGACATTGTGTGCCTCAGTGAATATGCTGGTGTTGTTCACATCACACATCTCTTGAGTTATCTGATGCTAATCCTCCTGGAAACAGCTTTACAACTGTTAAGATTCAGTTAATTCAGAGCAACACAAGACAATTCTTATCTATAAATACGCAAATTGTGTCCAATCTGGTAGAGGTCCAACGGACTTCCCTCTGTTTGCACATTCATTTCAATATTCCTGATCTGTAAGTCTGTCTGTGGCTTCTCCTTTGAACCTGTTCCTTCATGAGAAATAAAATAACATCTGTAATGTGTATTCATTATATATATATATATATATATATATATTTGTGATTGTCCGTCTCTGAAAACTACCTTTCAACAATGGTGGAGGGCCAGACTACATTAGAGTAACAGATTTAGTAACAGAGCTAATTAATAAATCTTTATCAAAGGTTACCAAAAACAGGTAAAAATTATTGTGAAAAACCAAGTTAACAGAGATTATTTGCAGAAATTTCTGCAAGTGAAGGTGGCTGCACTGTTTCTGTGTAAGGAAATAGTCATTGTTTTAAGCAATTCTTATATTTTGAATTAAATGACATCCATCAAAATACAGATTCAAGGTTTCTTGAAACTAACATGATGGTGGAAAATAGCCAGCATCCATTCTGCAGACCCAGCATGGTAAGCATGTGCTTGCCTGTCTGTCTTCCTCACCAGACTCTTTGCTCCAGAGAAGCAGGCAGATGGTCTTGTCCACTGTACTTTCTCCTGTAGCCACTGTTCCCTGTGGCAGAGACACCTGGTGAGTGACTGAACAGAGGCTGGCCAGGTTCTGCCGCTATGTCTATAGGCACCAAAACTTGATTTTTTCAGTTTTTGGGTTTGATTGCTATTTCAAAGACAGACTTGTGTTCACCAAACTTGTAAGAGGGTGATTTATAAAGCAGAATATTAATTTGTCAATTAAAGAGAGCAATCAAACTCTCCCATTAGACTGGAATGTTTGCCTTTGTCCCTCAGGAGAATTACATGGCAGGGGTGCACATGATAATTAGGTGTTTGCTTGATGAACTTGAAGTGAGCGCAGTTGGCCACTGTCCCCTCTGTCCTAGAGCTGGCAGGCCAGCTGTCACACCGGTCTACAGAGGGACGTCAGCTGGTGGTCAGGATGCACTTATGGCTCATCAGCTCATCTTCGTAGGAACAGGGAGGGAGCATGCAAGATCTGTAGATCGGAGAATTCCTGTGCTTTGGGCTTTCCAGTTTTAAGGCTGTATTTTTAATCTGTTAAGATATTCTTTCTTCAGAGAGACTAAAATTGATTTGGTTTTAACCTTTTCATAGATTCACAATCAGTTTAGCCCCATTTCTGGGCACTGTAAATAGAATTCGGATTCTTTTTTTTTCCTTTTTAATATTTATTTATTTGGTTGTGCCAGGTCTTAGTTTGAGCATGAGGGATCTTTTAGTTTCAGCCTGTGCACTCTTGAGTTGGGGCATGTGGGATCTAGTTCCTTGAAAAGGAATCAAACCAGGTCCCCCCTGCATTGGGAATGCAGAATCTTAACCACGGACCACCAGGGAAGTCCCCAGAATTTGAAGGTTCTTGAAACTCATTAGTGACATAAATAAATCATTCTTTGGGATGTTTCATTTGTCCCGGGGACTGACTGCATATTGCATTAATTAAAAGTCATTAACTCTGTGTTTTACAGGTCCTTGTGGATACCCACTAAATAATGGTGACATTACTTTATAGGGATTGAATCACTTGTTCAGTTAAGACATAGTTTTTGCCTTATCAGAGCCTTAATTTTTATTAGTTTCAGGAGCCATTGTAGTCTCTAAGCTTCTTGCTGCTATTTTGTGAAATCTTGCCAGTTGGTTTTCAAGTCTGACTTATGAAGATAGAATTTGTAAAAAGCAGATCAGCCACATCGATAACAATGATAGCAGAAATGCTTATTTTTGTGTATCTCTCCTTTAATCTTATTAAAGGCTTTTTTTCTCCATGACATACTGAAATGATGAAAATGTGCCTGAAGGCTAGGTTGCCAGTACCAAACAAATAAATACTCTAATTAAATAATAAAAGCAGTCATAATCCATAATATAAGACTTGCAAGGAATGGAGAAAGAGAAATTTGTACCAGTTAATGCTAGCAGCTCTTCCCTGGTGGCTCAGATGGTAAAGCGTCTGCCTACAATGCGGGAGACCTGGGTTCGATCCCTGGGTTGGGAAGATCTCCTGGAAAAGGAAATGGCAACCCACTCTAGTACCCTTGCCTGGAAAATGCTATGGACAGAGGAGCCTGGTAGGCTACCGTCCATGGGGTCACAAAGAGTCAGACACGACTGAGTGACTTCACTTTCACTTTCAATGCTTAGCAAGCTGCCGGGAAGAGATGAGACTGGAATCACAGTCAAGGACCAAGTCCTGGATGGCCCTGTGTGTCCAGCTACGGGGCATGTCCAGAGGCTGATGGGTCCCTGACAGAGGTTTGGGCAGGGAAGTGACATGTTTAGATGTGAGTGCGCGACCACCCACCTTGGGGGCCATGAGGACAGAGAAGAAGGGAAAGAGGTTGGTTGAGATATTTGGAGAAAACAGGCAGGCTGAGAAGACAGGTGATCTGGAGAGAGCCCTGGGGGTTCTGTAACTAGGTGCCAACTAGTTGTATTAAAATAACAAGCAGGAAAGGAAGAGCCATGGGAGACACCAGCGCCTGTGGGCTGATCCAAGGAAGAGCCTACCAGAGAATCCTGATTGGCGGTCAGAGGTCAAAGGACAAGCAGAGAGGACTGTGATGGGAACCAGGTGCCCAGTGAGTGGCCAGCCATTCAGATGCTACTGGGAGGTCAAGTAAGAGACCTCAGATCTCCCCGGGATTTGGTGATGCTTTCCAAGAATGGTTGAATGGATTTGTAGGAAAATCAGAGAAACAATTGGTGGGTTGAAATCTGAAAGAGCAGCAAGGCAGCCGGTGGAGGAGAAGAGCAGAATGAGTTGTTTTGTTTTTGACTTTGAGAAGGGAGAGAATTGAACCTGGGGAGGAGGAGACAGTAGAAGGGAAAGGGCAAAGGTTTAGAAAAGAAGAAAATGAAGGGAGGAGCTTGGATCATTGAGGAGACTGGGAGGGATGGAATAGCAGGCAGATTCTGCTTTTGTAAGAGGAGAGATACTTCTTCCTCTGAGATGGGAAGTAATGGCTTATAGTTAACCATCGAGTCTTAACCAGGCAGCATCTTTTTTCCTGAAATAGAAAACATGATTATAGAAGTTAGAAAGCACAGAGTAGTGAAGTTAGCACAATAGTGAATGTGTAGGTTAGCCATCTAGGGAAATGGAAGAGGAAGGGAGGTGGCCCCTTGGAATAGAATTGTCAAGGCACCAAAGGCCTAGCGTATTGGGCACCATAGATTTATCAGGGCACCAGCCCACCTACCCATGTGATTTTGTTCCCAGCAGTCTTAGCCGGGCAGGTATAGGAATGCATTAGGCCAGAGGCTGCATTGCTGCATTATGGCATATTTGCAAGGTGGATGCCACAAATGTTGAAGGGGCAGGAACTTGGGCATGCTGGCTTGTTGCCAGATGCTACTCATGTTACAAATGAGCAGATAGCAATCTTGTTTAGTGACGTGCAGGCAGAGATTGTGGTCTTATAATGGAGCATTTGATGAGGCTTTGGCAGGGCAGCTAGAGCCATCTCAGCCCTCTAGTCTGGGAGACTTCAACACTCACTTGGTTCATCAGGTGTTCTAGCAGATCTCCAGGAGGATGGCCACTGTCCCTCCATGATTTGTCCTGGGAGACGCTCTCCACTGTATCTGGCAGGTTGTATATAAGCCAATTCTTTTCTCTTTTGTAGAGAACTGATATGGGGAGAGGGGTAGGGGAAGGGGGAATGGGATGAATTGGGAGATTGGGATTGATGTCTGTGCACTGCCATATGAAAATAGGTAGTGGGAAGCTGCTGCATAGCACAGAGAGCTCAGCTATGTGCTCTGTGATGGCCTCGATCTATGGTGGTATGGGGTGAGAGAGAGGTGCAAGAGGGAGGGAATATATGTGTCCATATAGCTGATACACAGCTATATGTACTAACAAAACATTGTAAAGCAACTATTTGCCAATAAAAAAATAGAATAACACATAATAAAAAAGTTCTTAAAAGGAGCTTTCACCAGCAAGTTGAAATTAAAAAAAGAAAACAAACTATCAGAGTTGGCAGACACAAAATTTGAGCGCATGAGAATCTGGCCCTGGAAGTTTTGGCTCTTACAGTTTATCTGGTGGCCTTGCTGGTCCGTGTGCTTTTCTTTCCTAGACGCAACTGCTCAGACCATCATCTTGAGTTAGTTCGGGGTCAGGGTCCCTTTCTGGTCACATCCCAGACTTCTACCTAACTGTGAGCTCTTCTGGCAGCAGCCTCTGATGTGCTTTCTCTGTTGCTTCCTCTATCATTTCAAATTCTCCCTGACATTCAGTCCTTTCGGATGGATCATTCCAACCTGATGCCCAGGCATCTTTCCTCAGGTTACAAGTCAGCTCACACGTGTCTTGGAGCCATTTCATCTTCTGCCACATTGCTTGTGATCCCACAATCTTTAATTCCTGCTTTTATCTCATTGAATTTCTCTCTGTCCCCTTTGCCTTGTCTGAGAGATGTCCCCAGATCAGAAGTTAAGGAGCATTTTTTTCTAATAACCTCATTTGGGTGGGTGCCAACTTCTCAAATAGGATCTGTCCACAGGTCATGACTTTGCTCAACTCAGACTGGGAAGGTTTCTTTTCCTCTCTCAAGAGCAAGTAAGTCCCTCACAGTTCTTCTCATGGGCTCAGATCCAAGGAACACATGGTGGTAGTTTAGTCACTAAGTTGTGTCTGACTCTGCAACCCCAAGGACCATAGCCAGCCAGGCACCTCTGCCCATGGGATTCTCCAAGCAAGAATACTGGTGTGGGTTGCCATTTTCTTCTCCAGGCTATCCTCCTGACCCAGGGATCGAACCCAGGTCTCCTGCATTGCAGGCAGTCTCTTTACTGACTGAGCCACCAGGGAACCTTGAACATCTAATTCTCACTTATTCCCACAACAGAGGACTGATGGTCTAGCCCTCTCTCTGGAAGGCCTGTTGCCTTCCACTTCTCTATGGATCCTGGCATCTCTTATGGAGTCAGGTCTTCAAGCATCTTAAAATGTGGTGGTTATATTTCTGTCACTTTGAATAACAATCATTGTTGAAAACAGCATGAGCTAGGAGTCTTGACTAAGAATCATTGAAAGGGGTTATACTGATCAGATGCCTAAAGTAGACAAACGTTTGAAATTTAAGGGTTCTGCAGATCAGCATTTTAACACGTTCCTAGGAAGGTTTTAATGACATTAGATGAAAAGGAAGAAAAGTAGGAATGAAAGGAAGAAAAACTAGGAATTCAAAGGAAGAAAACTTTGAATGGAAAGCGGGCAGGACAGAAAGAGAGTGCAGAGAACTCACGGGGCTTCCCTTCTGTTCCTTCAGCTGTGAAGTGACTTCTGTGTAGGAGAGGTTACCAGCACAACACAGCAAGGCATGTAGGAGAACAGGAATGCAGTGTTTATTTAGTGACTTTCATATGTCAGCTGTTTCTATGCACACCCCATGTAATCCCTTGCCTTCATCTACCTGAATGGACTGGACAGCTTATAAATACCAGAAATGTATTTTTCATGCTTCTAGAGGCTGGAAGTCCAAAATCATAGCACCTGCAGATCTGGTGTCTAGAGAGCCCACTTCCTCATAGACAGCCATCCTCTCACTGTCACCTCACAAGGCAGAAGGGGACCAGGAAGCCCTCTTGGGCCAATTTTATCAGGACACTAATCCCATTCATGAGGACCCCCATGACCTCATGACCTCCCAAAGCCCCACCTCCTAATGTCATCACCTTGGGGGCTGGTATTTCAACCTATGAATTTTGAGGGAGACACAAACATTCAATCTGTAGCATCCCTATAAACTACTGAGTAAAGATATGAACAAGGAAACTCTTGGATTTCAAAGGCCAAGGTCAGAGAGTGGAACCCAGATTCAAGGCTGGCCCTACTGGCTGACACCTAAGATCCCCCTTTCCCCTCTGACTTTACTCTTGCATCTCCACTTCAACCCAGATACCTTCATTTGCTTTCCGTGTGCCTTCTGTGATTTCAGTTGGGCAAAGCTGTTTGGACTTTTTATTAACAAAGATACTCACTGATTTAAGAGAAGTTCTATGAAACACTCAACCATAATGATGCCTGCTTCTCTGTTTCATGATTCAGTCTTGCAAAGCCATCATTATTCAAAGCACTGCTGGCTCAGTAATTCACTTCATTAACGGTGCTGCCTGAATAAAATACACAGCAAGTTAGAAATAAACAATTCTTTGGAAAGTATGATAATACATTCAGAAAGTGCAGAAGGTGAGGCATGTAGACAGAAAGAGGAAGGAAGTGGGAAGAAAACCTTATCAAGATAAAGAGGAGTTTTGTGAGCCCATAAGATACTTGTACACTGTCTTTTTAGACAAAATTTCTGGAAGATTAATTATGACTCTCTCTTGTTTATATCTTTACCTTGATACCGCCTGCTCCCTCACCTCCCACATCCAGTTTATTATGAAGTCCTGTCAGTTTTATGTCCAGAATAGATCTCAAACCTGTCAGCTTCTCTTACCGCCCATGGATGGTGGCTGTGGGCCTCTGGTCCACTCCTGCACCCTGATGATCTCTTCTTCCAGGCATGGAGGATGGTTGCCCTTTTCTGAAAACTGCTGTGAAATCAGGTCGGGCAGACAGCTAGTTCTGGCCAGGCTGAAGCATTCAGATACAGAGTAAGACCTTCCAGCACTTTCTCCTTCTGCCACAACAGTTATGGAGGCAGGTTGTTGAAAGTGCCCTGCGAGTGGAGTATGTGGTATTTCTAGATCACGTGGAGCACGGCTGCCCTAGAAAGCCACCCAGTGTCTAGTGGCCATTTCGTGAGCAAGAGACGTCAGCAAGAGAAAAACAAATATCATATATTAACGCATATATATGGAATCTAGAAGAATAGTACTGATGAACCGATTTGCAGGGCAGGAATAGAGATGCAGATGAAGAGAATGGACTTGTGTACATAGCAGGGGAAGGAGAGGGTGGGGCAAATGGAGAGAGTAGCATTAACATATATACACTATCGTGTGTAAAATAGCTAGTGGGAAGCTGCTGTGTAGCACGAGGAGCCCAGCTCGGTGCTCTGTGATGACCTCGAGGGGTGGGATGGGGCCTGTGGGAGACTCAAGAGGGAGGGGGTATCTGTATACACAGAGCTGATTCACGTGTTGTAAGCAGAAGCTAACACAACATCGTAAAGCCATTATCCCCATTAAAATACACGGTAAAGGTTACATAAATACTGGTATGTGCAAACAAAACAAACAAACAAAAGAAACAGACTTTTGTGATGGAAAGCACCTGCCAATGGGCAACCTCTGTGGTCACATCATAATCTGTTCCATCCTGTCTGGCAAAGCCAGGGGCTATCATCTCTCTCCTAGAGCCCCACAGAAGCCTCCTGACTCTCATCTTTTCTGTGGTCCTGCCTCCTCTTGTTTCATCTCTGAGACAATTTCTTAAAACCTCTTACATGAGGCTGTATATATATCCATCTTTCCCCTGCCCCTAACCTTGTCCTGCTGTCCATGTTATTAGGGTTCCTTCTAATCCTAGGTTTCACCAGGCCTGTGTGTCATGGGTCCTGCTTCCTGCTCCAGACACCCTTAAACCTTTCAGTCTTGAGCTTCACTTGCCTCCTTTCAGTTCCTCAAACATTCTGCAGCCTTTGCACATGTTTTCCCTTCAATCTGGAATGTTCCCCAGCAAAGTAGCACCCTTGGGTTACCCTGGGGATCTCCACCCAAATGATACTTTCTCAGAGGCCCCCACGCAATTCAGGCAGCTCTGGTTACACTTCTCCATCACATCCACTGCTGTTTTCCGGGTCCTGTCCACAGACCAGAATTTTCTATTCGTTCGTGTGGTTTTGTTTGATACATGTTGTTCTCCTTAACCAGACAGGAAGCTCCAGTAGGGAAAGGGACTGGGTTCTGTGTTTTCGGCTCCGTATCCTAAGCCTCCTATGGCTGGTTCCTAACTCATATTAGATTCTCAGCAAATATCTTTAGGATGATTACATAGATGCATTAACAAGAAATCGGAGTTGTGTGCATATTTTTGACACATAGGGAGAGTGATGGTTGATTTTTTTTTTTTGAGCTCTTACTATGGTAGGTATGGTATAAAGTGCTTTTCTTTCCTTTTTTAAAAAAATTATTTATTTATTTGGCTTCACTGTGTCTTAGTAATAGGGCTTTTCTGGTGGCTCAGATGGTAAAGAATTTGCCTGCAGTGCAGAAGACCCAGGTTCGATCCCTGGATTTGAGGATCCCCTGGAGAAGGGAATGGCAACCCACTCCAGTATTCTTGCCTGGAGAATCGCATGAACAGAGGAGCCTGGTGGGCTACAGTCCACGCAGTCAAGAAGAATGAGACATGACTGAACATCTTGAATTGAGATATATGGGATCCAGTTCCCTGACCAGGAATGGAACCCAGCCCCGCTGCATTGGAAGCCTGGAGTCTTAGCCACTGAACCACCAGGGAAGCCCCCCCCAGTCGCTTTTCATTGTTTCCTCTATCATGTATATATCATGACAATAACACTATAAGGTAGGGACTAGAGATGCAGGAACTGAGGCCTGAGTCGGCTAACTAGTAGCACACATGTATCTGCAGGGCTTATTAGGCAGCCCGGCTCCATAACCTGTTTCCTTAACTTGCTTTTTTGATTTGGTTTGTTTCCAGCTCCAGTTTTTCGAAGCTCATACAACAATAACAACAGGCCCTTATATCACAGCTACTGTAATAATTAAAGACCAGATTTATCTTGCCTTCTTCTGAGAGAGAATTATTGATCTTCTGTGTCTGCATGCTTCCTACCAGAGACAACATCTTTTTAAAAATAGTGTCTGTTTACACTCACAATGATTAAAACTATTCAATAACCTGTTCAGTTACATACTAACCTCAAAATATGAAAACTTGAAAATATAGTCTTCCAAGGAGAGTTCCTTTCTATTTGACTTTATCATGTCAGTGTATTAAAAAATTTAGACCCATCGTCAGAGGTGAAAATATCAATTTCCTTTTCCATGGAGAAATCCAATAATGGGATGAAAATTAGACTTCATTTGGGTACACTTTATCAATAAATCTGATTTTTGTTAACTGTATCTCATAAATTCTCCTTTTAAATAAATCTGTTTTTTTTAAATCTCTTTCATGAAACAGCACATATCTGAATGAGAAGTCCCTCCACCTGATGGAGCGATGCCAAAATCTGCAAGTGGGCCTGGAGACTTTATCTAACAGAACAAAAAAGTAAGTTCTACTCTTCACATTTAATTTGATTTTCAAATAAGTGTTTTGTGTCAAAAATGTTTCACAGCATCTTTTAAAAAAATTAACCTCTTGAAAATTTTTTAATTAATTAATTTTTGGCTGTGCTGGGTCTTCATTGCTGCAAGGGCTTTTCTCTAGTTGTGGTATTTGGGCTTCTCATTGAGGTGGCTTCTCTGGTTGTGGAGCACAGGCTTTAGGGCATGTGGGCTTCAGTAGCTGTGGTTCTCAGGCTCTAGAGCACAGGTTCAGTAGTTGTGGCGTGCGGGCTTAGTTGGCATGTGGGATCTTCCTGGATCAGGGATCAAGTCCGTGTCTCATGCATTGGTAGGGAGGTTCTTAACCACTGAGCCACCAGGGAAGGCCCAAGCTCTTCATAGTCCCCTGATACCATGCTTGAATTTTTCTGCATCCAGCCCAGGCCTTTGGGAAAAGTGCCTTCTTTCAGTTTTTCTTATATGACTCAGTTTGAGCTGGCCACTGTTTTTGCCAGGACCCTTGCTTATGATAGATTGGTCAGAAAGTGGGTTCGATAAAGGACAGAAATGGTATGGATCTAACAGAAGCAGAAGATATTAAGAAGAGGTGGCAAGAATACACAGAAGAACTGTACAAAAAAGATCTTCACAACCAAGATAATCACGATGGTGTGGTCACTCACCTAGAGCCAGACATCCTGGAATGTGAAGTCAAGTGGGCCTTAGAAAGCACCACTATGAACAAAGCTAGTGGAAGTGATGAAATTCCAGTTGAGCTGTTTCAAATCCTGAAAGATGATACTGTGAAAGTGCTGCACTCAATATGCCAGCAAATTTGGAGAACTCAACAGTGGCCACAGGACTGGAAAAGGTCAGTTTTCATTCCAGTCCCAAAGAAAGGCAATCCCAAAGAATGCTCAAACTACCGCACAATTGCACTCATCTCACACGCTAGTGAAGTAATGCTCAAAATTCTCCAAGCCAGGCTTCAGCAACACGTGAACCATGAACTTCCAGATGTTCAAGCTAGTTTTAGAAAACTAGAGGAACCAGAGATCGAATTGCCAACATCTGCTGGATCATTGAAAAAGCAAGAGAGTTCCAGAAAAACGTCTATTTCTGCTTTATTGACTATGCCAAAGCCTTTGACTGTGTGGATCACAATAAAGTGTGGAAAATTCCAAAAGAGATGGGAATACCAGACCAGCTGACCCACCTCTTGAGAAACCTATATGCAGGTCAGGAAGCAAGATTAGAACTGGACATGGACCAACAGACTGGTTCCGAATAGGAAAAGGAGTACATCAAGGCTGTATGTTGTCACCCTGCTTATTTAACTTGTATGCAGAGTACATCATGAGAAATGCTGGGCTGGAAGAAGCACAGGCTGAAATCAAGATTGCCGGGAGAAATATCAATAACCTCAGATATGCAGATGACACCACCGTTATGGCAGAAAGTGAAGAGGAACTAAAGAGCCTCTTGATGAAAGTGAAAGAGGAGAGTGAAAAACTTGGCTTAAAGCTCAACATTCAGAAAACTAAGATCATGGCATCTGGTCCTATCACTTCATAGCAAATAGATGGGGAAACAGTGGAAACAGTGTCAGACTTTATTTTTGGGGACTCCAAAATCACTGCAGATGGTGATTGCAGCCATGAAATTAAAAGATGCTTACTCCTTGGAAGGAAAGTTATGACCAACCTAGATAGCATATTAAAAAGCAGAGACATTATGTTGCCAACAAAGGTCCATCTAGTCAAGACTGTGGTTTTTCCAGTAGTCATATATGGATGTGAGAGTTGGATTGTGAAGAAAGCTGAGCGCCGAAAAATTGATGCTTTTGAATTGTGGTGTTGGAGAAGACTCTTGAGAGTCCCTTGGACTGCAAGGAGATCCAACCTGTCCATCCTGAAGGAGATCAGTCCCGGGTGCTCATTGGAGGGACTGATGCTGAAGCTGTACTCCAGTACTCTGGCCACCTCATGGGAAGAGCTGACTCATTGGAAAAGACCCTGGTGCTGGGAGGGATTGGGGGCAGGAGGAGAAGGGGACGACAGGGGATGAGATGGCTGGATGGCATCGCCGACTCGGTGGACTTGAGTTTGAGTAAACTCCGGGAGTTGGTGATGGACAGGGAGGCCTGGCGTGCTGCGATTCATGGGGTTGCAAAGAGTCAGATGAGACTGAACTGAACTGAACTGAACTGAATACTTGTAAATGCTTCTTTTCTTAATTTTTTAATACTTATTTTTATTCATTTATTTATTTATTTGGCTATGGTGGGCGTTAGTTGTGGCATGTGGGATCTAGTTCCCTGACCAGAAATCAAACCCAGGTGCACACTACATTGGAAGTGAGTCTTCCCTGCTAGCCACTGGACCAGCAAGGAAGTCCCATGCAAATGCGTTTTTTCTTGCACAATAAGTACAATGAATTTTGAGGTGGATGTAAAGTAGCTGATGCATTGTAGATGGTGCTGCACATCTGTTTTGACCATGTTGGAGCCATTGTTTTCCTTGTCTGTTGGGCTCTTCCTCAGACTTTTCTTGAGGGACTCAAATTCCAAACCTCTTACAGCACCCTCCATGCATCAGATCTGTGGTGCCACACCTTATGAATAGTAGAACTTGGAAAAATTGGTCCTTACTCCCCCATTCCCTGTGACAAACTCTCTGTATTCCTTGCCTGATGTGGGAATCGGTGTGTAAAAGTTACAGTGGACTGTCTTCAACTCTCTCTCTGATGAGCTATTCAATATTTTTGTTTCCCAAAGTGACAAAAGTGCTCAATGTAACGATGATCCATTGCTGTACTTTGCAGCAAAGTACTTGCGTCAACATGGCAGAGTGTTATTTAATCATGGAAGGTGATTTGTTTTCAATGCAGAGAATTAAAAAAAAAAATTTTTTTTGGCCACACCCCACAGCATATGAGACTTTAGTTCCCTGACCAGGGCTGGAACCCATGCTTCCTGCATTAGAAGGCGGAGTGTTAACCACTGGACCACCAGGGAAGACCCCACTGCAAAGAATTTTACAACTCTTTAATGGGCATCAGCAAATATGGTTAATTGCAGTATGCTGATGAGATTGCCTGGGCATAGTTTGCTGTCTCACTTTTTTCCTATTGTTTTGGATTTGATGTTAAGACTTTTTCTCAGTTGTTGTTTAGGGGGATACCTTTCCATGATCTGCACAATTTTCAGCCAGCTCATATAATTAGCCTGCACTAGTATTCTGTTTGGCAAAAGTCTAGAGAAAGTAGGCATGAACTGCCCATTGTTATGAAAGTGTTATTTTGCTCATAGGAGACTAATTTGTTCAATAGTATTGTCTATTGTCAAGAATTGTACATGCGACCAGCGCTGATACAGAGATACAGGGGACAATTGGGAAAGCTATTCAGTGTGTGGTAATAAAAAGCAATTACGTTTTCTTAGAAATGATGATTTAGCTCTGTTTTTGTCATGGTCTGTTAAAGACTTAGAATTTCCTCTTTCTTCAGCCAGTTTTCCCCTTTCAGATGCTAAAATAGAATTCAGGAAGATGGTGTTAGAGTGTGAGGGAGCAATGCTCTTTCTCCCACTGGTCTTGACTACTTTTTTAAAAATTAATTAATTAATTTTAATTGGAGGATAATTACTTTACAATATTGTGATGGTTTTTGCCATACATCAACATGAATCAGTTGACTACGTTTTTGAGTGAAAGAAAGCTAATGGTTGGCATTGGGAAAACCATCGGGATCCTTTTTTTTCTGTGCAAGGCTATGAGCTCCAGGACTGTGAGTTTGTGGTTCTATCTGTGGTGCCTATCACAGGACTCAGCACATAGTAGTTACTCAGCAGATGTTTGTGGAATTAAACTAATAAATGAATAAATATACTTCTTAGGTCTTCAAAGGATTTTTCTTCACCATCTCTAACTCTGTCCATAAACTTCAATTCCTGTTTGAAAACTATTTTTAACTCCTCTGACTCTTTCTCTTTGAATCTGAAGTTTTCTGTTTTTTCCTGCCTTATCCTTTCTCCTTGAATGTTTCTCTCGGTTTCTCCATCTCAATCCTTTTTACCAGGTGTCTCCCGGATAAAATATTATACCATACTAAAATGCTGCCTAGCCATCTTATCACTGCTCGCTTGCATTTTTCAGTATGGCAGAGATTATTTGTGATCTTTTCTGCTTACTTTTTAAAAAATGATAATTGTGTGAATATTTAAGTTGCCTATCTTAGTCCACATCATTTCAGACCAATGAGCTGATTTTTTAAGAGCAAATACTTCAGAGGGGCTGACCCAGGAAATGATCTCATTCCTCCCCCTCTTGGGTTTTGCTGCCTCTGTCACTGTACTGTTTTCTTCCTGTGTTCCTCTTTCATTTTCCCAGATGATCATGGAACCCAAGAAAGGTTACATCTATATTTGTTCAGTATCTCGCATCTGGTCAGGATAGATTAACTGCTCTAACAGAATCTCCCCAAACAGAGTATCATATCACAATCTTGTGTTCTCTCTCATACAACGTTCAGTATAGGCCTTCCTTCTTGATTAAGCAACTCTTCTCTGACTACTGACTCAGGGATTCTGAATCCTTCCATCCTATGATGCAGACATCTTCAACAGGTGATCTGAGGGTTGCTGCAGAAGGAGAGGGTGCTATGGAGAAGGTACACACAGCTTGGAGGGGACATGCATAACTTCCCATCATATCCCACTGGCTGGAACCAATCCACCTAGATGTTTGGGGTCATGTGATTGGGATTGGCCAATAGAATGTGAGTGCAGTTGTCTCGTGATGGGCATGAGGGTTGTAGTGGCCAGCTGGGATGCTGCAATCAGCAACAACTACGTGATTTGGAAAGGGAGCACCAGTCAGTGACATCAACCAGGTATTTCGGCACCATATGCATTAAATATTAAATAGCTCAGCTGTTCTTATTATTGTATTGACAATAGATCCCTTAGGTCTTCCTTAAAGATGAAAGGAAACATTTTGCTTAAACAATATCTTATACCTTCTGAACGCTTGAATAGTTTAAGTAGTGCTCCTGGTGAAAGGAGAGATTTAGAGATCTTACAGAATGTAAGCCACTGCCCTACATCTTCCTGTGCAGTCATGAGGGCATGAAAAAGCCTCTTGCCTTCAAATAGCTTTTCTTGGTAAAATTCAAATTCTCAGAATTAAGGTTGGAACAAAGGCTTGCATCAGCTAGTTGTGGCTTGAACCATACACTGCTAGGTGAGTGTGTATGTCTGATGAGCTGTTTCATGCTGTACCATTTGAAATTACCAAGAACAGTAGAATTTTCTGAAAGTATCATCTTAATGGGGCATCATAAAGATGTTTGTTCGAAGGCTCTGTTTGCAAGGTGAAAGGCAAAGTGAATTGAAGACTGGCCCTAAGTGTTCTTCCTGTTTATTATCTTGGGGAGAACAGCATGACCTGAATTGCAGCTTGAAAAGAAGTATAAATTATGGTAGATCAGGCTTCAAAAAACCTGACTCTGAACATATCACTTGTCAGCCTGCTAACAATGCAAGTATTGCTGTTTTAAGTTGTCTGTCAGGAAAAATGGTGTGTGGTCATAGACAAGATTTTCTTGGCATAGAGTGATATATGGCTTGTCCACTCAGCTTTAAATCTATGGTGCTTTCATTGCCTCTTCAAAAGATATCCACATTTTTGTGTCTTTTCACTTTTGACCCTTTAATTTGCCTTTTCTGGTCAGCTTTTAAGGGCTCAAAAATCTATCCCTCCTTCCTTTCATTGTCAGAAAGGAGACATTAACACAAAACAGTCATTCATGCCAACATGGTGTGTTCTTAATATCATGGGGCATACCTATTGATAACCAAAGCAGTGGCTCTGTTTGCTGATATAAAATTTTAAGTTGGGTGGGTGAACTGATAACAAGGCTGTAATAGAAGTCTCTGAAAACTTCTTTTTTGTGTGTGCAAAATCTGTCAAGGTGGTTTAGCCATTATTCTGTACCTCAAAGAGAACATAAGAAATAAGCAATCATACAATTTAAGAACTTGAGGGAATGAATAGTCTCTTAAATTCTTTTGATCCATATACCTTTTTATATATAACTTTTATTTTTCTAAGCAATCTAATTCCCTCAGTTTAAAGATAAAAATAGGATTATGACTTTTTTCAGAGTCAGGCAATCAGTTAATGGGAAGGAGGAAAATAAAATATTTTGTGTGTGGTTGTTGATGCTGCAAGTTAACCAGCATAATTCTAATCTGAATTCCTTAGTTAATACTTGGCAGGAGTTGCTTAGTATCATTTGTTACCATGCTGATGATTGGAATAGTGCATTAAGTGTTTGTCAGTGGAAATAAAACTGAATTTTCCCTCAGAGAAAAATTGAAACACTGACTTCTGCATTATACTACAATCTTGATTGTGTATTCACATCAGAAGGATTCCTAGTACTTGCTCAAATAGCAAGTCATTTGAAGGAAACCTTTAATAGGAAGACAGTGACAATAAAAATAATCACACTTATTTAAGGTCATTAAGAAATAATTGGAAATGATTATTTCCAATTTCAGAAGTGAGATGGAGAAAGAAAAGTGAATCTATTGCATTTGTTCACCATTTTCAAATATAACAAGTATTGTTAAAGGTATTATTTATCTACTATTCCTGGTAGCCAAACTTCCAAGATGGTGCCCAATAGTCCTTCCTTCCTGGTGTTTACATGTTTTCCCCCTGCCTCCCTAAAGGGGACTGCCCTGTGTAACCAATACAGTATCACAGGAATAACCAGGTGTGATTTCAAGGTCAGGTCATAGAGTGTTTGATAATTCTGCCTTACCTTCTCTTAGGTTGCTTGCTCTGGGGGAAGCCAGCTACCGTGTCATAGGGACATTGAGAGGTCCACATGCCTGAGGTCTTCCGCCAACAACCAGGACCGCTTTGTCAGCCATGTCAGTGAGCCTCCCTGGAAGTAGATACTTCAACCTCAACCTACATCTTGACTTTACAATCTAATGAGCTACTAGCCCAGAATTATCCAACTAAGCTACTCATGAATTCCTGACCTATACAAACTAGGCAGTAATAGTTTATTGTTGTAAAACTAAGCCACTAAATTTTGGAGTAATTTATAGTATGACCATGGATAACTAACTGGCTACTCAATTCATAATCCTTTATGCTATTATATTTTTATCATAATGACAATTTTTATAATGACATTTGTGTGTGGTTGTTGATGTTGGAAAATAACCAGCTTAATTCTAAGTGGAATCCCTTGGTTAATACTTGGCAAGAATTGCTTAGTATCATCTATTACCATACTGAAGATTGGAATACTGTATTATTTTAAGTGTTTGTCAATGGAAACAGGGGCTTTCCCCATGGCTCAGCTGGTAAGAACCCAAGTGGCTTTGCAGGAGATGCAAGGGACAGGTTCGATCCCAGGGTCGGGAAGGTCCCCTGGAGTAGGAAATAGCAACCCACTCAGTATTCTTGCCTGGAAAATTCCATGGACAGAGGTGCCTGGCAGACTATAGTCCGTGGGATCACAAAGAGTCAGACCCAACTGAGCTGCTGAACACGTGTGCAGTGGAAACAAAACTCAATTTTCAGTAGTGATAATAACAGCGATTTTTGTGGACCTACTGTATGCAAGGAAATGTAAGTATATCTATAGTCTTTGCAGTATTTCTTCAGAGTAAGTTTCGTTATTCTAATTCCACAAGTGTAAGTGATGAACTCAGAGGGTTTTAAAAGGGCTTGCAGAACATGAGATTGTTAGAAGTGGCAGATCCAGGGCTTGGATAAAATTCTGACTGTTCTGTTCTCGCTACTATATAGCTCCATTCTTAATGAAAACAGAATTACAAATCACAAATACAGGAAGAGAAAGGCATTTGACTTTATAGTGCAAAGCTACTTAAAAGCAATCTTAATCCAAAATACTAAGTATATACTTTGCTCACATTTTGTTATTTATTCTACTTAAGATCTGTAATGTAAATATATGCAGGTAAGCTTTATCTTGCACAATTACCCTAACCGTAACTTGGGGAATCAGTGTGACTTCTCTTGATAAGGTCACAGCAGATGGCTAATTATTGTCATATTTCAAAACTAATGTCTGAAACATTTGGGTGTTTTATGTTCTAATTATATATTAAATCTCAATTTCAAAGACACATAGCGGCTTCTCTGTGCCCAGCACAACAGGCACAGAGACAATTGTTCTCAACCTGGAGGGGTGTATCAGACTCCCTGGGAGGTTTTTCAAAGTATGCATGGTTGCGAACAGTTTAACTCTTGCCTAAGGGACACAGTGATAAAGAAATTATTTCTACTCTTTAGCAGCTTTCAGTACATTAAGAAAGTCAAGGACTTCCCTGGTGGGCCAGTGGTTAAGACACTATGCTTCCATTGTAGGGGGAACAGATTCAGTCCCTGGTCAGGGAACTCAGATCCCACATGCTACTCTGTGTGGCAAAAAAAAAAAATAGAAAACAAAAAACAAAAACACAAGAAACAAAAAAACAAAACAAGAAAAGAAAGTCATATATTTACAATATTTTGTCTTCTTCTCATTCTCTGTAGATTCCATGTCATTTCCCCTCACTTTTGACCCTGGAGTGTCCCAGAACTCAGTCTTCCAGCCTCATTTATCTTCCTTCTCAGACCTGTAGGACTCCATTTAATCTCACGAATTTTAACTGCCATCTACCTACTGATGACTCCCAAATTTATATGTGGACCTCTTTCCAGATTCATATTACCTCTGCCCAGTCAGCACTTCCCTGTGATACTCATAAGGAATCTCAAGCCTTATACATCTCACAGGATCTCCTGGATTGCTCCCTGAATTTTATACTTCAGCACTGTTTCCCATTCAGTTAATTGCAAATCTGTTCTTCCAGTGCTCAGACCTAAATGCTTAGGGTTATTCCTGACTCCTTTATTTTTATCTAAATCTATCATTAAATCTTACTGGCCACCTTGAAGTCATACCCAGAAGTGGATAATTTCTTACTCACTTCATCACTTCCACCCTGGTCCAAGCCATCTTTATTTCACGATTGGCAAACATCTATAATTCTTCTAGCTTTTATTCCTGCTCTCTTGGAGAATATTCTCAATGAAGTAGATAGTTGGAAACTTCTTAAATGTAAGTTAGATCAGGTCACTTTTCTGTTCTAATGTCTTCCCATTTCACTCAAAAGACAAAATTCTTACAGCACTGCAGAGTCCTGGCAGCACTTCTCAAATACACGTGTAATTGCCAATAAAAAGCACAAAGAATATGGTAGAAGGAAAGTTGTATCAGGCTAAGGAAATACTACAAATGGTAAAGTAACAAATATAGTAATATATAGTCGGTTTATAACATTAATAATGTAATATTGTATAGCAGAAATTCAACACAAAGAAAAAGGAAAGAGAGCTATGTGAGTATTATTTCTATATATCAGTACAGTTAAACTAGTACAAATTGAAAGCTGATTCTGATAAGATATATATGGTAAACCCTAGGGCAACTGGAGAAGGCAATGGCAACCCACTTCAGTACTCTTGCCTGGGAGATCCCATGGATGGGGAGGAATATGGTAAGCTACAGTTCATGGGGTCTCGAAGAGTCGGACATGATTGAGTGACTTCACTTTCACTTTTCACTTTCATGCACTGGAGAAAGAAATGGCAACCCACTCCAGTATTCTTGCCTGGAGAATCCCAGGGATGGGAGCCTGGTGGGCTGCTGTCTAATGGGGTCATACAGAGTCAGACATGACTGACATGACTTAGCAGAGCAACCACTAAAAATATAGTTTAAATTATTAAAGATGTCATGCCAATGTATGGCAATGTATGTCATGCCACCACCACAATATTGTAAAGTGATTAGCCTCCAATTAAAATAAATAATTTAAATTTTAAAAAGTAAATTGGCAGAGGTAAATCTTACTGTATCGGTAGTAACATTAAATATGACTGGATTAAATCATGTAATCAAAAGGCAGAGATTGTCAGACTGGATTAAAAAGCATGATCAAATTATATGCTACCTATAGAAGACACATTTTGGATTCAAATATACAAATAGATTGAAAGTAAAAGGATAGAGAAATATATCATGTGCAAATAGTAACCACAAGAAAGCTGGGATGAGTCTTCCCTGGAGGTCCAGTAGTTGACTTCGCCTTCCCATACAGGGGTAGAGGTTCATCCCCTTGTTGAGGTGTTAAGATCCCACATGGTTCAGTGCCAAAAAGTCAAAACATAGAACAAAAGCAATGTTGTAACAAATTCAATAAAGACTTTTAAAGTGGTTCACATAAAAAAATATTAAAAAAAAATAAAACTGGAGTGGATATATTGATATTAGAAGAAATAAACCTTTAAAACAAAAGGTGTTAGTAGAAATAAAGCTGATTTTATCATCATGAAAGGGTCAATCCAGGAGAAAGTTATAATGATTATAAACACATGTGCATTTAATAACAGAGCACCAAAGTACACAAAGCAAAAACTGACAAAGGAAGAAATAGCAACAATAATTGGAGACTTAAATAATCTGTTTCAGTAGTGGATACAATACCAGACAGAAGGTCAATAAGAAAATAGTAGAACTGCATAACAGTATAAACCAGCCAGACTTAACAGCTATCTATAGAATATAGTACCCACCAACAGAATATACATTCTTTTCAAATGCACACAAAATCATAATCTAGATTATAGAACAAACCTCCATGAATTTAAAGAATAAAAATAATACAATGACCACATTTTAATGAAATTTTAAATAAATATTTAGGGAAAAAATGTGAGAAACTCACAATTATATCGAAATTAAACAACATATTCTTAAGTGTGCAGTGGGTCCAAGAAGCAATAGCAAGGGAAATTGAAAATAATTAGAGATGAATGAAAATACACAATATGTCAAAATTTATGCGATGCAGGAGGTAATAGCTGAAGCGTATAAGACTTCTTTCTGAGGTGACAAAAATGTTCCAGAATTGACTGTAGTGATGGTTGCACATATCTGTGAGTATTCTAAAACCCACTGGCTTCTATACTTTAAATAGGTGAATTGTATGGTATGTGAATTATACTTCAATGAAGCTGTTAAAAACTTTAACGTGTCTACAAATCATTTGAGGATTTTACTTTAATACAGAGTCTGATTCCGTAAGTCTGAGACAGGGCCTGAAATTCTGCATTTCTGATATTCTTACTATTTGATGCCAGTAGTGCTAGTCTGAGGTCCACGCTTTGAATAGCAAATCCTCTATCATCAGATTTCCTGTGACCTTCCGCCTTCATGAGTGGATTCCTGAGTAATTCGTGTGTGATTTCCAGCAAATCTGACCATCTTGCTGTTTCTTGAACATACCCTGCCTGCTTCTACCTCTGACTTTTGCATTTGTCCTTCCCTTTGTCTAGAATGTTCTTCCCATTCCTATACCCCCATATGTGCGTTGTTTACTTAATCCTCTTCTCCAAATCTCTGCCCAACTCCTATCTCCCAGGGAGGCCTTCCCTGACCACCCCACTTATATTGCAGTCCTATTTCACATACTTTCCCTCTTTTTCTGCTTTATCTTTCCTCACAGTGCTAAGTACATGAGATACTTCAACATGCTATTAATTTATGTATTACTTGATATATAGTTTGGTAGTGCTGCCGTAACAAATTACCATGGACTAGATGGCTTAAGGGCTTTCCCTTAAGCTGGCACTAGTGGTAAAGAACTTGCCTGCCAGTGCAGAAGACGTAAGAGACATGGGCTTGATCCCTGGGTAAGAAAGATCCCCTGGAGGAGACCCACTCCAGTATTCTTGCCTGGAGAACCCCATGGACAGAGGAGCCTGGCGGGCTACGGGTCCATAGGGTCACAGGGATTTGGTCATGACTGAAGCAACTTAGCATGTATGCATGCAGATGGCTTACAGAGCTTCCCTGGTGGTTCAGTGGTAAAGAACCTATCAGTGCAGGAGACTCAGGTTTGATCCCCAGATCAGGAAGATCCCCTGGAAAGGGAAATGGCAACCTACTCCCATATTCTTGCCTGGGAAATCCCATGGACAGGGGAGCCTGGTGAGCTACAGTCCATGGGGTCACAAAGAGTTGGACATGACTTAGTGACTAAGCAACAACAGCAAGATGGCTTAAACAACAGAAATTTATTTTCTCATAGTTCTAAAGCCTTGAAGTCCAAGATTGCAGTGTCGGCAGGTTTGGTTTCTCTGAAGTCTCTCTCCTTGCCTTCTTGCTGTATGTATGAAGCATAGATATATGGGCTTTTCTCTTTGTTTGGTCTTTTCTATGTGTGTGCCACCATCCTGGCATCTCTCTGTATCTACAAGTTTCATTTCCTTATAAGAACATGAGTAGATTTGGGCCGCCGTAAGGGCTTCATTTCAATTTGGGGCTCCCCTGATGGCTCAGGTGGTGAAGAGTCTGCCTGCAAAGAGCCAGACATGACTGAGTAGGACCCAGGGCTCTGGCTCTCAGGAGCCCCAGGGATCCTTCGTGGTCTCAGGAGACCGAGGGATCACTAATGATCTCATTTCAATTTAACCCCCTATTTAAAGGCCTTATCTCCAAATATAGTCATGTTCGGAGGTCCTGGGGTTTAGAGTTTCAACATGAACTTGGGGAAATACAAGTCAGCTCATACATTAGATTTATTGCCCACAATCCCCTATTGCAATATAAATTTCATGAGAACATGGATTTTTTTTTTAATTCATTTTGTTCACTATTTTAATTATCAGTCTCTAGAACAATACCTTACACATAAGAGATACTCAGTAAGTATTTATTGAGTAAATACACGAAGACAAAAGATAAGTGCTGTGGAGATATTCAGAGGATTTAGGGTGGCGGAAAGGACACAGGAGGGGGAGATAACTTGGCTTATATGAGTCATAAGAATTTAAAAGGAAAAAGGTTATTAGCCACTCCAGTATGGTTTAAAGATCTTGCCAGGTACACTATCTATGCCAGCCCATTCACTCTTTTAGCTCACTCTAACTATATGCTCCTTTTCAAGAGATGGAGAAACACTAAATTAATTGATTCTTTCTGATTCCTTGTGACATATAGGATCCTAGTTCTAAATGTTGATAGTATAATATTATGAAATTATGATTTTCAGACTCTGAGTATTCTCTTATATGTCTGAAAATTTCTTTCTATGAACTTGCAAGGAGGGATCATCTTTTTTTCTTCTTCAGAAATCATACAGCAATAGTGCTGTGAAAGAAAATTTGGAAACGTTAAATAGCCGCTTCATTGTTTATTCATTCTTTCTGTCCTGATGATGTATTTGCATGTTGCAGATGTTTGTGAAGAAGATCCTTACAATTATATATTTTTGACAGTGAGGTACTGCTTGACTTTGGCATTATAATCAAATCAGTCCAATGAAGTCAACTGTTGCATGCGTGCATGTGTGCGTACGTACGTGCTTAGTGACTCAGTCATGTCAAACTCTTTGTGACCCCATGAACTGTAGCTCACCAGACCCCTCTGTCTTTTGAATTTTCCACTCAAGAATACTGGACTGGGTTGCCAGTAACTGCTCCAGGGGATCTTCCAGATCGAGGGATCAAACCCATGTCTCCTGTGTTTCCTG
Organism: Odocoileus virginianus; assembly: GCF_023699985.2. Lineage (NCBI taxonomy): Eukaryota > Metazoa > Chordata > Mammalia > Artiodactyla > Cervidae > Odocoileus > Odocoileus virginianus. The sequence continues at coordinate 29,067,360 of NC_069682.1, read as the reverse complement.
TATTGGCAGGCAGATTCTTTACCACTGCACTACCTGAGAAGCCCAAAGTGTTACCACCAAATAATTCTGATAAATATCACCACGAATAGCTTCCCGTTTATGCTATAACTTTCTCTTAACCTTCCAGGTCTACTTTCTGTTTTTTTCATTCTTGCTCTGTGCTTCAGGAGGCTGACTTCCTTGTGGTATCTTAGTTGGATTCTCATAATTTTTAGCTTCTGATTGGGGCCACTTTCTAGAAGTCATTGGTAGGAGAGTGAAAAATGAGGAGAACTAAAGTCAGGGGCACTTATTTCCCAGGATTCCTCTCTATGGCCCTAGTTTAGGTATGACTTCATTCTTTGCTGAAGGCCATCTCTCCTGTCCTGTGGCCCCTTCTATACCTGTAGTTATAGCTCTTTTGGGGTGTTGTGTGAGCTTAGGGCGGTCACAGCTTTCGTCCTCTATCTCTCTTGTCACCTAAGTATGCTTCACCAATCCATGTAGCCTTTTCTCTACCATGTCCCCTGCCCTTGTAAATAGACACCCCTTTCCCTCTTGGTTGACTGAAGTTAGTCACTGTTTGCAGTATTTCCTAACGTGTCTTAAATATGTAATTACTATCAAAATCCCTAAAGTTAATGGTTCAGGACAGAGAAAGTATTCTTTTAAAATAAGTTTCTGACTTTTCAACTGTGGCAATTTGTAGATTTCACTGACACTGTGAAGAACTTCAGCATCTTTAAGAATTCATTCTTAAAATTGGCTTTTGAACATTTAACTTGTGTGAGGGACACTAAACAGTATGCAGAGAATAAAGGTTTGAGATCTCTTTCTCCTATGCCAGTGATAATAACCACAGCATTATAATTAAAAGTTACCATCTTGCTGAATTAAAAATGATGCAAATTGAATTCTCCCACCTTCAGTGAATGAACTGTTGGTAGGTCAGTACTGTGCATAACTCAGTTCAGTTCTGCTTTGCTACATGCGTCTCTTTTTTAGCTGTCACACATTCATCAGCCATTCCCTAAAAAGTATTTCCCAGTGGAAATGATTGACTGTGTTGACTGAAAATCTTATACCACCATATTGACTTGCAGAATTTATTTTTATGTAGGCCTGAGCTCTTCAGGGGTTTTGTAGAAACTAACTACAAAAGATGTTTGATCTACATAGAATACCATGTAGAAGCCTATTGACTTAATATTATTGGAGTGTCTTCATCCATTTCAATAGACAGAAAAATTGACTTTCACCATGAAGAGATATTATTGGAAACTACATTTGTATCTCAACTGCTTAAGTAGGATTGATAGATGAAGATCCTAAGATAAGGTCTGGGCACCTGATAAGTATCCAATAAATATTTAATGGTTAAGTTAACTATCCACTGTTGTTGTTCACTTGCCCAGTCATGTCCAACTCTTTGTGACCTCATGGACTGCAGCATGCCAAGCCTCCCTGTCCCTCAACATCTCCTGAAGTTTGCCCAAGTTCGTATCCATTGCATCTGTGATCCCATTCAGCCATCTCATCCTCTGACACCCTCTTCTCCTTCTGCCCATGATCTTTCCTAGTATCAGGAACTTTTCCAATGAGTCAGCTGTTTGCATCAGATGACCAAAATACTAATTAACTAACCAAAATATAATTAACCATAAATTATAACTTTTGAAAAGCTCTATTTATATCTTTTAAAAAAATATTTATTGTATTTATCTGGCTGTGCTGTCTTGGTTGCGGCACTCAGAATCTTTGATCTTCATTGCAGCAGTGTTGCAGCAACCCCATGGACTGTTGCCCTCCAGGCTCCTCTATCCATGGAGTTTTCCAGGCAAGAATACTGGAGTGGGTTGCTATTCCCTTCTCCAGGACGTCTTCCTGACCCAGAGATCAAACCACATCTTCTGTGTTGCAGGTGGATTCTTTACCACTGAGCCACTGGGGAAGCCCATACCCCATTTATAGTTAGTATAAAACAGTGGCTTTTCTCCCTGTGCTGTACAATAGATCCTTGTAGCTTATTTATTTTATACACAGTCGTTTGTACCTCTTAATTCCCTATTCTTGTCTTGTCCTTCCCTACTGGTAACCACTAGTTTGTTCTCTGTATCTGTGAATCTATTTCTTTTTCATTATATTCTCTAGGTTTTTTTTTTTCTTTCAGATTCCACCTGTAAGTGATATCATACAGTATTTGTCTTAGAAAATATTTAAAAATTTGATATTACATTTACTTGGTATCATTGTGTATGTTATTTATAATCTACATCTCATTTTGAGTGTTATTAATAATGACTTAAATAGACATTATTTATTCTTTTGAAAATGCTGCATTATTTAGTATGATTTATTGTATGTCTTGGTACCAGAAAATACTTCTGATGGGATTAATTTTTAGTTTCATTATGAAAATAGATGAGATGCAGCATGATATATTGGAAAGAGAGCCAGACTCTGAATCAAAAGATGTGACTTTAATTCTTAGCTCATCTGCTTATAATACAACATTGAGTAAGCTGTTCATCTCAGAACTTTTAGTTTTGTTGTCCTTAATGGGGGTGACATCATAGGTAGCTGCGTCTCACAGTTGTGGGGTAAAGGCTGTACCTTGCAACTGAAAACCAACTATAAATGTAAATTTGCAGAAAGTGTGATTTAGAGCTCAACAGGAAAGTTGTTGTTTTTTTTTAAGATTTATTTATTTAATTTTTTTGACTGTATTGCATCTTCGTTTCTGCATACAGGCTTTCTCTGTTTGCAGTGAGCAGGTGCTACTCTTTGTTGCGGTTCTTCGGCTTCTCATTACAAAGGCCTCTCCTGTTGCGGAGAGCACGACTCTAGGGCGTGCAGGCTTCAGTAGTTGCAGCTCTCAGCTCTCAGTGGGTGAGCACAGACTCAAGAGTTGCAGTGCGAGAGCTCAGTAGTTGCTGTTGCTGGGCTCTGGAGTGCTGGCTCAGGAGTTGTAGTGCACGGCTTAATTGCTCTGATCATGTGGGGTCTTCCTGGACCAGGGGTCAGACCAGTGTCCCTGCACTGTACGGTGGATCCCTAACCACACGGGACCACCAGGGAAGCCCAGGAGGAAACTAGTACAGAGGCACATCTGTTTCACAGATTAGCCCACACTTGAGACACTCATGTGCTCTTTTTTCTCTAGCCATGCTCCCTGCTTGTGAATCATGATAGTACTGTGGTGATCTTAGTTTTCCAAAAAAGCTGATTGGTGATTTATTTTTTTAGTAAAACAAAAGGGCAAGCGCGTAGGGGGAAAAAACTCCCTTCAGCTCCCTTCAGTTTCTTATTCTCTGGTCTTCCCCTTTATAATATCAGAGGATAATGCTTCCTTTCTAGACTGGACATAAAAAGAGATTCTTTGAACATAGCAACCCCAGGTAGCTCGAGTGTTGTCTTCTGGTTGTAAAATGGCCAGGAGTATTTCTCCTTTAATAGAAGATAGGTCTGCTGTAATGTATTCAACTTGGTTTTAAATATTAGGGACTATAGAGATTTCCTTAGTGGTTCAGTGGTTAAGACCACACCTTCCAGTGCAGGGGCTGCTGGTTTGATCTCTGGTCAGGGAGCTAAGAGTCCACATGCCTCTAAAAAAAAAAAAAAAAAAAAAAAAAACGGAAAACATAATATAGAAGAATATCGTAACAAATTCAATAAAGATTTTTTAAATAGTCCACATCAAAAAAATCTTAAAAATACAAAATAAAATAAAAAAACAGAAGAAAAAAAGAAAAAAAACAACAAAAAAAGAAAAACTCTTAAAAATAAATAAATATCAAGGACTTTAAAGTCAAAAGCCCTTCTAGGCAGCTAACTTACTAGTAAAATTATATACATTACCATTAACATCTTTCAATATTAAGTTAAATTTAAATTGGAGCCAACTACAATTTATTGGAGGATATATCTCATGAAAACAAAACATTTTAAAGGCTATGTATTTTACAGTATACCTTTATTCTGATTGGAAATGAATGAGAATTTTAATGTTCTAGACTAAGCTTAGATATGAAATTGCCCTGCCCTGGTAGCTCAGTGTCTGCCTGCAATGCAGGAGATTTGGGTTTGATCCCTGGGTTGGGAAGATCCCCTGGAGAAGGGAATGGCAACCCACTCCAGTATTCTTGCCTGGGAAATCCCATGGACACAGGAGCCTGGAGGGCTATAACCCATGGGGTTACAAGAGTTGGATGTGACTTAGCAACTAAACAACAACAAGTTTAGATAACTGTCACCATGTGGAGGCAGGCACCTCCTCACTCCAGCAGGGACGCATCACATCTAGACAAAGCTATGAGGCTAAAGTATAGGTTTCTCAAGTTCCTTGGTGACAAGTCTTGGGGCCCACGGGGGTAAGATAAAATGAAGCCTGTATGCAAGTAAAACTTTTTTTTAAAGAGACTGTTTAAAAAATGTGGAGCATTTTAAAAGTGTTTATTGAATTTGGTACACTATTGCTGCTGTTTTATATTGTGGTTTTTTTGACTTAGCTCCCTGACCAGGAATTGAACTTGCATTGGAAGGTGAGGTCTTAACTGCTGGACCACTGAGAAAGTCCCTAAAACTATTTTTAATCTCTTCTATAGTAGCTCTTTGCTTTGCTTTTCCTTTAGTATTTAGCAAAGTCTTTCAAGATTTTCAACTTTTCTTCAGTGGGAACCAAGAGAAAATATCTTTGATTAATCTTGGTGACAACATGGACAAGAGAGCTACCCTAAAGTGAAGTGAAGTTGCTCAGTCGTGTCCGACTCTTAGTGACCCCATGGACCGCAGCCTACCAGGCTCCTCCATCCATGGGATTTTCCAGGCAAGAGTACTGGAGTGGGGTGCCATTGCCTTCTCCATTTATTAGAGGTTGGGAAGGTAGTCAACCAAGTAACTCCTTTTTCAAGGGCAAAGGAGTTACTTGGTTGACTACCTTTCCAACCTCTAATAAATACGCCTTTTAGAGGTAAAGTTTGGAGGGAATGCATTGTACTCTGTGGTGGTGGGGAAGATATTTTCCTGACAAGATTATTTATTGCCTTCCCCACCCACTCACTAACATCTATTCCATCTCTTTATTGCAAAACCTTGATCATAGCTGGCAACTAGTGAGTATGATATTAATTGAAAGGAAATTTAATGGGGTTTTTTTTTTCACTCAAAATGATATATGCATTTTTAACTGATAACCCTTAAAGACTAGAGGCTATTTTATGATTAAAGGAGTTATTAATTAATGATGAAATTTCAGATGGAGGGAGGTCTACCAGGGACTGGGAACAGGCCATACTGTATAACTGTGCCTGTAGATTTTTTAATGCCCAATATACATCTCTTTTAACCTGTCCTAATCTGTTTTTTTAAATGTTCTGTTCAAAATCAAAGGTTAAGATGATTACTTTTGAGAAATGTTTTCCATATATCCCAAGGGAAATCTATCAACTTAGAGTCTGAAAAAGATGATAAACTTTATATTTATGGTAAATGTCTATGAAAATATATGTATTTGTTAATGAAAAGCTAAGGTGAAATAGCCATAAGATATGTGTGTGAATTGATGTGCTGTCATGGTTGGTTTGTAATACTAAACTTGACTTATGATGCATGCAAATTACATATTCCTTGATCAACAATAATTATTTGTGAATTGCATGCTCCTAGATGTCTTGACATGAGTATGAGGTTTCCTTGTTTCTATATCACCTTATTTAAGAAAAGATTTAGAGGGCTAGAATGAGATTATAAATATCTTTCGATGACTTATATATTCATTTATCAGTATAAGTGAGATCTTTATTTTCTAATTTCATTGACATTTGACTTTTAGGTATTCAGAGGATGACTATCTTCAGATTATCACAAATATCCAGAGCTGTCCATGGAAACGACAAGTAGAAGAATATGAGAATTTTAGGTAAAAAATTTTTCCATAAATAATATGAGTTTAAAAATGTTTTGTACATTTTCTCTGTGGAGAGAATAAGTGATGTGTTGGGGTTTTTCGTTGCTTGTTTTTTTAATTTTATTTTTGGCTGTTTTGAGTCTTCACTGCTGTGCATAGACTTTCTGTACAGTGAGCGGGAGCTACTCTCTAGTTGTGGTGCTTGGGCTTCTCATTGCAGTGGCGTCTCTTCTTGTGGAGCACGGGCTCTGGAGCACGGGCTCAGTAGCTGTGATTCCCAGGCTCTAGAGCACAGGCTTAGTACTTGTGCACAGGCTTATTTGCGCTGCAGCTTGTGGGATCTTCCTGCACCAGGGGTTGAACCTGTGTCCCCTGCTTCGGCAGGTGGATTTCTAACAACTGAACCACCAGGAAAGTCCCATAATGTGTTGTTAAAAAGAAAAGTAGAGGAAGCCAACTGACAATCAGGAACATTTCCTTCTAAGAGTCTTTCATGAGACACAAGGCCCTCTAACTCCATCTTATACATAGAAATTTGTAATTATGTTGTTGATGTAATTACAAAAATCTCAAGTTCAAAGAAAGTTTTTGCTGTACTTTTTATTATTTTAGAAGATTTTGCTGCTTCCTTGTACTGTTTGTATTTGACATTTATTTATTTATCTTGTATAGAATTTTGGAAAACACAGATAAAAATCATCTATGGTCCCATCACTATAGAACAAAAGCCATGTTCCTTTCAGCATATTCCTTTCCAGTTTTTCTCATTAGTTTTTTAATCTCAGCAACATTCAGAAATATGAGATGCTCCAGGTAATAACCAGGGAAGTACTGTCAGCCTGACAGGACCAGGTTATCAGTGGATGATTACAGAGCTGTCTGCGCTGGCATCACTTGGAGCCTACCCAGACAGAATAAATTATATCAAAAAAATATCCTATGGTGGGGGTTGCCTGAGTACTTCTCTGGCACCCCTTCCTCCTCTTAAAGCTGCTCAAAGAGTAAAGCCAAGCCAGGTATTGGTGTGTCTGCCTGGGCTACATCACTCTGCTTTTCTTTGCTTCGCATCAGCACAGGTTTTGTCTTGTGCCAAGTTAAGACAATTCAGAAATATGTGCTTATCTTTACTAGTCCCTGTTTTATTGGGTTGGCCAAAAAGTTCATTTGGGTTTTCCTGTGATACCTTATGGAAAAACCAGAACACACCTTTTTTTTTTGCCAGCCCAATACTGTAAGTATCAAACTCTTAATAAAGAGACTTGGTTTCCTCCTGAGATTCTCTAAAAAGTTTGTGCTGTTCACGTCTCTTTGGGGTGGTGAGGCTGCTCTCCTGCTTGTAGGGTCCTTCAGTCAGTATATACTGGGGTCATTTGATCAGCTACCTTTGATTCTGGTGCTAATTGAAGCTGGCTTGTGGGCAGCTCCCATTGGGTGAATGAGACACTTCTTGATTGACTCAAAGCCAAAAAGGGACATCTTTCTTTCACTGAGTAGACACAGAGTTGTCATAACTTCCTGGAGGATTCCATTGTCTTTCTTAACTAGCAGTTCAGAGTACAGGATTCCTGTTTAACTATTTAATCTCCAGGACGTTTGATGCTACATTGTCCACTGTAGACAGAAAGTGCCCCCTCAAAAGTCAAATTGGAAACCCAATGTCCAATGAGATGGTAGAGCCTCTGGGATGTAGGAGGTGATTGGATTGTGAGGGTGGAGCCCTCATAAATAGGCTTCATGACCTTGTAAAAGAGTCCATGAACTGCTGTTGAGCCCCTTCCATCATGTGTGGACACAGCAAGAAGACGGTTGCCTAAGAACCCTGAAGTAGATTCTCACCAGACTCTGAATTGGCCAACAGTGCGATTTTGGACTCCCAACCTCCAGAGCTGTGAGAATAAATTGCTGTTGTTTATAAGCCACATGGTCTATAGTATTCTGTTATAGCAGCTTAAATGAACTTGGACACAGTCCTACTGAAGACTAGATTTGAAAGATTTTTGTGGCAGGAAGATCAGATAGAAACTGCACAGGCAATTGTAACCTGGTTGATCAGGGTCAGTGAGTAGTGGAAGAGTCTGGTTTTGAGAGACATTTCTACAAGTGCAGAGTAGGCAAAAAAAAAAAAGAGAGAGAGAGGTATTGAACTATTGAGGATCAATCCCAGATAATTAGCTGGAAGTACTAGATGAGTTGTGACATTGACAGTTAACATAAGAGTAAAGGAACTTCTACTTCTGGCTGTAAAGTTGATTTAGAGCAAACCTCCTGAGAATAATACGAGCAAAACAAAGCATACTAAACACCCCATTGAGGCAATGGAGAACTCCCAAGGCAGGGGAAATTCCAGGGCAAAGATCCAGAAGCAGAGAGAAGCTGAAGGAGAAGAGACCTGCCTTTGAAGCTACTTTTCCTCACAAGGAACTTGCTGGTTGCAAAAGCAAAAGCGAGGGGCAGAGGCAGAAACATTGAGCAGTGCTTCCAGCAAACCCTAGAGAAGACCAGTTTTCTTCACAACTGAAGCTCGGTTGAAGTCATTTCCATCCTTACTTGGACTTAGATCTGCCGTTAGCCTAGATGGCTGATAAAAACACAAGAATCCTGGGGCATTATTTAATCCAGTGGTCTTCAGCCTTTTTGGCACCAGGAACTGATTTTTGTAGAAGACAATTTTCCACAGACTAGGATGGGGGGTGGTTTCAGGATGATTCAAGTGCATTACATTTACTGTGCACTTTATTTCTATTATTATTATATTGTAATATATAATGAAATAATTATACAATTGTCACTTACCACTCCCTTATCAGTGAGGTGTTGATGTGAGTCTGCAAGCAACTGATTTATTATGTTCTCTGTGCAAACGTCTCTGCTAATGATAATCTGCGTTTGCAGCTGCTCCCCGGCACTAGCATCACTGAGTCAGCTCCACCTCAGATCACCAGGCGTTAGATTCTCATATGGAGTGGACAACTTAGATCTCTCCCATGGGCAGTTCTTAGTAGGGTTTGTCCTCCTAAGAGAATCTAATGCCACTGCTGATCTGACATGAGGCAGAGCTCAGGCAGTGATGTGAGGGATGGGGAGCAGTTGTAAATACAGATGAAGCTTCATTTGCTCACCCACCATTCACCTCCTCCTGTGTGGCCCAGTTCCTAGCAGGCCGGGGGACTCCTGATTTAATTCACTGAGGGCCTCAACAAAAAGATTGAGGAAGGACCAGTGTGCTCTCTCTCAAGGAGAAGACTCATCTTCTCCTTCGCCATTAGCCTTGAGACTCCTACTGGGACATACACCATTGGCTCTCCTGGTTCGTAGGCTTTGGGTGTGGACTGGAACTACACCGCTGGTTTCCTGAACCTCCAGCTTGCAGATAGCCTATCGTGGGACTTCTCAGTCTCCATAATCATGCGAGCCAATCCCTCATAATAAATGTTCTTTCTACATATCCACAGAAGAAAAATAATCCACTCTGGAAGAAGATAACCTCATTATGAGCCTTGAATGATCCCTGCAAGTTGTTACTCACAATGTCTAGCTCAATTAAAAAGAAATTTCTTGGGACTGCCTATTGGTGCAGTGAGACTGCATTTCTACTTCAGGGGGCATAGGTTTGATCCCTGCCCAGAGAACTAAGACCCCGAATGCCTTATGGTGCAGCTCAAAAAAAAAAACTTTCTTTTAATTTAAAAAAGAGAATTCTTTTTAAAGATTTTCCCTTCTTTTCTGTGTGTGTGTGTGTGTGTGTGTGTGTGTGTGTGCGTGCACACTAAAAATCAAGAATCTCTTTGAATCCAAAGCTGTATTAAAGAAACTGGTACAAATGATGATGGATAAATACTGTATAGCTGGATGGTATGCAGATAGACTAGCCATTTTCCCCTTAGAACTGTCTCAATATAAAAAGTGCATCCATCACCATGATGGTTAACCAGTGGTCTATCTATCTTTCAGGGCCAATTTAAGTAAACATCTGGGACTATAGTACTAACTGTTTGTTGTCACTCAAGAGAACAGTCATGGTAACATTTATTTATTTATTTGAATATTTATTATATCAAAATGTTCTTTTTATGGGCATATTTGTAAACTAAATTACATAAACCCTCAACAGAAATCTGTGCCATTAAATTATAATAAACCGTTCACTTTCCTCAATTTTTACTGCTATAGCTTGCCAAATCTGGAGAGTTTCTGGCTTATTTATAAAGCTGGTATTATAGAAATGTCCCCTATTATTATAGTTGTCAAGTGGCTAAATACTTTTCTATTTTATTTATTTATAGCAATTTATACCAAATTGAAGAAAACTGAAAGGTGGTAATACTCTTTTAGCAGGAATAGCAAAAGTTACACTAAACTGTGAAAAATGTGAGTAAGTGAATATATTCTAAACCCAGCTGTAGCCTGATTGTTAAAACTCCCAACAGTTGACACCTAGGAGCTATTGAAGATTATGGGATTTTTGTGGTCACAGGATCTCAAAATCAGAGAGCTTTTTAAAGTGTTTCTAAAATGAATGTGCTACTTGCTAGCAGACGGCATGCATTTTATTTATCAATAAATATTTGTTTGGGGTTTACTATGTCAAAGAACAGGCTTAAGCCTGATACAGTGTCAGCCACAAAGTAGAACCTTAATAAATATGTATTAAATAATGGATGCATGAAAACAAACAAGAACATATAAGGTTTTCTTACTGACTTCAAGGAAATTGTAAACTGTTAGGAGAGATAAGAAATGAAAGTGAATGTGTGTGCTCAGGTGCTCAGCCATGTCTGACTCTTTTTGGCCCCATGGGCTATAGCCCATCAGGCTCCTCTGTCCATGGGATTTCCCAAGCAAGAATCCTGGGGTAGATTGCTATTTCCTACTACAGGGCGGGCGTCTTCCTGATCTAGGGATTGAACCTGAGCCTCCTGCACTGCAGGTGAATTCTTTACCAGCGTACCATCTGAGAAGCCCCAGACTGTTTTTGATTTGATGTATAGCTAGTGCTAGTGTTAGTCATTCAGCTGTATCTGACTCTTTGTGACCCCATGGACTGTAGCCCATCAGGTTTCTCTGTCTATGGGATTTTCCAGGCAGGAATACTGGAGTGGGTAGGTATTCCTTTCTTCAGGGGTTCTTCCCAACCCAAGAGTAGAACCTGGGTCTCTTTCATTGCAGGCAGATTCTTTACCATCTGAGGTACATGGGAAGCCTGAGTGATGTATACAGATACTACAGTAGTGAAGGGAAAAAATACTCAAGAAAAAAGAAAATCTCAGCCCTCTTTTATTTCTTCCTTGGCATATAATTTCATTTGCAAATAACTGTACAAAATTAAGAATGTCAAGGTCTTCCCTGGTGGCTCAGATGGTAAAGAATGTTCCTGCAGTACTGGAGACGTAGGTTCGATCCCTGGGTTAGAAAGATCCCCTGGAGAAGGAAATGGCAACCCATTCCAGTATTCTTCCCTTGAGAATCCCATGGACAGAAGAGTCTAGTGGGCTATAGTCCGTGGTCTCACAAAGAGTCAGACATGACTGAGTGATTAACACTTCACTTTCAAGAATATCAAGCTGTCTGCCTTCTTCTTTTAAAATCATTTGTTAATTTTCATATTACAATTATTTCCCCCAAGCATAAGTTGGTACACGTATGATTTGCATAAAATCTAACCTGGATTTCAGTTTAAGAAATTATAGATGGTTTCCAATTTAGAATGGTTCAACATAACAATTTTTTTATTTTATGATGGTGCACATTCAATATGCATCCATTAAAGACAACTTCACATTTTGAATTTTGGTCTTTTCCGTCGTGTCTGAGGACAGAGGGAACAAAACCTTCCCGCTGCACTGAGAAGTTATCTTGAGATTGAAGATTGAGGCAGGTAACTCTGTATAATCAGTGGATCCATTTATTATGTGGTAACTTACTTACAGAGTGGAATCAGGTGGATGGTGACCCAGAGCTGTACTTCACATCCCCAGGGGGCCATTGTAACAACTGTATAGTTAACTTAGGGTGTGGGAGAATGTGCTTGCAGGCAGTGGGTGCATTCCTAAGTCAAGATTTATGATGGAGAGCTGGTCTCATGCTGCTGCTAAGTTGCTTCAGTCATGTCCAACTCTATGTGACCCCATAGACGGCAGCCCACCAGGCTCCCCTGACCCTGGGATTCTCCAGGCAAGAACACTGGAGTGGGTTGCCATTTCCTTCTCTAATACATGAAAGTGAAGTCACTCAGTCATGTCCAACTCTTAGCGACCCCATGGACTCCAGTCTACCAGGCTCCTCCGTCCATGGGATTTTCTAGGCAAGAGTACTGGGAGTCAGGAATATATCAGCAAAGGTCTTTATCAAGAGACGCAGATTCGATTACTGGGTCGGAAGATCACCCAGAGTAGGAAACTGCAATCCATTCTGGTATTCTTCCCTGGTACCTCAGCTGGTAAATAATCTGCCTGCAATGCAGGAGATCCCAGTTCAATTCCTGGGTCAGGAAAATCTGCTGGAGACGCTAGGGATAGGCTGCCCACTCCAGTATTCTTGGGCTTCCTCAGCTGGTGAAGAATCCACCTGCAATGTGGGAGACCTGGGTTCAGTCCCTGGGTTGGAAAATCCCTTGGAGAAGGGAACAGCTACCCACTCCAGTATTCTGGCCTGGAGAATTCCATGGACTGTATAGTCCATGGGGTTGCAAAGAGTCGGACATGACTGAGTGACTTTAACTTTCACTAGTATTCTTGCCTGGAAAATTCCATGGCTGGAGGAACCTGGCAGGCAACAATCCATGAGGTTGCACAGGGTTGGACATGACTGAGTGACTAACTTTCACTAGTATGCTTGCCTGGAAAATTCCATGGACAGAGAAACCTGGCAGGCAGCAATCCATGAGGCCACAAAGGGTTGGGCAGGACTGAGCGACTGAGCACAGCATCCCTTTAATGATTAACTTATAGCAAAAAGCAATAGAATACAAATATTAAAGTGAAAGAAACAGACCCAGTGTGGGGTCAGAGGTGTTCCTCCCTGTGAGAGTAACATTGAAATACTTAAACATGTTTTGAAATACTCCCTACTCCTTGTTCTCTACTTCCTCTACTTCACCCCTGAAAACTATTTTGTGAAGCTCTAGGAAGCAGGTTTTATCCTAGCAGAAGATTTTTGAGCTTCAGTAATCAGTCTTAGATTTCCTAGGTAACTTGCACGATAATTACTGCATTAGCTTTCAGGAATCGTTTTTTAACTTAAAAGAACTGTGTTCATTTGTGTAATCAATTACAAAAAGCTAACAGTTACACAAGCAACAGTGCTTAATTTTCATTTTACTTTTGCTTTTTTCCCCCCAGAAATCATCATATGCTTATTTTGGTTTTGGTTTCTTTTGGATCCTCTAACACCATTTAATTTCTTTAGACATCGCTGTTTCATAGACATGAGCTTGAATCCAAAAAATGACTGAATATTATCAATCACGTATTTACTGAAAACTTAGTGGCAGAAAATGGTGCTATTAGAAAAATGCATGTGTTTAAGATTCATGCAAATGAGATGCCTTTCAAATTACTTGTAAAACAGGTATTTTGGGCTTGATTACTTTGTAATAGATAACCATTACATGGTAGCAATTTTATTAAATTATCCCCTCAGGTTTGGTTAGATTAAAATTTTGTGAAAATAACTTTGTCTTTCTCTGTTTTGACTATATAAGAAAAGATTTCATTGCTATCAGATTCATTGATATCTCTAAAATAACAGCCAGGGTGTTGCTTTCGTTTTTATTTGGACTCCATTGAAAAAGTACAGTGTTAAACCAAAGAAATGTATAGACTACATATCACATATGCTGATTTTTATGTAGTTTTGACTGCACTGTGTGGGTTGTGGGATCTTAGTTCCCCAGCCAGGAATTAACCCAGGCCAATGGCAGTGAAAGTGCTGAGTCCCAACAACTGGACCATCGGGGAATCCCTTCATATATGTTAATTTTTTTACTACATGATGCTTACATATTTGAAATTGTGCCATTTCATGATTTATCTCTGTGAAAGGGCTTAAATACTGCAAATAAATAAATGGATAAGTTAATGTTTTTCAAATCATAAGACTAAACAACCAAACTTACTTGAACCAACAAAGTTTTCAACTATTTTCTGAAATATGACTCCAAAACCAATAATTGTGGTTTGATTTTGGTTAGTATTTGGTGAATTTATGTTTTTTTCCCCTCCCAGTTAACAGTTAACATTATTATGTCACAGGCATTTTGTTTTGTAGCACTGATATCTTAGAGAGAAGCAAAAGTCATCTCTATCAGAGACTTCTTTTGACTGTACAAAACCGTGTTCACATTTTCTGAACCTCTGTTCTCTTCCTCCTCATAACCTTTAAGTACTTGCTGCTTATGATTCATACAGGGTGACTCTGATGATGGCTCAGAGCAATACATATTTTTAAAAAATTTAAGATGTTTGCACTTTATGATAGATGTTTTGGGTCAGTTGTCAGATTGAAAAAGCTTCTTTCCCTCATTTCCTCTGCCTTGAGACCATTTTTCAGTGTTAATATCCTGTCATATCATTTTCTATTTGTCATGCCATGCAGTCTGCCTGTGCATTTAGGGAAGTAACAAAACCACACCGTGTCATTACACCTGCCATATTTAATAATAGAAACTGACTCTTGCACCTTTAGGGACCAGTTCCTCCCAGTCTTCAGAATATAGATTTTGCCTTAGAAATGCATCAAACCACGTGGGATTCATTTATCTTCTAGATTTTATTTCAAAAATGTATTTCCCAAGTTGTATTTGGTATTGACCATATTGCTTTATGCTCCTAGATCAGAGAACAATATGGTCAATACCATATTGCATAAAGCAATATGGTCAATACTGTTGGGTGAATGTGTAATTTCCTCGGTTCTGTCTTGTCACAACAAAAATTTGAAGCAATGGACGGACCAGTGTTACAACCCCATGCAGTTTTCTTGGATGGACCAGTGTGACAGCTCTATGTTACATCTCAGTTTTATTTAGAAAGCAAAGACAAGACATACTCAAGGCATGAGGGCGGGCTGACCCATGCGAAGACATGAAGGGAAGAGAAGCACCCGGCCCAATTTTGGCTCTTTTTTTGTTTTTTTCTCCTCACCTGAGCATGCCCTATGTAAATTGGGCTAGCTAGGAGGGCTGTTTGTTTTACCTGAGGTTCTCACTCTGTTCTCTGACCTTCCTTTGTTCTGTTCGCAGGCTTTTCCCTTCTTTGTCTTTTAGCCACCGCCATTTCCTTTTCCTATTCTAACTACCTAGTACTACCAAGTACAACTTGGGAAATACATTTTTGAAATAAAATCTAGAAGATGAATGGATCCCATGTCATTTGATGCATTTCTATGGCAAAGTCTATATTCTGAAGATTCTGCTCCTTGGAACATTCATTCATTGGTACATTACACTGTGTGACTGCTTTGGGTCTTAGTTGCAGCATGTGGGGTCTTTTTGCTGCAGTGAGTGAGCTTCTCTCTCGTTGAGGTGTGCAGACCTAGTTGCCCTGTGGCATGTGGGATTTTAGTTCCTTGACCAGGGATTGAACCTGCGTCCCCCGCATTGGAATGCTATTTTTAACTACAGACTCCAGAGAAGTCTCCATTACATTGTTTAAACACTGATGCAATGTGTCTGTATATATGTAGATCATTCTCCAGTGTTTCAGCATTATCTCCTTCACTTCTGAGTTAACATTTCAATGGAGTTCCTGTCCTGTGCTTTGACAGTCTTTCACATTTTATTTACCCTGGTTTCCTTATATTCTACTCAAACAGATGAGCTGGTCTTTCATAAAAGTCAGAATATCAGTGTACACATACAAGGGAAAAAGTCATCTGAGATGCAGGCAAAATTCGGTCTTTATTCATTCTCTTCCTCAGCCTGAAACCTTTGTCATTCCCATTGTGAACAGAGAATCACATACCCTCTTAGGTTTTCCTCTGGCTGCAAGTTATGAAGCAGAACTTTGAGTGGGTTGAGGTAAAGCGAAAATTGTGAAGTATATAAAACGTTCATTTATTGTATATTTCGTATATGTATATTTCAAAATGTATTTATCATCTAAGTCTGGGGCAGTTGCCTGGACTTCTCTCCACCCCCCTTTTGGATCTTCTGTAAATTATCCCAGTTCCTTCCTCATTTCTCACTTGCTTCTGTACCATGGGATGTCAAGTTTCCGTGTTTCCAAATGTTTTCTCCCATATTCTTCCTCAAAACTCCACTTTTTCTGTGCTAGATGATCCCTGCTAGGGGATGTACTAATTCATGTTATGATGTGAATGGTGAATGGGGTGGTTTTTCTCAACACCATACCTCCCATTCTGTATCTAACTGGATTCATTAAGGAGAGTCACCAATATCTGATTTACTAATTCTAAATGTCTAGGCCATTGCACCTTCCTGTCAGAGAGAGCCAGAAATTTGAAGGTAAAACTGTGATTAGTATCAAGAATTAACCTGAGTCAGAGATGGCCATCAAATTTTCCATCCTAACTTTCAGTGTGATCCCTACCTGATAATCCCACAGACTAACATCAGATCCCCTCCTGGTTGCTGGAATTTCTCTCCGTATTCTGGGAGACTAGTTCAAGCTCACAGGTGGTTCTGTCTTAATTTAGAAAGAGGCATATTGCTAAAAAGAGATAGTGTTTATTTGAAGCCCTTAATTCTTCTGATCTCTTGGACTAACATGGAATGTTTTCATGTCTTTTGAAGCCATGCAAATCACTGGAATTCTTAGATCATTGTATTCTTAATTCCAATCTTTTTTTAAGTGTGAAACATGCATTCATTATGAGCTAGTTGATTCTAAAATCATGGTATTTTGACATGCTATCTTTGTTTTAAAACTTGATTTAATATATTTGTTTGACTTCGTTAGGTCTCAGTTGTAGCACATGGAATCTTTGTTGCATAATGTGGGATCTTTCCTTGTGAGACATGGGTTCAGTTGCCCCACAGAGTGTGGGATCCTAGTTCCGACCAGGCGTCTAACTTGCTTCCCCTGCTTTGCAAGGCAGATTCTTAACCACTGGACCACCAGGGAAATCTGTGACATGACATCTTGATTTGAAGGGTTTTTTTTTTAATAGTTTTATTTATTTATTTGGCTGTGCTGAGTCTTCATTGCTGTGTGTGAGCTTTCTCTAGCTGCAGCAAGTGAGGGCTGCTCTCTAGTGTCAGTGCATAGGCTTCTCATTGCAGCGGCTTCTCTGGTTGTGGAGCACAGGCTCTCTACGGCGCTCGGGCTTCAGGGAGTTCGCTAGCTTTCCTTTGACCTTTACTCTGGTCATCATTCACCAAACTGGTACTCTTCTCATCCATCATCTGTACAATGCCTGGATGGCTTTTTAAAAAATTTTTATTGGTGTGTAGTAGATTTACAATGTTGTGTTAGTTTCAGGCGTACAACAAGGTGATTCAATTATACATGTACACATATTCATTCTTTTTCAGATTCTTTACTTATGTAAGTTATCACAGATTATTGAGTAGAGTTTCCTGTGTTAGAAGTCCTTATTAGTTATCTATTTTGTAGATAGTAGTGTGTGCATGTTAATTCCAGACTCCTAATTTATCCCTCTGCCCCCTACATTTCCCCTTTGGTAACCATAGGTATGTTTCAAAATCTGTGAGTCTGTTTCTATTTCATAAACAAGTTCATTTGTATCATTTTTAAAAATTAGATTCCACGTATAAGTGATATTATATGATATTTGTCTTTGTCTAACTTGACTTCACTTAGTGTAGTAATTTCTAGGTCCCTCCATGTTGCTGCAATTGATACTATTTCATTGTTTGTTTTTATGGCCAAGTAATATTCCATTGTATATAGGTATGGAAATTGGGAGATGATCTGTGGTCACAATTCACTTCTATCACATCTATCCTTGCCCCAACCTGTTTGGAATCCGTTGAGTTTTTTTTTTAAACATTCAAAGCTGAGACTAAATTCAACCTTAAGGCCCTGTGTTGCCTGGCTACTACCTACTTCTTTGGCCTCACCTCACTCCACGCTCCCCTTGGCTCCTTTTGCTTCAGTGTGTTGGTTTTCAGCTTCATCAAATGTCTGATTCCCGCTCCAGCCACAGCCCCAAAAGCTCTGTCCCTTCGGCCTCCCCCACGCCCTGTTCACGTGCACTAGTCTTTCAAATCCCAAATCCGTCGTCTCTGCCCAGGAAGGCCTTCTCCATACCCGCACATGGAGACATTGCTGCTGTCCTATGACACGATTCTCCTTCAGAACGCTGTCACAAGCATGGATTTCCATTTTGTGTGTGAAAGTGTCTTCAAAGGGACAGTAGTCTTGAAGCAGGATCTTATTTCCCTGTCCAGGGATTGAACCTAGCTGCCAGTATACCAGGGGCTAGAGACTAGAAGAAAAGTTCCTTGATTCTTACCCCATTTGAAAGCAAAAATGTTTCAAGGAGGCAAAAACTGCAAAACAGTTTATTATTAAAGACACAGCACAACATATGGGAGAGCACACAGAGAAACAAGTTTATTTATGTATGTCAGAAGCAGGGCAGAAATACATACCTGGAGAGGAGTGCAAAAGTCCTGAATGAGGAGCACAGAAGCTAGATAAAAATACACACCCAGAGAGAAAGGGTATGGGCATCCTCCCTAATGAGGAGGAGCACGTAAAGAGGTAATTTATCCTTCTGGGTCTTTGTTTCAGTTCAGTTCAGTTCAGTTGCTCAGTCATGTCCGACTCTTTGCGACCCCATGAATCGCAGCATGCCGGGCCTCCCTGTCCATGAAAAACTCCCGGAGTTTACTCAAACTCATGCTCATCGAGTCGGTGATGCCATCCAGCCATCTCATCCTCTGTCGTCCCCTTCTCCTCCTGCCCCCAATCCTTCCCAGCATCAGGGTCTTTTCCAATGAGTCAGTTCTTTGCATGAGGTGGCCAAAGTGTTGGAGTTTCAGCTTCAGCATCAGTCCTTCCAAAGAACACTCAGGACTGATCTCCTTTAGGATGGACTGTTTGGATCTCCTTGCAGTCCAAGGGACTCTCAAGAATCTTTTCCAACACCAGGTCTTTGTTTACATTTGGCCAATTATCATGTTTTTTTCTTCTGAATTGTCCTCCTTGGACCCTCCCCAACATGCATGTGCATCTTTTTGCTAATATGGATCCCACTAGTATTATATATTATTATCATTCATTTAACATCATTTTCCTAGCCTGCTGATATTTTATTGAAAATAATTTATACCCTTGATATCTGTAATAAATACAGCAAGCTATGAATAGCAGCAAAGATGTTTCAGGTCCAGTCCTCTGCCTGGACAGATGTGTAAACATTTGGAAGTCCCACTTTTGCTTCTATGATGCATTTTCTTGGGATTATACCATCCATTTGATAAGAACAAGCACTTTCTATTCTGAGTGTTTTACTAGAACTTTCTTTGATCTTTTCATGTTGGGAAATGGTTATAGGGCAGAAAATATTAGGCTTCAAGTTTCTAGGTTGGAATCTTCCTCTGCATTAATTGCAGTAGAAAAGGACTTACCTTTATAGGAACCATCTCTGGCATGTCTCTCCTTTTCAAGAAGGCTGGTCAAATCATGTTTGTGACACACTCTGAGGTCCAACAAGGAATGACTGTGAGTTGCCTAAAATTAACCAGCCTATGGAGGCAGAGCACAGAGTTCTGCATTCCATTCTTTACCCAAGTTGTTTACAACTCCCCCACCCCACCCACCCGTGGGGATGAAATAAAGGGCTGGCAAGTTCAGGGTAGGATGGGTAATTCTTATCCCTTGAGAAAAGCCTGAGGGTAGATAAAAAGTCAGGGTGTGGAGATAACCAGAGGCCAAAATGCAGTACTTAGGTGAAATCTCAAAAAAACAGAATGATCTTTGTTTGTTTCCAAGGCAACCCACTCAATATCACAGTAATCCAAGTCTATGCCCCAACCAGTAATGCTAAAGAAGCTGAAGTTTGAATGGTTCTGTGAAGACCTACAAGACCTTCTAGAACTGACACCCAGAAAAGATGTCCTTTTCATCATAGGGGACTGGAATGCAAAAGTAGGAAGTCAAGAGATACCTGGAGTAACAGGAAAATTGGCCTTGGAGTACAAAATGAAGCAGGGCAAAGGCTAACAGATTTTTGCCAAGAGAAAGCACTGGTCATAGCAAACACCCTCTTCCAACAACACAAGAGACAGCTCTACACATGGACATCACCAGCTGGTCAGTACTGAAATCAGACTGATTATATTCTTTGCAGCCAAAGATGGAGAAGCTCTATACAGTCAGAAAAACAAGACTTGGAGCTGACTGGCTCAGATCAAGAACTCCTTATTGCTAAATTCAGACTTAAATTGAAGAAAGTAGGGAAAACTACTGGACTATCCAGGTATGACCTAAATCAAATCCCTTATGATTATATATTGGAAGTGACTAGTAGATTCAAGCGATTCGATCTGATTCAGAATGCCTGAAGACCTATGGACGGAGGTTCATGACACTGTACAGGAGGTAGTGATCAAGACCATCCCCAAAAAAAGAAATGCAAAAAGGCAAAAGATTATCTGAGGAGGCCTTACAAATAGCTAAGAAAAGAAGAGAAGCTAAAGGCAAAGGAGAAAAGGAAAGATATATCCATCTGAATGCAGAGTTCCAAAGAATAGCAAGGAGATACAAGAAAGCCTTCCTCAGTGATCAATGCAAAGAAATAGAGGAAAACAATAGAATGGGACAGACTAGAGATCTCTTCAAGAAAATTAGAGATATCAAGGGAATATTTCATGCAAAGATGGGCACAATAAAGGGCAGAAATGGTATGGACCTAACAGAAGCCAAAGATATTAAGAAAAGGTGGCAAGAATACACAGAAGAACTATACAGAAAAGATCTTAATGACCCAGATAACCCCAGTGGTGTGATCACTCGCCTAGAGCCAGATATCTTGGAATGCAAAGTCAAGTGGGCCTTAGGAAGCATCACTATGAACAAAGCTAGTGGAGGTGATGAAATTCCAGTTGAGCTATTTCAGGTCCTAAAAGATGATTCTGTTAAAGTGTTGCACTCAATATGCCAGCAAACTTGGAAAACTCAGCAGTGGCCACAGGACTGGAAAAGGTCAGTTTTCATTCCAATCCCGAAGAAAGGCAATGCCAAAGAATGTTCAAACTACTGCACAATTGTACTCATCTCACATGCTAGTAAAGTAATGTTCAAAATTCTCCAAGCAGGGCTTCAACAGTACGTGAACTGAGAACTTCCAGAAGTTCTAAGCTGGGTTTAGAAAAGGCAGAGGAACAAGAGATCAAATTGCCAACATCTGTTGGATCATGGAAAAAGTAAGAGAGTTCCAGAAAAACATCTACTTCTTCTTTTTGACTATGCCAAAGCCTTTGACTGTGTGTATCAAAACAAACTGGAAAATTCTGAAAGAGATGGGAATACCAGACCACCTGACCTGCCTCCTGAGAAATCTGTATGCAGGTCAAGAAGCAACAGTTAGAACCGGACATGGAACAACAGACTGGTTCCAAATCAGGAAAGGAGTATGTCAAGGCTGTATATTGTCACCCTGATTATTTAACTTATGTGCAGAGTACATCATCCGAAATGCTGGGCTGGATGAAGCACAGGCTGGAATCAAGATTGCCGGGAGAAATATCAATAACCTCAGATACACAGATGACACCACCCTTATAGCAGAAAGTGAAGAAGGACTAAAGAGTTTCTTGATGAAAGCGAAAGAGCAGAGTGAAAAAGCTGGCTTAAAACTCAACATTCAAAAAACTAAGATCATGGCATCTGGTCTCATCACTTCATGGCAAATAGATGGGGTATCAATGGAAACAGTGAGAGACTTTTTTTTCTTGGGCTGCAAAATCACTGCAGATAGTGACTGCAGCCATGAAATTAAAAGACACTTGCTCCTTAGAATAAAAGCTATGACCAACTTAGATAGCATATTAAAAAGCAGAGACATTACTTTGTGACAAAGGTCTGTCTAGTCAAAACTGGTTTTTCCAGTAGTCATGTATGGATGTGAGAATGGACTATAAAGAAAGCTGAGTGCAGAAGAATTGATGCTTTTGAACTGTGGTGTTGGAGAGGACTCTTGAGAGTCCCTTGGACTGCAAGGAGATCCAACCAATCAATTCTAAAGGAAATCAGTCCTGAATATCATTAAAGGACTGATGCTGAAACTGAAACTCCAATATTTTGGCCACCTGATGCGAAGAATTGACTTGTTGGAAAAGACCCTGATGCTTGGAATGATTGAAGACAGGAGAAGAAGGGGATGATACAGGACCAGATGGTTGGATGGCATCACCAACTTGATGGACAAGATTTTAAGCAAGCTCCAGGAGTTGGTGATGAACAGGGAAGCCTGGCATGCTGCAGTCCATGGGGTCACAAAGAATTGGATATGACTGAGTGACTGAACTGAACTGAAAGGCAGGAATGCAAGTGCCCAGTTCCCAGAGGCCAGACAGAAACAGAAGCTGAGTCTGGGGCTGAAGCCAAAAAAGCAGAAGATGATGAATTCCTCAGTGAGCTGCTAGGGCTGACCTGGGAGAGTGCCTGAGAGGACAGCCATCGCAGTGGCTGCTGGGAGCATATGCGGCCCGTTTGTCCACATGAATCAGGTTCATGAAATGACCATGAGCAGAACTGGCTTCCTACTGTCTCTCCATTTGTGCAGAAGGAGCCTTTTGCTGGACACATGCAATGCTTATCACTGAAGCACACAATTAGGACTTGGTTTGGTAAGTTTAAAGACCATGAAATAATGAGACCTTTCATAAAAGAAAATGGTGTCAGTGCAAAATATACAGGGACCGTTTTCCTGAAGAAATGCTTTATAGAACAGCACCCTGGTGCAATTACACATCAGATTGATCCAGCCTTATAATGATAAAATTCCATCTCCATAGGGTTCAGAGTGTTACTTAAGAATCTTAAATATGTTGTCAGACAGTGTCTGGAAAAGGAAAAAAAAATCTTACTCCTCTTTTTTTCTTCCCTTCCAAAGTATCTAATTAAATAAAAGTAGAAATGAATGGATTTTTCACATTTCCTTCACACATTGAATAATAATGGCTGTGACCTGGATTTTTTTTTTTTTTTTTGTCTGCAAAGTAAAATATATTCCAAAAATTTAACATTCATCTTTACAGCTGATTTTGTATTTTTAGAACTTGTGTTTTCCACACTTATGTAATTGGCTATTAACTTTAATGGAACAATTTTTAAAAGTCAGGAGCCAGTCCTATGCTGGGGCGCTTGGAGAGATTCAGGAGGTGAGTTTGCTCATCGCTTTGTGCTCATTCAGAACGGTCTTGGGAGCCAGCCAGAAGGTCCAGTCCTTCTCCTTTTTTGAAAGACTTTGCAACCCCAGTTTTTTACACTTTTCACTTTTTTCACTTTTTCATCTGACTTCTCATTCCACTCCTGCAGTGTGACCTCATTTCATCTTTATAAGACTTGGGATGAGTGAAAACAATAACAGGTTACCATTTTATGAGGGCTTCCCAGGTAGTGCTAGTGATAAAGAATCCACCTGCCAATGCAGGAGACATTAGAGACGCAGGTTTGATCCCTGGATCGGGAAGATCCCCGGAAGAGGGCATGGCAAACCACTATAGTATTCTTGCCTGGAGAATCCCATGAACAGAGGAGCCTAGTGGGCTACAGTCCATAAGGTCTCAATGAGTCAGACATGACTAAAGTGACTTAGCATGCATGCACACATTATGAAAAGGCAACACCCCCAGCCCTGCTTTGGTTTAAGGACTCCTCGTGTCGAGGAAGGCACCACCTCCTCCTAGTAACCCTGATCAGAAACCTGTGCCTTACCCTGGACATCTTCCCTTCAGTGCCCATTTGCAGTCCATCACCAGACTTTAACAATTTCACCTCCCAACTATGTCTCAAAGCCACTTCCTTCTTTCTACTCCCCACCACTGCTTGGGTCTGGGTTACCGTGATGGTTAATTTTCTTTGTCTCCTTGCCTAGGCTCTAGTATCCAGTCCGTATTTAATCAAACGTGAATCCAGATATAGCCATGAGAGTGTTCTTTACATCCACCAGCAGTTGACTTGAAGTAAAGAGAATGACCCTTGATAATGTGAGTAGGCCTCCTTCATTCAACTGATTTCCTTAAAAGCAAAAACTGAGGTTTCCCAGAAAAGATGTTCTGCTTCAGGATTGCAGCATCTACTACTGCCAGCCTGCCCTGCAGATTTCAGACTTGCCAGCGCCACGACTGCATGGGTCAATTCCCTAAAATAAATCTAGATAGATATCAGTGTTAATTGACTCTTGCTTCTGCTTCTCTGGAGAGCCCTAACTGATAAGATCTGCTCTAATGATCTCCGTACTGGAGCTAGGGGATGACTCTGGCAGATCTCATTGTGTCCTTGCCATAACTAGACCTTCAATGACTTGTTCTTTTCTGTAGAAAGAAGTGGAATTGTTCCCCTTGTCTTGCTTCTGAGACTTGTCCTGATGCAGTTCTTCAGGGTTCCCTACCACGCACTCTACCTTCCAGTGCCAGACAGTTTCCCCCAGCAATTTGCGTGTTTCCTGTTCTTTCCCCTGCCAGCTTCCACAGGCCCTGTTTTCTGTTTCTCAGTGTCTTTCTCTGCCGTGCTTGTCTCAATTAGTAAGTCCCCCACATACGAACCTTCAAGTTTTAAACTTTCAGAAATATGAACTTGCATTCCCATGTCCAATCACGTAAGTTAGTTTGTGTGTCCAGCATGCTTTTCATGATGCTGTACTGTAAGATTTAAAACGTTTTTATTTACTTTTTGTGTTTATTTTTTACATATTATTTGTGTGAAAAGTATAAACCTTTGACAGTACAGTACAATACAGCCCATCATGTTAGTTGGGTACCTGGCTAACTTTGTTGAACTTACAGACAAATTGGACTTAAAAACATGCTCTAAGATTGGAATGGTAAATAAGTCCCTTGAATTTGTGCAGGTACTTATGTTTTAAAACTCCTTTTGCTAGGACCCTCATTAGAGTCTTAGGGAACATATCTCAGAAAAAGGAAGCTCTTTAGTCTCTGATTCATCCTGCCTGCCACACGTCTCATTAGGGAGTCTCAGAGAGTTTAATAAACAGAAGAGAGGCCTGGGAGCCCTGGGCTGGGACACTTAGGTAGTTAGTATTCAGAGTGTCCTATAGTGTCTTGTACACTGTGAGCCTTAAGCCATCATTAACATTTCATGGAAATCTGGGAAGCATCCCATTTATAACTAGAGAATTTTGACCTGGGACTCAAAATGAACTGGAAAAAAACAAAAAAGCGAAGGTGAAAACCAAGGAAACATTCAGCACCTATAGTGGTAAAAGAAAAAGGAATTTTTTCAGTTTGAACAAAAATCTCTGCCTCCAAAGTATTTCATTAGACCAACTGTGATGCAACTTGTACATATTCAGATTCCACCTGTATAGGTCAAGGCTAAAAGTATTAAGCCTTGACCAATCTACTTCTTGAGAGTGATAGCTTATGGTTCAGTTCAGTTCAGTTCAGTCGCTCAGTCGTGTCCAACTCTTTGCGACCCCATAAATCGCAGCATGCCAGGCCTCCCTGTCCGTTACCAACTCGCGGAGTTTACTCAAACTCATGTCCATCGAGTCGGTGATGCCATCCAGCCATCTCATCCTCTGTCATCCCCTTCTCCTCTTGCCCCCAATCCCTCCTAGCATCAGGGTCTTTTCCAATGAGTCAACTCTTTGTATGAGGTGGCCGAAGTATTGGAGTTTCAGCTTCAGCATAAATTCTTGCAATGAAAACCCAGGACAGATATCCTTTAGGATGAACTGGTTGAATCTCCTTGCAGTCCAAAGGACTCTCAAGAGTCTTCTCCAACACCACAGTTCAAAAGCATCAATTCTTCAGTGCTCAGCTTTCTTCACAGTCCAACTCTCACATCCATACATGACCACTGGAAAAACCGTAGCCTTGACAAGACAGACCTTTGTTGGCAAAGTAATGTCTCTGCTTTTTAATATGCTGTCTAGGTTGGTCATAACTTTCCTTCCAAGGAGTAAACATCTTTTAAAATCATGGCTTCAATCACCATTTGCAGTGATTTTGGAGCCCAAGAAAATAAAGTCTGACACTGTTTGCACTATTTCCCCATCTATTTGCCATGAAATGATGGGACCAGATGCCATGATCTTAGTTTTCTGAATGTTGAGCTTTAAGCCAAGTTTTTCACTCTCCTCTTTCACTTTCATCAAGAGGCTCTTTAGTTCCTCTTCACTTTCTGCCATAAGGGTGGTGTCTTCTGCGTATCTGAGGTTATTGATATTTCTCCCGGCAATCTTCATTCCAGCTTGTGCTTCTTCCAGCCTAGCATTTCTCATGATGTATTCTGCATACAAGTTAAATAAGCAAGGTGACAATATACAGCCTTGACGTACTCCTTTTCCTATTTGGAGAGAGTCTGTTGTTCCATGTCCAGTTCTAACTGTTGCTTCCTGACCTGCATATCGGTTTCTCAAAGAGGTGGGTCAGCTGGTCTGGTATTCCTTTCTCTTTCATAATTTTCACACTTTATTGTGATCCACACAGTCAAAGGCTTTGGCATAGTCAATAAAGCAGAAATAGATGTTTTTCTGGAGCTCTCTTGCTTTTTTGATGATCCAGCGGATGTTGGCAATTTGATCTCTGGTTCCTTCACCTTTTCTAAAACCAGCTTGAACATCTGGAAGTTCATGGTTCACATATTGCTGAAGCCTGGCTTAGAGAATTTTGAGCATTACTTTACTAGCATGTGAGATGAGTACAATTGTGCAGTAGTTTGAGCATTCTTTGGCATTGCCTTTCTTTGGGATTGGAATGAAAACTGACTTTTTCCAGTCCTGTAGCCACTGCTGAGTTCTCCAAATTTGCTGGCATATCGAGTGCAGCACTTTCACAGCATCATCTTTCAGGATTTGAAATAGCTCAACTGGAATTCCATCACCTCCACTAGCTTTGTTCATAGTGATGCTTTCTAAGGGCCACTTGACTTCACATTCCAGGATGTCTGGCTCTAGGTGAGTGATCACACCATCGTGATTATTTGGGTTGTGAAGATCTTCTTTGTACAGTTCTTCTGTGTATTCTTGCCACCTCTTCTTAATATCTTCTGCTTCTGTTAGGTCCATACCATTTCTGTCCTTTATCAAACCCGTCTTTGCATGAAATGTTCCCTTGGTATCTCTAATTTTTTTGAAGAGATCTCTAGTCTTTCCCATTCTGTTGTTTTCCTCTATTTCTCTGCACTGATCGCTGAGGAAGGCCTTCTTATCTCTCCTTGCTATTGTTTGGAACTTTGCATTCAAATGGGAATATCTTTCCTTTTCTCCTTTGCTTTTCACTTCTCTTCTTTTCACAGCTATTTGTAAGGGCTCCTCAGACAGCCATTTTGCTTTTTTGCATTTCTTTTCCATGGGGATGGTCTTAATATCTGTCTTCTGTACAATGTCACAAACCTCCATCCATAGTTCATCAGGCACTTGTCTGTCATCAGATCTAGTCCCTTAAATCTATTTCTCACTTCCACTGTATAGTCATAAGGGATTTGATTTAGGTCATACCTGAATGGTCTAGTGGTTTTCCTCACTTTCTTCAATTTAAGTCTGAATTTGGCAATAAGGAGTTCATGATCTGAGCCACAGTCAGCTCCCAGTTTTGTTTTTGCTGACTGTATAGAGTTTCTCCATCTTTGGCTGCAAAGAATATAATCAATCTGATTTCGGTGTTGACCATCTGGTGATGTCCATGTGTAGAGTTGTCTCTTGTGTTGTTGGAAGAGGGTGTTTGCTATGACCAGTGCTTTCTCTTGGCAGAACTCTGTTAGCCTTTCCCCTGCTTCATTCTGTACTCCAAGGCCAAATTTGCCTGTTACTCCAGCTGTTTCTTGACTTCCTACTTTTGCATTCCAGTCCCCTATAATGAAAAGGACATCCTTTTTGGGTGTTAATTCTAGACGGTCTTGTAGGTCTTCATAGAGCCGTTCAACTTCAGCTTCTTCAGTATTAGTGGTTGGGGCATAGGCTTGGATTACCGTGATATTGAATGGTTTGCCTTAGAAACGAACAGAGATCATTCTGTTGTTTTTGACATTGCATCCAAGTACTGCATTTCGGACTCTTTTGTTGACCATTATGGCTACTCCATTTCTTCTAAGGGATTCCTGCCCACATTAGTAGATATAATTGTCATCTGAGTTAAATTCACCCATTCCAGTCCATTTTAGTTCACTGATTCCTAGAATGTCGAAGTTCACTCTTGCCATCTCCTGTTTGATCACTTCCAATTTGCCTTGATTCATGGACCTAACATTCCAGGTTCCTATGCAATATTGCTCTTTACAGCATTGGACCTTGCTTCTATCACCAGTCACATCCACAACTAGGTATTGTTTTTGCTTTGGCTCCATCCCTTCATTCTCTCTGGAGTTATTTCTTCACTGATCTCCAGTAGCATATTGGGCACCTACTGACCTGGGGAGTTCCTCTTTCAGTGTCTTATCTTTTTGCCTTTTCATACTGTTCATGGGGTTTTCAAGGCAAGAATACTGAAGTGGTTTGCCATTCCCTTCTCCAGTGGACCACATTCTGTCAGACCTCTCCACCATGACCCATCCGTCTTGGGTGGCCCCACAAGGCATGGCTTAGTTTCATTTAGTTAAACAAGGCTGTGGTCTCTGAAGAAGAAGATTTAGCTTCGGGACCAAGGGACCAGGCTTGATCACTCAAGAGCTTTTGTATAGCAAAGTTTTCTTAAAGTATAAGAAGGGACAGAGAAAGCTTCTGACATAGACATCAGAAGGGAGACAGAAAGTGCCCCCTTTGCTAGTCTTAGCAACTGAGCTATATACTTTTCAATTGGTTATTAACAATAAATCAAAAGAATGTCTCAAGGCTGTAAAGGTCACAGACCACTCCTACAATATACATTTTAAGATAACAGGATTAGAACTAATAATAGAAAGATCTTACCAAACCCACTCCCATAATATACATTTTAAGGTGACAGGATTAGTCAGAAGGTTCTCAAGAAGGAGAAACATGTCCTCAAGCAGGATATATTTTTGTTATATAATCATTGGTACAGAGTTTAAAGAAAAGCATATCCTTGAGCAAGATGAGTTGTTTTGTTTTACAATCATCAGTTCTAGGCTTAAAGAAAAAAAAAATTGTCCATTTCTCTTCCTTGAGAACTCCAGATCCCAATCTCCTCCTCAAG
Organism: Odocoileus virginianus; assembly: GCF_023699985.2. Classification (NCBI taxonomy): domain Eukaryota; kingdom Metazoa; phylum Chordata; class Mammalia; order Artiodactyla; family Cervidae; genus Odocoileus; species Odocoileus virginianus. The sequence goes on along the minus strand of NC_069682.1, from coordinate 29,038,207 downwards.
AGCCCAGGAACCCTTTCTTCTCCTCAGGGACCCTGGACTTCTTATCAACTTGCCTAGGAATCGATTCTCTCAAGAGTGAAGCACTATGAAAGGAAGTAAGCTGTTTCTAGATTTGGAAATCTGTGTAGTATAGAGGGTCTCCAGTCTTTTCCTGGAGGTGGAAGGGAGTAGATTTCTTTTCAGAACTGGATTGTGTGGATAAAGTTGCTGAAAGCATGACAGAGCAGGATTAGATCATCATCAAGCCAGGGTTTCTTTTCCATTAAATTTTGGGACACAGTGTCTGGACCACTTGAAAGCCTTGATCCTGTCCATCGGGGACCATGAACACCCTCTGTGTAAAACAAGAACCTTGAATATCTCAGTAATATAGAGGGTTTGAAGCATTCACATGTAAAATTTTTTGCAGCCTTTGAGTTGTGTCTGGACAGGTTGTCAGCGAGGTGCTACCAGCATTATTTTGGGAGCCACTATGTTGTTTGGTGCCATTCTGGAAAGCATCCTAACGGAAAAAGCTCAAAGTCAAGCATTACCCACCCAATGTACTCTATGTAAATTGCAGAGAAATGAATGTCAGAAAATGTAAGTTAACGTAAGGTAACAACCTCAGTCCTATCACAGTAAAGTCTCAACTCCTGTTTTCTCATCTCTAAAATAGGAATAATTATATGTTCTACATTCTTGGTTTTTGTGGGGATCAGATGTCATACTAAATATGCAGTGGCTCTGGAAAGTACAGTGCTTTATAAGGATGGGTTTGTGAATGCCGATCTGGCTGGACGTTTACTATGCATTGGAAATGGTGAGCTTTTTGACTTTGTCTACAGGTTCAAATGTTAATCCATTCCTGAAACACTCTCACAGACACCCCCCGAAATAGTTTTGCCAGTTCTCTGAGCAACTTGGCTCAGTTAAGTTGACCGATGAAATTCACCATCACATCCAGGTAATACCATCAGTGTCCTTTTTTTCTTAATGTCTTTTGTTCTTTTTATGCACAAAGGGGGAAATTGCTATGCTCATTATTGTGAGTGCATCTTGTTGAACTTTGGAGTCACCAAGGATTAGAATTGACTTTGTTTTTAGGAATGATGGAAAATGGAATAACAGAAATAAAATTGTATTTTGTTTTGTTTGTTCTAAGCATCTCAGCTCTATACTAGCACTGGCTGTTACAGGGATCTTTACCTTGTGGACGAACTGGGAAATGACAAAGAGCATGAATTTATAATTCTGCCATTGACTATAAAGGCTTAAAGTGTCCCATTAGTAAGTGACCCAACATAGGCTACAAAAATGACATTTTGGATAATTATTCTGATGTTTTTCCTGGGAAGTTATTATGAGTATTTAGGTGTTTAACATTGACTTTTTCCCCCTCTTTTTTATTTTTATTTTTTCATTGGAATATAATTGCTTTACAATGTTGTGCTATTGTAATTTCTGCTGCACAACAAAGTTAACATTGATTTTTGATAGTGATTTCCTTAAAAGTGCAAGAAGGGAATGGCTAAATCGATTCTGGTACATTCAGACAATGGAACATGACTCCAGCAATAAAAAGGGACAAGTTACCAACATACACAGCAGCATACATGAATGGCAGAAACATTTATACCAAGTCAAAGAAGCCTTACACAAAAGTGTATATATATATGATATTTAAAATTAATTAAACACAAAAATTTTTATTAGAGTACAGTTGATTTAAAATGTTGTATTAATATGATTATGCTTATACAAATTCTGGAACTGGCAAAACTGTTTGGTAAAAAAGAAAAAGATCATGAATGGGGTTGCCTGGAAGGGGTGTTGGGGTGGACGTGGACTTGGAAGAGTTTGAGGAATTGTTTGGTAGAGTTGGTAATATTCTATATCTTGATAGAGGATTGGGTTACAGGGGTCTCTGCACTTCTCAAAACTCATTGAATACATTTGGGATTTTATTGTATGTAAATTCTACCCCCAAATACATAATAATGATATACATGCTGAAGTATTTTGGGTTGAAGTCTACTGATACCTTTAATTTACTTTGAATTGTAATAACTGTAACAGCAAAAGTGAATTGATGGGTGAATATACATTAAGGCAAATACAGTAAAAAAAAAATTACTTGTGGAGTCTGTCTGGTCATTATTCAAATGCACATTGTCCAGTTCTTGCAAATTTCCCGTAGATCTGAAAATTTTATAATTGAGAATATAATTTCAGAAAATTAAAAAAAATTTTTTTTGGCTGCACCATATGGCTTGTAGTATCTCAGTTCCCTGACCAAGGATTGAACCCAGGCCACAGCATTGAAGGCACTGAATCCTAACCGGTAGCCCACCAGGGAACTCCCAGAAAAAAACTATTTAAAATCCCACAAAGGGTACTCTGCTTAGTGCTTTTGTGTGTGTGTGATGCAATATTCTTTCAAGCACCAGATATCCTTAGAGAAATTAAATTACTTATAGACAGTACTTGAGAATCTGTTCCACTGCCTTTCTCAACATCCTTTGTAAGAGATACTTAAAATTATAAACACATAAGGATTTCTGCATTTTCAGTATGTCATATGAATTGTTACGAAATTAAATTTATAATTAAAAATACTTAATATCATGTTTTTGATGACACATCATTTCATTTTCAATTTTTTCTTTTGTTGTTCTCTGCGATCTCACTTTTAGAAATAGTAGGTTCTGAAATACAGAAAGGGATGCTATTTTAATAACATAAGCTAACTTATAAGAACTAACTTGAAAATCTTGATTTTTACAGTTCAAATAATATCATAGCACTGACTTTTCATACCCTGAAAATTATTGGAATCCAAGGTGACTGGAATGTAATTCAAAATGAATAGGACTTCCCTGGTGGTCCAGTGGTTAAGAATTCACTTTGCAATTCAGGGGACATAGGTTCAATCCCATCCCTGGTCAGGAACTAAGATCCCACATGCCACAACCAAGGATACCATGTACTGCAACTAAGACCTGACACAGCCAAATAAATGAATAAATATTTTTTTAAATGACCATGGTAGACCAGAGTGTTGTATTTTTTTTCAAAGGAACCAAGTTCAGTAGGAACATATATAAAAGTATACCCTTCAGGACCAAAAACCAATTTAAACATGTTCAGTGTAGAAGAACCAGTTGGGAATCTAGGGTATCAATACCCACTAAGTATTCACTGTTCCTTGTGCTCTGATAGGACCCAACTATAATATATATTTTTAAGTAAACAGAGAAACATGTAAATGTTTAAAGATGAACAAGATGACTTTAGTGAAAAACTGGTCTTATGAAAAAAATCTGAGAGAAGAGGAAATTCTCTAAATGCATCAAGATTGAAAAAGTTCAAGCTTTGCTTGATGGTTACCATTTTCATTTACATGAAGTGTTTTTGTGGAAAGATTCTGTGAGAAACTAACCAGAGAAGTGGATTTAAGAGAAGAGTGTTCAGTTGTGCAAATGACAGAGTCTCTTGACTTCAAGGTTGTGAAATTACGATCAAGAGATTATATGGAATCTACATCTCTGGAGAATTACACTTGCAAAATGTAAATTCTGAGTGGTTCTGGATTCACCTGCCAGAAGTTGGGGGTAAACTCGGATGGTCCCTGGAAGGACCTTTCTGGGTCTGCATTCTGGCAGTAAGGTGTCACTCCACTGGAATAGTTAACAGACATTGCTTGGCTCTAAATTTCACTAAACTTTCTCTAAAGAATGGCAGCTTTAAATTCGCCTCACTTAAAAATTCACCCTATTAATGTGCATCAGTGCAGTTATGGTTAGCTGTACTGTATTGTATACTTGCAATTTGCTAAGAAGGTAACTCTCAAGTATTCTTACCATAAAAAAAAAAAGAAAGATGACTGTGTGGAGTGATGGGATATGTTGATTAGTTTGATTATGGTGATGACTATACAATATGTGTGAGTATGAAAACATGAACATAAACAATTTGCATTTGTGAATTTTTTTTTTTTTTTTTTTTTGCCACACTGCATGGCTTACAGGATCTTAGTTCCCTGACCAAGAGATTGAACCCAGGCCCTCTGCCATAGTGGCCTAACCACTGAACCACCAGGGAATTCCCTGAATTTGTGAATTATACTTCAGTGAAACTTGAAAAAAATCACTGTTGAAGTGATTCTTTTTGTTGAAGTTATCTTATAAAAAATGATTACATATTGCTTTGGTGATAGTGTGTGATACTGATCTTAATTTGATTTCTATACTTTTTAATAAAATAATTAGAAACTATTCTGTCATTGTCTTTTTGTTGTTACAACATTATCATGAGAAAGAAGTCTTTATATTTATTTCCTTATTTATTTATTTTTGGCAGCGCTGGGTCTTTGTTGCTGTGTTGAGGCAAGCGGGAGTTACTCTCTAGTTGAGTTGCCCGGACTTCTCATTGTGGTGGTTTCCTTTGTTGCAGAGCATGGGCTCTAGGGCACATGGGCTCAGTAGTTGTGGCTCCCAGATTCTAGAGCACAGCTCAATAGTTGTGGCACACGGACTTAGTTGTTCTACGGCATGTGGGATCTTCCTGGAGCAGGGCTTGAGTCCATGTTCAGTGCATTGGCAGGTGGATTCTTAACCACTGGGCCACCAGAGAAGTCCCAAGTCTTTATATGTAAACCATTATATACTTAGTATTTCCTATGGGTGACTCACTCCCTACCTGAGTGGACGTACTTTAGTGTTCTTTGCTATTTTATCCTTGCCCCATCCAGGGCCAGTTAGAATGGAATGAGATAAAAATGTCATCCTTGTGAATGAGGTACCTTCTCTCTGAAAGTCGATATGGCAAAATTCTCTTCTGCATTTTCCATCCTCATCTCTATTTTGGATTTCTTAATCTTAATCCTTGACTCACTTCTCTCCTTATCCTTCGCAGGGCAAAACTCGCTTCCTGTTGTGATGCTGTTCAAAACTTCATTGTTTCTCAAAACAACACTCCCATTGGGACCAACATGACCTATGAGGTGGAAAGTAAAAGCAAAATCCAAATTAGAGAAAACATTTTTGATATGTTGCCAGTGGTGAGTGAAAATTTCTTGTGGTTTCTTTGTGTCACCATTTAAGGTGAACATTGTCTCAGATGAAGATGTAAAAATGGAGGAGCTGATTCATTAAAATGCCACACTCTGATGTGTAAGATACGTATGGTGGTCCGTTTTCAGCAGTAAACTCTTCTAGCTCTTGAGTCTTCATGACTCATTCTTGTATGAGACGAAGTATTGGGCTTTCTGCATAGTAATTACCAGGACTTGGGGAGATAACCATTTTTTAGCTGATTTTTCCACTTGGTTTTGGTGACTAACTCAATTTTTTCACAAAGAAATCTTTGGGAAGTAAATACATTAGAATTCCTGGTTAGTAAACATCGCTTCCACTAGACAGGGTTGTTTTTTTTTTTAATTTAAAATTTTAAAATTTAAGATGAATTTAGTTTGTGGGAAGCAATCTGAGAAAGATTTAAAATATACATAATTAAGAAATTCAAATTGACAAAGATGACCATAAAAACAAATGGTGAAAGTGATATAGTTAGATATGAAGGAACGACAGATAAGAATGAAAAATATAACAATGAAATCAATAGTAGAAAAGATAATTTTTATCCTTTTTTTCCTAGTCAGGGTTTTTTATCTATTGTGTTCACTGATGTATCCCAAGTTCCTAGAACATTTCCCAGTGCATAGATGCATTCATTATATTTTCATTTATTAAACTAAGTAATGATACATTGTCATTACAATATAAATCCAAACTTGGGGGAGATTTTTCTCATGAAGAATATCCCACTGCTAATAAACTATACTTTCAGACATATTTTTATGATTTGATGAAAAGCAGTTAGGCCACATCAGTGGTCAAAATGGGATCACTATATATGCAGTTTACCAACTGTAGAATATTCAGTTCTTACAATTAATTCCATTATGTTGGACATTTGACTTCTTTTGATTGTTTTATTGTCATGTAAGTTGTTCCAGTTGTTTCCAAAAATATTACAATTAAAGGGAAGTATAGTTTTCTGGGAATGAACAAAATCAATATAAAATGTTAGAGAAAAAATATTGCACATTTTCTAGAAGGGAATGGGGACCAATTCATACAGCATTCTGAAAATCCCCTCATGATTCACTGAAATTACCAATAGCTAAAATGATAGCAACTAAAGATGGCTCAGTGGTCAAGAATCTGCCTACATTATAGAAGACCCAGGTTTGATCCCTGGGTCAGGAAGATCCTCTGGAGAAAGGAATGGCAAACCACTCCAGTATTCTCGCCTGGAGAATTCCATGGACAGAGGAGCCTGGAGGGCTACAGTCTTTGGGGTCACAGAGAGTCGGACACGACTGAGTGACTGACACTTTCATTTTCAAAGAATATTTATATCCCTTATCAGAGAAGGCCTTGGGGAAGTCCACGGGGAGCAACTCTTTCACCCATGCCATTTTTTCTAGTGTTTTCCTTGCTGTAGGCTGGCCAGAATAGAGGGACAGCAGGTATGTTTTGCTTCTGATTGGCACCTTGAAAAGAATAACTTAACATAAGCTTAATAATTCTGGATGAGATTAACAACACCATCCATTTTCCAAATTGATGCTGACTTTTTAATACTGAGGGGAGGAAATTGCGAAGTTAATAAACAACTGCAAAGTGAACTCACTTTTCTGTGTTTCTTCAACATCCTGTCCGTGGACACAGCATCCAGAGTTGCTTTCCGCACGCCCACCCTGCTCTCTTCTGCCAGGCACACAGTGAGCAAATCGCAGTGTTAGATGCTTTTGATGAAATGTTGTAAAGTCACTTTCTCCAAAAACTGCCAAGTAACTTGAAAAGAAACAACAAAGTTGGTTTTCTTTTTTGTGTGTGTGTCTCCATTTCATTTTATTTTACTTACTTTTGGTCACACTGCAAAGGCATGCAGGATCTCAGTTCCCTGGCCAGGGATCAAACCCATGCCCACCTGCAGTGGAAGTAATCACTGGACCACCAGGGAAGTCCCCAAATTTGGTTGACAATTGGAATGAGCAACAAGCAGACTGTTTAGTTGCCCAAAGTTGCATTTTATTAGGAGGTTTAAGGGACATTGAAATTTTCATTTATTTAATCTCCTACTGAACGTAAGATCTCAAAACGTATGGATTTTTTCTTCCTAGTTGACCAAGAAACCAGAGAAAAATATTCATTATATTAAGTGCTTAATTGGAGATAGGTTTCTCTCAGTAATCTCTTCTATTGTACCATAAAGAGACTATTTACATTCCATCCTATCTGTAAAGTTCAGAATTTACTGTGGTATTGTTTAGTAAACACTGTCTGAAAACATCTCCAGCTGTTAATAGAAGTTCAGTGACTTGCAATAGTCAGAGGTATGTGAGAACCATTCATTAAAGAGCCAGGCATTCTGCTGGGCATCAAAGCCACACAGGGAAATAAGGCATGTCATTTTTTTTTTAATGTATTTTAATTAATTGTTTGACCATGCCAAGCAGCATGTGGCATCTTAGTTCCCCATCCAGGGACTGAACCCATACCCTCTGCAATGAAAGTGTGGGTTCTTAACCACTGACCCATCAGGGAAGCCCCAAGGCACGTGCTTAAGTTAACCCTTACCCCTTGAATGAGAGCATCTGTAAGATGACAGTGGACTATGAAACAGACTGCCTGGGCTTGAATCCCAGCTCTGCTGCGCTCTAGCCATTACTTTTTTTTTTCCCCCATTTATTTTTATTAGTTGGAGGCTAATTACTTTACAATATTGTAATGGTTTTTGCCATACATTGACATGAATCAACCATGGATTTACATGTGTTCCCCATCCCGATCCCTCTCCCACCTGCCTCCCCATCCCATCCCTCTGGGTCTTCCCAGTGCACCAGCCCTGAGCACCCGTCTCATGCATCCAGCCTGGGCTGGTGATCTGTTTCACCCTTGATAGCATGCTTGTTTCAATGCTGTTCTCTCAGAACATCCCACCCTCGCCTTCTCCCACAGAGTCCAAAAGTCTGTTCTGTACATCTGTGTCTCTTTCGCATATAGGGTTATTGTTACCATCTTTTCTTCTCTGTATCGTTCCAGTTTTAGTATATCTGCTGCCGAAGCGAGCACTCTAGCCATTGCTTAACTTGTGCCTCCATCTTCTTTGTAAAATGCTCATAAGGCTGTTGTATGGATTCTATGTGTTAAGTTACAACTCAGAAAAGTGCTTTTCACATAAGAAGCACAATATGATTTTTCATTTTTAGGGACAATCCAGATGTGCTGAAACATAGTTCTCATCACTTGTTTGGCATCTCCCAATGCAGCATCAGCACAGGGCAGTCAGGTGACTCAGGGTCTGTAGGGCAGCTCAGAAGCACACTGGTCCAGGGGTGTGCTTGTACACCAGACAGGAGGGTTCCCTGACAGCAGCAGTGTAAATACCCCCGTTGTGGTGATTATAATTCACCACTGGTTTACAACCAGCTGACAAAATTCCTGAATATTTCCCAGTTGGTTCCCATAAGCTGGGACAGCTGGGTTCCAACCTGACACAGGATTATAACCAGGTGGCCACTGGGCCAGCAGTCACTCATTGAGAAGTGATGTTCCTCTGGGCAAGTGCAGTGAAAGATGAGGGGGAATGAAAAGTAATAAAATACTCCCTGCCCCTTAAGTACCTACGTTCACATTCTAGAGACAAAACAGGTGAATCAGGACCTTGTATTGTGGAAGTCTGTGCTGACATCCTTGTTGCTGATTAAGGTCACAGCATGACTTCCAGAAAAGTGATCAGCAAAGGCCAACAACAGTGTCCAATTGACCAGTTATTTTCAGACTGTGAAGGATTTGGTCATAGTGAAGGGTCTTTGGGGATTGGCCAGTTGGATCCTTGGAGGAAACAAAAATGGTTCTGGTCTTGGAAATGAATTTGAAATAAATCAGCACAGAGTGACTAGACTTCCTCAAAGCACTGTGGCTGATCATTTATGGAGACAGCAGGTGTAAATTTCCTGTCATCACTGAGCTTGAAGATCTCACTATTTAAGAAGCACAGAGAACTTTTGTTAAATCAACTGTTAATTTTATGGCCAAGAGTAGAGAATTTAATGCAACTTTATAATTGCTTTATTTTTGGCTGAAAATTTTGGCTGTTTGTCGGAAAGACCCATGTGAAATTTTGTCATCCTCAATTTATTTACTTAGTTATGGGACATAAAATAAAGTACATTTTAAAAGCAAATGTATTATATTTAATATTTTTACATTATATTGTATATGATATGCTATGTATTCCTCTCAAGAAAAATGAAACAGGTTTACAGGATTTCTTTTTTTTTAATCAATTAATTTATTTATTTTGGCTGTGCTGTGTATCTTCATTGTTTTGCCCTGGCTTTCTCTAGTTACGGCAAGTGGGGACTACCCTCTAGTGATGCACGGGCTTCCCATTGCTGCGGCTTCTCTTGTGCGGCCCAGGCTCCGGGCTCACGGGCTTCAGTAGTTACAGCTCACAGGCTCTAGAGGGCGCAGGCTTCAGTAGTTGTGGTGCACAGGCTTAGTTGCTCCATGCCAAGTGGAATCTTCCCAGCAGGGATCGAGGCCATATTCCCTGACCACCAGGGAACTCCTACAGGGTATCTTATGATTAGTCAGAAGTTGATTCACATGCTATGGTATTGCTTCTTGTTCTTTTTCTTTCCTTAGTATATGTAAAACTTCAGCTACTTGAATTAAGCTGATGATGTTTATGGTTCTAAAACTAAAGATATTTATGGCAATTTTTCCCTTTCTCTTGAAAGTTTCAGCCTTTTGTGGGATACTCTTTTAATCAGTGTGCAGTGGTTGGAAACGGGGGGATTCTGAATCAGTCTCTCTGTGGAGCTGAAATCGATAAATCTGACTTCGTTTTTAGGTAAGTACTGTCAAATTGTCTTTTTTTAAAATCCAAGATCAGTTGGATATTTTAAAGGAATAGTCTAAAGATATTCTGTTTAAATTTTGATCTTTGAACTTTGTTGCTTAAGCCTACAGTTTATCTGGTGTGTTTTCTGAAGTGTTAAATGGATCATGAGTTCCTTTGAATGTTGATACCAGAAAGATAAAACTGTGCTATGCTTACTAAACTTTCTAAAAACCCTGTATGAAATCATGGTGAAAGAGATCTTCACTGAAGGACTTGTCAGAGCCTTCAGTGTATCAAGGATAACTTTTTTTTTTCTTAAACAGCATTTCAAGAAAACTTTGTTTTCAGGTAATACTTGTGAAAATGCTGACTTCGATTTTGTATAGCCGTACAACATCATTGTTTATTTAGGTTTCTGGCCTGAAATTTAAGGGGAAAAAAATGTGGCTTGTAAAATTCTGATCTTTTAAAATGTTTATATCTCAGCTAGCTTGCCAAAAACAGAAACAAAAGTGGTTCCTATGTGTTTCTGAACTAATAAGAAAAACCAGAGAGCATCTCCACTTTCAGAACATGATGGAAAGATAGATGATTCATCCTTGTGAGGATGGATTTCAGTTGAAATGTACCTTTTCATAAAGTTGAAATCTGTTTCTTCCTATTTCATGAGCACTGACTGCATGCATCAGAGGAAGATCCTTTGATCTTTATTGATTTAATGCTGCCCTTTTTATTAACACATGAAAAGGAAACACAATTTTGAATCAGGAGCTCCCCCTCATTTTAATCTCATTTAGAATTTTATGCTGAAAGTAATGACAGAACAGACCTGGCAGTCCAACAATTATTGTGTTCCTCATGATGAATGTGGAAATGGCGAATACCTGCATGATTTAGCCATTTTGTTAAAGTACTCAGTATGGAAAAGCCAGGGGGAAAATAAATAATTCTTCTCATAATAGACTTTTTATAGACTGAAAATTCCCAAAACATCTGGGGTGAATAGTATGCCTAAATATAGCAGGTATAAGAAATACAAGTTTAGGTTTAAAAAAAAAGAAATACAAGTTTAGGTTTAACAAGCAGAAAAAAAAACAACAACTCAACAGCTACTTAATTTATAACTCTGAAATAAATGTATATATTCTAGATTCTGCATTTGCTGATGCCAAGTATTTTTCTGAATAGAGAGTTCATTTTGAAGTTAACCTTCCAAACAGAAAGGTCAGATGTCATTAAAATTTATTTAATGTTTCAGCCTATATCGATTTTGGCCATAGATGTTTCATAGTTTATAAAACCATCTGGAAACTGCTTGTGATTATTTTTCATTTCAGAAGATTGGGAGCTGTCGATTAAAAGTGTAAGGAACAAGAATAGGTGTTGAGTGGCTTCACTGTACTATATATATGCAATACACCATATTCCCCCTATGGGTCTCCAGTGATAGCATATTCAAAATCATTTTTGAGTCTTCAAAAGGATATGAAGTGGTTATGTTCTAGAAAGTAGATTTGTTACAGGAAGTCCACTAATGAAGTTATTTCTGTGGCCTGTTATCTATGATTAATATTTGTATTTTCCAAAGTGCCATCTTTGTTTTAGGATGTATCTTTTTTATCAGTGAGGGAAATACATGTTTCATTTATTCATATATTTCACAGAGGATGAAATAGATTATTTTAACCTCAGGAGCATTGCAGAACACAGTCAAATTTAAACAGCTTTCCTCAGAGATGCTCCCTTTGTATATATAACTTTAAAGAAATGGTCTACTTGAAATTCTGTAAATGATACTTAGGGAATCATAACCAACTTTCCCTTTTTTTGTGACAAGAATATGCTTACTCAAAATTACAATTCTTAATTTGTTTTCCAATTTAAAAACCAATTAGTACTCAAAAGAGGATGAGAACATCAATATGAAAGCATCATTATAAGAACATTAGAGCTTTATTTATTAACAGCTTAATTTGGTGGAAAAACTATCCATATGGGAATCATGAAATTTTTAATTTTTTATATACGCTTTGCTTCTGGCACACATTATAACCATAATGACAATGCCTTAGTTTTAAAAAATTTGTAAATTGACAATGATACCTAACAGAAGCCAAAGATATTAAGAAAAGGTGGCAAGAATACACAGAAGAACTATAATAAAAAGATCTTAATGACCCAAATAACTCCAGTGGTGTGATCACTCACCTAGAGCCAGATATCCTGGAATCCAAAGTCAAGTGGACCTTAGGAGACACCACTATGAACAAAGCTAGTGGAGGTGATGGGATTCCAACTGAGCTATTTCAGTTCCTAAAAGACGATGCCGTGAAAGTGCTGCACTCAGTGTGCCGGCAAATCTGGAGAACTCAGCAGTGGCCACAGGACTGGGAAAGGTCAGTTTTCATTCCAATCCCAAAGAAAAGCAATGCCAAAGAATATTCAAACTACTGCACAATTGCACTCATCTCACATGCTAGCAAAGTAATGCTCAAAATTCTCCAAGCATGGCTTCAACAGTACATGAACTGAGAACTTCCAGATGTTCAAGCTGGATTTAGAAAAGGCAGAGGAACCAGAGATCAAATTGCCAACCTCTGTTGGGTTATTGAAAAAGCAAGAGAGTTCCAGGAAAACATCTACTTCTGCTTTATTGACTACGCAAACTGTATGAATCACAACAAACTGTGAAAAATTCTTAAAGATGTGGGGATACCAGACCACCTTACCTGCCTCCTGAGAAATCTGTATACAGGTCAAGAAGCAACAGTTAGAAATAGACATGGAACAATGAACTGGTTCCAAATTGGGAAAGGAGTATGTAAAGGCTGTATATTGTCACCCTGATTATTTAACTTATGTGCAGAGTACATCATGCACAATGCCAGGCTGGATGAAGCAAAAGCTGGAATCAAGATTGCCGGGAGAAATGTCAATAACTTCAGATATGCAGATGCCACCACCCTGATGGCAGAAAGTGAAGAGGGACTGAGGAGTCTCTTGATGAAAGTGAAAAAGGAGAGTGAAAAAGCTGGCTTAAAACTCAGCATTCAAAAAACTAAGATCATGGCATCCAGTCCCCTCACTTTATGGCAAATAGATAGGTATCAATGGAAACAGTGAGAGACTTTATTTTCTTGGGCTCCAAAATCACTGCAGATGGTAACTGCAGCCATGAAATTAAAAGATGCTTGGTCCTTGGAAGAAAAGGTATGACCAACCTAGACAGCATATTAAAAAGCAGAGACATTACTTTGAAAACAAAGGTCCATCTAGTCAAAGTTAATGGTTTTTCTAGTAGTCATGTATGTAAGAGCTGGACCATAAAGAAAGCTGAGTGCCGAAGAATTGATGCTTTTGAACTGTGGTGTTGGAGAAGACTTTTGAGAGTCCTTTGGGCTGCAAGGAGATCAAACCAGTCAATGCTAAAGGAAATCAGTCCTGAGTATTCATTAGAAGGACTGATGCTGAAGCTGAAGCTCCAATACTTTGGCTACCTGATGCAAAGAACTGACTCATTGGAAAAGACTCTGATGCTGGGAAAGATTGAAGGCAGGAGAAGGGGACAACAGAAGATGAGATGGTTGGATGACATCACTGACTCGATGGACAAGAGTTTGAGCAAGCTTCAGGAGTTGGTGATGCACAGGGAAGCCTGGCGTGCTGTGGTCCATGGGATCACAGAGTTGGACACGATTGAGTAACTGAACTGAACTGACCACCATGGGAATCTAATTAATACAAATAATTTTTAAAAAAGGATTCTGAACTCTTCAAATGCTAGGCAAGGTGTAATTGTCACTTCTAGTTCTGTCACTGAAAGCATTTATCAGATTCTTATGTTTTATCCAATATTGAAATGCCAACTAAGAGTTTGTTGCTGTTGTTGTATAGTCACTAAGTCATGTCTGACTCTTTTGCAACCCCATAGACTATAGCCTGCCAGGGCATAGGATTTTCCAGCAAGAATATTGGAGTGGGTTGCCATTTCCTTCTCCAAGGGGTCTTCCCAACCCAGGGATCAAACCCGTGTCTGAATTCTGTACTTATTAAATATTTTCGATGGAAATCAGATGAATTCCGAGACTCTTTACAGCAGTAATTTTCTTCAATAAAATGAGAGTGGTCACATGCATATGTGTGGATGTACTTTTTTTTGAAAGTTATATTTTGAGAATATTTTGTCTTCCAAATTTCAGGTGTAATCTCCCCCCAACCACAGGAAATGTTACCAATGATGTTGGCACTAAAACCAACCTGGTGACTCTAAATCCCAGTATTATAAACCTAAGGTAAGTCCCTCCAAGTTACATAACTGTTTCAAGACCACTTTTTTATTATTTAACCTGTTTTATTATTTAAACTGTCTGAGCCCTAATCTTGCTGCTGAGACTGACTGGAATGGCTTTGTAAGGAAAATACATAAGAATATATTAGTAATTTAGGTTGTGGCTCATAAGAAGTATGTCCAGTTGTACTTCTAATGTCATAAGTCAAGGGTTGCTAATCAAAACAGAACTTACTTATCTCTTCATGTTTTGCACCAGTACTGAAGTTTATAAAAAATTATTTCCCTTCAGAATTTTAATGTTACTGTTTTGTCTTGATAAAACTTTCTTGAAAAAACTTAGTCTACTTAGAAGCTTCAGAGAGTAAGCCTTAGAAGAACCTGACAAAATTGTCAGGGCACTTTGGGCAGTTTATCACTAAAAAATAATTCCCATATTTTGTTTTCCACAATGTCACTACTATGAAATATTGGCTGTTTAATAAAAATCCCTTTAAAAGTGAAAGTGTTAGTATCTCAGTTGTGTCCAATTCTTTGTGACCCCGTGGACTGTAGCCTGCCACACTCCTCTGTCCATGGGATTCTCCAGACAAGAATACTGGAGTGGGTAGCCATTCTCTTCTTCAGGGGATGTTTCTGATCCAGGGGTCAAACCCTGGTCTCCTGCATTGCAGGCAGATTCTTTACTGTCTGAGCCCCCAAGGAAGCCCCAAAATCCCATCCTTAGTTTTATTCAGTTGGTTTCATCCAAAGTGATTAATAATTGTTATTAGTAGAACATATCCCTCAAATAGTTCTAGTATGGCTTAAGAGAATATAAAATATTGTACCTGTCTCCCCAGAGTTTATTTTCTAAACACATGCACTTAGGTATACCAGTGTATTTACTGAGGCATTATTTAAATTTAGCACATATCACGGTCCATGGAGGAAATTTAAGATGCATATGTGTGTGTGTGTATGCATATAGATATTTTAGGTTTTCTAAAGCAGAGATCCCCAGCCTCTGGGATCTAATGCCTAATGACCTGAGGTGGAACTGATAAAATAATAATAGAAATAAAGTACACAATAAAGATACTGCCCTTGAATCATCCCCAAACCACCCCCACCTCCCAGTTCATAGAAAAATTATCTTCTGTGAAACCAGTCCCTGGTGCCAAAAAGGTTGGGGACTGCTGTTCTAAAGGAAATTGTTATTTTATAATAATATGTACACTTGCATACAGCTCAATGAATTTTTTTAAATGTACAGATAATTTAAGAGTGTGCTATGTTTGAGAAAATGTGTCAGTATCATACATTTGGAAGGTGTCTCAGTATTAAAAAGCAACCTCAGGAAAAAATTTCTGAGTTTGAAGATAAAATAATTTTTAAAAATGTATGTCCAGCAAGGATATTGCTCTGTAAGAAGGTAGAAATGAAAGAATAGATATGCCAAGAAAGAAATGGAGACCTAACCCTTGATATTTATTATACAGGATGCTTACTTAACCCTAATTTCTCTGAATCTTCTGTTTGTCTCTTTTATATACAGTGACATAACTGGTTTTGTTTTTTGGTCAGTGGTGAATCCAGCTTCATGTTACCCAGACTGTTCCTTTGATGATTATTGTTAAAATCACAATGTTTTAAAAATTTGGCAGATACGGGAACTTAAAGGAAAAGAAAGCAGTATTTCTGGAGGACGTTGCAGCCTATGGAGATGCTTTCGTCCTTCTGCCTGCGTTTTCCTTCAGGGCCAATACTGCGGCCTCTTTTAAGGTATACCACACACTGAAGGAGTCTAAAGCAAGACAAAAGGTTTTATTTTTCCATCCCAAGTACCTGAAAAACCTTGCACTCTTCTGGAGGACTAAAGGTGTGACCGAATATCGCCTGTCCTCCGGCTTGATGATCACAAGCGTGGCAGTCGAGCTGTGTGAGAACGTGAAGCTGTATGGATTCTGGCCCTTCTCTAAAACTGGAGAGAACATGCCTGTCAGCCATCACTACTACGACAACGAGTTACCTAAACGCGGTTTCCACGAGATGCCCAAAGAGTATAAACAAATTCTCCAGCTTCACATGAAAGGCATCCTCAAGTTACAGTTTAGCAAATGTGAAACAGCCTGAATGCCTTTAAATGGGCATCATGTTCACATAATGCAGTTGGTGAGTAACAATATTCCCAAACACCAAGAGAGAGGGTTGTAGGGTTTCATAGGAAGAGTCCCAAAATTTGGTTGGCTCCATGCTCCACACTACGTTTGCAACCTTAGCAACTCGTTTAATTGTTCTGATCTTCAGTTTCTCTTCCTATAAAATGGGAATCATGAAATCTAACTCATATTAGGAAAATGTGATAATCTATGAAATTTTTGGCAAGTATTTGGTGTGAGGTAGGGACTCTAAGAATATTTCTTTGTTGATATTTTTAACAACCATTTTCACCCGCACCAGAGATATATTAAAAGGTAGGCTGTCTTAAAGACTCTTTTTGGAGAGAATAGCTGAGTTGCCTAGTACCACTGCAATTCTTTCTCTGGCAGGAACCTCTATTATCCATAAAATCTTTCCTGCCTTTCTTCCTATCTTAAAAAGTACATATAAGAAAATTGTTTACTTAAACAAAAAGCCTTTTGTTATTCAGGAATGACTTCTTAGGCTTCTAATTACATTCACTTGTGTCTTGAACTGCACTGTTGTAGTGGTTGGATTTAGGCCAATTCTTTTCCTCTTTTACATTTAAAAATCACTCTTTAACATACCTATATTTACTACTTCAAGGGCAGTTACAGTTTTTCTTATCTGTTGTCTTGTCTGTAGGGAAAAGCTGCTTCATGCTGACCCTTTCCCAAGCTCTGTGAGGGAGATATAAAAAATGAAAGGCCTGCAGGAAGGAAGAGTTGTGTGTTTTGTAAACACATTGATGTGCATTTTGTAAACACATTGTGCTCATTGTTCACTAAAGCTTTGAGGAGACAGTACTGTGAGGAATGAAACAAGAATGATTCAGTAGATTTCAGTGAAATCTATTTCAGAGTAGAGGTGGTTTCTGAATTAAACCTAGTAAAGGAGGAAGGCCTCACCAAATGAAGAAGAATCTAGGTAGAGGAAATTTGATCGGAGAGAAAGCAGTTCCCTTGATTCTGGTTGAAGTTATTTGAGGGTAAATCATGGTCTTTGCCCCCCAAACTTCCACATGATGGTGGGATATATAGCCCATGGGGGTGGTGGGTTGGACCCACATCTGTGAAATGGGAATAATACCAAGCTGATTGATTTCATAGGAAAGTCGTAAAAACTAAAACCCAGAGAAACTTAATTCTCAGCAAGGAAAGGTGTACGTTTACATGAGAACTAAGACTAATCATTTAAACACCAATATGAAATAAAGCTTAAGGAGACATTGAATACTAGCATTTTCACTGCACTCCCTTATATTATGATGATACATGTTAATGTAGTTTATCCCTGCAGCTATTGAATAAGTTATTTGACTTAAATAAGTAATTACGTGCACACTTTCCTACTCATTTTTGTACCAGTGTGAGAAGAGCAGAAATGGACAGCACAACAAATTCATTATGAATATAGTTCTGAATTCTTAACTTAGCCAGATTATTGTTTTATTCAACATTCACAAAAGAAAAAAAGAATCTGAACATTCACTTGTAAGAACACTCTGCTGCCAACTGCTTATTTTGCAAAACTAATCTTTAATTTTTAGTTTGATTGTAGTTGACTTTTGTGATACTTTTCTTAATTCACATTCTCATTTATTCTTCTATAGCAAATGAAACCTATTACCTCCATAAATTGGTTTAAAAGTTCATATATAAATATTTTCTAAAAGAACCATGCTTTTAGTTGCATAGAGTCTAATTTGTGTATCCTTTTGTAGCAATGAATAAATGACTGTTTTCTACTGCTTCTAATGTGTCTAATTAGTTTTTAAAAATCTGCTAGCAGGATTGGTAATGTCTCTATCATGTTATTAGCAGTGATTATGAAAAATAGATTGGAACACTCTAGTATTTTATAGTTTAGTAAAATGTTTCCCTCAAAATGTTTTCTGCTGGGTAGAAACTTCAACTTTGCTTTTTGATGACACTGAAAATACATGATTGATAAGTAAAAATAATAGAATATATTGAAATAAATCATTAAATATATAACATGGAGAATTTATAAGTTATTTTAATAAAAATCACATATGATTAGGACATTTAGAGCTTACTTAAGTTTTTCCTATTTTAACTTTGGATGTTTTGTCTAGAATATTAAAATAGAATTTTCAGTGTCACTGATAAGAATTTTGGAAATACTCAAAATAGTGTGAAAGCAAGGAGCATTGTCCCAAAGATACCCATGTCCCAGTAAAATATCAGTAGAAAAACTTAAATTGTGGAGGACATGGTATATCTTTTGCCATGAACACAACTGAAGTTGATTTCTTGTTTCACATTTGCATTAACGTTTGTGTTGCCAGCCTCAAAACATGTTGGTGTTTTTACAGCCATCCTACCTAGATTTACATTAGCCAAAACTGAGGTCTCAAACAACATGTATGTTGTTTGTATTGATTCCTGAGTTGGTCTGAGTTGTTGTGAAATCACAAGAGCTTGTAGTTACCTGTCCTTGTCTGAAACTCTCTTCACTTCTCTAGTGTCCTCAGAGTTGTCCTCAGAAATAAATGGGATGGGAGGATGGGGTTCACATGATATTATCAAAATTCATGTTCTGTTATACTTTTGTTGTTATTGTTCAGGCGCTAAGTCGTTTCTGACTATTGTCCTGCATTGGTAGGCAGGTTCTTTACCACTGAGCCACTAGCGAAACTCCTTATTATACTTTAAAAAGTTTAAAACAATCTGTTTTGGAACAGTAGGATGTTACTGGAGCATCACAATGGAACACATAGAAGATCATCGTCTGCCAGGAAATGTTATCATGTAATCTATCAGCTGTGTGAATTGGAAATCATAAGTAACAATTTTTGTTCTGTAATGGTGAGCTATTACATGTGTTTCACCAAGATCCAAACAAAAAGAGAAACTCTGAACTCCATTCTACAGATTTAGTGATTCACCAAGTCTGACATGACACTCTCAAGAAATCTCTGAATGTAATGAACACTTGTTAGATGAGTGAGTTTGATCTGCTCTTAAATTTCAGGTACATCTATAGGCATGGAAAACATAGTCAGTACTGGTGCTAGCCATTACCAAACCTTAGTTAGGACTCCAACTCATAATACTATCTGCTCCCAGTTTCTAAGGGAAATACCGGCTTGGTTGATTTCATTTTCTATTTGTTGTTTAGCATCATGGGGCAATGTAAATGAATAATAAGAGCCCAAAATAATTTCTATCAAAATCCAAGGGTAAAGGCAGAAATATTTATTTAAGCACATAAGAATGCTGTATGGTCCCTGGGAAGGATTCCATGAATAACTGCATGGAGTTAAATTTTACACAATGTAATAGTCCTTGAAGTCTCTGCTGTTTTTCCCTACTAACAAAAGGCAAGATAGATCATGACTTTCATGAAAGAAGATTTCCTTCTGCATATAAATTCAAACCCAGTAAATATGTGGGCACTCAGCCAGATAATCAGCCAAGGACATTTTTTTTGAGGAGTTACTATGTATAGAATACTGGAGTAAGCCATAAATCAAACCTGTTTGGGGCAAGATTTTTCCTTGCTTGCAAAAAAATTTACCAGTTAAATACTATATTGTGTCAAGTACCTTGAATCATCCCATAAATTTCAGAAAGCTTTGGGAAAATTGGAAAGTTTTGTGTAACAGGTATAAATAGCTACTACAGAAGGATAATTATAATGCAATGTATAGCATAGTTATGACAGTAAAAACATCACATGCAACGTGACACGGAGACACATTATTCTGCTACTAAGCCTTGAAGGAATTGCAGGAATTCACAATATCTGAAGCACTGGACCTAATTAGACTATTTCTTTCTTTATTCTTGATTTTTAAAAATCCACTTAGAGCCTCTGCATGAGTTCAGGGTTTACTGTCTGCATGTGGCTTCAGAAGGTTGACTCCAGAGTGAGCAGTCATCATTATCCTCCCGAAGATGGATGGCCAGGAATATTTTTCTTGCCCATCTCATCTGGATCATCACTCTTCCAAGAGCATTCTTCTTTTTATATATATAAAAAAGTGAGTGATGTATGATAGAGAAACATCACTTTATATAATGGAGAAAAGATCAACTCTTCAGCAGATGGTATTGGTGATATGGAAAAAAAGACAAATTTCTATAATACATTGCACTGTAGAAAAAGTTGGACTCTAGGCAGATTAAAGAGGGTTTAAAGGAAAAACTGCAGAGCTAATAGAGCAAAATGTAGGTAAGGGGCTGTTCTCTTTAAACATAACCCCGAAAGAATTTTTAATTAGGTTAAGAAATGATGACTATGGCTATGTTAAAATGAAGAATTTCTAGTCAGTGAACAACACCTTAAACAAAGCTAACAGGCAGTGACAGGACGGCATAGCTTTTAGCAATGGTAAAATTAATGACATTAATATAGAAACATTCTAGGAACTACAAATCAACAAATAAAATATGAGAAGCTCAATATAAAAATGAACAAAGAATAAGAATGTGCTCTACAAAGAGAAGAGCTGAGCAGCTAATAAGAATGGAAAGTGATGCTCAAGCTTACTAATATCTGAGAAATAAAAATGAGATCTATTTATTATATTGCTGAGAATTTGTAAGATCATTAATTCAGCCAGTTTGGAAAGCAGTCTCAAAGTACTGAGATAGTAAAATTAATTATTTGTCCTATGGCCCAGCTGTTCCACCTTTCACATCTGTGACTCAGAGAACTTCCTTTGTAGGTCCACAGGGAGACAAGTGTTAAGGTATTTATTTCAGGGACTTCCCTGGTGATCTAGTGGCTGAGACTCTGCCCTCCCAATGCAGGGGGCCTGGGTTCAATCCCTGGTCAGGGAACTAGATCCCACGTGCCACAACTATGACCCAGTGCAGCCAAATAAATACTTTAACAAATAGTATCAGAAACATGAAATATTTTAAAAATATACTTATTTCAATATTGTTTGCAGTAGCAGGAAGTTGGTCTCCCAGATATCCTTCTCTAAGGGAGTACATGAGTTAATTTTGATAAATACATAGTATGGAATACAATGCTCTCAATCAGAAGCAACTTACTGATGTGTATAGAACCAGGATAAATCCTTACAATACAGCATAAAAGGGAAAATAAAAGTTATAGAAAATGCCATTAAAATATGTATTAAAACACATACACATGTATATATTACATGTACACATACATATGTATGTACATGCATATTCAAAGACATATTAAATGCAGGAAGAGTGCCTAATTAGGAGGGGGAAATGGGACTGGATTTAGGGATAAAATGGGAAATTAAGGGATAAAATGAATAAAAAATGCAAGGAAAGGACCTTGCAGGGACAGCAGCTACCAAGTAGGCCATAAATGAAGAGCCTGATTAACAGCTCACAACCCAAGGCAAAATTAAAGTAATACAGAATGAATAACATATTAATTTAAAAAGAGTAAAAGTTCTAAAATAGCATAGCGTATTTTCTCTTTTGTCCCAAGAGGGAGAGGACAGACATCCTGTGGTAGAAAAATAGTAGTGCTAAGGAGATATGTTTTACAGAAGGGGAAAGTGAAGGTTGCTCAGTCCTGTCCGATTTTTTGCGACCCCATGGACTGTAGCCCACCACTGGGCTCCTCTGTCCATGGAATTCTCCACTCAAGAATACTGGAGTGGGTGCCATTTCCTTCTCCAGGGGCTTTTCCCAACCCGGGGTTTGAACCTGGGTCCCCTGCATTGCAGGCACATTCTTTAGCATCTTAGCCACTGCAGAAGGGGAGACGTGGTACAAACGAATAGGAAAAAAAATACACACATGGAAGTGAACACTCATATGGTGCCAAGTATTATGCTGCCCAGGTTTGATCCTTGGGTTGGGAAGATCCCCTGGAGAGGGGAATGGCTACCCACTCCAGTGTTCTTGCCTGGAGAATTCCATGGACAGTGAGCCTGGTGGGCTATAGCCCATGGAGTCACACAGAGTCGACTAACAAGTACTGTGCTGGTTACTTATATGTGATATCATGTTTAATAAGACAAGCCTTTGATACGAATGTTCTTATTCTCACATAACATACAAATATAGATGAGACTCAAATAGGTAAGTAGCTTTTGTAAGGTTACATTGTAAGAGTAAGGCTAACATTCAAACTTCCATGTTTGACTTTAAAGACATATTTCACCAGGAAGCCATCTTCAAATCAAAATAATATATATATATATTATCCCAAAATGTTTTCTTATGCTTCTTTTACTTAGCGTAATAATTAATATTAAGATTCACTCATGTTGTTTGTGTGTCAGTAGTTTATTCCCCTATTTACTGAATAGACATCTATTATATGGATGTACAAGAACTTGTTTATCCGTTCACCCATTGATACATGTTTTAGTTGTCTCCAGTTTTTGGCTGTTACAAATACTGCTGTCCTGGACATTCATGCACAAGTCTTTGTTTGGACACATAGTTTTCATTTCTTTGGTGCCAGTATCTAGGGTTGGAACAGCTGAATCTCATAGTCAGTGTATGTCTAATACTTTTTAAAAATACCAAACTGTTCTCCAAAGTTGTAACATTTCATGTTTTTATCAGCAGCCTATACCAGTTGTGGTTACCTTATATCTTTGATAAAATTGTATATGTTCAGTCTTTTTAAAATTTTCAACATTCTGTTGGGTATTTAATTATTTCTCCTTATTTTAATTTGAATTTTCTTTATGATTATCTTTTCAGGTGTTTATTTGCTTTCTACATATCTTCTTTGGTCAAGTGATCATTCAAATATTTTGACCATTTTTTGATTGAATTTCTTTATTATGGAGTTCTAAGGAAATTCTTGATACAAAGCTTTTGTCAGATATGTTTTATAACTACTTTCTTTTAATTTGTGGTTTACCTTTTCATTTTCTTAATGGTGCCTTCAAAAGTTAATAATATCACTAAAGTTTAATTTATTGAAAGTTTAATTTTACAGTTTGTGCTTCTTGTTTCAAATTTAAGAGTTCTTTGACAAAACCAAGGTCACTAAGATTTTTTCCTGTTGTCTTCTAGAAGGTTTATACTTTGACTCTTGTGTATAACCTTATGAGTCACTTTGAATTAATTATGTGTGTGTTCATAGTGTGAAGTAAGGGTCAGTGGATTTCAACTATAAAAACTTAATTACCTTAATTTTTATAGTTGCTTAAGGTAATTAATATGAGACCTATTTTTGTTTTTAACATGGGAGTTAAGTGCTGTAGATTTTCCTCCAAAAACTTTAGCTGCTTTCCACAAATTTTGATATGTCATGTTTCGTTCTTCATGGAATTCAGAAATGATTTCTGACTGACTTTTCACTTATTCTTTGTACCAAAGGTTATTTAGAAATATGTTATTCAGTTTCAAATATTTCTGAATTGTTCCCGATATACTGCTGTAGATTAGGTTAATTTCAGTATGGTCAATGAATATACTTTGTAAATCCATTTAAATTTATTATGACTTTTATGGACCAGAAAATGGTCTTTCTTGGTAACTTTTCTCTGTGCACTTGATAAGAATGTATATTGTGATGTTGCTGGGTAGAATGTTTTACTAATGTTCAATTATCAATTAGATCAGCTCAGTTGATATTATTGTTTACATCTTCCATATCTTTCTTTATTTTCTGTGTACTAGTTTTGCCAGTTAGTGAGAGAAGAGTGTTAAATCCTTGACTATAACTATGGACTTAACTATTTCTTCTTGCAGTTTTATCCATTTTTGCTTTGTGTATTTTGTACCTCTATTAATAGGTGCTTAAATGTTTAGGGTTGTTATGTTCTCTTGATAAATAACCTTATTATCATTCTGAAATTATCCTCTTTACCCCAAGTAATATTATATTCTCTGAGATCCATTATGATATTATAATAGCCACTCCAGCTATTTTTAGTTATATAATTAGCATATCTCTTAGCATGTCATTTTACCTTTAACTTATTTGTTTGTTTATACTTAAAGTTGTTTTCTTATAGACAGCAAATTTTGGTTCTTATGTTTTTTATCTAAACTGAACATCTGCCTTTCATTCATGTGTCTATATCATTTAGATTTAACCTCACACATTTTACTTCTACATATATTATAAACTGCACTGTGCTATGCTGTATTTTTGTTTTGTTTTAAACTGTCAGTTACCTTTAAAAGTTTTTTTAAAGAAAATATTTAGTATTTACCCACACACTTACCATTGTCAATACTCTATATTTTGTGTAAATCTGCATTTTCAATGAATATTATTTCTCTGAAGGATTTCCTTTAATATTTCTTATAGGACTGGACTGCTGGTGATAAATTCCTTCAGTTTTTATACAGTTTTTGAGGACATGTATATTTCCCCATTGTTTAAAATCTTTTTTTTTTAAACTGGGTTGACAGTATATGTTCTTTTAGTATTTTAAAGATAGTACTCCTCTCCCTTGTGACTTGCATTGTTTCCAATGAGCAGTTTGTTGTCATTCTTACCTTTGTTCCCATGTACATGATGTTTCATTTTTCCATCTGGTTTATTTTTTCTATCACTAGTTTTAAGCAGTTTTATTAATATGTGATTTGGTATAATTTTCTTTTTTGTCCTTGAGTTTCTTTGAGTATCTTGCATCTGTGGACTTAACAGCTTTCATGAAATTTGGAAAGTTTGGGCAATTATTCAGTTATTTTCAAATATTTTTTGTCTTACACTTTATTTTTGGGGAGGAGGGTCTGTTTTTCTTTGGATAGTTTCTATTCCATCTTCAAATTCACTGCTTTTATTTTACTGTTTCTAATCTGGTATTAATCTTATTTAGTATATTTTTCATTTTAAACATTGTGGAAGCTTTGTGTCTTTTTATACCTTTCATGTCTATATTTAGTGTGCTTGTGTGTTTATTTCTCTAACTTCTGAAACATGTGAGATATACTTATAGCTCTTTCAGTGTCTTTTCCTACTAATTCTATAATCTTTGTAATTCTTGAATCTGTTTCTGCTGAGTTGTATTTTCCTGCTTCTTTAAATATCTGGTGATTTTTTTTTCTGGTGATATTTTTATTGAATGCTGGACACTGTACATTTTGTTTTGGTGTGTGTTAAATATTTTGGTATCCTATAAATGTCTTAAGATTTTTTTCTGGGAAGAGATTAAGTTATCTGTAAAGAGTGTGTTCCTTCTAGAGACTTACTTTTAGTTCTCATTAGTTGGAATCATAGCCGCACTTATCATAGACTCTACTCAGCGTCTCATGAATTACAAGATATTCCTTTCTATTTGGTGGGGACGTGAATTATTCCTGGTCTTTTAAGTTTCAGGACTTTTTCCTCTCTTTTCTGGTGATTCTCTCCCCAGATTCAGGTAATTTCCTCCCTTGAATGTGCTTGTCAATCCTCAGCTGTAGACCAGAGAACACTGCAGAGATTTCTCTCCATGAAGCCTTCTCCACTCTGTATCTACCTTGGCATCCCCAGGCCCCTGAATCTGTAACATCGACTCAGAGAATTCACTGGACTCTGCGTTTTCCCCTCCCTGTGCTGTGGCCTAGAAAGCATTTGGCAATAAGTTAGGGGAATTGTAGGACTTACCTGCTTTGCATCCCTTTTTCTCTAGGATCACCATCTGGAGTTGCTTAAGGTCCGGTGTCTGAAAACCATTGTTTCATTCATTTTGTCTATATTTTAGTTGTTTCAGACAGGAAGTTAAATCCAGTACTTGTTACTCTGTCTTATCCAGAAGCAGAAATTCCCTTATGATTTTATTTTTACATATAATTGACCAGGGGATCTTGGCAGAAACTAATGCCCGTGGACAGCAATTTGTTTTATATATATATATGTGAATATTGAAACACTCCAGTCAGTCAATAACGTTTGGTAACAAAAGACAAATTCATACGTAAATACATATCTGGTCAATAATATATTTATAGTGTTTGCCTCTGGTCAACAGTGTTTGCCACCTGTCTTTTCTTGGAGTTGCTGGGAATATTTTTGAGGCTTTCCCTTTGCCCATCTGAAATTTGAGCCTGTTTTTAAATTTTTTTTTAACTTCTTATTTTGTATTGGGATATAGCCAATTAACACTGTTGTGATAGTGACATCAAAGGGACTCACCCATACACATATATGTATCCATTCTCCCCCAAACCCCACTGCCGCCATCCAGGATGCCACATAACACGGGGCAGAGTTAGTTCCCTGTGCTATACAGCAGGTCCTTACCAACTGGTTATCCATCTTAAATATAACAATGTGTACCTGTCAATCCCAAACTCCCTAACTATTCTTTCCTCCCCGCTTCCTTCCCCCGGGCACCTATAAGTTCATTCTCTAAGTCTGTTGAGTCTGTTTCTCTTTTGTAAATAAGTTCCTTTGTATTTTTAGATTCCACATATAAGAGATGTCATATGGTGTTTCTGCTTCTCTGTCTGACTTACTTCACTCAGAATGACAGTCTCTAGATGCGTCCATGTTGCTGCAAATGGCGTTATTTCATTCTTTTTGATGCAAGCCTGTTCTTTTAAACCCAAGGTGCTATATAATAGACTACCAAGTCAGTGAGATCCCAAGGAACTAATTTTATTATGAGAATATAATTAAAATATTTAGTTCAGTGGTTATTACACACTTGGCACCTATATAAGAATTTGGCTTATGTTATCTTATTTAAACCCAAATCTGTGAGGTAGATTATATTATCTCCACTTTATATATGAGAAAACAGGCTAACAGGGGCTAGAAAACGTGCCCAAAGTTGCGTAGTATACAGATGTCAGAGTCAGTTTTCAAGTTTAGGCTGTATAACCTAAGCTTGTATGTTTAATTAATATTTTAATCCTCTCTTTAGTTTATTATGGTTGATGTTGTTTTGTTTGGAAAAATGAAAGTATCTAAAATTTTTAAATTTTAGTATTTTACCTTCACTCCATTGGGTCTTTCTTGTGTTATTCTTCTTAATAAATTCTAAATTTTTGCTTTTCTAAATTATGGAATTATGGCTCAGGCTTACACTGTAAATTTTAACATATTCAACTATATTCATTTTAAAGTTTATTGAGATGTATTCAATATGTTAAATTCCCCTGAGTTCTTTTTGAAATGAGCATTTAATATGATAAATTAATTTCTTTTATCAGCCTGATTCTATTTTATTTGTTTTGAGGTATGTCTATGTAACTGTGCAGTGAAATCCAATAGTACCAATGCATTATTAT
Organism: Odocoileus virginianus; assembly: GCF_023699985.2. Lineage (NCBI taxonomy): Eukaryota > Metazoa > Chordata > Mammalia > Artiodactyla > Cervidae > Odocoileus > Odocoileus virginianus. The sequence goes on along the minus strand of NC_069682.1, from coordinate 29,010,697 downwards.
TCTATTCCTTGTCTTTTGGGACCTCAAGGAGATTTAGAATTCTTAGCTCAGCTATAAAAATGTGTTCATTAGCGACTAGTATCACCAGTTTTATATGATACGGAAATGCGAGCAATCAGAAATTAAGGCTGTTAAAGATTTGCCAAAGTTAAGTGTTAGCAAAGTTATCAGCAGGTACTCAGTGTTCCAGGCAAGCAGCACCTCAAGCCGGATATCATTTACTGAAAGCTTGTGTTGCTTCAAACACCGTACATAAAACTTAACTTGTGTTGAGAATTCTTGCAAGATTGCAATGGAGCTGTCAATCTGATTTTCACAGGTTAGAAAATGACTCAGGAAGATCAGAGGGCTTTCAGCTGTAAATATCAAAAAACCTCACCGAACTTGGCTTAAATTCTGTCAAATTCTTGGCCACAGATGTAGAAGTCCAAAGATGGGGCAACCTAAGAACTTTGGTTCTGGCTTCATCTCTCTGAGAGAGCTTTAGTCTGGCTCACCTCTGTGTGTTGCCTTCATCTTAAGACTGGTGTTGAGCAAAGCAGCACAGCAGGCTGCATTATATGTGCATCTGTGCATCTGTACATTCCCAGGGAAGGGAGTCACTTCTTTCTATTTTATGTTGGCAGAGAGCTGACTAGCAATGTTGTGATAGTTTCAGGTGCACTGCAAAGGGACTCAGCCATACGCACACATGTATCCATTCTCCCCCAAAGTCCCCTCCCGTCCAGGCTGCCGCGTAACATTGAGCAGGGTTCCCTGTGCTGTACAGTAGGTCTTCATTGGTTATCCATTTTAAATAAAGCAGTGTATACATGTCAATCCCAAACTCGTTAACTATCCCTTCCTCCAACTTTCCCTTTGGTAACCATAAATTAATTCTCTAAGTCTGTGAGTTTGTTTCTCTTTTGTAAATATGTTCAATGTTTATCACTTCTTTTTAGATTTCTCACATAAGGGGTGTCATATGATATTTGTCCTTCTCTGTTGAGAGTCACTTCTTGACACTGTCCCAGAAGATAGAAGGAAGAGCTTTACCCAAAGCACAAGCAAAACTTTCCTTGTTTCTCATTTGTTCAGATTGGTCACATGTACATTCCTGAGCCAATCATTGGCAGAGGGAATAAAGGGGATTTAAAGTTAACCTTTTTAAGAAGTCCTATGGTTTTGAAGGGAGACAGGTGGTGTGTCTGAGAAAATTCAGAGTTTTGTTGGGAAGAAGGAAGAAAAGATTTTGGATGAGCATCTAACCATATTTGCTGCAAGCAATCTTCCATCTACTAAGTGACTGAACTAGAGTTCAGGCACAGATAGTTTGACTCCAAATTTCACGTTCTTTCTCTCAAGCTCTGGAGATTTTTAGTACACCATCCTGCTGATCGAAGAGGAAAGAGACTTGTGTGACATTTAAAATTTTTTCATATGATCAGTTACTAGAAATTAGATGCTTTCATTTCAGGAGCAAGTCTTACTTGAATGATGCCTTTTCATTTTCCTTTTGAACACAGATCCCTCTTCTCTGTTAATCAAAATGTAATATGTAGGCTCCTGTACTCCTTATTTGTTTTACTTGTAAGACAATGACTTGATTAATTTTCATCCAATATGTAAAGTGAAATGTTTGCTCATGTGAAGTCTTATAAATAGCTATTAAGACTTTTTACCTTAGAGTAGACTTTCTGTGCTTCCTGATTTTTGGGGTAATTAGAATGATATTTTAACAACTTTGTCTAAAGAACCCAAACCTGATGGCTCCCCAGAACAGTATTTGCCCATTAATTATTTACACAAGTTGCTCTTCTAAGAATCATGAAATTCCCTATGTATCAGTAGCACCATAGTGATTCTGGTCATAGAATCTAGTAATAGACATTTCTGAAGAGAAAGCCTTCTTCCATTTGGTATCTAAGGCAATGAACCAAAGCAATAGTTCATTGAACATTTATTATTAATAATAATATGTCCTAGTTTACCCAAGTAGTTCTAGGTTATCCCCCTTTATTCTCAGAGATGTCCAGTTTGTCCTGGTAACATAGTACCAGGTTTTTGGAAATTAGAATTTCATAAACAGGATTGGGTGGGGCTGTAAACCATATAACTTAGTGAAAAGTTTAAAGTTCAAGTTTTGAAAACTTAAGAGATGTGATATTTCCACCTCCCTGAAATATTGTTCCAGTGACAAAAAGGATGCAAATATTCTGGAACAGACATTATAGGGGCTATGTAGCTTTATGAATATACTTAGTGCCACTTAAATGTACAGTTGAAAATAATAAACTAAACTTTAAGTGGACATTATATCATGCACAACTTAGTGTATGTAACAAAAAGTACACATTAAAGATGGACTTGGAGGGGAGAAAAGGAAGGCTCCAGTGATGCTACTGGAACTAGGGCTGCTTGTTGTCTGAGATTCAAGAGAGCAGTGCTACCTGGTCCCATTGGAGGGTGAAGTTCATGAGAACATCACATGCTAAAAATTCCACAGTTTCAAGATAAATTTTAATGTCTGACAAATTTCCAATCCATTCAGTCTCATTTAATAAGTATCTTTGGACATATGTAGTTGTTTTATAATTAAACAGAGCACTTCAGTAATAGTCCGCTTTATAATGGTTGTAGTTACAAAAGTTGAATGCCATTGAGCAGTTACAATTATTCATTAAGGATAGCATCAGCATATTTTATTATCATAGTGGATGTCATTTAGGTGGGCCCTCGGCTAGTTCTAATGACCAAACCAAAAATTTGTGATCAACCATGAGCAGTAAATAACTTTTAAGATTTGTGTCATTACTTTTTTTAGTTATTGTTTATTTCATTGAGTTCTCTGAGGATGTTACCAGCATTATTCTCATTTTACAGATGAGAACATTGAGGTTTCCAAACAGCAAGTAACTTGAACTGGATTATACAGCTGATAAGCAAAAGACAAGAGAAATGACTTTTTAAAAACTTTTTCTTTTGAATTATTTCAGCTTACAGAAAATGAACAGAAATAGTAATCCTTCATGTGCAATCCAACCATTGATTTAAGGATAAAGTGAAGATCTCATGATCCTTTACTCTAAGGCAGCATGTATTTTCTAAAAACAAAAGCACAATTTAATTAGTAATGAACTTCAGGAAACAAATTTCCTTCTTAACTAATATGTTAATTTATGAAGAACAAGACTGTTATTTACATACATAATCATTGAATCCTTGTGTGGATCTTGATCCTGAGAATAATGTTTTCTAGGTTTTGCTGTCCTGTGGCATATTTATAGTCAAACAGCAAGTGCTAAAGACCGTTCTAATAATAATAATTATTATTAGAATTCACTTTGAGTTGGCTTTTTAACAGCCTATATGGCCTCTGGATGCAAATGAGGATAAGAGATGGTAGTCCACAGGTTTCTTCCTCCACAGTTTTATTCAGTAAAGTTACTGCTGTGAATCCAAACAGAATCCTTGAATCTTCAAATGTCTCTGACCCCTATAAGCCTTCAGAAAATGTGAAGGTGGTTCACTTTGTCTCTGGCTTTCCAAGGGTTATGACAAAGACTGGAAGATGTTATGGTTCCCCAGTTTTCACTTCTCTTCCAGAATAGTGAAGTGAAGTCGCTCAGTAGAGTCCGACTCTTTGTGACCCCATGGACTATAACCTACCAGGTCCATCCATGGGATTTTCCAGGCAAGGATACTGGAGTGGGTTGCCATTTCCTTCTCCACCAGAATGGTGAGCCTGCTTTAAATACTTCCTTGAGCAGGGAACTCTGAAGTCTCCTAAGGCACGTATTCTAGGATGTTTTTCTTCCTCTCTGTAATATATGTCAGAACCGGTGCATTGTGACCTAGATGACTTCATAAAATATCCTGAGTCAAGCCACATGTTTGCTAGTATTTTGTGATCTCTCAACATTGGCAACATTGCAAGACAAGGCCCCCAAACAATCCAACTCTGCACATAATTCATCACAAGTGACAAATTGGACTTTTAATTCAAGTTCCTCAGTAGATACAGGGTAAAAGTGTCTGTATGGCATCAGACACTTAGAGGTATGATTTGTCAATCTCTGAGATACACAGAGTTGTAAAGCACTTTTTATTTAATAGTGAGCAGTGTAAAATGGCATTTTTTTCTTTAAATATTTTAATGTAGTTGATTTATAATACTATGTTGGTTTCTACTATACAGAAAAGTGGTTCAATTATACATATCTATTCATTCTTTTTTATATTCTTTTCCATTATGGTTTATCACAGGATATTGGATATATTTCCCTGTGCCATACAGCAGGACCTTGCTGATTATCCATCCTCTCTATATAATAGCCTACACCTGCTAACCCCAGCCTCCCAATCCTTCCCCTGCAACCTCTTCTTGGCGACCACAAGTCTGTTCTCTATGTCTGTGAGTCTGTTTCTGTTTCATAGATAAATTTATTTGTGTTATATTTTAGATTCCACATATGAGAGATATCATATGGTATTTGTCGTTCTCTTTCTAACTTACTTCACTTGGTATGATATCTCTAGGTCTGTCCATGTTGCTGCATGAATGGAATTTCTGATACTAAACATCAGTCTAACCTCAGATACTTCTTATAAGGTAGATTCCTGAGAAGAAAGTGATATTTTATTTTTCATATATGTAAGATCTCAAAGCTTAAAGCTGTCCTTATCTTTGAGTTTCCAGTGTTTCCATTCCATATCAGACCCACTGAATTTACGAACATGACTCAATCCCCCTAACTAGCAGTTGCCAGGTCTCAGAATAGATCTCAGGGATGTGTACTTTTAGGGGTTTTCTGCCCTTCCTCTGAAGTTTTTTAATTTATCCCCCCAAAATCAGCAAATGAGGGAAGAGTATTTCATCCAAGATAAGAATAAACAAACAAACCAGAAAAGGAGATTTTAGAAGCAAGGTAATGTTGAAATGATTTTAGATACAGCTAATTATTAATATTTCTTCAAGTTGCCTTAAAAACGTTTGGAAGTAGTTGCCTCTAAACTGTAAATAAATATTTTTTCTTCAACATTAAATAATCTAAGAGCTAAAATTAGTCCAAACTTGAGGAAAGAAGACTTCAAACTACAGTAAGAGAACATATTGTTTTTTACTGGTGAATTTGTCTTAGGATGAGGTCTGTGATACTGCTTTTTTTTTTTTTTTTGCCAAGTAGTTCAACTCCTGGGACTTCACGATAAGGACATTCTTTTACAAAGCTGTCTTTGATGGTCAAATACCATTTTCCTCCATTTCCTTTCTGAAATGTATTGAGGTTTTAGTTCTCAAATGTAGTTGCTATAAGAACTAATTTTTAAATGTATCATTGTTTTATGTGAGATCTAATGTGCCTTTCATTAATTTGCCAAAAGCTAGTAAAACATCTATTATGGGCTGCTTATAGGGATGCAAATATGGGACAGCTTGTTCTTTAAAAATTTAGATTCTTGGGACTTCCCTGGTGGTATAGTGGTTAAGATGCTGTGCTTCCACTGCAGGGGGCATGGGTTCTGTCCCTGGTCATGGAACTAAGATCCTCAGAGAACTAAGATCCCCTATGCCACATAGCGTGGCCAAAAAATGGAAAAAAATTTCAAATTCTAGGAGGAAGACTAACTTGTTAAAGAATTACGGTATAATGCAATGAAATGCCCAGAGAGCTCTAGAAACACAGAAGAGGTGCTGTAACTAGGCCTGGCTGCTGACTGGTAGATGAAGGTTTAAAATCCACGCAAAGGCACATGTCCAGGAATAACCAGAGGTTATGGACTCTTGCCGGAGAAGGCAATGGCACCCCACTCCAGGACTCTTGCCTGGCAAATCCCATGGATGGAGGAGCCTGGTGGGCTGCAGTCCATGGGGTCACTAAGAGTCAGACACGACTGAGCGACTTCACTTTCACTTTCCACTTTCATGCATTGGAGAAGGAAATGGCAACCCACTCCAGTGTTCTTGCCACTGGAATCCCAGGGACGGGGGAGCCTGGTGGGCTGCTGTCTGTGGGGTCGCACAGAGTCGGACACAACTGAAGCGACTTAGCAGCAGCAGCAGCAGCAGCAGCAGCAGCAGCAGCAGCAGCATGGACTCTGGCCAACCTTAATTTTATACTTACATGTTTTAATACGTATTAGTAGCACAGGTGTTCATTCTTCTCAAAATGAATTTATTTTAATCCCACCCGTGAAAGAGAGCCTCTGATATGGGTTTCAGTTTCTTAAATTACTTTTTCTCCTCTCCCTTTATGACCCCAGTTTCATCATCTCTAAATGTGAGAAAAATAAATGTCAGGACACATGGCTTTGGAGGCTATACACTGCCCCTCAGAGACACTGTTTCCATGGACCGATATGTGGGTGGCGCCCCCTGGAGTTTCCAGCTGGTATTAATAGTACTTACCTACAGGGCCGTGTGGAAGGTTTTTCCTTTTTCAAAAAATTGAATTATAATTGGTATACAATATTAGTTTCAGGTGTATAGCATAGTGATTCAGTGTTTTTACAGATTATATTCGCAAATTATCATAAGATAGAGGCTATATTTCCCTGTGCTGCACGATACCTCCTTGTTGCTTATCTATTTCATACATAGTAGTTTGTATTGCTTAATCTATCTTGCCCATCTCTTCCCTCTCCGCAGTGATAACCACAAGTTTGTTTTCTGTATCTTTGGGTCTGTTTCAGTTTTACTATATACATTCATTTTATTTTTTAGATTTCACATATAACTGATACTGTATGAAACTTGTGTTTCTCTGTCTGATTTACTTCCCTAGGCATAATAGTCTCTAGGTCCATCCGTGTCACTGAAAATGGCAGAATTTCATTCTTTTTTATGGATGAGTGGTACTCCATTGTGTATATAGCACATGTTCCATAATTATTCATCTACTGATGGACATTTGAGTTGCTTCTGTATCTTGAATATTATAAATAGTGTTGCTGTGAGCATTGGAGGGCATGTATCTTTTTGAAGATTAGTGTTTTTATTTTTTCTTGATACCTATCCAAGAGTGGAATTGCTGGATCATATGGTAGTTCTGTTTTCAGTTTTTTGAGGAGCTTCCTCCAACCTGTTTTCCATGGTGGCTGCACCAATTTACATTCCCACCAGCAGTATCCCAAGCTTCCCTTTTCTGCATATCCTTGCCAACATTTGTTATTTGTGGTCTTTTTGATGACAGTCCTTCTGAGGGGTATGAGGTGATATCTCATTGTGGTTTTGATTTGCTTTTCTCTAGCAGCATGAAGCATCTTCTTATGTGCTTGTTGACCATCTGTATGGTTTCTTTGGAAAAATGTCTGTTCAGGTCTTCTGCTCATTTTTTGCTTGGTTTATTTGTTTCTTTGATACTGAGTTGTATGAGTTATTTAATATTTTGAATATTAGCACTTTGTCAGTCATATCATTTGCAAATATTTTCTCCCATTCCAGGGGTTGTCTTTTTGTTTTGTTCATGGTTTCCTTTGCCGTGCAAAAACTTTTACATTTAATTAGATCCCATTTGTTTTTTTGCTTCTGCTTATTTTGCCTTAGGGGACGGATTGAAAAATATCACTGCAGTTCATGTCAATGATTAAGTGATCTATGTAAAGTGATTAAGCACAGTGGTAAGAACATAAGGATTCACTACATGTAGCCATTGCTGCTATTATTTATTATATTATTATTATTTCACATGCATTCTTTTTATATCCTTTAAAAATGTGAAATGGAGATGGATCAGTGAAGAAATCCAAAAGCTGTTGATCATCAAATATAACTCTAATGAAATAAAGCCAATATTATGTATTTTAAGAAACAACTATGCACTTATATTTCCATCATAGTTGTGACATGATTAACGTGACATTAATTGTGACAACATTGTAAACTGTCTTATACTTTATTGTGGTGTATAAATGATTGTCTTATATTTTTTATTTCCAAGTGGAGAAATTTTAGTAGGTGCCTGGAGCTTCTCCTACTTTATTTTTGTTACAGTATAATCTAGTCTACAAGTTTTAGAAATCTATACTTGAATTAAGTTATTTTTCAAAATAAATTAATAATAACTGGCTTCAAAGACATATTAGAATGGCTGAGTTTTTTACATATTAATAGTTGAAAGAGGTAAAATGCATTGGTGCTGCTTGCTTTCAAAATATAAATCTGATATTATTAAAATATTTTGGTAATTATGTTTTGTGCTTAAATTCTTGAAGAGCTATGAAAATGCATTTGGTTCATTATTGATCATTTCCTTACAACGCTGTGCCTATTTACTGATATTTTAATATCTGTGTATAATAATAAAGATGTGCTGAATGTATTTTTGTGCTTTCATTGATGTAAATTTTAAAACAGAGTATTTGTTTAATGAATTTCTCCAGATATTTAATTTCATGAGCTATTGTTAGACAGAATGTATTTACTCTCTTGCCATTTACATTTTAGGAAATTTCTGACATAAAGTACATCTGAGAAAAGTACATAAATACTTTTATCTGAAAATTATAAGAAAAAGTTAAATGAATTGGGAATATTAGATACTTATTTAGTGTAATGATAGCAAGCATCATAAACAAAAACCTCAAGATGTGTAACGTTTCAAACAGTACTGAAGTTTATTTCTAGTTTTTGTTAAGTCAATAGTAAGTGTTCCTTCCTACACTGCTGGTGAGAATATAAATTGGTACAGCCACTATGGAATACAGTATGGAAGTTCCTCAAAAAGCTGAAAATAGAGTTGTCATATGATCCAGCAATCCCATTCCTGGGCATATATCTGAGGAAAACTATAATGCAAAAAGACACATGCATCCCGATGTTCATTGCAGCACTGTTTACAATAGCCAAGACATGGAAGCAGCCTAAATGTCCATTGGCAGATGAATAATAATAAGATGTGGTACACATATAAAATGGAGTTATTACTCAGCCATTAAAAAAGGAATGAAACAATGCCATTTGCAGCAACGTGGATGGACCTGGAGATTATCATACTATGTGAAGTCAGAAAGAGAGAAACAAATACCATATGATATGACTCATATGTAGAATCTCAAATATGACACAGAAGAACTTATCTACAAAACAGAAACAGACTCACAGACATGGAGAACAGACTTGTGTTTGCCAGGGGGGAGGGGTGTGAGAGAGGGATGGACTGTGAGTTTGGGACTAGCAGATGCGAACTATTATGTACATCATGGATAAACAACAAAGTTCTATTGTATAGCACAGGGAACCATATTCAATGTCCTGTGATAAAGCATAATGGAAAAGAAAATGAAAAAGAATGTATATACATTTTTAACCATATCACTATGCTGTACAGTGAAAATTAACACACATTGTAAATCAACTATGCTTTAATAAAATAAATTCTAAAACAAAAAATAATATGTGTTCCTGATTGGTAGGAAGCTCACCTCCAAATGGTAATTTTAAGATTCTGACTCACTGCCTTTTGCGTTCTGCTGTCTTCAAGGCATGTTCTCTAAATTCATCCATCCACGTTTATTTAGAGAAAAAGACAAACATAGAGAAGTGCAGATTTGAGTACTTTTTGTGGGCCAGATCTAAGTATGGTGCCCAGCACTTCTGCTCACATATCATGGGCATAGTGACCTGGCCGTACCTAGGCAGAAGGATAAGCAGTGTCATCTTTCTAAGAAGGAAAGAGGTTTGGGTGAGTTGCTGAAACTCCCTACAAATCAGACATCCTTTGGCATACTTTTCCTCCACACACAGAACACACTCTCTCCTCAAAGAAGGACAACCCAAAATATCATATATACATGATTTATATAATATATATATGAAATATATAATATAAATAAAATTATAAATTATAATATATATTATATAAATATATGAAATGTAATGGTATTATACACATAAATATATATTTATATATAAATATACATATAGTTGGTATTGTGGAATTCCTCTTTGGGGGATATATTGCTTTTGCAGTCTACTTCCTACACATCTAAATTGAGGAGATGAAGGACTATATTAAGGAATAAACGATCAAGGGCATTCTTTTACTCTGGGCTTCTAATAGTTCTCTGGCACTGTGATTCCTTCCAAAACTTAAGAAGCCTCTAATTTTTTTTTTTTTACTTCCAGTCAGTTGTTTGTGTTAGGAACCAAACCCAAGTTTTTTCCTGAATGTCATCATCAAGACTAATTTTTCTGCTTCCTCTCTTGCCTCTTTCTCTCAACATTTTTAGGGTTACCTGGAGGTCACAGGCACAGATATAGTAGGCTGGAAGGCTGGGAGGAACATCCTATGGAAGAACCCAAACAAACTTCATGGCCAACCCATTATTTAGTTGTGGCTGAAACTTTTCACATTCATAAATATAACTTATACTACTCAGTTTATTTAGTGATTGTATAAATAGCATAAGCATGTAATGAAATCTAATGTAATCTCCATTAGATGATATTTAACTGCCCTTATTATAATAGTAATCTGAATTCGATAGGTGATAAAATGTATTATCTTCATCTGGGCACACACACACATGATCCCTATGGCCCGTTAGCGGTGCCACTGAGAAATAATTTTCTGGATTACTTGGAAAGTGTGTTAGCATAAATTAGAACAATTATGTTTTCTACCAATTTCCTACTATTTGCCTCTATTAACGTACTTTAAAACCTCTCTCCAACATTTGCCTTTATTGCAAGTGTATTTCCATTTTACTCATAGAAAAAGTGACATAATAACAATGGATCATTTATTGAATGTAATTGATCTGGCATTTTACTTAAATCACATAATGTTCACAATTACCTTCATATATAGCTACTGTCATTCCCATAGTGGGCATGGTTATTTTTATTTTATTGGCAGGAAATTCACTTTAAATCTAAAAAAAAAAAGGAATTGACTGCAATTTACAGTCTCACTCAAGAGCAATTTAGACCTATGTGTGAGTTAAACCAAGAAATGGAAAGCCATTGAATGTGGAGACAGCCACTTCTTTTTTAATTTAATTTTTATTTTATATTGGAGTAGAGTTGATTTACAGTGTTATAATTTACAGTGTTACAATGTTACATCTAGTTTCAGATGTACAGTAAAGTGATTCAGTTGTATATGCATATATCCTTTCTTTTTCAGATTCTTTTCCCATGTATTAATAGTTAAATACAGAGTATTGAGTCGAGTTTCCTGTGCTATACCGTAGGTCCTAGTCTCTTTTATGTATAGTAGTGTGTATATGTATATGTCATGTACACACTACTATGTATATAGTAATCCCAAACTCTTAATGTATCCCCTCCCAACTTCCCCTTTGATACAAAGAGGCTGCTCTTAACCCCCGTCCTGAGACAGCCACTTCTTCAGTCTCTGCTCCCTGGTTCTCAACGACATTGACTTATTTTTCTAGGGCTCCTGGTTTCCTTTCTCTTTGTTGTCTTTCTCTGCTTCTCCTTGCACGTGCTACCCCTCTCTTCTCTAGTTCCAGCTACAAGCAGAGACTCGTAGACTGCTACTCTATCTGAAGGATAACTTCCAGAGAGGAAATCTGATGGTCCAGGCTTGGTCAAGTGTCCACTCCAGCCATTAGGCCGGAAACCTGGCCACTGACGCCCCAGTTCAAGAAGGGGCATAGAAGGGGATTTTATGCTTTGGAAGACATAAGCAGATATGCACTATAGCCACCATTCTAAAAATAAGGAAACTGAGACACTCAGAAGGTAAACAATTTAGCCAAAGCTGCTAACAAGAGGGGAGGCAAGTAGGTTTTCAACTGACCTCCTTGTGAATCAGAACTCATATTGTTACATTTTGCTACTCAGCTTACCCTGCAGAGTATGAATCAGTACTTCCTTGAATCACCATCTTCTACTTTCACTATCTTTATTCAGGTGATAAACCCTTAATGAATAAATAGTCCATTATGGTCATAATAATTTTTACTAGAGATCTTAATAATTTTTCAGTGACCTGGTCTTCTCCTTTAGGATTTCTTCAACACAATCACATGCTGAAGGTATAAAGTAAAACTTTCAATTCTTTCTATTACCCTATAACCCCATGAAATTCAGTTTATTTCCTAGAAATTCAGTGCCAAAAAATGTTTAATTCATCAATAGGCAGAAATGTGACACCCTTTGAGTAAATGATATAGTTCCACATGAATCCCATTTATCCAGTGATTGTGTAAATAGCACAAACATGTAATGAAATCTAGAGGCTGGTTGTTAGTTATTGTTGGAACCTTGTAATTCTCATTTATCACCAACATGGAGGAATGCACTTTGAACCATCTGGTTTCCTAGTTAGGACACTTCTGTCCTGCAAGGGAAAATCAAGGTGAACATAGAGTGAAATGTTAACTGTCATCAGGAAACAAACTTGTATGATTCTGGGAAAATAAAAGTAAGAAGGGAAAAACCAGGTAAAGGATTGTGTTAAAAATGGTTCCACTTTTAATCGAACAAGGAGAGAAGTGATTGTGTTCTATGGTCCTTGAACCTGTCTAAATGGAAAGAGGCTGTCCCATAAAATCAGCATGGATTCATATATATGATGGCTTTTTGATATGGATTTACTAGCCTGTAGGGCCCTTTTGGGACCGCACTGCCATCTCCAAAGCTCATTTCAATCAGACCCACGAACGAGAGGTGAAATGATAATGTTTCAGGCCATGCAGGTCTTCAGCTCAATCTTGCCATCAAGAGATTGTCTTCAATATGTTATTTGAATTCATCCACTCAGCACAGAACAAATATTTGAGGGATGAAGGAAGAGAGCGCAGTCATATTTTCTTAAGGGTGATTATTTTTTAGCTGAGAATAGCTATCAGGGGACCGACGTTTCATAATCACCACGATCTCCTAATAACTTGCACTGTGGCTGAATCCGATTTGCTCTGAAATGAAGGATTAGCAGAGTTTAGGTGCTGAGATGGCAATTTGATGTAAGCTGCTATTTTCTGCAGTTTAAAAGAGGTGAGAGTGGCCAGTCGAATGCAGAATGCTGACAGCTGCTTGGAAATGGATCTCTTCTATTGGATGATTCTTTCTTGTATGCAGAATGCTACTAACAAGCTACAACTTGGAAATTCTAACGGTTTGCACAGTTCCTTAGATTGCCATATTGGGACTCATGTAGAATTTAAACCACACTCTTCAGATCTTTAACTGGTGATTTGGGCTAGTAGAAATTTGCAGTTTCTGATTTTCAGAGATTTCCGAAGATGTTTGAGTTTCCTCTGGACGCAGTACTCCTTCTTGGTTCATAGGAAAATTAATTTCTCACCTATATGAGGTGGAGACAATTTTACACACTCAAATAAACATGCAGTAGAAGAGATTTCTTCCATATACTTGCTTTTGCTTATAAAGCCTCCAGGATTCTTAAGCTTCAGCTCACTTACTTTTTATTGTAGACAACTAAGAAAATTTTAGCCTCTATCTCTTTTATGAAATGGGTCTTCTGTGTTATAAATGATTTAGTGAGAACTGAAAAATAATGATTCATGACTTCGTGATGTGATGCAAGTGATGGGGAGAAATGAAAGAATAAATGCTTCTTTTAAAATAAAATAACCCTCAATATAAAGGGTTTTGAGTTTTCCCTGCTGCTTTTCACATGCTAGACATTATAATTGTATGACACTCCTGTCATTCTGAAATATAGTTGTTCAAAAGAAAGCTTTCTTTCAATCCACAGATATTATGTTTAAATGTATGTAAACCACCTTTTGTGGTTTTTTTTTAAAGACTTTTTTTTCATGTGGACCATTTTTAAAGACTTTATTGAATTTGTTATGCTATTGCTTCTGTTTCATATCTTGGTTTTTTGGCCCCAAGGCATGTGGATCTTAGCTCCCCCAGAGGAGATCAGGCTTGCACCCTCAGCACTGGAAGGCAAAATCTCAACCAATGGACCATGAGGGAAGTCCTTCACCTTCTGTGTTTGTAACTGATTGTGAATGTTACTAGCAAACTGATAGCAGTACATGCTGCAGAGAGTCCTTTGTTCGGAGTGAGTAATACTGACACCAGATTGTAAAAATCGGTGATCACTTCTTACCCTTTATTTCTTTCTAGGAATCCTTCTGGGTGGTAATTCAGTAGTTAAAAGAACAACTTTTATATTTTGACTTAAAAGGAAAAACTAACTCTACACCCCAACAGTACTGACCCAATATTTTTTGAAAGGATCGTTGAGAGGGCAGATTGTTTGGACTGGCCTAGAGTGTGTACCATTAGTCTGTTCCCACAGACTGTATCGCATGCCCACAGTGGAACTGTGGACTCACCTCATTTAATTGCACTTCATTATGCTTCACAGATTTGCATTTTCTACAAGTTGAAGGTTTGTGGCAACCCTACCTCAAACAAGTCTATCAGTGCCATTTTTCCAACAGCATTTGCTCTCTTTGAGTCTCTGAATTGTTGTTACAATGTTAAAAAAATTTTTTTATTATTATTATTCTATTTGTGACAGTGATCTGTGATCATTGATTTTTGATGTTACTGTTGCAAAAAGATTAAGACTCACTGAAGGCTCAGAGGATGGTTAGATTTTTTTTCTTTTTTTTTTTTAGCAACCTAGTATTTTTAAATTAGGGCTTCCCAGATAGTGGGTAAAGAAAGAATCTGCCTGCAATGCAGGAAACACAAGAGACATGGGTTCTCTCCCTGGGTCAGGAAGATACCCTGGAGGGAGGACATGGCAACCCACTCCAGTATTCTTGTCTGGAGAATCTCTTGGACAGAGGAGCTTGGCAACTACAGTCCACAGGATCTCAAAGAGGCAGACACAACTAAGGCAACTGAGCACATTTGTTTGCTTTTTTGTTTTAAACTTTTTATTTTATACTGGAGTATAGTTGATTAGCAATGTTGTGCTATATACAGTTGTACAGATACATGAATATATTCTTTTTCAAATTTCTTTCTGATTTAGGCTGTTACATGATATTGAACCGAGTTCCCTCTGCTGTACTGTATGTAAGTCTTTGTTGGTTATCCATTTTAAATATAGCAGCGTGTACATGTCAATCCCAAGCTCCCTAACTGTCCCTTCCCCACATCCTTCCCACCCAGTAACCATAAGTTCTATGAGTGATAGCTTAGAAAAAATAGTCTCAGTAGGTATGGAACATGAGCACAAACAATGAGATAGTTTCTTATACACAGATTAGAATTTGTATTTCAAAATGAGCATTCTTAAACTTCATTATGTTTAACTTTGATCTTGGTAGAATAATTTTTTTTATTTTTTTAAATTATTTAATTGGAGAATTATTACAATATTTTGATGGGTTTTGCCATACATCAACATGACTTGGCCATGGGTATACATGTGTTCTCCCCCCATCCTGAACTGTCCCTCCCCATGCCATCCCTCGGGGTTGTCCCAGAGCACCAGCTTTGGGTGCCGTGCTTCATGCACTGACCTTGCACTAACTGGTCACCTGTTTTACATATGGTAATGTGCATGTGTCAGTGGTATTCTCTCAAATTATCCCACCCTTGCCTTCTCCAGGTGAGTCCAGAAGCCTGTTCTTCACATGTGTCTCCTTTGCTGCCCTGTAGGATCATTGGTACCGTCTTTCTAAATTACATATCTATGCTTTAATATGTAGTATTTGTCTTTCTCTTGCTGATTTACTTCACTCTGTATAATAGACTCTAGGTTCATCCACCTCATTAGAACTGATGCAAATATGTTCCTTTTTATAGCTGGGTGATATTCCATTGTGTATATCTACCACAACTTCCTTATCCTTTCATCTGCCAATGGACATCTAGGTTGCTTCCGTATCCTAGCTATTGTAAATAGTGCTGCAATGAACACTGGGGTACATGTGTCTCTTTCAGTTCTGGTTTCCTCAGGGTGTTTGCCCAGCAGTGGGATTGCTGGGTCATATGGCAGTTCTTTTCCCAGTTTATGCATAGTGGCTACTAGTTTGCATTCCCACCTACTGTGTAAGAGCATTCCCTTTTCTCCACACCCTCTACAGCATTTATTGTTCATAGACTTTTTGATGACGGCCATTTGACCAATGTGAGTTGATCCCTCATTGTGGTTTTGATTTGCATTTCTCTAATAATCAGTGAAGTTGAGTGTCTTTTCATGTGTTTATTAGCCAGCTGTCTGTCTTTAAAGACATGTCTGATTAGGTCTTCTGCCCACTTTTTGATTGGGATGTTCATTTTTCTGGTATTGTGCTGCATGAGCTGCTTGTATATTTTGGAGATTAATTCTTTGTCAGATGTTTTGTTTGCTATTATTTTCTCCCATTCTGAAGACTGTCTTTTCACCTTGCTTATAGTTTCCTTCATTGTGAGGACATTTTTAAATTAAGGTATGCACCTTGTTTGTTTTTTTTTTTTTAGGTATAATACTATTGCAAATTTAATAGACTACAGTAGTGTGTGTGTAAACATAACTTTTATATGCTGGGAAACTAAAAAATTCCTGTCACTCACTTTCTTCGTGATATTTGCTTTGTTGAATAGTTTGAAACTGAACCTGCAAAATTTCCTGTAGGAGGAAAGTGAATTTAATTTATTCAAATTAGAAATATTTATCAAGTACTTTCTGTAGTCTGTATCAACTCTGCATCTAACTTGAACTCTTAAAAGATGCATAGTAAAATGTTGATAGATGTATAAAACTAATGTTATATGTGTATAGTGTCAGATGGAACACTGGACTGAATGGACTGGAAAACGTGGTAGAAATTAAATGCATGCTACTATGCTACAGACTATGTAACTAGCTTAACCTCATACCAATGTCAAAGAAGAGAATGAATTCAGGAAGCAGGTGAAAACTTCAACTCCCAAGTAAATAGGAGCATGTAGTTGGGTCGGTAAGCTGTGTCCTCAAAAGGCACTAAAGGCAACCAACTGAGTAACTGCAGTCTCTGAGGAAACCTTGACTTCACACCAGGAGGCATTAGGTATCAGAGAAGTGATTATTACCACAGAAATAAATTACAGTTCATTTTGAGTCATTTTCTAGTTCAATTACGAGTCTCTAAACACCTGCAAGTATGTCACAAATTTGTACATTTCCAAGAATAAATCAGAAACAGAGGTTATGTTCAAGTCCCTAACAAGCTAGCTGAGGAAATAAGATACATAATAACTAATTCAAATAATGATGGGAAGTGAGATATGGCCTATGAGATATAAAGTGTGACACCCGTGGAACGCTGCCCAAGTCTTCCCACAGACCCTCCTGGAAGTAGTGTGTTGCAAAGAAGAGAGTTAATTTTCAGGATCCACTACTGTTCTATTCAGTCTTCCTTCCTGCTTCTTCTCTCCCCTCCCATCACAGGTACCAGACTCAAATTGTGGTCCAAAGTCTGCTGCCTTCTTGTGTCCTCATTTCTTCACCTTCCACAGGGGATTCTCCTAGTAAAGCTCTTGCATTTCTATCTTTTATTGTGTGTGTGTTGGCTCTTCATTGCTGCATGTGGGCTTTCTTTAGATGTGGTGAGCAGGGGCGGTGCTCAGGCTTGTCAACACTGACTACACGGATTATAGCAAGATTGCTCATTGAGATTCCATGAGTTATCTTTCCCACCAGGATGCTAGCAGACAGTTTACTTCATTTTAGGAAGAATTAACTTCATTTCTCCTCTTCTCCCTATTCCAAAGATAAGGAAGCTACAGCCCAGGTTGGGTGCATGAGACAAGTGCTCGGGCCTGGTGCACTGGGAAGACCCAGAGGGATCGGGTGGAGAGGGAGGTGGGAGGGGGGACCGGGATGGGGAATACATGTAAATCCATGGCTAATTCATTTCAATGTATGACAAAAACCACTGCAATGATGTAAAGTAATTAGCCTCCAACTATAAAAATAAATGAAAAAAAAAAAAAAAAAGATAAGGAAGCTACAAAGTTGCAAAAATCGCCAGGGGTAGCCAAGGGACAAAGTAAAGGGAAAACGTTCAACCAATGATCTCAACCTGTGAAACACAGGTGTAAGCCTTTGAAAAGGAAGGATTAGTGGCTGGAACATCACTCTTCACTGATTTTCCTAAAACATGAGTCACTTGAACAACAACCTTCAGTGGCTTTCCCTTCCTGAAAGAAGGTCCAGGGAACACTAGAGTTTCAAAGTGCTCCTTACCTCCAAAAAGACACGTGTGGGGAGTTGTATGGTCAAATGAGATCAAGAAACATTTTGTACCACATCCTACTCTAGCTCAGAAAGTTCCAAAATAAAGGCAGTCATTCAGCTTCATTGATTTGAGTGTTTCCTAAACTTACTTGATCACAGAGTACATAATTCAGCTACCTCAAATAAATATTTCACAGAATTCTTGTTTTTTGAGAAATTTCAGCTTAGGAAAGAAAGAAAAATTTACTGCATGCCCCCAAATGGACAAAGAGATAGATTTTTTTGACATTTAAATTTTTAAAATTTTCAAATATTCTTTTCCATTATAGCTCATCATAAGATATTGAGTTCCCTGTGCTATACAGTAGGACCTTATTGTTATCCATCCTATATATAAAAGCTTATAGATAATTTTTATTTCTAAAAAGGTTTCTGTTATTCTACTCATAAATAATATATATTAATTAATGCCCAAAATGTAAGGAAGAGAATTGAAATCTCCTGACATCCCATCAACCTCCACCATTTAATACTGGACACTTTACTTTCATACATCGCTTTATAAATCCACACATATAGGAAATAATACAGAAGTATCATTCATACTATTTAATCTTGGCCACCCCATCTGTCTCTCCCTCTCCCTCTCCCCCTTCTCTCTCTGTTTCCCTCCCTACTTTCCCCTTTCCTCCCTCCGTCTCTCTCCTTTTCTCTCAAATACTGGCATTGTCCCCATTTCTCCCCACCACCAGCTGAGTAGTGTTAACAAATTTCAGTGTATCTTCTGCACTTTTCTCCATGCTTTTGTATAAACACAGACACAAAGTGGTTGTATAGAGTATGAAAGTATCAACATTTCTTTGAGCACTTTGTATTCTTGGCACCCTTGTTGAAGACTAGTTGACTAGTATATGTGGGTTTTTATTTTTTTACTGGGCTTTATATTCTGTTCCATTGGTCTGTATGTCTGTTTTTATGCCAGTGCCATTCTGTTTTAATTACTAAAGCTTTGTAATCCTTGGTTAAATTTATTCTTGAGTATCTTATTCTTTTTGATTGTAAATGGTATTGTTTTACTGTTTTTTCATGATTCCGCCTTGGTAGGTTGTATGTTTCTTGAAATTTATTTCTTCTATGTTATTTTTTTTGGCCCTATTTTATTTTATTTTATTTTTTAAATTAATTCATTTATTATAATTGGAGGCTAATTACTTTACAATATTGTGGTGGTTTCTGCCATACATTGACATGAATCAGCCATGCGTGTACATGTGTCCCCCATCCTGAACCCACCTCCCCCCTCCTTCCCCATCCCATCCCTCTGGGTTGTCCCAGTACACCAGCTTTGAGTGCCCTGTTTCATGCATTGAACTTGGACTGGTCATCTGTTTCACTTATGGTAATAAATGTTTCAATGCTGTTCTCTCAAAGCATCCCACCCTCGCCTTCTCCCACAGAGTCCAAAAGTGTGTTCTTCATGTCTGTGTCTCTTTTTTCTGTCTCACGTATAGGGTCGTCGTTACCATCTTTCTAAATTCCATGTATATGTGTTAATGTGTTACTGTATTTGTGTTTTTGTTTCTGACTTACTTCACTCTGAATAATAGGTTCCAGTTTCATCCACCTCATTAGAGCTGATTCAAATGTGTTCTTTTTAATAGCTGAGTAATATTCCATTGTGTATATATACCACAACTTTCCTATCCATTCGTCTGCCGATGGACATCTAGGTTGCTTCCATGTCCTGGCTATTATAAACAGTGCTGCGATGAACATTGGGGTACACGTGTCTCTTTCAGATCTGGTTTCCTTGGTGTGTATGCCCAGAAGTGGGATTGCTGGGTCATATGACAGTTCTATTTCCAGTTTTTTAAGGAATCTCCACACTGTTCTCCATAGTGGCTGTACTAGTTTGCATTCCCAGCAACAGTGTAAGAGGGTTCCCTTTTCTCCACACCCTCTCCAGCATTTATTGTTTGTAGACTTTTTGATGGCAGCCATTATGACTGGCATGAGATGGTATCTCATTGTGGTTTTGGTTTGCATTTCTCTCATAGTGAGTGATGCTGAGCATCTTTTCATGTATTTGTTAGCCATCTGTATGTCTTCTTTGGAGAAATGTCTTCTATGTTATTTAATTTGTTGGTGTGTAATTGTTCTCAATGGTCTCTTAGAATCCTTTTTCTTTTTTGTGTGTGGCATCAGGTATAATGTCTGTTCTCTTTCTTTCTTGATTATGCTCATGAGACTTTTTTGATCAGTCTCTTGGAAGAACTGCCTTTGATATACATTTAACTTATTATTATGTATTTTTTTCTATTTCATTTGCCATCTTAATTCCTTTTTATGCTCTTTGTCTTTGATCTATTTCCAATTTCTTAAAACTCGTGTTATATTTCTTTATTTTATTTTTTAACTGTGGAGGTTTATGTGTGGAAAAGTGGTAATTTAGCAGGTCTGGCTGTGTCAAGCTGTGCACATTCCCAAGAAAGATTTGTCTTCAGGAATGGCCCTTGGTGAAGATGAACTCTAAACCCTTAGAATATTCTGCCTAATCAGAGTGTTTTTGCATGTTCAGGGCCTTGGACCATGCAGTCCCAGTGTAACCAGATAGTTTACCCTAACAATGTGGTTTTTTTAATGAATGTCTATTTTTGCTCTGAGAGGCTGGAGTCTGAGTAGCTGAGGTCAGTCATGCAAGCACTATGTGCTTGTGTTTCTGACTTTCAATAAAACCCTGGACACCAAAGTTCAAGTGAGTTTCCCTGGTGGACAGCAGTTTGCACATGTTGTTACACATCGGTGCTGAGAGAATGAAGTGTCTGTGTTACTCTAAAGGAAGGGGACACATGAAAGTTTGCACTTGGTTTCTCCTGGACATCATCCTATGTGCCTTTTCCCTTTGCTGGTATTAATCCAAATCTTCTCCCTGCAACGCCTGTATGATAGTTTGTCTGAGTTCTGTGAGTCCTTCTAGTGAATCCTCCAGCCTGACAGTGGCCTTGGGAACCCCCAACACAGCATTCAAGGTTATAATTCCTCTGAGAACAGTTTTCACTGTGTTCCAGAGGCTTTAGCATGCAGTGACCATCCTTTCATTGCTTCCTCTATCATTCAAGATTTGATTTTGACTGTTCTCTTCTAGCCAAGATACATTTAGAAGTAAATTTCTTATTTTCTGAGTCATAGGAGCATAGTCTAACTTTTTTCATTTTATTGAATGATGATTGGACAGTGTGTTCTTTAAAATTTCAACATTTGTGAATGTTAAGTTTTTTCCTCTTTGTATACAGTTCATTCATAATCAAACATCATTTCTTTAGTATTATATGAAGATAGGACGGGACTTCCCTGATAGCTCAGTTGGTAAAGAATCTGCCTGCAATGCAGGAGACCCCAGTTCAATTCCTGAGTCAGGAAGATCCACTGGAGACCCTAGGGATAGGCTGCCCACTCCAGTATTCTTGGGCTTGCTGGTGGCTCCTCTGGTGAAGAATCTGCCCACAATGCGGGAGACCCCACTTCAATTCCTGGGTTGGGAAGATCCCCTGAAGAAGGGAAAGGCTACCCACTCCAGTATTCTGCCCTAGAGAATTCCATGAACTGTATAGCCCTTAGGGTCACAAGGAGTTGGACATGGCTGAGTGACTTTCACATGTGAAAATAGGATACTATTACTTTGTATTAATATTTTGGATACTCTCTTTTGCCACTGTTTTCCCCCATGTACAAGAAAGATATAAATTTAGAATATCTTTTAATTTTACTTAACTCTCTCGTATCCTCAACTCACAGGTTTTGCTGAATATGTAACTTTTTAGTGTAAGACAGTCATTAGCATTTTAGTCACAGTGTGTGGAAGAAAGAAACTGTGCTGTATATGGATCAGATCTACCAGAGGCAGCTTGAATTATTTCTATAGCTGTTGATAAAAGAACTGGTGAGGGGGTGGGGAAAGCTTTCTGAAAATCAGAAGAACATGCAGTGTGGTAGATTTCATCATCACAAGGCCAGATAGTTCACATCCTGAGTGGTAGGTTTATTTTTCCCAAGTCTTGATGAGCTAATTTACAGCTGAAGTGAACAAAATCAATTTCCTCTAACAATGTTTTCAAGCTTTGTGGTTAAACCATTATATTTACAAACCTACTTGTCAAATACTTATATTTCTCGAGTTTTGTTTTTTCTCTTAATGATCAGTAAATATCAGGACAGCATCTCTTCCAGAGTTAGTTTAATCTCAGAGACCTTGGACCTTTCTAGGTAGTTTCCAGCACTGTTTGTTTAAAGTCTCTTGTAACTACCAGGATATAAATATTTTTCATCATTCTCCTTATCTTGCTAAGAAAAGCAGTATCAACATAGCCCTTGAAGAGTTACATCATCAAAGACAACTTTCCTCTCAAGGCTTCTTATCAATTAAAAGTATAAATTAGTTTTCTATAATTAAGTTCAGTCAAGTGAAGTCTCTAATTTCTAATCTTAATATTTGACCAGTCTTCATTTAGATTTAATGGTTTATAAAGTTCGAGGTTTTCTACTGATTACTGTTTTCTCTTTTCATCTTTCTGATCTCTATTCTGAATGTTTTATTATTTGACTGAAAAGTTTCTTTTTCTTGAATATTATCCTTGGATGAGTTTCATGGAATATATTTTAAGCCTTGAATATTCATAAATATATTTTCCTTGATGGGTGAATGGTATCTTAGATGGACATGTTCCTTGGATTGCAGAGGTGTTCTTTTAACCAGAAGTCTACAGCCATCTCCCATGTTCATTCTGCAGATAAACTTTATGCTAGTCTGGTTTGTGTGTGTGTGTATTTGAGTGTGAGAGAGAGAGAAAGAGAGAGAGAGAATTATGATTTTTCCTGTCTAAAATCTTGTAAAAATTTTAGTTTTAGACTTTAAAAATTTTGACAAGAAATGCAAATAGCAATGTCTCTAGAATTCTTACTTATTGAATCATAGATTCAGTTAATGGGGTAGGTAGAATAATGGCCTATCAAAGATGTCTTAATCACCAAAATCTGTGACAGTATTATCACATCAGAAGGAATTAAGGTTGCTAATCAATTGACCTTGAAATGGAGAGATTATCCTGGATTACCTGGGTGGTCCCAATGTGACTACAACAACTCCCCTAAGTGAACAGGGCAGCAAGAGGGTCAGAGTCAAAGACTGAAATTTGACTGTGCTGCTCTGAAGATGGAGAAAAGGGCCCAGAGTTAAGGGATGTAGGTACCTCTAGATGCTGGAAAAGGCAAGGAAACAGATTCAGCCTCCTAAATTTTAGCCCAGTGAGATACATTTTGGACTTTTTATTTCCAGAACCCTAAATAAATAAATTATTGTTGCTTTCTACTAAACTTGTGATCATTTGTTTCTGCAACAACAGGAAGTTAATACAGTTGAGCTTGCATCAAGAAGAAAACAATCCTGCCTAAACTTTTTCCTGTTGTGCTGGTCAGAGGTTTTGTTTCTGTCTTCCAGGTCTGCTTATGGCTGGCAGGTGCCAGACTGTGGAGAAATAGTTGGGAACTATAATTAGGAGGAGGACTTCCCTGATAGCTCAGTTGGTAAAGAATCCTCCTGCAATGCAGGAGACCCCGGTTCGATTCCTGGGTTGGGAAGATCCCCTGGAGAAGGGAAAGGCTACCCTCTCCAGTATTCTGGCCTGGAAAATTCCATGGACTGTATAGTCCATGGGGTTACAAAGAGTCAGACACTACTAAGTGACTTTCATTTCCATTTATAATTAGGAGGGGAGGGCAGCAGGAAATCATTCAAGTGTCACCTTGCTAAAATTCTCATCACTGGAGTTTCCTGGGGGTACAGTGGATAAGAATTCGCCTGCCAGTGCAGGGGACATGGATTCGGTACCTGGTCCAGAAAGATGCTACATGCTGTAGAGCAGCTAGGCCTGTGTGCCCCAACTACTGAGCCCACGTGCCTAGAGGCTCTTGCTCCCCAAGAGAAAAGCCCGCAAGAAAAGTCTGCAGCAGAAGTCCGCACAATGAAACTAGACAGTACCCCCCATTTGCTGCAACTAGAGAAAAGTTTGAGTGGCAGCCAAGACACAGCACAGTCAAAAAATAAATGTAAAAATGAAGAGTTTAAAAAAAAAATTCTCATCATTTACCTTTTCAACCTTGTGTCCTGCCATCTCTAGCACAATACCTTCACCTTAGGCTTCATTTCTTTAGTCAAGCTAGGCTACTTACTGTTCTTTTGCATCCTTCATTTGAATTTTAATATTATGATAGGTTATAAATGTAGAGGTTGCAGGCAAAAGAGAAAGAGAGAAAAAAGAACTGGACCTGAGATACAAACAAAGCCATAGTCAGGTATAGCTTTTGTCATCTGGGTGGTAAAACTAGTACAATTAGGGTCAGAGTGTTTGACACCGCCAGAACTCTATAGACAAAGAGGTCCTCTACCTGCAGTAAACAAATAAATTATCGGGAATAATTAACATGACCTATAGTAAAACCAAGATAAGGCTCAAGAAAAGAACTGACTGGATAGGGATAAAGCCAAGCCTGAGACTTCCAGTCGGGAATTAAAAGGCAACAGATCAAATTAAGTAGTCCAGCACACAGTTTAGAATTTTGAATTTGCTTGTTAATTAGAAGCCTTGCTCTATTTGGCAGTAATTACTCATGGCTGGAAAATTTGCCAGATGCAGTAGCACTCATTTAATGGACGAAATGCACTTCTCTAGCAAAATTGTGTGTCACCAAGGGCAGAAATATGATAGAAGGCAGAGGAATATGTCCCAGGATGTCAGACTAAAGGAAAACAGCCATTTAAGAAATGCACGTAGGGCTGGTCGCTCAGTGCTAAAGAATCTGCCTGACTGTGCAGGAAACACGGATTCAATTCCTGGTCTGGGAGAATCCCACATGCCTTGAAGCCACTGACCCCCTGTGCCACAAATATTAAGCCTGTGCTCTAGAGCCCAGGAGCTGCAACTGCTGAAGCCCATGAGTCTAGAGCTTGTGCTCCGCAGAAAGAAAATCCAGCTCAATGAGAAGCCCATGCACCACAACTGGAGAGTTCAGTTCAGTCAGTTCAGTCGCTCAGACGTGTCCGACTCTTTGTGACCCCATGGACTGTAGCGTAGCACGCCAAGCTTCCCTGTCCATCACCAACTCCCGGAGCTTATTCAAACTCCTGTCCATTGAGTTGGTAATGCCATCCAACCTTCCCATCCTCTGCCGTCCCCTTCTCCTCCTGCCCTCAGTCTTTCCCAGCATCAGGGTCTGTTCCAGTGAGTCAGTTCTTCACATCATGTGGTCAAAGTATTGGAGTTTCAGCTTCAGCATCAGTCCTCCCAATGAATATTCAGGACTGATTTCCTTTAGAAATGACTGGTTGGATCTCCTTGCAGTCCAAGGGGCTCTCAAGAGTCTTCTCCAACACCACAGTTCAAAAGCATCAGTTCTTTGGTGCTCAGCTTTCTTTATAGTCCAACTCTCACATCCATACATGACCACTGGAAGAACCATAGCTTTGACTAGACGGACCTTTGTTGGCAAAGTAATGTCTCTGCTTTTTAATATGCTGTCTAAGTTGGTCATACCTTTTCTTCCAAGGAGCAGACATCTTTTAATTTCATGGCTGCAGTCACCATCTGCAGTGATTTTGGAGCCCCAAAAAATAAAGTCTCTCACTGTTTCCATTGTTTCCCCATCTATTTGCCATGAAGTGATGGGACCAGATGCCATGATCTTAGTTTTCTGAATGTTGAGGTTTTTTTTTCTTTTTTGAATGTTGAGTTTTAAGCCAGCTTTTTCACTCTCCTCTTTCACTTTCATCAAGAGGCTCTTTAGTTCTTCTTCACTTTCTGCCATAAGGGTGGTGTCATTTGCATATCTGAGGTTGTTGATATTTCTCCCAGCAATCTTGATTCCAGCTTGTCCTTCATCCAGCCCCGCATTTGGCAGAAGGAAATGGCAACCCACTCCAGTATTCTTGCCTGGAGAATCCCATGGATGGAGGAGCCTGGTGGGCTACAGTCCACGGGGTCACAAAGAGTCGGACGTGACTGAGCAACTTCACTTTCACTTTCACTCTGCATATAAGTTAAATAAGCAGGGTGTCGATATACCTTGACGTACTCCTTTCCCGATTTGGAACCAGTCTGTTGTTCCATGTCCAGTTCTAACTGTTGCTTCTTGACCTGCATACAGATTTCTCAGGAGGCAGGTAAGGTGGTCTGGTATTCCCCTCTCTTGAAGAATTTTCCTCAGTTGTGATCAACATAGACAAAGGCTTTGGCATAGTTAGTAAAGCAAAAGTAAATGTTTTTCTGGAATTCTCTTGCTTTTTCTGTGTTCCAATGGATGTTGGCAATTTGATCCCTGGTTCCTCTGCCTTTTCTAAATCCAGCTTGAACATATAGAAATTCTCAGTTCACGTACTGTTGAAGCGTGGCTTGGAGAATTTTGAACATTACTTTGCTAGCATGTGAGATGAGTGCAATTTGAACATTGCACTAGTTTGAATGCAGTAGTTTGAACATTCTTTGGCATTGCCTTTCTTTGAGATTGGAACGAAAACTGACCTTTTCCAGTCCTGTGGCCACTGCTGAGTTTTCCAAATTTGCTGGCATACTGAGTGCAGCACTTTCACAGCATCATCTTTTAGGATTTGAAATAGCTCAACTGGAATGCCATCACCTCCACTAGCTTTGTTCATAGTGATGCTTCCTAAGGCCCACTTGACTTCTCATTCCAGGATGTCCAGCTCCAGGTGAGTGATCAGACCATTGTGATTATCTGGGTCATGAAGATCTTTTTTATGTGTTTCTTCTATGTACTCTTCCACCTCTTCTTAATATCTTCTGCTTCGGTTAAGTCCATACCATTTCTGTCTTTTATTGTGCCCATCTTTGCATGAAACTTTCCCTTGTTATCTCTAATTTTCTTGAAGAGATCTCTAGTCTATCCCTTTCTATTGTTTTCCTCTATTTCTTTGCATTGGTCACTGAAGAAAACTTTCTTATCTCTCCTTGCTATTCTTTGGAACTCTGCATTCAAATGGATATAATTTTCCTTTTCTCCTTTGCCTCTCACATTTTTTGTTTCTCAGCTATTTATAAGGCATCCTTGGAAAACCATTTTGCCTTTTTGTATTTCTTTTTCTTGGGGATGGTCTTTATCACTGCCTCTACTGTACAATGTCACGAAACCTCCATCCATAGTTCTTCAGGCACTCTATCTATCCGATCGAATCCCTTGAATCTATTTGTCACTTCCACTGTAAACCGTAAAGGATTTGATTTAGGTCATACCTGGATGGTCTAGTTGTTTTCCCTACTTTCTTCAATTTAAGTCTGAATTTAGCCATTAGGAGTTCATGATCTGAGCCACAGTCAGCTCCTGGTCTTGTTTTTGCTGACTGTATAGAGCTTCTCCATCTTTGGCTGCAAAAAATATAATCAATCTGATTTTGGTGTTGGCCATCTGGTGATGTCCATGTGAAGAGTCTTCTCTTGTGTTATTGGAAGAGGGTGCTTCCTATGACCAGTGCTTTCTCTTGGCAAAACTCTGTTAGCCTTTACCCTGCTTCATTCTGTACTCCAAGGCCAAATTTTCCTGTTACTCCAGGTATCTCTTGACTTGCTACTTTTGCATTCCAGTCCCCTATGATGAAAAGTACATCTTTTGGGGGTGTTGGTTCTAAAAGGTTTTGTAGGTCTTCATGGAACCATTCAACTTCAGCTTCTTCAGCATTAGTGTTGGGGGATAGACTTAGATTACTGTGATAGTGAATGATTTGCCTTGGAAATGAACAGAGATCATTCTATTGTTTTTGAGATTTCCTCCAAGTACTGTATTTCAGACTCTTTTGTTGACTATGATGGCTACTCCATTTCTTCTAAGGGATTCTTGCCTGCAGTAGTAGATGTAATGGTCACTTGTGATCTCCTCTTTGACCACTTCCAATTTGCCTTGATTTATGGACCTAACATTCCAGGTTCCTATGCAATATTGCTCTTTACAGCATTGGACCTTGCTTCTATCACCAGTCACATCCACAACTGGGTGTTGTTTTTGCTTTGGCTCTGTCTCTTCGTTTTTCTGGAGTTATTTCTCCATTGATCTCCATTAGCATGTTACGCACCTACTAGCCTGGGGAGTTCATCTTTCAGTGTCCTATCTTTTGGCCTTTTCATACTGTTCATGGTGTTCTCAAGGCAAGAATACTGAAGTGGTTTGCCATTGCCTTCTCCAGTGGACCACATTTTGTCAGAACTCTCCACCATGACCTGTCCATCTTGGGTGGCCCTATATGGCATGGCTCATAGTTTCAGAGTTAGATAAGGATGTGGTCCATGTGATCAGATTGGTTAGTTTTCTGTGATTGTGGTTTTCATTCTGTCTTCCCTCTGATGTATACGGATAAGAGGCTTATGGAAGCTTCCTGATGGTGAGAGAGTAAATTCCTAGGTAGATTGATAAGAAGTCCGGGTGTCCCCAAGGAGAGAGGGGTCTGGAATTCTCAAGTAGGAGGAAAGGACAAACTTTTTTTCTCTCTACATTCCTTAGGATTATGTAACAATAATGTATCCTGCTTGAGGACAGTCTTTGGAAAAAAAAACTTCTGGCTAATCCTGTTATGTTAAAATGTAAATTATGGGAATGGGTCTAGTAAGATCTTTACATCCTCCAGACATTCTTTTGATTCACTGTAGTAACTAATTAAAAGGTATATAACTCCATTGCTAACACTAGCGAGAGGGTACTCTTTCTGCCCCCTTCTGATGTCTATGTCAGAAGCTTTCTCTATCCCTTTTATACTTTAATAAAACTTTATTACACAAAAGCTCTGAGAGATCAAGCCTTGTCTCTGGCCCCGTGTTGAATTCTCCTCTGGAGGCCAAGGATCTTTTGTGGTTGAGCAGCAACCTTTCAATGGGAGAGACTGACTGAGGGGGAAACTGGGTCTTGTTCTGATGGGTGGGGCCATGCTCAGTAAATCTTTAATCCAGTTTTCTGTGATGGGCGGGGCTGTGTTCCCTCCCTGTTGTTTGACCTGAGGCCAAACAACAGTGGAGATAATGAAGATAATGGTGACCTCCTTCAAAAGGTCCCATCATGCACTGCTGCACTCAGTGCCCCAACCCTACACAGCAGGCCACTGCCGACCCACGCCTCTGCTGGAGACTCCTGGACACTCACAGGCAACTGTGGGTCAGTCTCTTGTGGGGTCACTGCTCCTTTCTCCTGGTTCCTGGTGTGCACAAGGTTTTGTTTGTGCCCTCCAAGAGTCTGTTTCCTTGGTCTTGTGTAAGTTCTGGCAGCTCTATGGTGGGGTTAATGGTGACCCCTCCAAGAGGGCTTATACCACACCCAGGTCTACTGCGCGCAGAGCCCCTGCCCCTGCAGCAGTCCACTGCTGACCCGTACCTCTGCAGGAGACACTCAAACCCAGTTCTGGCTCAGTCTCGGTGGGGTGCTCTGGGTCCTGGTGCACACAAGGTTTGTTTGAGCCCCCTAAGAGTCTCTGGCAGGTATGGGGTTTGATTCTAAATGCTATTTTGCCCCTCCTACCATCTTGCTGGGGCTTCTCTTTTGCCCTTGGACTTGGGGCATCTTTTTTTGATGGAATCCAACATTCTCCTGTTGATAGTTGTTCAGCAGTGAGTTTTAATTTTGGAGTTCTCGCAAGAGAAGATGAGCACACATCCTTCTGCTCTGCCATCTCACTAGAGAGTGGCTCACTGCAGCTAGAGAAGACCTGCATGCAGCAATGAAGACCCAGCACAGCTACACTGTCTTTCTACAGCTTTCAGTCTTTGAGTCAAATATTTTGTTTTTTGAGCCTCTTTCTATAGTCACAGAGAACTGTTACTGGATATTAATGCACATATCAAATTTCAGATGCTAATAAAACAAGATTGAAGTAGACCATATATGTGATGTCTCAATGAAGCTTTCATTTGCTTGCTTTATGTTTCATCTTATTTTTATTCATTTTCCTTTATCAATTCAAATATATTTTATATTGTTTTTATTTTCATAGCAGAGCCCGTGAGGTTTGGGTAATTATTCTTCTTTAGGGAAAAGCAAACAATAACTACAACATATTCCTTAATTTACCCAAAAATCTGGTGTAAAGAGAAAGTAAGTAACATATCTGAGGGCATTAATATAACTCTTGGAAATAAAGTCCTGAAAAATAATTTTCACAAACTTCCAAGTAACCATCACTATGCTTCATTTTTTTCTCTTTAACAGGAAACAAATATATAAAAGTGGAATCTATCATAAGGTTAGTATTTTAAGAGTATTGTGATCCTATCTGTTTTATAAGAGAGAAATAGGACAACCTTTCACATTTAAAAGTTCTTTTGAAAGGATTTAAAATAAAGTGCAAGAATGTTAATAGACTTTATAACTTTGACATACTGAAAGTAATAGACATTCTAGGGTTCTGCAAGAGGAATGATGTGTTCCAGGGCCAAGTGTGTGGAAGCAAAATTATTTCACAGCCATATCTAGTGTTAGTTTACCTCCAAATTTGAGATGCCCATCGTCCTGATATTTTCATATCTATAACTTAAGACAGCTGTAAGGAACAAGAATCAGCAAAAAGATAGAGATAAATATAGAATGATTGTCTTATGTTTAGACCAATCATTGGGTAAGACCTCAGATTTGAAAGTAAATAATCTAAGACTAATAGAATTTATCTTTTTTATTTTCCATCATGATTTATTATAGGATATTGAATATAGTTCCCTGTACTATACAATAGGACCTTGTTGTTTATACATCCTGTATATAATAGTTTGCCTCTGCTAAAACTTTAATTTAATTTAAATGTTAAGTTGGAGAACGCAGGATGAATTTTAAAGAACAAAATAAAAATTCTCATTTCTTATGATAAGGTGTAAAATGCTTATGAGTAAAGTGTTAGTCTCTCAGTTGTGTCCAACTCTTTGAGACCCCATGGACTGTAGCCCACCAGGCTCCTCTGTCCACGGATTCTCCGGCCAAAATACTGGAGTGGGCAGCCATTCCCTTCTCCAGGGGATCTTTCCAACCTAGGGATCGAACCAGGGTCTCCTGCACTGCAGAAGGTAAAATTCCTTACCTTCTGAGCTACCGGGGAAGCCCCAAATGCTTATATGTCTAAATAAAAGAAGATTACATTATTATTTTACTTGGAGTTTTTCTGATTCAGCTTCTTTGGGGAGCATCAAAATAAAGTGGGGATTTGAGTCCTATCAAGAAACTGGACTTTCTCCATTTGCAAAATAAAGAGTCCAAAAAGCTGTGAAGATCCTCTCTTCCAAACTTAGTAATTCATTTCATTTGTAAATCAAACGGCCCTCAAGTTTGAGGGAGCAATTAGAGGGTTTGGAAGCAGGAAATAGTGTTTTGACTGAGCCAGTTTTCTTCCTTATAATGCTATCATTTAGATTTAATCTTCTGGCAGTGTGGTTTATTATGCAGTAGACTTTAAAGTGTTCTCAAAATATTGAATATTTTTATGGAGTTCTTGATATGCTAACTGCAGGTTGTATCATGGTAAAATGGTTTTTATTTCTTAGGTTAAAATGGAGCTCTTATTGAAGAAAGAAAAACTCAGTCCATTGATTCGTTTTCACTCATGCCTTAAGCCCTGCACCATCATAATAAAACATGCCTGCTTCATTTTTTTTTTTTTTTTTTGTATCAGGAGTGTTTTGCTATAAAATACCTTTAATTATCCAGATAATAGAGCTGCAGCAGGATCTGATTGGAAATGAGGCTGTCCAGCTTTCTCATGTGCATTTGACAGGAAAGAACTCCCGACCCTGGCCATCACCTCAGCTAAATGGATTTTATCTCATTTCTGGGATGTTTTATGTACCACAATCATATAGAAGTTGAAAGGGACAGAAAAGTTTGCTTGTGCTGGCAAACCTCTCCGTCCTGGATTATTTAAATCCCTCTTCCTCAGTCATTTCCTTCTGTAAGTTTTCACTCTTCAATTCAGTCCAGTCGCTCAGTCGTGTCCGACTCTTTGCGACCCCATGAATTGCAGCTCGCCAGGCCTCCCTGTCCATCACCAACTCCCAGAGTTTACTCAAACTCATGTCCATCGAGTCGGTGACACCATCCAGCCATCTCATCCTCTGTCGTCCCCTTCTCCTCCTGCCCCCAATCCCTCCCAGCATCAGGGTCTTTTCCAATGAGTCAACTCTTTGCATGAGGTGGCCAAAGTATAGGAGTTTCAGCTTTCAGTCCTTCCAGTGAACACCCAGGACTGATCTCCTTTAGAATAGACTGGTTGGATCTCCTTCCAGTCCAAGGGACTCTCAAGAGTCTTCTCCAACACCACAGTTCAAAAGCATCAATTCTTCAGTGCTTAGCTTTCTTCACAGTCCAACTCTCACATCCATACAAGACTACTGGAAAAACCATAGCCTTGACTAGACGGACCTTTGTTGACAAAGTAATGTCTCTGCTTTTTAATATGCTGTCTAGGTTGGTCATAACTTTCCTTCCAAGGAGTAAGCGTCTTTTAATTTCATGGCTGCAATCACCATCTGCAGTGATTTTGGAGCCCCCCAAAATAAAGTCTGACACTGTTTCCACTGTTTCCCCATCTATTTCCCGTGAAGTGATGGGACCAGATGCCATGATCCTAGTTTTCTGAATGATGAGCTTTAAGCCAACTTCTTCACTCTCCTCTTTCACTTTCATCAAGAGGCTCTTTAGTTCCTCTTCACTTTCTGCCATAAGGGTGGTGTCATCTGCATATCTGAGGTTATTGATATTTCTCCTGGCAATCTTGATTCCAGCTTGTGCTTCTTCCAGCCCAGCGTTTCTCATGATGTACTCTGCATACAAGTTAAATAAGCAGGGTGACAATATACAGCCTTGACATACTCCTTTTCCTATTTGGAACCAGTCTGTTGTTCCATGTCCAGTTCTAACTGTTGCTTCCTGACCTGCATATCGGTTTACTCAAGAGGTGGGTCAGCTGGTCTGGTATTCCCATCTCTTTTGGAATTTTCCACACTTTATTGTGATCCACACAGTCAAATGCTTTGACATTGTCAATAAAGCAGAAATAGATGTTTTTCTGGAACTCTCTTGCTTTTTCAATGATCCAGCGGATGTTGGCAATTTGATCCCTGGTTCCTCTGCCTTTTCTAAAACCAGCTTGAACATCTGGAAGTTCATGGTTCACGTATTGCTGAAGCCTGGCTTGGAGAATTTTGAGCATTACTTTACTAGCGTGTGAGATGAGTGCCATCGTGCAGTAGTTTGAGCATTCTTTGGCATTGCCTTTCTTTGGGATTGGAATGAAAGCTGACCTTTTCCAGTCCTGTGGCCACTGCTGAGTTTTCCAAATTTGCTGGCATATTGAGTGCAGTACTTTCACAGCATCATCTTTCAGGATTTGAAATAGCTCAACTGGAATTCCATAATCTCCACTAGCTTTGTTTGTAGTGATGCTTTCTAAGGCCATCACTCTTCAGGGGGTCATAAATCAGTCTTTTCTTTCTGATTTACTGATCATCAATAATACTAAGACATTAATGGGATGTGGAATGTTGTTCTTTTGGTAATTTTATGTATTAGTATGTATCACCTCCAGAATTCCCTGTGGTCAGTGGTTGAGAATCCACCTGTCAGTGCAGTGAACATGGGTTTGATCCCTGGTCTGGGAAGATTTCACATGCCCTGGGGCAACTAAGCCCATACACCACTACTGAGTTGTCACCACCACTGACAGCTACTGAGTCTGTGGGCCTAGAGCCTGTGTTCCATAAGAGAAGCCACCACAGTTAGAAGCCCACACACCGCAACGAAGAGGAGGCCCTGCTTGTCACAAATGGAGAAAGCCCATGCACAGCAGTGAAGACCCAGCACAGCCAAAAATTTATTAATTGGTTAATTTGAAAAGTAAAGCTATTCATGTCAATGTATGGCAAAAACCACTACAATATTGGAGAGTAATTAGCCTCCAATTAAAATAAGTTAATTTTAAAAAAGGAAAAGTAAAGCTATAAAAATACATTGTCACCTTAGTCAGCCCACTGGGCTGCTCTTTCCTATCTTGCAGAAGGGAAAACTGCCCCTTGGTGAGGTTCAGTGTCCTCCACAACAATCCCACAGATGATGGATGGTGGAACCAGGACCAATGTTGAGTGTTTAAGATGTCTACTAGAAACTGCCTTCAACATCATTGGTGTTAATCACTGTTGACTTGGGTCTAAAGCTTTAGCTTTCTAGTAGCCTTTTCTCCAAAGGAGCACTGCTGTCTCATACAAGAGGGTTCTGTTTCATCTCTCCTCATAATCCAACAACCAGAAGTCTTCATCCTAGAGGGCCTCCAGAAGATCCTAAATTCTTTAAACCAGAGAAAAGCTGTCCGGAGGAGAGCCAACAAGCCACCTGGGAGAAGAGTTTGATGTAGAAGTATAGGACACGATTTGCTGCTTTAAAACGACCACATTAGCAAACCAGGCACAAAGCCAATGTCGTGGTCTGTGCACGGGCTGGAAAAGAATTTCCAGGCATGAGGCAGAATGAGAGGAGAACAGAGTTTATTAGACCTGGAGACATTGTTAGAACAGCAGACCAGCCTGGGAGAGAGCTGACCCTTTCATGGGTTAATAGCCAATTTTTATAGCCTCAAGACAAAATTCCTGCTGGAAGGGTGGCATTAGGTGATTTAGGGTGCTGTAGGGTAATAGGGTGGGTGTTTTTACCTAATACAGGGTCAGGGAGCTGGCCAATATAGATCAGAGGGCTATGGCAGTGGTTGCTCTGGGACTCAGTTCCAGAGATGACCTTGGTGTGGGACTCCGCATCTACAGCCTTGGTACAAGGTCTTGTACCTGTGACCTTAGTATAGGGTTCCATAGCTAATGAAGCCACTAGAACCGTGGTTTACCACTGGAGACTGAGGCTTTTCACCAGTTGTCTGATTTCCATTCTCCTGCTTCAAGAATCTGCATTTCTCCCAGTGGAGTGGTGAACCATTTCCTCTTTAGGAAGGTAGCCTGCTTGTGTCATCATGCCATCCCTTTTGTGCTAGATGGTCCCATTAAAGGGACTCTCTGTCTCCTGCCACTAGATTGTCTCTTGTCTTAAGAGGTATCACCTTAATTGTTGTGATACATGCACACTTTGCCAGTAATGGTGAACTGTACAGTTTTCAAAAAGATGTATCACCATTGTAAATTTCCTGCCCTACTCTGCTGTTCCTTACATACAGCTGTGTAATAATCGTTGACTGACTGGTGATTCATCTGAGATTCTCCAGCTCCTAGTGGCAGGCACAGACATAGGAAAAGTTTTAAAGATTGAGAGAGAGGTAATTGTTCTGAAATAAACTCTACAGTCTACAAACGTGAGGTCAAGGGAAGCCAGTTCAAACAGCTTTCTTTTTCTACAAGGATTGTTTACTTACCTAGAAGTGTCCTTATAACAAAGGATCCATCCATGGGAAATGATTTTCCTTGGTATTTTTAACTTGTGAAAGCTCATCTTGACATCAATTTCTAGGAAACAGCAGCTCGGAACCTGGCTATGCTTCAGACTCTGCAGAACACAAGTAAAAATGAAAATCATTCAAGAAACTCTTTCCTTGAATAGTTTGTGTCATAAACCATTCTGTGAGACACCAACTGAACTTCTTTGAGGCCTGAAAGCTCTAAAGCTGACCCCTAGACAGTTAAATATTTATACCCCCTAGAGTCCTCTATTAAGGAAGAAAGAATGGAAAAGAAATCAGATGAAGACGAAAATCTGGCTAGTTTGCTAGAGATAGAAAACCTTGGTTTTTTTTAATCCATTTTGAAAATCTTGAGCAGAATTTCTTTTCAAAATGATCATTCCTTCTGATAAATTCCATTTCTAGGAACCACAATATATGATACATCAAATTTATTAAATTCAGAGTCCATGAAATTTAGAGATGAACTTTCTTTTAACTCTCAGATAACAGTCATAGCATTGCCGCTCCTTGTTAAGGAAAAGAGGAGCAGTAAGGAAACCATATCTATTAAGATCTCACTGGGGAAAAAAAAAAGCCAGCCTCACCGATGCTGGCTGTGTGCTAAATATTTTCATACACCTTTGTCTTCAAAGTGAAGAACAAGGCTTGAAGGGGGAGAACAAGGGGGTGGGGGAAAACAGTGCAGCATGCCTGCTTGAGTTTACAGCTTTATTGCAAGATATAAGGTATAATCTTAAACTAGAGAACAGTCTTTCATAGTCTTCCCTTCTCTAAAATACAATTTCTATTTAGACAACTAATGGTCCTTAAAATATCTCATCAAGGAAACTGCAAAACATGTTTCAAACGTAGAGTTGTTTTCCCTTTCTTTTTTCCAGGTAATAAACACTTGACATTTAGGAAATGCAGTTCTAAATTTACAAAGCACATAGCACTCTTCAGCTATGCTCACTATCTTGTAAGGTGCCAGTCAAGCCCATCGATTTATCTTATCGAACAGATTTTCGTTTATTAGTGCGGCAGTACATTTTTAAAGGGATATGAATGCTTGATTCACAGAAGGAGAAGTGGCATTCAAATTAAAATTTTTAAAGGAAAATAACTACTTTTTAATTCCTTAGCATTTTCAGCATAGTTCCTCTTGTATATTGCACAGTTAGGTACGTTGGTGTGAATTGTGTTTGCTCAGCTCATCACAAGAATCTTGGCAGTGGCTTTAGCAAAGAAAAAAATGTAAAAAGGATATTAATCTCTCCTGCCGTTAGTGGTAAGCAGCGAATTTGAGTCTGGTTGTCTTCAACCTAAAGGGAGCTTACTGGGATGAAAACAGAGCTGCAGGGTCCAGCTTGGAAAACAGCCAAGGAGCACAGGCGCGTGAGAAGGCTGGGCAGCAGGAGCCACACCGCAGGCCGCACTGCGGCCTTGGACATACTGAGCAACTGACCCTAACTGACTCATCAGTGATGAGGCCATGGCTATGAACTCTGGCCATCTCTCTGTTTTCCTAATCATCCCTGAGATCCTAACAGTCATGTAGGCGTCAGGAGAAAGATTTCCATACTATGGGAGATTTCCTAAAAGGGAGGATAGGAACTTACTTGGTGGTCCAGTGGTTAAGACTGTACCCTTTCACCGCAGTGTTTCTATCTCTGATCAGGGAACTAAGATCCCACATGCCACACGGCACAGCCAAAAATTAAAAATAAAATTTAAGAAAAAGTGTGCTAGTAGAAGGGTAGTGTGGCTGTTGGATGACCCTTTGGATGGCATGTGTCCCCAACATGTAAGGACAAGCTGATCTACAATGGTGACTATAATACATGCTCACGTTTCATCTTATCTCCATTCCTCTGGCAGTGGCTGCTACCCTATGACCAATTAGAAAGAAAAGAAAAGCTTAGATATTATCCAGTTCAGAGTCTTCCTTTTACAGTTCAAGTGAAGTTTTGACAGAGGGTGACTTGCCCACCATCACTTTCCAGGAAGCAGCAGTGCCAGGAGTTGAACCCATGTCATTCAAGGCCACCAACAATGCCTTTATCAATTGGTCATGGCGACCAAGCCACAACCATCCAATGTTAGGTTGCTATTTTAGTGGTGAAAACATGAAACCTTTTCATGAGCTCACTTAAATAGTACCTTTTGCCTCACGAATCTCTATTATTAATAGAATTTCAGAGTCAGGACACCTGAGTTTATTTATTTTGACGACTCCATGGTCTTAAACAAGTTACTTAATCTTTCTGACCCTCTGTTCCTCTGTCTGTGAAAAGTGCAAATATAGCCATCCTTATGACATTGCTGTAAAAAATAATTGTGATAATATGTAGGAAAACTTGCTGTATACTTTAAAAAATGGCATGTGACTAAAATGCAGTTTAATTGGTTAGATTAATTAACTGGTTTGGTTAATTTTTGAAAGCCTGGCTCACACAGTTACCCTGTGACCAACAGATAGGGCCATAATTCCTGTCTCCATTTATAATTTACTAGCTCAAGGATATTATTTGATTTGCCTAAAATGCTGTGTATGGAGGTAGAGAAGTCAGAAAAATGAGTTTCAAAACCCAAGTCTTCTGATTCATAATACAGTGTTTTTACCATTGACAGCAGTAACAAATAATTTTAAGGGCTTTTTATTTTGTGTCAGCTCAGCTAACATCTCTAATCCTCAGACCACCCAAGTAAGCTGTAATTTCCCTGTTGTTCAGTTGTACCCTGATACCCAGGGATGTTGTGTAATGGTGCCGGAAGTTATCCCAGCTGATGGTGGAACCGAGATTTTAGACTCGAATCTTGCTTTCATCAAAACCTCGTTCTGTGATATCCCATTGCCTGTTTCTTCCTCAAAGTGGCAGCACTATAATTAAAAAACAAAGAGAAATGACAGATGTGCTGTTTTTTCATGAAAACAATTATAACACTACCATTTTTCAAGCAGTGTATATGCTGAGGCTTATCTGTATTACAACATTTAACTTTTATAGTATACTCTGAGAAAACTAGAGCTTAGACACGTTTAGGAACTTGATCAAGACCTTGCAGATGATGAAGTCAGGATGCCAACTCCCCTATGACTCCAAGGCCCATGATCTGAATCACTCACTGTGGCCAGGTTCTGCAGACACCCAGAATTAAAGCAAAACAAATTAACTGCTGGGCTTTAATTTGTCAGGCCTCTGTTATGGGGGTAATTTGATCAGAATCAAATGCCTCATCTCTCTTATGAGAAGTGAAATCCATAAACTGGAAAGGTGTGAGAATGAAGTTTTCAGTTTTTCTACATCAGCCAAATTCATCTTCATTCAGGGCACTTTTGTGCACTCTTCATCCACATATTGGAAAGAATGAAATTTTCAGAGATATTTACCCTTATCTAAAAAATTTTCTCACGCCATACAGGAAAATAAACTCAAAATAGTTTAAAGGCCTAAATGTAAGACCTAAAACAATAAAACTCCCCAAAGAGAACATAGGCAGAACAGTCTTTGACATAAATTGTAGCAATATTTTCTTGGACTGGTCTCCTAAGGCAAAAGAAATAAAGGAAAAAATAAACAAATTGGACTCAGTTAAACTAAAGAGATTTGGCACAGCAAAGGAAACCATCAACAAAACGAAAGGACAACCTGCAGAATGGGAGAAAATATTTGTAATGATGCAACTGACCAGGGTCAATGTCCAAAGTATATGAACAGCTCATACAACTCAATAAAAAAAAAAAAAACCCAATCAAAAAATGGGCAGAAGACTTGAATAGACAGTTTTCTAAAGAAGACATACAGATGGATAACAGGCCCATGAAAAGATGCTCACCATTGCTAATTACTAGAGAAATGCAGATCAAAACAACAGTGCGCTATCACCTCACACTGGTCAGAATAGCTGTCATCAAGAAGAACACAAATAAATATTGGAGAAGATATGGAGAAAGGGAACCCTCATACACTGTTGGTGGGAATGTAAACTGGGTGCAGTCCTTATGGAAAATAATATGAAGGTTGCTCGAAAAACTGAAAACAGAGCTACCATAAGATCCAGCAAGTCCACTCCTGAGTATATATCCAGAAGAAAATGAAAACACTAATTTAAAGAGATACATGCACCCCAGTGTTCATAGCAGCATTGTTTACAATACCCAAGACACAGAAACAACCCAAGTGCCCATCAAGAGATGATTAGAGTAAGAAGATGTGATGTATTTATATGATGGAATATTACTCTGCCATAAAAAGAGTGCAGTGCAGATGAACTTAGAGAATACTATACATAGTGCAATGTCAGAGAAAGATAATTATCGATCATATGATGTCACTTATATGTGGAACCTAAAAAACAATACAGCTGAATGTATATTTAAAACAGAAACAGACCCACAGACATAGAAAACAAACTTATGATTACTAAAGAAGAAAGGAAGAGGGGAGGGACAAATTAAGGATATGGGATTAACAGATACAAATCATTCTATGTGAAATAGATAAGCAATAAGGATATACTGTATAGCACAGGGAATTATATCCATTATCTTGTAATAGCCTGTAATGGAATATAATCTGCAGAAATACTGAATCACTTTGCTGTATACCTGAAATTATTGTAAACCAACTACAATTTTTCTTTTAGGTTTTTTTTTTTTTTAGATGTGGACCATTTAAAAAGTCTTTATTGAATTTGTTACAATATCATTTCTGAGGTTGTTTTTTTTTTATGTTCTTGGTTTTTGGAAGCAAAGCATGTGAGATCCTGTCTTCCTGATCAGGGATCAGACTCTCACCCCCTGCGCTGGAAAGTGATGTCTCAGCCACTGGACAGCGAGGGAAACCCCTATACTTCCGTTTAAGAAAAGAGATTTGCTTGAAGAGGAAGGCAATCAATAGAGGCCATCTCAAAACTCCCGACCACCAGAGGGCGGTAGACCCCACAGAGCCTCCCTACTCAGTATAGCCCTGGACCGCAGCAGCATCACCTGGGAGCTGGTTAGAAATTCAGTATCCCAGACCAGGCTTCCAATGGATTGAATCAGAACCTTCATTTCAACAAGATTTCCTGATAATTTGCATGCCAATTAAAGTTTGAGAAGCACTCTCCCAAATTGTAGCTTGGTCAATCAAGAACCAAATAGCCCTAGAAAGTTTCCTGTTCTTAACATATGATAGCAAGTCCATTATTTAGTGTTTAATGTGAGCAAGCCATTTTGTGTCCACTGCCTCTCATTGTCATCCTAGGCAGGTGTTCTTAATCCTCTTTTTATCTGGGAAGATTGAGATTCAGAGAGATTAAGTAACTTCATAGAAACTACAAAGCCAAATGGAGGTACCTTGGATTTGAACACAGGTATATCTTCTGGCTGAGCAATGTTACTTTCCATTCTTGCTGCTTTTTGAAGTACTGTTTGAAAAGGCATGTTTTGGGGTCATAAAAAGATAGAAAGGGACTCAGTTTATTTTACTCTTGCCATGACTGTGCCACTCTCTTCCTTAATGTTTCAAGTATAGGGGTTCTGTCTATCTGGTAGATAAAAGGACTGTAATAAAGAATAGGAAAATTCAGAAATGGTTTGAATGGTTATAATAAATTCATCTTTAAATAGTTCTGTGTCCAGTGGATAGGTATCCATCCCTCCATTTTCATATAGCTCAGTGTGACCCTTGGACAAGCCCTGTGATTTCTAGACCTACCAGTAGATGGCAGTGTTTCTTTGGACACCACAGTGGCCATTTAGGTTTTTGCCCTACCACTCTGTCATCAATTGTCTTGAATGAGTGAGTTTCATTATTGTTGGTTTTTTGCTTGTTTGTTTTTACATTTTCACTCAGAGCAGACTTCTTAGGCTGATATCTTCAAAGATGTTAATGACCCAGAAGCAGTTTTCTCTGTCTCTGGCTTTCTTTTTCTTACACACACACAAACACACACACACACAGAGGTGTCTTTTTTATGGAAAAGATTCAAATAAAGGATTTTATCCCAGGGAGATCTTCCTGTGCCGAGGTTGGGAAAAAAACATTTGAGGATACTAAAAAGCCAGATTTCATCGAGCTTCTGGCTTGTCAATCAAACCCACCCCACTCTCCAGGAATTAATCAGCTACTGTCACGTTCAATGCCAAGCCAAAAAGAACTGCCCCTTGAAAAAAGTGACTCAGAAATCAGCAGGACAGACAGCTCACTCTAAGTACTTTCATCAGAGTTACCTCGGGTAAGACCGTTGCCTCCTTCCAAGGTTTTCTTTATTTCTCAAATTATATTTTATATGCAGATATTTTCTGGGACCTGTTTCAGAACTTTATTAAATGTGTAAGGAGGCTGAATAATTTATCAGGTGAACAGAAGGCTGGAATTTAGGTAGATGTGCATTTGATTTTAGACGCTGGTGTTCGAGTGGTGTGGCTTCTCCTCCTCCGGCCAGCAGTAGGTGTGCTACTGACAATTAAACACTTCCCAGCTGAGGGCTTTTTCTTGTCTGCTCTCCAAAATGATTTGGCTCCTTTTTTTACTTTTGCTTTAGATTAGCCATGGAAAATCATTTGACAGGTATCTGAAGAGACTAACTTCGCTAACAAGGGAGGTTATTAGTAGCTTCTTGGTAAGAAAAAAAAAAGAAATCCTGAGAGGGATTAAATAAGAGTAACACTTTCTGAGTCATTAGGTGCTAGACAGGTGAAAATACCAGGAAAATACACTATAGCATTCAGTTTGGCACCAGGTAAGGACTTAATGGTTCTCTGGATTTCTCATATTCTATGTGGAACATTTAAGCCCTTCAGAAGCCTAATTAGCAAACATTGTAGTTCACATTTTGCAAAAGAGGACATGATCAGCTGTTAGCTGGAAAATTTTGAAGCACTTTAGGGTTACTGCATGATATCTGATCATGCAGTATATATATATATATATATATATATATATATACATATATATATATATATAGCAATATATAGCTATAGAGCTATATACATATAGCTATATATAGCAATTATATAGCAATTATATAGATGGATGGTGAGAGTTACTCTCTTCATGAAGTTTGGAAATGGAGCTAGTTTCTGAAAAAATGGAGTTTTTTTCAGAACTCATCTATTTATAAGCTAAGTTTTGGGGTTTTGTTGTTCTTAGTATTCAATAGTGGTTGAGAGTACACACTTTATTTTTTGTTGTTTTAGCATTTTATTTTTTATTGGATTATAGTCCATTAACAATGTTGTAATAATTTCAGGTGGCAGCAAAGGAACTCAGCCATAGATATACATGTATCCATTCTCCCCCAAACTCCCCTCCCATCCAGGCTGCCGTCTGAGGGCATATGCTTTGGACATGGATTCAAATTCCAGCTTTGTAACTTACTGGCTGGATGACTTTGTATTACTTAATTTTTGTGTAAACCTCAGTTTACTCATCTGCAAAATGGGGATGATAAGCCTAATTTATAGGGTTGTTGTGAAATCTCCAGAATCCAACTAGAAAAACATCTTTGCTCTGTCTTCAACCCCTACTCTAGGGATGAGTTTTAGAGATATCTGGGATAGTTGACCAGCCTAAGATTTGATATACTCATTTAATCATCATATATTAAGCACATACTGTGTGTCAGGCAAGCGTGTGCTGGGTACTAAACATATGGTAGTGAACAACGAAAAAGGGATCCTGTCTGCCAGGGAATTTACATTCAAATAGGGGATGGAGAAAACAGATCAACAAGCACACAAATATATGATAACATTATTCCCTAGTGGCTCAGTTGGTAAAGAATCTGCCTGCAATGCGAGGGACCTGGGTTCAATCCCTGGGTGGGGAAGAGCCTCTGGAGGAGGGCATGACAACCCTCTCCAGTATTCTTGCCTGGAGAATCCCCATGGATTGATGAGCCTGGTGGGCTATGGTCCATAGGGTCACAAAGAGTTGGACATGACTGAGTGACTAACCACAGCACAGGAGACACAGAAAATGGATCAACAAACACACAAATATATAATAACATTGTAGACAGTGTAGTGGAGAAAATAAGGAAAAGGAACAGAAAGTGAAGAAGAAAGTCTCTTCAAGGAAATGATCTTAAAGGAAAATGATCATTTAAAAACTTTAGCAGGGCTTTCATGAAGCTAAAGGGAGGCCATTAAAAGATGGATGTGGCCTTCCCTGACGGTCCAGGGGTTAGGACTCAGTGCTTCTACTCCCGGGGGCTCGAGTTTGATCCCTGGTCAGGGAACTTAAGATCCCATATGCCATGCAGGGTGGCTCCTCTCCACCCCCGCAAAAAAAAAAAAAAAAAAAGTTGATAAGTAAATAATGGATTTCTTTACTCACATGCACACAAAACCAGGACACAGTCTGAAGAACAAGAGAATGACAGAGAGGCAGACACTGCTCTGTCTAATAATGTGATAGTTTCTTCTCTTTGGAGAGTTAGAGCATCTTTGCAGGTTATGTTGCATCCAAGGAAATATTCTTTAACAAGAATTATTGTGTGGTCCTGGGTGAGGTGACAATGTTGGTTCAAAACTCCCTTCAAGAAGACCTACTGTGGAACACAGTTGACTGTCTCCGTCTGTCACTTTTTGAGGTCTACTTTGGAGTCTCCAGTCATCTTCAGTCAGTGCTACCTTTAGGCCATTCCCAGACAATGACTG
Source organism: Odocoileus virginianus (assembly GCF_023699985.2). Lineage (NCBI taxonomy): Eukaryota > Metazoa > Chordata > Mammalia > Artiodactyla > Cervidae > Odocoileus > Odocoileus virginianus. Next base: position 28,966,509 of record NC_069682.1, on the reverse strand, counting down.
AGCGTGACATGCGTGCTGGAGTAGGACCATCTGTTGAATGCAGTATTTCTCTAAAGGGTAACTGTTGCTCAAGACTCCTCATTGGTCTAGCCAAAACTTTTCTTAGAGCAGCACTGTAATCAAAGCTCTTCTCACTCAATTCTTCCTTCCCTTTCTCCTTTCACAGATGTCAGACCTGCTTTGTAGTTTGAAGGTTCTCCCTACTTCTCTAGCTCCTGTGTCCTTCATAGGTATTTCATCCAATAAATCTTCTGCATATCCATTCCTTTTTGTCTTCTACTCCTTGGAGGACCTGAACAGACACAGTTGGGATCAGGAGTGGTCAGAGAACACAGGTGATAAGATGAAATTTGCAGGCCAGAGCTCCATGAAGCAGACACATGAGCTAGGTTTGTTAACAGACCTAAGGATGGGGGCATGAAGGTTCCCGTAACCATTAGTAGCTATTGAAGCCACAGTTACCATCATGGCTGGCAAGGTTGGAAGGGAAACTAAGGAGACTTGACCCACAGGAAATGGTGGAGATGGTTAATAGACCCTGGCTTCCTTATGGGCAAAACAGACAATTACCCAACAAAGATGCTTCTTAATTTCTCCAACCCAAAGAAAGCAAAAGTGGAGGAAGAAAAGGCAGGTGGTGATCACCCATTAAAATGTCTTTAAGACTTTTTTGATGTGGACAATTTTTAAAGTCTTTATTGAATTTGTTGCAATATTGCTTATGTTTTATATTTTGGTTTTTTGGCCTCAAAGTATGTGGGAACTTAGTTCCCTGACCAGGAATCAAACCTGCACCCCTGCATTGGAAGACACGGTCTTAACCCTGGACCACCAGGGAAATCCCCCATTAAAATGTTTTGATATCTTGCTCAATTCTGATTTGAGCAAGTGTTCAGATCTAGAACACATTGACTCTAAAGGTGGCTGGGGCCCTAGAGAAAGAACCCTGAGATGCTTCAGCAATAATTCCTGAAATTATCCCCAAGTCTTTCTTCTAAAAGGACCTGTAGTCATTTACTTAAGTGACTATACTCTCAGAAAGCGGAATAGCCTAATTTTTTGAGGGCTTTTGGACACAGGATGTGAATTGACAATGGTACTGAGGTCTGAAGCAGTTCTATGGCCTCCTTGCTGGAATGAAGGATTATGGGGTCCAGGAGACAAATAGAGTCCTGGTTAAAGTCCAGCTCAGAGTGGGTCCACGGGGTCTACAGACTCACCCACTGGTCATTTTCCTGGCCCCTGAATATGTCATCAAAATGGACATACACGACAGTTGAACTGTGGCCTGAGAAGTGACAGCTATCATGGTTAGGAAAGGCCAAGTGAAAATAACCCCCTCTCCATTTTCCCAGCCAAGATATTAAATCACAAACAATTTCATATCTCAGAAGGATAGCAAAGATTCATGCCCCCATTTGAAACCAAAAGAATGCTAGGGTGGTGGTGTCTATCACATCCCCGTTTAATTCTCCAGTATGAGCCTTGCAGAAACTCACTGGATCCAGGAAAATGACTGAAGACTACAGCGTGCTCAGCCAAGTAGCAGCCCCAGTTTTATGTACTGTGCTGGATAAAGCACTTTAGGATTGACTAGTTTGATCTCCTTGCAGTCACACAACATTGTAAATCAACCATACTTCAATTTAAAAAGTTGTTTGTTTTGAAAAATGCATACATCTCTCTCCTCTGGGCAACTGGTTGGATGCTATACTTTATCTTCTTAAGTTTTGGCCTGAAGACAATAGTCCATCCTTGGCAGGAACGTATTTATAACATTTTTTAGAACTCTCCCTCTCTCTCTCTCTCTCACACACACACACACACACACACAAACAGTATTTGAAATTCAACTTTGTGGCATTTTGGTGGGCTCCAATTTTATGAACTCAAAATTTACTTACAGAGATTATTCAAAAGGAAGTCCATTCACCAAATTATGTTAACACAGAGTTGTTTTGGAGTAGATCACCTCAGATTTTTTTCTGATCAACCATTTTAGATGGTTGTTCCCACTGCAAAATCTTACTTGTTGCTGATTTTATCAGAGACCATAAAATCTCATCAACACGGTACTGTCAAGAGGACTTCATGGTCAGCCAAGAAATGTACTGAAAGCCAGGCATAGGTCTGAGTACATCAAATTGTTGACCAGAACAAACTGGCACTGCCTGGATAATATTCTGCTTCAGCTCTGCTCTGTCAGTTTGAAGCAAAAGAACTCAGTCACTTGTGGGCTTGAAAGGTGACTACTCAGAACAGCAGGAGGGATTTGCTGAAGCACATGGCAGCTGGAACAAAAAATTGCCTGTTTTTGCCAAACCCCACAGGGGAAAACATTTTGAAATATATTCTGCCTGGAGCTGATTGCATAGTTTCGTAGACAATTCACCCAATCTACCACCTGGAGGCAGTCAGCCTCTCTCTCCATGTTTAGTTCTCCCATAAACCACTTAATGACCAAAGAACCACAGAGGGAAAGAGTGATTGTCTGGAGAAGGTGAGAACATTCAATGATCTTACTCTACCCATAACCTTAAACTGTATAGAAGTGCTAAAATGTGTGTCCTTAGTTGCTCAGATATGTCTGACGCTTTATGACTTCATGGACTGTAGGCTGCCAGGCTCCTCTGTTCGTGGAATTTCTCAGGCAAGAATACTGGAGCAGGTTGCCGTTTCCTACTCCAGGGGATCTTCCCAACCCAGGGATCGAAGCCACGTCCTCTGTGTCTCCTGCACTGACAGGTGGGTTCTTTACCACTGTGCCCTGGGAAGCCCGTGGTCTGTATTATCCATCGGTCAATTCAGTCACTCAGTAGTGTCTGACTCTTTGCAACCCCATGGACTGCAGCATGCCAGGCTTCCCTGTCCATCACCAACTAACCCAGAGCTTGCTCAAGCTCATGTCCATTGAGTTGGTGATGCCATCCAACCATCTCGTCCTGCCGTCCCATTTTCCTCCCACCTTCAATCTTTCCCAGCATCGGGGTCTTTTCCAGTGAGTCAGTTCTTCGCATCAGGTGGCCAAAGTATTGGAGTTTCAGCTTCAGCATCAGGCCTTCCAATGAATATTCAGGGCTGATGTCCTTTAAGATCGACTGGTTTGATCTCCTTGCAGTCCAAGGGACTCTCAAGGGTGTTCTCCAGCACCACAGTTCAAAAACAATCAGTTATTCAGCACTCAGCTTACTTTATAGTTAAACTCTCACTTCCATACTTGACTGCTGGAAAAACTGTAGCCTTGACTAGATGGACGCTTGTTGGCAAAGTAATGTCTCTGCTTTTTAATATGCTGTCTAAGTTGGTCATACTTTTTCTTCCAAGGAGCAGACATCTTTTAATTTCATGGCTGTAGTCACCATCTGCAGAGATTTTGGAACCCCAAAAGATAAAGTATCTCACTGTTTCCATTGTTTCCCCATTTATTTGCCATGAAGTGATGGGACTAGATGCCATGATCTTAGTTTTCTGGATGTTGAGTTTTTTTTTTTTTCCATTTATTTTTATTAGTTGGAGGCCAATTACTTTACAACATTGCAGTGGTTTTTGTCATACATTGAAATGAATTAGCCATGGATTTACATGTATTCCCCATCCCGGTCCCCCCTCCCACCTCCCTCTCCACCCCATCCCTCTGGGTCTTCCCAGTGCACCAGGCCCGAGCACTTGTCTCATGCACCCAACCTGGGCTGGTGATCTGTTTCACCCTAGATATACATGTTTCGATGCTGTTCTCTTGAAACATCCCACCCTCGCCTTCTCCCACAGAGTCCAAAAGTCTGTTCTATACATCTGAGTCTCTTTTTCTTTTTTTGCATATAGGGTTATCGTTACCATCTTTCTAAATTCCATATATATGTGTTAGTATACTGTAATGGTCTTTATCTTTCTGGCTTACTTCGCTCTGTATAATGGGCTCCAGTTTCATCCATCTCATTAGAACTGATTCAAATGAATTCTTTTTCATGGCTGAGTAATATTCCATGGTGTATATGTACCACAGCTTCCTCATCCATTCGTCTGCTGATGGGCATCTAGGTTGCTTCCATGTCCTGGCTATTATAAACAGTGCTGCGATGAACATTGGGGTGCACGTGTCTCTTTCAGATCTGGTTTCCTCAGTGTGTATGCCTAGAAGTGGTATTGCTGGGTCATAAAACAGATCTATTTTCAGCTTTTTAAGGAATCTCCACACTGTTTTCCATAGTGGCTGTACTAATTTGCATTCCCACCAACAGTGTAAGAGGGTTCCCTTTTCTCCACACCCTCTCCAGCATTTATTGCTTGTAGACTTTTGGATAGCAGCCATCCTGACTGGCGTATAATGGTACCTCATTGTGGTTTTGATTTGCATTTCTCTGATAATGAGTGATGTTGAGCATCTTTTCATGTGTTTTTTAGCCATCCGTATGTCTTCCTTGGAGAAATGTCTGTTTAGTTCTTTGGCCCATTTTTTGATTGGGTCGTTTATTTTTCTGGAATTGAGCTGCAGGAGTTGCTTGTATATTTTTGAGATTAATCCTTTGTCTGTTGCTTCATTTGCTATTATTTTCTCCCAATCTGGATGTTGAGTTTTAAGCCAACTTTTTCATTCTCCTCTTTCACTTTCATCAAGAGACTTTTTAGTTCTTCTTCGCTTTCTGCCATAAGGGTAGTGTCATTTGCATATCTGAGGTTGTTGATATTTCTCCCGGCAATCTTGATTCCAGCTTGTGCTTCATCCAGCCTGGCATTTGGCGTGATGTACTCCAAATATAAGTTCAATAAGCAGGGTGACAATATACAACCTTGATGTATTCCTTTCCCAATTTGGAACCAGTCTGTTGTTCCATGTCCGGTTCTAACTCTTGCTTCTTACCTGCATACAGATTTCTCAGGAGGCAGGTAAGGTGGTCTGGTATTCCTACCTCTTGAAGAATTTTCCAGTTTATTGTGATCCACACAGTTAAAGTCATGTCCGACTCTTTGTGACCCCATGGACTATAGCACAATAATTTAAAATTATCCATATTTAATTGGAATTGAAAGAGGGGATTTGTTGTGCTGGAGCAGAATAGGCAATAAATGGGAAGAGAAAGCCTTTTGAGATTCTCAAGCATAATACAGGCTTCCTAGAGTTTACTTTAGACTATGTAATATAAAATTCATTTTGTTCAAAAGATGCATGCACCCCAGTGTTCACAGCAGCACTATTTGCAATAGCCATGTCATAGAAGCAACTTAAATGTCCATTGACAGAGGAATGAATAAAATAGATGCCATACATATATGTAAAGTGGAATATTACTCAGCCATAAAAAGAATGAAACAATGCCATTTTCAGCAACATGGATGGACCTAGATATTATCATACTAAGTGAAGAATGTCAGAGAAGGATATGGTATCATGTATATGTCGAATCTAAAAAAAATAATACAAATGAACTTGCTTACAAATCAGACTCACAGATTTCAAAAGCAAGCTTTTGGTTATGAAAAGGGAAAAGTGGAGGTGGATAAATAAGGAGATTGGGAGTAACATATACACATTACTATATATAAAACAAATAATCGACAGGGATCTACTGTAGGGAACTGTACTCAATACTTTGTAATAACCTAAATGGGAAAGGAATCTGAAAAAGAATGGATACGTTTATATGTATAATGGGCTTCCCTGGTGGCTCAGCTGGTAAAGAATCCACCTGCAATGTGGGAGACCTGGGTTCAATCCCTGGGTTATATGTATAACTGAATGACTTTGCTGTATACCTGAAACACACAGCATTGTAAATCAACTATATCCCAATATAAAAACTAAATTTAAAAAATGAATTTTGTTTATAGATAGTGAACTATTAGGTATGGAATTTGTGAATTGTCAAATCTTTGATAAATCATAAAGGGACATTAAAACCATCCAGTTACCCTCTCTTTTCCTCAAGTAAGTATACATTGCTTCAAGCTCAAGAATACGGTGACTGAAAGACAAGATTGGGTCTCATTACAGAAAGGCTTGGGGAAAAGCTTTGGATATACAATGGTGCATCTCCCCTTTAAGGGTCCTTTTCAAGATAATTTTCCAACTAAGGTATGTTAGAACAATGCTCACTCTGTCATAAAGCAAATTTCCATGCACTTATTATGAACTGAATGTTTATGTCTCCTCAAAATCTGAAACCCAATGTGAAGTATTTGGAGGGGCCTTTCAAAGTAATTAGGGTTAGATGAGGTCATAAGAATGGGATCCTGACGATGGGACTAGTGCCCTTGTATGAACAGAACAGAGAAATAGCTCCCAATTTCCTTCTTCCTCCCTCCCTCCCTCCCTTCCTCTCTCTCCCTCTCTCTCTGCCATATGAGGATTCAGGAAGAAGATGGTCATCTGCAAACCAGGATGTGTGCTCTCACCAGAACCAATTCTTGATCTTGGACTTCTCAGCCTCCAGAACTGTGAGACATAGATGTTTGTTAAGACCCTCAGTTTATGATATTTTGTTATGGCAGCCCACACTAAGATCCATGTTGTTTTTAATTGGAGTCTAATTACTCTACAATATTACATTGGTTTCTGCTGTACAACAGTGTGAATCAGCTGATGGCGCTCATGGTAAAGAACTGCCTGCCAGTGCAGGAGGCATAAGAGACATGGGTTCAATCCCTGAGTCGGGAAGATCTCCTGGAGGAGGACATGGCAACCCACTCCAGTATTCTTGCCTGGAGAATCCCAGGGACAGAGGAGCCTGGTGGGCTACAGTCCATAGCGTTGCAAATAATTGGACATGACTGAGCATGCACATGCACACACACAAGTGTATATATGTCAATCCTAGTAGAGACAGACATCAAGAGAATATAATAGAGTATCCCAAATAAACCCATGGATCTCATGGAGGGAAGGAGAGGATGAGATCCATGGGTTTATTTGGGATACTCTATTATATTCTCTTGATGTCTGTCTTTACACTGGTACTACACCATTATATTTTACTATACCCCATCTGGTAAAACATATCTTTCTAATGCGGTGTTTATCTTACCTCAGAGAAAATCTTATTTGTTCTCAGCCCATTGCTTTTCTTGGCACATAATTTGTAAATAGTTTGGAGTTTTCTAAATAAGCAATGATATTGTTTGCAATTAATGACAGTTTTATCTCTTTTTCTATTACTATGTCTCTTTTTCCCTATAGTACAGTACTGGATAGGAGCAGGGATAGAGGTATCTTTGTTTTTCTTGATCTTAAAAAGCATAATAATTATATTATTTCACCATTGTTTTTTATGTTTACTCTTGGTTTCTCATAGCTATCTCATATTGAGTTAAGAAACAGCCTGTACATTCTTATTTTTGTAAAAGTTTTTATAATAATTAAAAGTTGACCTTTATGGATTTTTAAAAAATCTATTAAGTGTATCATATGATTTTCTCCTTTAATATGTTAAAATGTTAAATTATGTTAATCAATTTTTAATATTAAAATAATCTCATATCCCTGAGCTGTATTCAACATTTGCTATTTTTTATAGGTTTAGAATACATAAATATGTTTTTAGAATATATTCCCTGATTTGTATAAAATAGCGTCACTGACTCAATGGACAATAATTTGAGCAAACTTCAGGAGATAGTGGAGGACAGAGGAGCCTGGTGTGCTGCACTCCCATAGGGTGGCAAAGAGTCAGACATGACTTAGCGACTTAATAACAAGGAAAACACATCACTTCCATTTCCTCCTCTGGATTCACCACCACGTTTGAGTCAAGGACACACTTCCCTCGGGCTGCTCCCAAACCAGTGACTGAACACGGTAAAGATACTAGCACTGATCCATTCCTGTGGGACAGGGACTCCTCTAAGCAGCCCCAACTGATTTGTGGACCGTCCCTAGGCTCTCCTAAAACTTTCTTAAATCTGCACTGCATCCAAGACTGCCCCTACTATTCCATCCTTCTCTCTCCTTTCACTATTGTCATGCCTATATTGCAACCTAAAAGCTCATGTATCTCTTCCTATGTCTTCCTATTTATCCATCAGAATAAATCTCTTGTACACTTAATTCCATCTTTGGCTGTTCAGAGAACCTCAGCCAACACAAGTTGGGTTTGCTGATGTTTTGTGAGGGTATTTACATCTCTATCCATGAATAATGTTGACCAGTAGTGTTTGTCTCTACTGGGTCTTTATCTGGTTTGGGGATTAAGATTGTGCTGTATTCATATAAATAGTTAGAAAAGTTTCTCTTATTTTTATGATTTGAAAGTGTTTGTGATGATTTGGAATGTATCCATTACACATTTGGTGGAATTCAACTGCTGGGAAACTGTTCTTAATGTTTTCTTTTAAGAAAGATTATTCAGATTTTCTTTGTCATCTTAAGTCAGTTTTGATTGGGACTTTTGATTTCAAACTCTATGGCAATCTGTATTTTCCAAAGATGTCTACAACATTCTCTCATTCCACATGCTCTTCTCTAATATGACCTTGCCAGTCTTACTTTGAGAGGTGGAGTCTATATTTCTCCACCCTCGAATTTATGTGGTCTCTGTGACTGATTTGACTGATGGAGTGCTGTGGAAATTATGCTGTATTATTTATAGATGTATTTCTTATCAAACCTGGACATTTGTGCTTTCCTGGCTCTTAGCAGTGAGTCACACGGTAAAAAGTATTAGTATCCTCACACCATGCTGTTAGAAGCCTCAGCCATGGATTATGAGACAATATGTGGAAAATGAAAGAGGCCATGGAACACTGAAGGAAGAGACTTGAGAATGAAGAAGTAATATTCTGTGTCAAGTCCAGTTTGGGCTTCAGATGACCCCAGCCTTAGATACCACCTGACAGTAGTTGCAGGCTCCACGGCTGAGCCTGGTCAACCCACAGAAAAATGAATTATTGTTCTAAGCTGCTGAGTTTTATAACTGTATCATTCATAGTGGCAACTGATAACCGAGTACCTGTCTTTGCCATGAAAACAACTGTAATAGCTGGAGTAAACACATACACACACTCATCATGCAAGCAACTGTGTAAATGTTTTGAGGACAACCAGTATGGTCAAGAATGGAGATTAATGGCTATATCCCTTGGGAGAAACAAAGAGTCCAAGTTGAAACCCACATTCACTTGGTTTTTCCCATGAAGGCAATGTGAAAATGAGGGAGAGACTGCAAGCATAAAACGGTATTCTTTCTGGGCTAAGTTGACAGAGAAACATTCAAATTGTTGGCCACCTCCAAAGCTCTATATGTTCAGGGTGAGATTTCAAGAAACTCAGCAGAAAATAGTAGCAGGGAAACTAAAAGCTGGGCAGAGACTTCAATACCTGCATAGTTCTGGAGAAACGGAGGCCAGAGTTTCTGCCAAAGTGGAAGGGCTTTGGGAAACAATGCAGGCTGCAGCTGAGATCCAGAAATGTCCCATCCTGAGGCTAAGGATCACACCTGAGATATGAGGACCAGAACTAAGATGATGGGGTTAAAATAGTCGAGGACTAACAAAAGTTAAAACTAAGTCTTACCAGGATCAAGATGACATGCAAGTACTCTATTTGCTTATGAAAAGAAGATTTCTCTTCATTTTTAGAGAATGAAAATATTGTCCAGACATGGAAGCAACCTAGATGCCCATCAGCAGGCGAATGGATAAGGAAGCTGTGGTACATATACACCATGGAATATTACTCAGCCATTAAAAAGAATTCATTTGAATCAGTTCTAATGAGATGGATGAAACTGGAGCCCATTATACAGAGTGAAGTAAGCCAGAAAGATAAAGACCATTACAGTAAACTAACACATATATATGGAATTTAGAAAGATGGTAACGATAACCCTATATGCAAAACAGAAAAAGAGACACAGATGTACAGAACAGACTTTTGGACTCTGTGGGAGAAGGCGAGGATGGGATGTTTTGAGAGAACAGCATTGAAACATGTCTATTATCTATGGTGAAACAGATCACCAGCCCAGGTTGGATGCATGAGACAAGTGCTCAGGGCTGGTGCTCTGGGAAGACCCAGAGGGATCGGGTGGAGAGGGAGGTGGGAGGGGGGATCGGGATGGGGAATACATGTAAATCCATGGCTGATTCATGTCAATGTATGACAAAAACCACTACAATATTGTAAAGTAATTAGCCTCCAACTAATAAAAATAAATGAAAAAATAAAAATAAAAAGGAGTTGAAAGGATAAACTAAAAAAAAAAAAAAAAAAAAGAAAATATTGTCCAGAGCCTAAACAAGCATCATTTAAAATCTTCAGTATTCAGTAAAAAATAATGAGGCATGTTAAAATAATCAAAAACCCAAAACAAAAATCCAAAGAGAAAACAGACCCTATAAACAAAATAATATGTGATTCACATGTTGACATTAGCAGACAACGACCTTTAAACCAACATTACAAAATAGTGTAATTATAATTAGGAGTTCCCTGGTGGTCCAGTGGTCAAGAATCTGCTTTGCAGTGTAAGGGATGTGTGTTTGATGCCTGTTCGGGTGACTAATATCCCACATGCTGCAGAGCAACTACCGAGCTCACCTGCCACAACTAGAGAGTCCATGTGCTGCAATGAAAGATCCCACATGATGCAGTGAAGCTCCTGCATGCCACAGCTAAGACCCGATGCAGTCAAATAAATAATATAATTTGCAATTAATAAATTAATTAAAATAAAATAATGATAAAATAAAATAGAGGGAAGTCTCATGTTCTGGAGAGACAGGGGCCCATGTCAAGTTAAGATCAACATCAAAGCCACAGTCTGAATGCCACGGACAGAACAAGAGCCTTCTCCTGGTTAGGTCAGCCTAAGGAAAGCTGAATGGATGTGAAGTGACCTGTGTAGCTGCTTTGCAACATCTGTGAAGTAAAATGCATCCAACACCTCATGACAACATCCCCTGTTTGCTTTAGTCAGTTCAGACTGCTATAACATAATACCATGGACTGGGGACTTAAACAATAGAAATTTACTTCTCACAGTTCTGGAGGCTGGAAGTCCAAGATCAAAGCACCGGCAGATCTTGTGTCTGATGAGAACCTGCTTCCTCTAGATCAGCAGTCCTCAACATTTTGGCACCAGGGACCAGTTTCAAGGAAGACAATTTTTTCCATGGATCTGGGGTTGGGGGGAGGGGCAAGGATGGTTTGGGGATGATACTCATAATAAGGAGCATGCAACCTAGTTCCCTCCTATGAGAATCTAATGCCACCACTGATAATGAGAGGAGGCCGTAATGCTAGCAATGGGGAGTGGCTGTAAACACAGATGAAGCTTTGCTGTCTCATTTGCTGCTCACTTACTGCCATACAGCCTGGTTCCTAACAGGCCTGGCACTTGTCCACGGCCCAGGGCTTGGGGACCCCTGCTCTTTAGGGCTTCTCTTTTTATCTTCACAGGGTGGAACACAGAATAGAGGGAAAGCAAGCTCTGTGTCTTTTTATAAGGGTACTAATCCCACTCAAGAGGGCTCCACCTCATGAATTACCTCCCACAATTTATTAATCACCTTCCGAAGGCCCCACCTCCTAAAGCCATCACGCTGGGGGTTAGGATTTCAACATATGAATTTGAGGAGGGGACATGACCATTCAGTACATAGCTCTGTTCTTCTCCAGTTAATGGGTAGACTATGAACTCAATAAAGGATCTGACTTTGTGATTGTCCAGCCAACACCCAGTGAGCGCCTGACACATACAGGGAACCTGAACTTCCTATGAGTCTGTAGCTTTAGACTAGTCTTGGACTGAAGAGAATCTTCATCTATTAGATTCTGTTGACTCCCCCAGAGCCATCCATGTTTGTCTGCTCACCTTCTACCCTGCCCTAAAAGAAATACTCGCCTTATAGGATAACTGTGTGGAGCAAGTCTCCGGAGCATTTATCTCAAACTCTTCTCTACCATGAGAGGGGGTTTAAAAAAAACCAGAGACGTTGACCAGTCACATGTGGCCACAAGTCTTTAAGCAGTGTATTCACCATCACTGACTTTGCAAGCTTTAGGGCCTTTTGCAGACCTCCATCACAGACCTATTTCAAGTACAGACAAGGAGATTGGTCTCCCACTGTTTAACAGTGACCCTGTTAAGGGCTGAATTTGTGTCCTTTGTCCCCAGGTTCCCTCTCCCCCACCCCGCCGAACCCCTTCTGCTATTCTTATGTTGGTGTCTTGTGTGAAGTCTCTCAGTCGTGTCCAACTCTTTGCAAACCCCATGGACTGTAGTCTGTAGACTGTAACCAGGCTCCTCCATCCATGGGATTTTCCAGGCAAGAACACTGGAGTGGGCTGCCATTTAACCCCCCATTAACTCAGAATGTGACTGTATTTGGAAATAGTGTCTTTAAAGAGGTGATTCAGATAAAATGAGGTCCTACAGGTGGTTACTAATCCATTATGACTGATTTCTTTATAAGAAGAGATAATCTAAGGGGAGAGTTCTCAGAAGAGACCAACACTGCTGGTAGCTTGACTTTGGATGTCCAGCCTGCAGAACTGTGAGAAAATTCATTTCTGTAGTTGAAGCCGCTCGTTCTGTGGTACTTTGTTATGTCCCACCCCAGTGGATATATGGAGACCCTTTTTTCAGCTGAAGCCTGGCAGGTTGGAGTGAGAGCCTTCTTTGGGGCAAAGTGTCTGTTTCAAACTTGTTTTCTTCAGGAAGAGGCCAGGGGAAGCTACTGTCCCCCTGCCCTTCCCCCTCACCTCACACCCACCACCCCCCTCAGTCCCACAGCCTTGGGAAGGAGATTTGTCTCCTAGCGCCTTTGTCAGAGGCTGGTCATGGGGAGATAGGGCTGGCTCACATCAGACATGCTGTAACTGAGTCAGACCGTTTGTCTCAGTCACCAGGCACCTCTGCCATCTGTCACGATGGTGAGAAACCTCAGAAAGACTTAATTTTCACATTATTTCCACAGACTGCACCATCCCCTTGGTCACTTTCTCGAGACTTCACACTTTATGCATCATTCTCTTCTCCCCATCCCTACTTTTTTTTTTAATCTCCTTTAATCTAGGATTAATGTTATGCATAAAAGAACCAAGCATTCATCTTTGTTTCATTGTAGGTGGTGAGAACATCCTTTCTTTTTATTAGTTTTTCAAAGTGGAACGTAAGGACAGCACTAACAGTAGGACTAATGATAAAAATTAAAAAGACTTACATAGATTTGAGTTCTTGTAAGGTGGGCCCTGGGGTTTTTTTGTTTTTCCCACAAAAGGCTGGTTTCTGACAGTTGGAGATAAGGGAGATGAGCTCATCTTTTTCGTTTCGGGGAGGTGATTTTTAGAAAGAGTTGTAAGGGAATTTTGAGGGTGGGGAGCCCACTAGTCTCAAGATATTTGGCAGAACTTGTCATCTTGGTTCCTTTTTCCCGGGGCTGAGGGACACAAGGGAAACTAAGCTTTATTTATTTATTAATATGAAAGTGACATGCTTGAAGAAAACCAGTGTGGGCCTGGTGTCTTCCCTGCATTTCCCTCATAAGCCAAAGGTAGGGTACAAATGATGAGACAGAAAAAATATGGCTAGGAGGCTGAGAGGGATGTAATGAAAATGGCTAAAGAACAACAACAGCAACAAAAAATCAAAGTTTCTTCAGGGTCCAAGCACCTGGTTATTTCCTCTGGTGATACACACGTCAGTTGTTCAAATATGGGGGTGGGGTGAGGTATGGGGTGCAGGACCACTCCAGGAATCACAGCAGTAACCCCTTTCCCTGTGATATTATGCTAAGGGTAGGATGACTAATAGGTGGAATCTGTTGTTCAAATTAGTACACTTGTGAGTCTGAAAAGGGGGCGTTGTTAATCAGTAAGCATAAACCAAGACCATCCCACACAGACGAGGATGTAAACTTGACTAGAGGTCCCTTCCCAGGCCAGTTCTTTCTTTACTCATGCAGCGCCCATCATAAAAAATGATGAAAATCATAGCTAATGTGACTTAGCACAGTGCCTGGCCTTTGAGTAAACAAAGTGGAAACCATCTTACTTTGTCCTCCATCAACTCTACAGAGAGATAGATGCAAGCACTTAAAAATTACAAGGAGATACTTCCCTGATTAGACCAGTAGTTAGGACTCTGCACTTCTCTTGCAGGGGGCATGAGTTCCATTCCTGGTTGAGGAATTAAGAGCCCCCCTCATGCTGAGTGGCCAAAAAAGAAAGAAATAAAATAATTACAAGGAATGCCTACCACAGCATTCCTGGAGGAGAGGGAATCATAGTAATACAGGAAATTGGGACTTAAAGAAGTCTAGGAACTTCTTGCTGAGAGGAAATTTTCCTCCAAAACACACAATGGGCCATTAGAACTCATATTGCTTCCAGGCCACACCCTCCCTCTTTTGTTTATCTAAACTTTATCCCTCTTCCTAAACTCTGCTCACATTGTGTGACCTATAGGAAGTTTTTCATGACCACAGCACTTCATGCTCATTGCTCCAGATTTTGAAAGCTGATTGGAGATTAGCATCATTGTACCTCATGTTAATTTTATTGCCCAAGGAACAGTTAAGAATTTTCCTTTATTCTGTGTCTACCATCAGTTCCTCAAGCACAAGTCTTTAAACATACCTGTAAGTAGATACATGTTATATTAATACACTTGGGCTTTCCAAGTAACTCAGTGGGAAAGAATCTTCTAAACAATGCAAGGAGACATAGTTCCATCTCTGGGTCAAGAAGATCCTCTGGAGTAGGAAATGGCTGTCCACTCCAGTATTCTTGCCTGGGAAATCCCATGGACAGAGGAGCCTGGAGGGCTATAGCCCATGGGGTTGCGGAGTCGGGCTTGACTGTGCTTACGCATGCATGCAGATATATACATTTAGGCATCACATATAGATATACACACAGAAAAACTGGGTAGTTCCTGGTGTTGAGACTAAATGAATTTGTTCCATTTCTGCGTTGCTAATGGAAGATGCAGCCCTTACATCCTGGCTGTTGTCTACGCTTTAACCCCCAGAGCAGAGTTTGTGCCACTCATGCTGCACATACCAAAACGCACTTTTCATTTTGGTCAGGTTTTTCGTTTTAGGATGTCTGTTAGAGCTGTAATCACACATGGATATGCACCCAGCTGAACTCATTTTATGGAAACACCTAGTGTCATTGCGAGTTATTTTACAACATCTATTTGTAAGTTTAAAAAGCAACTGAATTGCAAAGATGCAAGGTCTACCTAAAATGACCAAATTAAAAACTCAGTTTCAAGCATAAAGTTGAATTTCTCAAGTTAACCCAGCCTTGATTTTGTGGCAGTTTGACCAATATGACAAAAAAATACTTAACCAAAACATAAATATTCTCATGAAATTTAGTGAATTATTTAGATATTATCAAATAAGTAAGATACCAACAGAGTTTTCCAAAGATTTATTGAAGCAGAAACAAGTTGGTCAGATACTTGATGGAAAAAAGCAGTTTTAATGGTATTCAAAAATACTTTTTAAAAAGTATTCTAGCACAAGGCTTCTTCGGTAAACTAGATTATGTTGTAAACTTTTCTCTAAATCTTTTACGGGTGTTGGTTCAAGAACTAGGGCTTATTCCTATTCCAAATCTATCTTGCGCTCCTGAAAAAACTGCAGAAAGGCACTTGAAAGCTGTTTCTTTAAGATATGAATTTTTTTTCCTTCTTGCTGGTAGTATTTTGCTGCACGGAGTATGTGCAGTTTTTATTCCAGATCATCGTGATGCTGGGAAGTTTCGTTGATAACCTGTTAAGAAAAATAGAACTCATATCAAATACAATACTACATACTAATGAAGAAATGATCCCATAAAGCCTGTCAAAGAAAAATCCCAGGATATGGATATAATTTGTTGTGAAAATTGGAAGATTATATTGGTTCTGTATGAAAAGGCTCACAGACAGTGGGGATAGAGACATATGTAAGATGCTTTTCACCTATAGGCAAAATATGTATCTGATAGGATGCTATGACTTAAAAATACTGTGTGTGTGAAGAAGAATGCCATAATAATCGTCAGCAGCAAAATTTACAATTAAAGCATACTAAAATGTATAACAAGTACATCTGATGTGCAGGGGAAGATTACTTGAAGATTACCATACATTTTGACCTTGTCTTTTCCTGGCACAGAGAGGTAGTGAGAAACTACTTAGTCATATGCCATGCCTTTGTATCACACCATGACAGGGTCTAGGAGTGTCCAGGGAAGGCCCTATGTGCAGGATCAAAACATTCCTAATACTGACATAGTCAATATGAATCCATGACACAGTCTTATGAATCTAGATTAGGAATTAACTTAAGGAAACTGTACTCCTGTTTCAAATTAAGCACCAAAGTAAATCACTAATTTTGGACAAAGGCAGACTATTATCTCACCTTCGCATCTAGAAGCCAAATAATTAGTTGGATGTGGGTACTGGCTGGAAGAAGTACTATTCTCCTTTTAGGAGGCATGATTGAAACAAACCTCCCAAATTAGCTACCTGTATCTGACACAGGTTTATGGATTTAAAGGCTTACCAATGCTGGCATGAGATTATTTCTTTTTGATTTAAAGATACCAACCTGTCCATCTCTGGTTTCCACCGTCTTAATCAGAAGTGTCCTTTTTGAATGGGTGTCAACCAGAGGGAGTGAATCCAGATTGGTTTCTGAATAAAGAAAATAGGTACAAAATGAGTAAAAATGAAATTTTTAAAAAGAAACAATTTTGTCCAAAAATTATGGTTTTTGTTCATGATTGTTTTAAGGCACTATTCCCAAAATAATTCTAAAAGATTATCACCTGTTTTCAAGCCCAGGGGCTAATGTTACTGAGACATCAGGATGGGATGGACTGTTTTAGTGTTTACTCCATCAGGAGGAAGAAAAATGGAGTTTCAATTTAACTGGAAGTACAGAATATAAAACAGTATTTGTTTGAAAATTATGGCTGTCCTAGAGAATTTTCTCTTTATGGCATCTTTCAGTTTTAAAAATGAGTGTTTTATAAGCAGAATGGCTAAAAGCTGCTAAAATGTTTCATAGGAAATTCCCTGGCAGCCCAATATTTAGGAATGCTTCCACCGCAGGGGGCCCAAGTTCAATCCCTGGTCGGGGAACTAAGATCCTACATGTCACAGAGATCAGTCAAATAAATAAATAAATGAATAAAAATTTTCATAAAGGATAATCAAATGCTTACCCCTCAGGTTCAGGGAAGAAAAGTTTGGAAGAGGCAGAGAAATCCTATAAAAAGAAAAACAGTCACATTTTTCATAAACAAGGAGAAATTTATACAGTTCTTATTTTCATCAATTAAGAAAACTCCTGCTTATAATTCACTGGTGACGGATTTGCTTTAGAAGCATTAACCCATGATTGGTCTCATTAGTACATTTAAATATTTTACTCCAAGCATTTCATACAAGGGACTGGAAGTACTATAGCATGACTACTGGTTTTCACAGAATCAACTGCAGGTTCAGATCCCAGTTTGGGTAACGAACTAACTAGGACAAGGAACTCAGTCTCTCTGAACTGAAGATTTCTCATATGTAAAAAGTGGTCAGGAGCGACCTTGAATCAGAAAGGGTCTGAAGATGAAATGAATGGTGCGTGGAAAATGAGGGGCACAATACCCAGCCCAGGGCAGCTAGGAATTCACTCCCAGGAGCCCTGTTCCCTACCTGCTCTCCTCTCCTTCCAGCAGCTTCCTGTAGGTGGCGATCTCGATGTCGAGCGCCATCTTGACATTCAGCAGGTCTTGGTATTCACGCAGGTGACGGGCCATCTCTTCCTTCATGTTCTGAATCTCATCCTGCAGGCGGCCAATAGTGTCTTGGTAGTTAGCAGCTTCCACAGAGAAGTTCTCTTCCATTTCACGCATCTGGCGTTCCAGAGACTCGTTCTGCAGGAAAGATGAGAAAGGTGGCGGTGTTATTTCCCAGAAACAAACAAAAACAGCTATTCTCCCAACCGCGGTGGTAAAGAATCCGCCTGCCAATGCAGGAGACTCAGGTTCGATCCCTGGGTTGGGAAGATCCTTTGGAGAAGGAAATGGCAACCCACTCCAGTGTTCTTGCCTGGGAAAGCCCAAACGGGGTCACCAAGAGTTGAAACAACTGAGTGACTAAACAACAACCCCAACCATTTCCAAACTATCTGCAATCATTTCCCCTCGTACCAAATGGGAAAAACTCCAACTTTTGGTGGAAAATAATGTACCAGGTTCCTTCCTAGTGGAAACAATAATATAGGTAAATTAAAACCTTGGGATCTCCAAGATCTTTTTGAATCAATCTGAACGGAATCATTTTCTTTGGATTAAAATGCCAGTTTTTCCCCCTTTGAACAAAATTTTCTTCCAATAGCACCCTCAGATTGGCCACCTGAATGTCTACAAGCTGTCACCTGCAAGTATGATACTCACAGTCCCTTTGAGCGCATCCACCTCACAGGTAAGAGACTGCACCTGCCGACGGTACTCATTCGACTCCTGCTTGGCCTGGCGCAGGGCATCATTGTTGCGGTTAGCAGCTTCAGAGAGGTCGGCAAACTGTCAGGGAGGAAGCAGAAACCTGGGTCAGGCACAGGCCTCATCCACAGATCCTCAAGATGCTATGTGGCCGGGATAAATGAGAAAGCTTAAAGATGGTGAACAAACAAAGTAAATAAGGCATGATGCCAACCAAATTTTACACTCAAAGTTCCAAACTCAACATCTTCCAGGATATGTTGAAACTTCTGTTTGGATAACCAGAGAAAATGAGGTGGAAGGTGGATGTTGAGATTTTCAAGCAGAAATTCACTTTGCTGCCCTCATTTGCAGAGGGCGGAGGTCAAGAGCATGGTTTGGGGGTTACCTGGAAGCAGGGTGACAGATGGCAGTGGGAAAGGATGGGGAAAGGTGGGGAATGCAGTAAGAAATAAAACTTGAACAAGAAGAAAAGCCAGCTAAGCTAGGGCGCTCAAAGGCACTGAGGAACCACCGAGAAGTGCAGCAAACAGCATGGTCTGCATCTGTTCTGGCCTCACTAGCCGGTCTGTACCTTGGACTTGTACCATTCCTCAGCCTCCTGAAGGTTCTTGGCGGCCACGCTCTCATACTGCTGACGGACATCACGCAGGGCAGCCGTGAGGTCAGGCTTGGAAACATCCATGTCGATCTGCACGTGCTGTTCTTGAATCTGGGCCTGAAGCTCCTGGATTTCCTGAGGAAAGACAGACGGAAAGTCAGCCATGCCAGGTACGGGAGCAGCTGCACCCACAAACGTTCAGTGCCTCTTCTTACCTCGTCATGCAGTTTCTTCAAAAAGGCAATCTCTTCTTGCAAGGATTCCACTTTACGCTCCAGGTCAAGACGTGCCAAAGAGGCATTGTCAACATCCTGTTTTGAAAAAAGAAAAAAAAACAGGACATGGAGGAAGATGCTATAAAGTCTGTGGCTTACCCCATTTATTCATTTTAAATGAACCAGACAAACTTAGCCTCTTTACTATGCAAAGGGCACTGACAGATTTTATAACCTTTAAATAAGTTTGTAAATCACCCAGGGCTCTAATATACTGTTTTCTTCTCTTCATTAACAAATTTGCATTGTGATCCATTGAGTTGTACTCAAGGTGACCAATAAATATTTAAAAATAAGTGTACGCCAACATGGGAGCCTGCAATCAATCATTATTGAATCCATAGATTCAGTGAAGTTTTCATTACTTTTTTAAGTCTAGAAAATCAGTGTCACAGGATTTTAAATTTTTTTGAGGCAGGGGTAACATTATGGAATGATATTGATAGAATAATAGGAGCTGATCAATTTCACACCTCCATGTATACATGAGAACATGCAGAACAGAAATTTGTGCTCCTGAAGTTTCAGCACGTAATACCTAAGCTCTCTTTTTGTCTCTTCAAATCTTCTGAAACTTTTTCTCGGGATCCCGAGCAAGTCATCTGACATTCAAGTTACAAGCCTAGATCTTTATTCCAATTCAGGATGTACACTGGCAAAAATGTGGTTCAGCCAAATAAAGAAAAAGAAGTGTAACCCTGAACTGTATTTGCTTTGCTTTCTCTGGTAGATTTTTCTCCTGAAAGTCACTTATCTCATTCCACAAGGGTGTGTCCACATCTTTTTCACTTAGCACTGTGTCAATTCAGTTCCTTAGCCTGTTTCAGAATGACTAATCAACATGCACATACCATACGTAAAATTTCTACTGCTCTGGTCTCCTCCTATGTTTCCACCATGTGTAAACTGGTGGAGAGATTTTATTTCCCCTCAGGGAACGTCTTTAGGATTTTTATACCTCTTATCTTGTAAGCTGGCTTTCCTTGTGTCTCAGCTGGTAGATTGCCTGCAACGCGGGAGACCTGGGTTTGATCCCTGCTTTGGGAAGATCCTCTGGAGAAGGGAAAGCTACCCACTCCAGTATTCTGGCGGGAATTCCATGAACTGTATAGTCCATGGGGTCACAAGCGACTTTCACTTCACATATCTTGTAAACAGTTATATTTGGAGTCCAGGTTAGTCTTAAAATGTTGACCTGTTTCTATCACCTTCATGGAAAAGTATATGAGAAAGGGGTGATAATAAAATAATCCATCCTGGGGAAAAAATCATTTTTGCTTGTTGTTAATCCCTGCAAAAGATAATTTACTATTCTCAATTTTCAAAAGTTCTATGTGTTGTTATACTTGTTTGAAGAGAATATGAGTGGTTTTATCTAATCCCTAAATAGGAGGAACAATTTTTACTAATATTGTTTTATATGAAGTTACTACCGGGAAGAAAACATTGCAGACATGATGATCAGAAATGCTCAATGACTGAAATAAACCACACATTTCCGTGTTTAACTTGATAAATGCATTTCTGCTTCAAAATGTATTCTAGACTATTTGCCTGAGGGAGCTTTTAGAGCCAGTCCCAGTGAGTGTTCAGGAGAATAAAACTGCTGGCAACTAGCCTTCTTTGGGATCCAACTTTAAGTTAAAAATCCTTAAAGGCCATCTACCTTTAGAGCAAGAAAACCATTTTTCTTAAAATCGTATCCTTCATTTTTAGGTTTATTCTTTATAGAGAAAATGCTAAAGAATACAAGGATTCAAAAAAGGCAGGCCTTTCCAAATGTGAGGTAGGACTGCAGCTTTAAGAACTTTTCACATCACATACTTCGAGTCTGGGCCAGATATTAGATAACGGGATGTTAGCAAATACTTGTGTCCAATTAGAACAGTGCTTGCATCATTACATATTCACTAAGAATGTAGCCTGTTGCAAAGCGTCTCCAGGAACACAAAGACTCCTATTCTTTCTCACCAGAGCCACCACACTTGCCAGAATGTCTGTATATACATTCCATAGTGAAGCCCGGAGAAACCATTAATACCTTTCAGCCAAGGGGACAGATGGCTCCTTTTCATCCTTATTAGATCACAAATTAGTTGTGCATAGCGACACTTCTGTCTAACCTTGGGGCCACAATAGAACTTGCCGGGAAGAAACGAAAATTTCTGGCTGAAGTTCAGTTACACTAAGTTTCCTCTCCTCCAATCCATTTCACACCTAAAATTACAGGGCAGAATTGTGCTTTTTGTGGCCCTTGTAAATGATAGTAAACTTTGGCAAAACCGCAACCTAAATCAAACTGTAACTCTTCAATATAAAAATATCAACGTGTTGCAAACACGAAACGGAAAAAAAATGATTTCTTGGGAAAAGAATCTTGAAACAAATTTTAAAATGTTAAAGACCATGTCCTACGGAACGGTTTAATCACTCAAGGGCTTTTATCCAGAACTGCGGTCTCTCTGCCACTAGGGGACTTGGCGCGTAGACGTGAAGTTTTGTATGATTTAGACTTGGGTTAAGGAACTTTTAGAATTGCCCGTGGGTTCTGTGGGCGGGTGGCGTCCGGTGGCTTCGAGTGGTAACGGAATCTACCAACCTGTCTGAAAGACTGCAGAGTGCTCTCGGCTTCCTCCCTCTGAAGCATCTCCTCCTGCAACCTGAAACAGTTTCAGATTAACCACAGGGGAACCGGGAAACCGCCAGGGGCGGGGCGACCACACCCAAACACCCAGTCGTGGCGCAGACCGAGAGTTGCTGCGCCACCTCCGCGCTCAACCAACGAACTGTGGCTCTTAGACCTGCTGTCCTAGGCAAGTTTTAGCGGGACCTTGGCCTCTGCGTGGAAAAGCAATCACTGTGGCCCACCCCGACCTGCGAGACGCCCGCCACCGCCCCACCGCGGAGGAGACTCTACGATCCCTTTGTCTCGCTCCCTCCAAGGCCCGTTGGCTGGCAGCCCGCCAGAGCGGGCTAGGAAACTTTCTCAAAGTTTGGGGAAATCGCGTTCATCCTTTTCTAGGGCCTTAGAGTACACAGTGGTAGTTTTTAAAAGTCTGCAACTTGAAACGTGCGTTCTTGGGCAATGAGTGGGGGTAGAGGGGAAATGCTAACTTGCAAGATCCTAGTTCAGGGCGGGGCCGCGCCGCTTAAGCCACAACCCTGCTCCCCCGCTGTCCCCCCGGCAGCCACCGCCCCGGCCGCATCCCTAAGGGCGTGGCAGCTTCGGTATCCACTTCATCCCTCCCTCAGCCCCGCGTGGGCGCCGCCTTACTTCTCCCGAAGCCTCATGATGTCTTCGGTCAGGTTGTCGCGCTCCACCTCGACGCGGGCCTTGTCGTTGGTGAGCTGGTCCACCTGCCGGCGCAGCTCTCGCATCTCCTCCTCGTAGAGGTCCCCCAGGCGCGACTTGCCCTGGCCCTTGAGCTGCTCGAGCTCGGCCAGCAGGATCTTGTTCTGCTGCTCCAGGAAGCGCACCTTGTCGATGTAGTTGGCGAAGCGGTCATTGAGCTCCTGCAGCTCCACCTTCTCGTTGGTGCGGGTGTTCTTGAACTCGGTGTTGATGGCGTCGGCCAACGAGAAGTCCACCGAGTCCTGCAGCAGCCGCACGCCGGGCACGCCGCTCCGCAGGCGCACGGCCGAGGAGCGCGTGGCGTACACGCCACCGGGGGACGAGGTGTAGAGGGTGCGGCTGGTGGAGGGGCGCAGCGCGCTGCCCAGGCTGTAGGTGCGGGTGGACGTGGTCACGTAGCTCCGGGTGGAGCTCGGCCGGCTCGCGGTGCCGGGGCCGCCGAACATCCTGCGGTAGGAGGACGAGGACACGGACCTGGTGGACATGGCTGCAGAGGGTGGCGGTGGACTGGGCGACTGCGGTAGCACGGACTGACTCCGGGAGGAGAGGCGAGCGCGAGGGCGCGGCGGGTGTGGGCAGAGGGAGCGCTGCTGCGTCTCTGGCGCGGGGACCCCGGAGCGAGAGTGGCAGAGGACCGGACCCCGCGCGGGGCGCACTTTTTATAACCGCGTGAGGTGAGAGGGTTCCCTCCCACTGCCATCCCGGCGACTGAGTGCGCCAGCCAATGGGGAAGGCTGGGCGGGGGGTTGGGGCGGGGGCGCCCCGGAGCCGTCCTCCTCCCCCATTTTCCCCAACCGGGACTGAGCACAGTCCCGTTACTTCTTAGCTGGGCTGGGACTTTCAGGGGCTTTCCTGATGGTGGCCCGAGCTCTGCTCACCTCTGGGTGCTGATAAAGGAGGGGTCGCGCAGTGGTGGTGGGGGAACCCGCCAGGACTAGACCAGAGGGGTCCCGGGCTCCGCGCCAAAGAGATGGAGGAGGAGGCGCGCGGGTGGGAGGGGCGCGCCGCAACTGGGCTGCGCTTTACTGGGAGAGGGTGGGTGCGGAGCCCCGCGGGCCAAGGAGCTGGAGGAGGGGGAGTGCAGGATCCCGCAGATCTGGAGGCGTGGAGAAAGAAACAAAGAGGGCCTGAGATTGGAGCGCGAGGTGGGGGCGCGCACAGCTGTGCACGCAGGGCTCGGGCCCCGCGCAGGAGTGTGTGCACAGCCTGCTTCGAAAGGGGATCCGATGCGGACCCCGTCTCTCTTAGTCCTCTTGTCTTGGGAATTCCTGTTTAGGGGCCTAACGGGCTGGGTCCCCTTTGGACGGTGCGCGCTTCGAGGCGGCGGCCGAGGAAAGCTCGGGGGAGAAGGGTGGGGTCGCTGAGTCACTGGCTCTGAGTCACTGCACCCGGCTGTCCCGCCGAGGGCTGCTAGCGGTACGGGAAACCGTTAGACGAGACTGACTCCAGCTTCCCTGGGCCCGCGCGCACCGTTTGTTCGAAGTTTTACCCAACTTCGAGCCGGGCCTCAGCTTTCTGGTGAGCAGTTCGCCTGTGTGAAGACTAGCGCGCCCCTGAGTTCTTAAGAACTCGCCAAAGCCAGGTTTTGCTCCGATATGCAGGCTTCTCTGTAGTAAGAAACTTCTGCACACGTTCTGTAAGCGCCGAATGCGGGTCCTGGGCATCACAAATGCCCTCCGGGGAGGTTCTTCTTGCCAAGTTCCCCTGCACCCTTCTCTCTCGTCCCTCTCGGCAGTCCCCCCCCCCCCCCCATAAAACCACACCCGGCTTGTAACACGGTCTGGAAATTTGGGGTGAAAGAGGAAGCTCAGCGTCCGCAGCTGCACAATCAAATTGATGTCTGGTTTTTCTGCTGTTGCGGAAGTCATTCAAGGTATAAACTTGCATCAATTCTAGAATGAATTAGGTGATACTTTAAATGTTTAATTTGATGAATGAAAGGCAGTTAGTTGATTAGATGATTAGTTAGAAAGGCAGTTAGTTAGTTAGCCTCAGATGATGGAATGTTTGCAGGAACTGGATTTTTGTGTTCATTTTTTGTTTAGTGATGATGCACCCTGCAGGATTCTGGTGTCTTGTCGGGGAAAAGTCATTGGTCCGATTTTCCAAAAGATTTCCTGCAGTTGGACTTAAAGTGAGAGAAATAAAATTGACTACGGGGTAAAATATTTTGGTGTAGGGTGCCAAGGGAATGTTCAGACTCTTAACACCAAAACCTTTCTAGATAACCCTCAACTAGGTTTTTGTTGCAATGTTAGCAACCCGAAGAACAGAATGGTTATCCCCAAAGAGAGACAAAGAAAATCCAAGACAGTCTTTTAGTGATACCTATAGTAATTTAAAATTCAGAGGTTTTTTGTTTGTTTGTTTGTTTATATTTACAAGACCAAAGGAGTATTGAAAGGATTAACCCCCAAACCACTGTTAAAATAAAAGCATCTTGATTCTGTAGTGAATGGGGGGGGGGGGGGTAGGGTAGGAAGAGGTAAATCCTTTTCTCTGATTCTTTTTTGTTTGTTTTGAAAGGGGAGTACTGAAGGTTACCTGGCATTTAAGAAAAATAGTTTAGAACCAAATGAAGGGTTTATTTCTGTACAAGCCTCTTTTAGGCAATGTTTTGTTTACCACATTCCAGTTTTGGCAAATGGAGCCCTGGCCTTACCGCTCCCCTTTTGAGGACATCCTTAATTCTCTCCTTCCCTGGGAGGCTGCGGGTACCTCCTGAACATTCCTGGGGCGTAGCGCCCTGGCAGACCCATTCAGGCTCTGTGTTACCCTCTTGCTTTCTGAGAGCCCTTTATTCAAGCCACTGCTCAACAAATGTCACCATTGTGAGTTTGCATGGAACCCTTAGGATGAGAAAAAAGCCATCTCCCTCTGGGGGAAGGGAGGATGAATCTTACTCCCACCTAAAATGCTGATCCCAGGGCAATGCATTGGTCCTGTCAGAGGATGCTTGCTGTCTGACTTACTACTGAAAATGAGGGCAAGGCCCTGGTGCAGTGTGGCAGAGTGCCCTGTTGGTGACCACAGCAAATTCCTCAGGCCTATGGTGGCTTCCTCTGGGGTGGCCACTGTACCTCCTCCTCATCTCAGGGGCATCCCTTCTCCTTTCTAACCTGTCCCCTATCTGTAGTCTCGGGATTGTGATATGTTCACTTGCTGTCTTGAGTAGACTGGGTGACTTAAGCAGCAAACATTTATTGCCCCCAGCTCTGGAAGCAGAAAGTCCCAGATCAAGGTGCCAGCCAGTCTGGTGTGTGATGAGAGTCTGCTTGCTGGTTTGCAGACGGCTACCTTCTTGTTTTGTCCTCTCTTGGCAGAAGCAGTGCAAGCTGTGGTCTCTTCCTTTCTTGTAAAGTACACTAATCCCACTTTAGGGGCCCCAGCCTTGTGACCTCAACTAAACCTAATTACCTTCCTAAGGCCCCACCTCCAAATATCCACACACTGGAAATTAGGACTACAATATATAAATTGTAGGGGCCACAAAAACTCAATCCATAGTACTTGCCATACAGCACACACGTGCGTGCGCGCGCACACACACACACACACAGATATACAGGATCCAGTATGTCCTTCTCATTAGAAATTGCTATAGCCTGGGGTGGATTGTAGAGTGTAGAAAAGTGAAGGTTACTGAAACACTTCTACCCAATTCATATAGAATGCATGAGACTTTGGGAAAAATTTATTTCATTCTGAGATAAATTATATACTGCCCAGGATAGTGCCTCAACCAAGGGAGGATGGTCATCATGAAAGGAATCTATCTTTCTGAACTAATATCCTTGAGCATGAAAACTAATCCTGCTCTATCTGCACCCCTGTGTTCTTAGTACCTTTTGGAAGTAAACAGTGCACAGACATCACTTTCTCGGTTTTCCTATTTATTTTTTGATTGCTGTGAAAATCTATCTCCAGAGTATTTTTGAATGCTGGACTCTGAAGCCTCTTCAAACACTGCATGCTGCAAGTTGTCTATAAATAAGGACACAGTGGACCAGTTTGTAGGCCAGGCATAAACATGACCAAATCTAAAGTACTCAACAGTGATTTTGGAATTTGCAAGCTGTGGTGATGTCAGTTGAATTGGGCAATTTGAACTGACAGACCAGCCAGCCATGTGGAGAGGAGCTTAGTAGCCAGTGGAGGCTTTAGGAAAGCTGGGTGGCAGGAGGTCGTGCCAAGAGACTGGCTTCTAGCTGGATCGCCTGGACGGAATGTCAGCAGTGAGAAGGTGTCTAATGTGACAGGGTGAAAACCACAGCAAAATCTAAAGGGTGTGGTATCAAAGGTAATAATAATACTCAATAATGTTAGTGCTTCAGTTTTTGTGTCTTTGGGATGACAGGAACCTTGAATTCTTTAATTTACTGAATACTCTGCTAGCATACTGCAGGATTTATTAGATGGTCCATTTTAAAGACTGGGCAATTAAGAAGCAAGCCAAAAATCTGCCCATGGTGATATAACTAGCAGTGGAGGCAGGAAAGGGGCAAGCTTTTTCTTTTAATTTTTCTTGGAGTATAGTCACTTTAAATGTTGTGATAGTTTCTACCTTACAGCAAAGTGAATCAGCTATTGTTGTTGTTCAGTCACTAAGTTGTGTCCAACTCTTTTGTCACCCCATGGACTGTAGCACAGCCAGGCTCCTTTGTCCACTATCTCCTGGAGTTTGCTCAAATTCATGTCCATTGAGTCAGTGATGCTGTCTAACCACCTCATGCTCTAGCGACCCCTTCTCCTTTTGCCTCCAATCTCTCTAAGCATCAGGGTCTTTTCCCATGAGTCAGCTCCTCGCATCAGGTAACCAAAGTACTGGAGCTTCACCTTCAGCAACAGTCCATCCAATGAACATTCAGCATTGATTTCCTTTAGGATTGACTGGTTTGATCTCCTTGCCATCCAAGGGACCTTCGAAAGTTTTCTCCAGCATCACAGTTTTAAAGCATCAGTTCTTTGGTGCTCAGCCTTCTTTATGGTCCAAGGCTCACATCTGTACATGACTAATGGAAAAACCGTAGCTTTGACCATATGACCTGTGTGTCAGCTATGCATATCCATATACCCCCTCTTTTGTGGAATTCCTTCCCACTTAGGTCATCACCAAATACTGAGGAGAGTTCCCTGTGTTGGACAGCAGGTCCCCATTAGTTACCTGTTGTATGTATAGTATCGATAGTATATATGTTTCATTCCCAATTACCCATTCTTCCCACCTTCTTTACCCCCTCGGTAGCCATACATTTGTTCTCTACATCTATGTGTCTATTTCTGATTTGTAAGTAAGATTGCCTATACCGGCTTTAGGGGGCAAGCATTTGAATTGAGCTCTTTCTGACTCCAAGTGCAGTTTTCTCTTTTTCTTGATGACATGTTGCTTGCTATTAACTAATTTAATTCACAAACATTATTTAGGGGCATGCTGTGTTTCAGGAGCTGTAGGGATAGGATAGCTACCAGGTTATGTTGTGAAGGAGCAGCTTCCTAAAGGAATTTGACAGATCGTTAGAATATCATGTTTTATTCAAATGATGAAACAGTGATTCATAATAACAAAGAAGGGAGTTTGGTTTTCACTTGGCTCTAAATCTTTACTTTGAGAGTGAAGTATTTTCACCTAGATTTCTTTCTGTCTCTTCAAAAAAATCATTTTCAAAGATAGACTTAACTCATCTCACATTCTAAACCCCATGAACCACTGCAGCTTCCCCTTAGAACTTCCCTGTCTATTTAAGGCAACACAGCGAGCTAACAAGACTGGAAACTTTCATCCTCCTTCCCACTTCCTTACCGTTGGATGGCTCAGATCCCATGGGTGTCCACTGCTTTCTGCACCCTCTCCTCTCTTACGTCGCTGTGACTCACGTCCAAACCATCATTTATCTCATCCCTGCAATACGGCAATTGGCCTCCCTTCTTCCAGGCTCTGCTTAATCCCGCCAAAACTTTGAACCAAAACCTCTTTTTCTTAATAACTGCATGCTTAAGACTCCTTAAAGCTGCAAAGTGAATCATTCATTGGGTAAAGTCCATGACAGTAGAGACTTCTCTCTTTTGTTCACTATCTTATCTCCAGTGCCTACAGAGAAGCCTGGCACGTTTATTGAATGTATGAATTAATGCATGAGTAGTTCATAGAGGAAAGGAAGAAGGGGGAGAGAAAAGGAGGAAGGAAGGAAGGGTGGGAGGGAGGGAGGAAGAAAAGAGAGAAACAGAAAGCTAATACTAGTGCTAGTCATTTTACACATGACCTCCTCTCATCTTTACAGGGTATTATGATCCACAGCTTTCATCAACACACTCAGAACACATGTATTGAATGTTTACCATGTTCCAGGCATCCTACTAGACAGTGGAGAGTGTGAACACGGCAGGTATAATCCATGTGCTTTTGGACATAGGTCTGGACCCACATGTGCCTGTGTGTCATACAGAGAGACAGTACTTAAGGAACAAATCAAACAGTTACAGTTTGCAATAAATATAATGAAAGCAACAATTTTTTCTTCAGAGGAGGTTGAGACTCATCGTTTGACAGTGGCCTTTGAAAGCCAGGCCAAGTATGCCCATTCATCCTTACCTCCCACTGCTCCCCAGTCTGGTAATTACTGAAATTACCAGACAGTAATTTCAGTGAGATCCTAAGCTCCTCTCTGTTCCATGAATACAGCTCACTTCCCCCTACCCTCACATCTTTCCTTATATTCCATTCATCAGACATAGGTACTTGGTATTTGCACTGCCTGCAATGTTTCCTAATATATTCAGGCAAGTTAAGAAACTTTTCATGCCTCTGGGGAGCTCATAGCCTTGAGAAAAAGTCAGGAACCACATGAAAGAGCTGTACTATGAATACATAGCGGAGTGTGATCAGTGAGTGCTCTGATGGAGGTATGAATAAAATGCTGAAGGGTTTATATGGAGACATGGTCACGTCTATTTGGGGAAGATTAAATCAGAAAATGCATTCAGAAAAGGTGACATTTGAGGAATGAGTGTGATTTCTACAGCTTATCATAGACAGAGGATGCTCAATGCTGATGAAAACTCATAAGCAAAAACTGTACAAGTATCCAGGTTCTGGGGACATGTAGGTAGTAGTTAGAATCCCACTGTGGCTGATTATGGAGCAGTTGTAGGGGAGAAAGGGAGTGGAAAGCTGATATGGAACCATGCATTAGAGGACTAAATGCCAAGGAAAGGAGTTTATAGTTAATGTGGTGGGTAGTGGGATTTCACTGCAACTTTTGACGAAGAGAAAGACATGCTTGTGGCTGTGTTTTAAGAGGATTGTTCTGGCATATTGTGGAAGATGAAATGGGAAGACCAGTCTGAAAGCTGTTTATAGTAGATTGTGTGAATGTAAAAGGCTAGTCTTGGCGGGTACAGTGATGAAGAAGGAGGATGATTGTTAGACACTGAAGTTAGGAAGAGGACAACCAAGTTGAGGGCTCTGAGCTTTCTCTTTAACTAAGAGAATAGATGCTTTATAGATGGAAGATATTTTAGGTGGAAAATTACTCTGAGATGAACGATATTTCACTCGGATCCATTTACTTGGAAGTACTTCCTTTCTGTAATCTACACAGAGCAAAACCTCATGAAAAAGGTAGGGTATAGTGACTTCCCTGGTGGCCCAGTGATTAAGACTCCACTTTCTAATGTAGTGGGTGTGGATTCGATCCCTGGTTGGGGAACTGAGATCCCATGTGCTGCAGGGTGTGGCCAAAATTTTTTTTAAAAGTTCCAAAAAGAAAAAAAAGAAGAAGGTGGGGTCTGAATTGGGTCATGCAGTTTTACTCCTTACAATATTTCTAGTCTGTTCACATAACTCAGTATTGATTCCCTTAGATTGTTCCTTATATAATTTGAGTGTGTTGGTCTCCTTTCCACCGTGGGTACAAAATTGGGAGCCTCTTCAGTTTCCTCTAAAATAGTTTCGAAAAGTTCAAAGACTTGAAATGCCTTCATGTCCATCACTTTTATGGCTCCAATAAAGTTCCACAGAAAAAGAAGCTTGAAGACAAACTTCTAGAATTTTCTTTGAAACATTTTTTGGGGGGAGGCAGATTATCATTTCCCTTAAAACTATATAACTACCAAAAAAAAAAAACTATATAACTCCAAAAATATTATGGAATTTGAGCTTCATACAGATTAAACATGCTTTTCTCATATCACAGATTATGAAAAATTGTTCTGAAACCATACTGTAATGTATTCATCTGTTATCTCTAGATAGAGATTTAAGAGATTAGACATATTTATGTTTACATATATTTTATACATACATACATATATATATATATGTAATTTTGATTTCCTCAAAGTCTAAGGCACCATCTCTTAACTAAAGAAAGAGGGTGGTGAGGATGTAGGAGGGACAGAGGATGTTACCTACCATATAGAGGAAAACACCTAGTGCAGAAAAATAATTCAAATTGTTGGACAAAGACATAAAGCTAGGTTGTCAGTATTGGTGCACTTGGTCCCAAAAGCAAGACAAAAGCAGCCCAGATATAAAACACCCAGACCTTATTTGAAAGAGAGCTAAATGAGACCATCAGAGTTTAGTTATGGGCTGAGTGAGACCTTAAGAGAACAAGCAGGTTTTGCCCTGTGTCCTAAGATGTTGCTCATTTTCATCAGAGAGAAGGAAGTCCTGCCAGTGTTAGAAAATCTGCCAGTTGCTTTGGCATCATGGCAGTTTATTCAGCTTATTTGGAGGAGGTCATCAAGTTCCCAAGGGATAGACTTTTTTCAGAAGATATTTTGGTAATGGGTCTAATTATAGTGACTTTGTTTAATAGCATACTTTTCTTTGAAAGAATTGAAGAATTAAAATAATTTTGAGTTCATCTTTATGATAACCTATGAAGTTGGGAAAGAGATCCTGACTATCTTATAGCTGTAGTCTCTTTGTTTGGGAAGGATTTAAGAACTCCTTCCCACCTATCTCAAAACTGACTAATGAATTGACCAATCTTTCCAAAAATCTGGAGAAGCTTTAGCACTGCCATGTCACATTCATTTAGCCAGCAAAGTGATTTTTTTTTCAGAATCTTGAATATTTAACTTTGACTATGTTTGATAAACTCAGAGTTTAAAGTATACCCCATCAAACTTTGGTCTCTGTGTGTGTTGAAAAAGATCAGTATGATTTGTTGGAGTTAGAAATGAAAATCAGGGGGCTTCCCTGGTGGCTCAGTGGTAAAGAACCTGCCTTCCAATGCAGGAGACATAGGTTTGATCCCTGTCTGGGAGGATCCCATATGCCATGGAGCAACTGAACCCGTGTACGGCAACTACTGAGCCTGTGCTCTAGAGCCTGGTTCCCTAACTACTGAGCTCACATGCCTCAACTACTGAAGCCCACACATCCTAGAGTCCATGCTACAAAACAGGGGAAGCCACTCCAACGAGAAGCTCATGCACCTTGACAAAGAGTAGCCCCTGCTCATCATAGCTGGAGAAAGCCTGCCACAGCAACAAAGACCCAACAGAGCCAAAAATTAATGAATAAATAAATATTAAAAATTTGCTGCATGTCTCAGGAAACTCAAACAGGGACTCTGTATCACCCTAGAGGGGTGGGATGGGGAGGGAGATGGGAGGGAAGTTCAAAAAGGAGGGGTTATATGTATATCAATGGCTGATTGACGTTGAGGTTTGACAGAAAACAAAATTCTGTAAAGCAATTATCATTCCATTAAAAAATAAATGAAAATCAAAAACATGATGCTGAGGGGGGAAAAAACCCAATACAAAAAAATCAAACTTATATTCTCCTAATTACAAAGAAAGACAAAATATTAGAAAAAAATAAACATAAACCAGAGTAACCCTAAATGAAGCCATGTGATGAATGAAAGGACATATAAGATGGCATAATGATAAAACTAAGCAGCTAAAAGGATTAAGAAAATTCATTAGGACGATACAAAATAAGTAAAGAAAGAACATTCTGAGTTAACTGTAGCAGAATAAAGGGATTGGCAGCTCTCTCTGTAATTCTGCTGCAATGGTTTCCAGAAGATTGAGTAAGACTTTGTATTTCTAATTAGCCAAGTACTAGAAGTATACCCTCTAATGGGACTCATATGGCTGTGTGGAGTAACTACAAAAATATGATGAGATTTGAGCTTAATATAGATTAAATATGCTTTTTGTATCATAAGTCATGAAAAACTTCTGGAACAATATTGTAATTTATTCATAAATATGCTTTTTGTATCATAAGTCATGAAAAACTTCTGGAACAATATAGTAATTTATTCATCTGTCATCTCTAGGACTCTAGGAGGTTACACACGTGTGCACAGAATACAATGCAGTCGTATTTGCATGTCTAATCAGCGTTTTTCTTTTGCTGACTTTGGGTTGGTTTTCATAGTCCTTGATTAGTGAACTCTAAACAATGTTAATGATAACCAGGCATGATTTTGATGCTGTTCCTAGAATCAGAGTCTGGCCCAGATGGGAACGTTAGTGGTAATCATAATAATAGCTTACGTATATTGAGTGCTTACTATTTGCCATATGTTAACTTATTTAATCCTCACAACGACCCTGTTTAGATGTATGAAGAAACCAAGACACAGAACAACTTGAGTAACTGGCTCAAGCTCACACAGCCAGGAAGTGGCAGACTTGGGATTTGAACCTAGGACTTCTGGCCACAGCTCCTGCCTCCAATCTTCACTGTACTGCAGTACTTTACATGCCATGGTGCTTTTTGTGCTGGTGACATCCCCAAGTCTCTGGAATTCTTGTCATGGTGTCTCATCTATCTCTGTGGATTTCCCCTCACCCCACTCCCATGCAGTCAAAAGACCCCTTCTGATTCAGAGAATAGGCTGCCCTAAATGAATCATCAGGACATCGATGGGCATTTTCAGGGTTTTCTGTGGAGATCTCATTTCTTAATTCTGACTCAGTTCACCAGAATGAAGTGGTGATTATGACATATCATCCCTGTGTGCAATGAGATGAATGAAAACCTACCCACATTTGCTAGTGGAAAAGAGAGATGCTGACCACATTTTTGGAACACATCACCTCTATAAGTAAAAACAGCTTTTCCCCATACTTAGTCTATTAGTTTTCATTTTAGGGAGATTTATTAATGTTTGGAATATTGTATAGTCCAAGAATAATGAGAGACGTGTGAAATGAGAGATTTAGTGAACTACCCAATAACCAAAACTTTTTTTTAACATTTTTATTGGGGTGTAATTACAACATTGTGTAAGGTTTCTGCTATACAACAAAATGAATCAGCTCTATGTATACATATATCCCTCCCTCTCGAGCCTCCCCGCACCCCCTCCATCCCCTCCAGGCCATCACAGAGCGCCGAACTGAGCTCCCTGTCTGATGCAGCAGCTTCCCATTAGTGTGTACATGTCAGTGCTACTTCCTCCGCTCATCCCACCCGCTCCTTCCCTGCTCTGCCCACAGATCCAATCTCTATGTCTGCCTATGACCGAGATTCCCAAGGCCAAATTCAAGCTACGTTACCGATAACACGTATGACCTTACCACCCAGTTTTAAACATTTCTTGCCCAATACTAATCTCACTGCTGTTGCAGCTCAGATTTTTCCAAGAAATGCACACTTGCGCCACTCTCTGTTAAAACAGCATGGTTAAAGTGTTTCCTGTGGGGACAGGGGTGAGAGCAACAGACATCACAGCCCCATTGTGGATAGAAGGGGAAAAGGATGTATGAAAACATGAAAGCCTGATGAAATCCCAACTCAGCAGCGGCACCATGACCTAACAGACTGAAATACTCTGAAGAGAACCAGTGACTCCATTCAGTCAGTGTACTTAGAGTCCTCCTGGGGGCCAGGCTCTCTGCTGGGCGCTAAGGACCCAGAAATGAATAAAGCATCTTCCTTGTACTCAGAGGGCGTCTAATTCACTCTTCTATTCTCTGTTAAATCCTTCTGTCTGAGTCTTGAATAATCGTTCTGTCACCGAGGTCTAGTTCAGTAGTTTCAGTAGTTCGGTTGGCATCCGCCTCGAGTCAGAGGGAAATAGCAGCCACTTTTTTCTGTGAAATCCATGGAAATGTCGAGTTTGCTGTTTTGTTCCCCCTGATAAAATAGAGCATAATGACTAGTTGCTGGGTTACTACAGAAAACACAGGCCCCAAACGGCAACTGGGAAGAGTACTTAGCAATTAAGTAAAGGAAATGACTAGTGGGTTCGAAACCCAGCCCACTGCCCACGTGTTTCTTAGCAGAGTCAGGCATCCGAGTTACTTAGGCAACTGTTAGCACTAAGGAAGTAGTTTTGGTGACTCACGCTCATACAGAATCACTTCTTTGCAGGTCTGTGTATTCAGTGACCTTACCATTATCCTCATGTTTTCCCTTCTCTTAGCCCTGAGACATAAAACCACATTTGGATGACTTTGGTTTATCACTTAGAAGTGTTATCCTTCATTGGCTGGCTCATATTTTGAAATGTGATGGACACGAGGTGATATTGCAGGCAATAGCTCCTGCAGTATGTTCCTATATTAAAGGTAGAACTAACAGCTTTTCTAAGCAGAAGTATTATATCTTGTTGTTTTTTATTGAAGTATAGTTGATTTACAATGTTGTGCCCATCTCTGCTGTATAGCCAAGTGACTCAGTTATACACGTATATGCATTTTTTATATTCTTTTCTATTATGGTTTATGACAGAATATTGAAAATACTCCCTGTGCTATACAGTAGGACCTTGTTGTTTATCCATCCTGTATACACTAGTTTGCATCTACTAATCCCAACCTCCCACTCCATCCCTTTCCTTCCTCTCCTCCTTGGCAACCACAAGTGTGTTCTCTGTGTCTGTGAGTCCGTTTCTGTTTTGTAGACAGGTTCACTTGTGCCATATTTTAGATTCCATATGTAAGTGATATCACGTGGTATTTGACTTTCTCTTTCTGACTCCCTCACTTAGCATGAGAATCTCTAGTTGGATCCATGTTGCTGCAAATGACCTTATTTCATTCTTTTTATGACTGAGTAGTATTTCATTGCTTCTAAGTACCACATCTTTATCCCTTCATCTGTCAATGGATATATAGGTTGTTTCCGTGTCTTGACTATTGTGAATAATGCTGCTATGAACATAGGGGTGCATGTATCTTTTTTAATTATAGTTTTGTCTAGGTGTATGCCCAACAGTGGGATTGCTGGAACATACAGTAAACTGGTTTTCTGAGGATGCTCCATACTGTTTTCCATAGTGGCTGCAGCAACTTACATTCTCACCAACAGTGTAGGAGGGTTCCCTTTTCTCCACACCTTCTCCAGCGTTTGTTTTTTGTAGATTTATATCTGGTAATAACAACATTTCTTGTCAGTTATTTTTTATTTATGAGAAGGTACTGTTTAAAATACTAGTCATACTTTTGATAAATAACCTAGAATACCAAAATATTTTATACCATAACACAAAATGCCTTTGTCTTTCCCTAGAGAGATACAAAATGGAACTCAAGTTTCCCCTGAAAGCTTTCTAGAGATGATCATCACAAAAATAAAGGACCCCTAAGAAAACTCCTTTTGCCAGCTTCTCTCTTTAGATTTTTTATCTACCTGTTTGATGTTCCGACCATATTTGTTTATGGACATTGATATTTTTTCTGTTAAAAATAGTAGAGATGGTATAGGGGGAAAAAATGAGTTAATGCAAAGAGTTATAGGTTTATGTGTTTGGAGAACTGTGTGGAAGAACTTACCATTGACAGAGAAAAACAAAACAAAACTGGGAGCCAGGTGTCTGCGGTGATTTTGGGTTAGGGCATAACAGCCTGGCTTGGTCTCCAGGTTTTTCTGGCAGCCTCAGTAGTGCCAGCTTTCAATGTGGTCAGCCTTGGGCTCACCTGAGTTGTTATTATGTCTTTTTTCTTAACTCCAGAAACCATGCCATAAGTTCAAATTTAGACAGTATAACATTAGCTGTTTTCATTTTGCTTTCAATCTAGTCGTTTTCTGTTTTTAATTTTGTGGCTGGAAAAGCTTGAAAAAGGCTATGAGTCATGACAAGTGTCTCTTTTTCCTCCAGATAGAAGCCTTAGGAGCTGAGTGCTTTTCCGTGGGGACCCTTTGAGGGACTGTTTGGGAGAAATCCCTGTCCGGCGGTTCTCTCCAAGTATGGTACCCAGACCAGCTGGAGCAGCATCACCTGCAAATCTGTTAGAAATGCCACGTGTCAGCCCCCACTCCAGATCTGACAAAATCAGAAACCGTGGCGGGGGGGTGCCCAGCAATCTGTTTTAACAGGACTTCTAGGTGTTTCTGAGGAATGCTAAAGCATGAGAAGCTGTGTTAGTGAATTACTAGTATTTGGGGCCATAGAGAGAGTGAAAAATATAGTGGTTGGAAGGTGGGAATATTTATGAGTCTTTGCTTATGAGGAGATGAAGAATAGATAGGAAAGAAAGCTTTAACTTTTGGAATTAAAATAAAGAGGCCTGGAACTTAATTAGCTGGACTAATTGCTTGCATGAACCTTTGCCTTCTCAGAGAACAGAGATCCTGATGACTTGGTTACTGGGAAATATATTGGCATGGTTCTAAAGTTCTAGAATAATCTCTCTAGTGAGAAAAGGCATGCCTTCCCATTTTAGGATAGAAATTCAACTCAGTTTTGTAAAACCCTATAAGATGCTTGTATTCCATTGATTTGGCCAGCTCAGTTACTTGAGGCCCTAGGTTCTACATCTGAAAACCATATGCATTGTTACTTGCCACGAATTAGCTCATTGAAATGGAGTGAGAGATTCAGTATCTGAAAGAGGATTTTGTGAGGCATTTTGGTGACTGAAAAATGCAAAGCCTAAAGATTAAGAGTGATTAATATGGATATTGATGCAAATATGGGTTGATATATCAACTACCCTTTGATATGTGCTCCCTTTAGTCTTGACTGTCATGTATTCATTTTGGCGTTAAATAAATCACATTTTTTTTTTTTATTTTTTAAAATATTTATTTATTTGTATTTATTTATTTATGTGGCTGTGCCGGGTCTTAGTTGTGACATGTGGGGCTCTTTGATCTGCATTGCAACATGTGAAATCTTTTTAGTTACGTCATGCAGGGTCTTAGTTCCCTGACTTGGGATAGAATCTGGGCCCCCTGCATTGGGAATGTGGAGTCTTAGCCACTGCGCCACCAGGGAGGTCCCTAAATCATAGTTTTTTAAAGCTTTAATCTTCATTTCCTCATCAAAAACATAGTATTCATGATACCTACTCATAGGATTGTTGTAAGAGGAAAATCAGATGAAAATATGAAAAGGCAGCTTTTAAAGCTCAAACATTACAAATTTTCTATGTTGTTGTTTTCATTGTTGTTACTTCATGTCTGGATTGAGAAAGCTTTGTGACTGTTGGCAGAATGATATCATCCAGGAGTTTGCAGTAAGTGTGTATGTACATCAGCAGATTTTATGGTTACAAACAATAGCTATGTTTACTTTTCTACTCATTCTCCTTCAGTGGAATGTTTCCATTTTCTCATGCTGTGGGGGAGATCCACATATGTTTTATTAAAGAAAGCAAGCCTGGTATGTTTTATCCTTTGAACTGAGAGGCCACATATCATTCATTCTTTTCAGGTCAAGCCACCTGGGTGAATTGCCAGTCCTCTACTTACTCGCAACAATGGATAAACCTCAGTTTCCTCACACATAAAATGGGATGCCAATAGTAGAGATTTGTATGACGCTGAAATGAGAAATGTATTTATAAAGCACATCGCAGAGTGCCTGGCACAGAGTAAGCACTCAATAATGTGAGCTGTTGTTATGACTGTCATGATTAAACAGTCGCATGAAGAAGAGGAAAAAAGGTCGTGTGTGAAAGTCAAGGGCAGGAGAGGATAAAAAGACAAGGGAGGCAGCTTCAAAAATGGTCTGATCATTTTGCAAATGACAAGTCAAGCAATTGCCATGATTTTTCTGGTCCCTTTGATGAAAATCAAACACTTGCTTGGTTGTTTCAAATGAGAAAAGTAACCATAGTTGCTTATAATGTCCGTGTTCATGTAACAATCAAAATCACAGCCTTACTTGAAAGATACCTGTCTGCCTGGCAAGGAGCCGTAGGAAGTGGGAGTCCTGATTTCTCTCTCTGTGTGTGAAGTGCTATCACTCTTTCCTCATCTTGGTAAATAGAGAAGTAAAGTTTGGGGGAAATAAGAAAGTCCTTACTTGCCAAGGGCTGTTGATGAGCCAGTGCTTACACCTCAGCATTTGTCATGTGTTTATTTTTTAAATTATCACAATTTTTTGATGTGGACCATTTTAAAAGTTTTTATTGAATTTGTTGCAATATTGCTTATGTTTTGGGGGTTTTTGGGCTTGAGGCATGTAGTATCCTAGCTCCCTGACCAGAGATTGAAACTGCACCAGCTGCATTGGAAGGTGAAATTGTAACCACTGAAGTGGTTGGCACGTGTTTAAAAGTCCCTGGCATGTGCTTAAAACTGGCCTTTTTTTCTAGCGGGTGCTTTTTTGTCTTCCAAAGCACCGTTGACCTGAAGAAGTGAATTTGTATTTGGTCATCCGCAGCCTCTAGGAGTCTTGTTTTGTTTTTTGAACTTTTTATTTTATATTGGAGTATAGCAGATTAACAATGTCATGATAGTTTCAGGGGGACAGCACAGGGACTCAGCCATACTTACACATGTATCCATTTTCTCCCAAACTCCCCTCCCATCCAGGCTGCCACTTAATGCTGAGCAGAGTTCCTTGACCTATAGAGTAGATCCTTGTTGGTTATCCATTTTTAAATACAGCAGTGTGTACACAACGATCCCATACTCTCTACCTATCCCTTCCCCCTTCCTCCCCGCCCCCCACCCCGCCGCCCGAAACCACAAGTTCTTTCTCTAAGTCTGTGAGTCTGTTTCCACTAGGAAGTACACTCCTTGCTGCTTTTGCTCTGGTACCTTCCTTCCAACAGGTGGTCCTTGAACAGGATCTAAGAGAACTAGCTCTATCTTGCATGGCTCAGATCTAGTCCAAGGGAAATACTTTACCTTCCAAAACTCAGAGGGTAGTGAGGATACAATTTGCAATCCCTGGGTGGCCCTTTGAAGCTCTTTGCCTTCCACTTGCAAGTAAGCAAACAGCCCTGTAGACCTTCTGGTCAGATCCACACAGCATGCTGGCAACTTTCTCCAAAAACCTTCATCTTCAAAAATCTCCTTGTACACTTACATATGTAAAATTGATAGCCAATGGAAATTTGCTGCATAACTCAGGGAAATCAAACTCGGTCTCTGTAGCAACTCAGAGGGGTGGGAAAGAGTGGGAGGTGGGAGGGGGGTGCAGGAGGGAGGGGGCATATGTACATCTATGGATAACTCATGTTGATGTTTGGCAGAAGTGAAACCAATATTGTAAAGCAATGATCCTTCAGTTAAAAAAAGTAACTGGAACTCTTTTTGCCTTTGACATGGGCGCATGGTTTTAAGAGTTACATAACCTTCCTGGCATGCTTCCTTTGATAATGTTCCTTTGTATCGTGTTTCACTTTGGAATGTGGTGTCTAGTTTTCAGTATTTTAGTCAAAACTTGCCGCTTTAACTCCTGTTCAAGGTAAAAGGGAATAGGATTGCTTAGGGAATGCTTTGACATTACAGACCCTCACCCCCAAGTTGCTGGGCCTGCAGAGGAGAAGGTGGTTTATAGATGTGAGTGTTGTACTTGGGAGCTTCATGAATACCCACCCTAGTCACAAAATAAAGCTGTAAATGTGCCTCAGTGGTTTTTCCTCATAGACAGTTGTTTTTTTCTTTTCTTTAAGTAGCTGGCATGTCACTCAGGACTGATATATGTTATTGCTTTGGAAGATAAGCATTTATCTAAAATGTGTTCTAAATAAAATAGTGTTTCCAAGGACTCCCCTGGTGGCACAATGGATAAGAATCTGCCTGCCAATGCAGGGAACATGGGTTTAACCCCAGGTAGTCCAGAAAGATTCTACACGCTGCAGAGCAGTTAAGCCTATGCTCTGCAACTACCAAGCCTGCTCTCTAGAGCCCACGAGCTGCAACTCCTGAAGCCCCACAGCTGGAGCCTGTGCACCGCAACAAAGAGAAGCCCCCAGCTCCCACGACTAGAGAAAGCCCTCCCACAGCAACAGACTGAGTGCAACCAAAAATAAATTAATTAAAAATATAGTGTTCCCATGAAGGTAAAAAGTGGTTAATTTCTATCAATTGGAGGATGATCCTAGACTCCCATGTGTACTTCAATAAACTTGTCTCAAAACAAATTGTTATTGTTGTTCAGTTGCTAAGTTGTGTCTGACTCTTTGTGACCACATGGGC
Organism: Odocoileus virginianus; assembly: GCF_023699985.2. NCBI lineage: Eukaryota > Metazoa > Chordata > Mammalia > Artiodactyla > Cervidae > Odocoileus > Odocoileus virginianus. Next base: position 28,925,496 of record NC_069682.1, on the reverse strand, counting down.
TGCAGCATGCCAGGCCTCCCTGTCCTCCACCATCTACTGGAGCTTGCTCAAATTCAAGTCCATTGAGTTGGTGATGCCGTCCAACCATCTCATCCTCTGTCACCCCCTTTTCTCCCTTTCCTCAATCTTTCTCAGCATCAGGGTCTTTCCCAGTGAGTCAGTTCTTTGCATCAGGTGGCCAAAGTATTGGAGTTTCAGCTTCAGCATCAGTCCTTCCAATGAATATTCAAACTGATTTCCTTTAGTTTGACCTCCTGGCAGTCCAAGGGACTCTCAAGAGTCTTTTCCAGCACTACAGTTCAAAAGCATCAATTTTTCGGTGCTCAGTCTTCTTTATGGTCCAACTTTCACATCCATACATGACTACTGGAAAACCATAGGTTTGACTGTACAGACCTTTGTTGGCAAATTAAACAAAATATATTCTGTATTGTGTTTAAATTGGTTTTCTTTTTCTTAGCATTTCAGGCATAACTTTTTAAAATGTGAAAATGCCCATAAACATGTGTGTACAGGTATATGCAACTCTGAGATCGTGCCAAAAATGTCCATGACTGCCTTGTGATAGTTTTGGAGATGGGTATCTAAGTAGAATATGAATATGGACTTGTCATTGGAATGCCATGGAAGCCTCCTGGGTTTGTTCATATAGATTCTAGATAACTGTTGTGAAAGTTTTACAGTCCTATTAAGACTTGCTGAGAATTTGAAAACTTGATATATTGGGTACATTTCTCTAATAATTCCTGATTCCGATTCCAGTTTGGTTACTTTTTGAAATATGCTTGATTGGCAGGATAGATTTAAGGTAATCAAGTCCTGAGATAATGAAATACCTATCTATGCATCCGTCCATCCAAGGGAGCTCCTGAAATATTAGAATTTAGTACAAAGTTTCCCTTCATTAAAAATAAATAACAACAATAATAAAAACCTTGGTATTAATTTGAGTTTAAAAATAAGAGCCAAGTCTAATTTTGGTTTCTAATTAGGAAAAATAAGAGGAAGATTTTGTCTTGAAATACTTTCTATTTTATTATTCTTTAGTTAGTTAGTTATTGAAGTATAATTGCTTTACAATGTTGTGTTAGTTTCAGCTGTACAACGAAGTGAATCAGCTCTGTGTATACATATATACCCTCCCTCTTGAGGCTCCCTCCCTGCAACATCCCAGCCCTCTAGGTCGGCACAGGGCAATGGGCTGAGCTCCTGTGAGGCCCAGCAGCTTCCCACGAGCTAGCTACTTTACATGTGGTAAGCATATATACGTCACTCCCAATTACATCTTTGCTATAAATATATGGGGACAATATTAGTGAGGTCAGAGCCTTACACCTTAGTGATGTTTTCTTTCCTCTCCTCTCATTTTGTCTTTCCTCCCCTCCATGGTCCTCTTTTCTTTATTTTCTGATAGTGGGTGATGTGCTCAAAAAGAGATGAAAATAACCTGGAAAGAGTCTCTGGACCAGTGAACTCTGAGCCAACAACTTGAGGATGTGGGGAAAGAACCAAAAAAAAAAAAAAAAAAAAGAAAGAGAAAGAGACATGGATTCTTCTAAATTTTGTGCAATGCTGTCATTTAAACAGAATTTAGCATTTAAACACAGCATGTACATCAAGGTTGGTGAGAAGATGGTGTACCAGTAGGCTTGAAAAGAAGGGAAATACATAGTAAGTGTTTTGTTTGAAAAAGCAAGGTTTAAACAGGTTTTATTAAATTGAAAGCATCAAAATGGATTTATGACTTTAAAAAGCCCCCCTCAAAAGCTGAAAGAGTGGAAAGAGCCCCTGCTATCACACTGACTAAAGCTAGAAGGGATAAGGGGAAATTGCAAGCTTCCTGTGGCCTGGATTTCCATCTCTTCTGCTATTCTTATGGAAAGGAACTCAGAATGACTGGTACCAGATCTTGGGAAAATATTGAAAGGAGCTTAGAATGGGAAGGCATGGCTAAGAAATGTTTGCAAAAGAAGAGGAATTGTGAAGCTTTCTATCAGATGTGAGAATGTATTATAAAGCTTGAGTAATTAAAAGTGTGGTTCACCAGCTGACTTTTCCAAGAAGCAATACCCTTTCCTCCCTCATACCTGTTCTTCCCCCTTCCCTCTCCTCAGCCTCTCCTAGCCACACCTCCCATCCCAGTAAATTAGGATATAGTGTGTAGAACTGGAAGTATTACAAACCAATGTGAAAGGGGAAACTAGATTTTTAGATAAAAGTTAGGTTTAAAAGTCTCACTTTGCATACTGTATCAAAATAAATTTAAAAACTGAAACAAGAAAACTACAGGCCAATATCACTGATGAACATAGATGCAAAAATCCTTAACAAAATTCTAGCAAACAGAATCCAACAACATATTAAAAAAATCATACACCATGACCAAGTGGGCTTTATCCCAGGAATGCAAGGATTCTTTAATATCCACAAATCAATCAATGTAATACACCACATTAATGAATTGAAAGATAAAAGCCCTATGATTATCTCAATAGATGCAGAAAAAGCCTTTGACAAAATTCAACATCCATTTATGATTAAAACTCTCCAGAAAGCAGGAATAGAAGGAACATACCTCAACATAATAAAAGCTATATATGACAAACCCACAGCAAGCATCACCCTCAATGGTGAAAAATTGAAAGCATTTCCCCTGAAATCAAGAACAAGACAAGGGTGCCCACGCTCACCACTACTATTCAACATAGTTTTGGAAGTGTTGGCCAGAGCAATCAGGGCAGAAAAAGAAGTAAAAGGAATCCAGATAGGAAAAGAAGAAGTGAAACTCTCTCTGTTTGCAGATGACATGATCCTCTACGTAGAAAACCCTAAAGACTCTACCAGAAAATTACTAGAGCTAATCAACAAATACAGTAAATTTGCAGGATATAAAATTAACACACAGAAATCTCTTGCATTCCTATACACTAACAATGAGAAAACAGAAAGAGAAATTAAGGAAATGATACCATTCACCATTGCAACAAAAAGGATAAAATACTTAGGAGTATATCTACCTAAAGAAACAAAAGACCTATACATAGAAAACTATAAAACACTGATGAAAGAAATCAAAGAGGACACAAACAGATGGAGAAATATACCGTGTTCATGGATTGGAAGAATCAATATTGTCAAAATGGCTATACTACCCAAAGCAATCTATAGATTCAATGCAATCCCTATCAAACTACCAACAGTATTTTTCACAGAACTAGAACAAATAATTTCACAATTTGTATGGAAATACAAAAAACCTCGAATAGCCAAAGTAACCTTGAGAAAGAAGAATGGAACTGGAGGAATCAACCTGCCTGACTTCAGACTATACTATAAAGCCACAGTCATCAAGACAGTATGGTACTGGCACAAAGACAGAAATATAGATCAATGGAACAGAATAGAAAGCCCACAGATAAATCCACGAACCTATGGTCACCTTATCTTCAACAAAGGAGGCAAGGATATACAATGGAAAAAAGACAACCTCTTTAACAAGTGGTGCTGGGAAAACTGGTCAACCACCTGTAAAAGAATGAAACTAGAACACTTTCTAACACCATACACAAAAATAAACTCAAAATGGATTAAAGATGTAAATGTAAGACCAGAAACTATAAAACTCCTAGAGGAGAACATAGGCAAAACACTCTCCGACATAAATCACAGCAGGATCCTCTATGACCCACATCCCAGAATTTTAGAAACAAAAGCAAAAATAAACAAATGGGACCTAATGAAACTTAAAAGCTTTTGCACAACAAAGGAAACTATAAGCAAGGTGAAAAGACAGCCCTCAGATTGGGAGAAAATAATAGCAAACGAAGCAACAGACAAAGGATTAATCTCAAAAATATACAAGCAACTCCTCCAGCTCAACTCCAGAAAAATAAATGACTCAGTCAAAAAATGAGCCAAAGAACTAAACAGACATTTCTCCAAGGAAGACATACAGATGGCTAACAAACACATGAAAAGATGCTCAACATCACTCATTATCAGAGAAATGCAAATCAAAACCACAATGAGGTACCATTACACGCCAGTCAGGATGGCTGCTATCCAAAAGTCTACAAGCAATAAATGCTGGAGAGGGTGTGGAGAAAAGGGAACCCTCTTACACTGTTGGTGGGAATGCAAATTAGTACAGCCACTATGGAAAACAGTGTGGAGATTTCTTAAAAAGCTGGAAATAGAACTGCCATATGACCCAGCAATCCCACTTCTGGGCATACACACCGAGGAAACCAGATCTGAAAGAGACACGTGCACCCCAATGTTCATCACAGCACTGTTTATAATAGCCAGGACATGGAAGCATCCTAGCAGACGAATGGATGAGGAAGCTGTGGTACATATACACCATGGAATATTACTCAGCCATTAAAAAGAATTCATGTGAATCAGTTCTAATGAGATGGATGAAACTGGAGCCCATTATACAGAGTGAAGTAAGCCAGAAAGATAAAGACCATTACAGTATACTAACACATATATATGGAATTTAGAAAGATGGTAATGATAACCCTATATGCAAAACAGAAAAAGAGACTCAGATGTATAGAACAGACTTGTGGACTCTGGGGAGAAGGCGAGGGTGGGATGTTTCAAGAGAACAGCATTGAAACATGTCTATTATCTATGGTGAAACAGATCACCAGCCCAGGTTGGGTGCATGAGACAAGTGCTCGGGCCTGGTGCACTGGGAAGACCCAGAGGGATCGGGTCGAGAGGGAGCTGGGAGGGGGGACCGGGATGGGGAATACATGTAAATCCATGGCTAATTCATTTCAATGTATGACAAAAACTACCGCAATGTTGTAAAGTAACTAGCCTCCAACTTTTATCAAAGTAAATGGAAAAAAAAAATAAAAACTGAAACATAAGGAACAGAAGAACATGGAAGTGAATTTAGCTTATTTTTTCTAAGTAAAGGACACCCTAAGCCTAAAAAGACATAGATAGGGTAAGTCACAAAGGAAAAATATGTGTATTAGGCTGTAGAAGATTAAGTACTTTTGTTTCATATAATATTATAAACCATATTTGATGGAAAAAGTGGAACTGGAAAGTATTTTTATGATACATGTGGTTGATATTCAGTAACCGGCTTTAGGTCCAGTCGCCATTGCCACGTTGCTGCGGGGACCCAATTCCTGTCTCACGGCTGGCTGCCCCATTCCGACTACAGAAAAATCTGAGCAGCTGGCCAGTTTCCCTCTTGTTCTCCCTCCCCCAATTTTGTTTTCATGTAAAAGACAAATAAATGACTTGACTTCCCCCCCCCCAAAAAAAATAAATAAATAAAAATAAAATTAACAACAAAAATAACATTGTGATAATTCAGTAAGAAATGCCCTTGAACCCAGTAGAGAAAGGACAAATATCACAAATCATTGACAAAAGAAAAAACTACCGATGACTCAGAAACATATAATTAATCCTAAACATATAAAAATTTAGGTTTTTGTGTTAATCACAAAAAGGGGAAATAAAAATGACATAGTCATTTTTGACATATAAGAATGACAAAGGTTACAACTAGAGACACTTCATAAGGATATAGCAGGGGGCTATTCCAGCCACTGCTGATGAGAATTTGGGCTCTGCAGTCTTTCTGGAGATGACTTTTAATCAGTTGCCTCAAAGACTTAGGTAATAAGCTTTTATGACCCAGATAACCATGATGGTATGATCACTCACCTAGAGCCAGACATCCTGAAATGCAAAGTCAAGTGGGCCTTAGGAAGCATCGCTACAAACAAAGTTAGTGGAGGTGATGGAATTCCAGCTGAGCTGTTTCAAATCCTAAAAGGTGATGCTGTTAAAGCATTGCACTTGATATGCCAGCAAATTTGGAAAACTTAGCAGTGGCCACAGGACTGGAAAAGGTCAGTTTTCATTCCAAACCCAAAGAAAGGCAATGCCAAAGAATGTTCAAACTACTGCACAATTGCACTCATCTCACATGCTGGCAAAGTAATGCTCAAAATTCTCCAAGCCAGGCTTCAACAGTAGGGGAACCAAGAACTTTCGGATTTTTGAGCTGGATTTAGAAAAGGTAGAGGAACCAGAGATCAAATGGCCAACATCTGTTGGATTATCGAAAAAATAAGAGAGTTCCAGAAAAACATCTACTTCTGCTTTTTTGACTATGCCAAAGCCTTTGACTGTGTGGATCACAACAAAATATGGAAAATTCTTCAAGAGATGGGAATACCAGACCACCATACCTGCTTTGTTTGTATGCAGGTCAAGAAGCAACAGTTAAAATCGGACATGGAACAACAGACTGGTTCCAAATGCTTATTTAGATTATATGCAGAGTACATCATGTGAAATGCCTGGCTGGATGAAGCACAAGCTGGAATCAAGATTGCTGGGATAAATATCACTAACCTCAGGTGTGCAGATGACACCATCTTTATGGAAGAAAATGAAGAGGAACTAAAGAGCCTCTTGATGAAAGTGAGAGTGAAAAAGCTGGCTTAAAACTCAACATTCAAAAAACTAAGATCATGGCATCTGGTCCCATCACTTCATGGCAAATAGATGGAGAAACAATGGAAACAGTGACAGACTTTATTTTCTTGGACTCCAAAATCACTGTAGGTGGTGACTGCAGCCATGAAATTAAAAGATGCTTGCTCCTTGGAAGAAAACTATGACCAACCTAGAAAGCATATTAAAGAGCGGAGACATCACTTTGCCAACAAAGGTCTGTCTAGTCAAAGCTATGGTTTTTCTAGTAGTTATGTATGGGTGTGAGAATTGGACCATAAAGAAGGCTAGTGCTGAAAAATTGATGCTTTTGACCTGTGGTGCTGAAACAGACTCTTGAGAGTCCCTTGGACTACAAGGAGATCAAACTAAAGGAAAGCAGTTTGAATATTCATTTGAAGGACTGATGCTGAAGCTGAAACTTCAATACTTTAGCAGCCTGATGCGAAGAACTAACTCACTGGAAAAGACCCTGATGCTGGGAAAGATTGAAGGAAGGAGGAGAAGGGGGCAACAGAGGATGAGATGGTTGGATGGCATCACCAACTCGATGGACATGAGTTTGAGCAAGCTCCTGGAGTTGGTGATGGACAGGGAAGCCTGGTGTCCATGGGGTTGCAAAGAGTCATATACAACTGAGCGACTGAACTGAATTGATCCCACTTTTGGATTTGATCTGGTAAACTTATAGGAATGTTTGAATATTAATATGTAAGAATTGGCATTTTAATATTCAGATATTACACTCGATGTAGAAAACTAAAACCTCTTAAATGTTCAATACTAGAGAATAGAAAAATGATTGTTTATGTACTACAGAAATAAGGCAGGCAAGATAAGAAATAAGGCACAAAAGTGAAGTGTTCAAAGTGGTTGTGTTTTAGATATAAGGATAGGATCAAGATTTTATGGAAGGGTATATCTTTTTCCTTTTTTTCCTTTTGTAATTTGTTTTACTCCTCCAAATTAGCATGTATTATTTCTAAAATTCAGAAAAAATAAAGATCATACTTAAATATATACCTCTTTGATATATATATATATATATAATGAAGTATAGAATTGGTAATGGTAAAATGTTAGATGAAAAAAGTTAGGGTATAAAGTATGTATACAATAAGTTTATGATCTTATAAAATAAAATTAGCACAAAGACTAGCAGAAGAAACATCATAGTTCGTATCATTAGCCATAGTTCTCACCCATGGTTTTCAAATTTTCTTTTTTTATATGTGTCCTGATTTTCCCAATTGTGAGTAATGGGTGTAAATATTTTATCCCTAGTAGAAAAGGGAAAGAATGATCAGAAGAGAGATTCTTATAGTTGGCTTGGGCTTTCCTTATTCTGGGTATTTTTAATATATGTTTACCAGGTCTCTTTCACTTTTAAAAAATGTTTATTTATTTGGCTCTGCCAAGTCTTAGTTGTGGCATGTGGGATCTTTAGTTGCAGCATATGGGATCTAGTTCCCTGACCAGGGATCAAACCCAGGCCCCCTGCATTGGGAGAGCAGAGTCAGCCACTGAACCACCAGGAAAGTCCCAGGTCTCTTTCACTTTTGGTGATAATCAAAAATTTGTTTTCCAAATAGTGATGTCTCATGTCTATAGGGAACAAGAAATTTGATGAAACTGCAATCTGAACCTTTTGGAATTTAAAACTATAAACTCTGTGAGGATATATATAGAGTGCTCTTTGTTGCATTCTTTTTCCATCCTATGCTAGAATTTAGACCTAAAATGAAAGGAGTGAAAAAAGATATGACATGCAGATTCCAGACATTCCTTCCTAACCAGAAAGATTTTTAACTGCTTATGAGAATTTTTTCCTCAAATATGCCAACTCTTTTATTTCATGTATTATTTGATGCCTTCCAGACTTTTTGTTGTTGTTGTTAAATACTGATACAATCTTGTAATTTCTCTTCCTTTAAACATGTGCTTCTGTGATTTGCAAATAAATCTGTTAACTCGGAGAATATTGGTTTATGTGTCATTGAGCAAATCATGTGATGTTTTCTCTTTATTAATCTTTCTAATAAACCAGAATATTGAAAAGATAATCTGATAGGTCTAAAATAGATTAATAAGCATTTTAAACATTCATAAAGTTCTTTGAAACTTATAGGCCTGTATTATCATATATAATTGATGTTATTCTATTATTAAAACTTATTTTCATCATCTACTGAAATATAGTCTATTTTAGTTATTCCCAGTCTCTGAGTGACTAAACATAGAACAAATCCTTTCAGGACTTGTACTGTATTTTAACTTAGCAGTAATTACCTTAGATGGAAATGAAACACTAATAGTCTTGATCTGCAGGACTCAGTTCAAGTCTAGAATATAAAGGTTAATGGCCTCTGGTGCATTCCAAGGGTGAACAGAAAGTTTGGAGGATAAGTTGGCTCGTATAATGTTTACAGGAGTGACTTTGAAAGCTTAGAAGGTCAATTTTAACTACTTTAAATAAATATGAAGTTATTTTTCTTATATAGTGGATAAATATAGTAAGTACAGTCTCATGAGGCTATTATTATATTTCATTTATTTTTATCAATATTGGGTCATCTGAGAACTATTCTAAGTTTCTGTTATGTATCTAAACCACTACCTAACTAATAAGGGTAAAATGAAAAATCCTTGTGTATGACTTTTTCTCTGGCTTTTAGTTCATCAGTCCTAGTAACTGTAGCAATTTTAAAAATCGACTCTGAAGAAGAATAAAGGCTTGTGTAGTGTATGTGTGTGCGTGCGTGTGTTTTCCCTTTTCTTCTGCCTGATGCTTCTGGTGTGTGACTTGGTTACCTGAAAGGGTCTGAGTATTTAGATACAGTGCTAAAGAGGGGCACGGTAATGACAGCTCTCAGAGGCATTACATTTGAAAGATATGTATGTATGTATTTATTTATTTGCCTCAGCCAGATCTTAGTTATAGCACGAAGGATCTTCCGTCTTCAGAATCTTTAGTTAAAGCATCTGGGATTTTTTTTTTCTTTTCTCTTTTTCTTTATTTGCAGTGTGTGGGATCTAGTTCCCTGACCAGGGATGGAATCTGGGCCCCCTGCATTGGGAGGACAGAATCATAGAAACTGGACCGCCAGGGAAGTCCATGAAGGCATTACATTTTTATTCTTTTTATTCTCAACATGAGTCTTATTTTCCCACCTGATAAGAATGTTATAATAGAAAACAGTAAAGAAAGACATCTTGTTAGATAATATGCAAATTAGTCTCCTGGTAATATATATATAAAAATGTATATATATATAAAACTTTTTTGAAAACTAGGAAAATAATTATATATAACTGTTAGAATTACATACAGTGGGTTATATCTTCCATTATGATATAATTTGCTGTTCAGCTGTTAACTGAACAAATTTCAAACTGAACAAAGTGACAGGCACATTCTTTACCCCTGAGCCTCTAGGGAAGCCCTATGGTTTCTATGCTGAGAATCAGCAAAAAATCTATTATGAAATTTCCTCTTGATTCCAATTAAAAATAAAAGACACACACTTGGTTTTTTCTCTTCTTTCTTCTGAGGTAAGTGTAAGACAGTGTTCACAATCCAACATCAGTAAACTATTCTTCACAGCAGAAAAGTACTGTTCCTTCCAGACACCAGGAAGTTCATATTTTTTCCATCTGTACTTTATCTCTTAGAAATTTATCATGTCGATAGAACACATCTGCTGTTTCCTATTTTGTTTTTTTGTTTTTTTCCTTTGTGATAGGCTATGAATAAGGTGTCTGGACCCCAGAGAAAGAAGATGAAGGTTTGGCTACAAGGTTTGCTTCCCTTTGTGTTCCTTTTACCCCATATTTCAGGGGCACTTATTTTAAATCAGTGTTCAGCTTGCAGTAATTAAGCAATCGCTGCATGCTTCTTCAACACTGTCCAGTTATTGATGGGTTACCCATGAAAATCGTAGCTTCAAGAGACTGTCACTCTTGAGTAATTCTGATCAATAGAACTTTCTGTGATGAAGGAAATGGTCTCTCTCTTTTTTTTTTTTCCTACTGTGGTACTTGAAATGTGCCTTGGGTGACTGATAACTAAATATTTAATGTTTAATTAAGTTAATGTAAACACAAGTCACCACATGTGGGTAGAGGCTACCCCACTGGCCAGTGTAGCTCTAAAGAAACAATGAAATTGTATAAAATAGTCCTATGCTTAGAGAGAAGATGATGTTAAATTGCTTTTTATTGTTGGCATTTTTTATGGTCAGAAATAGCAGATTTTTAAAAATTTTAATGAAAAAATCTTCAATGCCTGGCACATAGAAGAATCAATAAATGATTGGATAGTATTAATAAGTTTGACCTCATCTCCATCCCAGGTTTTACCTTCTCTTGCATCCTGGGTGAGGTCATGTTAACATTTTTTTCCCCTACAACTGCCAGATCTATAGACACACCTTTACAGCTGGGAGTTAAGAGGTAAGACGGGGGCTTCTCTTAGTAAGTGTGCTGCTGTCTGTCTTCTGAGTGCCTGTGATTAGTCTGTGCTCAGCAGCCCCCTCAGTCATGCTTATGGCTTCCCGAATCTAGCTTTATTTCATCCTGCTCCAAGCCCTGGCAACCCCAGGATGCCTCTCACCTGTCCCACCAGAGCCCTTAGATATATCTGTGTCCATCTGGACCACTCTATATGATGATCTGACTTTGTCTGGGCACCTTGCTCAGTTATGTCTCCTAAATCAGGCATCACCACACTGGAGTGTGATTGACTCCAGGGGTCAGAGTCATGCCATAGGATCCACTTAAAGAATGTATAGAGACACTGTTCATCACACATACATTTGTGCACCTGAAGCCACCGGGCAATGTGGCTTCCCTGGTGGCTCAGTTGGTAAAGAATCCGCCTGCAACACAGGAGACCTGGGTGATCCCTGGATCGGGAAGATCCCCTGGAGAAGGAAATGGCAACCCACGCCAGTATTCTTGCCTGGGAAATCCCATGGACAGAGAAGTCTGCAGGGCTACAATCCATGGGGTCACAGGAATCTGACATTACTTAGCAACTAAACCACTACAAGACACTGGGCAAAGTGCTTTTAATTCTTGTAGAATCTCCACAGCAATTGCATGTTCTATTTTTACACATCTTAGATGCACTATGGCTCAGAGAGGTTAAGTGACTTTCCTAAAGTCACAACTAGGAAGAGGCAGAGCTATGATTTCTTTTTTTAAAAAAGTCTTTTATTTATTATTATTTTGGCTGCACCGTGTAGGATCTTAGTTCCCTGACCAAGGATGGAACCCACACCCCTACCCTGGAAGCTCAGAACCTTTACCACTGGACAGCCAGGGAAATCCAGAGCATTTCTTATCTGCACTCTGGCTTCCAAGTCTGTATTCTTAACCACAATGCAGTTCATTGCAAAAGAGGGAGAGTTCTTCAAAATCAGTGCAGAGGGCCAATCGAAAAGAAGCTAGATTTTGGGTGACTATAAAGAAGGCTTTTCTAATAATTCAAGCTCTTCACCGCCAAACACCCTACTCTGTGAAGTGCCCTGCGCCCCTCATTAGTGCTCACAAGCTTCTTGCTGGCAGATCAAGAACTGATAAAAGGCATTCTGAAATAAGTGTCTGGAATAACCACTTATGGTGGATAAATTCTCTGGGTCTTTCTATTTAAAATTTCATCTAAATATGATCTCCTCTCTTGAGGGCATTTATTGGCAATTTATTCCCATATGACTATTTTTTTAATTTTCCATGCAGTTCATAAAGACCATTCTTTTTCTGTGTAAAACCAGAATGTAATTTATTCATCACTCAAAGTGGGATAAGCAGGCTATTCTCTCCCTGTAGACAATCCAATATAGAAATCCACATCATATTTCACTGAGGAATAAAGAATGGCCTGTATCGTGGAAACTCAAGAATAGTTGCAAAAAACATTTCAAGCATTTGTCAGGCTTTGTTTAATTTTGTTAGAAATTAATGATCGGTGACAAGTAGGAGATGAAGAATGAAATGCCATTAGATTTCAACTTATACAACAAGCCTTTAAATAATTGAGAGAATGCTGTTATTATTTTACTTTACCCCATGGCAATCCACTCCAGTACTCTTGCCTTGAGAATCCCACGGGCAGAGGAGCCTGGCAGGCTGCAGTCCTTAGGGTCGAACTGAGTTGGACATGACTAAAGCGACTAAGCAGCATACCCCTTGATACTCTATTGTGCTCTGTAATTATCTTTGATATACTTCATATGTGCAAAATGATAACCATCATTTCGGTTTGTAAAATTTTTTTTTAATTTTTAATTGAAGTATAGTCACTTCACAATGCTGTGAACATGGGAATCAGCTGTATGTATCCATGTATTCCTTCCCTCTTGGACCTCCCTCCCACCCCACCATCCCACCATCTCGGTCATCACAGAGGACCAAGCTGAGCTCCCTGTGCTATAAAGCAGCTTCTCAATAGATATCTATTTTTAAGTATTTCAGTTTTTTAACTAAGTGTATTTTCCGTTTTGAAGGAAAATGCACTGACTATCCTAAAGTTCAACTTTTGATGTTTGTTTGTATTTTCAAACAGTGTGTTGAGCTTCTCTGATTAAAACATCAGCTCCATTGGACACGTCACTGAGGATAACTTTATCAGAAACTATACGGTTACATAGCCAATCTTCTCCTCTAAGAACAGTTGAGAAGGAGTAGTCAATATACATTTTTTTTGTTTTTGCCACACTGCACGGCATGTAGGATCTTAGTTCCCCGGCCAGGGACTGAACCCGTGCACCCTGCATTGGAAGGTGGAGTCTTAACCACTGGACCATTGGGGAAGTCCCAATATATATCTTTTTTTTTCTTCTTTATCTATCCATCCCACATTCTTCCTCACCTGCTCTGGATTGTGCCACCCCCAGCTCACGCAGCCTGTTCCAGGATTTGGAAGGCAACACAGACATAATCCAATCTGAGGGGCCTAACATCTTACAGGTGCTTCCATGGAGACAGTTGTAAATTGTGACTATGGAGGAAGTTTCTGTTCTTGAAATGATTGTCACTGATAAGTTTTAGAGAGGAAGTATCAGGTAAAGAGAAGATGTGGCAGATATGAGCTACATCAGGCTGCATGGGGATGGGGTTCTACCATCTTTTCTCTCAGGAAGTTGCTGTTTTTCATGAACTCTTCTCTGTATTTGTTCTTCCTTCTTACAATGTAACATCCTTGGTCATATTTATTTTGATTTATAGCAGTAATGCTTAACAGGTTCTAGATTTAATATATTGATTGTTGCTGCTGCTGCTGCTGCTGCTAAGTCGCATCAGTCATGTCCGACTCTGTGCGACCCCATAGACGGCAGCCCACCAGGCTCCTCTGTCCCTGGGATTCTCCAGGCAAGAACACTGGAGTGGGTTGCCATTTCCTTCTCCAATGCATGAAAGTGAAAAGTGAAAGCGAAGCTGCTCGGTTGCATCCGACTCGCAGCGACCCCATGGACTGCAGCCTACCAGGCTCCTCCGTCCATGGGATTTTTCCAGGCAAGAGTACTGGAGTGGGGTGCCATTGCCTTCTCCGATATTGATTGTTAACTATATATAAATCACTGTAACTGCATAGCTCTCTTTATATAGAAAGATACTAATATATATTAGGTAGTATATATATTTATGGCACTATATTATGTAATAAATATTAGAAAAGTTTGTTTCATGCATTATACACGTGACATTAGCATGTATATGATTTCTATAGGCTTAGATGGTTTAAAAGTATATTTGCTTATAGCAGATTTTTAAAAGGTCTTCTTTCAAGATCATTTCAGTTTGAGCAGATAATTAACATGTGGCCCAATCAGGACTCACAGCTTCCAATACTAATTCAGCCACAGAATCTTAGAGCTAGAGGGCCCTCAACAATCATTTCCTCTTCTTTCCTCCATTTTATTTTACAGATAAGGAAACCGGGCTCACTGCCAAGGCACACACCAATTATTGGCAATGACAGGACTAAGACTGTGTTCTCTGATATCTTTCTACCACACTACCCCATCAGTGGCAAATAAGAAAACACTCAAAGGCCAATACACATGTACAGTTAAAATATTTCACAGGACACATCAAAATGGATGTCAGGCATATAATTGAGACACAGTAGCCATAGTTTGTTAATAGTATTGCATTAGGACATGTAAAAGTTTATATCTGATCAGTTATTATTACAAGTTGTTGTGGTTGTTCAGTCATAAGTCGTGTCCGACTCTTTGTGACCTCATGGACCCTCCAGGCTCCTCTGTCCATGAGGTTCTCCAAGCAAGAATACTGGAGTGGGTTGCCATTTCCTTCTCCAGAGGATCTTTCCACATCAGCGATCTAGCCTGTGTCTCCTGAATTGGCAGGCAGATTCTTTACCACTGAGCCACCAGTTTTTATTTCTGTATATGAGTTATTAAGTCACGTCTGACTCTTTGCAACTGCATGGACTGCAGCACGCCAGGCTCTTCTGTCCTCCACTATCTCTCTGAGTTTGCTCAAACTCATGTCCATTGAGTCAGTGATGCTATCTAACCATCTCATTCTCTGTCGCCCCCTTCTTCTCTTGCCTTCAATCTTTCCCAACATCAGGGTCTTTTCCAATGAGTTAGCTCTTCGCATCACATGGCCAAAGTATTGGAGTTTCAGCTTCAGCATCAGTCCTGCCAATGAATATTCAGGGTTGATTTCCTTTAGGATTGACTCGTTTGATATCCTTGCAGTCCAAGGGACTCTCAAGAGTCTTCTCCAGCACCACAGTTCAAAAGCATCAATTCTGTGGCGCTCAGCCTTCTTTATGGTCCAACTCTCACACCCATACATGACTACTGGAAAAACCATAGCTTGGACTAGACGGATCTTTGTTGGCAAAGTGATGTCTCTGCTTTTTAATATTCTGTCTAGGTTTGTCATAGCTTTCCTTCCAAGGAGCAAGCGTCGTTTAATTTCATGGCTGCAATCACCATCTGCAGTGATTTTGGAGCCCAAGAAAATAAAATCGGTCACTGCTTCTACTTTTCCTCCGTCTATTTCCCACGAAGTGATGGGACCAGATGCCATGATCTTAGTTTTTTTAATGTTGAGTTTCAGGCCAGCTTTTTCACTCTCCTCTTTCACCCTCATCAAGAGGCTCTTTAGTTCCTCTTCACTTTCTGCCATTAGGATGGTGTCATCTGCATATCTGAGGTTGTTGATATTTCTCCCAGCAATCTTTATTCCAGCTTGTGCTTCTTCCAGCCCAGCGTTTCTCATGACGTACTCTGCATATAAGTTAAATAAGCAGGGTGACAATATACAGCCTTGACGTACTCCTTTCCCAATTTGGAACCAGTCTGTTGTTCCATGTCTGGTTCTAACTGTTGCTTCTTGACCTGCATACAGGTTTCTCAGGAGACAGGTAAGGTGATCTGGTATTCCCATCTCTTTAAGAATTTTCCACAGTTTGTTGTGATCCATAGAGTCAAGGGTTTTAGCATAGTCAATGAAGCAAAAGTAGATGTCTTTCTGGAACTCCCTTGCTTTCTCCATGATCCAACGAATGTTGGCAATTTGATCTCTGGTTCCTCTGCCTTTTCTAAACCCAGCTTGTACATCTTGAAGTTCTCGATTCATGTACTGCTGAAGCCTAGCTTGAAGGATTTTGAGTATAGCCTTGCTAGCATGTGAGATGAGCGCAACAATACGGTAGTCTGAGCACTCTTTGGCATTGTGCTTCTTTGGGATTGGAATGAAAACTGACCTTTTCCAGTCCTGTGGCCACTGCTGAGTTTTCCAGATTTGCTGACATATTGCATGCAGCACTTTCACAGCATCATCTTTAAGGATTTGAAATAGTTCAACCGGAATTCCATCATCTCCACTAGCTTTGTTTGTAGTAATGTTTCCTAGGGCCCACTTGACTTCACAGTCCAGAATGTCTGGTTCTAGGTGAGTGACCACACCATCTTGGTTATCTGGATCATTAAGACCTTTTTTGTATAGTTCTTCAGTGTATTCTTGCCACCTCTTCTTAATCTGTTCTGCTTCTCTTAGGTCTTTACCGTTTCTGTCATTTATTGTGTCCATCCTTGCATGAAATGCTTCCTTGATAGCTCCAATTTTCTTGAAGAGATCTCTAGTCTTTCCCTTTCTATTGTTTTCCTCTATTTCTTTGCACTGTTCATTTAAGTAGGCCTTCTTATCTCTCCTCGCTATTCTCTGGAACTCTGCATTCAGTTGGGTATAGTTTCCCTTTTCTCCTTTGCCTTTAGCTTCTCTTCTTTTCTCAGCTATTTGTAAGGCCTTGTTAGACAACCACTTTGCCTTCTTGAATTTCTTTTCCTTTGGGAAGTTTTTTGTCACTGCCTCCTGTACAATCTTACGAACCTCTATCCATAGTTCTTCAGGCACTCTGTCTATCAGATCTAATCCCTTGAAACTTTTAGTCACCTCCACTGTATAATCATAAGGGATTTGACTTATGTTATACCTGGATGGCCTAGTGGTTTTCCCTACTTTCTTCAATTTAAGCCTGAATTTTGCAATAAGGAGCTTATGATCTGAGCCACAGGCAGCTCCTGGTCTTGTTTTTGCTGACTGCATAGAGCTTTTCCATCTTTGGCTGCAAAGAATATAATCAATCTGATTTCGGTGTTGTCCATCTGGTGATGTCCATGTGTAGAGTCGTCTCTTGTGCTGTTGGAAAAGGGTGTTTGCTATGACCAGTGCATTCTCTTGACAAAACTCTATTAGCCTTTGCCCTGCTTCATTTTGTTCTCCCAGGCCAAACTTGCCTGTTATTCCAGGTATCTCTTGACTTCCTACTTTTGCATTCCAATCCCCTATGATGAAAAGGACATCTTTTTTTGGTGTTAGTTCTAGAAGGTGGTGTAGGTCTTCATAGAACTGTTCAACTTCATCTTCTTTGGCTTTAGTGGTGGGTGCGTAGACTTGAATTACTGTGATATTGAAT
Organism: Odocoileus virginianus; assembly: GCF_023699985.2. Lineage (NCBI taxonomy): Eukaryota > Metazoa > Chordata > Mammalia > Artiodactyla > Cervidae > Odocoileus > Odocoileus virginianus. Next base: position 28,908,038 of record NC_069682.1, on the reverse strand, counting down.
GGTTTGCCTTGGAAACGAACCGAGATCATTCTGTCATTTTTGAAATTGCAGTTAATTACTGAATTTTGGACTCTTTTGTTGACTATGATGGCTACTCCACTTCTTCTAAGGGTTTCTTGCCCACAGTAGTAGATATAATGGTCACCTGAATTAAACTGGTCCTTTCCTGTCCATCGTAATTCACTGATTCCTAGGATGTCAATGTTCACTCTTGTCATTTCCTGCTTGACTATGTTCAGTTTATGTGGCTGCATGGACCTAACATTCCAGGTTCCTATGCAATACTGTTCTTTACAGCATTGGACTTTACTTTCAACACCAGAGACATCCATAACATGAGTGTTGTTCCTACTTTGGTCCAGCAGCTTCATTCTTTTCTGAGCTGTTCATAATTGTGCTCATTCTTCCCCAGTAGCATATTGGACACCTTCAGACCTGGGGGAAGACACAGGGAAGCCATTAGTACAACTCAATTTCTCCTAACAATATTGAACGTGCCTGGGACTTCTCTGGCAGTCCAGTGGTTAAAAATTTGCGTTTCTAATGCAGGGGGCACAGGTTTGATCCCTGGTTGGGGAACTTAAATCCCACATGCCTTATGGCATGGCCAAAAATAAATAAATAAATAACATTCGGTGGTAATGGGAAAAATAGAAAAACACTTCACAATGAGACCATTTCTGCTCCTCCCAATGACTGTGTTTTCTTAGTTTGTAATTGAGCTTCTAACAATTTGGTGATTAGATCATCTTGGAGAAGGAAGGCCACAGCACTTGAAGGGAACAGGACCCTATAAGGCCCTCCTGGATTAGACCTCTTCCTCCATAGCCTCTGCTTTAGCTCCTCTCTGAAGAACCCAGATGATTAGTATCTGATGTATATTGTCTGAGTTTTTCAGATCCTGAAACTATCACCAAGTGGAAGAAAGTAACTACTTGATGATGCTGAGCACTAGCTCCAGACCTAGCACCTAAAGACTGACCACCATCAAACAATCTGAGAATGCTGCCCGGCCCTTACCTAGCCTTTAAAACTGCTTCACTGAAACCCTTAGGAGAGTTCTGGGTTTTTGAGCATGCGCCACCTGTTTGCTTTGCTTCACCCTGCAATAAACCTTTTTCTGCTCCAGACTCTGATACTGTGCATCAGGCATGTGAAATTGCATTCGATGACTTAAATAGTTCTTTGTTACATTAACAGCAGTTCCTCTCTTGGGGGTATTTTCCAAGTTAAAATAGCTTGCCCCAGGGCTCCCCTGTATTAGCTCACGGGGGACCTCTGGGGCACCTGCGCTGGTTTCTGCCCCTGTAACTCTCGGACCTTCTCTGGCTAAGAGGCTGATTTAGTTCCATCACTCAAGCTAAGGCCCAACATGAGGTACATGTTCAAGCCTAATGGAAGAAAGGTTTGGACGCTTCTGGCTTTTAAGGGACGGAAAAGCAGCAAGCCTGAAAAGTGAGTGAGTGTGGATTCTAACCTCTGTTAATTGACTGAGGCACAGGCCATCTGCTGGGTCCAGGATTTTCTTTCTCCCTCTCAAGGCACTTTAGAAGGAAGATGGAGAGTAAATCAAGCCATGGGGTGGTCCCTATTCTCTTGGGAGGCCTTGGTGCTTTCTGTCCCTTGTCCACCTGCCTAGCCTTGCCAGTCCCGGAGCCCCAAGGCTGCTCTGTGAAGACCTGAGCCAGAGCCTAAGGAGGCGGGAACTAAAAAGCCGCGGTACCAGAGATGAGGGAGCGGCGGGGCCGGGGGGAAGGAGGAGCCACGGGACCGGCAGGCCTAGCTCCAAGGAGGAGGCGGTGGCGGCGCGGGAATGGAGCCCTTGCGGGTCCTGGAGCTCTACAGCGGAATTGGGGGCATGCACCAGGCTCTCAGAGGTGAGAGGGCACGGGCGCCACTTCCATCTGCGAGTCGGAGCTGCTCAGAGTTCGGGCTTTAGGGCGGGGCGGAGCGCTGAGGCACTAGGGGCGGAGATTGGAGGGGAAACGTCTGTGGGGGAGGGGGCGGGGGAGTTGCTCGGTTGTCTTGGAAACCGCCCGCGCGGCGCCCTAGCTGTCCCTTGGCGAGGAGACTCCCTTCCTCCGCCGGGTCCGAAGGGCGGGAGGGGTACCTGCTGGGAGTCCTGATCCGCAAGGCTTGGCTGTAAAGTCGAACCAAAATGGTGCCCACAGAGCGGGAGTGGCGAGCCCCCCGCCCTGTGCCAAACCCCAATTCTGAGTGAGGCTGTCACCCAGAGGCCTGGAAACTCGGTCCTTGACCCTCGAGGAATTCCCAGCGGGGAGGGGAGGACGCTGGGCAGGGTCCTGCTGGTGAGGACTTGGATCTTCCAAGTGATAATTGCCGCGCGGGGTAGAAGTTAGTGAACACGAAGTAGAACCGCACGGGAAGCCTGGAGAAAACAATCCTAGTCAGTTCTGATGGCTGAAAAGAAACATCTTGTTACTTCTGGTCTAGATACATTTAGGCGCCGGAAGAGCTGAGTTCAAACTTCGTTGAAACGTGACCTTAACGTTTTTGAACCTGTGTCTTGGTTTTACAATGTGACAAGTATTTCTTTCAGACATGAAACGTTATGAGCATTAAATAAAAAGTGGTTAAAATGTTTAATAATGCCTGGTACATTGTAACCACTCAAATATTATAAATATTGTCCTCATGTACCTCTTGCATTTTGAGGTTTTAGATTTGTTTGGTGCTAAGTTGGAATTGCAAGGTTCATTTTGGCTGTTTGCCCCTCTTCAGTTCTGGGTTCTATGTTAGGCACTGGAGTTGTAGAGTGACAAATAGACATGGAACGTGTATGTTTATTCTTAAATTACCATGACAACCACAAAACTGAAACCTCCCTACTTCCTTTTTTAAGTACCAAGGGTGACATGAGACTAATACTATAAGATACGGACAGCATGTCTTAAGTTGAGCGCGTAAGTTTTCTAAGCATATATATTGAGTTTGAGATACTGGAGTGGGTTGCCATTTCCTTCTCCAGGAGATCTTCCCCACCCAGGGACTGAATCCGGGTCTCCCGCATTGTAGACAGAAGCTTTACCCTCTGAGCCACCAGGGAAGTCTCTAGAAGAGATTAGTGATTATTAAATTTTTATTACCAGTTATTTGATGGCTCTCTGTGTTCAGTTCTTTATGTAAAGTAACAGAACTTACCAGCAGGAAAACAAAACTAGCGTTACTTGTGCTCTTAGTTAATTTTCTAAGATTGTCAGCATTTTACCCGCCTATCTTTGAAGCCCCTTAGAGGTTATTTAGTGCTGTAATTCAGCCACTCCTTAAATGTTGGATGTTAATCCACCTCCCCCCCCCCCTTTTTTGCAAGTTTAAATGTGCTGCAATTAATTATTGAGCATTAATCTTGGTTTTCTCTTTAGCATGTTTTCTAGAAGTCAAATTAATTGATGAAAGATTGAATATGTGCTAGTTGCTAAGTCAAAAATACTGAGAATTTTTAGACTTTTGGTGATATAACAGGTTGCTTTTCAGAGGATTTGAGTGCCTCCTTCAACTACATTTTCCTCAGGATTTGTGTTACCCATTTTTAACCTTTGTGAATTTGTTAGGGGAAGTTGTATAATTTGTGTTTTTTAGGGGTTAATGAAATAATTTGATATTTTCCCTCCTACTAGCCATTGCAACCTGAATTTGTCTATACGTATTTCTATTACTACTGCTACCATCCCAAATCTAAGTTATTTCATCTCTCACTTAAATTATTAAAATAGTTTCCCAACGCTTCCCCTGCTTGCTTCCACTCTGCTTCCCTGAACCATCCTTTCTCCGTTTGGTAACAAAGTGATCTCTTACCTGGTAAGCTGGGTGGTGTCACTCCCTGGGGTCAGTGGTCTCCCTCTGAGGTTAGAATCAGTCCCCTCTTCATAGAAGGCCTGTGAGATCTAGCCTCTGTCCACCTCTTCAGCCTTATATGCCACTCTGGCCTGCTTCTCTTTTCCAGACTTGAAGTTCTTCTTTCTCTTTGTTCCTCAGACCTTCAGAATTCCCCTTATGCTCTGGCCTTAGCTTTTGCTTTCGTCTCCACCCAAGTGCCCTAACCGCAGGCCCACGCTGCAGCTGCATTTTGTCTTCCACAGCTCAGTTAACATGTGGCTGCTGCAGAACAGCCTCCCTCTGCTGACCCTGTGATCCCCAGTACCCCTCCTGTGGCCTCTCTACCTGATGCTCCATCATCTTTTGACCTGAGGTTGGCGTATTACGAATATTGCTTCTTGTCTTCCAACATTCACTGATTTGATGTACTAAAGTTTAAAATTTTTCTGTAATAAAATATGTTGCTGTTTTCCATGAGGTTTTTATTAATATATAATAATGCAAACTAGTAACAGTGGTGGTTAACTGCAACAATTACTAAGGACTTTTTATATGTCAGGCCCTGTTTTAAATATATAATAAGCTAGTTAGAGGTAGAGTCAGTATTATAACCTAGATCTCCTGACCCCACCTGTTAACCATACAATGCTGCCATTTTTTTCTGTTTAGATCCATTAATTGAATCTACATCTTAAATAACAATAAGAAGCAGCCAACAGGAATAAGATGGAATTTAAATTTTGACAGTTTTCTAGATACAGGTTATAGCTGATTTAATTGCAGTAAAATATACGTAACATAAAATGTGCCATTTACCCATCTTTAAGCGTGCAGTTCAGTGGCATTAAGTACTATCTTTCCAATGCTGTGCAGCCATCAGCACTTTCTGTTTCCAGAACTTTTTCATCATCACACGTGGAAACTGTACATTAAATGACAACTCCCATCTCCTTTCCTCCAGCACCTGGTAACCACTATTATACTTTGTCTCTTCTGATTTGTCTATCCTAGATAGCTCATAAAAGTGTAATTATAAATATCTGTCCTTTTATAGCTAATGTATTTCACTTACTGTAGTGTTTCCAAGGTGCATCCATGTTTTAGTGTATGTCAGTACTTCATTCCTTTTTACAGCTGAATAATATTCCACTACATGCATATACCATATTTTGTTTATCCATTCATCTGTTGATGGGCATGTGGGCTGTTTCCACTTGTGGACTATTATTGTGAAGAATAGTGCTATAAACATTGGTATATATGTATCTGTTTGTGTTCTTGTTTTCAGTTCTTTTGAATATTTATTTACTCAGGAGCAGAATTGCTGGATCATATGGTAATTCTGTGTTTTAACTTTTTGAGGAACCACTAAATTATTTTCCATAGTGACTGCACAGTTTTATATTCCCAAGCACAGTGTCTGAAGGTTCCATTCTCTTTATCTACACGTCCTTGACTTGTTATTCCTTTGATTTCTTTTTTTTTTTTTTTTGATAATAGGCATCCTGATGGGTATGAAAAAATATCCCATTGTGGTTTTGATTTACATTTTCCCTAATAGAGAAAGAAGTTGAACATTTTTTCATGTTCTTATTGGCCACTTGTGTATCTTCTTTGGAGAAATGTCTATTTAAGTCCTTTGCTTATTTTGGAATTGGATCTTTTTCTGTTGTGTGAATTCTGTATATATTCTGGATATTAATCTTTTATGAGCTATATGATTTGCAAATATTTCCTCTTTCATAACTGACTTTTATTGTAGTAGTTATAAAGGTTTATTTAATTTCTTTGGCAGCATGAGAGATTTGCCCCAAACCCCATGGACATTTTAATACCTTGATAAACATTTCTCATCCTTAGCTGTATATGCAGTATATTATTGTATTTTTGTAGTAACTACCCAGATACCTCTGTATCTTCTAAATTTCTTTTAATTTTATTTTGTATCTGTATATCCATATATTAACTTTGTCCTCATCTTGTGGTATTTTTATTTCCTCCTGTACACCTCTGGGCTTCCCTGGTGGCTCAGATGGTAAAGAATCTGCCTGCAATGTGGGAGACCTGGGTTTGATCCCCGGGTTGGGAAGATCCCCTGGAGGAGGATGTGACAACCCACTCCAATACCCTTGCCTGGAGAATCCCCATGGATTCCGTGGGGTCACAAAGAGCTGGACACGACTGAGCGACGAAGCACAACATAGCCTCTAGCACAGAAGCACACTTGTGACAGGGTTTCTGTAGATAACTGTTGAGTCTATTATTGAATTGGTAATCATTCTACTATCACGCTGATAAAACCATAGTTTTCTTAGTCCAAATTTTTGTATGATAAAGAATTCTTAGTTGTAAACCAGAGTCCACTCTCCAGCTAACATCAGCAGAAGAAAAAGTATTCAAAGACATTTGGGAGCCCACAGAATTTACAGGACATCCAAATATATCAGGTGAATAGGGAACTGCTCCACAAGTCATCACGCGGACCTCACAGCTTTTACCAGTCACACTGGGGACTGGATGTGACAAGTACCATCACAGTTTTGCCCTGAAAGATGGATCTTGACCACTTCTCACATCAAAAGAGATGAGTTTCTTCATTTGCTCCCTCACATGGCTATTTCTGAAGTGAAGTCGTGTATGGATGCAATTGGTTGGTGGACATTAGATACCATTGCCAAACTAAGGAAGCCAGGAGAGTGCGTTCTGGCTCCAGTTTTGTAATGTGGCAAAATTCTGGAAGACATGAAACGCAGGCAAAGATTCTGGATGGCCACAAGCATGGCAGTGTCATGGCATCCTTTAAGACGCATTTGCCCCTGCACAGGGACCCGGTGTTACCACTTTGGTATTTATGCCTGCATAGCCTGTAAAGTTTTGGCTAATGAATTCTCATTTGGCTAAGGAGAATCTTCCAAGTAACAGCATCTTTCAGAAAGCAGCGGACAAAGTTGTTTCATGAGTTATATAGCAGTGGAGCCTGCAAAGGCACCTGCAAATATAAATGGTTAGCAAATAAGAATCTTTTTTTTTTAGTATCAGGGAAGAGTAAAATGTGATTTAAGGTGATGAATAAAGGAAAGCTGTAGCTGATTACTGTTATGTTATCTAGTCAACTATTGGGATAGTATTAAAGGCAAAAAGTCTTGCCTCCCAAATAATTTTGAAAGGTCTTCCATGGTTTTAATATTTTCTGTTAAAATTATAAGCCTCTCATTTGTCACTCATTAGTTATTAATTTTTCTGAATCTTTCGTGTTTCTCAGTGACTTATATGCCAACTTAAGATTCTACCAAACTACTTTGTGATTTGGTGTGCTTATAACTGATGGAGCAAGTACATTGTGATGAAATGTAGATCTGATTGTCACCTAGGGGTAGTTTTGAAACATCATTTGTAAGTGGCTGAAATTTGAACTGTTAATTTTCTTTTCTATTTATCTTTGAGATTGTAAAAATGCCCTCTTGCTGCCTATTTTCCCAGTTACTCTTATATGATTTATTGTCATATTTAAAATAAGCAAGGAAAAACAGGAAGATCCCCTGGAGTATGAAATGGCAATGTGCTCCAGTATTCTTACTTGGAAAATTCCATGGACAGAGGAGCCTAGTGGGCTACAGTCCATGGGACCACAGTCAGACAGGACTGGGCACCGAGCACACACATACACACTCAAAGGCTAACAAGGAAAAATATGCCCCATTAAAAAAATATGTATCATTTGTTATTTAGTATTTATGGGAATTCCTAGTTTGATTTTTCTCTGCACTTGAAATACAAAGAAGAGATGCATAGAATGAATTTTGTGTATTTCAAAATGAACATTGCAACTTTATATTGAATGATAGAATTAACTATCTTTTATATGAAGAATAATGAATACATACTTCACAGCAGAGTATTTATTACTATATTCCACACATCAAATTACTTCTCCCTTGTTAATGAATAATGACCAATTTGTGTTAGGACCTATCTATTGGGTTTTTTTTTTCAGGGAACTAAAAAAATAGTACGTGAAGCGAGAACTTCCAGATGTTCAAGCTAGATTGAGAAAAGGCAGAGGAATCAGAGATCAAATTGCCAACATCCATTGGATCATAGGAAAAGCCAGAGAGATCCAAAAAAACATCTACTTCTGCTTTACTGACTACGCTAAAGCTTTTGACTGTGGATCACAACAAACTGGAAAATTCTTAAAGAGATGGGAATAATAGACCGTCTTATCAGCCTCCTGAGAAATCTGTATGAAGGTCAAGAAGCAACAGTTAAAACCAGACATGGAACAATGGACTGGTTCCAAATTGGGAAAGGAGTACGACAAGGCTGTATATTGTCACCCTGCTTATTTAACTTACATGCATCATGTGAAACGCCGGGCTGGAAGAAGCACAAGTTGGAATCAAGATTGCCGGAAGAAATATCAGTAACCTCAGATATGCAGATGACACCACCCTTATGGCAGAAAGCGAAGAGGAACTGAGGAGCCTCTTGATGAAAGTGAAAGAGGAGAGTGAAAAGGCTGGCTTAAAACTCAACATTCAAAAAACTAGGGTCATGGCATCTGGTCCCATCACTTCATGGCAAATAGATGGGGAAACAATGGAAACAGTGACAAACTTTATTTGCTTGAGCCCCAAAATCACTGCAGATGGTGACTGCAGCCATGAAATTAAAAGACGCTTGCTCCTTGGAAGTAAAGCTGTGACCAACCTAGACAGCATATTAAAGAGCAGAGACATCACTTTGCCGACAAAGGTCCATCTAGTCAAAGCTCTGGTTTTTCCAGTGGTCATGTATGGATGTGAGAGTCGAACCATAAGGAAGGCTAAGGGGTGAAGAATCGATGCTTTTGAACTGTGGTGTTGGAGAAGACTCTTGAGAATCCCTTGGACGGCAAGGAGATCAAACCAGTCAATCCTAAAGGAAATCAACCCTGAATATTCACTGGAGGGACTGGTGCTGAAGCTCAAGTTCCAATACTTTGGCCACCTGATGCGAAGAACTGACTCACTGGAAAAGACCCTGATGCTGGGAAAGATTGAGGGACAGAGGAGAAGGGATGACAGAGGACAAAGTGGTTGCATGGCATCACCAACTCAATGGACTTGAGTTTGAGCAAGCTCCGGGAGATGGTGAAGGACAATGAAGCCTGGTGTGCTGCAGTCCATGGGGTTGCAAAGAGTCGGACTCAACTGAGTGACTGAACTGCAACAGCAACAATAGAGTACCAGAGATTCATAAACAATATGAGTCATAAACAATATGAACCAGAGGTTCATAAACAATAGAAATTAATTTCTCACAGTTCTGAAGGCTGGGAAGTTCAAGATCTTCGTGGTAGCATGGTTGAATTCTGGTGAGGGCCATCTTCCGGGTTGCAGAGTACTGCCTGCTCATCGTGTTCTCACTTTTTAGAGCAGAGGGGAAGCAAGCTATCTCCAGACTTTCAGGGCATTTATCCTATTCATGAGAGCTCCACCCTCATTCACCTATTTCTCGTCCTAATGACCTCCCAAAAGCCCCACCTCCTAGCACCGTCACACTGGGAGATAAAGTTTCAACATATGGATTTGGGGGGAACATTAACATTCAGTCCATAACACCAGTCTCCTGTCTGTTTCTCTGACAACAAGCATGCTCCCATCTCTGGACCTTTGCATTGTCTCTCTTTTCTGGTCTAGAAGCATCATTTCTCAGATATGTCCCAGACCTGCTCCCTCATTTTCTTCAGGTTGCTACTAGTGAGACATCCTCTAACCAACCTACATACAAATACAACCAGGTTCTTCTTCCACACTGTCTGACTTAACCTCCTTTATTTTACCATAGTACTTTTCATGGTTAGGCATATTATATACTTATATAGTTAATTATTTGTTGGTTGACCCCCTCGCCCCCACAACTAGAATATAATTCCATAATAGGATATGTTTTGTCTAGAACATCACTTACACATATTTGTGGAATGAATAGGTGAACATGGGTCACATTTGCCATGAACTATATAGCTTGAAGTAGATACCATTACACTGTGACAAATTTAAGCTTAGATATTAAATCTGAATCATGAAGGTCTCTCTTTTTTGTTTGTTTTTTTTTGGATGAGTTAAATCAGCACTTCCCAAAGTTGATCCATAGATAACGTTTTAAAGGATGTAAAAAGGTGTTATGCAGGATATAGAACAAGTATGTGTGTGTGCCAATTGAATAGAAACATGAAAAGTTTTTATGTGTGTGATTATATGTGAAATTTTAATAAATGATAGAGTTTTTTTCCGTATCACATGATAAGACATTTGAACTTTTCTCAGAGTGATCACACCTATTGAGAATAAGTTAGTTTTAACTCAGTGTATAATTTTAATCATATGTTGTTATAATAATGAGATATGGTAAAAAATAATTGGAAGTTTAACTTTATTCCTGTCAAGAAATGTTATTTCTTTGTATGGAAAGTTGAAAAGAAGAGGTTGATATATGAGAGTACATCTGTGAGTGACTCCAGAATGATTATCATCATAAAGGTATATGAAATTAATATTGCATGTAGAATTTGGTATTTGTTGGTGTCTGGAGTCTTCTTAGGATTTCTTTTGGCTTTTTGCTTTGCCATTGGGAAATTATCAGGAGTATTTCAGAAGCGTGATCTTCAGAAATAGCGCCAAACTGCTCTCATCCTGACTAAAAGCAAAAAATATATATATCTTCCTAGAAGGTAGGAGGCGCAGCTTTGATCCCTGGGTCAGAGAGGTCCTCCTTGGAGGAGGAAATGGCAACCCACTCCAGTACTCTTACCTGGGAAATCCCATGGACAGAGGAGCCTGGGGGGCTACAGTCCATAGGGTTGCAGAGAGTTGGACGTGACTGAGTGACTGAGCCTGCACGCACATCTTTGGGAAATAAGTAGATTGTATGCTGAGATTTAAAAAATACTATAAATACCATTACTTTACCTGGATCAATAGTTGCTTTTATTTTTTCACTAGTTCTTTTCATTCTGGGACTTTTAATTACCGCAAACCAAGCAAAAACTCGTGGACTCAAGTAAAACTACTCCATTAGAAAGTTAATCATAATAGTTTTTCAGCATCTATTAGTGATTTTTGTTCAAACTCAATAGTGAATTTAATAATCCCTTTGTTCTCAGTGAATGAGACTTCATTTAAGCAACAAACATCACAGCCTTTTAGCACATACATGACCCTCATAGACTATGGTATGTTCCTTAATTATAGGTGAATATCAGTCCACAAAGAACCCATAATTCAAAGGATTTACACACAGTTCTAGTAGGAGCACTTGAACTTTAATATTAATAAATCAAATAAGAGATAATAAATAAGTAATTTTGCCTTATTTACATTTAGTCCTAAAATCCCTGAAATTTAGATGATAATAAAGTTCCACAGTACTTTTAATTTCTCTGCTTCTTCAGAAGACATTTTGTTTTTGTGGCCTCATTTTATTTTTGTTATTATTTTCTGAGTTGTTTAAAAGAATTGTTGATTTTGCCTTAATGCTGATCATTTATCTCTACTTTACTCTCCATCCAGTGAGGTTTCCTTCAGTTAATTTTGATATGTCAGAATATCAGTGACCAGGCTTGAGGAAAAAAATATGTGAATCTATAATGTTACGGTTTTTTGTGCAAGTGTGTGTGGGTTGGCATTCAGTATTTGGCTAGGGAGGCATGCTTGAAATCCAGAGGTCTGTTTCTCATAAAAGGTTGTCTTTTGCATTTCTCCCTTGATTGTATCATCAAAAGGCTTGTGATTTCATCAAAACCAAAACCCAAACATAGATGCATATGGCCTTAAACACATATTTGTCATAAATTCTTCAATGCAATAAATTCATTTTCCCTCCAAAAACTATACTTTGGAAAGAGGATATGGCCTTATATTTTAGTTCTCATGAAGGATGTTGATATTCTTCAACTACCTTATTTTAGTTTGAACAACAAAGTAATAAAAACACTCCTTGGAAAAGTTACATTACCTTGAAAAAACTTAATACCCATTTAGGATGCTTGTTGCGGTCACTTGAAATTGATGAAAAATGTTACAGCTGAATTTAAAGGTTTTTTAAATAATTTTTGGGAAGATGACCTTACAATAATAAGTATTAGATATCATTGTAAACAAACCTTCTAGAAATTGTATTACAAAGCAATACACTATGGGGTCACTTTGTGGAGATCACAAATAGCTAGTGGGTAGTTGTGGTTGGCATACTATTTCCAGTGACATCATCGTGCATGAACTAAAAAAAAATGCTAGATCTTAAGTAACTCTGAAATTGATGTGCTTCTGAAAATTGTTAGATAACTTAAAAAGTGGCTCCATGGATGGTAAAGACCGTGATTTCAAGATGCATATAGAATAATCTTATTTCACGAAATTTGATTGTACAAAGCAATGTTTTTAAATGAACATAATAAGAAAGTGTTATTTAAAATGTTTCTATAATGAAGTAAATTATATAATATGAAGTCATTTCCTTTCATCGTCTGTGTTATGGAAATGGCTTTACATCTCATTTTGGATAGTCTTACGTGGAAAATGGGCAACTGGCTTTTATGCTAGTTGTCATATTTGGGCACATATGTACAATATTGCATGTGTGTGTAGTGTAGATGAGTGTGGACGTAGAAAAAAGTCAGGAAGCGTGCACATTGTCCCGCTCTCAGTGTTAGCTTCTGGGGTGGAGTGGGCTGAGGGTCTTGCTCTCCAACACACATCAAGCACATCCCCACTTGAGTGCTGTTGAACTTGCTGTTGCCTCTGCCTGGCACGCGGCTCCCCACGTAGACACACGCTTGGTCCCTGTGTTTACTCTCATGTCATCTTCTCGGTTCCTCCCTGGTCAGTATCAAAACCTGCACCTTCTGCTCTGCCTCCCGGTACCCCTTTCTGTTTGGTTTTTCCTCTAAGCACTTAGTATTACCTATCATACCGTTTGACTTGGTTATGTTTCTAATTGCCTCTCCTAAAATGGACTCTCCATCTGGGGGGATGGTTTTGTGTCAGAATTTTGTTTTGTGTGTGTAGAGATTTATCTTGTTGACTGTTACATCATTGGCATCAAGAACAGTGTTTGCACAAAGGAGATACTCAACAAATATTTGAATGAGTAAGTTATAGAGCATGAGCATTTTAATGACTGATGATATTGTCGGGTTCATTTTTAAAGGACATACCAGCTTAAATTTCATAGTGTTTGTGTGACTATAGATATACCAATATAATACCTAAGACTATTTAATTTACTAGGTGAGATTATTTTAATTTTTTGATAACAAATGAAGTTGAATATTTTAAAAATATTTTTACATTTAGTGCTCTTTTTATTTTTAACTGTGTAATACGTTTGTTAAAAGTTGGGAAATACTGAAACCATGCTCATTATTCATTCAGGACATAATTGCTGACTGGTTTCTGTGTAATGGGTCTGTCAATTCAGTTCAGTTGCTCAGTCGTGTCCGACTCTTTGCTACCCCATGAACTGCAGCATGCCAGGCCTCCCTGTCCATCAACAACTGCCAGAGTCTACCCAAACCCATGTCCATTGAGTTGGTGATGCCATCAAACCATCTCATCCTCTGTTGTCCCCTTCTCCTCCTGCCCTCAATCTTTGCCAGCATCAGAGTCTTTTCAAATGAGTCAGCTCTTTGCATCAGGTGGCCAAAGTATTGGAGTTTCAGCTTCAACATCAGTTCCTCCAGTGAAACCCAGGACTGATCTGCTTTAGGATGGACTGGTTAGATTTCCTTGCAGTCCAAGGGACTGTATAGACATGCTCTGTTCTCTCCTCCAGAGATTATAGTCTGCTAAGGAAATACCCATGCTGGACAAATGCAGAAGAAAATTTAAAAATTATATATGATGCTCATGTAGGGCTAATCCTTGTTGAGGATTTAGATTTTATCTTTTCAATTTGTGTCCTATATGGGTCCATGAACACTGAAATAAATTATAGCTTTTTTCACATAGAATATCTTGACTTTTTCTTTGCCATTAAGTGTCTTTGTTAACTTTTGATATTTAATGGTTGTGTAACATTCCATTTTATGGAATTTCCACAATTAGCTTGCTTGTAATTTTCATCATTATAAATAACATGCCATTGATACATCATGTGCGTCTTTTCTCTACATGTCTGTTATGTGTTAGTTTCCTGTTGCTGCTGTAACAGTTGACCGTAAACTTAATGGCTTAAAGCAACACAGATATATTCTCTTACAGCTCTGGAGGTCAGCTGTCTTAACATCAAGGTGTTGCCAGGGCTGGTTCCTTCTGGAGGTCAGATGTCTTAACATCAAGGTGTTGCCAGGGCTGGTTCCTTCTGGAGGCCCTAGGAGAGAATCTCCTTTCTGGCCTTTTCCAGTGTTTGTAGGTCACCTGCATTTGGCTCATGACCCGTTCCTCCATCTTCAGAGCCAGAAGTGTAGCATCTTCACATCTTTCTCCCTGTCCTCTGCTTCCCTCATCACATCTTCTTCTCTGGCTCTAACCATCTTTCATCCTTCTTGTGATTATACTGGGTCTATCACTATAACCCAGGATAATCTTCTCTTGATCCTTGATCATATCTGCAAAGTCTCCATTGCCATGTAAGGTAACATTTCACAAGCTTCAGAGATTAGGATGTGGACATCTTTGAGGGGTCTTTATTCTATCTGTCATACCTTAGGGTATGTGCCCAAGTATGAAATTGGTAAGTTCAAAGCAGTGTTTAGACTTTAGATACATACTACCAAACTCCTAAAACATTGAATCCTTAATTGATGTTCACATCTGCAGTGAGAATTCCTATCACACCTATATATACATATGTATATATATAACATTGGCTATTCTTATTTTTATAAGTCTTTGTACTTTTGATAATAATAGTAGCAAACATTTATTGACTGACCACTGTATGGTGAGCACAGATGTAAGAATCTTCTAGGTATTAAGTAATTTAATCCTCAGCCAACTATGATGTAGGTACTTTATTGTCTCTGTTTTACAGGTAAAGACATTGAGGTCATGAATTTGTTTAAGTCACATAGTTGGAAATAGTGAAGCTAAAATTCAAATGCAGGCAACGAACTAACTAGGTATCATATTCTAAATCTTTTCTTGGACTATGTGAACAGACACATGTATGCACATACATAGATTTTGAATAAAAGATCTCTTAGGGTATGCCTGTGACAGTCTTGATTATAAAAAATAATGATAGCTAATATTTGTTGAGTACTTTGTGGCTTAGTGAAAAAGGTTTGCATACAGTCAGGAGGAGTATGGAGGAGGAAAATGAGCAATGAAGTTAATTGAAATGCATTTTCCTCTGAGGTCTTAGGACTAGCCTGTGCTTTCTAGTCTAGTGCAGAGTTGTAAAACTTCAGTCCAGTTCAGTCGCTCAGTCTTGTCTGACTCTTTGCAACCCCATGAACTGCAGCACGTCAGGCTTCCCTGTCCATTACCGACTCCTGGAGCCTA
Source organism: Odocoileus virginianus (assembly GCF_023699985.2). NCBI lineage: Eukaryota > Metazoa > Chordata > Mammalia > Artiodactyla > Cervidae > Odocoileus > Odocoileus virginianus. The sequence goes on along the minus strand of NC_069682.1, from coordinate 28,892,712 downwards.
CTCAAACTCACATCCATCATGTTGGTGATGTCATCCAACCAGCTCATCCTCTGTCGTCCCCTTCTCCTCCCTCCTTCAATCTTTCCCAGCATCAGGATCTTTTCCAATGAGTCTGTTCTTCACAGCAGGTGGCCAAAGTATTGAAACTTCAGCCTCAGAATCATCTTTCCAGTGAATATTCAGGACTGATTTCCCCCACGATTGACTGGTTGGATCTTCTTGCAGCCCAGGGGACTCTCAAGCGTCTTCTCCAACACCACAGTTCAAAAGCATTAATTCTTTGACGCTCAGTGTTCTCGAGAGTCCAACTCTCACATCCATACATGACTACTGGAAAAACCATAGCTTGGACTAGATGGATCTTTGTTGGCAAAGTAATGTCTCTGCTTTTTAATATGCTGTCTAAGTTGGTCATAGCTTTTCTTCCAAGAGCAAGCATCTTAATTTCATGGCTGCAGTCACCATTCACAGTTATTTTGGAGCCCCCCAAAATAAAGTCTATTACTATTTCCATTGTTTCCCATCTATTTGCCATGACCTGATGGGACCAGTGCCATGATTTTAGTTTTCTGAATGTTGAGCTTTAAGCCAAATTTTTCACTCTCCTCCTTCACTTTCATCAAGAGGCTCTTTAGTTCTTCTCTTTCTGCCATAAAGCAAAGAAGGACTCAGGATGGCAGGAGAGGAGTTTTGATCTTGGGGATCTTTATGGATAACATAATCACACTTTTACAACAAGCCTTTGTTTTTTCGTTCTCAACTAACTAGATACAGGGTACTGATGCTTATGTTATCTGCAATTTCTCCATTTACTTGATCAGAATGAATATGTCAGAAATTGTCATCTTTTAAATTGTGAGAAAGCATCACCAAAAACATGAACAATTCATAGACGTTCATTCACTCACAGCAAATTTATGTAAAATAGTCTTTGTTGTTTAAATCTGTAATAGGCTTTGTTACATGTGTTTATTTAAATAAAATGTGTTTTTAAACATGGTTGTGGCTTTAAAGAGTTTAAGGTGAGGGTCTTAGATGTCATTGGGGAAAAAGGAGAAGACAGATTTCTATCCCTTGAATTCCGTTAAGTATTTAAATAGGTGGGCTTCCCAGGTGGCTCAGTGGTAAAGAATCTGCCCGCCAATGCAGGAGACTCAGGTTCCATCTCTGGGTGAGGAAGATTCCCTGGAGAAGGAAATGGCAACCCACTCTAGTATTCTTGCCTGGGAAGTCTCTTGGACCGAGGAGCCTGGCGTGCTACAGTCCATGGGCTCGCAGAGTCAGACACAACTTAGTGACTAAAGAACAACAACAATATTTAAATAGCTTTCAACTCATTATATTTGGTGCCATATGTTGATCTTTTAAAAACTATCTCAGTCAGTTTAATTCTTGTTGTTTTTTATTCTTTTGACTATTGTGTTGGTGGGATAAAATAATACATTGAGTTATAACTGTTTGCTGGTGTGTGGGGGGGTGGGGTGGGGTGTGTGTGTTTTGAGAATGTAGCTAGTGTATAAGAATATACACTTGTCTGTTCTTGAAATTTACTTTTCTTTTGGTTTTTCAGGGTTATAACCAAGAGAAATATTGATTTCTTTTTTTCAAGACAAAAAGGTTTTTGTTTGCTTTTTACTGATGATAAGTAAGTAAGTGTTAGTTGCTCAGTCATGCCTGACTCTTTGCGTCCCCACGGACTGCAGCCCATCAGGCTCTTCTGTCCATGAGATTTTCCAGGCAAGGATACTGGAGTGGGTTGCCATTTCCTTTTCCAGGTGATCTTCCCAACCCAGGGATTGAACCCAGGTCTCTTGCACTGCAGGCAGATTCTTTACTGATTTAGCTACAAGGGAAGCCCATTATAAAATATAAAATATTTTACTGATTATAAAATACTACATTATTATTGTAAAATAAAATCCCACAAATAATCCAAGAAAGTTTAAAGGAAGAGGTAAGAATCAGCCCAGAATTACACATCTGCCATCAAGATATAGCTCCATTGACAGCTGGCTTTTTTTTTTTTTTGCTTAACTTGTACACATACACTTTATATTTACCTCAGTGTGATCATCTCTGTGCCGTATATGTTGTTGCACATGGCATTATTTCATTCCTTTTTATGGCTAGGTAACAGTCCATTGTATGTATGCACCTCATTTTCATCCATTCATCTGTCAGCGGCCTTTAGGTTGTTGCCATGTCTTGGCTGTTGTGAATAGTGCTGCTATGAACATAGGGGTGCATGGATCTTTTTAAATTATAGTTTTGTGTGGATATATGCCCAGGAGTGGGATTGCTGTATCTTATGGCAAATTCTTATTTTTAGCTTTGAGGAACCTCCATACTGTTTTTCAACAGTGAATGTACCAGCTTACATTCCCACCAACAGTGTAGGATGGTTCCTTTTTTGCTACATCCTCTCCAGCATTTGTTATTTGTAGACTTTTTAGTGATGGCCATTCTGACCAGTGTGAAGTTGTTACCTCCTTGTAGTTTTGAATAGTATTTCTCTAATAATCAGTGACGTTGAGCACCTTTTCATGTGCTTGTTGGCCATCTTTATTTCTCCTTCATGGCAAATAGATGGGGGGAAAGTGGAAACAATGGCAGATTTTATTTTCTTGGGCTCCAGAATCACTGTGGATGGTGACTGCATCCATGAAATTAAAAGGGGCTTGCTCCTTGGAAGAAAAGTTATGAAAACCTAGACAGCATATTAAAAAACAGAGATCATCTTGCAGACAAAGGTCAGTATAGTCAATGGTTTTTTTCAATAGTTATGTATGGTTGTGAGAGTTGGACCATAAAGAAGGCTGAGCACCAAAAAATTGATGCTTTCAAATTGTGGTGCTGGAGAAGACTCTTACAAGTCCCTTAGACAGCAAGGAGATCAATCCAGTCAATCCTAAAGGAAATCAACCCTGAATATTCATTGGAAGGACTGATCCTGAAGCTCCAGTACTTTGGCCACCTGATTAGAAGTGACTCATTGGAAAAGACTCTGATGCTTGGAAAGATTGAAGGCAGGACAAAAATGGGGTGATGGAGGATGAGATGGTTGGATGGCATCTCTGACTCAATGGATATGAGTTTGAGAAAACTCCAGGAGATAATGAAGGACATGGAAGTCTGGTGTGCTGCAGTCTGTGGGGTTTCAAAGAGTCAGACGTGATTTAGCGACTGAACAACATCAACAATGTCTTCTTTGGAGAAATATCTATTTAGTTCTGCCTATTTTTCAGTTGGGTGTTTTGATTTTTGTTGTTGAGTTGTATGAGCTGATTGTATATTTTGGAAATTAAGCCCTTGTTGGTTGCAGATATTTTCTCCCACTCCATAGGTTGTCTTACATTTGTTTTGCTTATGGTTTCCTTTGCTGTGCAAAAGCTTATATGTTTGATTAGGTCCTGTTTGTTTATTTTTGCTTTTATTTCAGTTGCTTTGAGAGACTGACCTAAAAAAAATTGGTATGGTTTATGTCAGAGAATGTTTTGCTTATGTTTTCTTTTAGGAGTTTTATAGTGTCATGCTTTATGTTTAAGTCTTTAAGCCATTTTGGATTTATTTTTGTGTATGGTGTGAGGATGTTCTAACTTTATTGATTTACATGTGGCCATTGAACTTTCCCAACACCATTTGCTGACTTTTCCCTGTTCTATATTCTATATTCTTGACTCCTTTGTCAAAGGTTAATTGACATACGTGTGTGGGTTTATGTCTGGGCTTTTACTCTGTTACATTATCCATCTGTCTGTTTTTATGCCAGTACCATTTTGATTACTGTAGCTTTGTAGTATCATCCAAAGTCTAGGAGGGTTTTGCCATCTGCTTTGTTCTTTTTCCTCAGGATTGCTTTGGCGATTCTGGGTCTTCTATGGTTCCATATACATTTTAGGATTATTTTTTCCAGTTATGTGAAAAATGTCATGGGTAATAGATTGCTTTGGGTACGATGGCCATTTTCATGATGCTAATTCTTCCAATCCAAGAGCATGGAGTATCTTTCCATTTCTTTGAATCCTGTTCTTTTTTGTTCATTATAGTTCTCAGCATATAAGTTTTTAATCAGGTTTATTCCTACGTTTATTTAATTTTTTGGTATGATTTTTAAAGGAATTTTTTTTGCATTCCTTTTTTGATATTTCATTGTTAGTATAAAGAAATCCAACCTATTGTGATATTTGAAGTGCAAGAATCTTTAAAAAGAAGTAGGAAATATACTTTGGCAATCATTTTAAATTCAGAATCCTTGCATATCTGTTTTTGCTGAATACTTTTTAGTTTTAGTTAAGCTTGACTTTGAATGAAAAGAAATAGACGTTTGATGTATTCAATTGATCTTCCATTTCACAACTAGATGTCAGTGTTAACATACCTGATTATGTTTCAGGTTGATTATAATGAGGTAATTCAAGAATTACTCACCTATATGAGATATAGTTTAGACAAAAATGATAAGGAAAAGAAGAAAAGCAATTTTCCTTGTTTCAAAGGAGGCCAGTTAATTTTATATTTACATTCTAAAATGTTTTTTCCCCACATTAACTATGTATGAACAATTAAACTTTTTGATTTATTTGGTTAGGAAAGGCAGGTGGAGTGTGTACTTATACCTTTTACTGCCAACAACCAGAGGTTCTTCCTTCCAGCTTTTCCAGAAAGTATGATCAGAAGAGGGAGGAAAATAATCACTATTCAAGCGTGGTGTGTATATGTGTTTCTTGCCCACTTACTAAGAAACATGTTTAAGAGCAGGAATTATGCATGTAATTCCAGTGACATGTGTAACATTTCACTTCAAAGTCTCATAACTAAATATGCCTTTTTTTAACTTTAAGACTCATGTAAATGGGAATATGATACCCCTTATCCTTTCCTTGTAGATCTAATCTGACAATTTTTAAAAATAATTTATGCTTTGTTCATCTAATTATACAGTGTCTCACCTTTTTTTAAAATCTATGCTTCCTGTTAATATTAACAAATATGCAATCCATAATAAACCAGAAATATCATGAATAAAATCCAGGTAAAGCGATAGATCAAAATACTGAAAACACATCCTTCCTTTCTACTTTCCCAGAATATCCCCAACTCTCTTCCCTCTGAGAATTACTACTCTTGGACCACTTAAAGTGATGGGGCTCCCTTAGGAAAAATCTACTGCATTATATTTGTTTGGATTTTTAAAACATTTTCAAAATCTGTATATGCAGCTTAACAAAGATTTTTGAAGGCTATAGATTTAAAGTATACAGTAAGAAATACCAAGACAACTTGTCTTTGGAACTCAGTTTAAGGTTTTGGTAGAATTGAAAGGCTTGGTTTTTAAGAGTATTATTTAAATAGTTTAACTTTTTCCTTAACACACTCATGCTGCTGCTGCTGAGTCACTTCAGTTGTGTCCGACTCTGTGCAGCCACATAGACGGCAGCCCACCAGGCTCCCCCGTCCCTGGGATTCTCCAGGCAAGAACACTGGAGTGGGTTGCCATTTCTTTCTCCAGTGCATGAAAGTGAAAAGTGAAGTTGCTCAGTCATGTCCGACTCTTAGTGAACCCGTGGACTGCAGCCCACCAGGCTCCTCCATCCATGGGATTTTCCAGGCAAGAGGACTGGAGTGGGGTGCCATTGCCTTCTCTGTAACACACTCATACCTCAAAACAATTCTGTTTTGAAAAGGTAGGGTGAACTAGTGTCAGGAAGATCTTAGTATGTTTATTTTTCATCATGGAAATAACTTTCTAGGTCATGTGGTAGATCCTAATTTTATTACAGTCTAAAATATGTGCACACAGTGCATTTGTTTATTGACTTTAAAAATCTATCGTTTTCTGAGACAAAATTTTTGGTTCATCAGTTTTTGTATCATCACATAAAACATGCATTTGGCAGTTGTTTTTTGTCAGTTTTTATGTCTTCCGGGCACATAATACAAGAACATAAAATTAATTATTGATTGTGGTACAGATTTGGCACATCACTGTGGGTTTTCAGTCAGCCTGTAAAAAGAGAAAAATCACATCAACTAACTCCAGGCAGTCCCAGCTTGCTGTATATATAATAGAAATGCAAGCAGGCGGCATCATGCTAATTACAACACTTCCTGTTTAGTAACACAGAGGAATAGTTCAATGAAATTTACTTAATTCCGAGCTCTCTTACAATGATTAGTAGTTGCTTAGTTCTTAACCTTGATTATAAGGTTTGTGATTTTGCAAATTGATTCTTACATACTAATTTTTGTTATTTGTTTAAAAGCCGCCTTCATTTATGTTTCAAGATCTCTCTGATACCTTTGACAGAGATATAATTTAGAACTTAAATTTACTTTATACGAAGGCAGATAAACTAATTATTGGATTTAAACTCAGTCAGAGGCAGCTGTGTATGATATTACTAACTGGACCGTGAAGCTTCCAGTGACCTATATACAAGGCAGCAGAGTACCTAGAGGGAGTTGGTCCTAGCCCAGGTTCCTGAGCCTGGTAGTAGACGTGTAGTAAATACATACTCGGATGCATTTACCCCCTTGTTTCTCTCTGGCATCATCTTTCTTAGGCGTCAGTATAGTGTTGAGATTGTTTCTGAGTGTCTGTTTGCTTCCTCTTTGCCCCATCTTCTGTGATCTGGTTTTTATTTCCAGGTCTTTATTACATGTGGCCTAGCACCTCACATCCTAATGTTTTTCTCTTTCGTGTTTTGATCTTTGGGCTGCCAAATTTAACTATTAAAAGAAATGGTTATTAAACAAATAGCTATTTGGAGCTACTATTTAACTTTGTAATACTTTGATGATTTTCCTAAGACCTCTCAAATACTTTTATTTCAAGAACTCTTCACATTTTCTACTGATTTGGGGCAGGGTTTACACATAATTGGGTTTGTATGTGTTTTGATAAAGAAGTGCAAAAAGGGTGGTAATTGCAAAATACAACAGCAGTTACAAATTTTGACTGCTATTTTAAGACTGTACCAAAATTCTCTGAATCTGAAAGCATTATGAAAACATCTTTCTTCAGCAGCAATGAAGGAAGACATACCCTTGCAATTATTTCTTTTGTTCTTCTTATGTTCTCTGCTGATCTGTCAACATTTTTAATTTTTGGTCTGTGAAATTTTTATATTGGACACAAATTAATTTTTCTTTTTTTTTCCATTTATTTTATAGTTGGAGGCTAATTACTTTACATCATTACAGTAGTTTTTGTCATACATTGAAATGAATTAGCCATGGATTTACATGTATTCCCAATCCCGGTCCCCCCTCCCACCTCCCTCTCCACCCGATCCCTCTGGGTCTTCCCAGTGCACCAGGCCCAAGCACTTGTCTCATGCACCCAACCTGGACTGTGTGATCTGTTTCACCCTTGATAATATACATGTTTCAATGCTGTTCTCCCGAAACATCCCACCCTTGCCTTCTCCCAGAGTCCACAAGACTGTTCTATACATCTGAGTCTCTTTTTCTGTTTTGCATATAGGGTTATCGTTACCATCTTTCTAAATTCCGTATATATGCGTTAGTATACTGTAATGGTCTTTATCTTTCTGGCTTACTTCACTCTGTATAATGGGCTCCAGTTTCATCTATCTCATTAGAACTGATTCAAATGAATTCTTTTTAATGGCTGAGTAATATTCCATGGTGTATATGTACCACAGCTTCCTCATCCATTCGTCTGCTGATGGGCATCTAGGTTGCTTCCATGACCTGGCTATTATAAACAGTGCTGCGATGAACATTGGGGTGCATGTGTCTCTTTCAGATCTGGTTTCCTTGGTGTGTATGCCCAGAAGTGGGATTGCTGGGTCATATGGCAGTTCTATTTCCAGCTTTTTAAGAAATCTCCACACTGTTTTCCATAGTGGCTGTACTAATTTGCATTCCCACCAACAGTGTAAGAGGGTTCCCTTTTCTCCACACCCTCTCCAGCATTTATTGCTTGTAGACTTTTGGATAGCAGCCATCCTGACTGGCGTATAATGGTACCTCATTGTGGTTTTGATTTGCATTTCTCTGATAATGAGTGATGTTGAGCATCTTTTTTTAATTTTTTAATTTTTCATTCCATTTAAAAACTTACCTAAGCCTTCAAGGAATGAATTCTGTGATATGTAAGTTACATGTGAATAAAGCTATTAAAAAAAATTTTACCTGAAACTTCCCAAAACTTACCTAAAAGCATTTCCAGTGGTAGTGGGAAGCAGAATTGTATTAATGTTAGAAGATGAGGAACAAATTGTAGTTAATTTCTAAATTTCCAAGCCATAGGACTTTTAAGAATATCTTTCACTTTTATGTGTTTGGTTTAATTTAGGAAAACTTTCCATTTGACTCATAAATGTATACCTTAAAAGAGGAAGGAAAGCAAATATGAGAGATAATGATTAAAACATTTGTCTTATTTTTAGCACCAGAATGTTGTTGAGAGAGATGAACCAGAGGTACGTAAATATTCCACTTCCCACCTAGTTCTTCCTGGCTTTGTTGTCGACTGACAACCTGAGATCTGACTAGATAATTGAGGAAGTGAGGAAATGTACTACAAAATTCTGTGATTTTAGCTCTTTTCTACAATGAACAAATTGATGTTAAGGACTTGACATTCTAAGATATTCCATTTATCATTACAGAAAGCTGTGTACCTGCACAAGTGGTGGCCGCTGTTGATGTAAACACTGTTGCTAACGAAGTGTACAAGTATAATTTTCCTCACACACAGTTACTGGCCAGGACAATTGAAGTGAGTAACAGTTATTATTGTTTTAGTAAGTATATAGCAAGTAAAAATGTGATTGAGGAATACTGCAAGATACTGATTTGTGGTGTCTTCATTTGCAGATAAGTCATATGTAAATGAAAAGGTTTAGAAGAGAATTAAATTTATATTTTTTAATTTTTTCAGAAGGTAGCATGTTATTTTTTTTCTTTTTTCCTTTTTAAAAATTTCTAGCTTTAGAGAGATACAATCAGTAATTTGGTCTTGAAAGAATTGAAATGTAAGCATATACTCTACATCTAAATGTTTAGTTTTATAATGATATTAAACTTGGCTTAATTCTTAACTTTTAAGCAGTACTCAGGTACAATATATACATAGCAGGAGTGGAAAAAGAGAAGATGAAAAAAAAATCATTGGTTTTATTATTGGGTTGGCCAAAAAAGTTCATTCAGGTTTTTCTATAAAGGTGTAGGCAAAAACCAGAATGAACTTTTTGGCCAACCCAATACTTACTGAATGCTCAGTTCAGTTCAGTTGCTCAGTCATGTCCGACTCTGCGACGCTGTGAACCGCAGCACACCAGGCGTCCCTGCCCGTCACCAACTCGCGGAGTTTACTCAAACTCATGTCCATCGAGTCGGTGACGCCATCCAGCCATCTCATCCTCTGTCGTCTCCTTCTCCTCCTGCCCCCAATCCCTCCCAGCATCAGGGTCTTTTCCAATGAGTCAGCTCTTCGCATGAGGTGGCCAAAGTGTTGGAGTTCCAGCTTCAGCATCAGTCCTTCCAATGAACACCCAGGACTGATCTCCTTTAGGATGGACTGGTTGGATCTCGTTGCAGTCCAAGGGACTCAAGAGTCTTCTCCAACACCACAATTCAAAAGCATCAATTTTTTGGCGCTCCACTTTCTTCACAGTCCAACTCTCACATCCATACATGACCACTGGAAAAACCATAGCTTTGACTAGACGGACCTTTGTTGGCAATGTAATGTCTCTGCTTTTTATATGCTGTCTAGGTTGGCCATAACTTTCCTTCCAAGGAGTAAGCGTCTTTTAATTTCGTGGCTGCAATCACCATCTGCAGTGATTTCGGGGCCTAAAAAAGTAAAATCTGACACTGTTTCCACTGAAAGTTACCTTAAAAAAAATTTTTTTTAATTGAAGAATAATCACTTTACAATATGGTGTTGGTTTCTGCCATACACCAACATGGATCAGCAATAAGTATACGTATTTCCCTTCCCTCTTAAATCTCCCTCCCACCTCACTCCATCCCACTCCTCTAGGTTGTCACAGAGCCCCAGTTTGAGTTCCCTGAGTCACACTGTAATTCCACTGATTATCTATTTTACATATGGCAGTGTATATGTTTCCATAATACTCTCTTCTTGTTGAAGCCTGTTGAAGGTAAAGATAGTTTTTTGCTTGTGATGAACTCAGCAGAAGTATTTAATGCGTTATTACTTTCAAAATACAGTGTAGTATGAAATTGTGTTTTTGCTCCCAGTTTTATGTTGTGAAAATTTTTACACATATTTCTCCTGAAACTGTAATTTATATGCAAGAAACTGCACTCTTTGTGTATAGTTTGAGTTTTGACCAATGTCCATGGGGTCACAAGAGTCAGACAAGACTGAGCACACACATTCATACAACCGAGTCACCACAATTGAGACTTTGGAACGTCCATTACCCTAAAAGGTTCCTAAGTGTCAGTCTCTGACCCCAGCCCTAGGCAACCACTGATCTGCTTTCAGTCATTACAAATTAAATATTCTATTTCTAGTATACCATAAGTAAAATCATGAGTGTAGTTTTTTGTGTGACTTCTTTTGTTTAGTGTAATGTTTTTGCGTTGTATCAATCAGTAGTTGCCTTTTCATTATTGTTCCCTGATATTCTGTATGTACAGGTATTTGTGGAAATTTCATATTGCAAAATGTGTATCCATTCACATGTTTGAAGTTTAGATTGTTTCCAGTTTTTGACTGTTATAAAAAGTTTGCTGTGAAGATCCATGTAGAAGTTTTTGTGTAGACTTTTTTTTTTTTCTTGTGGGTAAATACCTAGGAGTAGAATTGCTGAAGTGTATGATAGACTTTAATTTTATGAGAAAATGCCAACTGTTTTACATAGTGTTCATACCATTTTTTAGTCACACAGTCAGTGTTTAAGTCTTTAAGTTATTTTGCATCTTTACCAAAAGTTGCTCTGGTCAATCTTTTAAATTTTAGCCACTCTTGTGAGCATACAGTGATATTGTGATTTTAATTTGCATTTTCCTAGTGACTAATAATGTTGAGTACTTTTTCATGTGATCATTGGCCATTTCTATGTCTTCTTTGATGAAATTTCTTTTCTATTTTTTTTTTTTGTTGTTGTTTTTTTATTGTTTGGTATGTTTGTACTTTACAGAAGGAAAGTATTTACAGAAGGAAAGTAAGTCTCAGAATTTACTCCCTCCAGACAGAAGCAAAAGTCTCACAAATTTTATTTAAGTAAGATATAATTCATTATACCATGAAGTCTACCACTCTAAAGTGTACATTCTTAGCATTTTTCTTTTTTCATTTACTGACAAAGTTGTGTAAGGATTACCACTTTCTAATTCTAGAATGTTCTCATCCCCGTAAAAAGTAATCTGGTACCCATTAGCAGTGACTCCCCATTTCTCCTTCCCTCCAGGCCCTGGCAACCACTAATCTACTTTCTGCCTCTATGGATTTGACTTTTCTAGACATTTCTATAAATGGGATCATATAATATGTGGCCCTTTTTTGTCTGGGTTCTTGCACTTAGCATGTTTCCATACAGACGTGTTGTAGCATGTGTCAGGGCTTCATTTCTCTTAATGGCTGAATAATATTCCATGACATGGATGTACCACATTTTGTGTATCCAACAGGTTTGTTTTAAGCTTTCTTTTAGCTGGATATGAAATAGGGCCATTTCCTGGCTCTGGGATTGGGTATTCACAAGGTAAAAGTCATCTGTTTATGTGTTGAAGACCATCTGTCACTGATACTGAGAAGAGAATATTTTTCTCCACGAGCCTCATCGAGAGAAGTGCTATGGGTATAACATCATCCTTCCAGTAACTGGTAGCAGTGCACTTCATGAACATCATGGCAAACTGCACTAAGTCTACCAGTCTCATCCTGGACGTAGGGCAGAAGTAAATACAGGGTCAGGAGAAACATATCTGCTAAAAAGTAACTGAATTGACTCATATGTAGGCAATCTGCATTTATGTTCCAAAATTTCTGTGACATAGATTATGATAGCAAAATTTATTTTATTAAAAAAAAATGGATCTAAGTTTAATGTAAGTATTTAAAAGTTGATGCAGCCAAATGTCCCAATTCAGTAAGGGTTTTCTCCCACTGAACAAAATATGAAACAACAACGAAATCTCAGTAAAGCACCCATTACGTTTGATGACTTAACCTTTTTTTTCTTTTTTACCTTCTAAGGGAAACTGTGAGACACTTTATGAATTTGGGGTTCCCAACTACATGCCAGAAGAAATTTGGGGGCATTTAGAATAATATATATGTAGCCATTTTTCTAGTGATAGCTCTATTTCAGTACTAGTTTTAATAGATGATAATAAATCATATTATCTGCATATGAAATTAGAATACTAGGGAGAGGAAAGAATGGAGATAGGTACCTCCCGCTCATTTGAGAGGAGAGAGTCAGTTCATTAAAACGATGTCTATGAGAAAGAAGACAATGTGCCTTCCTACAGCTGTTAGTCTCTTCTTGGATGTTCTCTTCAGCCCTCTTCTGTAATGGAAAGAGTGTGTCATGTCCAGAGCAAATGTATCAGAAGTACATGGAGGGTCATGCTTAAAAAGCAGTTGGAAGTTTAATGGAGAACTTAGGAGTAATGAGAGACTGAAGAGATTTTAAGCTTCATAAGCAGGAGGAGAAGGGGACGACAGAGGATGAGATGGTTGGATGGCATCACCGACTCAATGGATATGAGTTTGAGTAAACTCCAGGAGTTGGTGATGGACAGAGAGGCCTGGTGTGCTGCAGTCCATGGGGTTGCAAAGAGTGAGCCGTGACTGAGTGACTGAACTGAACTGAACTGAAAACAACATATTCTGATCATCTGAAACTTGAGAACATTGACTTCATGCAAGTTATTGAGCCCTTAGAGGAACACAGATATGACTGAGAACTAGTCTTTACCTGGAGAAACTTACAGCTTAGTGCAGAAGTTGAACTTGTGAACAGTTTTGGGGGGGACCTCTGATTGAATCTGGCAAAGACAAGATATTTCTATTCTAAAATTATATTTCTTTTCCTAATAGAAATAAGAAGAGAAAAGAGGGGATGGGAAACCATTATGAATGAAAATAGGATTTAAACAGAAACCAAAACAAAAAAGAAAACTGAGAAAAATAATGTCAGATGTAGTGGCAATAAGACACAGTGAATCAAGATGGCAAAATTGCATTCGGATCTCTCTGTGTCTCATACAGCTTTGAGAAGGACAAGGGAAGAGACAAAGCAGACCCAGCAATTGTTTGTTCAAAGTGAGGAGAAGAGACATTAAAAATTCCAAATCAGTGGGCTGAAAACATCACTGCAGGCTCTGCGGACTTCTTGCTCATCCTAAATGTGAGAACATGGATTAAGGACAGGGGCATGGTCTTGAGCTAGAGAGCTTTGTGGGTTCTTCTCAGAAACTGCAGTGACAAAGTACCTGCTCTCTCGTTCACCTGTTTAGCAAATTTCTAGACTCAAGCGATCTCCATTAAAGTATATATATATATATATTTTTTATATATTAGTAATTAGAAAGGAGCCTTTGAGGCTATGCTGATATAGTACATTTTGAAGGAAGAAAATAACATAAACAAGCAGAATATTTACAGAAAAATTGTATTAAGAAGCAGAAGAAAATTACAAACACACATCTCTATTAGTTTGCCCTTAAATAAAACTTGATATCTTTAAGAACTCAAATAAATGTATTGTTGTTCAGTCACAGTCATGTCCAATTCTTTGCAACCCCATGGACTGTAGTATGCCAGGCTTCCCTGTCTTTCACCATCTCCTAGAGTTTGAATCAGTGGTGCCATCCAATCATTTCTTCCTCTGTCGTCCTCTTCTCCTCCTGCCTTCAATCTTTCACAGCATAATGGTCTTTTCTAAGTCGGCTCTTTGCTTCAGGTGGCCGACATATTGGAGCTTCCTTCAAAAACAACAATAAGACAATAAATTTGAAAACTATCAGTGGTCTGGGAAGAAGAAAAAAAGATGAGAAAAATAAAACCATTATAAAAATAAAAGTCATGTCAGAGTGGCAAACAGAAGACAGCAAAACAAATGGGACAAAACATCAACAGACGTAAATGAAAAACATTCCTGAAATAAAACCTCCAAGAATTCATGAACTGTATTACCTGTGAGCCCTTACTGAAAAAATGGTTCAGCCACTTAATCTAACTAAGCAAGAGGTGAATCAGAGTGGAAAACCCAGAAATAAAGCTGCCATGTTAGGAAAGAAATTATGGTCAGGAAGCAAGGTGAGAGTGTTATAAATCTTTGCAGTATAAAAATACTATAATTGGAGTAGGAAGGGAAAGTAAGACTCAAGAAATATGTCTATTCTTTGAAAGATAAACGAAGCTGTAGATTTTTAGGACATTATTTCATGTTGTTGTCAGGAGCTCAGCTGAGCTGTCAGGGATCAAGAGTAGCTGATTAAAGCAACAGGGCAACAGTGAAAGAGTGAAGCCTTAATTACTTGCTGTAGAGAAAATGCCCTGCCCCAGTTCTGTTTCCCTAGGGTACAGCACCCTGCTGGGAAGTTGAGTGGATCAGCAGACATGGGAGTCAGCTAACAGTTGAGGGAGCCCCTGGTATTGGGGGAGAGAGTGCGATTTGCTGGGTATCGTCATAGCAAGAGAATTATCTTCAAGGGCTTCTCCTCCTCCCAGAAGGAGGCCTTGGCAGAAATAGATGGCGGGTGAAGAGGACTCTGTGCCCACAGATGGAGAGACCTTGGAATGCAAATATGTGAAGAGCATGACTTTCCAGGGGGCCTGAGACCTTGCACTTCCTCTCAGAGACTGCCAGGCACTGGCCTTGCTCCAGGTCTGGAGTGGGGAGGATGACTTTCCCCAGCACCTGCTGGGTGAGGCCTTTGTCGTGACCTGGGGTCAGGCCTGAAAAGTGCATGTAGGTTTTTAACCAAGAATAGGACAGTTACAAAGATAATTAGTAATAAAACTAAAATCTGGCATTTATCTAGATAGGAGATGGAAAATTACTAGTTACTGCAGTATAAACATGTGAGCTGAAAACTTGCTGGATTTGTTCATTGTTGTATTCCCAAACATATCACAGTGCTTAGCGTATTATAGATACTCTGAAATATTGGTGGGTTAGATTATGAACTTTGGCTAATGAACTACATATTGTGCCTAAAAAATGGGAAAATGCCAGGCATAACAGGTATTTCAGAACTGATATAAGATAAGATCTGTCTAAAGGCAAAAAGTATTTATGAGTCATAGAAAATTGCTTTATAATGGGGATTAATACAATGATCAAGAAAGTTCTGTTCTTGAACAAAACATGTAATTTTGAACAAATTATTCATGAACAAAACATCATAGTTCATAGGGCAGAAAATAGTATGAAATATCCACTCAGTAAGTTTTTATTAAAGATTTACGATGTGCCACAATATTTTAGTTCTCTTTAGATTAGCAATAAATTCACTAAAACAGTCAAAAGTTGTTGTTTACTAATCTACCAAGTTCTTCCTAAAGTTTAAATGAAAATTAAGTGTAAGAATGACCAGGAAGCTTTTTGAGAAGAGAAGTAATAAAACAAGTAGTGTGACAAAGTTGCTTATCAACACTCGAAAAATGAAGTCAGTGCATGAAGTTGATCTAATGTTTTCCGAAAGCAAGCATTTTTTTTTTAAACTTGAATGCTCTGGTTATGAGAAAAGAATAGATTTCCATTTGTGTTATTATAAAATATCAAATTATTAAAGTTAATCCATGAATCTCTGTAACTACTTTCTTGAATCCTGTCACATACACTGACCTAGATTGCTAAGTTAAAGATAGTTGTGAATGGTTTGAGTGACTATGTTTTGCATAACTGCTCTGTCATTGGGGTTGTGCTATTTAAAAAAATCACCCTTTCCAAAAATCCTTTAAAATTGTAATTTTGTATGTCTAATAGGAGGTATTGGAGGTATTAACTGCTTACTTCTTTTAGATTCTAGTTAGGATGCTCCTAATGTTAAAAGTTGTTGTTTGGTTTTTATTTTAATTTTAGGAATTTAGCTTTAATCAGTCTACAGTCAGTTGTGAAGTCAATAAGTTGCTTTTCTTAATAGCCCTGTGCTAGCTAGCTGTGTAACTTAAGTACCTGTGATAATGGTCCTGCTCTGCCCCAGGTTTCTGACACACTGTGGAATGTGTGATTTTCAGATTGTTTTCTTTAGAGCTCTGGGTTCTAGAGGTGCTTTGGGGACTTTTCAATATTTAAACTTTTTTTTTTTAATTTAATGAAAGGGCAATGAGTGACAGACCTATTTATGAAGATAAGTCACAACACATTTCTAAGAAGTTCCAGTTCATGAAAAAAGCAGGAAAAGCTTTATTCTGAGTTCTGAAAAGAGTTAACTTGTTGAACACGTCAGTTGTCTGACAGCTAGGAATGTTGGGATACTGGGCTTGTTTTAAATTTCTGGCTGAGAGTATATGCTAACAGAGCCTAATGAGAATTGGCCAAACCCATGATTTTGTATTTCTCTGTATTTGTCTTCTGATACTGTATATAAAGGAGCAAAACAGTACATCTTAAAACTATTTAGCCCAGTAGGCATTGTTTTGGTTAATCTTGTTTTACAGAACCTCAAAAGATTATAAGGTTCTTTGACTGCACACAACTGTAAAACGGTATGCAGATATCTGAAAGTGGGACCCTTTTCTGTTTGGCGATATATTGACAGACACAGGAGAGAAGTGGTGACTAGTCAATACATCACATTTTCTAAATAAATAATAGAAAGGTGTTAATAATTCTCTAGATCTTTTGCTGAAATTAATTATGAAATAAAGTTCTCCATGTTTGATTCCTGAAATCACAGCAGTCTTAATTAGACTTGAGGTATCATAGAGGCATGAAATGCTTAGGATCTAACTTTCCAACTCTGCTTAGGCTGGTCCTGGGGTTTGGGGGAAGTCACTTAATCTGTTAGAGCTTCAGCTTACTGCTCTACTTCCTTCACAAAATCACTTTGGAAAGTTAGTTTAACTGAAGTTTATTTTAAAAGTATTAAATGTTTTATAAACTTTTAAGTGTTATAAATAAGCTGTCACAATTTCTGATATATTTAGTTGTAATTAGTTAGCTTGTTTCCTTTTTCCCCCTTCTATGCATGTTTTTATATTCTTTCCCCCCCCAAATATTCATTCCTTAGGGCATTACACTAGAAGAGTTTGACAGATTATCTTTCAATATGATTTTAATGAGCCCACCCTGTCAGCCCTTCACAAGGTATGTATAATACATATTTCTCTGTTAGGAAGAATACTTTTGAAAGACTCATTAAATCAAATATATTGTAATTTCAAGCACGGACACTATAAAGCCCATTCGCTGCATTTCTCTAGTCGTGAAATTTTTCATATGTAATTCTCTTTCTCTATTCACATTTATAACTCAGCATTAATCATGAAGAAAAGAGCAGTTAACTGCCAGATGAGCACAGTGATTTGGTCATAGTCATTGCAGGTATGGCGAGACTATGTGGTACTTCTTTAATACCTAATGAAGATAAAATATTTATTTCTGACCCAAATTACCTTGAATTATTTAAATTAATTGGCATTCAGGAATATCTTCCTAACACTGATTAATCAAAGTCATATTTTTCATAATAAATATTCAAGCCCTAAATTACTTAACTGTAAAATGTTAAAGCTAGTCAAGAATGCATCTGTGAAGTTTGCATTTCTCAAAATTGATACATACATTTAATAATACATACAATTAATAAAATAGCTTTTTTAAAGCTATGTTCCAATTCAGTTTCTTCTTATAAGGTATTTATTTGACTATATATTTCAGGGAATTATATTTTAGGTAAAATCTTGACTAATCTATCTTCATTTAGATATTTTTAACAATAATATTTTTAATTAAGTAATAATGATAATAATGACAACCATCCAAATGTCTTACTAGATTTTGCCATTTAATTCAGTAAGCTTATGGGATGTGCATTAGTATACTGTCTTCTTATAGGTGAGCAGCTGAGACATAGATGGTTTAAGTAACTCTTTCAAGGTCATACAATTAGAAAATGTAAGGGTCAGGATTTATCAATTATTTTGTATCAGTCCATTTAAACATATAATGCAATTTTAAGTTTAGTAAAAATTCAAATTTAAATAAATATTCTGCTCATGCTTAATTTCCACCCAGGTTTTGATTTATTTCAAGTTTTCTAGGAAATTAACTCCTCAAGGGTTTATTGTGCCCCTACATTAGAGATATTGTTTTTAATGCTGCAGTTCTGTTACAGAACTTCAGACTGACAAATATTACTAATTATGACCTTGTAATATGATTTAAGGGGATAATAAATGAATGCTGAAACTGCCATGAGAACATAGAGGAGAAAGGTGTTATATTGCTGCGTATCAGGACAGAGGAATTCTTTAAGAGGTGATATTGGAATTGTGCCTGAAAGCAGATTGGGAATTTATCAAGGAAGGATGACGTTCCAAAAACTCCTTTGTGTAGAATCAAGTCTTTACGTTCCACATAGAGATAGTCCTGGGCTATGCAAGGGTGTGGCCTTTTTGACTGGGGTGAGTGGGAGGCTCAGAGCAGAGTGCAGCCCCAGCACTGGGATGCCTCAGATGTCCCTGCAATGGGGCCCATGTCTTCCCTATGATACCATTCTCGCTCTGTATCAGCCCAGATCCAGCTGCTAATGGCCGCAGAGTCTGATTCTGCAGCACAATCATCATTTGGAACTCAGGGGAAAGGGACTAAATGAGAAGAAACCAAGGTTTCTGAGAAATCTGTTCAAGTCCACTCCTCTCCCATTTGAGCCTCAGATCCACTGATGATTTTGGTCCTGCTATCAGGCATGAGGAGCTGATAAGTGATGTCAAGTAATTTAAGACTTTGAAGCTAATATGTGACAAGGTCTTAAATCCTAATCCTCTGTTGTTATAATTCATGCCCAGTCTAGTCTTCCTTTCTGCTTGGTTCTTGATCATATTGAATGTTATTTATAAGATCTAATTGCTGATCCAAATACCACCTTTTCACATGACCTATTTTGACCTAGTTAGTCTAACCAAGTTGCAACACCTTTGTGTAGAATCAAGCCTTCACCTTTATTGTCTCCCATGTACATTGAACAATCTGATCTTACCTACTATCTTGGTCTACTTGGATGTGATTAATTATCACTGCCATTGACTCTTATGTTTCCACCCTGCCCAACCAGCTCACATCTCTCAACTTCTGGGGCAGAGCAAAAGGTGTCACCAGCCAATTGTGTGTGTGTGTGTTTCCAACACAAGTTGATTTTAAGAGGATAATTGTTTTTAATTCTTCATTGACTTCATATTCTTCTTTGCCTCATGTAAGTTATTTGGGCATATTATTTTTTATAAGTACTACAATTACTAGACAGACAAAGCTTTTTTTGTTTTAATTAAATGAATAAATATGTTTTGTTCTTTATAGCAACAGAGATGATCATATTTTTTTTTTGTGAGGACCAACTAATTGTAGTTCTCTGTTTTGCCTTTTTAAAAATGACTTGATATCTTTATGTAAGATTCTTGAACTTATTTTCTTATTCCTTTCAGAATTGGCCTGCAGGGTGATGTGACTGATCCAAGGACAAATAGCTTCTTATATATTCTAGACATTCTCCCAAGGTAAAAACTTAGATTCCTGTACAAGCTTACCATAAGTGTAAAACTTTGTATCTCGAAGAATGTGATGCTTATTGTTTTATAGAGATTAGCAGCTTCTACAGATACTATACATGCCATTTATTTTCTGCCATGACTGATAGAGCAACTGCAAATGTTTGTTAGCACTACAGTGCTGCTAAGTGAGTGACAGGGTGTTACAGCCTAATAGCTGAATTCTATTGCCTCTGCTTATAGGATTAGTGCAGATGATGCTAGTGTTAGTGAATGCTGTTGCCCATGGCATGGAAAATTGCACTGCTAATCCTAGAAGCTGCCATTCCACGTAAACGTCAGCCCTTTGAACTGCCATTCTGTGTAGTTCAAAACTCTGTGCAGTCCTGTGTTTTCACTTAAACTTCAGTGGAAATTAACATTTCAAATGTTAACCTTATCAAGTGTGCCATGTTTATGGGGGAAAGGGTTAAAATATGTCATCTCCATCCTTTATAAAATTCTTTTCTAAAATCAGTTTGAACAGTTACCTCATATTTCTCACAAGTAAGGATTTTCTTTGCTTCTTACTTCATAGTATTGAGATGTTTGGAATTCTATTTGGTTTTTTGTTTGTTTGTTTATGTTTTAGATTACAAAAATTACCGAAATATATTCTTTTAGAAAATGTTAAAGGTTTTGAAGTATCTTCTACAAGGTAAGAAATGTATTTCTCTTGTGTTTGTCTTAGAGTTGGTATATTATATAATAAGAGCTGTTGTGAAATAAAGATCTGAAAAATAAATGTGTACATTCTAACATTTAAGATATGTTATGTAGTTTATCATTAATGTAGTTTTCAAAGAGTAATGTGAAGTATCACAAGGTTAGGGTCAGCTGATTCTCTTGCATTTTGATATGTTTGAATTTTTCCAGAATGAGTAATGCGAATGGTATTTCTCAATTTTAGCTGCTTAAGTTGGTGTCCATTTCATTAGAAGTAGGAATATTTTTAGTAAGAATTAGTCCTCTTGACAGGCATTTTCTGTCCTGTTGGATTGAAGAAGCAAGCCCTGTGTCAGGGCCCTTTCAGATGGTTGCCCCACTGGAGAAAATGCAACCAATTAAGTCCTTGATTCACCTGCTGTCTCTGACAGTGTTCCCCTATCTGATTGGCTACAGACATAGCTTCATTCCAATAATGAATTTACCATCAGTGGATTAGCAATATTTTATTTATAATACAGATTATCTATTTTTTTGAGAAATGTAATTTCTCAAGTATTGGACTTAAGACCTAGGATTTTTCTCTTTCTAAACAAGTTGAGTGGAGGTACAGTTTTCACATAAAATGAAGTTTTATATGTAATATTTTATATAAGAACCACATTTCAAACGATAGAGTGAAAGCTTTCTTTCCCTTTGTCTTTTCAGAGATCTGTTAATACAAACAATAGAAAATTGTGGCTTTCAGTACCAAGAATTTCTATTGTCTCCAACCTCTGTAAGTACCACAATTAGAAACTTAAATAAATTTTCCCAAAGGGAATGTGATTCAATAAAAAGAATGGATCCATTTTGGATAACATTATAGGCAAATCTTAAAATTAGTTCAGACATGGTTCCTTCTGTATCTGAATATTATAGCTATATGTGAATTTTATTTTTTTATGATTATTGTACTATCAATAATGAATGTAAGAAAGTCTATATATCTTCTTACCTGGGAAATATAAAATGACAGTGACTCATAGACATATGATTCATCTGATTCCACATTTGTTTCACTCAAATAAAGGTACAAAGTGACAGTTTAAAAGGTTTAAGAATTTGCTGCAGGAAATCAATCAATGTAATAAACCACATTAACAAATTGAAAGATAAAAACCATATGATTATCTCAATAGATGCAGAAAAAGCCTTTGACAAAATTCAACATCCATTTATGATTAAAACTCTCCAGAAAGCAGGAATAGAAGAAACATACCTCAACATAATAAAAGCTACATATAACAAACCCACAGCAAGCATTACCCTCAATGGTGGAAAATTGAAAGCATTTCCCCTAAAATCAGGAACAAGACAAGGATGCCCACTCTCACCACTACTATTCAACATAGTTTCAGAAGTTTTGGCCACAGCAATCAGAGCAGAAAAAGAAGTAAAAGAAATCCATATAGGAAAAGAAGTGAAACTCTCACTGTTTGCAGATGACATGATCCTCTACGCTACGTAGAAAACCCTAGAGACTCTACCAGAAAATTACTAGAGCTAATCAATGAATATAGTAAAGTTGCAGGATATAAAATTAACACACAGAAATCCCTTGCATTCCTATACACTAACAATGAGAAAACAGAAAGAGAAATTAAGGAATTGATACCATTCACCATTGCAACCAAAAGAATAAAATACTTAGGAGTATATCTACCTAAAGAAACAAAAGACCTATACATAGAAAACTATAAAACACTGATGAAAGAAATCAAAGAGGACACAAACAGATGGAGAAATATACCATGTTCATGAATTGGAAGAATCAATATTGTCAAAATGACTATACTACCCAAAGCAATCTATAGATTCAATGCAATCCCTATCAAGCTACCAACGGTATTTTTCACAGAACTAGAACAAATAATTTCACAATTTGTATGGAAATACAAAAAACCTCGAATAGCCAAAGTAATCTTGAGAAAGAAGAATGGAACTGGAGGAATCAACCTGCCTGACTTCAGACTATACTACAAAGCCACAGTCACCAAGACAGTATGGTACTGGCACAAAGACAGAAATATAGATCAATGGAACAGAATAAAAAGCCCAGAGATAAATCCACGAACCTATGGTCACCTTATCTTCGACAAAGGAGGCAAGAATATACAATGGAAAAAGACAACCTCTTTAACAAGTGGTGCTGGGAAAACTGGTCAACCACTTGTAAAAGAATGAAACTAGAACACTTTCTAACACCATACACAAACATAAACTCAAAATGGATTAAAGATCTAAATGTAAGGCCAGAAACTATAAAACTCCTAGAGGAGAACATAGGCAAAACACTCTCTGACATAAATCACAGCAGGATCCTCTATGACCCCCTCCCAGAATATTGGAAATAAAAGCAAAAATAAACAAATGGGACTTAATGAAACTTAAAAGCTTTTGCACAACAAAGGAAACCATAAACAAGGTGAAAAGACAGCCCTCGGAATGGGAGAAAATAATAGCAAATAAAGCAACAGACAAAGGATTAATCTCAAAAATATACAAGCAACTCCTCCAGCTCAACTCCAGAAAAATAAATGACCCAATCAAAAAATGGGCCAAAGAACTAAACAGACATTTCTCCAAAGAAGACATACAGATGGCAAAAAAACACATGAAAAGATGCTCAACATCACTCATTATCAGAGAAATGCAAATCAAAACCACAATGAGGTACCATTACACACCACTCAGGATGGCTGCTATCCAAAAGTCTACAAGCAATAAATGCTGGAGAGGGTGTGGAGAAAAGGGAACCCTCTTACACTGTTGGTGGGAATGCAAAATAGTACAGCCAGTATGGAAAACAGTGTGGAGATTTCTTAAAAAACTGGAAATAGAACTGCCATATGACCCAGCAATCCCACTTCTGGGCATACACACCGAGGAAACCAGATCTGAAAGAGACACGTGCACCCCAATGTTCATTGCAGCACTGTTTATAATTTCCAGGACATGGAAGCAACCTAGATGCCCATCAGCAGACGAATGGATAAGGAAGCTGTGGTACATATACACCATGGAATATCACTCAGTCATTAAAAAGAATTCATTTGAATCAGTTCTAATGAGATGGATGAAACTGGAGCCCATTATACAGAGCGAAGTAAGCCAGAAAGATAAAGACCATTACAGTATACTAACACATATATACGGAATTTAGAAAGATGGTAACGATAACCCTATATGCAAAACAGAAAAAGAGACACAGATGTACAGAACAGACTTTTGGACTCTGTGGGAGAAGGCGAGGGTGGGATGTTTCAAGAGAACAACACTGAAACATGTATATTATCAAGGGTGAAACAGATCACCAGCCCATATTGGATGCATGAGACAAGTGCTTGGGGCTGGTGCACTGGGAAGACCCAGAGGGATGGGGTGGGGAGGGAGGTGGGAGGGGGGATCGGGATGGGGAATACATGTAAATCCATGGCTGATTCATGTCAATGTATGGCAAAAACACTACAATATTGTAAAGTAGTTAGCCTCCAACTAATAAAAACAAATGGAAAAAAAAAAAAAAGAATTTGCTGCAGGGAAGTCTTCCGCAAATTGATAATGGAATTTTGTCTGATGTAAACTAATGTATAGTGTATGAGTTTTTTTTTTTTCACTAGATGCTAACAGTTGGTATAGATCACTTTAATTTCCCATAGCAACTACCTGTTCTGCTTCACTTTCAGCTTGGCATTCCAAATTCAAGATTACGGTACTTCCTTATTGCAAAGCTTCAGCCAGAGCCTTTCCCTTTTCAGGCCCCTGGTCAGGTATTATTATCATTGTTGTTCTCATCATCATCATCATTATTTATCTGTTGTAAGTAGGTCTCAGTCTGCTTATTTATGTTCTGGAACTCCTGGTGGAGGTTTGTGTGTCCTCTCATGCCTGTAATAAAGATCATACATTCAGTCTGTCTTCCAAGCCTTTTGCCCCTCCTTATGTTGTTTAGTCACTAAGTCTTGCCTGACTCTTAGTGACTCCATGAACTGTAGCCTGCCAGAATCCTCTGTCCATGGGATTTCTCAGGCAGGATTACTGGAGCGGGTTGCCATTTCCTTTTTCAAGGGATCTTCCCCACCCAGGAACTGAACCTGCGTCTCATGTCCCCTGCATTTGCAGGTGGATTCTTTATCACGGAGCCACCAGGGAAGCCCTCCCATTCCTGCTATGACTGCTTTAATTGCTTGAAACAAAACCGGAAGCATTTCTTTCTTAACTACAAAAAATAAGTTGAAAGTAAAAAATTACCATTACTGCTGTTATCATGGTCGGAAGAGAAATTATTGGGGGGAAATGAGCCCCCCAGTAATTTCTCTTCCGACCATTGATTCTTTTGCATCAATTATTTTTGTCCCTCAATAGAAGCTATAGACTACTGCTGATAAAAATTCAGTATACTGTCTTAAAAATGGCTCGAGTGTTTTCACACGTCAGTTGCATTTTCTTTGAAATCTATGCTGTTTAGCCTTAACTGATTAAAATATGGTAATGATTAGTACAAGCTAGGATGAAATGCACAATTGCTATGGATAGACTCTCTTATTATGCTAGCAATTTTGTATGCTTCTGCTGAAAATCGTTGCGGATAACAGAGTTTCGGTGGTTCAGTGAAGCTCTCTGTAATCATCACAGGCAAGAACTTGAAAGTCCTGTCCTACTAACAGGGGTTCAGTAGTATCATTTGAACCCCCTGTAACACGATACGAGTTTTATGCTTCCCCGATGGCTCAGTGGGTAAAGAATCTGCCTTCAATGCAGGAGGCACAGAAGACATGGGTTTGATCCCTGGGTCAGGAAGAGCCCCTGGAATAGGAAATAGCAACCCTGTATTCTTGCCTGAAGAATTCCATGGACAGAGGAGCCCAGTGGACTGCAGTCCAAAGGGTCACAAAGAGTCGGACAGTACTGAGTGACTGTACGCACGGGTATTATATTACGGGGCTTCCCAGGGGGCACTGGTGATAAAGAACCCACCTGCCAATGCAGGCGATGGAGGACACGCCTGTATTATATTATACAATAGCAATGTGTCTCCCTGTCAATGTGGATAGTTCCAAAAACAATGTATAAAGGATATTAACAAAGATTTCATCATTAAAAATTCCTGAAACTGTTTTATCCTTCTCAAAATAGGACTTTATACAAGGTTACCTGTTTTGTAGGAACAAGTTTTTCCTATGGGGCTCAGGAATAGAAATAACCTTTCAGGGCAAAGAGTGCTTATCATTTTTAATAACTAATTTTCCTTTAGATCATGGGTATATTTTAGTGTTTTTTTTGTTTTTTTTTTAAATGAAGGGGAATGGCAAGCTTTGATTCAAAATACATTTTCTGGAAATGTTCCTGTTGCTTTCTCAACTTC
Source organism: Odocoileus virginianus (assembly GCF_023699985.2). Taxonomy (NCBI): domain Eukaryota; kingdom Metazoa; phylum Chordata; class Mammalia; order Artiodactyla; family Cervidae; genus Odocoileus; species Odocoileus virginianus. The sequence goes on along the minus strand of NC_069682.1, from coordinate 28,866,928 downwards.
TTTTCCAAATATGATGTCATTTGTATATTCAACCTACCTCCTATTATTTTGTTGAATGGTTTTATTACTAGAGAAAGCAGTAATTTCATGAAATAAATTATCTATAGACTGATGGCCTATCATTATATGATGAAAAACTTTAGTAGCTTATATAAATTACTAGTAAACCTCAATGTCTATCTTTTTAATGACAGCTCAGTAAAAGCTAAAGAATTTTTTTGCATAATGTTGACTGGATATTATTAATTCATCTTTTATTTTTAAGAAAGCTTTTGACAATTTGTATATTTTTATTTAATGCCAGGTACTGATGGAGTTCCCCAAAACGGAATCTGAACATCCCCCTAAATATGCAGTAAATGCAGAAAAGAAAACTGAAGAAAAGAAAATTGAACCAAATATTAGCTTTGACAGCAGCACACAGTGTTCTGGAAAAGAGGCCATTCTTTTTAAGCTTGAAACTGCAGGAGAAATTGACAGGAAACAGCAACAGGACAGCGATCTCTCTGTGCGAATGCTGAAAGATTTTCTTGAAGATGACATTGACAAGAATTCATTCTTTTTACCACCAAAGTCACTACTGCGATATGCTCTTTTGTTAGACATTGTTAAACCCACTTCCAGAAGATCCACGTGCTTTACAAAAGGGTAAGTTTTAAAGAGTCTCTATCCATGACATATCCAAAGTAACCAAGTTTTCATAACTATTGTTTCTTTTATATCTTCTGGAAACAAAGAGCATTTTATAAAATGTTTCTGCTAGAATGTGTTTGTTTTTTTTCACTCCCTTAATTGCCGGCTTTCGTGTTCCAATAGAATGCACAAGTAAAAACTGCTTCTGGCAGAACATCATGTGCACAGCCCACGGAAATGCTACGAAAGGCCAGGCCATTGTTTGGGGACCTTCGAAGGAGCTTAATTACCCTCAGTGGAAACATACCTGTGGTGAAAACATGGTCTCTGTAGATGGCAAATTGCTAATTTTTTACCACCTTTCTTTTTATGATACCTCAAAAATTTCTGTCCACTTTCATAACCAATGTACAAGAAGAAATTAAAATTTAATATCAAGAAATAAGATTGAATAATCTGGAGCACATTAGAACACTTTAAATTTTCTTTAGTTTTTGGGTAAGTATTATATTCTTATGGTTCAAAATTCAAAAGGAACTGAGATTGTAAGACTCCTTTCCTCTCTGCCTCTTGTTCATCCAATTTCCTTCCGTACATGCAACCGATGATTTCAGTTTACTGTCTGATCTTCCAGAGATGTTATATGCAGGGTATCTAAATATACATGTATATTTTTACCCCCTTCTTTAAGTAAATTGTAGCATATTATAATCATTATTATGTGCCCAGTTTTTTTGACCATTCAATGTAATTTGGGTATTATTGCCTAAGAATTTTGCTATACTCATGGTATAGGTATATCATAATTTATTTTACTGCACAGTTAGGGGATATAGCCTTTGGCTTATTTCCCAAGTGTTAATGAATGTGTTTTTCAAGTTTCTTTTTAAACCTAGAAAGAAGGGGAAATAAAACCCTTGGAGAAGAATTTGGAAAAGATCCCTGCCTCTTCTTTGTTAATACTACTCGAACTTATTTGATAGGTAGTTTTATGATTTAAACATTCAAACCTTCTCTCTTGTTAGCTAGTTGTCTTGACACTCTGCCCCTGAGATAATCGTACGAGTCTTATCCTGATTTTCTATACTCTGCCCTTGTGCTTCTAGGAGAATAGGTTTATTGCTTTTTCCATCACCTTAAAAGATTTCAGTCAGCTGTTGTCTGTTTCCAAGTCTGATAGGTTCTCTTTGGGACTCTCATAAAACAGGACTTATCAATTTTGTAATTAAAAAAAAAAACCTTGAAATTCTTTTATAATTATAAAAATTGTATCAAAGAAGCTTTAATGTGAAAATCTATTTTAGTGTAGATAATATAAGCAGGCACACACATGATACATAAGAAAACAGCTTTTTTCTCCACCGTGAGAGACAACCAGATTAAAAAAAAAATTATTTTTTTTATTTAATACATTATTAAATTTTTTAAAATTTTAAAAAAAGAGAAAAAAAAAAAAAAGAAAAAAAAAAAAAAGAAAACAGCTTTTCTCTGATGTGACTTTCTTTAATTTATATTTTAAATTCATCTATTAGGAAAAAATGATAAAATATCACACAGCCAGTCCAGCAGTGATCTTACTATAAGAAATATTACTAATATCTTATATTTCTGTAGTGTTTTGTATTTTTAATATAGTTTTTTAAAACAATAGTCTGACTATTGCAGGATAAATAGTTAAAACATATGGTGTTACAGTAGGAGGTAGATACATGTTTAATGAGCCTGAGTCTGTCCTGGGCTGGAGAGAATAGGGTTTTGTGTTCATGAGAGGAAATGATGGTTCAAGCATCTGAAGAAAAATAGCTACTACTCATTTTCACCTTCATAACATTTGGTCTAATATGGCAGGGATGCCGGTACTGAATAGTATTTGGATATAAAAGTTGTAACTAATTCATACTTCCTGTGCATTTAAGTGTGATGAACATTTAAAAACTGATATTTTATAAAAATTACAATAATGCATAATGCAAATAGTATTTACACAACAAAAAACTTTGTCAAGTTTAGTGTCTGAGAAGTTTAAATATGATCTTAAGTCTTTCACCTAATTTTTTTAATTGCAAAGCATATTTATGTGATAGAATATTTCAGAAAGATGTAGCTATGTAAAATTGATTCATTCAAGAAATATTTAAGAAGTCTATCATTAACAAGCAGATGTTACAAAATATTTGTGTTAATTTTTCAGTTATGGGCGCTACATAGAAGGGACAGGATCTGTGTTGCAGACAACAGAGGATGTGCAGGTACTGTGCATGGATTCAGGACTAAAATATTTTGAAAATACTTTTAAATAAAATTTTATTTACTACTTAAAATTTGAGAATGTTAAAAGAATTTTACATATTCAATTGGAATGAATATGTGTATAATAATTATTTACTATAGAATAAGTCTTTTTCTTGTTGCTAGGTATGGGTATATGTACAAAAAGTGTTTTATATTTTTACTTTTTTTTCTTACCTTTTGCCCTTCTTTTTATACTCCATAAAGAGTAATTTTAATTACAGAGTACAATAGTTAATGTTCTCTAAGATTACACACAAATATTAATATTAGAGCCTTCTTTTGGAGCACATATTATAAAAATGCCTTTTAGGGAAAAATAAATCTGTTTTAGCAAGGCTGTTTGTTAATACTTCAATTGCAAATTCTTTGTGGTGTCATGGTTGAATACAAGCTTGATGTATTGTAAGTTTTATATACTTCTGAATAGTTCTGCAGTGAAATCACATTATTTTCTTTTATGCTGATTTAAACTCTTTAACTGTTAATAAAATTTGCCCATGGTAAAAACTGTATCAGAGGCAAACAAATGTCAGAATTTGAGAAATCATATTTATTAAATATATTTTATCACTTTAAGAAAATGTCTTAATTTGATAACATTGGTCATAAACCGTAAACATTCTGATGACTGTTTGCATTGTAAAACTGACTTACTAGTGGACCAAGTTCCTTTCACTGTTTTTCTCTTATATTTATATTGTTATTTATTTATTGTTTGTATTCTTATGAGTTAATTTTTGAGAGGCCGAAAATGACAGACACACTGAAGGTATCCTGATCTGTTCAACGTCAAGCTTTTGTTTGTTTGCAGAGTTTATCTTACCCTTGGAGAGCCAACTATACAGTTCATCGCACAGACTTTTTACCCTGGGCTTCTGTGTGTTATGGTGGATTATATGTTCATCATTTTTAAACTGACTCACAGCAGATGATACTATCTTAACAAGTTGATTGCATTCTATTAATTATTTATTACTTATTAGTTATCATGGATGTTTTCCTACAGATTGAGAATATCTACAAATCGCTTACCGGTTTGTCACAAGAAGAAAAAATAATGAGATTGTCAATGCTTCAACTTCGATTTTTCACTCCTAAAGAAATAGCAAATCTCCTTGGATTTCCTCCAGAGTTTGGTATGTGGGATACATGTGAACCCCAGCTTTCATTTATTAATGGTCTCATTAGGGACTCCTATGTAAGTTATGAATAAACCCTTACCCAGACAGAGGTGGAGAACACTTCTCCTGATTGTGCCATTTTGACATCTTCCTTCTCTCCTGTTTCTGCTTTTTTCCCACAACCTGCCATTCCCTTCAGACTCAATTCTCCTCCTTTTACTCCAGTAATGGTTCCAGGTGCTTTGCAGGAACAGAAAGGCCAAATCAGCAATTCCTCAACTTTCCCCACAGATGGTTGTTAATAGCATCTCTTTCTCAAATTTATTTTTTGCTTCTAGGAGTCCTGTTCATATAACCACACACTAGCTGTTGTGAAAGAATGCCTAGAATTGTCTTTTAAAAAAAAAATTAAAAGACAATTAAGCAGTTTATTTTTGCGTGTGTGTAGTGGGAGGTATGTTATTTCTATTTCTTCTCCTAGGAGGTACATTCTTATAAATTAGACACCTTTTTCCTTCCCTACAAGGTTTAAGTGGAGAAAAGAGAAAGTGGAGAGGTGCTCTAGGAAGGAGCTTTCCTAGTGGAAATTAAGGGTGACTTGGGAGCACAGATCCCAGAATTGACACCAAATTAGAGAATCTGAAGATGGAATCTCAAGAACAAAAATGAACATACGGTTCCAGAGTTAGAAGGATGAAGCCCTGATGCCTTTTGTCATTGAAGGAGGCCAAGGATTGTTGTATGAGGAGACTGGACGTAGTGCCTCTGCCTCTTAGAGCAGCTGCCTCTTCCTGACCCTGCTTCCTTGGCACAGGGGCCTTCACTCTGTGGATGCCATTGGTTTCCTAGGCAGAGGGAGGTGAGGGGTATCCCTCGCACCTAGCTCATGGGAAGAGAGAGGCAAAAATCCCCCTCACGTTTCCTCACAAGGAAGAAATGTGTTTTTGATAACTTACTGGGAGCTTGACTACAGAAGAGCCAAGCTCTGCTAAATCTAATCTTGTTGTAATATTATTACAGTACTATTCTTGAAGAACATCATGGGTTAGATAGATCATGTTTTAAAATCTAAATAATTTACGCTTGAGGTTTGGAATGCATCTTTTTTTTTGCATTGAGAACAAACTCCAACAGAATTTGACTACCCTCTTGGTAATTGATTCTCCAAGCAGAGTCACAGCAACTGGGTTTATTTTGTCCTCTCTGCCTTTTTCTTGGTGATCTCATTCAATTTGAACTATCCCAGGGAATGTTATTTAAGAAAACATAGACTTCCCTTGTCTTAGTTTATGTCACAAAGTGAATGAGAACATCATCAAACAAAGAAGTGAGAATTGCACTCAAAAGTTTATTTCCCAGTCTATTGTCCTGGTTACTTTTTTTTCTTTCATTTTTAGGATGAGTCATCAAAGGTACTTTCCATAGTACTATAGAGAGAAAAGAGATTTACTGTCTAATAGCAACTAAGTTCTAAGTTTTAGTTCAGTGTTTATTTTTTCAAGTAGTAGTAGTCACTTTGGTAATAATGAAATTTAGCACAGACCCCAGAGTCAGACAGACCATGAATTTTAGCCCTACCTAAGTCACTTTCTGCTTTGTTTTTGTGTCTCTAAAATGGGGGTAATTGCAGTACTGACTTCATAGGGTTGTTGTAACAGGTAAGTGAATTAACATATGTAGCATGTTTGCAAACTATCTGATACCTAATACGAAATTTGTGCTTTTATATTTTATTTTATTTTTTCAGTTCTACCACTTTATTGCTACCAACCCATCTCCCTCCACCCTTGTGCACACATGCTCAGTCATGTAACCCCATGGACTGCAGCCCGCCAGGCTCCTCTGTCCATGGACTTTTCTAGGCAAGAATACTGGAGTGGGTTGCCATTTCCTCCTCCAGCTTTTATATTTTAAATGATAAATGCTATAGCCTTTATTTCATAAACACTTTTTTTCTCAGTATTTAAAGATATAAATAGGGTAAAATAGGATTTTTCAAAGTTCCCTGAAAATATATAATACATGTGAAAAAACCTTATTTATTTGTTTATGGCTGCCCTGGGTCTTCGGTGCCACACAGACTTTCTTTAGTTGTAGTGAGCAGGGGCTATTCTCTAGTTGCAGTGGACAGGCTTCTCATTATGGTGACTTCTTCTCTTGTTGGGATGCTCAGGCTTCAGTAGTTGGGGCCCATGTGCTCAGTTGACCCTCGGCATGTGGAATCTTCCCATACCAGGAGCTGAACCCATGTCCCCTGCATTGGTAAATTGCTTAAACCTTTTAAAATGCGTGATAGATGTGTATAGTCAGTCAAACCCTATAGTCACCAGCGAGCAGCACTGTGACAGGCCTGTCCTTCACGTGGGCCTCTGACATCGTTAATCCTGGGTCCAGAATGGGCATTCTTGGAGCTACTTGTCCACAGTAGTGATGGATTTGCATTGATCCTCCTGCACATGTTGTCCTGTCTCTCTTTGTGGCCAGTGGCGTGCATTCATGAGATAGCAGGCTTTGGGAGACAGACACTAACCTTCACTTACTGAATAATTGCTGCTATCTTGACCTTCTAAATTCTAGGTTTCTTTGTTTTGGAGAGGATTATTATTTTTAAGGTACCTAAGTTTTTTAAAAGTCATCTTTTAACTTTAAAAAATATGTGATTTTTTTCCATAAACAAATTTAGATTTTAGTACCTATATATGAAAGACATACACATATATATTGCATGTGTATATATGTATGTGTCTTATATATATAGGGTTTTTAAAAATATTTATTTTAATGGGAGGATAATTATTTTACAATATTGTGATGACTTTTGCCATACATCAGTATGAATCAGCTGTAGAAATACATGTGTTCCCTCCATTTACAAATCTTGCTTGTTTTCAGAGGTGTCTTCCCCATTGATACAATCTTGATATCACAAAGGACCATCCCTGGGATAGTCTTAAAGTTTGTTTGTAGGTATATTTCTACCTCTGGCTACTTTGAAGTAAATAACTTCTGAGATGACTAATGTTCTTGCCTAAGACATTATCTTTGTGATAGGAATTATATGACTGGGCTCCATTGCAATGATAGTTTTATTATGGTAATCAGTCTTATTTTATTGCAGGTAATGTAATGTCTAGTGTTGATGAAGCAACTTTATCAAGTTTTGAAATTTTTTAAAAATAAATTTATTTATTTATTTATTTTTGGCTGAGCTGGGTCTTTGTTGCTGTACTGGCCTTTCTTTAGTTGCGACAAGCAGGGGCTACTCTCTAGTTGCAGTGCACAAGCTTCTCATTGCGGTGGCTTCTCTTGTTGGGGAGCACCAGCTCTAGGGTGTGAGGGCTTCAGTAGTCGCAGCTCCCGGACTCTAGAGCACAGGCTCAATAGTTGCGCACGGGAGCTTAGCTGCTTTGCAACATGTGGAATCTTCCTGGATCAGGGATTAAACGCTTGTCTCCTGCATTGGCAGGTGGATTCTTTACCACTGAGCCACCACAGAAGCCCAATTTTTGCTTTTGTAATGCTCTTTAATTGCTGCCTTTATTAGCTGATTGCTTTTTTAATTGCTATGTCAAAGGGTTCTGAATGTGAAATTCTAAGATTGTAACTAAGATTCTAGTGTCCACTCTTATGCTTGGACAGTCTCTTATGGTGGTATGCTCAAGGTTTTGTTCCAGCAAAAATAGTATCTGCAGGGGATTTCATTTTGAAAAAGAAGGTAGCAAAAAGAACTTCAGTATGAAAATTTCAGTTTGTAGAAGCAGAATATAAAGGACTTGTATCCAGAAAATATGGCTAAAAAGAAGTCTCATGACTCAACAATAAAAAGAAAAATAATCCAGTTTAAAAGTGGGCAAAGGATTTCAATAGACATTTCTCCAAAGAAAATAGATGCATGGTCAATAAGCCCATGAAAAGATGTTCAACATCATTAGATATTAGGGAAAGGTGAATCAAAACCACAGTATGATACCACTTCACAAAAAGACAGATAATAACAGTGTTGAAAGTTGTGGAGAAATCAGATCCCTGTACACTACTGGTGGGAATATAAAGTGGTACAACTGCCTTAGAAGGCATTCTGGCAGTTCCTTGGATGTTAGATATAGAGTTACGGTATGACCCTGCAGTTTCCCTTGTGGCTTCCCTTGTGGCTTAGCTGGTAAAGAATCCGCCTGCAATGTGGGAGACCTGGGTTGGATCCCTAGGTTAGGAAGATCCCCTGGAGAAGGGAAAGGCAACCCACTCCAGTGTTCTGGCCTGCAGAATTCCATGGACTGTATAATCCATGGGGTCGCAAAGAGTCCGTCAGACACGACTGAGCGACTTTCACTTCCTCTTTCCTGCAGTCTCACCCCTAGGTATATATCTAAGAGAACTGAAAAAAAACTTAAACATGCATACATGTGTCCATGTCCGTAACAGCAATGTTTATAATAATAAAAAAGTAGGGAAAACCCCAAATACCTGTCAATGTTGCTGCTGCTGCTAAGTCGCTTCAGTCATGTCCTGTCAATGAATGGATGGCTAAATTAAATATGGTATATCCATATGATAGAATATTACTCAGACATGGCGAGGAATGAACTATTAGTACATGTTACAGCATGAATAAACCTTGGATCAGCTGATTTTTACTGATAATGCTTGAAGTTTGCGTTCCACTATATTTTATAGTCATATACAGTACACATAATATTGTGAATACATAATGTTATTAATAAGTACTAAGATAAATATTAAACATAGAATACTTTGCTTTTTTTTTTAACTTTCTATTTTTTTTACCATACCTCGTGTCATACTGTATCTTATTAATAGTTCCCCCAACCAGGGACCACAATGGCTTTACCAAAGAACATATCCTTTTATCTCTGAAAGTTAATATTTCAAATGATTGTATTATAAATTATTATCTCTCTTTTCTAGGATTTCCTGAGATGACAACTGTCAAACAGCGTTATCGTCTACTTGGAAATAGTCTCAATGTGCATGTTGTAGCTAAACTAATCAAAATCCTATGTGACTAATTATTTAAATAACTCTGAAGGAGGGTCACAGTTTTCTATCATATCTAGATAGTAATTTTGAAGTTCTTTTTTGAATTCATTTTGACAAAATTTGACTAAATTATCTTTCTCTTTAATAAGAAGTTTGGATTTGTCAGGAAAATGCCATTTTGTTTCCTTAAATTTATATTACTGTGTTTTGTAAGGTGAAACTTATTGTTATGCTTCAGGAGAATATATTTTCATATGAAAGTAGTAAATATATATGTTAAATACTCCCTTTATAATATTATGGTATAGACAAGTTTAGAAACATTAGAATTTTAGTGTCTACATGAATATCTTATAAAGTATTATAAAATAGTATATAAACTTGAGATACTATATGTTTGTGTATGTTACTTAAAGTTGCTTTCACTTCAGTTGCTCAGTCATCTCTGACTCTTTGCAACCCCATGGACTGTAGCACTCCAGGCTTCCCTGTCCATCACCAACTCGCGGAGCTTGCTCAGACTCATGTCCGTTGAGTTGGTGATGCCATCCAACCATCTCATCCTTTGTTGTCCCCTTCTCCTCCCACCTTCAATCTTTTCCAGCATCAGGGTCTTTTCTAGTGAGTTTTCACATCAGGTGGCCAAAGTATTGGAGTTTCAGTTTCAGCATCAGTCCTTCCAATGTGTATTCAGGACTGATTTCCTTTAGGATTGACTGGTTGGATCTCCTTGCAGTCCAAGGGACTCTTAAGAGTCTTCTCTAACACCACAGTTCAAAAGCATCAATTCTTCGGCGCTCAGCTTTCTTTATAGTCCAACTCTCACATCCATATGTGACTACTGGAAAAACCATAGCTTTGACTAGATGGACCTTTATTGGCAAAGTAATGTCTCTGCATTTTAATATGCTGTCTAGTTGATTGTAGCATTTCTTCCAAGGAGTAAGCGTCTTTTAATTTCGTGGCTGCAGCCACCATCTGCAGTGATTTTGGAGCCCAAGAAAATAAAGTTTGTCACTGTTTCCATTGTTTCCCTGTCAATTTGCCATGAAGTAATGGGACCGGATGCCATGATCTTAGTTTTCTGAATGTTGAGTTTTAAGCTACATTTTTCACTCTCCTCTTTCACTTTCATCAAGAGGCTCTTTAATTCTTCGTTGCTTGCTTTAAGAATCTATCATTTTACTTTAAGATGATTCATCCTATTTCTAAAATGATGATTCTAGCCTGTTTAAAATATTGAATAATTTTACTTAATTTCAATTTTTTAAACATTATTTTATATAAACAAATGTGTACAATATTTTAGAATAAATTATCATCACTCACCTTTTGCAACAGTCTGAAGAAAATGTCAGAAATAATAATCCTAAACTATTGATTACCTTTCCATCAGTATGCCATACTGACGAAAAATTTAGGTACACATTATCTAATTATCTTTAATTCTGCTTCCTTCTGAAAGACAAAATTCACCGTCCCTTTAATGGCAACCCACTCCAGTATTCTTTCCTGGAGAATCCCATGGACAGAGGAGCCTGGTGGGCTACAGTCCACGGTATCACAGAGTCGGACACAACTGAGCGACTTCACTTGCACCTTTAGTTTGCTATTTTCAGAGCTTGCTTTTGCCTTTTATGTGCATTTTACCACAATTAAAAAAGGCATAACTTTTAACTCCCTCTGTCTCTCCCTTTCCATTCTTGGGTTTAGGGCTCTAATCCGTCTAAATCTTGCATCATAAATTCTGTGATTTTGATTTTAGTAATAAAAGCAAGTGACTGGTAGAAGAGAAATGAAAAGAAATAAGACGAGATGTTTATTCTTAAAAAAAACAATCATCCGGATGTGTAAAAATTGAAACTCTCTGTATTACTGATGGGCATGTAAAGTAGTGCAGGCTCTATAGAGGGTGAAATTCCTTTAAAAAAATTAAACATAGAATTACCCATATAAGAAAGCTCTTCCACTTATAGGTTTATACCCAAAAGAATTGAAAGCTGGCACTCAAATATTTGTATGCCAGTGTTCATTGCAGCCTTATTCATGATATTCAGCTACACACAGGAAGGAAATTCTGATACATTACATCATGGATGAACCTTGAAGACATTATATTCAGTGAAATAAAGCAGACACAAAAGGACAAAGTCTGTATAATTTTACTTGTATGAGGTACGTACAAGAATCAAGTTCACAGAGATGTCTTTATCAGGACTCAGGGGACCAGAGAAATGGGTGTTAGTGTTTAATGGATGTGGAGGCTCTGGGGAGGTGAGAGTGTTCTGGAGATGGAGAATGGTACAACAGTATGAATGCATGACAGTATGAACGTACTTAATGCCACTGACTTGCATACTTGAGAATTGTTTAAATGGCAAATTTTATGTGCATTTTCCCACTCCAGCGTTCAAGCCTGGAGAATTCCATGGACTATAGTCCACCAGGTTGCAAAGAGCCGGACACAACTGAGTGACTTTCACTTTCATGTGCATTTTGCTACAGTTAAAATAGGCATTCTCCATAACTAGTTTTTTAGAGGACTCATAGATAAATATGGGTCTAAGGGAACTGTAGGCCAGTGCATGTTTATGTCAACTGTCACTGTCTACATTCTGTTTAAAGATAAAGCTTAGTACCAGTCTCATAAACAACAGTATACATATCTGAAACCACTTTGGCACACTTTCACTAGGCTTTGGTCACTGATGAAAAGATCCTTACCAATAGGAAGGTTCAGAGTTTACTGTGATTATGCTGTAATTGTAGTGTCCTTTGCCCCATTGTGCAATGGTGCACAGTCTGTGTTAAGTTACAGTGCACCCAGGTATAAACACATAAAGGCTCTGTGCAGACTTGTGCTTACAAACTAGGAGGTAAAACATAGCTTTGTGAAAAAATATTGACATACATCCATAGGCAGATGGTGACTTTTGCCTTTAAGTTAGAACTGAAAGTACAGTGGCATGCACAAAACTCATAAAAATTGAAAGTGCTAGTCTCTCAGTCAAGTTCAACTTGACTCTGTCCATGGAATTTTTCAGGCAGGAACACTGGAGTGGGTAGCCATTCCCTTCTCCAGGGGATCTTCCCAACCCCAGGGATCAAACCCAGGTCTTCTGCGTTGCAGACAGATTCTTTACAGTCTGAGCCACTGGTGAGTATCATTATTTACTAGTATCTATTTACTAGACTATCATTTAATTAGCATATACACATGCATAATTTAGAATTTGTCATTTTATTGAATGCCCACTATATGTTATTGATAATAAATATGCATAAAACTTGCCTTGGAAATTCTGATATTCAGACTTAGTGTAAACTTCCTCAATATTTTGGAAAATATAGGCTCTCCTTTTAAAAAGAACTATATGTAATTAAATCTCTGCCATTTCTAACAGGAAATGGATTTTTTGTTCTCCACTTTACATCATGCATTCTCTTTTAAATGACTATTTATTACCTGCCTCAAATTTTTAGTAAGTTCTCCACACTCAAATATAATGCATGGGATAAATAAATCAATATAAACAGAATGAATCATATTGGAAAGTGATTTTGAAGAGGAGTTGGGTAGTCATAGGAGAAGGAGCTTGAGAATCCCTGCTGGCAGACAGTGGAGCCGGATGATGGCTGGTACTGAGGGATCGGCTGACCCTTTTTGGTTCAGAAGCCCCTGGACATTGTGCTCTGGCATTAAATCAGACCTGCACAGCAGGCACTGCCTTGCGCCTAAGAGTGAGAGAATGCCTCTGACCACCAGCCAGTTTACTTTCCCCTCACAAGACAGAGCCTTTTAAAGAGACAAAACCAGGAGTTGAAATTGTGGAAGCTGAGAGACTACCTCTCACTTCTTTTTTTTTTTTTTTTGAGATACTGGATAGGATTCCTTACCCTAAAATCACAGTCTGTCTTTTGTTCCAACCTCAAACTAGTTGGAGTCAGCAGTTATTAAATCGGAGGCTTTGAGGGTAGAGGAATGACGCTAAAGACAAATGAAACTGGTTTGATTCTAGCTCTAACAATCCAGAATAAAGTAGTGGCTGCCGTTCGTTCGAGCCAACCTCAACCATGTACTAAAGGATGCCTTCTGCAAGCCAGCTGCTTCCTCTGCCTGCAAACTAAAGTGGGTCTGGTTTCTTTTTTGTTTGTTGGTTTTGATAACTTTATCATTTAAAATAAAAAATTAGAATTAACAGCTTCCCAGATAAGCCAAGATAACACAATAAGAATCTATCTTTAAGCCCGTATTTACAGCAAAAGGATATTTTCCTGAGTTAGTTATGTTATTGAAAAGAAGGGTAACTTTTCATAATTTTGTGTTCAGCTTAAATCTATGATTATTTGAGGCCACCAATTGCAAACTATCTTACTATTAGCTTTGACCCTTCAGCTTTCAACAGTTAGTTCTCTTACAGCCTGTGATTGAACTAGTTATATAGTTTATCAAAACAGCCTTTGAACCTCCTTGTACTGAAATCTCTTCTCAGCTTCTGATGTCAAAATGTGCTGCATACACCTTTCAATTACCTTCTTAGCATGCATCTTTTTTGACCTACCTCTATTCCAACTATCTCTTTCTCCTTTCATTATACTCACCAGGATGCCTACTTACGCCTATAATGTTTCACTTGGCAAAGTTTCTTTGCCTGTTTTATTAAAGAACAGTAAAAAACCTACCTTCTTCAACTTTAAATTATACTGGTCACTCTTTCTGCACCATTTTTCCTCTCCTGTTATTATTTTACCTTGCTACTAAAAGTTTAAACTTCGTGTTTTGTTTTTTTTTTAAATCCATTTTTCTAACCTACCTCCTTGACTTCTAAGGATATTTTATACTAAGATACTTATATTCTTCAAAATCTTACACAGCCTTGACTCAAACTATTTTGTCCTGATTTTTGGGTTTATTCCTTTTTAAATGTATTTGTTCAACAAATATGAACACATGCAAATAACTTTTTTTGGCTTCTTATTTCTCATGTTCTCAAATAAATTTGTTATATATTTACTGTAGGTTCTGAGTCTTACTTTCAGTTATATCCAACACTTATAACTCTCCCTCAGCTATACCATATTTGATTCTTATTGCTTCCAAAATTTTATTTTTCTACAAATCTGAATTTAGACAGAAATGTACACACACCCAAAGAAGGATAGAAAGTTACTTTTCTCATAGAACTCTTCTTTGTAGCCCTAAAATGTTCTCATTTATTTGCTTGTACATACTATGATTTCATTGTTTACTTCAAGTATTTGCTCTGTATTTTATTTTGTTTGTGTATTTGTTCATATCAGGGCAGATTTAAATTGTAACAGTCTAAATATGGAGCATGTTTATATAGCAAAGTCAGCTCTATAATTGGATGAGATCACCTGAAGAGTCTAAAGAGAGGAAAGAGGTTTGGAGCTGAACTTGTATCTGTTTCCGAAGATACAGTCTTCAGATCTCCCTACCCAGCACTGTCCAAGTCATTTTTTGCAAGAGATCTCACCCTTTCACCTTTTTTGTCCATAACACCCAAAAAATATAATTTTTACTGAAATAGTTGCTATTTTGTTTACTTAGCTAGTTAGGAAATGAACACAAGTACAGTTAATTTTACACACACATGAAAGGATTGAAAATACCTAATGGAATGTGATACTTGTGAAATACATGTAAGCTGAGTTTGTTGTTTGAGAGCTCATCCTATGGATGAATAGACAATAAGCTGGATGGTTGGCTATGATTTGAATTGGTTTAAAATGAAAAAATATTCCATGATTTAGAGAATGTAAACTTCCAGGAATATGAGGATTTAATTTTCTTTTACTGTTGCCTTCCCAGTGACTCTGACAGTACCTGGCACAACTCAGTAAAAATTTGTAAATGAGTGAATATAGTCACCATTCTGGATTGATACAGAAGATGCCTAAGGCTATCATACTGTGGAATTTAAAGTGTCTTTAAGTCACTTTAATTTGTGTTACTGCTACTTCCTCTATTAACAGAGGAATAGCCAAGAAAGGAATACTCCTTTGGAATACATGATTTAAAAAATAATTCTAGGGTAGAACTTGTGCTTTTGGCCTTTGGGGAAGTTGTGCAGATATAAATTTTTTAAAATACTGTATTCTGAGTTGTCTATAAAGGAGGAAGACTCATCCCTCCTTGTTCTTCCACACTAAGTACGATTATCAATTTTCTATGTATATGATTATGAAATAATGCAAGAGACATCAGAAAGAAAACTCTGAAAGGTGTAAAGAAGAAAATAAACCAGCTAAGTACTCTCCAAACTGGAGGGGGAACATAGCTACAGGATGTCTTACCACCTCCCAACAGAAGAAGGTAACTCAGTCTTGGTGTTTCCTGACCACCACGCTAGCAACATACAGAAGCCCAGGATGGAACAGGAGTCCTGCCAACACCACCAGGTGAGTCTGATAGAAACTTCAAGGGCAGCGTATAGGGGTCCCCACTGGCAAGTTCCAGGGGAAACACTTTTCCTGCCAGGCCTGAGATTCCTTTCACTTTCTTAGAGAAGTGGGAAGCCAGAGGACACTGCAAGGGGCCTCCAACCATAGAAATGTCTAACCCTGAAGTTTTCATCACCATGGGCAGGAGACTATCTCCCCCTAACCTAGAGGTACCAGGTGACTCATTTTGGGGAAAACCTCTTCCCCCTAAAGTAGCACCATTGAAAAGCCACTATGAGCACCAGACACATCAAATAAACACTGCAGAGGCTCTGAAACTTAAACTGCCACTGGAATCATAGACCAAAAGGTAGGCCAGGACCTGCATGCTAAACATACTGACTGTTTGCTAAAATAAAAAGATTAAAATAGGACCCATAGTCTTCTAACAGATGAAACACTCAGGATACAATATAAAATCACCTCTCATACCAAGAACCAAGGAAATCGCAAGTAAGACAGCCAACTGCTGACACCTTCAAAATGAATCAGATGTTGGAATTAGCTGACAAAGATTTTAAAACAACCATTATAAAAATGCCTTAACAAGTATTTGCAAATTCTTTTGAAACAAAAAATAGGCTCAACCAGGAAATAGCAAAAAGTTCTTTTAGCAAAAGAACCAGTATGGTATGTGCATTTTTGTCTCAATTTTTTAAAAAAAGGCAATTATATAACTGAAAAATACAATAAGCCAGCTCATTCTATCAGTGAATAGAATCTGAACTTGAAAGTAGGTCAATAGAATTACTTATCTGAAAAAGAAAAGAAAGATTGGGGAAAAATGAGACTCAGTGACCTGTGGAATAGTAATAAAAGAGCCAACATTCATGTATTTAGAGTCCAAGAAGTAGAAGAGAAAAAAAGAATGAGCTGAATGAATATGCAAAGAAATAGTGGATGAAAACATCTCAAATTTAGCAAAAGATAAATATGTGGGTTCAAGAAGCTGAGTGGACTCCAAATAGGATAGGCTGAAAGAAATCCATGCAAAGACAGTTTATAATTGAACGTGTAAAAACTAAAAACAAAAAGCAGAGAGAAGGGGCACATTACTATAGCAGAACACAATTTGAATGACAGCAGGTTTCTCTTCAGAAACTATGGGGGCTAGCAGGAGGTGGCATAACATTTTTCAAGTGCTGAAAGAAAAAACTGTTAATTGAAAGTTTCAGTGTTCAAACTAGCCTGCAGGGATAAGGGGAAACAGTGATATTCTCAAATGAAGCAAAACTAAAAGTGTTTGTTGCTAGCAGACCTACTCATTAAGAATAGCTATTGGATGGTCTTCAAACAAATGAAATTATAAAAGACATTTTAGAGCATCAGGGAGGAACAAAGAATAATGGAAAGAGCAGAATTATGAATACTTACAGTAAACTGTTTTACCCTCATTAGTTTTATAAATCACATTTGGTGATTGAAACAAAAATTATAATACCATCTAATGCTCAAGATGATTTTTAAAAGTGGAGAAATTCAAGAAGTGAGATTTCATTTCACTTAAAGTGGTAAAGTTCTGACATCAATGGACTGTGGTGAGTCATGTATGTATATTATTATACCCAGAGCAACCACTGCAAAAACTTTGCAAAGAAATCACTCAAAGAAATGCACACAAATAAATCAAGATGGAATCCTAAGAAATCCACAGGAAGTCAAGAAAAGATTAACAGAGGAATGAGAAGCAGAGGAAACAAGCAGAAAACAAGTGATTAAATGGCACACAAGCTCTATCAGATCAATAACTGTCTTAAATATAGTTGGTCAAAATATAGTAATTAAATTGCAGATATTGATATAGTGGATTAAAAAGCATCATTTAATTATATACTTTGATAAGAAACCCACTGCAAATTAAACAATTTAATTAGGTTGAAAGTAAAAGGATGGTGAAAACAGGACCCACAATGGGAATGTGCTTGATAATACAATTCAAAAGAACAGCAGGTTATAGGAATGAAAATATTAAAACAGTGAAACTGTAAGCATATTAAATGTGCTGCAGTAAAACAATGCTGAAATATATGATTGTGAAACCAATATTATGCAATGAGTAGCCTCTTTGTCAAAGTTTGGCTATTCCTCAAAATGATGTGTTATCATATGACCCAAGTATGCTCCAAAGCATATTCCAAAGATAATTGAAAACATACATCTACACACAGACTTTTACATGAATGTCCATAGCAGTATAATTCATGGAAACCAAAAAGTGGAAACAGCAATTGTATTCAACTGATGAATGAATTTTTTTAAATGTGTATATGAATACAATAGATTGAGACATAAAAAAGGATCAAGCACTGATAACATGCTTACAACATAAATGAATCTTGAAAATATTATGCTAAGTGAAAGAAGCCAGACTTTGAATATTGCATTCAATGTAGTATATTACTTTTATAATTAAAATATTCTTTCTATGAACAAAACTAATGGATGTGATGGAATTCCAGTTGAGCTATTTCAATTCCTAAAAGATGGTGCTGTGAAAGCTCTGCACTCGATATGCCAGCAAACTTGGAAAACTAAACAGTGGCCACAGGACTGGAAAAGGTCAGTTTTCATTCCAATCCCAAAGAGAGGCAGTGCCAAAGAATACTCAAACTACCACACAATTGCACTCATCTCACATGCTAGCAAAGTAATGCTCAAAATTCTCCAAGCCAGGCTTCAACAGCACATGAACCATGAACTTCCAGATGTTCAAGTTGGATTTAGAAAAGGCAGAGGAACCAGGGATCAAATTGCCAATATCCATTGGATCATAGAAAAAGCAAGAGAGTTCCAGGGAAACATCTGCTTCATTGACTACACCAAAGCCTTTGAGTGGATCACAACAAACTGTGGAAAATTCTTAAAAGAGATGGGAATACCAGACCACCTAACCTGCCTCTTGAGAAATCTGTATGCAGGTCAAGAGGCAACAGTTAGAACTGACATCGAACAACAAACTGGTTTCAGATTGGGAATGGAGTATGTCAAGGCTTTATAATGTCACCCTGCTTATTAACTTACATGCAGAGTACATCATATGAAATGCCAAGCAGGATGAAGCACAAGCTGGAATGAAGATAGCTGGGAGAAATAATAACCTCAGATATGCAGGTGACACCACCCTTATGGCAGAAAGTGAAGAACTAAAAAGCCTCTTGATGAAAGTGAAAGAGGAGAATGAAAAAGTTGGCTTAAAACTCAGCATTCATAAAACCAAGATCATGGCATCTGGTTCCATCATTTCATGGCAAATAGATGAGGAAACAATGGAAACAGTGAGAGACTTTATTTTGGGGGGCTCCAAAATCACTGTGAATGGTGATTGCAGCCATGAAATTAAAAGATGCTTGCTCCTTGGAAGAAAATCTATGATCAACCTAGACAGCATATTAAAATGCAGAGATATTACTTTGCCAACAAAAGTACATCTAGTCAAAGCTATAATTTTTTCAGTAGTCATGTATGGATGTGAGAGTTGAACCATAAAGAAGGCTGAGCGATGAAGAATTGATGCTTTTGAGTTTTGGTGTTGGAGAAGAGTCTTGGGAGTCCCTTGGACTGCAAGGAGATCCAAGCAGTCCATCCTAAAGGAAATCAGTCCTGAATATTCATTGGAAGGACTGATGCTGAAGCTGAAGCTCCAATACTTTGGCTACCTGATGTGAAGAACTGACTCATTGGAAGAGACCCTGATGCTGGGAAAAATTGAAGGCAGGAGGAGAAGGGGATGACAGAGGATGAGATAGTTGGGTAGCATCACTGACTTGATGGACATGAGTTTGAACAAGCTCAGGGAGTTGGTGATGGACAGTGAAGCCTGGTGTGCTGCAGTCCATGGGGTCGCAAAGAATCGGACAAGACTGAGTGACTGAATTGAAACTGAACTGATTGTTTCTTATGAAACCAATACTCTGATCCCCATCTCTACCATAGGTAATCTAGCTTTATACCTGATGGCAGACAATACCATCACCTCCCCAGACTTTTTTCCTCCAGGGCAAAGCTGTATCTTCCCCAATTCTGCCTCTTCAGCTCCTCTCTCAGTTGCTGACAAATAATCAGTACTTAATAAATAATTGTCCAATTAATCTTGATTTATATATGAATATACTGAGCATTATAGAAAAATCATTATATCTTTCATGATGAGGAATTGCTGGAATAATTCTGTCAATCTAAATAAGAATAGCACATTAGATATTATAAAAAATGTATTTAATACCCAAATTATGTATAACTCTAGCCATTTATTTTATTATTGTTGTTATTTAATTTTTGATTACACCAACCAGCAGGTCCCTGATCAGGGATCAAACCTCTGTCCCCTGCATTGGAAGCACTTAACCACTGGACCACCAGCGAAGTCCTTTAATTTTATTTTTATAAGTGAGTGTTTATGCCTCCTCTGAAAACAGTCTAGGAATTGTTCAAAAACCTGATTCAGCAATATTTCTGAAATATAGCCCAAAATACTGTTTTAAAAAAAGAAAATACAAAGAGACAAAGGCTTTGGTGTTTATAGATCTTAAAATAAAGACAGTGAGAGAGTGGGATGTGAGGCCACCTTATCCTTCTTCCTGCCCTGATGACAGCACCCTATATCTTCCCACAGATCTGTATGGCATTTCAATTAACACACCCCCTGGGAATGATGGCCCTTTGTGAGGCATCAGCCTTGTTAAAACACTCCTCCCATCATCAATCACATCCATGAAGCAAAGCCTCCCCTCACCAGATAAAGATGCCTCTGTGCACTGCTTGTTTGTATCTCTCCAATTAAAAGTACAAGAGGCAGAGTTCTGTAGCTGCCAAGTATCCTTAAATTCTTCCTACCCTCTTCCCCACAGCATACTGCTTCCCCAATGTGCTCTGTTGCTCTCCCCCTCTCATCAAACACAAAATACTGTTATAAAAGTGCAGGCATGCTCAGTTGCTTCAGTCGTGTCCAACTCTTTTTGAGGCTATGGACTGTAGCCCACCAGGCTCCTCTATACATGGCACTTTCCAGGCAAAAATACTGGAGTGGGTTGCTCTGCCCTCCTCTAGGGGATTTTCTCAATCCAGGGACTGAACCCAGATCTCATTTATACCTGCATGGGCAGGCAGGCTCTTTACCACTAGTGCTACCTGGGAAGGCCCTATAAAAATACACTTCCCCCTTTTCAAAAGATTAGAGTAGCAATTATTTACCACCTGCATTGCGACAGTCACTCACATGACATGTTAATACAATCTGGCACTTTCTCTGATTACAGTATGAAAGGTGTCTAAATCTTTCACTTCAGTGGCTTTTTCAGAGAGTTTTGGGAATCACCATGTAGAAAACTTATTTTGTTCTGTATAGGTTGCCTTGGAAGGGGATGTCAGGAGGGTTTCCCCATGGTCCTCATCGAAGATAAGCTCCACTGCACAATTTCACACCTTCAGAGAATCAAGCTCAGATGAATACAGCAGAAGTGCTGAAGTCCTGTGTCCAGAGCAGTGGGAGGTGGAGACAACTGTGTTGTGTTTTCCCACTGGCTTTTGGAGCCATTAATTCCAGCACTGTATGTTTTCTCTGCTGTGTGTCCTATCCTTAACAGTCCAAGTCTCACAATGGCACAAGACTCCGCAGTGCATATTTTATGTTTTTTAGAACATGTGACGTTAGTTTTTGTTAATATACAGCCCCTATGTGTATGTATCTGTATATGTGCATTAGCACCCTCGGTTCCTTACGTGAAGCTCTGTTACAGGTCTCCCTCTGGATACGAATTTCCTGGTTACATCTTCTTTCTTTATTGAAGGATGATTGTAGTTACAATAATATGAAACAAAAAAAGCAAAAGTTTCTTCCAAAATCTCAGTAATCAGTAATAAAAACTACCTCTTCAGGAAAATCTCTGCCAAACCTGAATTATTCAAATGGTAATGATTAACTCATCATTCTTTAAAAAAAAAAAAAAAAAAAATTTTTTTTTTTTTCATTCTGCTCAAGGATAATTGCAATCACTGTAGTAATGAGCATGGAGAACAAATGTCTGGCATTCAGAAAGGTCAGTTCGTTGCAGCAGTGAATTTGGTAATTTCCTGGGAGGTAATGCATTTTCCATGAAATGAGCAAATGAATAGTTTTAAACTTGCATCAGTTTCATAATTATTTTATGTAATCTTTCATGGAAAATGAAATAGGCAATTGGAACAATAGTAAATTGTTCAGACCATTTGCTGAACATCACAAAAACTGGCTTATGTAAACGTACCTTTCAAGCAATGTGAGTTACCTGAAAAAGAGAGAATTAAGTGTCATAAAGTTTGAGACAGATCATTATATTCACAAATGTTTCCATTAATGACTGAAGACAGATTAATTCTGCAGTGTTCTGTTTTAAACTGATATTAAAATGGAAAGGAACCAAAGAAAAGCACCAAAGCCAGGTTGAAGCTATGAAATGAGCGGGGAGCTGGAGTACAGAGTATGAGACTCTTGCCCATCTTCCTCCCAAGCACCTTTTTCTTTTAACCATCTCTCTCTATTCTTGTGACTTCTACATTCATCCAGGCCTCCAGGTAAGTTCAGCTGGCCTGCCAGAAATATACATAAGGATTGTTTCACTCAAGATACAAGAGCAGCTCCCTATTAAATAAAAAAGATTAAATCACAATTCTTCAAACTGCCACTTAAGGCCCTTAATCAATGCCCCCACCTTTACCCAACCACCTGTCCCTAAAATGACCCTCCTTGGTTTATAGAACCACTGTATCTACAGTCTGCCCAGACTGGGTTTAGGGCCTCTTTTTCAGTTGGGTTAATGCTGTTTTCCTAAAAGCATACTAGTATGTTATTCTATGTTGTCTCACCCTTCTTTATAACATTGCTTTATTACAGTGGTCTAGATTTATACATATGTCTTTATTGCAAGCCAGAGAAAGTCACGACCTCTGCTTTGAATTTCCCTCATTATTGAGGCTGTCATGTTTGCAATAAATGCGTATTAAAACTATAAAACAATGAAATTAAGATGAAACTAATAGGAATGAAAAATAAATCAATATATAAAATAACTTATAAGAATTATATTAATATAGAATTGAGCTGCTTTCCAAGCATTTGGAAAAAAGATGGAAAACAAGGGACTAAAGAAAATCTGCACACTAAGCAGTAAAATTTCCAGTGACCTTTCCTTACCCAGGTAGAAAACTGGAGTTTTTTTTTTTCTGAAGGAATTATATGTCCCTGGGGGAAAAATATCTTCAAAAATTGACATTTGGTATTCCACAATGAAATTGTCAGCTTGCCATTCAACCACCCCATGATAAAGTCTACTAGTTACGAACACTGACCATCACACAAAGCTTATCATCCACTCTTTAATGTCCTATTTTAAGTTAAAATGAGTGCAAAAAGACCAATAAGTATTTGAGGAAAGCCTCTGAGATGAAATCGATATAAACAAGCAAATAGAAAAAGAACTTAGAGAAATCAAGACTATGCAGTAAGCAGAGGAAAACTTCAAGTAGCAGCTGTTTTTAGAGTAATAGAAGATGTTACAACACCAAAGAAGAATGACAACGTTTTTGAAATTAAAAATATAAGGCAAAAAAAATTTTTAAAACTCAATATTTTAAAAGATAAATAGCAAAGAATTTCTCAG
Source organism: Odocoileus virginianus (assembly GCF_023699985.2). NCBI lineage: Eukaryota > Metazoa > Chordata > Mammalia > Artiodactyla > Cervidae > Odocoileus > Odocoileus virginianus. The sequence goes on along the minus strand of NC_069682.1, from coordinate 28,843,785 downwards.
AAAGTAGAACAAAAGAAGATAAAGAAATAGAAAACAGAAAAGGAAGTTATGGAAAGTTAGAAGATAAACCTAAGAAAAAATAGAGATAGAGATACACTTGTGCAGACCATGTGCCTCTCTTCTGTGAAGGTGCCTTCACTCCCTGGGTCAGGAAGGGAGGGAGATTTTACAAATCTGCTTTGTAAAATGCAGATTTAGATTCAGTAGATCTGAGGCTGAACTGAAGATTTTTGCATTTCTGACATGCTCCTGAATTTGACAATAAGGAGTTCATGATCTGAGCCAGTCAGCTCCCAGTCTTGCTTTTGCTGACTATATAAAGCTCCATCTTTGGCTGCAAAGAATATAATCAATCTGATTTTGGTATTGACCATCTGGTGATGTCCGTAGAGTCTTTTCTTGTGTTTTTGGAAGAGGGTGTTTCTTATGACCAGTGCATTCTCTTGGAAAAACTCTGTTAGCCTTTGGCCTGCTTCATTTTGTACTCCAAGGTCAAATTTGCCTGTTACTCCAGGTATCTCTTGACTACCTATTTTTGCATTCTAGTCGCCTATGATGAAAAGGACATCTTTTGGGGGTTTTAGTTCTTGACAGTCTTGTAGGTCTTCATAGAACCATTTAACTTCAGCTTCTTCAGCATTAGTGGTTGGGGCATAGACTTGAATTACTGTGATATTGAATGGTTTGCCTTGGGAATGAACAGAGATCATTCTGTCATTTTTGAGATTACATCCAAGTACTGCATTTCAGACTCTTTTGTTAACTGAGGGCTACTCCATTTTTTCTAAGGGATTCTTGCCCACAGTAGTAGATATAACAATCATCTGAGTTAAATTCATCCATTACAGTCCATTTTAGTTCACCGATTCCTAAAATGTTGATGTTCACTCTTGCTATCTCCTGTTTGACCACTTCCAATTTACCTTGATTCACAGACCTGGCATTCCAGGTTCCTATGCAATATTGCTCTTTACAGCATCGGACTTTACTTCCATCACCAGTCACATCCACAACTGGGTGTTGTTTTCACTTTGGCTCTGTCTCTTCATTCTTTCTGGAGTTATTTCTTCCACTCTTCTCCAGTAGCATATTGGGCACCTACCAACCTTGGGAGTTCATCTTTCAGTGTCCTATCTTTTTGCCTTTTCATACTGTTCATGGGGTTCTCAAGGCAAGAATACTGAAGTGGTTTGCCACTGCCTTATCCAGTGGACCACATTTTGTCATAATGCTCCACCATGACCCATCCATCTTGGGTGGCCCTTACACGGCATGGCTCATAGTTTCATTGAGTTAGACAAGACTGTGGTCCATGTGATCAGCTTGATTAGTTTTCTGTGATTGTGGTTTTCATTCTGTCTGTCCTCTGATGGATAAGGATAAGAGGCTTGTGGAAGCTTCCTGATGGGAGAGACTGACTGAGGGGGAAACTGGGTCTTGCTCTGGTGAGCAAGGCCATGCTCAGTAAATCTTTAATCCAGTTTTCTGTTGATGGGCTGGGCTGTGTTTCCTCCCTGTTGTTTGACCTGAGGCCAAACTATGGTGGAGGTAATGAAGATAAAGGCGACCTCCTTCAAAGGTCCCATGCATGCACTGCTGTGCATGCTCAGTGCCCCTGACTCTGAAGCAGGCCACCACCAACCCATGCCTCTGTCGGAGACTCCTGGACACTCTCGGGCAAGTCTGGGTCGTCTCTTGTGGGGTCACTGCTCCTTTCTCCTGAGTCCTGGTGCACATAAGGTTTTGTTTGTGCTTTCCCAAGTGACTGTTTCCCCAATCCTGTGTAAGTTCTGGCAACCCTATGGTGGGGTTAATGGCAGCCTCCTCTAAGAGGGCTTATGTCATACCCAGGTCTGCTGTTCCCAGAGAGCCCCTGGCCCTGTGGCAGGCCACTGCTGACCTGTACCTCTGCAGGAGATACTGAAACATTCAAAGGCAGGTCTGACTTAGTCTTTGTGGGGTCTCCTGGTGCACACAAGATTTTGTTTAAGCCCTCCACCCATCTCTGGCAGGTATGGGTTTGATTCTAAATATGATTTTGCCCTGGCTACCATCTTGTTGGGGCTTATTCTTTGCCGTTGGACATGTGGCATTTGTTTTTTTTGGAATCCACATTCTCCTATCGACAGTTGTTCAGCAGCAAGTTGTAATTTTGGAGTACTCACAGGAGAAGAAGAGCACACATCCTTCACTCCACTATCTTGTTTAGGGGAAGGTGGTCTTAAATTGAAGAAAGTAGGGAAAACCACTAGACCATTCAGGTATGACCTAAATCAAATCCCTTATGACTATACAGTGGAAGTGACAAACAGATTCAAGGGATTAGATCTGATACACAGAGTGCCTGAAGAACTATGGACGGAGGTTCCTGACATTGTATAGGAGACAGGGATCAAGACCATACCCAAGGGAAAGAAATGCAAAAAGGAAAAATGTTTGTCTGAGAGGTATTATAAATAGCTGAGAAAAGAAGAGAAGCAAAAGGCAAAGGAGAAAAGGAAATATATACCCATTTGAATGCAGAGTTCCAAAGAATAGCAAGGAGAGGTAAGAAAGCCTTCCTCAGTGATCAATGCAAAGAAATAGAAGAAAACAATAGAATGGGAAAGACTAGAGATTTCTTCAAGAAAATTAGAGATATCAAGGGAACATTACAAACAAAGCTAGCGGAAGTGATGGAATTCCAGTTGAGCTATTTCAATTCCTAAAAGATGATGCTGTGAAAGTTCTGCATGCAATATGCCAGCAAATTTGGAGAACTCAACCATGGCCACAGGACTGGAAAAGGTCAGTATTCATTCCAATCCCAAAGAAAGGCAATGCCAAAGACTGTTCAAACTACTGTGCAGTTGCAGTCATCTCACACGCTAGCAAAGTAATGCTCAAAATTCTCCAACCCAGGCTTCAATAGTACTTGAACTGTGAACTTCCAGATGTTCAAACTGGTTTTAGAAAAGGCAGAGGAACCAGAGATCAAATTGCCAATATCTGTTGGATCATGAAAAAAGCAAGAGAGTTCCAGAAAAACATCTAGTTTTGCTTTATAGACTATGCCAAAGCCTTTGACTGTGTGGTTCACAACAAACTGTGGAAAATTCTTCAAGATATGGGAATACCAGACCACCTGACCTGCCTCTTGAGAAATCTGTATGCAGGTCAAGAAGCAACAGTTCGAACTGGACATGGTCAACAGACTGGTTCCAAATCTGGAAAGGAGTATGTCAAGGCTGTAATTTGTCACCCTGCTTATTTAACTTTATATGCAGAGTACATCATGTGAAATGCTGGGCTGGATGAAGCATAAGCTGGAATCAAGTTTGCCAGAAGACATATCAATAAGCTCAGATATACAAATGACACAACCCTTATGGCAGAAAGCAAAGAAGAACTAAAGAGCCTCTTGATGAAAGTGAAAGAGAAGAGTGAAAAAGTTGGCTTAAAACTCAGCATTCAGAAAACCAAGATCATGGCCTCTGGTCCCATCACTTCATGGCATATAGATGGGGAAACAATGGAAACAGTGAGAAACTTTATTTTAGGGGCTCCAAAATCACTGCAGATTGTGACTGCAGCCAGGAAATTAAAAGACGCTTGCTCCTTGGAAGAAAAGCTATGATCAACTTAGACAGTATATTAAATAACAGACATTATTTTGCCAACAAAGGTCCATCTAGTCAAAGCTATGGTTTCTCCAGTAGTCATTTGTGGATGTGAGAGTTGAATTCTAAAGTAAACTGAGTACTGAAGAATTGATGCTTTGAACTGTGGTGATGGAGAAGACTCTTGAGAGTCCCTTGGGCTGTAAGGAGATCCAACCAGTCAATCCTAGAGGCAATCAGTCCTGAATATACATTGGAAAGACTGATGCTGAAGCTGAAACTCCAATACTTTGGCCACCTGATGCAAAGAACTGACTCACCAGAAAAGACCTTGATGCTGGAAAAGATTGAAGGTGGGAGGAGAAGGGGATGACAGGATGAGATGGTTGGATGGCATCACTGACTCAATGTACGTGAGTTTCAGTAAGCTCTGGTAGTTGGTGATGGACAGGGACGCCTGGTGTGCTGCAGTCATGGGGTCGCAAAGAGTCGGACATGACTGGACTGAGCGACTGAACTGAACTGACAAGCTCCTGGATAAAGTCTGTGCTGGGTCCATTGACCACACTTTTGAGTAGCAAGATTGTAGTCTCAGCCATCTCTGAATCTTCGCTACAGCCACCACTGATGACTAAACCATTTGTAGAGTATGGCTGTGTGGCAGCAGGGCAGGGCAGGGCAGGGCAGGGGGAAGGGGCATCTATTCCTCAGATCTCTGTGCATCTAAATCTGAGCTCATCTTTTCTCCAAAACCTCCTTCCCCTGATTATTAAAATTGGTTCCTGACACCTCTGTCCTGACAATTTCTCAAGCAAGAAACCTGAGCATCACTTCCCTTTTCTCGCTTAACTGCCCCAACATGTATTTTTTTTGTAGATCCTGTTTCCTAAATACCTCTCTCACTGTCTCCTGCTCTCTCTGTCAGTACTTCTACCAAGGCCTCCCCAGGTCACACCTTAGCTGTACCACAACTTCCTCAGTGACTCTGGGAATTAGACTTGACTCTGCAGGTCTGTTTATAAAATGCCAACATGACCCCCTGTCTAAAATACCCTCATAATTCTCCATTATTAAAGAATAAAGTAGGATCTAAACTCATTAAAATGACATTTCATGGTCCTTCTTGATCTGACTTCCTTTCCACTTAAAAATGCATTTGCATTGTAACCATACTTAGTTGTTCTGTAACTGAAAAACTTTAGATGTGCCCTTTTTTTTTCTGTCTAAAACTCCCAGTCCCACTGCTTTGTCTGGAAAACTCCTATATGTTCTGTAAGACTCATCTGGCTCTTGGGAAGCCTGCATTGCCCTTCCCTGGCAGTTAATTTGGTTAATTCTGTTCTCTGTTGTTTTTGTTGTTGTGTTTTTGTTTTGATCCTTATCAGCTTTGGGCTTCCCTGGTGGCTCAGGTGGTAAAGAATCTGTCTGCAATGCGAGAGACCCGGGTTCGATCCCTGGGTTGGGAAGATCCCCTGGAGAAGGGAATAGCAACCCACTCCAGTATTCTGGCCTGGAGAATTCCACGGACTGTGTAACCCATAGGGTCACAAAGAGTCAGCCACTACTGAGCGACTTTTACTTTTACTTATCAGCTTTATGATTACAGTGATGCCTCTCAGCCAGCACTTACCCTTGAGTGAAATTCTAATATACTGGGCTTTACTTTCGTGTACAGTTTTGATGACTATAGAATTTTCCTCTGTGAATTGAGTTATTCATGAATTTCATTAGTGTGTTGTGTTGGGGATTACTAAAAACACTGGGGACTTGGGTATTCAGATAGAAAAAGGAAGTGAAGTGGATGGTGCACGAGAAGCAAAGGTTGTACTAAGATGTTTTGGAAAGGGTAAAGGAAGAAAGGAGAAGATAATTCTGATTCTTTTTTGTAAGGAAGGAAAGAGAAGAACAGAAGGAACTGAAAATTCTGTAAGAATTGCTGAGCAGCTGGGAGGAGAGAGACGTTGGAAGGTGACATCCTGGGACAGGATTGGGAGCACAAGTCAGTAGGTCACAAATCATTGATTAGTAACACTGCACTTGGAGATGGAGGAATGGGAACAACCCTAAGTCCATGTACCATGTGTGACGTCTGCAGCAAAGCAAAACACATTGACATTCACCTTGCTGCAGATGCCAAAAGCTGGAAACCAAGAACACAGCAGACCTCGTGACAAACTTAAGATGTGTAAAAGTGATGGATGTTATTAGTGTCCTGAATGCGAAAAAGTGTCTTATGGCTTTCTTAGGTGTCCTCTCACACACTCCTCCCCAGCATAGAGCAGCTCCCAGAGCAAACCCTCTCCTTCCTCTGTTTCCTCAGCTCCGGCTCGGGGAAGAGTTTGTTCCCTTTGGGTTGCCTGCTCTTGGAGACTCTTGGATTCCAGTCTAACGTTGGCTCCACTTGCCCATGTGGAGTGCTTCCTTGCTTCCTGGCACCACTTCGCCTGGTTCTCAGACATCAGTTTACTTTGGCCTTGCATCCCCAGCTGCAGTTCAGCTATCCCCCACTTCACTCAAAGTCCTCCATGCGTGTCCATGTTCTGAAATCCTCTCCTGTAGAAGGGGAGATGAGGCACCCCCAATTTTCCTTGTGCCGAAGCTTTTTAAATTGCCTGTGGATTCTTACATCATTCCCTGCTTTAAGAAACCCAAGTTCAAGTGGTGCAAGAGGAAGGAGAATTGTTATATTTATTTACATGATAATCACAGTTTGTAGTTAGTGGACATTTATATGCCAGAGACCAGGTGTGCTAAACATTTTGTACACTTTCAGTGCTGTTATTATTATCTTTTTGCTAATGAAGAAAGGGTCATGTGCTCAGACAGTGATGGAGCTGCATTTAAACCCAGATGAATGAACTTCCATGCCCATGTTCTTACCCTGAGCCCAGTGAGTTTCCCTAGAGTTGACTTTGGAGAGAAAAATCTGCAATGTATCCCATCTTGCATTCCTGTCATTTTGTAGAATGGCTAATACAGAAAGGGCATGTGAAGGATCTTTGTGGAATGCATTCTGATTTAGGGAGGAAATGGGAGCTTTGCCAGTCATGAAAGACAGGATTTCAGGTTTATACAGCATTTACTCTGAGAAAGGGAGACAGGAGATTATTCACCTTTTAAGTCTAAAGGTCATGGATTCGACAGCTATTTTATTTTTATTGAAGAAATTCCAAATAAGGCAGGCCAAAAGAATGAATGATAATGCTGTGGGAACAGCGATTGATTTTTATATTGTTTCCACTGAGTCATCATGTGCAGACTGTCTGACTTATCTATTGATCTCAGCTAGAGTTGAGCAGGTGAGCTGGATATAAAATTCCCTAAGTCATCCAAAGTCAGTCAGACCTTGAAAGAATGTTTCTTTTCTTTCTAGCATGAGGGACAATTGAGAATTGGATGACTAGACTCAGAGTAGAGAAATTATCTTGACTTTGTTTTAGTAAGCACATTAGTAAAACAGGAAAATTCTGTTAAAAAAAAACGAAGTTCTTTTTGAAATATGCTGGAGACGTCTTTTATTGTTCTAAAAGATAGGCTGTACGCAGTGACCTTTAAGAAAATAGAATCATGAAAATAGTTATGTTCTGTTCAAAGTTCAGAGTTAGAATGGTCGTTTGTGTTGGAATATTCTAACACATCCTATCTTATCTTGTTCTTAAAGTTTGACAACTATTTCATAGTCAAGATTTTCCCCCACCCCTACACCAAATTGTTAAGCTTTTAAACACACTTCGAACTAATTTAACTTAAAAAAAATGTATTCAACTTGAAATACCATTGTTGTATGACACCCATTTCTTAAATAACAAAAGAACAAAGAATGCATCATTTGACCTCCAGTATCACCTAAAGAAAGTATCAACTTGCCAGCTATTTTTGCTGTTTTTGTTCTTTTGATTGAATAGAACAGGTGTAAGACAGTATTCCATCTCTCCATAATATCAAGCTGCAGAGCTTATTTAAAGGAGTAATTTTTAAGTTCAGTGGCATTGCATACATTGCATACATTCACACTGTTGTGCAACCATCACCACTATCTGTCTCCAGATAGTGGAGACAGAACTTTTTTTCCTCTTTCCAAAGTGAAACTCTGTATCCTTTAAACAATATCTCACCATTCTCCCTACCCTCAGCCCTAGAAATCACCACTCTACTTTCTGTCTCTATGAATCTTACTACTTTAGGTTCTTCATATGAATGGAATCATACCGTATTTGTTCTCTTGTAACTAGCTTATTTCACTTAGCATAACGTCTTCAAGATTCATCCACATTGTAGCATGTCAGAATTTCCTTCATTTTAAGGAAGAATAATATTCCATTATATATATATTGTAACACATTCTGTTTTCCATTCAGATCTGTCAGTGAACACTTGGATGGACATTTGACTTGCTTCCATGTTTTGGCTGTTGTAAGTAATGCAGCTATTAACACAGTTGTACAAATATCTCTTTGAGTCCCTGTTTTCAATTATTATAGCCAGAAGTAGAATTGCTAGATCATCATTCTAGGGCTTCCCAGGTGGTGTTAGTGGTAAATCTGCCTACCAATGCAGGAGAAAAAAGAGACTCGGGCTCAATCCCTGGGTTGCGAAGATCCCCTGGAGATGGGCATGGCAACCCACTCCAATATTCTTGCCTGGAGAGAAGCCTGGCAGGCTACAGTTCATAGTGTTGCGAAGAGTCAGACGTGACTGAAGTGACTTAGTACACATGCATGGTCATTCTATGTTTAATTTTTTGAGGAACTGTCATACTGTTTTATAGTGACTACATCATTTTACATTCTCACCAGCAGTACACCAGGGTTCTAATTTTTTCACATTCTCGCCTAATAGTTGTTATTTTCCACCTTTGTGTGACAGTAGCCATCTTATGAGTGTGAAATATTATCTCACTATGGTTTTGATTTGTATTCCCCTAGTGGAGAAGGCAACGGAACCCCACTCCAGTACTCTTGCCTGGAAAATCCCATGGATGGAGTAGCCTGGTTGGCCGCAGTTCATGGGGTCGCTAAGAGTCGGACACAACTGAATGACTTCGCTTTCACTTTTCACTTTCATGCATTGGAGAAGGAAATAGCAACCCACTCCAGTGTTCTTGCCTGGAGAATCCCAGGGACGGGGGAGCCTGGTGGGCTGCCGTCTATGGGGTCGCACAGAGTCAGACGGCTGCCGTCTATGGGGTCGCACAGAGTCAGACGCGACTTAAGCGACTTAGCAGCAGCAGCAGTGATAAATGACACTGAGCCATCTTTTCACATGCTGTTTGGCCATTTGTGTATCTTTTCAGAAGAAATGTTGATTTTCTTTGCCCATTGCTTAATAGGGCTACTTATTTTGTGCTGTTAAGTTGTGGGATTCTCTGTATTCTGCATACTAACCTCTTAATCATATGTATGATTTGCAAAGTTTTCACATTTTTAAGTTGCCTTTTCATGATCGATAGTTTTAATTGGAGAAGGAAATGGCAACCCACTCCAGTATTCTTGCCTGGAAAATCCCATGGACTGAGGATCCTGGTAGACTACAGTCCATGGGGTCGCAAAGAGTCAGACATGACTGAGCGACTTCAGTTCAGTATCTTTTAATATATAAAAGTTTTTCATTTTGAAATAGTCCCACTTACCTATTTTTTTTTCTCTTTTTTTGTTTCTACTTTTGGTATCATATCCAAGAAATCATTGTGGAATCCAAAATCATGAAGATTTTCCCCTATGTTTTTTCCTAAGAATTTTATGGTTTTAGCTCTTATATTTAGGTAGGTATTTGACTCATTTTGTGTTTTTTTTTTTTTTTTTCTATATTATCTAAAGTCTGGGTCCAACTTCATTCTTTTCCTTGTGGATATCCAACAGTTCCCAATAGCATTTGTTGAAAGTCAGTTACTTCTTAAGCAAGGAGTGTTTTAGTGGATGTTTCCAAAGCCATTTGCTACTGTTTCAAAGGTCAAATAGGTAATGATTAAGTTGTGCATCACTTAGAGGTAGATTTTGACCTCTCACAAGTTGAAGAGTATTGAAGATCTAAGATCATTTACATCCCTCAGGAAGAAAAAAATAACATAGGCTTCCAGGGCAAAGAAGAAAGGACTGAAAAGTGTAGGACAATCCACAGGTCAAAGTATACCTGCCAGGCTTGGTTCTCTGGACTCCCACACTCCGCTGGGAGAGCGGCCTCCCTCCTTCCTGACGACCCAGGAGGCTGGTGAGGAACATGTCCTCACTTTTTCTTGGGAGTCTGGTTATTTTATTGATGTTTGCTGCATCACACAGTGAAGATGGAGGACTTGCGCTGCAGAGACAAAAAAGAAATATTGACCTCCAACAGTAAGTACACACATGGATCATTTCTGCTGATGGACTTGGGTGGCTCCTCATCAGTTTTCACAAATAACCAGATAAGCGAAGGTATAATTTTTCTAAAGAAAAAAGGTGATATTAAAAACAAGTAGGGAAAAACAGTTGGACTGATATATGGATGTACCTTTTTATACACAAACACTTCATTTATCACTTGGCAAATTAGGCAAGTATGCAGTTACTAGGAGGCATGTCCAGGAAATTTGCAAAGAAAGAAATGACAAGTGAGCAGGGAGAATTCAGCTGAGATGACCACAAAGCAAGGGTGTATGCAGTCCCTAGCTATTGAGTGAGAAACTTTGTTCTCTAGACTTAAAAAACTGCATGTGATAATTACTGATGCATTCTCTGGCTTGGATTATGTAGGCCTCGAATGACTGCAGAGAGGGGAAACTTGGTGTTTCTTACTGGATCAGCTCAAAACATTGAATTTAGAACTGGATCCCTGGGGAGAATTAAATTAAATGATGAAGATGTCGGCGAGTGTTTCCATCAGGTAATACACTGGAAACATACTGAAGTAGTTTTGTTTATTCATACTGAAAAGGCCTATGTTAATCTGTACTTTCTTGAGCACAGGGAACATGATTGAGGTAAAACAACTCTGTGTAGGGTGTCCCTGGGGTGAATGTTGGGTATGGGACATAGCACTAGCAGCAAGTGGCTCACTGTGTGGACTTACGTACTCCAGCCCAGAGGAGGTGCAGAGGGTGATGCTGGGGCTTCTTCACAAGGGGACCACAGAAAGGTGTAGATGTGATCAGTTTATTTTTGCCACAGAACAGAATTGGCCAGTTATCCTCTCTCCTGCCTTACTGAACGTTTTCAGAGCTCATCGTTTGTTACGTCACACAGGTCTATCAGTCATCATGTTAGGAGCTAGCATTTAGAGCTCATTATGAACTCTGCGCTGTGCTCAGCACTTTATGTGTATTATCTCCTCTAACCCTCATGGCTGCCTATGAGTTCGGCTTTATCGCTACCGCATCTGTAAGGGAGATAGAGGAACCCTCCCTACAGCATCTCAGCAATGTATCCAAGGACATACATTAAATGGCTGAGCCAAGATTTAAAACCCAAATGGTCTCCTTCCAAGTCAGGCCTCTTAAAAAGTATTCTAAACTATTATTATGGGAAAAAAATGCAAACAGAAAATTCCTTGATACCTTATTACTGAAAGGGTAAATGGAATTATGCCATGGCTATTTTAGTCTGATGTTTATTATACATGGCATTGTTCTGTGTTTTTTTTTTAAATAATAATGACAAGGTCTTAGGGCTTGAAATAGAATACTACCCAAATTTAAAGATTTTATTTTTATAGACATAATTTTTTCACTAACATTCTCTTCCTCCTTCTCTTCTCCCTTTGTTTTCTTCTCCTTTTTTAAAAAAAATCAGATCCAGAAAAACAAAGATGATATTACAAACTTAAAAAGAAGTATAGTCGGTCTACCTCAAAATATTTCTAATCAAATCCATCAGCTTGATTCCAAGGTAAGTCTGACATCCATATCCTTGGGACAAATGGGTTCTCCTTAATACAACTTTGTAAGTAATCATTTTGCAGAAGATATACCAATTTTGTATCCTCCTTAAAAATGTAGTGTTATAATTATGGACTTTTTTGTTAAATGACCCAGCCCTAATGGAGGAGTTAGAGGTGTGATGAGCAGAGGTTGAAAATCCTGTGACAAGAGCTTGTGGCTTAAGTTGGCTCTGCTCACGTTCTGATAGCCACCTCCTTATTGATGAGGTGGATGGGTCACTGTCGCTCAGGAAAATTCCCAGGGTCACCATATACAGACACTCAATGAATCAGCTTATCATTGTGTTATACTTCTTTTTAAAAAAAAAAAAAATCCATGCAATGGAAGAGAGAAGGAAGGAAGGGAAGCCTGGAGGGGAGAGAAAAGAGGAGGGGGGAGGCAATTAGACAAGGAGCAAACAGATTAAGTGAAGGTACTAGGGTAAATAGGTAACAGAGTAACATGGCACAGGATGTGCCTTTGAACCAGCTAATGGATGTTTTCTCTTCCCCACTGCTAGCTTGTGGATCTTGAGAGAAAATTCCAAAGCTTACAGCAGGTAAGTCCTAAAACTACTAGATAGCCAACATCTTTCACTGAAAATACACTAGAATCACTGATGGAGCTGGTGTTTTTTTTTTTTTAATTTCATTTCTTTATTTGTTTTGGCTGTGCTGGGTCTTCGTTGCTGCATGGGCTTTTCTCTAGTTGCAGGGAGCTGGGGTTACTCTCTGGTTGTGGTGTGCAGACTGCTCACTTTGATGGCTTCTCTTGTTGCAGAGCTAGAGCTCTAGGGTGTGAGGGCTTCAGACGTCATGGCACATGGGCTTAGCTGCCCATGTACCATGGCATGTGGCGTGTGGCGTGTGGGAGTCTTCCCAGACCAGGGGTCAAATCTGTGTGTCCTGCATTGGCAGGCAGATCCTCTACCACTGAGCCACCAGGGAAGTCCAGATAGAACCGGAATCCTTAAGGTGGATGGATGATCAATATCAAGGGCTTTGCTCTTCCCATAATTTAATTCTTCTCACAATCAAAACCAGTTTTCTTATTGGCATGTAGTTGATTTACAGTGTTGTTAGTTTCTGCTGTACAGCAAGGTGAATCAGTTGTATGTGTGTATATATATACTCTTTTTTAGATTCTTTTCCCATTTAGGCCATTGCGGAGTATTAAGTGGAGTTCTCTGTGCTGTACAGTAGGTCTTCATTAGCTATCTATTTTATGTATATTAATAGCAGTGTGTATATGTCAGTCCCAATCTCCCAATTATCCCTTCCCATCTTTCCCTCCTGGTAACCATAAGATTGTTTTCTTCATCTGTGAGTCTATTTCTGATTTGCAAGTAAGTTCATTTAATTCTCATCACATGTCATGATTCCGAGGACACATGAGGAAAGTGAGTCTCAGAGAGATGAAGCTCACTGAGCATGTGAAGTCCTCTGACTCTCAGTTCAGCTGTCCATGTGCTCTTCCTCTTTGGCTATCACTTTTTTAATCATGTAATGTCAGTGTAAGTGTGCTGGAGCTGGTCAGCTAGTGACCACCCAACTTGCTTATTCTGGCATCCAGGACTCAGTTTTCAAAACGCTCACATTTTCTCTAACATTAAACTTAGAGTCTAGGCTGTATCTCAGAATATTCCAGACCTTCTTAAAAGTATATCTGCTGGTGATTAAATTTGAACAATTTCTTAGAATAAACCATTCATAACTTAACTGCATGCTTATACACTAGTCCTTGTAATTTTAGACTTCTTATCCGTTTTGTAGGAAGCTGATATTTTTAAGACTTTCAAGGGCACCATAACCTTCCACACAGAGAAATGCATAGGAAGTCCCCATATTTTAATGAATAAAAGTAAGAGGATTCCAGGTTCAGAGTCCCTGCTCTCATATTCTTGATCTGTTTTTGATTATTCTTCAAATGTCCTCTATTCTGTTGTTTTAATTTTGGTGGACAAGTTTACATATTCCTTTTCCTGGCTTTGATAAGAAATGCTCTTTCTGCCTTTGTCTTTTTAGAGAGTAGTTGAATAAATGAAAATGAGCAAGACAAACACTAGTTCTCAGTCTCCTAGAGTGTTTATTCCTGCCAAAGGTCAAGAACTGGAGGCCATAGTCCAGTTAACTGGGACTGGCCTCCCTCTGCCCATCCCCCTCCCAGGAAGAGTTTTTAGTGACTCTGGAGTAGAAACGCCTCCATGCCTTTGGATGCCTGAAGTCCCATAGTTTCCAACTGACTTTCTCCTGACTGCTCACTGACTATTTACTTCTGGGTCCCCATGGGCTTCTGAGTTTTTAATCCCCAGACAATGTTGTCTTACATGCCAGAAAAACCTCTAATGAGTTTGTGGTTAATTTTCTTAACAGTGTCCTTTGATGAACAGGACTAATTGTGGTACTGGCACATAGACAGAAAAATGAAAGAAAACAGAGTCCAGAAGGAGACCCCCCCAAATGTATGGGCACCTGACTTATCACAAAGGTAGAGAGAGAATGGGCTTTGCTCCACATGGTGCTGAGTCAGCTTGCCATTCTCTGCTCTGTTTCATCTGCAAACAGAGGGAACAGACTTGATTTTCTCTCTGAGAAAATCAAATATTTCACCAAATATTTTTCAAAAATGTAAAGAATAATTTGCCCCATTTTAATTTTTAAAACTGAGAATTAGACTAATATTAGGTGAAATTAACGGGATAGCTGTCCTTGGATAATCACTTGTGCTCTCTAAAGACGTTTTCTCTGCCCCAAAGGCATTTCAAAACTTACAAGGTGGGAACTAGTAGCTGACCTAGGGTAGGATTCCCCAGGTTCCATAGCCAAAGGCAGATCTCTGTGTATGACTCTGGTCTGAAAGCAGTCATGTGAGCATGAGGCTGGAGGGTGTATTTAAGCCTCAGGCCACATTTCCCACAAAGGGTCTTGGAGTGAAAAGAGTTCAGTCATCTTAACCCAGGGGAGGAGTGTGGGGGCAGCAAAGATGATCATATTTCAAATGCTTATCTGGAGGTACCAAAGAGAAGAACAACAGCCAAAGAACCAGAATTTCCGTTTTATTTTCTTCGTACCATAGGAATTTCCATGTGATTCCCACACCCGCATCTTGTCACCATCACACGTTTGTCAGGAGAAGAGTGTTTTTTCAGAGAGCAGAGTGAGAACTCTTGCCCCTCACTTTTGCCTCACCAATCCGTGGTTAAATGCACATTAGTAGAGAAGGAATATGGATAGGGCTTGATAATAGTCAACACTTTTTGGTTTCTCACAAGAGAGTTGATAGGAAGAAGTATTTACATAATGGATTTAAAGTCTGGAGGAAGACCCCCTCCGCCTCCCCCCCCCCCCGCCCCCCCCCCCCGGCCCAATTGACCAGGAGTAAAATGTGGTTTGGTGTACACACCTGCTCTAAAATGTGGAAAGTATGACTGTCTCGCTGACCATCCTGTCTTTGTTCCAGACACTGGACAGAAAAGTTTGCAGCAGCAATCCCTGCCAGCATGGCGGAACCTGCCTCAACCTCCCTGATGCCTTTTTTTGTATGTGTCCCTCACAGTGGAAGGTGAGTCACCTAGTCTTTGGTTAAAAATTATGATGAGTCAACATCAGTGGTTTCCTAGGAATCCTCCAGACCTATTTAATTCTCTGTCCAAAGTTTCTAGGATTCTGTGGTCTCCTGAGTCAGAATAAATGACACCAGGTATGCCAAGATGCAAATTGTGGCCAGTATGATTCTGTCACCATTGAATCCTGAACCATCTTAAGTGGGGATTTGCTGGACTAGATGCTACGTGCTGTTCTGGCCAGCATGAATTTAAATTGCTCAGCATAACTAAATGAATCTTAATGTAGCCTGTGCATTTTCCTGTCCTTTTCTATTAATAATGAAAACATTCCTGACATGTGCATCCAGAAGAAATTAAGTGACTATTCTTAGGCAGAGCTCCACAGTAAAATGAAGAGTAGTCCACATAAGGATTCTTCTCCTGTGACTGGTATGATCTATGAAGAGCTCTTTGGCTCTGTTAGGCCATACCTAAGTTGTAGATGAAGGGTGACTGGAGATGAGTTTTAATTTTATCATATTTAGCTTGACCGAGGACTTCTTTACTGTCTGTTTGTAAATCTTTGAACATGCTGTGTGACTGTTGGCCCAGATGCTTTGTAACCTGTAGTTCCTGACTTTGTGCTTTATCTAAACGTAGGGTCCTCTGTGCTCTGTTGATGTTAATGAATGTGAGATCTACTCAGGGACACCCTTGGGCTGCCAGAATGGAGCCACATGTATAAACACAGCAGGGAGTTACAGGTAACTTTTTTCTTTCCTTTTTTTTTTTTTTAAACCAATAAACATTTATTTTTCATACTCACAGGTCTGCATGTAAGCCGTGGTGGCTCCACATCAGTTTGGTTTGGCCTGTGGATCTCTTTCTTATACCAGGGCTAGAGGTGCCCCAAGCTACTGGAGAAATATCCTTCTCAAGGCCAAGGTCAAAAGCCCCCAGAGAGTTGAACAGAAATGTATAAAATCTCCTAAAGCTATAGTTCCAAATTCGATGTCACTTTTGCCTGCTTGTTGTTGTTTAAATTAGGGTGTGTTTTTGAAGAACTAAGACATCCCCTGGTTAAGAGTATCCAAGGTTAAGTGCCTGTATTACCAGCAAAACTAACTGTTCTCTAGGGAAGTCACGCAGTATTTATCTAACATACACAGAGCTGTTTCCTTAGGTAGAGAAAACCTTGTGTGACCTCAACTCTCATCCCGTGAAGAAACCTGTTCTCTGAGGATCAGGAAGGAGGCCTCCATGGCTGGTGTAGAGTGAGGATGGCCCCGGGCAAGATAAGGCAGAGGGGTTAGCAGGAGTCAAAGCATCGAAGGGATAGCCATGGGAGCGCCTTATGTATAAGAGGGACGGCCTGCCCCCTCTCCCCTCCCCTGCCACCCCCTACATTCAGTAGCTGAGAAAGCTGATAGATACAGTCTGGACTTCTCCATTCAGGCACTGTGCAGTGTCCACCATAACCAGAGCAGGGTGAACCCAGGTTTTCTTCACATGGATACTCCTCATTGTCTCTCTTCAATTAGTCATCAGGCCCCTCACCACAGTCGTCTCCCTGCTGCCGTCCGCCATCTTTTCTTCTGATTGACTCTGTCACCGGGGTCATCCGCAGCATTCTCCTGCTCAAATCGGGCATCGCCCTCAGCAGGGAAACTTCCCTTCTCTTATAAAGCTGACTTGGGCATCACAGTGCCTCCATGTTCCCATCAAAATCTAGGAATATTGGTCTGTAAGGTGACACTGACTGATGTACTGTCTTGTTAAGTAATCAAGTCCAAAAAGTATGGCAGATCAATAACAAACTTTGGTTTCTGTAGTTCCTTAAAATCACTTAAAAAAAAAAACTCTAGACATTGTCTTTCCCCATATTTTGGTGGGTCTCCTATATTCTGTGATTATAAAGAGAGAAAGAAATGGGTTCTGTTGTGATAGAATCTCTGTGTTTTATCTCACTAGAATCAAGAGCAGCTATTCACTCTCTTCCAATATCCCTGCTGTCCTATTCTTCAGTTCCCTTGTAACAACACATTCTGTCCTTCCCAGCAAAAAAGAGTGCAGGAATTTTGTTTTTGACCTTGTCATTTATTAGCACACTATATTCTTAAAAAGCAACCACAGTCTTTCTCTTTTTCAGTTGTTCCTTCTTTTAATATGATCTTAAAAGTTTTTCCTCATTGCAAACTTAACTCATTCTGGCTTTTGGTGGATATGTCCTTCACTTTCAATATCCTGCACATTGTACGTCTCTGATGTCAATGAAGTATTGCGTTATTAAAGAGCTTTTTGCTCTCCAAATTTTGTTTCTCCTTTAAAAGAACCCCCTGATCCTGTTTTGATAAATATTCAAACTTGGATCCAGAATGCAAGTCTAATCTTTCAGTACCTTGAAAGCATTATCTCCTGATTTCTATTTATGGGCATTTATCAATGAAAACTGCTGCTTGGTGATAACACTAGCAAATGACTTCTAGTATGGATCCTTCCCATGTTCCTGACATCGAGGAATGTCCTGGAGATTAGTTCTCACTCTCTCTCCCTTTATCATCCCTGTCTTCTGGAGTCTTGCAAGCCAGCAAAATAACAAACGTGCAGCAAGGAGGAAAGATCCATAGATCAAGACAAAATTGTTTTTCCTTCCAGGACAAATTTGCCCTTTTACCCCTGCAAAATGGCAATGAAATGAAAGGTTTAAAAAAAATATTTTTTGTTGTTTGTTTTCTTGACATGGTATGTGGCATCTTAGTATCCCAACCAGGGGTCAAACCCATCCTCCCTACAGTGGAAGCATGAAGGCTTAACCACTGGATTGCCAGGGAAGTCATGAAAAGAAAATTTTTAACACAATTATTTCCTGCATGTCAGAGGATAATTTTTCCAGATAGAAATGAGAAGAAAGGAGGGAGGAAGGGAGGGGGGGAGAGAGAGAGTGTGTGCACACGAGCAAGCGAGTGAGCAAGAGAGAGAATAATTTTATTTGTTGAGAGTTGCCTAAATGACAAATTAAACTTGATAGAGGAGTACTGAATTATTCTCTGTTGCACCATCCTATCAGAGAGAACCGAAGGACTGATTGTGTTGACTCTGGAAATGATTTGGGTTTCTAGTTTCTGCCCGTCACAGGTTCCCTGGAGGACATTAGAGAGCACAGTGTTTAATCTGGTTTCTTCTTGCTGTGGGCATAGTGTCTGAAGCCTCAGGAATTCCAGCTGATTATCTCTGACCTGAATACTCTCATTCAGGCATATGATGAAGACTTTTTGAAGGAATAAAAGAAATATGAGTGTAAGATTAAAAGGTTGTTTTGTGGAATCTATGTGGAGTGAAACAGAGCCCTTCCATACTTTCTGTTAAAGTATCTTTCGTAAAAGTTACTTTCTGTTAAAGTTACTTTCGTAACTTTCCATGCGAGTTCTGTTAATTATGGGAGGTTAAGTCCTTGTTAATCAGCAGCTTCCTTGAGGTGAGAAACTCCTTCAGGAAACTTCTGTAAACAGTTGCTGAAGGCAGACTTGAGCCCTTGTTGAATAATCTGCAGTGGGCAGTTTGCTCTGGATTTGCAGCCTCCTTCAGCCTCTAACTCTTGGAATCCATTACTTGTGGGAGACAAAGGAGTCTTTATTTAAAGGGATTAATAACTTTTATTGGTAAAGACCTTTGAAAGATAAAGCGCTGTGCAAATACTAGTTCACTGAAAGCCCCATTTCATAGAAAAATTTCTGATAAAAATTCTCTTATTTTTTTAAACTTTTGATTTTATATTGGAGTATAGCTAATTAACAATGTTGTGATAGTTTCAGGTGGACAGCAAAGGGACTCAGACATTTACATTTACTCGGCCATGTACATGTATCCATTCTCCCCTAAACTAAAAATTGATTTTTGGAGTCATGAGAATATAGCAAGGACAACCACTGTCTGTTTCCTCCAACTCCTGGGGCTCCCAATCTTTTTCCAAGTGCTCAGGCAGCTAACCAATAATATTTTGCCACTGTTCAATATGTTTTTACCTCTTTATTCTGAAGAATTGATTCTTATTGTTTCCCGATGACTGTGGGTTTAAAACAGCCCATGGGACCACATTTGCCTGCATGGATGGTGCATGTTATATACTTTCAGCTCAGATCTAGAAGGCTTTATAGAAAAAAAGAAGTTAAGTTTTTGTTTGCTTTTTCTCCAGGAACACAATGGTGATTATCATATTTTATTTTACTTATTTTCATTTTTATCACTAGTGGGTTTTAAAATAGAGCTTAAATGATGAGAATCATCTGGTTTTAGCTCAGATGGAATGGAGTTAGGTATTAAGCATATGACCTCTTTTAGTTAGTCAGTTATATTAATATTGAACCATGGACTCTAATGCAAGTTAAACTATGACCATGGAAGCATATGTGACCTCGTCTCAATGGCCAAATGTACTTGCAGTGTTTTTCAAGACAGAACCCCCCCCCCCCCACCTTTTTTTTTCCCTACTGGAACCCAATCAGTAATAGAAAATCATTACAAAAGTTACTTCTTCAAGAGGGCATAAAATTCACTACCCTGTTTCTTTAAGGGCATATCTAGACACCTTGAGAATTTATTAATACATTTTTCATGTAAACACTGTTGTGTTAAAAGATATATAAAAAGGGAAAGTATTCAACTAACTCTCCCTTTCAGAAGGTGGGAATGTGATGTGGAAAAACAGTAGTAGGAGTAACACTCACGTAGCTGTAAATTTATCTTCTGCCAATTACTAATCCTGTGCCTTGGGCAGTTTGAACCTTGCCAGTAAAATGGGATTAAAAATGCTTGCCTTTAAGATCATAGTGAGGAAATTGCTAGTGTATCTGGCTTTCTTCTTCCTTTCAGCTTTCCACTTCTCACCTTGCTGTTGTTGAGTCACTAAATTGTGTCCGACTCTATAAGCTGTGTCTGACTCTTTGCAACCCCATGGACTACAGCACACCAGGCTTTCCTGTCCTTCACTGTCTCCTGAAGTTTGCTCAGATTCCTGTTCATTGAGTCAGGGATGCTATCTAACCATTTCATCTTCTGTTGCTCCATCACCCCTTCTCCTCTTGCCCTCAGTCTTTCCCAGCATCAGGGTCTTTGACAATGAGTTGGCTGTTCGCATCAGGTGGCCAAAGTGTAGGAGCTTCTTACCTTATCTAAACTTAACTGAGAGAAGTATACTTGTAGCTGTTCAGGGAAGCCTGTAGGATTAAAATTTACTCCTCTCTGAATGACAATAGCAAGGGAGAAGGAAGAGAGAGAGAGAAAGAGGGAAGATTTAACTGCAGATCCTTGAACCAAAATCTCTGCTCAAATCTCTAGTCCTTTTCCAATAGTAAAGCATTTAGTGATAAGATAAACACAATTTCCTGAGCACTTCCTTCAGGAAAATGCCTTTAGACCCCAAGGTGAAAATAGTGCTCATAGCTTGACGCTATTAATTTACAAGAAAGGGAGGCAGAGGGAGTTATTATTACATTGTCTCAGGTGAAGAGTTAACAGGTAGCATCAAGATTTAAACCGAGGCAGTCCTGTCCCGTGGGGTCTTGAATACCCAGACTTCTCATGCATCAGAGACTCAGAAAGCTAGTAATAGTTGGTTTAAAGATTTAAAAAAATTTTTTTTGGTGAGTCAAGATGCTGGTAAAATAAACTTTTAGCAAGGAAGCCACCAGGATCAAATCCTCACATATGTGAAGAAATGGTCTAAGTCCTATCACCTCCAAGAGTCTAATTAAATTCTCAGAATGCTCTGTATAAGGATGGGAGAGTGAATGAGGAAAGGGAAGAGAATATGAGAGGGGAAGTATGGAAAATGAGAAGAAGATAAATAGCTATGGATAAGGAATGAGTAATTGAATTCCTTTTTAAGTTTAATCATGTATTGCTATTAATCTCTGACCTTGTCTTAATGAGAAAGGCAACCTTGGAATGTTCAGAAATGTTATTTATTAATGGAACAGCTTTTACTCAATTATATATTGATGTTGTGAGTTGCAGGGCTTCCCAGGGGGTGCTATTGATAAAGAACCCGCCTGCCAATGCAGGAGATATAAGAGACATGGGTTTGATCCCTGGGTTGGGAAGATCTCCTGGAGGAGGGCATGACAACCCACTCCAGTACTCTTTCCTCAAGAATCCCATGCACAGAGGAGCCTTGGCAGGCTATAGTCCATAGGGTCACAAAGAGTGGGACATAACTGAAGCAACTTAGCACGCACACATGTTGTGAATTGCATGGGATATACTTACAACAAAAAAGTACTTATCTGAAATCCAAATTTTAAGCTAGGCATCCTATATCTTTATTTGCTGGGTCTGGCAACCATACTTGGTTAGCCTGCATGGTATTCACCACACTCTTACTCTCTATTTCCAGCCACATTCATTGACCTCTTTCTTCCTTAAAACCTGCCCAAAGATGCCACTGAGCAGTTGTTTCTGGGGCGTCCATGCCTCACCAAGTTCTGTGCCCAGAGTGAGGCCCCTGTTGCTTCTCCAACAGCCAAACTCTCCTTTCCCTTGCTGCCAGTCACATGTTTGCTTTTACCAGTGGACATCAGCTGAGCTTTTTGTGCCCCAACGTGTATTTTTTAAAAATTAATTAATTAATGGCTGTGCTGGGTCTTCATTGCTGTGCTTTCTCTGGTTGCAATGAGTGGGGACTCCTCTCTAGTTGCAGTGCGAGGTCTTCTCATTACAGTGGCTTCTGTTGTTGCAGAGCACAGGCTCTAGGCACTCAGGCTCAAGTAGTTGTGGGGCACAGGCTTCGTTGCTCTGAGGCATGTGGGGTCTTCCCAGACCATGGCTCCAACCCCGCGTCCCCTGCATTGGCAGGCAGATTCTTAACACTGGGGAGAAATCCTCAACACATATCACTAAAAGAGCTTCTTTTCCTGGGAGAGTGACCCCTTTTCCAGAACACTCAGAAACTAGTTCACGGTCCATGGCCACACAGTTCCTCGTTCCTTGACTCTGACCCTTGGCCCTGGTGGTCAACGCGGTTCAAGTCAGGTAAACGGTGCCAACCAGACCTGGCTCTCACCCCGTCAGCTGTGCTCAGACATGTGTAAATGAGCTCTGTGACTTCTCTGCCTCTTCCCTTTTCCCCAGCTGCTGTCTCACACCATCCATATTCCCTCTGAAACTGCAGGGCAGATATAAAACTAACTTAGCAACTCTAAGATTGCAACAGGTTTAAGACACTTGTTCAGTCACTAAGTCGTGTATGACTCTTTGTGACCCCATGGACTGCAATATGCCAGGGTTCCCTGTCCTTCACTATCTCCTGGAGTTTGCTCAAACTCATGTCCATTGAGTCAGTGATGCCATCCAACCATCTCATTCTCTGTCACGCCTCTTTTCCTCCTGCCATCAGTCTTTCCTAGCATCAGGGTCTTTTGCAAAAGAGTCAGCTCTTTGCATCAGGTGGTCAAAGTATTGGAGCTTTATCTTCACCATCAGTCCTTCCAATGGATATTAAGGGTTGATCTCCTTTAGGATTGACTTGTTTGATCCCCTTACTGTTCAAGGGACTCTCAAGAGTCTTCTTTAGCACCACAGTTCAAAAGCATAAATTCTTCAGTGCTCAACTTTCTTTTTGGTTCAACTCTCATTTCTGTACATGAATACTGAAAAAACCATAGCTTTGACTATGTGGACATTTGTTGGCAAAGTGATGTCTCTGCTTTTTAACATGCTCTTGGTTTGTCATAGCTTTTGTTCCAAGGAGCAAGCCTTGCTTATTTTATTATTACTGAATTGAAATCTTAGAACAAAACAGCCAGGCTAGCTTAGGTGTTATGTAATAAATACATCTTGTGAGTGGCTATGAAAGAACTGTTACTAAGTTAACTTATCTCTTATGGAGAGAAGAAATGTGGCCTTTGCAATATGATTACAATCATCAAAGATTCTGAGATGTGGATATACCACTGCCCATGGGGTTATACAAACGTAGAGTATATTTGAGAATTTACCCATTCAATCAAGGTCACCTGTGCTTACTGGAGGAGCCAGCTGGGTGGCCGATGAATGGACCCGATGATCTCTACCATCCTGAATGAACTCTATCCCCCTTAGTTCATAGTTGTCTGACCTTTGACAGTGCTGTTTGACCTGATAGCAGAAGAATTTATAGAGGTAGTTGTGTCCTCTAATCTCATATTTGAGATGACAGCACATTTACTCAGTCTGCCACTTCAAGAGGAGCAGAGTGACTTTCTTCTAAGACTCCAGCCAGTAAATCTGGTTTTCTGGTTTATGATTCTGTGTGCATATCACTGACCTGCAATCAGAATTATTGATTTTTTTAACTGATGCTAAGAAACAGCTCCTGAGTTGTGCTTTGTGTGACCAACAGTTGTCTCTGCTCACCTGAGACCCACGGCCCCCAGTGTGCATCCAAATATGATGACTGTGAGGGGGGTTCCAAGGCACGCTGCGTCCACGGCATCTGCGAGGATCTGGTCCGAGTGAAGGCTGGAGAGGTGGGTCCCTTCCAGGGTGGGCCCCTCGGGGGTGGCGGGGGAGGCTGGTTATTAGTTCCTCGTTCTCTGTAGCTGTGTGTGTCCCCACAGGAACCTGTGGGGTGCAGAGGGGAGTCACGTCCTGCCCTTCAGCTGGGCTCAGATGAGGAAGGTGATGAGGGTTGTCCCAAGTAAGCAGAAAACAGGACCCAGAGGCTGATTTCATTAAATTACTCATATTTTTATTATTTGCCCATGACTCTCACTGTGAGACATGATCTTCTCTTGGCCTTATGAGTTTTAACAATGACAAGATATGGAAACACAAAAGTCCTGCCCTTGTTTGTGACATTCCGTTTTAAGGAGCCTGCATTTGTCCTGGCCCCTGAGCCCCTTTGAGCCCACTTCTCTAAGTATCCCTTGTGCTGACCTTGATTCCTGGCCCAGAAGGTCATCCAGCCCTGGCCCAATTGGCCCTCCTTGAGACCTTCAGTTATTTATTTTTAGTTGTTGTTGTTGTTTTTTCCCTGCTCATGTGATGGAAAAAGGTTCCCTTCCAGCCATAGTGGGAGGGTGGTGTGTGTGTGACCTTCAAAAAGGAAACAAACAGAATTGATTTTCCGAGGTCTGTGACTACATGGGTGTTTTTCCCTCTAAAAGCAGGCTGAGCTGATTTACTTTAATTATATTGACTTACAGCTCTTGATTGTTGTTGCTTTTTCCCAGGCATCTTTGGGGGCAAATTATAGGTTTCCCTTACTCTGAAATAAAGCCGTTTCTCTTTTTGCGTGGTCTGGTCTAAATGCTTAATCATGTGGGAAGAAAAAGAGAAGCCACTTGATTGGTCTCGTGGAAATGAACGTGAAAGGAGGAATTGGTTGCGGGCTCCGTGAGATTTTTCAAAGGCTGTTCTTGGTTGTTTGTTCTCTTGGTTGCCTGCTTTCACACCTTTGTTGCTCCTCCAGCCCGAGTACAGCTGCATCTGTGATGCTGGGTGGAAGGCCCCGTCGAACAGCACGGCCTGTACACTGGACATAGATGAGTGCAACCTCTGGCCTGCACCTTGCTCAGAACATGTGCAGTGTTTCAACACCCCAGGCTCCTTCTATTGTGGGGCCTGCTCCACAGGTACGTGGGTGTCCCCTCCTGGGCTCAGGTTCTAGGCTCCCCATGCCAGTCAAGCAAGATGGCAGGACCAATTTCCTTTCACTGCTGAGGGGTAAAGCTGTTTTCAGGATGCCTTCCAATCCAGTTTCATGTCCCATTTCACTAGATCCCACTCCAGACCATCTAACTGCTGCAGCAGTTTAATGAAACAAATGGTTGGCTTGTCCCAAAGAGTGGTAGAGTTAAATGGCAGGGCCAGGATTAGCTGTAGAGTTTGGGAGGTCAGTCATTTTATTGCTGTGGCAGTGACCTTGATTAGATTTGAGATCAAAAGACACATGCTCTGGTCCCACCTTTCATACAAGCCAGCTGTTTGTAAACCTGGGCAAATTGATCTCTGAGTGTGTTCACTAGTGTAGGGTAAGGGAGTTAGAGAAGGCGAGGTTCGGAAAAAGAACAAGACCAGCACTTTACAGGAACAGATCACCTTTAATGAGGCGAGAAGGGGCAGCAGTCAGATTAGTGAGCTGCTGCACTAACCCAAGAAAAGAGTAAGTATATCTAGGCATCTATGTGGAAATCTACTGTCTTAAGGGGGCCTGTTCTTCTCCAAGGTTGTTCAGAGTATTTATCTCTCAAACGGCTGGGGCAAGGAACTCTGGAGATCAGCCAGAGGCTGGGACGGGTTGGGAGCTGGGCATAATCAACCTTATCGTCCATTTTCTTTCTTCCAGTGAGAGAGTTCTTTGTTTTGCATAGAATGGTGGGAAGGACCCAGAGGGGAGTTTTAACTCCAGGCTATTTTGAGCTGGGTAACTTTCCTTCAACTAGAGTCTAGTAGTCCTCACCTGGGTGTGTCATCGGAAAACCCTATGCCTCTCTCCTCTTCTACCTTTTCCTTCATTTATACAGACACACAGACCAATATGCAGGTTTTAAAAAAAATTATTTCCCCAAACTGTGATCATAGCTCTGCATACATTTCTAAAATTTGATGTTTTCCATTAAAATATATATGGGAAAATCCTTCAATGTGTACACATATTATTAAAAATAGCTTTTAGCATCCATTGGTATAGATGATATTATATTTGGTATATTATATTCATAGTTTTATATTATATTCATAGTATATTCAGTATATGTCGCTGTGTACCATTGAGAGTTTTTTTTCCCATTAAACAATGCTGTAGTAGACTTACCTGTATCTTTATAAATGATAAATTGACAGTTTATCTGCTTTCAGATAAAACCTGATGACAATTTTATCATTGTAGAATAAGTTTTCAGAAGTGGAATTATTAGTCAAAAGTTATGTATTTTAAAATCTTTAATGAACGTGGCTAGGTCTGTTTCCAAATAGGTTTAACTAATCTAACTTCTGATTCTTAATAGCATATAAGACTACCTGAAGTGCCCACCTCTTTGCAGGAATTTGATTATATTTAAAGCAGCTTTTGCCGATCTGAAAGGTAGAATATATACCATTTTAACCTGTGTTTCTTTACATAGTTAAGCAGGTTTTTACGTGTTTTTAACTAACTTTTCAAACCTCCTGTTTTTCTAGGCTGGCAAGGAAATGGATACGTTTGCGAAGATATCAATGAATGTGAGATAAACAATGGCGGCTGTTCTCTGGCTCCTCTTGTGGAGTGTATAAACACAGCTGGATCTTACCGCTGTCATCCATGTCCGCCAGGTGCTACACCAAATTTCCTGATACCGTTACAGGCACAATGTGCATTTGAAAACAGGATCTTGTGTTCCATTGTAAATGTGACTTATGTCTAAGGAAGCAAGCTGAATAGTGCAAAAAGTTTGACTTCTGGATCCAGGATACATTAGTATGTGTTATAAGAAAGACAGAAAAGTTACTTTGTGTATCAATGGAAAATAATAAGCCTTTACTAACTGTGAGATGGCTTCTTGAAATAATGAAGAACTTGACAGGTTTTCTCTATGGATCACAGATGTATTGTTTCCACAGTTTATTAATATAGTGAATTCATGAGATGTTTTCCATATAAAGTTTACTAAATACCAGACCTAATGGTAGGCATTTTATACACGTGCATTTCCTTTCTCTTCCAGAAAGAAATCATGACTCCTATTTTGTAATCTAAATTGAGTTACTATCCAAGAAGTTCAGGGAGTTCTAAGGGGCAAATCGAAACCCTGTATGTTTTATTAACATTGAAACAGCAGTACTTTGGACTTTTTTTTTTTCCTTTGGACTTTTAAAATAATTCAGCTCAAAGCTTTGAAGTCACTGATTAAAAAATGTCACTTCCTTAGAGTCAGCACTTTCTGTCTCTCCATAGTTTTCATATGTATTTTACTTTTAATTTTTGTCATTAGAAACAACGCTGAACATTGTTTCCAAAATTAGGTTCCTAATTCTTGTTGTCCATTTTCTTAACTGTGTAATTTTATTTATGACATATTTTGTTTACATTTTCTGTTTTGATAATGGAAGATCTCTGGTTGGTCTGGGTCCTGATATTTGATTCTCAGATCAGGATTCTTCTTCTTGCATGTTGCTGACATTGTTTTTCACTTGCCTGCTCTTGCTGTACTCAGGGTATCAGGGCGATGGGAGAGTCTGCACGCTCATAGACCGCTGCTTGGTCAATAACGGAGGCTGCCACCCACAGGCATCATGCTCCTTGGCTCTAGGTAATGACTCACCTCTCCCTCTGGTTTGGGGTATTTTAGGATGACCTTCTAAAGCAAATCAACATTTTAAAATCAAAACCCTCTATTTTCAAAATTCTTACTTTGGTCTTCAAACCAAAAATCAATCCATGTTATAAAACTATACAATTGGATTTTTTGTGATCTGCTCTAGTTTTTGCAAGTATTTCCTAAGATAATTAAGCCAGCAGATAGATACATGACTGTATTCCAGCAGCAAGGAAAAGAGGAGAAAGGAAGAACATGTCAGTTGTCTCTAAGGACTCCCCTTTCTGGGCCTTTGGCCTGACTGAGTGAGATGGCTAAGTGTGGCTGCAAGGAAGGTTGGGAAATATATAGTCTTTATTCCAGGTGCCCACACCCTCAGTTAAAAGAAAGAGTTAAATAAAGAGTTCCCTACTAAGAAGGGAAAAAAATGGATCCAGGGCAAAATTCTTCCTGGTCTGCAGTGTTGCATAAAAGCTTCACCTGCGAAGGTGCATGTAAAAATATGCATGTAAAAATACATGCATATTACTAAACTTTTTTTTTCAAGAATAATTTATATGCTTATTAACAGTCTGTAGAAATATACATTTACCCCACACTTGACAATAATGGGTACTATAGTGAGTTTTCATTTTCATCAATTTCATAGGCAAAAATTTCCTTCTCATTATTTTAATTTTGACCGAGTCAAAAAACTTTGATTAGTACTAATTAAATAATGAAAAATTTCACATATTTACTAGCCATTTAATTTTTTTAAGGTCCTTTATTCATCTGCTGTCTTACTGACCTGTGAAATTTCATTTTGTACTATGAGGATATTATCTCATTATTTTATATTTTATATATATTTTTCTTGGCATGTGGTTTTTATTTTAATTTTATGGTAGTGTTTTCTATTTAGAAGTTTAAAATTTTTATGTGGTCAAAAAAGTAAATCTTTCATTTTAGCATTTCTTCTCTTAGAATTTGACCTTCCCTACCAAACTCTTTGAAAGTCAAGTATTGACACATGGTCCTTCTTACTTTCATTTATTTTTAATGTTAAAATCTTTGATCTTTTCAGGATTTATTTTTATCTATAGCATCAAATAGAAATCTAGCTTGATGTTTTTGTCCAAATAGGTGTCTCCAACTCCATTTATTGAATTATATATCATATCTCATGCTATTTCAAAATACTGCCTTTATTTTATTAACTTGTCATATATATGCACATGTCACATATATCTCACATATATATGAGAGAATATAAATGTGCATGTATGCACATATTAAATATATATGTATGACTACTTAAGTGTTTGCTAAATGATTAGCAGCCTACTGAAGTGGTTAGGAGGTGAATTCTAGAAGATTGCACTTTATTTTTCCGTTGGCTCCACCATGTTCTATCTATGGGTCTGTGATCAAGGCACTTAAATCTCTTTGTGCTTTGTCTTCACCCGTAAATAGAGATTTTATAATAGTATGTATTTCTAGGGCTCAGTATGTGTGTACAGACACCGTCATTGCAGGAATGCTCTTTCCTGCTGCCAACCCCTCCTTGATAGGAAACTCCCTTTCCCCTTGCTGGGCCTCACGTTTTTTTTTTACAACTCAGGACTATGACATAGGGACTGACAGCATTAGTGTCAATCTGTAAATAAAGTATTGATAATGTGTCCTGTCTTTCTTATTCTTAAGATTAAAAGCTAGGGGAAAAAAAGATTCTAAATCTTTTCACCTCACACTTTGCCTTGTCTGCCCCCGGGTATGCGCAGACTTTGAGGATTCCTTATCTAGACCACAGAACCTGAGTTTTGTTCCTGGATCTGAGTGAAGGAGACCTGAACTTACATTTCCATTTCTATTTCCAAACAGGTTCCTTACCTCTTTGCACTTGTCTTCCGGGATATACTGGAAATGGTTATGGGCCAAATGGATGTGTGCAACTCAGTAATATGTGCCTGAGTCAGCCCTGTGTAAATGGACAATGCATTGTGAGTCTTTTGTTCTTCCTAAGGGAACTGAGTGCTGAAGAATAAATTTAGTTCACTTCTGTGCAACACGTTTTCTATGATTTATGAGTTTTAAGGTAATGATTCAAGCTTACGATAAAGAGTTGTCAATAGCTTTCAGATAAAAGGCAGGTAATTGGAAAAACCAGTGAGTTCATTTTTTTCCTCTCAGTGATTTACAAAGCAGTAAAACAAAGCCTACAGTTTGACCCAAATACATCTAATTTCTTATTCTTTGGAATTAACATTTAAATGAATTAGTAGTTAGGCTCCTGGAAGATGCTTGTAGTTCAACACCTTCTCCTTGAAATACATAGCATGCTGTTCTTTATTACTTAGGTTGGTTCATGATTACTGTCTGTCCCTCCATTCTGTGACATGGTGTTTCTTCTTTCCTTAGGAAACAGTCTCTGCTTATGTTTGTAAGTGTGAATCGGGCTGGACTGGTGTCAACTGCACAGAAAACATCAATGAGTGTCTGAGCAACCCCTGTCTGAATGGGGGAACCTGTGTGGACGGCGTTAATGCTTTCAGTTGTGAATGCACACATTTCTGGACTGGATTTCTCTGTCACATTCCCCAGGAAGGTACACTCAGCATCTCTTCTACCACAGATGCCCACAGTTTAGGAGTGTTGTCCTTGAGTGTGTCTTGCTGTCGCTTTTCCACTGAACAACCTGCAATCATGTTCAGTTGCTCAGAGGCTTAGAACTAAAGTCTTCCCTTGCAGAAATGGTTTGAAATTCACAAGGTAAGATAAGGTAAATTCAACTTAAGCCATACAAATCTTTTCATCAAAGAAAACATTAATATTTTCCATTTTCATAATGTCCCTTTTGAAAGCAAACTATACTAAGTTATTGTAGTTTTCTAAGGGAGAGTCTTCTCTATAGCAGCCATTTCATTTCCCTGGAACATTACAAATACTCATGTCACTCTCCTGTTCTAAAATACACAGTGGCTCCCTTTTGCCTATTAAATAAAGATCAGGACTAGGTCTTTTGTTTTTGGTTTTTTGGTTTGTTTAGTTTGCTTTTTTAAATTTAAAATAAAAAAATGTCTTTAGCATACTGAGGAATATAAAAGGAGTATACGTGAAAAATATATATTCTTATAAATATATAAAAGAGCTTTTGCCCTCAAGGAGTTTAGTTGTGGAATAAAGACATTTAAACTTAAAATAATATAAAAGAGTGAATTATAGCACAAAGAAGACAACCTTTGGATTCTGCATTTCCGGATTTTTCAGATTCTCCATTTAGTAGCCACAGTTTCAAGGAAGTAGCTTAATTTCTGAACTTCAGTTTTCTTTTTTATAAAATGGAGAAAACTATGTATACCTCCCAATGCCAAATGAAGGTACTGAAGGTTACTAGATAACATGCAAATCATCTAGTGAAATGAGAGTTTATATTATACTGTGAATGAACCTGGGAGACTGTTTTTCAATCATCCTCTACAATCAAGCCTCACCCTAACCATCTAACCTTTTCTTCACTAGTTCCCTAAAAATATGCCCTTTCAAGCCAGATTGCTTTCCTTATCTCCTGATGCCATGTGCCACCACATTTCTGCTGTGTTCCTTTGTTTGGAAAATTTCTCTCCCTAAACCTCTCCGAAGTCCTTCTTTGCTTCCCATCAGAATGTATCTGTCCCCAAGGAGGGCTTCGTATTCAGCCTTCTCCATAAACCTCTTCCACCCGCTCCTCCTCTCCCTCATTCCTCCTGATTTTGAACCAGCACATCTACTGAGGCTTTATTGTGTGTTTAGGACTCTGGTAGACCCTTCGGAAAAATAAGAAAATAAAATAGTCTCCACCTACTTTCAGCTTTTCTTCCAGTTGAGGAGACAAGGTTGATATGGTAGAGGGGAGACAAAAATTAAAGATAAGAATTAAATTGTGTGGGGCCAGGTGTTGCAGATGCAGAGGGAATGAGGGCCAGAGGAAACCCTGAGAGGCAGGGAAATTCAGGTGGAGATGAGGAGGTGTAAGCTGGACTCTGAGCCCAAGGTGGGAGTTGAGTGGATGTTGAAGGAAGAAAGAGACGATAAGAAAGAATGGCAGGCTTTTGTCTCCAACATGAATTACTCAGACTCTCTGAAGCCTTCCGGGGCAGAGTGGGAGTTGCCTGGCCTCCTCCTTTCCAGAGTCTCTGAAAAGCACAGTTCAACTCCTTTTCCTCTGCAGTGTGTGGAGAGTCCCTCTCGGGGATGAACGGGAGCTTCAGCTTCGTGAGCCCTGATGTTGCTTATGCTCATGACATTAACTGCTTCTGGGTTATCCAAACTGAAGAGGGAAAGGTAAATACAATGTCTCCCAGCCACATTGTGTTTCATTTTTATGTATGAGTATGTACTACCTGTATATATTACATTATTTTACATATAATGATAATTCAACCATCATATACTGAGGGCCTTGGGCAAACTCCAGGAGATGGTGAGGAACAGGGAAGCCTGGCATGCTGCAGTCCATGGGGTCACAAATAGTCAGACACAACTCGGCAACTGAACAACAACAGCAA
Organism: Odocoileus virginianus; assembly: GCF_023699985.2. NCBI lineage: Eukaryota > Metazoa > Chordata > Mammalia > Artiodactyla > Cervidae > Odocoileus > Odocoileus virginianus. The sequence continues at coordinate 28,811,956 of NC_069682.1, read as the reverse complement.
AATATTGAGGACTTTCTAAGTATCAGGCTTTGGGCTAAGTAAATTGTATACCTTTCTCGAAAACTTACACTAACTCTTTTAATTGAAGTATTGGTATCCTCATTTGTGTAGATGAAATAATGGAAACTATGAGAAGCTAAGTAATTGGAAAAGCTTCCATTCATCCCCAACAGGGACTCTCCACACACTGCAGAGGAAAAGAAGTTGAATCGTGAGCTTTGCAGTGTTTTTAAAAACACCCTTTAGCTGGTAACTGGACTAGTTGGATTTTAAAGTCACGTTTGTATTTCAAAGCCTGTGCTTTGTCCAATACAGATACTTCTTTACATGGCAAGTAGCCATTTGTAAAGTCATATTGTTACCAAACTGGTAGTGATCATTCAATGTTATGTTGATCATTATGCCAAAATGGGGACTGCTGTTAAGATGGTTTCCTCATCCAAGTCTTCTCTGATAGCACACTCTCCAAGTGTGCTGTGTTCATTGCTTTACATATGTTTAATTACTGCGTTTTAACTCCCATCAGCTCATTTACCCTTGAGCAGCTGAGACGTCTGTCCAAGGGTGTGAGGTCTTTAAGTGGCCTGCAGGGACCTGAACCCAGGCCATTCGACTCCAGTGACTGGACTGCTGGGCAAATGGTCTTCAAATTAAGATCCTAGCCCAAGGTTTTTAGTGCTTTTATCTCCAACATTACTCAGACTTTTCCAAATATTTATTTCTCAACCAACTCATGGACTCATTAAAGTAAAGTTATATGTCTGACTAGCTAAGGCTTTCCCTTGAAATACTATTAACTTTTCCCAGCAAACTAATGTTGTAGAGGTCATTGTCAAGGTCAGAAATATTTTTTCCCTTGAGCAAGGATTCTTTGGGGTCTGGTGATCCCACAATAGAGTAAACTCCAAAGTCGATCTCCCAGTGGGTATGTTATGTGAATTTCCTTCCTTCCATTTAGTTTTCATGAATTCTGTTTCCTGACATTGAAAACATGTTTCTTTCAAGAAAAAATCATTTTGTGAAAAAATTTTAATGCTTTTCTTGTGAACTTGTAAAAATACTTCATGCTGTTTTTCTTGATTATTGTGAATTTTCTTATCCCCATTACAGTTTACATAATGCAGTTTATATAATATTGAAATAAGGATACTTCAATTTATAAACGTTTATTTGATTTTCATTGAAATTGCTTCAAGGACAAAAATGATGTAATGTTGGGTAAGAGATCTTAAAAGTACCCTAGCATAGCATTTCAAAAACATCCTGATTCCCTTTTTCATGAGCTGAATGTTGTGGTGGTTTTAGATCATAAATTAGATTCTTTCAACAACCACCTTCTGATAGTTTGGCTGTTTCAGATGAGGTTGTCGGCACAAAATCTTTTATGTTTCACTAGTCATATTACTATATTCAAGTCTGCACAGTCTAACATTTTAACTTGGAGACATATTTATATGCTTATTCTCACCTACTTGCATACTCAGAACTCTTCATAATACCTTTCCCCTGATGTCTGCTCTTGGTATTTCTCATCCCTTGATGACATCCAAACACCAAAGATGAATACCGGTTATACAGGCCTACACCCTAGGCCATCCATCCAGGCTGGGTATCAGTTGAGAGGTTTAGAGACCCCTCATAGCTCAGGAAATAAGAGAAGTGAAAGGCAAAGGAGAAAAAGGAAAGATATACCCATCTGAATGCAGAGTTCCAAAGAATAGCAATAAGAGATAAAAAATCCTTTCTAAGTTCTCAGTGCAAAGAAATAGAGGAAAATAATAGAATGGGAAAGACTAGAGATCTCTTCAAGAAAATTAGAGATACCAAGGGAACATTTCATGCAAAGATGGGAACAATAAAGGACAGAAGTAGTATAGACCTAACAGAAGCAGAAGAAATTAAGAAGAGGTGTCAAGAATACACAGAATATCTATTTAAAAAAGATATTAATGATGCAGATAATCACAATGGTTATCACAATGGTAAACCACAATGGTGTGATTGCTCATCTAGAGCCAGACATCTTAGAGCGTGAAGTCAAGTAGGTCTTAGGAAGCATCACTATGACCAAAGCTAGTGGAGGTGATGGAATTCCAGTTGAGCTATTTCAAACCCTAAAATGATGCTGTTAAAATGCTGCACTCAATATGCCAGCAAATTTGGAAAACTCAGTAGTGGCCACAGGACTGGAAAAGCTCCATTTTCATTCCAATCCCAAAGAAAGGCAATGCCAAAGAATGTTTGAACTACTACACAATTGCACTCATTTCACATGCTAGTATAGTAATGCTCAAAATTCTCCAAGCTAAGCTTCAACAGTACATGAACTGTGAACTTCCAGATGTTCAAGCTGGATTTAGAAAAGGTAGAGGAACCAGAGATCAAATTGCCAATGTCCAGTCATAGAAAAAACAAGAGAATTCCAGAAAAACATGTATTGCTCCCTTGACTACACAAAAGCCTTTGATTCACAATAGACTGTGGAAAATTCTTAAAGAGATGGGAATATCAGACTACCTTATCTGTCTCCTGAGAGACCTGTGTGCAGGTCAAGAAGCAACAGTTACAACCACACATGGAACAATGAACTGCTTCCAGATTGGGAAAGGAGTACATCACTGTATATTGTCACCCTGCTTATTTAACTTATATGCAGAGAACATCATGTGAAATGCTGGGCTGGATGAAGCACAAGCTGGAATTAAGATTGCCGGGAGAAATATCAATAACCTCAGATATGCAGGTGACACCACCCTTACGGCAGAAATCAAAGAAGAACTAAAGAGCCTCTTGATGGAGTTGAAAGAGGAGAGTGAAAAAGCTGGTTTAAAAGCAACATGCCAAAAACTAAGATCATGGCATCTAGTCCCATTACTTCATGGCAAATAGCTGGGGAAACAATGGAAACAGTGACAGACTTTCTTTTCTTGGACTCTAAAATCACTGCAGATGGTGACTGCAGCCATGAAATTAAAAGACATTTGCTCCTTGGAAGAAAACCTATGACCAACCTAGACAGCATATTAGAAAGCAGAGATGTTATTTTGCCAACAAATATCCATCTATTCAAAGCTATGGTTTTTCCAGTAGTCCTGTATAGATGTGAGCGTTGGACCATAAAGAAGGCTGAGCACCAGAGAATTGATGCTTTCAAACTGAGATGTTGGAAAAGACTTTTGAAAGTTCCTTGGACTGCATGTAGATCAAACCAGTCAACCCTAAAGGAAATCAACCCTGAATATTCATTGGAAGGACTGATGCTGAAGCTGAAACTCCAATACTTTGGCCACCTGATGTGAAGATCTGACCCATTAGAAAAGACCCTGATGCTGGGAAAGATTGAAGGCAGGAGGAGAAGGGGACGACAGAGGATGAGACGGTTGGATGGCATCACTCACTGAATGCACATAAGTTTGAGCAAACTCTGGGAGATGGTAATGGACAGGGAAGCCTGGTGTGCTGCAGTCTACGGGGTCACAAAGAGTCAGACATGACTGAGCAACTGAGCAACAACAAAGGAATCAGCATCCCTGGGGTCACTGATAAATTATGAATAGGCTGCAGGCTATTTATTAGTCAGTTAAATTTAACTCAAAGTAGATATCATATGTTACTGATTTGGAAGTACTGTTAGCTATACATTTGGAGTGACTATGTTTAATGAACTTTATGATTAATGAAATCTAGGTAAATCTATTTCATTAACCCATTGAACAATAACTTAATGGGTATTTAATGGGTAGTTACACTAGGTGAATAAGTTCTAGAGATTTGCCATACAACATTGTTCCTATAGGTAACAATACAGCATTGTGCACTCAAAATGTAAGAAGGTAGATCACATGCCATGTTCTTATGAGAAAGAGAGAGAGAAAAAAAAAGAGAGAGAAAGAGAAGGAAATTGGAAGCTGTTGGTTATGTCTATTATATTGACTCCATTGATGGTGTTACAGGTGTTCACATATTTGCAAACTTCTCAAACTGTACACATTAAATATGTACAATTCTTTGTACCTCAATAAAGCCATCACAAATCTATCTTGTTAATATTGAGATTTTTTTTTATATTAGCTGAAGTTATGTCTAAGCAATTTTTAACACAACTTTCACACATATTTGTGGATAATTAGGTAATAGGAAATTATAGATCTGTCTCTTGAAAGAGACTCAATAGAAATGCTTCCAATTAGTAGGAGAAATTCTTTAGAATTAACATAGAAGTAAAAAATAATCTCTTATGACCTTTTTTCTTTTTTCAGGTACTGCGGATCACTTTCACTTTTTTTCAATTAGAACCCACAAACAACTGTCCACACGAGTTTCTTCAGATTCACGATGGAGATTCCTCTGCAGCACATCAGCTCGGACGATTCTGTGGCTCCAACCCCCCTCATGAGCTCCTCAGTAGTGATAACGCCCTCTATTTTCATCTCTATTCTGAACATTTAAGGAGTGAAAGAGGCTTTACAATAAGATGGGAAACACAGCTACCAGGTAAGTGTAAACACAGAGAGAAATAAAGCAGGCTCTTGAGGTGACATAAATTGTTGATCAGTATTAGACTTTTGGATACCTTAGCTGTTTTGAGATCTAGTGATATATAATTTCTTTAATTATTTTAAAATAAAAAAAAACCCCAAAATGCAGTGGCCTTCCATTTTGTGTTCAGAAATAATAAAATTTAGATGAACTGAAAGAGTTTAAACAACATGAGTCTTAAAGGGTCCCTTATGAAATTACTAAACAGTATTTTATAATCTCTACTAGTAAATACTGTAGGGATGTTACTGAGGACTCTGCCTCTTCCTTCACTTAGTACTTTTCTTTTTTTTAATCTTCATGTCACATGATGATTTGTTCCTTTGTGGTTAGCTTGTTTTTGGTTCTCTATTTTTTAAACTTTTTTACTATGAATTTTTTTTAACATAAAAAAGTGAGAACAGCACACTGAACCTCTATTTCATTCATCAATAAATTTGTGAATCTATTTCTGAAACTCCTCATCTTTTCTATTGATTTATTTATCCTTGTGCCCCATTGGCTTAGTAGTGAAGCTTGAAATCTGGTTGTGTAAAACCTCTAAACTTGTTCTTCAATAATATGCTAGATCACTCCACATGCAACTTGTTAACTTCCCTCAACAACCTGCTGCTTCAGTTCAAGTCTTGTTGAATCTGTAATGAATTTGGGAAGAAATGACTTCTTAAAAATATTGACCCTGACAATCCATGAACATGGGCTATTTCTTTATTTTCTTAGTTCTCTTCTAATTTAACAATGGTTAGTAGATTCCCATACTTAAGTATTCCACAGTTTTTGTTAATTTCTTCCCCTAGCTATTTAATATTTTGTTAAATGATATTGTTTTTCTAATTTTTTTTCATTTGTTGTTAATATATAGAGATATCCTGTGTATACTTATTTTAAAATATTTGGTTTTGAACCCAGCTGTATTGCTAATTCACGCATCAATTCTAACCATTTTTCAGTAGAGTTTTTTGGATTTCTATACATACACAGTGATACTATCTGTGAATTTGTTATGTAACCTGTTTTTCTACTCTTTTGCCAATCTTTGTAACTATTATTTCTCTTCCTTGACTTATTTCTTTGCTTGGCCAGAATTTCTAATACAGCACTGAATGAAAGTGATGGAGTGAGTATCATTGTCTTGTTCCCAACCTCATGGGGAAATGTTCAGTATTCCACCTTTAAATGTAATGTTTTAACTGTTAAGTTTTTGTAAGTAGCTTTTATTACATTAAGGAAGTTCACTCTGAATGATTATGGCTGGATAACAGATGACTCACAAATTTAGCATTGTGGAGCATTAATCATCTTATTATATTTCTGACTTTGTGGACCAGGAATTTGGAAAGGGCTCAGAACGGCAATTATCACTTGACCTCTTAAGCAGTTACAATCAGATATTGGCTGGGACTGTAGTCATCTAAAGGCTCAATGAGGCTGGAAATCCAATATGACTCAGTCATCTGGCTAACAATTGGTGCTGGCCTCTGGATGAGAATTCAACCAGGCTGTTGACTTGAATGCTACCTGTAGCCCCTCTCCTGTGGTGGTCTTACTAGTGGAAGCCCCTGTGGTGGAACTTCTTTCCAGCATTGGCTTCTCTCAGAATATGCATTACAACAGGACCAGGCAGGTGCCACATAACTGTTATTGACCCTTCCTTAGAGGTCATATTGTATTTCTGCTATATTTTTAACTGGTTGAAGCAGTCACAAGAATACCCTGGAGGTCCAGTGGCTAAGAAAGACTCTGTGCTTTCACTGCTAAGGATGTGGATTCAGTTCTTAGTCAGGGAACTAAGATCCCATAAGCTGTGTGGTGTGGCCAAAAGATAAAAAAGAAAAGAAAAAAAAATTGTTTGAAGTGGTCATAAGCCCACCCATATTCAAGAGGAAGAGCCACAGACCCAACTTCTCCATGGGAGAAGTGCCAAAGAATTTATGAACATTTTCAACTATCACCTTTTATTTCTAGCTTATTGTGAATGGATGCTAAAACATTAACTAGTTTTTCTAAATCTTTTGAGATATGATTTTCTCCTCTGCTTCTGTCCTTTTTTCCCTCCCTTCTATCCTTCTGGGTTTCAAATTGCACACAGAGGTTTGGGCTTTGTCTCCTGTTTCCTGTTGGTCTGCAGTCTTCCCCTTTGTGTTTTCAGCTTAGGCTTTGGCTAAGGACCCAAGGACACATATTTTGGATGCTATTTTCATGCAGCTGCCTTTTCTGTAATACTCTTGTTTGCAAGTCCCAGCCACTTTCGTGGTCCAGAAATCTGAGTTTCACTTCTTTCACCAGCAAGAGTATTGCTGTTGCTGCTGTTTGGGCCCCACTGCCCTGCACTGCTGGTTGAGAAATGCACACAGGGAGTGTTTGATCAAATTCAGTTTTGTTTTTGCAAAAATAACTATATCAGGAGGTCGTTTTCACTTTTCAGTGAACTCTTTGTTTATATCTCTGTTCTTTTTACAAGCTTTTCAGATTTTAGGGATAGTAACTCATTGTATTATATACTATGTTTTCCCTAGCTTTCTATTAATATTTTGCTTTGCTTATGGCACCTTCTTTATTTTTTTTACTTATATGATAATTTTTTAAATACTAAGTTTTAAAAAAGCTTTTCTTCCTCTGAGCAACTGAGATGTTTTCTCATTAGAAACAGTGAGAATCATGTAACTAAATTTGTTTCACTTTTGGCCTTGGTAGCGGAATTTTTTTTTAATAACCTGCATGGCTATGTGAATTTCACAACTTGTATATTTGAAATGTCACTTTATTTTACTTTTTTTCTAATTTATATTTACTCCAGTCTAGATTTATATCTAGATTTCTGGGTTTTTTTTCTATTTTTATAGTAACATACAATAGCCACCGCAGATGATATGCAATTTTAGGGGGTTAGTGGGGTATAGTGGAGGTGAGGTGGTGGAATGGGTGTCAGAAAGCCAGATGCCATTCTTCCTCAACTCCATTTCTGGGAAGGTGGTTCAACTACCCATAGATATGTGAATTTCTTCATTTATAAAATGAATGGTCTGTATCTCAGGGTTAAGACTGCTAATCTTCTCAAATGAAAATTATGTAGCAATGAATTTTTCTAATGTATAAAATGACCTAGTTTGTTGAAAGATTTAGGGGCTGACAGAAGTTCCAGAAATTTTTAAGAGTTAATGCACAAAAGGGAAGGGTAGGGATAAATTAGGAGATTGGTATTAACAGATTCACCCTATTGCATATAAAATAGATAAACAATAAGGACCTACTGTTAAGGCCAGAGAACTATATTAAATATCTTGTAACGACTTATAATAGAAAAAAATCTGAAAAAGAGTATATATATATATATGTGTGTATATATATATATATATATTTTTTTTTTTTTTCTGAATCACTTTGCTGTATACCTGAAACTAACATTGGAAATCAACTGTACTTTAATAGAGTTAATGTACAGGAATTATTCTCTTTCAAAGTGAAAAAATAAATCTGTCATCCCATTCATTATTCATCACTCAGACAGTTCAGCACTGCATTTTAAATCATATCACCATGAGATGGCTAATAAGCATGGAGCTTGATACACGGGTGATTCATTTATTTATCTATCGGTACTCCGGTTTTATAACTTTATCAAACTGGAAAACAGAAGGTCATGCTTAATTTATGAGAGTGTCTAAAACTGCACATAGTTATTTATACAAAGCCTTTCTTCTTGCAGTAAAAGCTATGATAATTCTACATGAATTATAGGTTGCGTACAAATGTAAAGTTATTTTTTCCTCTTATTTCAGAGTGCGGAGGTATGCTGACTGGAACTTATGGTTCTATTAAGTCTCCGGGGTATCCTGGAAAGTATCCTCCAGGAAGAGATTGTGTCTGGAGGGTGATAACTAGTCCTGACCTCCTGATCACATTTACTTTTGGGACCTTAAGCCTGGAGCACCACGATGACTGTAGCAAAGATTATCTTGAGGTAGACCATTGTATTTATTTACTTATGTAAAAAATACATTTATTTATTTATTTATTTTTGCTGTGCTGGGTCTTCATTATTGTGTGTGGGCTTTCTCTAGTTGCGGAGAGCTGGGGCTACTCTTCGTTGTGGTGCATGGGCTTCTCATTGCGGTGGCTTCTCTTGTTGTGAAGCAGGGGCTCTAGAGCATGGACTCAGTAGTTGTGGCACATAGGCTTAGTTGCTCCCGGGCATGTGGGATCTTCCCAGACCAGGTATTGAACCTGTTCCCCATGTTGGAAGGCAGATTCTTATCCACTGCACCACCAGAGAAGTCCAACAACTGCATTTAGATAGAATTTATCATGATATGGTTAGAACTCAGGGAACTGTTATTGGTGATGCCCTTGGATGACCAAAATTTGTAGCAATAGTTAGGTGTATTTATTCTTCAATAGGTAGCTGATGGACAGCTAGATCTTTCTGACTCCCTATTTTGTCAGCAGTGAGAGTGTGGAGTCCTAACCACTGGGCAGCCAGGGAATTCTTGGTAACTCTCCATTCTTAGTTGTGCCAGCTTGTTTTTTCTTACGGGCTCCATTTAAATGTGGGAAGCAGACTGCCCTGCCTCCCCCTGTCATTTCGCAGAAGCCCTGTTTCTTCCCATGCAAATAGCAGATTTTATGAAATCAACCCCCCAGAATGACTATCTTCTCCATAGCAGATTCAAATCTTCCGTTGTCTGCTATAAACTGCCAAGGTGTTTCACAAGTTGACTCTAGGGTTCCATGAAGAAAAATAACCTAATAGCAATTGTGTTTGGACTGCTGAAGGGTGTGCCTCACTGGCTGTATTGATATTGTCACTGGGAAGAAAGAAGTCACCCTCTGTCCCTCCAGTTTACCATTAGTAAAACATTAAAATGTGAAAGAGGAAACATGTGGCATTTGTTGTATTCAAATGCTGTAAGCATGGAGGTCTATCAAAAACATGGCTGTCCATTTGTAAACTGAAAAGATCATTGTGAAGATTGAATTCATATGTTGTTCCCATCTTGTTTACCACCGTAACTCTCTGAGTCCCTTGCAGCAGTGATAAAAGATAATATGGTTTCCCAAGTCCATTAGAGAAGAATGGAGCATAGTGGAATTACTGATAAAAATGGAAGTGTATGGCTGTCAGACAGGAATCTCCATGAGCTGAAGTCATTAGTAATTTAGCACAAGTAATGGATTTGAAACCTTTGGGAATGACTGGAAAATCTCAGTAAGATAATCCTGTAGCTGTTGACATTAAAGTAAAATTTTTTGAAGTTAATTTCAATATATTCTATTAATATCAAATTAGAGGCAGTTTTTTCATTCCTACTTGTTAATTCCTGGATATGCATGTAATGGAAAAGACCAATCATTCCAATAATATTGAAATGCCTTTCATTTCTCAAGAATATTTCAAGGAGCTAGTTAAATTACTGGAGTAAAGTAATGCTGCACTATAACTTCACTACCAGTAGAACAAATAATTTGAGTGGACAAAATTGGTCATATTAAAACATGATATAGTTCATTGGTGTCCTGGTGTTCTATGCAGTACAGAATTTGCAATTACAACAGGATCATAGAATGGCTGGCATGATTATTTAAGAGATTAAAACCCAGCCATTAAAAAGATTTCCTAAGGTCAGTCATAATTAGTGCAGTACTTAATTACTATTAAAAGTTTCACTTTTTAAATTAACAAAACTGTTTTTATGTTGCAGCTAGTCTCACATTACTTCCTTTCCCATCTCTGATCCTCCTGAGTATTTAGACCAAGCTGTGTGCCAGCGTATATTGCTGGCATTCCTTCTTCTTCTGTTTTCTTTGCCTATATTCATTGCTTCTTCTTGATCATTAGGAATTTATCATTTCAAAATGAACATCTGGAGAGTTCCCTGGCATCTCGGTGGTTAGGACCTGGTGCTTTTATTGCAGAGGGTTCATCTCTGGTCTAGGAGCTAAGATCCCACAAGCTGCATGGCATAACCATAAATGAATGAATGAACAATTAAAAGAAACCAAACACCTGGGGTTAAGGAAAACCTCGGAAAGAAAATACTGAAAATTTTTCATGAGACAAATTCAGAGTATACATTTAGCTTCAGAGTTAAAATTCAGAGAGAATGTAAGGCATCTGAATAATGGGAGGAGATTACCCTTCCCTGAACCCCAACTGTTTGCTGGATTCATAGGTGACAGGAGAACCTCCCAGAGCCATCGTTTAAAAGATGAGTTTTTCTAAAGTTAATGTACGAAATGGCTAGGCTTGTTAAAATCTGACCACTTTGAACATAATGACTCCTCCTCTTGTTTTAGATTCGAGATGGTCCTTTGCATCAGGACCCTGTTCTTGGGAAATTCTGCACCACTCTCTCTGCACCCCCACTCCAGACTACGGGTCCCTTTGCCAGGATTCATTTCCATTCTGACAACCAGATTAATGACCAAGGGTTTCTTATCACCTACTTGACATCACCTTGTAAGTACCTTGATGACTGGGAGCTTAATATCAACTTGAAGGACAGTGCTATGCTCATAACTGTTCTGTATTTTACTGTGAGGCTGAGAATGACTTACTCATATTGATCATGTGTATTTATAAATATTTCTGTCATTACTACAAATTTCTTTGTTCTTCCAGTGTTCTATTATTAATGCTATAATACCTCTTTACCCCTAAATTCTGGGATCCACATTATGGTAAATATGTGTGTGGTAATATGTGTGTGGCCCCTAAAATTAAATAATTCATACATTAGTTCCTTAGCTGTTATTGGGTGTGTTGTTGGGAGAAACAAAAGGGAAATGCAGTCTCTCTTGAGATATGTCAGATTTTTAACTATTTTGCCTTTAACTTGCATTGATACCTTAAAGCAAACCAACAACAACAACAAAAAAAACAGTGAAATGCTCCATCATTTTATTTTTTATTTTAGGTCTGTAGAGGATTTTGTTCTTCACATACATCATTGTGCCCTGATGAGAATTCACAAGAGAAATACCTTTTAAGTCTCAATATCAGGAAAAATAACAAAAAAAATCTTTTTACTAGTCTTCTTTTGGCTTTTTACTAGTCATTTATTTTGGCTTCAGGCTGAATCTGCTGCTGACTTTCTGTAATTTCTGTAGCCCATACCTGTTTTCTGTGCATACCAACTTTCCCCGCTCTCCCCGCCGACCATATCTTGCTATTCTGTATTCATTATTCCTTTTATCTGTTTCATTTTTCTAGTTATATATTTTATTTTGTTACATGTATTTTATAAACTGCCTCAAACCTCTTTGGCATGCAGGAAAACATAAGTGCATTTGAAAAGCAATTTATCTAAGAGAATGTCAGATTGAAAGTTAGATCACACATTTCTATAGCCATTTCTTTAGGTTGTCGCACAAATACATGTCAAACTGAAAAATCTTGTAATGAAAGCATAAGTCTGTTCAGGGTGAATAGAGTGGTGTGTGATGGTATGTATGTGTGTATAATTTTAACAATTGTGTCTCATGCCTGGGAGCTGGAGGAATGTCTGTCTGCGTGACCTTTACCTTCTCTTCTGTGCTCTGTTTAGCGGATCTACAGTGTGGAGGGAACTACACAGACCCAGAGGGTCTTCTCTCTGCCGACTTGTCTGGACCTTTCATGCATGACAGACAATGCGTCTATACCATAAAGCAGCCCCCAGGAGAGCAAATACAGGTCAACTTCACCCTTGTGGAGCTGGAAGGCCAAAGTGGCTGTTCTCAGAGTTATATTGAGGTAACCTTTGCTACTGATTGACCCTTAGATAATGTTTGTCAACATTTTTTTATATTCTGTAGAGCCGAGGTCTTCAAATGGTTGTTGGGTCTACAGCGTCCAGATCACCTGGATGATCTGGATGTTAAGTAGTATAATCCTGTGTCCTGTCCCAGACTTCCTGAATCAGAACCTCTAGGGAATCAGCTCAGCAATCTGTGCATTAACAGATTCCTCTGCCCCCCAACCCAGCCAGCTGATTTTGATGCAAGCTAAGGTCTAACACCTGTTCTAGAGAATATGAAAGAATTTGCCAAAAATAGATCTACAGGTGGTGAAACAAGAGATGGGTAATAGAATAGCAAAGGACAAAAATGAAAACTGAGACTAGAAATTCATAATAGTGCTAAATTACAAGCTATTAAGTGTTAGTCACTCAGTCATGTCTGACACTTTGTGACTCCATGGACTGTAGCCCAGCAGGCTCCTCTGTTCATGGAATTCTCCAGATAAGAACACTGGAGTGGGTAGCCATTCCTTTCTGTAAGGGATTTTCCTGACCCAGGGATCAAACCTGGATTTCCTGCATTGCAGGCAGATTCTTTACTGTCAGAGCTCCCAGGCAAGCCCACAAGCTACTAAGCTGGGCTGTAATAACCAAGGTGAGTGAAAATGAGTAAAACTAGTAGCATTTACTAATAGGATACACAATTCAGAGATTGTACAGGACAGTTTTATCTGGGAGGGAACTCACCCCAGAGAAGTAAAATGATTTGCCTGGGTGAGCTAGATAGTCAGTGGCAGAGAGTTAAGTTAGAGCATTGAATAATCTTTGTTTTAGTGTTTAGGGATTTTTTTTTTCTTCATCAGTTCTGCTTGCCCTCCTACAGAAAACTTTAACTCTGATTTAAACGTGCGTAATGGATGTAATAAGAAGACTATCTGAGACAGAAAGGCAGCTTTTGTTTGCTTCATCTGGTATTTCACTTGCTTAACTACTGGTCAAGCCACAAATTAAAGTGTTGAGTAAGAGAAACAAAATGCTTTTTGTTGGGTACAATCATTTTCAATAAACTCAGGGAGGCATTGACAATTATGTTTGCCCATGTAAGTTAGACCAATTCATTTTTCCGGGAAAAACCCAAATAACCTCTTACCTTCTTCCGTCCTCCACATGTAGAGAGAGAAAGCATAGAATTTTAGCGTAAGATCTGGACTTAACTCAATAATAAACAAGTACATTGACAATCAAACCACAATAATATATTATATTTTTAATCTAGAAGTTTTAAACTCAGATGGTAAATGTGTCTATTCATTCAGTTTATGTTTTCTAAAGTCTCTCATAAAGTACATTATAATTTTTCATTATGAAGAAATTTTAGGCATTGTTATATAAATAAAAACTATAGTTTCAACATCTTTTTTTTTTTTTAAATTGAAGAATAGTAAAGATAGTTCACACTTAGAGAGTACTTACTGTGCTGGACCCCTGGGGGTCTTACTCCCGGGGGGAAACTTTCTGCAACTGTGATTATCTTCCCATTTGTGGGCCGCCTACCTGGTGTTATGGGTCTATATTGCATCTCTGCCATTCCTGCCTGTCTCATTATGGTTCCTTATCTACATATTTAGTTGTAGGAAATCTCTTCTGCTAGTCTTCAGGTTGTTGTCATTGATAGCTGCTCTGTAAATAGTTGTTAAATGTGGTGTCCCCATCAGAGGAGCTGAGCTCTGGGCCTTTCTTTTCCACCATCTCCACCGAACACTCTAAGTTCTTATTTTAGTTCAGTCCTGTGATGACTGTATACTGAAGCTGGTAGTCACTCAGTTGTGTCCAACTCTGCAACCCCATGGATTGTAGCCCACTAATCTCTATCCATGGAATTCTCCAAGTAAGGATACTGGAGTGGGTAGCCATTCCCTTTTCCAGGTGGACTGAATCTAGGTCTCCTGCATTGCAGGCAGATTCTTTACCATCTGAGCCACTAGTGAAGCCTTGGGCAATTCTTTATCTACATACTTGAGTTCCTACTTCTGTAAGATGCCCTACCTTTCCCCCTATACTTTATAAGGATAAATCAAGGAATAAATCAAAAAAGAAGCTTGAAGAATAAAAAACATTACAAATGCAAGTCTTTCTCAGGTCAAATTTCTGATCTCCTGCCTTGAATGTATTAGTTCAGAGACATCCGATGAGAGACCCTTTCATAGTTGACCACTGAAGTATCAACATTCTGATGTGCACTAATAACCACAGAGTGTTGATCAAATGTAACCACAGAGTGTTGATCAAATGTCCCTCAAGGGTTGTTGATGAAAAAAATAAAAGAACTTTGTTATCAGAAAGACAGGTCATGTACAGTGATTTGAATAATTGAATAGACTTTTCTATATAACCTTGACTGTCCTACAGGAATACAGCCAATTGATTTATAGAACTTATCACCAGTAGGGTCTCAGAAGTCATTGAATAAAAATCCTTAATTTTATAAATGAGAAAATTGAGATCACAAAGATCAAATTCTAGTTATTGTTGGAGAAGGATTTAGCTGTACCTACATGTAGTATTCTAGATAGATGTATATTGACTTAGATCAAAGTTCTGACCTTTAATCATATCTATCTACTGGGAAAATTTGTGAACTAAGCCCTTTTAGGAAAAGTACATCCAACACTTTTCATATGCTTTAGACAGTGGGTAAAGATACTGGAACCAAATTCAAATGACATTATTATGACTCAATATATTATTCCCCTAAATGTTGGTTTAAGTTTTAAAAAGTATACCTCAAAATGACATGTTTAATCAAAGGAATAAACAAAGAAGTGTGGTATTTAAGATACATTGCTGTTTTGGAGGAGGGATGATTTTGCCATTTATTAACTCTATTTGTGTGAGAGAGAAGGACCACCTCCCCAATATTTTAGAAAGGATGAAGAACAGAAAGGTAATTCTAGATAGGTGTGGGAGAAAGATCATAGGAAGTCTTCTTTTGAGTGGGAATAGATGCTGGGAAAGATTGAAGGTGGGAGGAGAAGGAGACAACAGAGGATGAGATGGTTGGATGGCATCACCGACTCAATGAACATAAGTTTGAGTAAACTCTGGGAGTTGGTGATGGATAGAGAGGCCTGGCAGGCTGCAGTTCATGGAGTCGCAGAGTCAGTCACGACTGAGCGACTGAACTGAACTAAACTGAGATGCTCTTCTAAGAATCCCAAATCTTCTCATTTTGTAATTCCAGATGTCTTGTTGCCATGCGAATATGTCCTTTAAATGTAGATTAAAATGTCAATCTCTAGTATGTCTCTTTCACATGTAGTGTGGTTTGGAAAGACTTTGTGTTCAGTAAGAAAGCTCCATAAACATTTATTTGAGAATAAAAATTAAGGATCATAAATGTGGTATTGCCACATTCAGTGTAGCATATCTTTCTTCTTTTTTAAACAAGAAAAGCACATTTATATTTTAATTCTTGGATTTATATCACTCTCTCAGCTAAAGTTTCCACTTCTAAAAATGTATATTGCCCATGGGTAATGTGATGTGGCTTGTAACAAAAGAATAAGTACAGCAAGAATAGATCAACTGTTAGTCCCCCTGTTTTTGTTAAAGAGAGCTTTTAAACTGTAGAGACTAATTCAACAAATGTGACACAGCTATCTTTCCAGAATAAAAAGCAGCACCTAATTAATATTCCATAAGTGATGTAAGTCATCAGAACTCAGAGTGAAGGACACATAAGGTAGTAATGAAAGTTTAATTTTAATCCCAGAGAATGTAAATACTAAGCTGAATAATAATCTCAGAAGTTTGTGTGATGCTGCCAGCAGGGCTTGAAATGAGGTATGGAAGGAAATGAATAGAACTGTTCACCTCACTAGATCTCCTTGACCCATCCCACATCATCTGTCCCCTCCCCACCAAGACAGGAAAGGGAAGGGGGAGGAGAGGAGCCTTCTGGGGAAACAGGAGGCTTCTGGGGAAGTTCTTTCTTCTTAGAAGAAGAAAGAAAAACAAAAACAAACTATGATTAATAAGACAGGGAGAAGTAAGTTACACTAAATTTGGCTTCTGAAATCTAGGGCATGTGTACCCATTCTACAAGTCTCGCTGATTGACAGATTAATCATATTTTGGACCTCTTGCCAATCCCAGCAAATTGACAATGCAGAAATTGTACATCTCTTTATAATGAGATGCAAGTAGAAATAACTGTTAAAAAATTTAAATGCCCGACTTCTTGAAAACCTATAAACATTCTCCTGAGTAATTACTTTGTTAAGGAAGGAAATAGAAAGTGAAACGAAAGACAATGTAGAAAGTAAAAAGAAAGTGCTACATATAAAAACCAGATAAAATCTCTAAAATTTAGAGAAAGAATAAAATAAATGGGGGAGGGAGAGAGCACAGTCAGCTGAAACACTGAAGAACGGTCTTCCCTCTGAACCTCTCATCCCCTCCTACCTCCCTCCTTCCTCTCCTCCACTCCCACTGCTCCTGGCTGGGCCCTGCACAGATTTCCCAACTCCCCGCAGGTCTTGAGATGACTTCCAATTCACAAAGGACCTCTTTTTACTCTTTGTCAGGCAGCAGAGCTGCTCAGCTCCAGCCTCAGGATTGGGTGAGGAAGGACTGTGACTTCCCGTCAGCTTCAGTTCACTGGGTACCTTCAAGGGGATGTATTGGTCAGAGCCTCATGACTGTGATGATTCACGGAAAAGTTCTTAAGGTCATAAACCCAAATGGCAGAGAAAGAGTAAGACCTCTGACAAATGAAGTGGGAATGAGGCTGCAGCAAGCAGATGCACCACAGTAACACCGTTTTCTAGTGAAGCACAGGTTGAAATCAATTTTAGTTCAAAGAAGTGTCTTTCGAGAGATAGCAGAAAGAAAGAGGACATTGGGCAATGTCCAGTAATTTGCATTCTTAGCATATTGGATTTGGAGTTTTGGCAGAGACTAGAAATATTTGGCTAGTTTCTTAGCACTTTTCTTGTCAGCACAGTTTTTCCAAAATTGCTTTGTCATCCTGATGCTTTTTAATGAAGTGATAAAATATGCTATTGTTCAGGTGAAAACAGTTCTACCCATTGGCATGGTGGGAGCCAGGAAATAGACTGAGATGGTAGAACCACCTAGTTTTGGAGTTTCAAGGGATTATATGGCATAAATCCTTCCTGTGTGTAGAGGAGTTGTGTGCTTATGTGGAGATCACAAACCCCACGGAACTAGTGAGATGGAGAGCAGTGAGTGAGAAGAGGAGCTATGGAAATCAAGATCATCAATAAAGCTCCAGGGGCTTTCCTGGTGACTCAGTGGTAAAGAATCCTCTGGCCAATGCAGGAGATGTGGGTTAGATCCCTGATTCAGGAATATCCCACATGCCACAGAGCAATAAGCCAATGAGCCACAGCTACTGAGCCTGTGCTCTAGAACCTGGGAACCACAACTAGTGAGCCCACATGTCCTAGAGCCTGTGCTCCACAACAAGAAAGCCACTGCCATGAGAAGCCTGTCCATTGCAACTAGAGAGTAGCCCCTGCTTGCAGCAACTAGAGAAAGCCCAGACGCATCGACAAAGAGCCAGCACAGTCAATAATAATAAAGGAAGGAAGGAAGAGAAAGAAAAAGAAAGAAAGCTCCAAACTGTTGGAGCAGATCAAGAGGATAGCCAGTGGTCTCTGGTATAAATGGAACAATATTGCATGAAAACATGAGAAAGGACTTTGACTCTCTGTTTCACTAAAGGCAAGATATTTAGCATCAGTTAACTCAGCTTCTTCATCCATAATAGGAATAGTAATACTGCTCTTTATAGAATAATAAGAAGAGGTCATTCACTCACTTATCTATTCGTTCTCTGCATAGTTAATCAAACAGCATTCATGCCGGGTACTGTGTTGGGAATGGGTGTATAAAGCACAGAGATATTAAACATGCAAGCATACAATTACATACTTTCAAGGTGGGAAAAGTATCATGAAGGAAAGAAATATATGAGTGAAAATAACAGGACTGATGCCTTTAGTTGAATGTTAGAGGTAGCTTCCCTAAGGATGTCCCATTTTGAGTCTGAAGACGAGAAGGGATTAGAAATGCAAAGACCCAGGAGAAGGAGGAACTGAGGAAAAAGAAAACTTGACAAATATGAAGAATTGAAAATAGACTATGTGACTAGAATCAACAGAGGAGATTTAGAGAGAAACAGGAGTTACACAGGAACTAAATCTTGTAGAGCTTTTTACATGGGTGTAAATGTACTGAGCTTTGCTCAGTGAAAAGGGAAAATTACTAGAATGTTCTTAGCACAGTGTCTGGCACGCCAGGAAATGAAAGTTAACATGAGGGTGATTCCAATGATGACAATAGGAGGAGGAGAGAGGGTGGCAGCAGCTGACATACTGGAGTTTGCAATCATGTAGGAAGGAACACACTTCTAGGTAAGACTAGACATGTATTCCATGTTTTAGAAAAGCAGATTAAAGAAACAAATAAAGGACAAATTTACTCTATTGGTAGAGATATTAAAAACAATACTGTTTCAAGAGGCATAAAAAGCTTTAAAAATTTAGCTATGAAATCACAAAACATAATAATGGTAAAACATAATAGCCTAAGAAAACAATTTTTCGTCCTTGTGACTTCTGTCATCTCTTACCCCTCACCCTTTAATCTATCATTTAGAAGGGGGTCACGTTCCCCTCCAGATGAACGAAGGCTGGTCTCCAGGATCAAGTCTTTACTTAGCTAAGGTGCATTTCAGCTTGAAGCTCATGTCACAAGAAGCCGCGTGTTAAATGCTACTATATAGTAAGGTTGGTAAGGCTCTGATTTTAGCTCTCAGTTGGACCAAGCCTAAGTGCCAGTATATTTGGTTTGCTTTGAATTACGATGTGATACTTAATCAGATTTTAAAAATCGCTTTACCTGGACAAAAATCTGGACACATAGCAGATACAAACAAATGAGCACATATATTAAGACCTTGCTTTGGGACCTGATCCATTATAGATGTTAAACCTTACTTGTCACTGGGTTCCAGACACACCTACAATTTCATATAAACTGTATTTTTAAGCCTAATTAGTTTTAGCTCTTTCTACAGGACATGGTTCTTTTTTTTTTTTTTTAATTGGCTTTTATTGGAGTATGGCTGCTTTACAGTGTTGTTTTCGTCCGGCTGTGCAGCAAAGTGAATCAGCTCTCTGTATATACATTCCCTTGTTTTTGGATTTCCTTCCTATTTAGGTCACCAAGACATAGTTTCTTTTTAAGAACTAATATTTTAAATTAAAAAACACACTTTTGTATGAGTAGTTTGTCATCAGGAACCTGATCTATCTGCTGAAGATAAAAATCAGAAGCCATTTGGACTATCCTGTAGGGTTAAATCATAGGTCACAGATTACAAATTCGATCTCTGAGCCTGGAAAAATCAACGTTTGCCGAATAAATAGCACAATCAATGAAAAATCTGGGCCTCATCCACAGAAGATTAAAATTGGAAATGGTGCTCGTCATTTCTTTGCAAATGTGACCTACAGTAAAGAATGGGTTTGGTGTGGTGATGCCTCTGCAAGTGACCGTGGCGTGGCTTCAGCTGACTTTTATTTTTGGAGGATAATTGCTTTACAGTGTTGTGGTAGTCTCTGTGACACGCCAACGTAAATCAGTCATAATTACATATATACATTCCTTCCCTCTTGAGTCTCCATCCTCTGCCCCATTCCACCCAGCTGACTTTTTAAGAAAAAAAACTATTTTTTTGGTTCAAACCAGGCTCAAATATGAGTCATCTTTCTCTAGTTTAGATTTCAATAATGAAAAGTCAACAACAATAAAATAAAAACAATAATGGAAATTTTCTGTGGCTTACAACGACATATGCTTATTCTCCACACAAGTTAACATGCCAGTTTGGGGTCAGGGGCAGCTCTGCTGGTCTGGTCCCCTGTTCCATCTGTCCCTGGGACCCCAGCCCTTAGTCTTGTGAGAGCCAGAAAAGAAAAGGTGGTTGAATCACGCAGTGACTCCCAAAGCTTGTTCTTGGAAACCGGTACATCACTTCTGCTCACATTCATTTGGGCAAAGCAAGCCCTGTGGCCAAACCCAGAGTGAAGGAGAACAAGAAGTCAAGGCCACTTAATAATGGCCATAGGGAAGCAGCACAAGTCACAAGGCAATGAGCTTGTGAAATAGTCAGTCTCTTTCTGGAAGGATGTGAGTAATTAGAAAAATAACACATTCTGTCGCTTTGCACAAGTACAAAAGAAACTTCAAAAAACAACATCACAAAAACTTTTGTTTTTAGAAAACAAAGGTTTTTGTGATGTTGTGCAAATTCACAAGTCCTCTGATATTGAATGCAGGATGTGCATTTAGTATCACTCTAGAGCATTCAGGGGTTGTGGTTATAGTTTTGCCACGCTTAGGATCCAGGGAGAATACAGACCTTCAGAATTAATAAGGTTTCATTTCCACAGAGAGCGAGAGAAACATAGCCAAAATCAATTGTACCTTCTAGGTTTAAAGCCCTTGAGCCCTATAAGTTTCTCTTAAAACATTTGGGCTGCAACTGCCTTTCTCCTTGCCGAAGTCCTTGAATTTCTTTAGTGAGGCCCAGGGGAATGGCCCACTTTAGCTAGCCCTGCTGCTATTTGGCTGTTTTTCTTCCCCCTTGTCATCTTCTAATGGGCAAAAGAGGAGAGAGGGACATTCGCTGCAGTCTTAGCAGAAGCGAATGGCACCCTGGAGGATTCCAGAGAAGGGAAGATCTCCTACTCTGTGTTTCATGCTTTCTGGTTTCTAAGCACTGTAGTATGTCTCCAACAAAAATTGAGCCATCATACCACACCTTAAAATTAATGAATTAGCAAGCGTCCATCAGATATCTATTAGCAGAATTTTGTGTTAGAAGATGAAGGTGATACAGGAATTTTCTCTTCCTTAAGAGATCTGCTGTTTGGTTGGAGACCTATGTAACATAGATTAATGGCAGTATGTAAAATTTATGTTACAGCTCACAGAAAGGAACTGGTTTGGGATGAGTCAGTGGAAAGGCATGCAATTTCCAACATCTGTGTAAGACTTTATCATATGGCTGTACCATGATTTATTTAATCACCCTCCTATTATTAGACATTTGGAATATTTTTGATGCTTATGTTTATAGAGCATATTGATGTGGAACCTTGTGTGTCTTTGAATCTTGAATGATTTCCTTATGACAGAGTGTTAGAAGTGAAGTTACCAGGTCCAAAACTATGAATATTTCCAAGACTCTTGATACATTTGTCTAGTTACTTTCCAGAAATGTATACTCCCACCAGCTACAGATAGGAGTAACATGTTACCATATCTCCACCAGCTTTGGCTATCGTACTTGTAACCTCTTCCCTTTACTGTCCATTCCCCTTGACCTGGATATTCTTTCCAGTTTCAGTTTAAAAGTTATTTCTGCTGAGAAAGATTCCCTAATTTTCTGTGGGAGTTCAGAGTATCTGGTTAAGTCAGTGGTTCTCTACACTTCAAGACCTTCCAGTGTGACTCTTATACTATTCTGAAATGAAATTCATAGATGATATCAGCTCACATTGTATACATACATTATGTAAATAAATCTGTAAGTGTAAGATTTAGGAGAAATAAAGCAAAGTAAAAGAAATTATGTCAGTGTGTTAAAAGCCTGGGCAAGCTGCACTTGAAGGCAGAATGAAGTCATAAATTGTTTGCTCCCTGAACCATATGAATGCTACACTAAAAATGCAAGCTGACATGGCCATGTGGGTGGGAGATGAATTTTCTGAAATGGTGACCAATTTTTGGCAGATTTCCAGGAATAAAAAATAACTTCTTTTGATTTACACTCTACTTGTAACCCTGGAAAATCTGGTACATATTAGAACTGAGCAAAATTATTTTGAATCTGGTATATAAAATAGAGGTAGATTTTACATTTAAAACTGTCACTGCATTGAAGGACACACAGGACACAGGAGAAGCCATGTGTGTGACTGTCTCTCACATTTCAGGTTGTTTCATATCTCCAGTCCCCAGCCACTAAATGTCAATAGCACCCCACCACCTTCATGTTAGTAATTAAAACAAAGCCCAAAACTGCCTTCACAGGTTTCCAGAATGTTTAATTGAGGTACCTATGGAGAACCATTGTGTTAAGCAAAATCAGCACACTCTACATTCTCAAACATGACTGTCATGCTTCTGGGGGAAAAACAAAAAAATGCACTTGCTTACTGTATGCTCCTGTGCGTGGTGACTCTTTCACAGTGACGTCATAGGCACAGGTGCTGGTGTTTGTTGATGCCTTGATAATGTTAGCTGTGGGAATGGAGCTATGTTTGGACAGCTAGCTCTTCCAAAAGAATTCTGTAGAACAAAGGTAGTTATGTATATCCATAGAAGATTTCCTGATTTGAGTGAGAAACTTCTGAAAGGTCAAGAATAGCAATAGTTATTCTTTAGTCCACTTTTTCTAGTACTTGGCATCTTACTAAGGAATTCACGTGTTGGTTTCATCTCTTTGATCCAACTTCTTGAGTTTGGCTTAGATTTAGTAACTTGCATGACTTCCCTGGTAGCTCAGACAGTAAAGCATCTGCCTACAATGCGGGAGACCTGAGTTCAATCCCTGGGTTGGGAAGTCTCCTGGAGAAGGAAATGGCAAACCACTCCAGTATTCTTGCCTGGAAAATCCCATGGACGGAGGAGCCTGGTAGATTATAGTCAGTCTGTGGGGTCGCAAAGAGTTGGACACTACGGAACGACTTCACTTTCACTTTCGAAGTTATTAAGTGAAGGTTTGTCAGTGACAGAGGTGGGAATTGAATCCAGTTTAATGGCAACCCACTCCAGTACTCTTGCCTGGAAAATCCCATGGATGGAGGAGCGTGGTAGGCTACAGTCCATGCGTTGCAAAGAGTTGGACACAACTGAGCGACTTCACTTTCACTTTTCACTTTCATGCACTGGAGAAGGAAATGACAACCCACTCCAGAGTTCTTGCCCAGAGAATCCCAGGGACGGAGGAGCCTGGTGGGCTGCCGTTATGGGGTCACACAGAGTCGGACACGACTGAAGTGACTTAGGAGCAGCAGTAATGGCAACTCACTCCAGTCCTCTTGCCTGGAAAATCCCATGGACGGAGGAGCGTGGTAGGCTACAGTCCATGGGGTCGCAAAGAGTCGGACACGACTGAGCGACTTCACTTAACTTTACAACTCCATAGACCAGACTCGTGGCCACTACACTATAAGATACTGACTATTGATTTAAAGTAGGTGGTCTTTGTTATAGGAAGGACATTTCCTTTTGCTCCTGACTTTCTAAGAGTTTTGTTTCTAGTAAATAGAAATGCTGACACTTTTTGCCATCTATAGAGATAAAACAGTTTAGCTTATTGGATCTATTGGCAAGTTTAATTTATAATTTCTAATAGTCCTTGCATCACTCTTATCCTCATGTTTGTTTTGGTACATAAGCCTACAAAGAGAGTGAATTCACTTTTCTTGAACTGTGTTTAGGATTTTTGTATCTATATTAATAGATGAGATCTATCCATAGTTTTCCTTTGTATTATCTGTGTTGGGATTTGGTGAGATGATTCTGAGAATAATTATTTGTGAATTGTTCCATGTTTGAGTGTTCCTTAGAACAAATTATGTATGGGAATTGTCTTTTCCTTTAATGTCTAATTTAATTTACCATGAAGAGCATCTTCTAGAAGGTTTTTTTTTGGGGGGGAACTAATTATTTGTAATATTTTCAGTTTTATTCATGACTTATTATCTACTCAGATTTTATTTTTCTCCTTCTTGAGATAATTTTAGTAATTTAGATTTTTCTGGGGATAAACATTTCAAACATTCAACTATATTAACATAGTGTTGTACCTAAAATTATTATACAAGTTTTTCAGAATCTGTGTATTTGTATCACCTTTGTCATTTTAAATTTTTTGTATTTGTGCTCATTTTATTTTTTTATTCTTTTTCTTTGTTGATTAGGTTTCTTGATTAGGATTACAGATAAATTTTATTTTTCTCTTTAGGTTCGAGATGATCAAACCTTACTTGGAAAAGTCTGTGGCAATGAAACCCTCTCTCACATGAAATCCATTACTAACAGTATCTGGATCAGGCTTAAAATGGATGCTTCTGTTGTCAGAGCTAGTTTCAGTGCTATTTATCAAGTGGGTAAGAAAATTAATTTTTAAATGTCTCATTTGCCTGATTATAACATCTTTATTTCTTGAAATATTTTAGTCATTCTGTGTCCTCCAGTGGTAAGGGGAAAATTCTAATAGTAAGGTCACATTGCATTATATTGTTACGCAGAGTGGAACTCTGCAATAAAATTGAGGGCAACAGTCATTTATCTTTAGACAAATACTACTGTTGTTTTCATACAGCTTGTGGAGGAGAATTAACTGGAGAAGGGATCATTCGCTCGCCCTTTTACCCTAATGTGTATCCAGGAGAAAAGGTCTGTGTGTGGACCATCCTCCAACCCCAAAGTCAAGTGGTTCTTCTCAACTTCACTGCCTTTGACATGGGAGGTTCTGCCCACTGTGATACAGATTATATCGAGGTGAGAGTAAAACACTTTTGAATATTTGCGTTTGATTAGATGTTATTAAAAATATTATGTCACATTATCCTCACTCAGTTACATGAAACAAAACTAGTTTATAGACGTAAAATCCTCAACAAAATTCTAGCTAACTGGATCCAGCAGCATATAAAGAGGATTATATAGCCCAGAAACGAAAGGCTGGTATACATCCAAAAATAGTCAGTATAAAATAAAGGGGGAAAATCCCCACATGATTACCTCAATAGATGCAAATAAAAAGCATTTGACAAAGTTCAGTACCTTTTCATGAAAAAACACTCAACAAACCAGGAGCAGAACATAACATCCTTAATCTGATAAAGGGCATCTATAAAAAAATATATAGATGCAAAATTCTCAACAAAATTCTAGATAAATGAATTCAGCAGTATATAAAGCTAACATCATTTTTAATAACAAAACACTAAATACTTTGCCTCTGTGTTGTCAGTAAAAAGGCAAAGATGTTTGTTCTTACCATGTGTTTTCAACATTATACTGGAAATTCTAGTTAGGACAATAAGCAAGGAAAGGAGATAAAATGCATCTAGAATGGAAAGGCAGGAACATGATTATCTCAATTCACAGATATAGTGTTGTATATAGAAAATCTTAAGGAATGCACACACATACACATAAAATATCAAAGCTAATAAATTCAGCAGGTTGTGGGCTATAAGATCAAAATATGATAGTCATCTTTTTTATACACTAGCAATGAACAGTTTGAAAAATAAATCAAGGAAACAATTTCATTTCCAATAGCATAGAAAAGAATAAACATTGAGGAATATAGCTTTAAAGAAACATCTAAAATCTATACTCTTGAAAACTACAAAGGAAGGAAATTAAAGACCTCAATAAATAGAAAGACATCTCAAATTAATGGATTACAAGACCTAATGTTGTTAAAATGACAATACTACTTAAATTTATCTAAAGATTCATTTCAGTCTTTACTGAAGTCCCAGTGGGAATTTTCACAGAAACACATAAGCTGATTGTAAAATTCTTATGGAAATGCAAGGGAACGAGAATAACCAGGAGCATTCTTGAAAAAGAGCAACATTGGAGGAGTCATAATTATGACTTTAAAACTTAAAACAGAACTATAATAATCAAGTAAGGATATTACATTTATTATTCAAGTAAGAATAAAAACATGGAGCGATGGAACAGAACAGAAAATCCAGAAATAAATTGCTATATCTTTATGATCAATTGATTTTTGAAAAGAGCACCAAGACTTTCAATGGGAAGAATTGGTTTTTTCAAGTGGTGTTGAATATGCCCATATGAAATTAGGAAACTGGATCCTTTCCTTACACCATACAAAAAAATTAACTCAAAATGGATCACCAACCTAAATTTAGGAGCTAAAATCATGAAACTCTTGAAGAAATCATAGTAGTCAGTGTTTGTGATTTGGGGTTAGGCAAAGCCTTCTTAGATCTGACACAAAAAATACAACAAAAGAAAAACTGGAAAATTTGAACTTCATTGAAATTAAAAATAAATAATCTAATTTTTAAATGGGGAAATAATATGAATTTATATATTTACTTAAAGAAGATATACAAAAGATACTCAACATCACTAATCATAAGGGAAATGCAAATCAAACCACAATGAGATGCTGCTTCACAACCACTAGGATGACTATAATCAAGAAGTCAGATAATAACAAGTGTTGAAATTGGAACCCTTTTACACTTTCCCACCACTAGTGAACATTTAAATGGTATGGCTGTTGTGGAAAACAATTGACAGTTCCTCAAAAAGTTAAACATAGAGTTATCATTTGATCCAGCGATTCCACTTCTAGGTATACATTGAAGGAAAATGAAAATATACGTTCACACAAAAGTTGTACCTGAATGACCACAGCCATTATTCATAGTAGCCAGAAAATAGAGAGAACCTAAATGTCCATCAATTGATATGTGGATTAATAAAATGTGATATATCCATGCAATGGAATATTATATGGTATTAAAAAGAAATGCCGTAATGATAACACACTACAACATGGATGAACTTTGAAAACACTATGTGAAGTGAAAGGAGCTAGTTACAAAAGACTGCAAATTGTATGATTCCATTTATTTGAAATGTCCAGAAGAGGGAATCTATAGAAATAGAAAACAGAATAATGGCTTTGTGGGGCTGGGGCTTGAGGGGTATGGGGAGCAACTGCTGATGGGGATGGAGTTTCTTTTAGGGCAACTAAAATATTCTCAAATTGATTTTTACTATATTAATACATTTTATTAAAAAAGTATTCTTGAGGTAAGTTTCCAAAATAAATATCTTGGAGAATAAATTTGAGCATATCTTTTTTACTTAGATTGGTAGCAGTTCCATTTTGGGTTCTACTGAAAATGAAAAGCATTGTGGCACAGACATCCCTTCGTTTATAACATCCGTGTACAATTCTCTTCATGTCATATTCGTGAAAAGTTCTTCTACTGAAAACCATGGTTTCGTGGCTAAATTTAGCAGTGCAACTTTGGGTAAGTGATTCTTCTACTTTGCCTTTGGGGCTTGTATCAGAATAAGTGAACAATGGAAATATATTATTATAGGAAATTAATCTATACTGTAGGTATGTAGTCACCTATGCTGTAAAAATTTTAAAGTACACTTAAAGGCAAAGGAAATATATATTTCCTAATCAGCACATCTCAGTGGTTTATTGATGCCTATTAATAAGAGAAAAATTTAGGTTATCCTAGGTGGCACAGAAGGAAACTTTTCCTTTTTGACCTTTTAAGAGGTTATGATCAGATTATTTTATTTGGAATTCCAGGTAGCTTGTTGGTTCTCATTTTAATCAGAATTAAAAATAATTTGGATAATTATTATTATTTTTTTTATTTCAACAGTGTGTGGAAAAGTTCTTACAGAGTCAACCGGAAGCATTCAAAGTCCTGGCCATCCAAATATCTACCCCCATGGCATCAGTTGTACCTGGCATATCATAGTCCAGCCTGGTCACCTGATTCATCTAAGATTCAGAGAATTTCATCTGGAGTTTCATTACAATTGCACAAAGGACTATCTAGAAGTTTATGACACTGGTTCTCAGACATCTCTTGGGAGGTGAGGATATTTTATTTTTTGCTTTTTAGCATGAAAGTTTCCTGCGTTCTTGTGTTCCTGCTTCTGTAAAAGATGTTAAAATCTACCATGTTGTGTTATAAAAAATAAGTGAGATCAACACACTTCTCAGTGACCTTTTCTATATCATATTCACTACTGTGTAGCCTTGGGCATTAGTAATTACCTTTTGACATGAGGGTATACCCATGAAGGCATCACCAAAATCAAAATAATGCTCATATCCGTTACCCTCACACCTTCTTCCTGCCTTCAAACCTTCTATAAGTCCTCATTTCTGCCCCTCTTCCCCAACCCCAGGAAA
Organism: Odocoileus virginianus; assembly: GCF_023699985.2. NCBI lineage: Eukaryota > Metazoa > Chordata > Mammalia > Artiodactyla > Cervidae > Odocoileus > Odocoileus virginianus. The sequence goes on along the minus strand of NC_069682.1, from coordinate 28,783,645 downwards.
TCATTGCACTGCTTTCTATCACTGTAAGTTAGTTTGCATATCTGAAATTGTATAAAAGCAGAATCATTCTGTATGTACTCATTTTTCATCTGACTTTTCTCAGTCAGCATATTTTGTTGAGTTTGTTTAGTCTGAGGGTTAATAGTTTAATGAAATCTGAAAAATTTTGGGCTGTTCTTGAAAAGCTTTTTTAGTCTCTTTTGCCCTTGGAACTCTAGTTGCACCTATCTTAGGCCATTTGATGTTGTCCCACAGCTCACTGATACTCTGTTCATTTGAATTTGTCTTTGTTCTGTGTGCATTTCATTTTGGAAAATATCTATCGCTCTGTATTCAAGTGCACTAATCTTTTTTTCTATAGTGTCTATTCTGCTATTAATCCTACCAAGTACATTTTTCCATCACAGACATTGTAATTTTCACTTCTGGAAATTCATCTGAGGCCATCTTTTATATCTTCCACATCCCTACTTTACCTATTAATTTTTTCCTTCTAGCATCTTAAATTGGTGGGATACAGTTATAAATATTTTGATGTCTTTGCTGATTCAGTCCTTCTTGCCATATTATGATTGATGAATTTTTCTTCTCATTATGGGTTATGCTTTCCTCCTTCTTTTCGTAGTTGGTAATACTTGATATTACCAATTTGTTGGAAAAGATCTTGATGCTGGGAAAGATTGAGGGCAGGAGGAGAAGGGGGCAACAGAGGATGAGATGGCTGAATGGCATCACTGACTCAGTGCACATGAATTTGAGCAGCCCGGAGTGCTGCAGTCCACGGGGTCGCAAACAGTCAGACATGACTTAGCAACTGAACAACAATATTTGATAGGATGACAGACATTTTCAGTTTTGTGTTTGTGTACCAAACACTATTGTATCACTCTAAGTATTCTTGGGTTTTGTTTTTGGATGCAGTTAAGTTACTCGGAAACAGTTTGATCATTTTTATTCACTTGTCTCCTGTCTCTGAAGAGTTATTGTCTTTCACTGCTGGATATCTAGTGTCTTGAGAACCATTGGTTTATCTATGTTGTCCAGATTTTCAGTTGTTTCAGAAAAAAGATTATGTAAATCTAACCCCTGTTATTACATCTTTGTTGGACATAGATATCTTTTGATTCTTTTCCCCCTTCTTTTGTATTTCATTTTCTTTTTCCTTATCCATTTTTAAACATTTAAACATGTTTTTCTTATCCATTGTTTCCTTAAACTTATTTTTGCCCCTAACTTTATTCTCCCTCTTCATTTTTTTGCTCTTCCTTGTCTTAATCTTTAAATTTTTAAAATTCCTTCTTTTTTATGGTTGGTACTTGACTCTTAATCACTGAAAATTGCCTATTTTTTGCTGAATGAGGTAGACTATTATTGTTGTTTTTCAAAAGAGAGATATATAGAATATTAATTCATCTACCTTTGCTTTAAGATATTAAATCATTTTTACACTGAAATGCTATTATACAACTACTTTTTTTTCCTTTTTCTGCCTCAGAAATTAACTCATCCATTTCCCATGTTTAATACTTTATCTTATTTTGGTTTCTATTTTTTCCCCCTGTCACTCCTTTGCTTTTTACCAAGTGTTCTTTGAATTGAGATTTTGATTTTCTAGTCACTTCTTTCACAAGTGTTTCTAGATAAGAGTTCACAACATGATGTCTTTTATTGCAATTTTACTTCTAGCCTTACTAGAATAGTTTTTCTGAGTAAAAATTGCTTTCTTCAGCAAAAATTTGACATGGATTAGCAATCAGACTCTTACCTCTGTATGGACCAATGTGAAGACAGTAGAGGTCACCTGTATATAACTATTCTAGACACTGTTCTGAGTTCCTTATATACAGTGTATTAACTCATACAATTCTCAGGACAACGCTTTGAAGTAGGTCATATAGCCAGCCCCATTTTATAGATGGGAAAACTGAGACATCTATCTAAAATCATAAAGCCTCTAAGGGATAGAGCTGACTCTAGAGTCTGTGCTATGAGTTTATAATACATGATTTTCCTTTGTTGTATGTTTATTATATTTCTATTAATAAGTTCATTAATATGCTATATGGTGACCTACTGTAGCTTGGGATTTCTAATTTCATTAAAATTCTGTTATATGACATGTCACACACTTAGGCACATACATAAAGCCGTCTAAAGGAAGTAACTGTGAGTTTGGATGATCTTTAGCAACTTTGTGTATGTTTTGTGCTTGAAATAAATTTGTTTTTTAAGGTTAATATGGGATATTATTATTGTTTTTTTAACGTATCCTAGTTTGGGGTATGTCATTTTGAGTATCCTGAAAGTTTTTGAATCTGTGTTCTTTCTTGGTTCCAAATAGATATTGTGGAAAATCCATCCCGCCCTCTCTTACCAGTAGTGACAATTCATTAATGCTTACATTTGTGGCTGACTCTGACCTTGCTTATGAAGGCTTTCTAATAAACTATGAAGCAACTGATGCATCAGCAGGTAAGAAAATAGCATTGTATGCTTGGTTTCACTTACTTTCTTACAAAATAGTACCATGAGAATACTTTATGCCAAAATTTGTGCTATGTAAAGAAAGATGCTTTTATAATAAAGTGTAGTGACTTAAGTGAGATGGCTGGATGGCATCACCGACTCGATGGACATGAGTTTGAGTAAACTCCAGGAGTTGGTGATGGACAGGGAGGCCTGGTGTGCTGTGATTCCTGGGGTGGCAAAGAGTCAGACACGACTGAGCGACTGAACTGAACTGAACTAATCTGAATGATAAGAGTATTTTATCAATGTTAAATCTTCTAATTTGGGTAATTGTACTATGGTTTTGTAAGAAAATATTTATGTTTTTAGGAATAATGAAGCAATGGGAGCAAAATATACATATGTAGTAAATCTAAGTGAAAGGAATTTGGGAACTATTCCTAACAACTTTTCTGTTGAATTTAAATTTCTATCAAAATTAAATGTTACCAAAGAGACCAAAAATTTAAGAAGTTAGAAAAAGGACAAAAACAGTAAGAAACCACTACACTACATGGAATTCTATGGCTGAAAATGAAAGTTTTCTTGTTAGGATATACATTTCTAAATTTGACCTAATGAAATGGAAACTTTTCAGCGTTTATTCCTTTTATTATATTTTTCTTTTACTTAATTCTCATCATTACTTTGCTCTTTGTCAATGCAATGTAGGGAACAAACACTATTTGCCAGCAGAGTCTTTGAGGTCATAGGTAAACCAGAGATGTTCCTAGCCAGCCCCAGAGATTATGGGCTTTAGGGCTTCCCTGGCGGCTCAGCAGTAAAGAATCTGCCTGCCGATGCAGGAGATGTGGGTTCGATCCCTGGGTCAGGAAGATCCCCTGGAGGAGGAAATGGCAACCCACTTGTATGCTTGCCTGGATAATCCCATGGACAGAGAAGCCTGGCGGGCTATAGTCCATGGGGTCATAAAGAGTTGGACAAGCCTTAGTGACCAAACAGCAGCAATAAACGTGTTTTCTTAGGTTCATGTTGCCACTGGGATATATACCTTTTTAGGGAGTCTGGGCTTTCCTTTTGTGTAGTATTTAGAAAGATAGCTCATGGACCAAAATACTGTGCAGTTATGACATATGGGGGTGTGTGACTAAATTTCCCAAGCATTTCACACCTTTGAATTGTCCCAGAAGCATGCAATTCTTCATTGCTTAAGAAAGTACTGAGAGCGTTTCCTTGTGCCATATGTGTTCCCGCTGACACTCTTGCATCCAGAAACCCCAGGCTCTCATCTTTTAAAGCCCCCACTTCCTTAAAAAAAAGGGGGGGGGTAAATTAATCTACTTGGAGTCCCTCTCAATTTCTCAGTTGTTTCTTCTCAGAGCATCTGACTATGATTCTTCGTTTCAGGCTGCCTTCTAGTAGTTCAGGTTCTGTTTTGGAAGCATGGCTTTAGATTTCTCCAGGATCCCAACTGTAAGAAAGCTATACACCTTTCTCTCCTGGGGTTCCCACTCCCAAGGCAGCTTATTATATAGCTCCAGCACCTGAGAAATTGAATCCTTGGCAGTTCCAGTAGGTTACATTATATGATTGACATATTTACTGGACTTCGTTCAGATTTTTAACATCCGCTGACCAAAACTGGCTTCTCAAGAAATCCTAGTATGCACATAATTTTCCATACTCCTGTGGTTTTATCTGCCTCATATATTTGGCCCAAACCACAGCTGAATATTAGATTCAGATTTGGAACAAGTCACTTGAACTCTCTGGCCCATAGTCTTCTCATCTGTAAAATTAAGGGATTGGATTTGATGATCTTTGGGATGTCTTCTGCCTTTAATCAACTGTGAACACAAGTTTAATTTGCTGCATGAATAAACTACCTGTAACTTAGATAACAAACGATGCAGGTGGGACCTCCTAAAATATTATGGAAATCTTTGTAACAGCTCGCAATGTCTCTGCAGTGACTAACACGGCTCTCCTAAAAATCACACTGGTTTGTAAGCAGTATAGTGCAATGGGGGTAATCTGGCAGGGAGGATGATGTATTTTAATTGAGAAAGATAAGAGACAGATAAAATAAGAAAGTAGTGAAAAAGGAAAGAAGCCTGCTGGATAGAACAGGAAACTGATAAAGGGAAACACAGGTGAGGAAGGAGAAGGGCGTCCCGGGGCGGTTAACTCTGAAGACTCTGGTCGGCCTCCCTGTGGGGTAATCACTACCTTGGCTGTTGCGTGCAGACAGGGCTGAAATCACAGACAAGGAAGTGCTGGCTTTCTGTCCCTTGGCTGAGCCTGACTGAGCCTGGCTGGTCACTGTGTGCCTGCCTTTTGCTGGATGATTTCATCGGTCTGACTCCCGCAGGCAAATAGTCTAAAGAACAACCTGATGATTGTATCCAGGAAGCTATATGGCCCCCTCATCTTACCATTTGGAGCTCGTCTCAGTTTCCCATAGATGAGGGTGTTTGTGGTTGGCTCTCATGAATTGTTGAGGGGCCCCCGCTGCAGGGAAGGGCTGGACTCAAGAGACTGACCTGGGGGTCCAGGAAGCTGGAGTCTGAGTGAGCGGCCCACCTGGAAACAGCAAGGTGGTTGGGTGCTTTCTTTTCAACTATCATATTATTTTTGATGTTGTCTGCAGGGTACAACGGTACCAGGGAGAAGTGTCAATGGAAGCTCAGTTGGTGGTCTTCATCTTATTTATTGCTTTAGCAAAAGTTATTTTTAGAGCAATCGCAATTGTGATGGTGTTGGGTTGTTGGCTTTTAGTCCCTCGGCACTACAGGTGTGAGTTTCTCTGTTCAAGTCTTTCCTGTCTTCATCTGATAAAAGTTAAATTTCCTGACTTGAATCCAGTTACTTTCCCATCTGTAGTTCGTACCATGGGGCTGTGATGTCAGCCCCTAAGTATGTGCTTACGCAGAAAGAGATTGCCTTCTGGTCATTACTTTGACTCCTTCTCTCATCACTGTCTCTGCCTCCATCCAGATGTGCCTGGGGTAAGAGAGACAAAGAACTGACAAGAAAATGTTTGTGGGTAGAAACCCTTAAGGATATCTTAGCAACTGACTTGTGAAACTGGACTTTAAATGTTGGCTAATTTAAAGTACAAAATATTTTAAGTCTGAGAGAATATAATTGATTAGTTAACTTTAATTTTTAAACTGTAATTTTATTTTCTGTTAACATCTACTGCATATACATTAATATGATCCTACCAAGAGGACTTTAAGAGGATTTAAGAAAGAAGAGAGAAATGTACCTGACACTCTTTCTACTTTATCATTAGATGAAAGCTGTATAACGTCCAGTCTAGTGTTTTTCAATCATTGAAACAGTCATGATTCCTTAGTGGGTCATGATATTATCTTATTAGATTGCTACCTACATTTGTTAAAAGTATGGAATAAATGGGAGATTGAGATTGACGTATATACACACTATACATAAAATAGACAATAGCACAGGGAATTCTGCTCAATACTCTGTAATGATCCATCTAAGAAAAGGTAGATATTTGTATATGCATAGTTGATTCACTTTGTGGGCAGGTGTTTAGTGCTGTTTTTCATCCATCACCCTGGAATTGAGCACAGAAGAGGCATCTAAGAGTGAGAAGTCAAGAAATGATTAACAGAAGGGCAAACAAGGATTTCTTTAGAAGGCATGAATAGAGAGTGTTCTGTTTCTGTTTTAAAACTTCAGTCCAGTAGAGCAGTGTTCTCAAACTCGAGCATTCGTTGGAAACTTGAGGTAGGGTTTTCTTATTAAAAGTTCAGGTACCAGAGTGTGTGTTAGTTGCTCATGTACAATTGCAAAGAGTCATGTATGATTCTTTGCAATCCCATGGACTGTAGCCCACCAGGCTCCTCTGTCCATGGAATTCTCCTGGCAGGATTACTGGAGTGGGTAGCCATGCCCTTCTCCAGGGAATCTTCCCAACCCAGGGATCGAACCCAGGTCTCCTGCATTGCAGGCAGATTCTTTACCCTCTGAATCTGAGTCACATAGGTCTAGGGTAGGTTTTTAGCAATCTATTCAGATGGTTCTAATGAAACATGGCAGTTCATTAGAGATTCTGAAAGTCATGTCTTAGGACATAAATTACTAGAGTTACAACTGAGATCTCATGGTGGATTGGGCTGTAACTCCTCATGATGGAAAATATTTTCTATGATGTGGTGAAAGGACAGCTGAAGGTATAGTCAGAGCCTTGATTTTTGTCCCAACCTTGCTGCTAACTTGGAAAGCTTTGGGCAAGTCATAAGCCTCTCTGATTCTGTGTTTTCTGCTTTGAGAGATTCAGATACTTTCCCTCTGTAAAAGGTTTTTAGTAAGTTTATTGATCTTTTAAAGATTTACTTTATCATTGGTCAGTATATTCTAATATTTTTGCTGTATATATGGGTTTCCTACCACTCTCCAGCTCAGTAGATTTATCTTATTTATTTTTATTTCTTTTGAGATTCATTTTATCTTTTGGCTGTGATGGGTCTTTGTTGCCGCAAGTGGGCTTTCTTTAGTTGCAGTGAGCAGGGACTACTCTTTGTTGAGTGTGTGGGCTTCTCAGTGCAGTGGCTTCTCCTGTTGCAGAGCACGGCCTCAGGCGCACAGGCTTCAGTAGTTGTGGCACGTGGGCTCCGTAGTTGCAGCTTTCAGGCTCTGTGGTTATGGTACTCAGGCTTAGTTGCCCCACGCATGTGGGATCTTCCTGGACCAGGGATGGAACCTGTGTCCCTTGCATTGCAAGGTGGATTCTTAACCACTGGACCAGCAGGGAGGCCTGATTTATCTTATTTAATTTATTATATTTCTTAGTTCTTAGAATGAAAATGCTAAATAAGATGTTTAATTGTGATATTCTTAGTTTCCTACTCACCTTCATTTCTATTATTTTTAAAAGTCTTTATTGAATTTGTTACAGTACTGCTTCTGTTTTTTTATGTTTTGGGTTTTTGGCCTTGAAGCATGTGGTGTCTTAGCTTCCAACTCAGGAATACAATCCCCACCTTCTGCTTTGGAAGGTGAAGTCCTAATCACTGGACCACCAAGGAAGTCCTCTCTTCATTTCTAAATTGACAGTCCATGCTTAAAGTAACCAGAGACTTGAAAGAACACAAATCCTAAAGAATACAGGATTTGGAAAGGAAAGACTTGGATGTGAATTTTATCTTTGCTTTGAACAAAGTGATTTTCAGAGCTTGACCTCCTGGAGCCTCAGCTCCTTCATCTGTACCTTCATCTCTGAGAAGTGAAGGTTAGAATGTCTGGCTGTTTCATATAGTTGGGGAAGATAAAATGAGACATTTTCTGTGAAAAGTTCATAATCGCTCTAAAGGGCCATGACTGTGCCAGATTTAAAATAGAATTACTGATATTCAAATACAACTTTACAATAGCTGCTTCAGTGATTCAGCTTGTATCCATATTCATTAGAATTGGTCATCTACATGGGGAAAGAAGTCATTACTGTGACCACCTAGCAGAAAATTGTAGGTGAATGTTAGATTTGGGTTAGGGAGACTTCTTCTTTCCTAGTGGAGAAATGAAAGTTGTAATTTTATCTTCTCTCAGGTCTTCATTTTGAGGATTGTTAAACCAAATATGCCAGTAGAAGCAGATGACAGTCCCAGGGTTAATTAGAAAATCTGAGGTCATAGGGATTCATGCAGACCCAGAAGTTTTGTAAATGATTTCAGAAAGCTCTGCCTGTAAGGTTGCTCACGAATGTGACTGGCTAATCACATAAGTTTGATCTATGGTTCTGGAGAAGACTCTTGAGAGTCCCTTGGACTGCAAGGAGATCCAACCAGTCAATCCTAAAGGAAATCAGTCCTGAATATTCATTAGAAGAACTGATGCTGAAGCTGAAGCTCCAATACTTTGACCACCTGATGAAAAGGGCTCACTGATTAGAAAAAGACCCTGATGCTGGGAAAGATTGAAGGCAGGGGGAGAGGGGGATGACAGAGGATGAGATGGTTTAATGGCATCACTGACTCAGTGGACATGAGTTTGAGGAAACTCCAGGAGATGGTGAAGGACAGGGAAGCCTGGTGTGCTACAGTCCATGGGGTTGCAAAGAGTCAGACACGATTGAGCAACTAAACAGCAAAATCACATTAGTTATCTCACAAGACAAAGCAGGGAGGTGGTAAAACAGCTACTCATAATCTAGGGTCTCCCTAGGAGAGACACTCTTCTAGCCACAGGATCAGTTTATCCTAGTCCTGTCACCCAAGTCTTATGCGATGATATCATCATTGCTTTTTGAGTTGGAGAATTATCCATGTTTTTAATTTCCCCTTTGATAATGAACGGAATGCTATGTTACTAAAACTTATTTAAAAGTGCTTAGTAGAGGCAGACCTACATTGTCATTTTTAGAAAAATATGATTTTGTGATTTTATGGTCATCCATAGAAGACATTTATATATTTTCTCTTTTCTTCCTTTACTTTTTTTTTTTTTTTGAAGTTGATCAGAAAGGAAGATGTGAGAGGCCTACTAATAGCTGTCTTTGATCTTCAGAGATGTGCTTTCTCACTGCTACTTCAGCTGAATATATTAGATGGAAGAAATCTACTTTTCTTCTTCATCAGTTTGTCAATATTGTTAGACCATAATAAAAGGCAAACTGCCATTGGGTATAAGTTTCCCTTTGGGTACATGAGATATAAATAAAAGGCATTTTTCATGTTTGGATCTTGTGTTGATATAAGAAGCATCATGGCAATACGTGAATATCCTTTTATGGGAATATATTTAACTTTAATTATTTGTGCTTTATTGCAAAGCAGAGTACGAAGCGAAAGCCTATCATATTCTCATTACATTGCCTATAAACATAAGCCTAGTCATACTTCTCAATATCAATTTTATTTTACAAAGAGCAGTTTACACTGTCATATGAACATTGTACATGTTTCAGTGTTAGGTAAAAGCACTTATTAACCTTTTGAGAAACAGATAAGTTTAGAGAACCACTGTTTTTTTCTCTGTTAAAATACAGATATGAATCTCATAAAACTAAAAGTGTTAGCATTAAATATTCTATCATTTAATATTTATAGAAGGTGTACCTTCAAAATATTTTTGTTTCTCTGTTTTAACTTTATTTATTAAATGTTAGATATCTGACTTATTTATTGGATTTCCTTCAGAGAACTCAACTTGGCTTTGAACAGAACTTTCACCCTTTTAATAACCCATAGACTTTTATTTTATAATTTCATGTAGTAAAATTAATCCATAGTTTTAGCAGATGTGTCATACCCATGTCATAACCACTCCATGCAAGATATAGAACACTTTTATCATCTCAGAAGGTGTCCCAGTGTCCCTTTATAGGGGCTTCCCCATCTTCCAGCTCGACAACTGCAGACCTTGTGCTTATCACTATGTATTCATTTTGCCTATTCAAAAGACAAATATGAATGGGAACACACAGTGCATTCTTTTATGTCTGGCTTCTTACATAAAGCATAATGCTTCTGAAATTTGTTCATGTCATCCTGTTTATAAGTAGTTCTTCTCATTGCTGAATAGCCTTCTATTGTAATGGATGTATCATAATTTGATATCCATTCACTTGTTTTTGGATAGTTGGATTGTTTCTGGTTTTTAGCTATTATGAAAAAAGCTGCTGTGAAATTGATGTATAAGTTTTTTGTGGACTTAGGTTATCAGTTCTCTTGGGTAAATTCTTTTTTTTTTTTTTTTTCTCTTGGGTAAATTCTAAGGGTAGAATTTCTAGGCCTTATAGTAATGCTGTGTTTAATTTTATGAGAAATTGCCAGCTATTTTTCCTAAGTGGTTATATCATTTTATGTTCCCATCTGCAATGAAAGAGAATTCTACTTTCTCCACAGTTTTGTTTATCCTTGGTATTGCCAATCTTTTCATTTAGCCACCAATAGTTGTGCCTCATTATTATTTTAATTTACATGTCTCTGATGACTTGTAGGACTTAGTACTTTTTTACATGCTTATGGACAATTCATATATTTCTTTTATGAAGTGTCCATTGAAATCATCTTGTTCATTTTTGTTTACTACTGTCACATGTTATATATTCCACATACAATTATGTCTTTTTTCAGATAAATGTATGGCACATATCATCTCCCACTGTGCAGCTGGCCCTTTCTCTTTTTCTTAATGGTATTGTTTGAAGAGCAATAGCCTAATATGTCCTTTTTTCCCTTCATGGCTAGTGTTTCTTTTTTTTTTTTTATGTTGCTTAAGAAATCTATGTCTACTAAAGTTGTGAGGATTTTCTGTGCATTTTTCTGCAAGTTTTTTTGGTGTGAGGCTTTTACATTTATGTTTATGATCCACTTTGAGTTAATTTTCCTATGTAATGTGAGTTATGTATTCAAGGTTGTTTGTTTGCTTAGCAAATGATATTTAATCATTCAAACACTATGTATTTCACTAAGGCAATTTTATAGGCAATTGATCATATCTGTAGGGACAGTTTTATTTTTTCCTTTTCATTATCTGTTTGTCTGTCTCTCTTTGCCTTTTGCCGTAACTGTGACCTTCTGTAACACTGAATAGAAAGAGTGAGATTGGACCTACTGGCCTTGCTCTTTGTCTTGACAGGAAAGCACTTAGTCCTTTACTCCCCGAGTATGATGTTAAGTTTGAGTTTTTCATAGATGCCCTTCTTCTGTTGCTACTTTCCCGTCTTCTCTTTGGTTTACAGAACATTTTTAGTATTCCATTTTATGTCCTTATTTGGCTTTTTAATGATATCTCTTTTTGTGTTTTCTCAAGGCCTAGCAATATGAATTCTGAATTAAGTTCTTAACGCTATCTGCATGTGGTGTGGTCAGTGAGTCTGTGGTCAGTCTGTAAGTTCATCAGCTCGAGGAGACTGTCTCACAGCCTGTATTCAATGTTTGTTTGGTCCATGAACCTTTCTCTCAGGCGTACTGCTTCCTGGATCTGGAACACTTAATGTGCCGCCTCTCCACACACAGCCCCGCTCCTGCTTCCCCTGCTCTGTCTCTGCCTTTCCCCTCCTCCTCCCCTTCTTCCCTCCCCTTCCCCTTTTCCCTCCCTCCCTTTCTTTGGACCTTCCTTCTTTTTCTTCCTTTCATTATTCTTTGGCCCTTGAAGAGACATCTTGGCAGACTATAGAAAAGAATATAACATTCATCCCTGAAGTAAATTCAGTCTTGATTACTTGCTGTTTAAAATAAAATAACCAACTATGTGGTATGTATGTTAGTCGCTCAGTTGTGTCCAACTCTTCGTGACCCCATGGACTGTAGCCCGCCAGGCTTCTCTGTCCATGGAATTCTCCAGGCAAGAATACTGGAGTGGGTTGCCATTCCCTTCTCCAGGGATCTTCCCAACCCAGGGATCAAACCCTGGTCTCCTGCATTGCAGGCAGGTTCTTTACCATTTGAGCTACAGGGAAGTCCATGGTACTATGTGGTAAATGAACTATGTGGTAAATGCCTGTTATTCTGAGGGCTGTATGTGACAGGAGAACCCATAATGTTTTCTGTGCATCTCTGTGCCAGTGATTCCTTTTTTCTTTTCTGAGTATGGTTATACAGCAGCAACTTGGGAAAATAGCACACCTAACTACCCTCATTTTCTTTTTTTATTCATCATAAACTGTAATAGTTTATTATCCTCCAAAACCTGCCCATCAGGGACTTTGTCTACTCTGGGATCCTAGATTTATGTTATTACCAGATACAGTTGAAAATACATTGAAACCAGATTTTCTTTTGGAAATTCCTCAGACTTGGAGGGCATAGGAGATTAAGTGGGTTGGTCAGTGACTAGAGAGCATGAAGAGATGAATAGAACAAATTGAAAGTGGTAAAGTAGAAAAGTTAGTAGTTATTTAGGAAATAAAATCTAAAAGGTTTCTATGAATGATCTCATTTATTCCTCATATTTATGCTTTGCCTTTCTTACACTTCTCTGTTCCATTTTAGAGTGTAGTCATGATCACTCTCATTTACTGAGCACATACTATGTTCAGTTCAGTTCAGTTCAGTTGTCGCTCAGTCATGTCTGACTCTTTGTGACTCCATGGACTGCCGCATGCCAGGCCTCCCTGTCCATCACCAACTCCCAGAGTCTACTCAGACACATGTCCATTGAGTCAGTGATGCCATCCAACCGTCTCATCCTCTGTCATCCCCTTCTCCTCCTGCCTTCAATCTTTCCCAGCATCAGGGTCTTTCCAAATGAGTCAGTTCTTCACATCAGGTGGCCAAAGTATTGGAGTTTCAGCTTCAACATCAGTCCTTCCAATGAACACTCAGGACTGATCTCCTTTAGGATGGACTGGTTGGATCTCCTTGCAGTCCAAGGGACTCTCAAGAGTTTTCTCTGACACCACAGTTCAAAAGCATCAATTCTTCAGTGCTCAGCTTTCTTTAGAGTCCAACTCTCACATCCATACATGACCACTGGAAAAACCACAGCCTTGACTAGATGGACCTTTGTTGGCAAAGTAACATCTCTGCTTTTTAAATTTTTATTAACATCTCTGCTTTTTAATATGCTGTCTAGGTTGGTCATAACTTTCCTTCCAAGAAGCAACCATCTTTTAATTTCATGGCTGTAGTCACCATCTTCAGTGATTTTGGAGCCCCCCCAAAATAAAGTCTCTCACTGTTTCCCCATCTATTTGCCATGACATGATGGGATCAGATGCCATGATCTTCATTTTTTGAATGTTGAGCTTTAAGCCAACTTTTTCACTCTCTTCTAACTTTCATCAAGAGGCTCTTTAGTTCTTCACTTTCTGCCATAAGGGTGGTATCATCTGCATATCTGAGGTTATTGATATTTCTCCCGGCAATCTTGATTCAAGCTGTACTTCATTCAGTTCAGCATTTCTCATGGTGTACTCTGCATATAAGTTAAATAAGCAGGGTGACAATATACAGCCTTGACATACTCCTTTTCCTATTTGGAACTAGTCTGTTGTTCCATGTCCAGTTCTAGCTATTGCTTCTTGACCTGCATACAGATTTCTCAACAGGTATGTCGGATGGTCTGGTATTCCTATCTCTTTAAGAATTTTCCACAGTTTATTGTGATCCACACAGTCAGAGGCTTTGGCATAGTCAATAAAGCATGAGCAATACCATGTTCAAGTCCTTTAATTGTATTATCTCTGACCCTTGGGTGTATACTCAAAAATAGTTACAAATCCATTTTCAAGATAAGGCTCAGAATGGGAAGCAACTTGCCTAAGGTTGTACAGCTTGCTGGTATCTGAACTGGGCATTGGTTCAAGGTCATTCCCATACCTGGGTCTCATCTCCTATTCATCCCCATGTGGCTGAGTACCAGCTTTGTCATTTCTCATAAATGCATGCTTTGACAAAAACCATTTTGAAAGAAAGTTTGAGAGAACTGAATTATCAGTAAGTCTTCTGCTGTGATTTCTGTAGGTAAGCCTTGTTTTTAATGTTTATGATAATTTGCACAGATTAGAAAAAATTAAAGTACTTCCAAGAACCAAAAAGTTGTGATTATATGTAACTACTTCCACCATATAGCTTAGGTTTACTATTAGTAATTGATTTTGCCTTTGAGATTTTGAAAACTTTGTTTTGAAAGGAAGTCATTCTTCGAACATCCCAGAATGGCATATTGAAAATCAAATATATTAGCATAAATTAATGAAGTGTATATAACTATATGTCTTATAAATGTATTATCTTGTAAATTATTTTTCCTCTTGGGATCTGCTTCTTTTCACAGCATGCTTGAATGACTATACAGAAGAATCTGGGACTTTCACTTCTCCAAAATTCCCCCATTTTTACCCCAACAACTTGGAATGCATTTATAGGATCACAGTGGAAAGCGGCCAACAGATTGCATTACACTTCACAAACTTCTCCTTGGAGGAGGCCATTGGTAGCACATGTGTAGCAGATTATGTGGAAATAAGGTAAGCACTTTTATTTCATCATAATCTTGTTTTCTCTTATTTATTTTCACTTTTAATTTTTCTTGGAAAGGATAAGAAAAAAATATAGAAAATTTTCTGTGAAGTTCCTTTTTGTGCTCTTTCTTACAAGATATAAAATTTGTCATTTGGAACCTGACTTAGCAGTAGGAAAACAGAAAGGCTTGTGAATTTCAGTGCAAGGCTTTTTTCTTTAATTCTCTAGTGCTTTGAAAGAATGGGTTTTTAAGTTATATTTGCAGTAAAGGTGAGTTAAGGTATATATTAATATCTCCACAGATCGTTATAGTTGTTTTACTTGCTAAGTCATGTTCTACTCTTTTGCGACCCATGGACTATAGCCTACCAAGCTTCTGTGTCCATGGGATTTCCAGATCGTTGCATTGAGTTAAATTAGAGTAATAATTTGTTGCACATCTGTGTTAAAGTTTTTATTTGGCATTTCAAAAGGCTAGAATCTTATACTATTTTATAATAAATTTAGTTCTCTGATGTAAAGTAAGCTACTTAAACAATAAATCACAATTCTCTGATTCTGGGAAAGATTGACGGCAGGAGGAAAAGGGGGTGACAGAGGATGAGATGTTTGAATGGCATCCGCAACTCAGTGCACATGAGTTTGAGCAGACATAGTGAAGGACAGGGAAGCCCGGCATGCTGCATTTCATGGGGCTGCAAAGAGTCAGACGTGACTTAGCGATTGAGCACCACCACCATATAATGCTAAAATAAGATGATTTTCTTAATTATCAGCAATCATTGGTGAATGAATCTTTTTTTAGACTTGGAAAGTACAGATTATAAACTATAGATAGTAAACTAGATTTAAGACTCCAAAAGTTCTTAAGGAAGGAAGTATTTTTAAAACTATGCATAACTATGTCAAATATATTACATTTTGAAAACTTTCAAATTAGAAAAACATTCAAGTTTCTCTGTAAAATTAAGCCACATTTATTTATATTGTTAATAATTTTTGTTTCCTTATCTTTTGTTCTATGATACATTTTCCAGATGCTTTATTTGAAAGGGAGAAGATTAAGTACTTTTTCTCCATATGTAATTAGTTATATAAAATGTCATGTCAACAATAAATGATGGTGATTCTATATTGCTATTCACATGCTATTTAATAAAGTGAAAAACTGAAAACTTGCAATTGTTATTAGAATATTTTTGAGAGAGGTCGACTAACAAATGGATCTGTTTTTTATCTCAAAGTTAATTAGTGTTAAATGTTTATGTTATAACCTAATAACCTAATAAATGATCACACCTATATTTTGTCACAGGAATGGAGGCTATGAAAGTTCACCACTCCTGGGGCAATACTGTGGCTCAAATTCACCTCCAAGAATCATCTCCCATAGTAACAAGTTATGGTTAAAATTTAAGAGTGACTTCTTTGGCTCTGGGCTTGGATTCTCGGCTTACTGGGATGGGTCCTTAACAGGTAAATGGCCGAGACGTGTCCTTTACTGGATAGTCCAGTCTGATTGGATTTTTCATTCTTGGATTACTGTGCTCTCACCTGTTTTTTTTTTTTCTAACTGTATTTTGTCAGTACTATTTGTCATAAACTTCAACATTGTGAATATTTCTGAATTAACCTTAGCTGTTTTGTTTTTGTTTTTATTTTTGAAGGACATAGTAAGGGAACTACACCATATTCCCTGGTGTAGTTCATCAAGCTGGTCATCTTGGTTGGGAAAAGGAAAGTACATTGATGTGAATTGAAATTTTAGGCCAACTAGTCTTTGGTGGTGCAGGGTTGTTTTGCAGCTTGGTTTTTAAGGGGAGTGACAGTAGCACCAGTTTGATCCAGACAAGAGAGTTCAGTTTTACAGAAAGAAAAGACTGTGTGTTATCCCATCTTTCTCCTGCAGGCTGTGGGGGCAACCTCACCACGTCCACCGGCACGTTCACGTCCCCCAACTACCCGATGCCCTACTACCACAGCTCCGAGTGCTCCTGGCGGCTGAAGGCCAGCCACGGCAGCCCGTTCCTGCTGGAGTTTGAAGACTTCCATTTGGAGTATCATCCAAACTGTAGTCAAGACTATCTGGCTGTATGTATGAAGTTTCACTTGTAGCTTTCACTGCTCCCGTCTTGTCCGGTACACATCAATGCATCATTTTTTTATTTCTGAGATTCAGGAAAAGGGAATATTTAAACAATATCCACATTAAAAATTTAAACAAAATAAAAATTAAAAGAAAATTTGATGAAAATACCTTTCTAAGTACAGCATATGTTAATGAATGACTTAGTACACTAAGTCTTTAAAATATATTGAATATAGACTGTTAAGATATGGTTAAAAATCTCCTGAAAGGGGTTATGAGATTTATCATAGTTATTATCTACATGATTTCTATATATGTATTGAAAACTAACAATCTAAAGGACTGTATCAGAGGTTGAATTAAAGAAAACTGAAGTCAATAAAGTAGGGCTATTTACAGTACCAGTAAGTCACTGTCTCCATTAAATAACCATCTAAATAAAAAATGTGTTAAAGTGTCATAAATGATAAACTATGAAATAAAAAAGCAAGGAAGACTACTGATAATAGCTATGGTCTCAAAAACATGTAATAATCCTTTATTTTCAATCAGGCTAGGTTCTCTCCCTTACTCCTATACATAGCCACAGCTTGAGTACATAGCTCAAGTTTATAGACATTTAAATACAATTTTACAAGATATTTTGATTCAGGGCTCTTCTTTTGTTATATCATTTTGTATTTCTTCCTCACTTCTCAAGAATTGCGGAGTCATTTAGATAATGTTTACAGCCATAATCATCTGATATTTAAAATATTTTCTTGGAACTTCCTTGGTGGTGTAGTGATTAAGACTCTGCACTTCCATTGCAGGGGGCACAAGTTTGATCCCTGGTCAGGGAGCTAAGATCTTGCATGCCTTGTGTAATGACCAAAAAACAAATAAACTAACAAACAATAAAATGTTTTCTTAAAGGTATATGATGGGCCAAGTACCAGCTCTCATCTGCTAACTCAGCTTTGTGGAAATGAGATACCACCTGTCATCCGTTCCAGTGGAGACAGCGTGTCTTTAAAACTGAGAACAGATGAAGGCCAGCAAGGAGGTGGCTTCCTGGTTAAATACCAGCAGAGTAAGTGTGTATACTGGTTGCTTGGTGACTGTAGTGGGTCTTCAGTCTCTCTCTCTTTTTTTTTCATGGTAAAGACTGCTTTATTGGTGGCAGCTAGTACAAGTCAATAAATACTGATCCCCAAAGAACTCAGTTATGTATCGGAGAGACGAATGGAATTAAACCAACTGATGGCCGGGAGGATAAACTGAAGTCAATCCTGCTTCTTGGGAAATGAAGCCACAGCCAGTTCATACATGGCATATGCCGTCCCACCAACTGTAAGAATCATGGTTGCTCTATACAGGAGGGCATCAGCTATCCCACCCTTTAGATGCACTGGAATTCCATTATCCTCCTGAAACAGCTTTTGTTTCTCTGGAACCTTATTTTCAAACTGCCTGCGTTAAGCAGTACTTATGGTCCTCTTAGCAATCTGATGGAGAGCCAGAAGATTCCGCAGCATCTTGGCTCAGTTACTGCCCACCAACTGCGGCAACTGACCACCAGCAACGAGAACTCCACACGCTGGAACCAGAACTACCTTCTCTTCAGTCTCTTGAATGAAGCAAATTGAAAGAAGTGTAACCCATTAGTGTGAGCAAATGAATAAATCTTAGCTCCTTATGAAAAAATTTAACTCTGTTTGATGGAGAAATGCTTACACATTGGGTATAATGTCATGTAACTAACACATGTGGTAAGTTCAGAAACCTGGAAGAAGAATTTGCTGAGACAGTCACAATTTATAGTCACAATTTAAATAGATTGATGTAACTGGTTAGCAGTTAATGGGTTTTCATTTGAATTAAACATGGCAGTCTTCTAATTGGGACACTATTCCATTATACATAGTTATCCAACCCTTTTGTTTTTGTCATCTGTCTCAAAAGTTAGTTAAATTTTATTGAGGGAAACCGTAGACCTCAATGACTTACAAATGGTGTCCCAGTCACCTGTCAAGAAGCAATGTAGGAGAAATGCATCTACAAACCACATTTTTTAGAGACAATTTTTTAATATATTTATTTTCCAATTCTCTTTTATTACACATCATACAGTATGAAAAAGACTAGAGAAAAGGCATGCCTAGGCCTCATTCAAGTCATTAAGTTTGGTGGAATTTGGCAGTGGCTCCCAAGATTAGCCATACGTAGAAGTGCCTAGTATGGTTGTGTTGAAAACTCAGCTAAAGAAAATGCCACCATTTGATTGAAGACTTTTTCTCCAAAATTTAATGTTTTTGTTTCTTCTTCAAATCTTTTACATTGCTTCTATTCAATTGAATCTTCCTGATGAGTAACTAGAGGAATAAAAGAGTCTTTATTATGAATTTCATGCTGACTTTTGAATGTTGAACAAAGCCATGTTGTTAATCATTTTTAGCACTCACATAGGACTTTGTGTTTCTAAACTGTTGAATTTAAAGGTCAAGATTTCTGTCTCTTCCAAATGCTAAAGTTGGAAAAACAGAAGCACAAAATGTTTAATACACTTTTCTAAACAAACAAATTAGACTGATGTGTGAGTCAGGCTACGCTATTCTGCTCTGCACCAATTCATAGGAACATGATGCCAATTTTAACACAGGCAATTTTCATGACACTTCAAAGTTTAAGAATTCATTTAAATATTATTTCACATTTGTTCTAAATGGAGACCATTTCCATATAAAAATGTGCACCAGCTACCTGTGTATGTATGCATTTATGTGTATTTATGTGTATGCGTGTGTGTGTGTTTGTGTACACACATATATATGTTTCTTTTTAACATAGATGTTTTCCTATAGAAAAATCACACACATCTTGGGGCAATTATGATACGTATGATAGTGGTTAACAGTCATTGTTATTTTTCCCAGCATGTGATAACGTGGTGATTGTGAATCAAACCTATGGCATCTTAGAGAGTATACATTATCCAAATCCCTATCCTGTCAACCAGCGTTGCAACTGGACCATCCAAGCAACAACTGGAAACACTGTGAATTACACATTTTTAGCATTTGAATTGGAATATTACACAAACTGCTCCACTGACTATTTAGAGGTATGTATTCTGAAGCTAAATAATCACTGCATTTTCTGTTCAAGTTAGCAAGCCAAGGTAAGTTACCATGCTTTGCAGAACCAAACCATTCACCATGTCCTATATGTCTGTAATACGCTGACTATACATGGTATTTGAACAGATGTGTTTCATGTCTATTTCATTGCATCATCTTAATAATAAGGGTATTTAATCCATTAAACTATATACACAAGTAACTCTCTGTGTTTTAAGGTTTCAGTGTAACTTCTGGACTGAGTAACCTCATCTTACCTAAATAATGCACAAGGACAAGAACAACTTCTGGTTTTTGTTGGTTATTTTTTGTTTGTTCTAATTTATAAAGAGAGATCAGAAAGTATTTAAATACCTTGACTTTAATACCTAATTAAGCTGATACTGGGAATCATGATTTTGATTCTTGTGTTTTATTTTTAAACCTGAGTTTATTTCAGTTAATTTTTCTCTTTGTAAAATGGAAGTTTCTATTTGTTATAATAATGACCACAAGTATCATTTATTGAACTTTCTGTATACAATGCTATGCAATGAAAGTTGCTGGAAAATTAGGTACCTCCAAATAGAAGGTAATCTGCCACTTTTATGATAAGATATTTTATTTACCAAAGCTTTTTTACTGATTTGAATATGCAACTTTGTGGAGGTATAGATTGAAAAGTTAGGTGGCTACTTATCTTACTTTATTAATGTAATTATATAACCATATATAAAATTATATATTTTATAAGCCATTGTATTAATTTAGAATGTTAGTTTCCACTTTCATAAAACAATTTTACTCAGACTGTTTACATATATTTTGACATCTAGTTTTCATCATCAATAAAATCACTTTTGAGTCACTTAACACATCATCTTTATCTCCATCTGCATGCTAGCATATGATACTTCTAATCCACATATAATGTTTTCACTAGAGATCTTTTCTAAGAGGCCAGTCCCCACTCTGATAACATTAAGACATTTCCTGTATCCCTTCTATCCACAACTTAATAGATGAGTGTCGTTCTCTTTAAGATGGACAGTGATTTTTGGAAGTCTTGCTTGCAAAGACTTTCATCATCCAGTGTGTGTAACTTTCAGGATATAGTCCTGGGGAGGTGCGGGGGGAGGGGGTGGGTGGTGGGAATCACAGAAAAAGCCTTTATCTTGTAAAAGTGTTTTAACCCTCTTTTTAAGCAATTCTTTAAAAAAAAAAAAAAAGCTAGCATTGATGGAGGTCATTTGAGATTATCATATCTTTTCCAAATAGCACTTTTGTTTTTCAAAGCAAAGAAGAGAAAGCTTCCTATACTTTGAGAGACTTTGTGAGGTGCTCGATATTAATATATGGATTCCTTTGCCTTTGAAGGATATTTTGGGGGGGTTAAAAAAAATCTTGCTTTGTATTTAGAAAAACTCAGTATTAGAGAATTAATAACCATAGTGTTTACCCATCAGAAAGTTATATTTGCTAGTAGTCAAAGAAAACATGAGACAACATGAAACAAACATTAAAAAAGCACAAACTTGACAGAGATGTTAAAATCCCCTTTCCTTGATCTGTGGGCTTCCCTGGTAGCTCAGCAGGTAACGAATCTACCTGCAATGCAGGAGACCCTAGTTTGATTCCTGGGTCAGGAAGATTTGAGGGAGAAGGGATAGGCTATCCACTCCAGTATTCTTAGGCTTCGCTGGTGGCTTGGATGGTAAAGAATCCATCTGTGGTATGGGAGACCTGGGTTCAATCCCTGGGTTGGGAAGATCTCCTGGAGAAGGGAACAGCTACACACTCTAGTATTCTTACCTAGAGAATTCTGTGGACAGAGGAGCCTGGCAGGCTACAGTCCACTGGGTTGCAAAGCGTCAGACATGACGCAGTGATTTTCACTTCACTTTACTTTCGTGATCTAGTGCTTGGGCGGTCTTTACAAGCTTGACAATGGCATATTTGTCTCATTCCATTTACCTGGAGTGATCACCTTCGTTTCTTCACATGGTGAGATTTTGTTAATTCTTTAGGAGAAAATACAAGTTTCTTTCAAAGTCACTTGTTCATACCACAGACACAGCAGTTTGTCATATCATATTTTTACCATGTGTGATTGTGCCCGCATGCCTTACTGGACTGTAAGCTTTTTGAAGGTGAGAACTGTCTCCAGCTAACTTTGTAACCCAGGCCCTGATTATAGAATTGGGGTCTTATGGGAGTTCAGTAAGTTCAGGTTAAATTGAACATCACAGCCACATTTTAGCATCAGCTGGAAGATAAGCTATAAGAAAGAACTGAATTCCAAACTGGCCTTTTTGTGTAATCTCTACACATTCACTACAATTCTACCACTTTAAGCACATACCAAAATAGAATTCATGGGTGTGCATAATATTGCATGTTTACCAATCTGCTGGGCGCCTTATTTGATAAAAGCACAATGCAGAGAGCGGGGCGAACAGGAAGTTTTTGAACTGGGCTTTAAGGACAGCTTTGGCAGAAAGAGTGGGAGCAAATGAGATGAAACCTTTCCAGGGACCAGACTCCACCACTTCAGACTTACTTGAGGGTGAAATGGTAACAAAAAGGCCCATCGGATAATTTTTGGAGGTGTTAGAAAACTTGTTCCAACAACAGCATAGTCACTCCACAGATGATGTTACACAGATGATGTTACAGACGGGCCATGTATCTTGTGCAACATTGATGGTGAAAGCCACAAAAATACAGAATGAGAACCAGAAGTTCAGCTAAGCCTTCCAAAGAATGACACTGTTGCCAGAGGGAGGAGATGTTTTCCATTTCTGTAAGCCAAGGGGCAAGACCAAAGCAATTGCTACAATGGCCGGTTTATGATGGAAATTCTAAAAGCACAAATGACCATTAATGGAGAGAAAAGCCACAAACATAGAAACCTAGCTTCCATTATTTTATAACTTCTAGTTCAAGGGTTTTTTCAAGTGACTTAGCCAAGTTCAAAGTGAGTGGCTGTGATTGCAGCCAGAATTGAGTTATTTTGAATTAACAGAACTTCTGAAACTATGCAAGGACTTGATTAGGTGCTGGTCGGACACTGTGCCCAGCCTTGCTGAGACGTGTGGTTTGGTAAAGATCCCACTGGAAAACAAATCCATCCTCTATTCCTTTGTCCTCTGGGTGAAATGAAAGGATTCAGATTTGGAAATAAAATACTTAGTGGGAGGAAGGGTCATTTGCTTAAAGGAGTAAGGCTGTGTTGCCCCTGCAGTTTTAGGAAGTCAATCTTAGGATTCTTTTTGTGCTTTATTACTTGGTTTCACTTTTTCATTTTTATTTTGAGGCTGAGACTGTATCTGGAAGGAGAAATTTTTCAAATCAGTATTGAAAATACAAACAAAGGTAATGGATTTGGGAAAAATCAGCACAGAAATGTACAGGAAATCCAGGGCCTGTGCTGGTTCTGGGAGCCTGTGTGTGGGGAGCCAAGGATGGAGGAAAACCAAGAGGTTTTTGTGTCGTGGAAGCTGAGGGAAGGGCCTAGGACAGAAGGTGACAGTGATAAGCAAGGAGGGATGCTCCCAAGGGTCCAGAAAGGTCAGCTCTCACAGGATCCCCTCCTCTTAGTGCCCTCTGGTATGTGAGTGTCTCTTCAAATGTGGTCCAGGATTGGATTCAGCTCTCCTACTAACTTGGTGTTGGACCGTATTATCTGGTTTGTGTGTTCCAGTGTTGAAGGCTGAGATTGAATAGGTTTGTTGTTACCCACGTCGTGGTGTTAGATGATATTAAACACTTGTGGTCTCCAGGTCATTTTTACATAAAAGGCAATGACTTCATAGCCAAACAAGATATTATTTCTAGTAAGGTATACTGGACTATTTTGCCTCAGAATTTCATCTCATGATGATTCCTCTAAATCCTCTGGTCTTTAGAGCATTATTTATTTGCATGTAGACTCATTGGCCTGTGACTTCTTAAAAAATATTTGATAAAATATCAGAAAGATGCTTCCTGTTTCAAGTATTCTAAAATGGTAGCTTTCTTGGGTTAACATGCTTCTGTTATTGAACACTTTTGGGAAAGCACCATTCAAACAACTTGGTAATAATAACAGCTTATATTTGTGAAACGTGTTACTGGCTAGATAATTCTTGCAGCAACAGTGTGGTGTAGGAAATATCGTTATCTCATTTGACAGG
Source organism: Odocoileus virginianus (assembly GCF_023699985.2). Lineage (NCBI taxonomy): Eukaryota > Metazoa > Chordata > Mammalia > Artiodactyla > Cervidae > Odocoileus > Odocoileus virginianus. The sequence continues at coordinate 28,759,869 of NC_069682.1, read as the reverse complement.
TGAGGAAACTGAGACAAAGGCAGATTGTCCACAGTCACACAGATTATATTACCAGAGCCAGGCTTTCCACCAGGCACTGTGGCTCCAGGCCAATGCCCCAAGCCACAATACCACACACACTCCGCGTGTGTTCTGTTTCAGAATTATCACTCTCAGAGGTGACACGAGGGAGTTTCCATGGAAACACTGAAGTTTCCCTTTCCACGGTCACTTCAGTGACCGTGTCACCAAGAGAAATTCATGCTACTTAGCGTGACCGTTGCATAGGGAAGCAGTGATCATTTACTATATCTTTGCTTCATACTGACAACTTATGTTCAGGGACCAATGTAGAATTTTCCCCCAAATTACCATCCATCTTATTCATCTGTGAGATTCCAAAATAAATCTTTCCCACATTTTGGAAGTTACGACATTTTCCCTTCAGACCTCTGGCATCCTCCTATGTTCCCTCTTCTGCCTCATACTCTTGGTTGTAGATACACACTCAAACTGACCCATGGGGAAAAGACTAGTGTTTGTGAATGGCTCTTACCCTCGGAAAGTGGAAAAGAAGCCTCATGTCACACAGCATCAACTGAAAAGCTGGGAGAGGACAGGGACCAAGAAGGCTCAGGAGTGACTCCCTTCTTCTTCTTTCTTCTGACTTCCTTGTTTCTTGCTGTGAACATAGACTCTGGTCTCATTTTTCATGTCAAAAGCTTCCTCTGAGTTTCTGCAATTTCACAGATTTAACTTAAATAAGGGCACCCCAGCCACAACACTGCAAAATCAGGTGGACCTCGGGTGCTTACAAACAACTAGACTTTCCCCTGGTGACAGGTTACATCTGTCGCCGGTGCTCATCTCTTTGAGTCTGGCAACAAGGTGTGGATCTAGCTGTCAATGGATAAGTGCCCCTCTGTTCAGTATGACCAGCTCTGACCAGGTGCAGCAAGGTCTAGCCCTCTGGCCCGAGTTGCTCATAGTTCACATCTGTGGACGGAGGCAAAACCTTTCAGCAGGGACATACATGGGTTCTGCCGGCGTGCTAAAGCCTTTTGTTCTCTTTTTTGGCTGTGACCTGCGGCTTGTGTGATCTTAGTTCATTAACTAGGCATTGAACTTGGGCTGTCAAGAGTGAAAGTGTGGAGTCCTGGCCACTGGACCACCAGGGAGTTCCCCTGAAGTGTGGTTTGAATTGCCTGTGAAGTGAGCAAGATCACACAGTTCGTTCTGTAGTGACCATACCTCTCAGGACTATATGGTGTAATGCACTTAAGCATGGGAAAATTCTTTTAAAGGCACTGACAGTCTTATCCTCTAAATTTTCTCCCAGTTTCTTTTCCCAGTTTCAAAATCATAAGAGTTGTCTTTCTACTTCACCTTCTTCATGTTACACTGTCTTCTCTAAGCATTGGTCCAACTCACATTGTCATCTTTCTTTTGCCCCAATCATAGCTTAAAAAAATAGACATTTCTTTCTAACTGTGCCATATCCCAAAGTTTAGCTAATTTGTATGTGTGCTCATGGGATGGTCAGAAAGCTACCATGTAGGTCCATGGGTATTTTTCTTAGACTGAGTTCTTCAGAGGGTTTCCCTTTTCTTACCCACCCAAACCCCAAATTATTCGACTTTGTGGACAGAGTTTAATTTTTTTTTTTTAGAGTATGTCTTTTTTCTTGAATTTCCTTTCCTTTTTCTATTGAATTTCTTTGTTCTTTCATTAATTTTTTAATTAAAACTTTTTTTGGTCCATGTGCTCATATCTCCTTTCAGAATCTCTCTCCCTAAAGCCTCACGCCCGTGACTGACACGTCATCGCAGACTCGGAGGAGATGGATCACTCTCTCCTAATAGCTTGTTCATTTCTACAGTTCCAACCATGTCTCTGCTGGTCAGGGTTAGTTCAGGAGAGCACGTCTCTTCACTCAGCACTCTGACAGAGCACAGAATATAAAGAATTCAGCAAACAGCAAGACACCTGAGGGACGTCCACATAGACATCTGATCTCTGCCATCCCTGGTGTCTTTTTGCTCCACTGGTGCTAGTATCTTTCCTTTGTAAAACAAAAACAAAAACAAAAACCTTCTACTGAGGAAGAAGGTGATGTGGAGGATAAAGCCCTCATAACTGGCTACTAAATCTGGCTTCATTCCAGAATCATATAGGTAACTTGTTTAAAAATATATTCATAGACCCTAGACCCCACCCCAGCCCCACTCAGTCAAAATCCCCAGGGATCCCAATAGAGCAAATCCTGCATTACCCTCAGTTTAGCAGCTGGGGCCACTGTCTGCAGCCCACTTCCATCACGCCAGCACATTTCATCCTCACTTCAAAGCTCTCTCCTGGGAAGTCGTAAGGATTATAATAGGTGTCTTCTTAGAATATACCTTCAAGGGCTGTTCTGTGTTTCTCTTTCAATAGGGCTTACTTTTCCACTGCTACAGCCAAAGCTGTACAAAGTCAAGCATACATTATATGCTTTGATTCACTAAGGCTCACTGATGCTATTATATTTATCTCAGTACATTAAACTGTCAGATTCACTTTACAGTGTGTGAATTCTGACTCTAAACTTCCTCCCCACCTTCTTTATTTGGCACCTTTGCCACTATCATCTTCCATTACATCATTTCAACATTCTTTCTAATGCCTTCCCTTTCCACTTATGTCCATTTCAGGTCCTCTCAATTATGTCAGTGACTTCCGTCAAATGTATTTCCCTGTAGCCTTTATAAGATTAACTTCATCCCTTGCCAAATCCTCTTTGTGATGTCATCTTCTTCCCCAGATGTTTATATCATTGCTTTCTGCACCTCCATGTCCTCCTTGCAGTGACAAAATGGTGCGCTGCTGATGAAAAGCATCCTTGAGAACATCACTGATGTCCCTCGGTCTTCCAGTCCTACACTCATGTTGTCCAGGTTTGCAGCCTGAGCAGTATTTTCTGTACCTACAACTCTGCAGCATCAGGCCCACGTGCCTGATGCAATTATAATTAGTTAAGGAATACTGTGGGCTTTCCAGGTGGCTCAGAGGTAAAGAATCTGCCTGTCAATGCAGGAGACACAGGAGACATGGGTTCAATCCCTGGGTCAGGAAGATCCTCTGGAAATGGTAATTTGATCCAGTGTTGTTGCCTGGGAAATTCCATGGACAGAGGAGCCTGGTGGGCTAGTCTGTGGGGTCACAAAGAGTTGAAGACAATGGAGCAACTGAGCACAGGAAAGAATACTAGTTGTTTTAGGAGAACTCAGAGATGCTTGGATACTTAGTACAATACAAGTTTGCTTCTCAGTCACGTTAGAGACCAATTCAGGTGCTCCTCTGCCTTCCATATAGTGGTTCAGGAATGCAGACAAAGGGGAATTGCATTTGGGGAAGCCAGATAGCTCTCTCTGTCACACACGTTGTCAGATGTCTTATAAATAAAGAGATCACTGTTCTCATAAATTTGAGAAATTCTGAATCAAACAATGCAACAGGATCTGTTTTGTTCTGTTTTTGCTGTAGTACTTCCTCAGGCTTTTACTGCCCTAAATATGCATTGGTCACTTATTTATCCACTCATTCAGTCTCTCAAATATATTTTAGACACATAGGCTGTGGAAATACAACTGTTTAAGCATCGGATTTCCTTGTTTTCAATGGAGCAGACAGATGTTAATCAATTTATTATTACTGTTGTTGTTGTTTAGTCACTAAGGCATGTCTGCCTCTTTGAGACCCCATGGACTATAGCCCGCCAGGCTCTTCTGTCATGGGATTCTCCAGGCAAAATATACTGAAGTGGATACTGACGTTCTCCTTCAGAAGATTTTCCCAATCCAGGGATTGAACCTGCATCTCTTGCATTGGCAGGCAGATTCTTTACCACTAAACCACCAGGGAAGCCCTTAGTCATTTTGCACCAGTATACAAATTTAGTCACAAGTTGTGTTAAGTGCTATCAGGGATATTATGCGGGAGTCCTGAGCAAGAGTGAATGGACAAGGTGTTGCAGAGCTGGAGGCTTCAGCAAGGGGAGTTGTGGTTGAGGAACTGTCAAAGGCAAACAGAGCCGGACACTTTAAAGTGGAGAGGACAGGTTTCAATCAGTATAAGCTCTTGCAAGAGGGAAGCAGGTCCAGCGTGAACTGAACTCAACTTCAGCTTGTCCAGAGATGACCAGGTGTTTCAAAGGGAGAATGAGGGAGTTGGGAGGGAATCAGCAGGGCCTCGGGCAGAGTCAGGGAAATGGGAAATTACCGAGGGTTGGACAGGGGAGTGTGATGAAGCCACTGTGTGTGTGTCTGGCGGCAGTAAGGATTCTCTCTTGCCACAGAGACTGGGAAACAAGGGCCCTGTCCTTCCTGGTGGTTTCATTTCACAGGAATGAGTTTTAGATTTTAAGAAAGATGCTCTGAGTTGTAGGAGACACATATATATCCCAAAAGGACAAGAGAAGGATTCATAATTATAAGCCCTTTTTAGTAAGGTCTCCAAAAAAGGGTAGTCAGGGGCCTGGAACAGGTGTTGGTTGGAACAAATAGTAAACCCTTTAGGTGGCCTTGAACTATCTCAGGCAGGCTCCTTAAGTGGGGCACTGGGGTCATCTGGAGGATGTGACCTTGAGCTGTCAGAAACTATGTTAGTGTTTAAATCTTTTAATTTTAGAAGAATACGTGGATGAAATGTTTGTGCTGAGACCCTGTAATCTTTATAAAGGCCAAGGTTGAGGCTTAGTTGGGAGGAAGACTCCAAGGAGCTTGGCTCCAGTGGGGTTGAGAAGAACCTCTGTCAGAACTGAAAGATACAGCAGGGCTGAGGCCGAGGGTGAGGCTCCCGGGAGGCAGGGGCCTGTAGGTTGGAGCCCTTGCAGGCATGTGCAGAATCTTGGTGGCCGTCTAAGAGTAGCAAGAGTTCTTTCCAGAGTGTGAGCAGAGAGACAGCATGCTGGACTGGCACTTCGGAAGACTCTGGCTCAGAGAATGAATGGGAGGGAGGTAAGGGGAACTCTGGAGGTTCAGGAAGAGGATTGCTGCTGTCCAGGTGAGGGGCGGTGGATTCCTGCCAGGGCCGTGGAGGGAGAACCTAACAGAGGGTTTGAGAGCACCTGGAGGTGAAATAGGTGAAATCGGCAGAACTGGGTGAACACTGCATCCAGTGGGGGTGGTAACACTGTGGAAAAGAGATTTCTGGATGCAGCCTGATGGCATTGCAGGCGAGGGCACCCCAGCTCCACCTCCGCCCCCTCCCCCCTCCTTCCTCCACCCCATCCTCCCTTCCCCCTTTCCCCTCCCCACCCCAAGAGGCCAGTGCCTCCCCTAGGAGGAAGCCCTCTGGGGGCACCACAAGCAGCGTTCTGTCTTTGCCTAGAATTCTTATTAACATCTATTGGCCACTCCTAATTCACAGAACATTCTTAGGGAAACATTATTCTAGAGATGTTTTCTTTTCTTTTTTTTTTTCTAGTTTTATTCTCATGCTGCTGCTGCTAAGTTGCTTTAGTTGTATCTGACTCTGTGCGACCCCACAGACCGCAGCCCACCAGGTTTCCCCATCCCTGGGATTCTTCAGGCAAGAACATTGGAGTGGGTTGCCATTTCCTTCTCTAACAAAGAAGCAAAATGTTCAAGTTCATGAAAAATGAGGAAATTCTCCTTCACATCTAAGATGTCTCTTTTGAGAATTGCAGTAATCAGAACTCAACATTTTAAATCAGCTATGCTCCAATAAAAACTTAAAAGGATTACAGTAATCAGTGTCTACTCTGTACCGAGTACTCTCATAGACATCTCCATGATAGTTATTGCTTATCTTCAGGATAGTTTGGCAATTGGGTATCAGTGTGGTCATTTATAGACAGGAGAACTGTAGCTCTGGGGTCCCCCTGGTTCAAAGTTTGGCTCTTTCTCACTAGTTCTGAGCTTGGGCATAAAATTTATCCTCTCACTTCCTTGGTTTCCTCATGTATTAAATGGAAGGAATACTTGCACCTACTTATAAAGTTGTTATAGGAGTAAATAAAGCAATCTGAGTTCTCCAGAAATGCTCATTATTCCTCCCCCCGTGTTCCTTCCACAGAGAGGGTAACTCCTGCTTGGCCATTCAGATCCTTCCTCCTACCTTTCAGAGTGTTGTTTCTCCATTTCTTGGAAATGTCATCTCCCTTTCTCATGACCTGTTGGTTATTAGTAGCTGCTCCTCATTCCCAAGGTCTGACTTCTCTCTCAGACACAGCCTGGGTCTGTTTGGCTCCAAGAGTTCAGAGTTTGTTCTCTTTCTCTTCCAAGTTCCCTTACTCCACCATCCAGTTCTTGGGAGGCCTTTGATTTCTCTTATCCTTTTAAAGAATTTGCACCCTTGCTAATAAGCAAAGTGTCCACAAATGTCTTGTTTGCATCGCTGCTCGTCACATAAAGACACAGCTGGTTCTGTACAGGTCTCAGAAACAGTGACCTCCGTTACCAAGTTTTTTGGTTTAAAGATAAACCACAGTTGGAGACAGCTCCATCTCTGCTCTTTCCGTTGTTCTTGGGGAGTTCCCTGGTATTTGAATAGCTCATGCCAGCCCTCTTCTATCTGCAGACTCTTGTGGATGCTAATAATAAACTAAGATTTAGTAACTCATCTATTACTCACTCAGGAGAGGATGTGTTGCAGGTGCCCAGGCTCCAGTCATCTTGACACCTGTTCAGTTTGGATAGTATAGACTCTGGAGCCAGTTGCCTGGGTTTGAACCCAGATTTCACCCATAACTAGTCAGGAAACGTTGAGCAAATTTTTAACTTCTAAGTGGCTCACTTTCCCCATCTGTAAAATGAGATAAAAGAGTTTTATATATAAAGAGACAGGCACATAGTAAACACTTACATAATGTCATTTTTGCCTCATCAAACATACCTAACCTTAGTTAGGTTCAATAGGTGACATCTTAAATAGGTGTCATATTTGCCTCAGCAAATATACCTAACTTTAGTTAGGTATAGTGTGCAGCATGCGAGCTATTTCGCTTCAGTTGTGTCCAGCTCTTTGTGACCCCAGGCCACAAAGACTTTGTGACTGTAGGCCACCAAACTCCTCTGTCCATGGGCTTTCCCAGGCAAGAGTGCTGGACTGGGTTGCCATTCCCTTCTGCAAGGGATTTTCCTGACTTAGGATCGAACGCATGTCTCTTACATCTCTTGCATTGACGGGTGGGTTCTTTACCACTAGTACCACCTAGGAAGTCCAGTTAGGTATAGAGAAATTCCTAAATAGAGAGCATTTAATTCTTTAGGGGCTGAGATATAATTAATGGTTCATTTCTCAAGACATTTAATTTTCTTCTTGTTTTCTGTCTATAGCCTGCTTCACTAATGCATTTTGACAATTCTCACAAAGGATAAATGAGAAAGTCAACATTTTGGTCTACTTATTTCACTCCAAGCTCTATTAAGAAATATAATGAAGAAAATGTCAATTCCATTGACTAACTGGAGTTTTGGGTGTTATCACTGTAACTTAAAAAATTATTTTTGTTACTCTCTGTTATCACAGAGAATAAGGACTTTGCTATTTTTTTTTTTTAATTTAACAGTTCTTATTTTTAAAGCTAATTGCCAATGAAGGAAACAAGAGCAATTCTTCTTGAGTTGTTGATGCCTTTTAAAATGTTGAATTACTTCTCTATACCTCAGTTTCCAGAGCTTTAAAATGGAGATAACAATACTATCTGCATTATAGGGCTGCTGGAATTTTAAAGTAGGTAATACATGGGGCTTCCCTGGTGCTCCAGTGGATGAGAATCTGTCTGCTAATGCAGAGGACACAGGTTTGATCCCTTATCCTGGAAAATCCCACATGGCTCAGAGCAACTAAAGCCTGTCAGCCACAACTATGAAGCATGTGTACCTACAACCCATGCTCCACAACAAGAACTACCACGAGACCCCTGAGCACCACAGCTAGAGAGTAGTCCCTCTCACCACATCTAGAGAAAGCCTATGAGCAGCAACAAAGATCCAGCACAGCCTTAAATGAATAAATTTTAAAAATCATATGACCTTAGACAATTATCACTTCTCAATTCTTTCATTTAATAAGCTTGGAAACTTAACTAGAAGAGTTAAAAAAAAAAAAAAAAAAAAAAACTAAAAAATGAAGATTGGCTCAGTGGGTAAAGAACCTGCCTGTAGGAGATGTCAGAGATAAGGGTCAGATCAGATTCCTGGGTTGGGAAGATTCCCTGGAGTAGGGCATGGTAACCCACTCCAGTATTCTTGTCTGGAGAATCCCATGGACAGAGGAGTCTGGAGGGCTACAGTCCATAGGTCGCAAAGAGTCAGACATGATTGAAGTGATTGAGCACAAAAAAATTAGATAATACATGGAAAGGACTTAGAATGATACTCAGCATAGAGTAAGTGCTAATAAATATTATTTTTTTTTTTAACATAAATCCAATTTTATGGATAATTTGTTGTTCTAAAATATTTTGCAGTAAATGAAAAGCTACAGTATCCAAAACAGCCTTCCAAATGTGACTAGCTTAGATTGGCCCTATGTTGAAAGTAGGGCTTCCCCTCTCTGGCCTCTCAGATTTCCTCCCAAAGCCACAGGGATTGGGTGTTATCTGAATCTAAGAGTAGGGTAGTTAAAATCCCTTTTCTGGCCAAAGAAAAGCAGAGAAGTAGAGGAGATGGGATGTGGGAGCAGCAGCGTGTCTGCACCGACTCTATTATCGTGGCACCTCCTTAAACACTTCCTGGGCAGATGAGTCATGCTTCCTGGAACTGTCTGTCAGAGGAAGTTTGCTTCTAGGATGGCTGGCATGTTGCTTAGAATTCAGAGATAAGCTATTTCAATTCTAAGGACAACCGCTATTCAAAACCACACATAAAAAGTGAAAACAGTGTGTGAAATATTTTAATGGAGGACTCTCTACCAGATACGAATCTAGCATTGGACAGAGCAGGATCTGGATTCAAAGGAGTTTAGAATCTATGAAGTGTATCCATTGGTTAATTAAGCCAAATACTTTGTAGTGTCATTAAGTATAACAAGAAGCATTTTAGAAGACTTTGAAGACTCCACAGTTGCCCAAGTAAAATGTAATTTTTTAAATTACAAATTTAAAAGAGAGATGTCTATCTCAGTATGACCAAAATCTCTTTCCTTAAAAAATGCTGATCGTTTCTCACCATCCCTCACAATGAAGAATTTTCATGTAATTGCATTACTTTGCTGCCGTTAATGAGGCAAACACACTAGGCTTCAAAAGAGAGCCTTTGCTCTCAGATTCAAAAGAAATTGTGTTTTCCCTCTCAATATCCTCTCAAACATGAAGGACAGGATCAGGATATATAATAATCAACCCTACCAATAATTTCCACACTACCTGGAAGCCAGTGAAATTTCCATTAGATGCTCAAAACTTGAAAGTGCTCTTTGCATACTTCCTTTGCCGGTGGTCCTCAGCTCACTTTGCTCCTCAGACCACAGGCATTAAATGCATGCATGTAAGGCCCCTTCCACCATCCAGCAGGCACATGGCATGGAGGAGAAGGTGTCGATCAGAAGGCTGAATCCAAAAGTTAGGAGTTGCTGTGAATTTTGACTAATTACACTGATTGACTACTTTTTACAATGGGAACAGTTTTCCACCTGCAACATTTCAGAATTTTGTCAAAAATGACAAATTTTTTAAAAGTTATTTATTAATGGCTGTGCTGGGTCTCTGTTGCTGAAAGCGGGCTCTCTGTTTGCAGCCAGCAGGGGCTACTTGCCATTGTAGTCTGTGGGCTCCTTACCGCGGTGGCTTCAGTTGTAGAGCACAGGCTCCGGAGCTGCAGCATATGGGCTAGTTGCCCCAGTGCATGTGGGATCGTCCCGACCAGGGATCAGGTGTCCCCTGCATTGGCAGGTGGATTCTTAGCTATTGTGCTGCTGTGCTGTGCTTGGTCGCTCAGTCGTGTCTGACTCTGTGTGACCCCATGGACTGTAGCCCACCAGGCTCCTCTGTCCATGGATTCTCCAGGCCAGAATACTGGAATGGGTTGCCTTTCCCTTCTCCAGGGGGTCTTCCCAACCCAGGGATCAAACCCAGGTCTCCTGCATTGCAGGTGAATTCTTTGCCAACTGAGACACCAGGGAAACCCCAAAATACTGGAGTGGGTAGCCTATCCCTTCTCCAGGGGATCCTCCCGACCCAGGAATAGAACCGGAGTCTCCTGCATTGCAGGCAGACTCTTAACCAGCTAAGCTACCTGGGAAGCCCCTTAACTATTATAGCACCAAGCAAGTCCAAAAGTGACATCTTTACCCTTCAGTTCTTACATGGACTTGTTTATTGAACAAGCTTTCTTACTTACTGAACAAGCTTTCTTTTCTCACCCTCCCTCAATTGGAAAAGAGTGTGTGGCTGTGCTCTGGGTCCTTCCAGCTCCAGCTTCTATGGTTTCATGTTGCGCTATAGTTATCTCCCTGTTTCTGAGTTCATCTGTAGCAGATGGTGAGGCTCTTAGGAGGCAGAATAATTTTTTTAAACGTTGAATGCTTCACAATAGTATAGCTGGCAGAGGAAAGGCTGTGGTTCATGGAACTAAATGTTCATCGTACACACTGGGGAGAAAGTACTTGACTTTCAAAGCATTTCACATCCCACTGTGGAGGGAATTAGGTGCTTATTGGTCCATCAGTGACTATCAGAATTTATGTTAGTAAGAGCTCTTTAGTCCCTGAACTACTGAAAGGATGTTTTTTTAAAAAATACAGAATTAGTCTAATTAATAACAAAAGCCTAGTTATGATTTTACAAAGGAAGCATTGGGGACAAAATATGGTTTTAAATTAATGCTGAAGATTACCTTATATAATAACATTTTAATGGTCTAATTTTCAGGGATAATCTTGAGATACATGAAAAGATTATAGAGACAGACAGTACAATATTTTTAGTAGACCAGCTGGGTATCTGAGAGCCTAAAAGGGTATGAAATTCTGAGCCTGGAAAAATATTACCAATACTTACCTTGCTATGTCAATAGGGTCCCAGAGATAATATTTTAAAAAATAAACTTATCTGATCACATAGGAATACAGTCATTGCAGACAATTTGGAAAATATAGAAAAACCTAGGTAAAATAAAAATAACACAAATTATATCACTACTGATAATATTTGGTGACATTTACTTACTAAAGTCCCTCCCTATTTTATTTTAAAATTCAAAGAGGATCATTTTGTACATACTATTGGTTTTTTTTTTTTGCATTTTTAAAACTTTTTATTTTATATTGGAATCCAGCTGATTAATAGCATTGTGATGGTTTCAGGTGGACAGCAAAAGGACTCAGCCTTATATACATGTATCCATTCTCCCCCAGCCCCCTCCCATCCAGGCTGCCCCATAGCACTGACTAGAGTGCCCTGTGCAAGGCAGTGGGTTATCCATTTTAAATACAGCAATGTGTACTGTTGATCCCAAACTCCCTAATTATCCCTTCCCCCACTCTTCCCCCTCCATCATAAGTTCTGTACTATTATTCTTTAATGACTTTTTAAACATGTAACAGTAGCTTGTGAATGTTTCTCCTTGTTATTTATTACACCACATTATTTGCAACATAAAATGTTTCATCATCACAATACAACTACCCATTTTCCTTGAGAAACACTTAGAATCTTTGCAAATGTCCACTATTATAAACAGTGCTGAGATAAAATGTCTTTGTAGTTAAACATTTGCATGCATCCGTGATTAAACAGTGGTTAAAAAAACAAGCAAACAAACCAACCCAAATCAGCCTTGGTGGCATCTAAAATAAGTAATATGTAGAAAGCAGAAATAAATATCCATGCACTATTAAGAGAGGACAGCAACTAGCCACCACCTGGAAAGGTGACCGTATGGTCTGTATTGGAATCCAACCTTTAATTCAGAGCAACACAAAATAATTCCAAATGTGGGCTTTCAGTGGGTTTCTTGGTCTCATGCAAAGCTCAGGGTTGTGAGTCATTGTTTAATTTTAGACGGGTACCTCATGCTTCCTGCCCCACCCTGCAGCACATGGCGATGGCTTTTCCTGTGCCTGGTGGAAAGGGGGGAGTAGGGGGCGGGCAAGATGTGCCTCTGTACCAACTGCACTGTGCCCACCCTTGTGTCCCCTGCTGGAGCCTTCACCCCCACCCCACCACCCCCCAGGGTGTCACAGAGCCAGCGGTGCTCTGCTGATGCATGTTTATTTAAGCATCTGTCTAATTTATCTTCCACAACTGGATTGCATTTTTACCACCCCACCCTCCGCCCCGCCTCCCCGCGCAGGCTCTTGCCATCCATAGTGGGGGCCTTTTACCCTCCTAGATGAATCTTGCTTGGCAGTTTCTTATGTTCTGACAAGAACGTCTCAAAGCCTTTCAGATTTAAAGTAAACTCTGAAAGTTCCAAGTTTATCCAGGAGATTTGCATGTAAACTTGGGCAACAGTGTTCTCAGTAACTGTTCTAACAAAGCAGCTACCGTAGTTCCTGGTACAGTTGATGCTGGGGTGGGGAAAATCTGAAGAGGTGCTCCAAGAATTCGGCAGTTCCTGCTCCTCTCTGGAACTCCAGTAGCCGAGCAGCCGGAGCTGCGGGCTGGCCAGATGGAAAGCGGGGTGGAGGCTGCAACAGGAAAAAACACACTTATTTTGCTATCCAGTGGTTGCTCCTTGATCTGTCACCAGGGCAGCCTTGACAGATTGCCCCATATTCTCCTTGCCACCAGCCCTGTGATGATCCACTACCTCCCTCCACCTACACATTCCACGCTTTCGGACTCCCCCACAGTATGATCTGCACTGAGCTCTGCACCCCACATGACAGGGATGGCCTCAGTCTACACACAAACCCAGGTTGTCATAGCAACACCCTGCCCGCCATGGCCCTCCATCTCCTCCCAAGTGATTCATTGATTTCTTGCTTCCCTGTCTGGTCTGCCAGGGATGATTTCTGAGAAATATTTCACATGAGTCAATTCAAATTCTTTCTACCCGTCATATTATTTTCTGTCAAAGTTATTTCCGGTAGAGTTTCTTTAGAAGCAATGTTGGTTCCCTTTGCCACTGACCAAGAGTTAGAATAACGTTTGAGTCCATATGCCAGGACTCATACCCAACCTGTTATATGGTTTTTTGGTTTGCTAACCACAACAGCCCTGAGACAAGTACCATTAAGAGGCCAAGTTTGCAAAGAACTCTTAGCTTATGGAGGTTAAGTAATTTTTACAAGTTTATGTTCTAAGTGAATTTTAGAGCTAGACTAGACTTTGAGTCTCGGGCCCAACACTGACCATATTCAGCTCAGTTCAGTCGCTCAGTCATGTGTGACTCTTTGCAACCCCATGGACTGCAACACGCCAGGCTTCCCTGTGTATTCTGGCCGCCTCTTCTTCATATCTTCTGCTTCCTCTAGGGCCATACTGTTTCTGTCCTTTATTGTGTACTCTGATGTGTTCCTGCAGTACAATCACTGTCCTGCTCTCAACTGAAATACGATCTTCTACTAGTGACCTTGACTTTCAAAAGCCATTCTATGAACTCACTGAGTGTAGTTCTCAGAAATTTAACTATCTTCTTTACATTGACCAGAAGTTTTCTTCTCTAAAAATATTAGGAACTCTCTACTACACCTAGAATTCTCCCTCATAGCAGATGAATTATTTTAACTACATGCTAAACTCTAAAGGATAAAGTTTTTTTGGAGTTTTTAAAGATTTGTAATAGGAAATGGACCAAATTTTTTTTCCAGAAATGTTTGCATATTTTAATGATATCTTCCCAAAGAAGCTCTTGATTTAATTTCTTTATATGAGCTATATTTGAGCTTAAAATTAATGCTCCATTCTAAAAATTTTTTTCTTCCAGACAAATTTCAAGCAAATAAGGAAAACAGTACTTAGAAAAGTATGAACTAGCTGCCAATCTGTAATAGAGAGGGCTTCCTTGGTAGCTCAGTGGTAAAGAATCTGCCTGCAATGCAGGAGACCCGGGTTTGATCCCTGGGTTGGGAAGATCCCCTGAAGAAGGGAATGGCAACCCACTCCAGTATTCTTGCCTGGAGCATCCCATGGACAGAGGAGCCTGGCAGGCTACAGTCCATGGGGTCACAAAGAGTCGAACGTGACTGAGCAACTAACACTTCGCTTCACTTCTATGATAGAAAGGGTTGAGTTTTCGTTGTTATTCACTGTCATTCTAAAATGAGTTTAGAATAGAAGTCTGTCTATACATCCCAAGCTGAGATAGGAGTTAGTTATAATTTCATTCATTAAGATCACAAATTTTCAAAATCATCAAAGACTTTAGCAACAAAGCAGTGCTTCAAAACTACGTTCCTGTTCTGAGCATCTTACAGTTCATAAGGTTGATTCACACTGAGGGAGCAGGTGACACTAGCTGACATTCCATCAGGCTTGAGTTCCAGTGATTCATAAAGTACCTACAGCAACCTTAATCTTACAAAAATTTCACTCTGTCAGTGGTGAGTCTTTGGTTTTCTGTCTTCCATTTGTATGCATGAGTCCATACTATTTTGGAGTCCACAGATCATTTTATGTTGCAACCATAGTCTGAAATCTCTAATGGTCTCATCAGCCATGCAAGCACCAAATCATCAAACCCACGCAAAGGAAGTAGATACAAGTTGGTAAATGTGGCTTAGGCAAGAGATTTCCTTCCTCTTTGAGTGTCTTAAGAGTGGTTGAGATATTTCAGGCTGGCGTGGAGGGTGGAAGATCTAAAACACAAAAATCCTAAATGAATCTTCTCCTTAAGAGAACAGCTGATAAGATTCTACACAGGAGGTTTTGTACATACACAGATCCACGTGTGAAGATACATTAAATGGCAACTTGAAAACATGAGCAGCATTTTAAGTATTAAAAAAAACCCAAACCAACCCAAACCTTTGAACACAGTTGTACAAATTTGACCTTCATATTCATAGTAAGAATGTCAATCTTTTACTTCTTAATTTCTACAAGTTTTCTTTCTATAGACACAAGTCCAACCTCAAATACAATTCAGAAGGAGTAAATCTTGAAGCTTTCTAAAAGCAGGGAAGTTGGTACCCTTCGCAGGACTGAGCTGCGTGCTGGCCAGTAGTCCCAATGAGTCACAGCTGGAATGTCCTGTGGTTAAGATTCTGCTCTGAAAACAAAATCAGGAGCAGCAGGCACCAACTGGTTTCCATGGTAACCGGTATTTGTGTACTTTGAGAAATGACTGTTCCTTTTTCTGTGGTAAATTTACGCGGGAATGAATTGTTGAGGTGACGTTAGCCATCTGTGTGAGAATAAATAAAAAGCCCCTGATTTAATTAAGTGTAAACCTTAGAAGGATGTAAAATTAGGGATATGGGATTTTTCTTCTAGAGAGATTTTGTTCTACACTAATTAATTTATTTGACATTATATTTAAGCATTTTCATCAATGTCTATTTGATGCTTATTTTGATGTATCAGTCTCTCCCCTCCAAAGGCAAAAAGAAACTAATTGTTATTCATCACTGTTCCTCTCAAACCCCCTCCCTTTGCCCCCACCCCCCAATTCCATTCACAGTGTGTTATTTAAGAACCACTGGGATTCAGGGGCTCTCCTTCAATGAAGTAATCCCATCCGGAAGGAAGAAAAAAAAATCCCCTCCAAGTCATGTGAAAATGTCACATTTCTTAACCTTGCCAGGCTGGGAGGCGAAAACACTACACTGATTCTGACCTTGAAGAATCTCAAATACGGTTCCTAACAACGTCACCTAGTGTTTCAGAAGACCCGTGAAGTTCAGGGCGACTGTGGTCCTAGAGAAATCTTACCTCGTTTTGCTGGATAAAGATGAAGTAATTAAAGTTTTGGTCACAGCACTAAAAGTTCAAAATGAGCCTTTTGGAGTGGAGAACAGTGGAGTGTTTTCTGGCTTATCATGCCTCGGCTTGGGAACAGCATGTTTATTTTTGTATTAATTAGTTTTGAATTGGAATTCATACACTAGGTTTAATAAAAGAACTCTGTGCCTGAAATAAATACCCTACAGTGAAGCAGTAGTTTAGGAGTAAACAGGTTGCAACACAGACTCCTCCCCTACCTCCACCTCTTGCAGTGGATGGAGGGGTCGAGATGGGAGGTGAAGGGCTGTTTTTGTTTCCTCTTCTTTTTATGTGGCTTTCTTCTTTCTCTCATTTTTACCCCCTCTCTTGACTTCTGTCAATCATCTACAACCTTAGAAGCTTGATCATAAATACACATATTCAAAGCAGCAGTATTTAAAAAATTAAAAGGAAGATGAAGGGATAAGACTGAAAAATAAACCCCATCTTTATCATTTGTATAAAATGCTTAAGTTTGTACCTAAGGGTGAGTGAGTGAGTGAGTGCAATTGTGGGGGAAGTGGTTGCAATTCTTCACTGAAGCTATATCGGGAATCTGCCCTGGACAAAGCCCTATGCTGGGCTTTGAGGGGATTTGAAAGGTGGTCTGGGGTCTACAGAAACTTGAAATCAGTAGGGGAGACCGGCACACATCTCTATCACCAGAATGTGATGATTTCCACAAAGAAGCACAAATGAAAAGCTTAGGGATTTCAAAGGAAAGCTCATTTATGACTGTCTACAGGGATTAGGGAAGGCTTCATGGAGGGGATTTGTAGAATTTGATTATGAAGTTTTCTATGCTTAGGTCAATATGTTTCAAACGGTATTTTCTATCATAACATTTCAGCTAATAAAAATAATTTTGTCAGTATGGAATTTGTTGAATCCAGATTTACATACAAACACATACACATACACTCACACATACATGCACATGTGTGTACTCTCCAAGGGAAGAATAAAGGAAGCCCGTGATCAGACATTTTCTGTTTTCTTATAACAGGCAGCACATCCTAAGGGTAAGTGGAACAAAGTATTTAATGTGGACACTAGGGGATGAAAAGGAAATACAATGTTCTGAGTCCTAAAGAAGCAAATCTTTGTGGATTATCATTGTTTTTTCCTTATTGAAGAGAGAGAGATGGCAGAAAGATTTTTTTTTTAGTTTGGAGATGTATCTAATGAAATTAAGCAGATAAAGTGTACACAACAGAGTATATAAACACCTCAGTGGGAAAATGGGCAAAGACCTCAGCAGAAAAGTTCCAAAAGAAGAAAAAGAAATGCATAAGAATCATGAAAAAAGTCCCAATCCCAAAGTAACAAATTCAGACGACTACAAACAGAAAACAAATTTGCACTATTAGCCCCAGTTTTAATAATAATTTTAGTCAAAATTGCCAAAGTTGTACTGCAAGAAATATTTCCATAAACTTCTGGTGGGAGAATAAATTTGTGCAAAATTTCTGGTGAGAAATTTAATAATACATATCTAGAGCCATGAAAGATCCTATTCTTTTGATTCACTCCCTTTAGAGGAATCTTTCCTAAAAGAAATTTAAATTATCAAACAAAGATTTATATTTATTTGTCCTCAAATTGGAAATATCTTAAGTGAACAATTGGAGAAGAAAATGGCAACCCACTCCAGTATTCTTGCCAGGGAAATCCCATGGGCCCGGCAAGAATACTGGAGTGGGTTGCCATTTAGCCTGATAGGCTAAAGTCCATGAGGTTGCAAAGAGTCCCACGTGACTGAGCAAGTAGCACTAACTAAGTGAACACTAGCAGAATTGTAATGTAAATACAGCATATTAGCGGTATGTTATGCCACTCTTAAAAATGTTTACATAGCCTATTTAGTGACAACCTTAGTGAAAAACGGGGAACACAATTAAATGTGTAGCCCGAATTGATACACACATATTCACACATTTCTTTGCACATAGATGTACATGTATATATACAAACAAATGAAAAAAATGTTGGTAAGAGAAGCTTCTGGTACTAACAAAATATTAACAATGGTTCACTTTCAGTGGGATTAATTTTTGTTATTTTCCTTTCAGAACTTTCTAAACTGTCTAATTGTTTATGGTTAGTATTTATTTTTAAAACTTACAGTTGTAATACTGTTATTCATCTAGCATCTCTTACGTGTGATTCATATGTGAACCCATCTCATCCAGGCCAGCATTTCTGTCTTTTGTGCCTGGATGGAGGGACCTCTCTCTGCATATAATTATCTATTTTTAATTCCTGGACTCAGCCCACCTCAGTAGATTGACCCTTAACTTTTGAACCAAGAAACAGCTTTAGCTGCATGCGTGGACTTTGCTCTTCAGGCTTCTGTTTTCTCTCTGATTTCAGCTCTATGATGGCCCACAGCGGATGAAGCGCTTCTGTGGAACAGACATTCCACCTTCAGGGAGCACCACTGGCTCCGCGTTTCATGTGCTGTTTTATACGGATGGAGTTGGTCACCAAGAGAAAGGATTTCAGATGCAGTGGTTCATCCAAGGTAAGCTGCCCCCCAACCCCCTGCTGATCTCAGTCGTATTTGGTAGTTGCTCTTTGACCAAGAATCGTTCCCTTTTCAATTCCATGTTTGAAAACAATTCCATCCACCAAAAGTGGAACATGAATGGTGCCAGGCTTTAGAAAGTTTACTCAGACATTGGTGGCTTTCGGAAAATGGAATCCTCTTGGGGTTAAGACAGGAAGTGAAGTCCAAGTGGACAGGATTTGGGTATCCACTTTAGGAGGTGCAGCAGTAAGTCCCTTACAAGAAGGTGGGAGCATCAGGAAGTTTCAAGGGGTGAAGACCTGAACCTCGTTGTGGCAAGCAGACCACAAGGTGTGATGGAGTCTCTCGGGAGAGTGCAGCAGAATGAGATTTAAGACTCACCTTGACACTGATCAGAGAAGGAGTGACAGGGAAAGAAAGGAAGGAGTGAGAGTCAGAGAGAGTAGGCGGGTGAGGGGGAGATTGGGCTGTGAGGGGACCGAGCAAGAAGCCTGAGCCTCTGATGCACCAAGCCAGGGACAGGCCATGCGCTTGAGGAGAGCACCTGAGAGCCTCCTGCAAGCTGGCAGTTCTGAAAGCTGGCAGGCATCATCACTCCTGTGAAGATGCAAATTTGTTTTAGACAGAAGTTCTGAAACTTCTAGACCAACCTTATGTGACCCAGTGAAGAGGGAGAGGTCCCCAGGGCATGCTTCTCAGAATGTGGTCCCCCAAGGCAGTGTCTCATAGGATCTGCGAGAAATGTCGACCCATCCCGCAGATACTGAATAACAGACTAAGAGGGAAACCCAATAGTCTGTGTCCCTGGTGAGTACATTGGAGGACCACAGTTCTAGAGTGACCCAGACCTGAAAATGTAGTCCTTGTGACTATTTCATGAGCAGTTCTCAGCCAAGGGCATAGGGCTCCCTTGTATGATTCAGTCAATCTGAGAGAGAAGTAGAGTGGCCGTGTTACACTGGGGATCACACACAGACATCCTAAGCTGTGGTCCCACTCTCACAAACAGGGTGAGCCCAGCATGAGAGCACCTGAAGGTGTGTTGAGGGTTTTTAACATCATGGAGCATTAATTATATGCTCCGCAACACTCAGTTCAGTTCCGTTCAGTCGCTCATTTGTGTCCGTCTCTGCGACCCTGTGGACTCCAGCACGCCAGGCTTCCCTGTCCATCACCAACTCACGGAGCTTGCTCAAGCTCATGTCCATTAAGTCGGTGATACCACCCAACCATCTCATCCTCTGTCATCCCTTTCTCCTCCTGCCTTCAATCTTTCCCAGCATCAGGGGCTTTTATACTGTGTCAGTTCTTAGCATCATGTGGTCAAAGTATTGGAGTTTCAGCTTCAACATCAGTCCTTCCAATGAATATTCAGGACTGATTTCCTTTAGGATTGACTGGTTGGCTTTCCTTGCAGTCCAAGGGACTCTCAAGAGTCTTCTCCAAAACCACAGTTCAAAAGCATCAATTCTTCTGCGCTCAGCTTTCTTTGGAGTGCAACTCTCACATCCATACATGACTACTGGAAAAACCAGAGCTTTGACTAGATGAACCTTTGTTGGCAAAGTAATGTCTGCTTTTTAATATGCTGTCTAGATTGGTCATAGCTTTTCTTCCAAGGAGCAAGCGTCTTTTAATTTCATGGCTGCAGTCACCATCTACAGTGATTTTGGAGCTGAAGAAAATAAAGTTTGTCACTGTTTCCATTGTTTCCCCATCTGTTTGTCATGAGGTGATAGGACTGGATGCCATGATCTTAAGTTTTTTGAATATTGAATTTTAAGCCAATATTTTCACTCTTCTCTTCACTTTCATCAAGAGGCTCTTTAGTTCTTTGCTTTATGCCATAACGATGGTGTCATCTCTATATTTGAGGTTACTGATATTTCTCCTGGCAATCTTGATTCCAGCTTGTGCTTCATCCAGCCCAGCATTTTGCATGATGTACTCTGAATATAAGTTAAAGAAAAAAAGAAAAAAAGAAAGAAAGTGAAGTCACTCAGTCATGTCCGACTCTTTGGGACCCCATGGACTATTGCCTACCAGGCTCCTCCATCCATGGGATTTTCCAGGCAAGAGTACTGGAGTGGGTTGCCATTTCCTTCTCCAGGGGATCTTCCTGACCCAGGGATTGAACCCAGGTCTCCTGCACTGCAGGCAGACGCTTTACAGTCTGAGCCACCAGTGGAGAGTAAGTTAAATAAGCAAGGTGACAATATAAGCCTTGACAAACTCCTTTCCCAATTTGGAACCAGTCCATTGTTCCACATCTGGTTCTAACTATTGCTTCCTGACCTGCATACAGATTTCTCAGGAGGCAGTTAAGGTGGTCTGGTATCCCATCTCTTTAAGGATTTTCCACAGTTTGTTGTGATTCACACAGTCAAAGGTTTTGGCGTAGTCCATAAAGCAGAAGTAAATGTTTTTCTGGAACTCTCTTGCTTTTTCGATCATCCTTCGGATGTTGGCAATCCATCCTTTGCCTTTTCTAATCCAGCTTGAGCATCTGGAAGTTCACAGTTCACGTACTGTTGAAGCCTTGCTTGGAAATTTTGAGTGTTACTTTGCTAGTGTGTGAAATGAGTGCAATTATGCGGTAGTTTGAGCATTCTTTAGCATTGCCTTTCTTTGGGATTGAATGAAACTGACCTTTTCCAGTCCTGTGGCCACTGCTGAGTTTTCCAAATTTGCTGACATATCGAGTACAGCACTTTAACAGCATCATCTTTTAGGATTTGAAATAGCTCAGCTGGAATTCCATCACATCCACTAGCTTTGCTTGTAGTGATGCTTTCTAAGGTCCGCTTGACTTTGCATTCCAGACTGTCTGGCTCTAGGTGAGTGATCACACCATTGTGCTTATCTGGGTCATGAAGATCTTTTTTATATAGTTTTTATAGTTCTTCTGTATTCTGGCCACCTCTTCTTAATATCTTCTGCTTATATTAGGTCCATACCATTTCACACACAACTGAAGATCTCTATTATATACTCAAGAGTGTAACGTGTTCTGTTACTGTGAACTGGAGATTGAGACAAGAATGGGAGTTTGGGGGCTTCCCTAGTGGCTCAGGTGATAAAGAATTTGCCTGCAATGCTGGAGTCCCAGGTTCGACCCCTGGGTCAGAAAGATCCCCTGCAGAAAGGAATGCCAACCCACTCTCTATTATATACTCAAGAGTGTAACGTGTTCTGTTACTGTGAACTGGAGATTGAGACAAGAATGGGAGTTTGGGGGCTTCCCTAGTGGCTCAGGTGATAAAGAATTTGCCTGCAATGCTGGAGTCCCAGGTTCAACCCCTGGGTCAGAAAGATCCCCTGCAGAAAGGAATGCCAACCCACTCCACTATTCTTGCCTGGAGAATTCCATGGAGACGTGACTGAGTGACTAACACACAAACACACATGGGTCAGTATTTTAAAATATTTGATAGTAAGCCATAGTATAATTGAAATATAGATTATGAATTCCCAAGCACATGAGCTGTGATAGTTAAGCTTGTGAAAGTTCTGCATTGTCCTCTTCCTCAAGATTTAACCTTGGAATGTCAATTTTTTTGATCTATTAAATGAAGGGCCTGAATTGATTCATCTTTGTAGTACAGTCCATCTTTAGTATTCTGTGATTCAGAAATAGGGTGACTCAAATGCCTGACTCAAAGGGATCTAGAGATACTGTGGAAAGACCTAGAAGAAATATGGAAAATCTTGGAACATGACCCAGATTTTTCAAGGACAAGGGGTATTTTCCAGAACAGTGTTTCTCAAACTTCCTCGTGGATATGCATCACTGGAGATCTTGCTAAGAAACAGATTCTGATGTATGTGCTGAGGTAAGGCCCATGAATCTATAGTTCTGAGAAGTTCATAGGTGATGCTGATGGGATATCTCTGTAGACCATACTTGGAAAGTTTTCTCTTCTTTAGTCTCTGAAGCAGTCTCTGAAGCAGTGAGGTTCTTCCTCACTGGGGCCCCAGCTCTTATCCTTCCAACACTGAGGCAGAAAGTGGAAAGTCAGAAATGCCACTCACAAGGCTCAGGGAGTAGGGACATGGTCCTCAGCCCGAGATACGTGGCACTGGAATTACCTGGAAGCTTTCCTGAGTACCAGTGCATGGGTTCCAATATGCAGAGATGGGATTCCATTGATCTGCAGTGGGACCTTGACTATCCTTAATTATCAAAAGCTCCCTAAGGAATTCTGCCACGCAGTTGGGATGGACAATTTTAGGAGCAGTAATTTGTTTTGCTGGCAATATCCTTCTCTTCAGTAGACTGCTTCCTCTCCCTTCCTGGCTGTTTTAGCCATACCAGCCCAGGGCCACACTAAGGAGTGTGACTTCATGGTCATTATTGGCTCTACTGCATAACTACATCACTAAGACCACACCAAGGAAGATGATTTAATGGATAACTTTGGGTACACTGGATGACTGTGTCATGGGTTCCTCCAGTCAACGTCCTAGGCATGGCTGAATCCTCTCCTGAAAGCTTTGGGTTTTGGTTGGGAAAAGCTTTTTCTTCCAGGTCCATTTGGAACCTGTCTTCATTTGGGAGAGTCAAAGACACCCTCTGTCTCTTCTCTTTTCCTGTTTATTTTTTCAAAACTTATTCCCAATGGTTGAAAACTTGCTAGGCTTGGAATCAGAGTTTGGCAATATTTCATAAAGCAGTATTCTGCCAGATGGGACCAGAACTGAACAATTTTTTTTTCTAAACTCTATGTTGCCCACTAGATATAAATTATGCTTGGGAAGAACTTTCTAGAAGGGGAACTGTTAGTGATCTAGATCTGTGCAAAATTAACTGTCATATTCAGTAGCTACACAGCCCTGAGTTTATACTCTGCATCTGAACTAGGTCCTTAATTCAAGGCAGCCCAAGAAGAGGGGACAACAGGAACCACAAGGGTCAGGAAGGAGGTCTCTGATGGAGGAGGTTCCTTCACTTCTCACCCACTGCTGGTAAATTGAAGACATAGATCTGATTTTTAGTCACCCATGTGCGACTCCTACCCACAGGCCTGGGTCCTACTCTCAGAAGTAGCCATCTAGCAAATAAATGCACAAATCTATATAATATCAGCTGTGTGATGATGCCCTGGGAGCACACAAAAGGGGATTTGATGTGCACAGGAGGCTAGTGTTTGAGGGCGGGACATTTGAACTAAAACCTAAGACTAAGCAGGAGTTAAGCAGGCAAAGAGGAGAAGGGGAAGGGTTCCCAGTAGAAGAAGGACCCTGCTGTGGGAGGGAGCAGGGTCAGGGTGAGGGGCCCACAGGCCAGCGCAGCTGGAGTCCAATTTCACAGGGAACTGTGCTGGGGGGCTGGAGAGTGAAGCAGTTGCTTTGGGTCCCCCACTGTTAGGGTCTTGGGCCACATAGGGGTCATACCCTCTCTTTCCTGCAAACCCTTCTGATGTCAGATAAATTTCTTTGTATGCATCTTTTTTGGGGAGATTATCTGGACACTGAAGCGTTTATGACCTTGAAGTATCACATATACTTACAAAGAAAAAGAAATGACTCACATCTAACCATGTTCACTTGAAATATTATGTTAATTTTCAGTTGTTTTTCTTGTAACTTAAAAAATTTTATACACTTTTTGAAGGTTACTTTCCATTTACAGTTATTTCAAAATATTGGCTGTATTTCTCATGTTGTACAGTGTATCTTTGAGTCCATCTTACACGCAGTAGTTTGGTATCTTCCCCCCACCCCCACCCCATATTGCCCTATTCTTTCCCTTCCTCCCCACCAGTAACCACTAGAGTTTGGTTCCTAGTTCTAGTGACACTCGATAGAGTTTGTTTCCTCTGACTGTGTGTCTGCTTCTATTTTGTTGTTGTTGTATTCACTAGTGTGTCATATTTTTTGTATTCCGCATGTAAGCAGTATCACATAGTATTTGTCTTTGACTTCAAAGAGATGACTTTTGAGTAGGATCTGGAAGCACTGAAACAATGTGGCATGTTGTGGGATTTTAATACAAAATAAAATGCAAGATGCAGAGAAATAAATGTAAAACAAGTACAAGAGCCAAACAATACAATTAAAAGTGAGTCTCAATTTTTTAAAGTACAGTAGAAATATTCTTGAATGTGTATGTGTGTGCATGCATGTGTGTCCATGGATCTGAGCACAGCCCCCTCGGATCTCCATCTCAGAGTCAGGATGCAGTGTCCAGGGCCCAGGACACCCAGGGTGACGCTGGCTGGGAAGCTGTTCTTGCTCACCTGATCAAAGCAACTGCTTCTTCCCACTCGAATCAAATCTCCTTTCAGGCCTCTTTCCCCGCCCACTCTCTCCTAAACGATGCAGTGAGAACTCCAAGACTCTCTTCATCAGGAGCTCAGAATCGGCAGTGGCATCATTTCCTGACCATGGCTGCTGGAGGAGAATCCCCGTGCACGTCATTCATGTGGCCCACTAATCCATAAACCCGTTCTCAAAATGTACCTCTGTGTGGCCCACACAAAATCTTCTATTTGCTCTGAGAAAATGGGCCCACAATCCAGGCTTTCTCTGTGGGCGCATCTTTAAAGCCGCACTGTGAGCCCTGCCTTTCTGCAAACCATCAAAGAGAATCCCACTCTGCAAAAAAAGAAATGGCCACAGTTGCACTGCCTGGCTAAACGGTCCACAGTATTCAGCGCTGACAGCATTGTCCGGGGGCTGCATTCGGCCCAGAGGCCTGTGTCTGGGTTGCTGAAGGAAATATAGAACCTTCTGAGCACTGTGTGAATAGGGCCCCCCAGGCCAGCTGCGCACAACCCCTCACCCACTCTGATCACACCTCCCAGGGGCCGTCTTTCACTTGGCAATGGAATCCGGCAAACAAACAAGGTCAAGGAGCTTTGTGAGTGAAAGAGTGACATTTGCCAAGGGAGAACCGCCCCACCCCCCAACTGGGAGCAGCAGAGGAAGGGCGAAGGGCACGGATGGGAGGTGATGTCACCCTGCACTCTCACAAAGGAGAGCCTGGCCTTTTCTTTGCAGAGACAGATGACATCAGCCTCTTGAATGGGGGCTGTTTCCATTTTATCATCTTTTTAGCTAGTAATAAGATTTCTCAAGCCTTGACGGTTTTTCAGAAATTGGCTGGGGGTTTATGAAAGCCGTATCCTGATCCTGCAAGACTGGCTTTATTTGAATGTGAGCCAGCGCCTTCTTGACCACCTGTGGACATGCAGAACTGTGTCAAAGAGCTTCTAAAAAATGCATTTTGAGAGTCCTGGCCAAGAACCTCCTTGAGGTAGGCCATGTTTCTTGTAAACCTTCCCTCTGTTGTTTCCCTCAGGAGGTCATTTCAATAGTCTTTGTTATTGTTGGTCTTTCAGGGGAATTCTTCTAATTTGTCATTTTTATTCTTTTTGTGACTTAGACTTTGTGGGCTGGAGTTTCTGGGAAGCTCACCCTTTGAAGACAAAGGTTTTATCTTTTGTAATTCCGTTAGCCATTGGCCTTACAGGCGAGCACTGGGCAATTGGCCTGAGAGTGTGGGACCCAATAAACTGGGTTCTGTGAGCAGATCCGTGGGTCTCCCTCCAAAGACTAGGCAGTTTGTGGTTTTGCATCATGTGGTAGTGATTACTCCGGGCCTCTGAACAGGACATGTTTCATTCAGTCATTCATTCAGTCAACCAACAGGCGTATTTGTTCACGACCAGGATCTGGTCTTGGTGTTTGTAGAATGTAAACAGTGCATTTGTTTGCTCAGGCCGCCATAATAGAATACCACACATCAGGTGGCTTAAACAACAGAAATTTATTGCTCATGGTTCTGGAGGCTGAAGTCTAAGATCAAGGTGCTGGCAGGTTTGGTTTCTCCTGAGGCCTCTATGTTTGGATTTGCAGATGGCAGCCTTCAGAGTGATTGGCCAGAGACAGCCTGGAAACTAACCCCATCACCATAAAACCCAAGGCTATGAGCCACATGGCAGAGCAGTTCTCCTAGGTTCCCTTACCTTCCTTCTTTCTGCCCAGGCACCCCATCAGTAAAGTCTCCTGCTTCATCAGCAGGAGATGTCTCTTCGGACACTTCATTTCCGGGTGTTAGACAGCCCTGGAAGGGGTCCTCCTTCCTACTACATGTCCTTGCATGGCCGTGTCTATGTGAACCTACTGATGTCTCTGCGTGTCCGAGTTTTCAACTTGTGTAAGGAGGCCAGTCAGGTTGGATTAGGGCCCCCTCTGGCAGCCTTACTCTGCCTGTATCACCTCTTTAGTAGCCCTGTGTCCAAATGCCATCACATTCGGAGGTGCTGGGCATTAGTGCTTCAGCATGTTGATTCGGGGGGGGGGGGGGGCAGTGGGAGAGGCACAGTTCAGCCCATAACAGCGAAGAAGGAGACAGCATCCTTGACCTCAGGGAGGCAGTCATGTGGTAGGGGAGACAGACAGATACACCGAGTGCAGAATCCATGACTGTGATGTCCTGGGGGCTGGGAGGAGACCTAGGCTGGCCTCAGGTCTCCTTTGAGAGGCCCTCCAGGCTGCTTTGATGTGTGCACTGAGTTTTAAAGAAGAAACAAGAACCAGTCAAATATCTGGGAGACAGAGACATTTCTAAGCAAAAGCAGGGAGACTTGAGTTGATGGTGCCAAAGTTTTTCAACAGGCAAATATTTCATGTAGAGCAGGAGTCCCCAACCTCTGGGATCCAATGCCTGATGATCAGAGGTGGAGCTAATGTAATAATAAGAGAAATAAAGTATACAATAAATGTAATGCACTTGAATCATCCCATGACCATCCTCTTCACCTTAGTCTGTGGAAAAGTTGTCTTCCACAAAACTAGTCCCTGGTGCCAAAAAGGTTGGGGACTGCTGATCTAAAGCACGGGTTCCAAACACCAACCCCAAATAGCTTATTGGGATTCAAAATTGCTTCTTGAAAATATCTTATGCCTTATGTATAAAGCACAGATACACAGAGTTCAGAGCAGATATATAGTATATCTGTGATATTAAATTTTTTGAGCAGTTGGTAAAAAAAAAAAAATCCAACAGCTTACTTAGAAGGGCAATAATGAACAAATGATTGAGAAAATCCTGAGCTGAAGGGAGGGCAGAAGTCGAGGCAGAGCGGGTTGTCAGAGCCTAGTGGATAAGGGTCATCGCAAGAGCTTAGATTTTATTTCGTGTGGTCTGTCCTGTCTCCTGCTTCTGTGAGATGCAGACGTCCACAGCAATCTGGAGGTGCAGTGCCCACAGGGAAAGTGATTTTTGAATTGTGGTCAGCAGAGATTCCGGGGCAGGCTTGTAAGGCTGGGCTGTGAATCATACTGTCTGGTCCTCATCTCAGGCCGAGACCTTTCTCTCTGCTGCTGACGAATTGCTCTCCCGTGTCATTTCCTGCTGGGCGGTAATAGAATGTCCCAGAGAAAAGTGGTAAAACACTTCTCCCACTCTGCCTCGAAAGTAACTTCATCTGTGCTCAAGAATGTGTCCTTTGTTCAGTAAATCTGTAAGCAAGCTCTTGATAAAGACAGATGGAGAAAAGCATAGACTCCCGTGATTGATTATGTAGTGTGATGAAAAAATCTTGTTCAGTTTGGGTCAAAATTTAAGTAAAAGAGAAACCTTTTAAAAACATTAGTTCTGTTTAATTTAAAAGATATTTCCCCAACTGTTAACTAGGCTTTCTTCTTAGCATTAGCATTTACACATGCTATATCCTTCTGTACTTATTCTGGCCACTTCAGCATATTTGATATTTTGGATTTTTGTCTTTGTTACTCTTGGAAAACATTTAAGCCAGGAGACTGAAAGTTGTGTGCAGTCTTAGTGGAGAACCAAGGCACAGATTTTTGTATTATGATACTGTGTCTGATTTTTATTTAGGCCAGATTCTCACTTAACATCTTTTTTGGAAAGAGGTTCTTAATGGATGCTGCTCATATAAAAAGGAATCTGTTTGGATGTTTGTAAAGTTGGGATGATAACATACGAAGAAAATCACCCAACTCTTCTTGCCTTGGTTTCACAATTTTTCCAGCAAGGTCCTAGTAATCAGAGGCTGCATTGAACCTATGTAGACATTTCACTATGAGTGGAAAAGTTAAATCCTGACATTATTTGCTTCCCTGACGACAACAGAAAATACACATACACATAGTTGACCTTCATGCAATGTTGGCTCTGTGTCTCGTAACCAGTGGCGACCTTGTAGAAATCTGGCATCCCAGTTCCCACGTCGCTACTGTGTGAAAGGCTGAGCTCTATTTCCATCGCTACTTTTCCAAACAGTTAAAAAAAAAAAAGTAAAAGTAACCCTCAAACAACCATGACCTTCCCAAATCATACATTGTACAACTTTTAATAGTCCTTGAGATTTGGGCCAAAAAGCAGGGCTTTCTCGAATCTTCTGTTTGTGTTCTGGTTCCTTGGCAACAACACCCCGGATGGACACTGCACACACTTTCCAGGGGATTCCACACTTTTCTGTACAACATGAAAAAGGAAACCACACTTTTTTTTTTTTTTTTTGTAGTTTCAAATTTTGTAGCAGCCCCAAATGACTAAATCAACACAAACTGAACATGATGTTCTGTATAGAACATAATTTTGTCCCCAGAGATTTCTCTTTTTGAGCATTTACTTAAATATTGCCATACTTAGCTCTACCTTGGGTGTCCAAGGGCTTATATTTTTGTATATGCCCCCTATGCCCCTGAACATTCAGAGAAACTAAAGCCAGCCTTCAGTGGGCTTGACTCACAAAATCAAGAGTGAATCTCCAGTGTGAGATGGTAACTACATTCTAGAAGGTTTAATCTAATTCTGAATTCTCTGTTTAAGTAATGAACTTGACATACCTTGTCTCTGACTTCTTTCTCCTTCCTGTTATACTTATAGACTACTCACAGGCTAAATAATATAGATTTTACTACTTACATGTAATTTAAAAATATTTTTTTACATGTTTTTCTTTCTTGGCCTTGTTGTGAGGTATATGGAATCTTAGTTACCTGACCAGGGATTGAACCTGAACCCCCTGCATTTGAAACACAGTCTTAATCACTGGACCACCAGGGAAGTCCCCCTAAATGTAATTTTAAATTTATTTTAAGACATTAATGATGATAAAAATAAAAACCATGTTGCCTTATTAACGGCAAATGAAAATATGCTTTACATGGTTGGTGCACTGATTTAATTGATACCTCATTTATTATTACTAGACCAAGTAATTATCTAAAATTTTGATACTATAATTTTTGAAAAGTTGGTGCTATCATTTTACCATGTGCTAGATCTTTTGGCTAACACTTTAAAAATAGAGTCTCTTTTCTTCTCTTACTAATTCTCTGAAATCAGCATCTCATCCCCATATTATAGATAAGAAAATTGAGAAAGGAGTCTTAGAAAAGTCAAGTAACTTCCCCAAACTCACAGTGATGGAATGAGGACACAACTAAGTGTGTGGTGTTGAACACCTAAGCCTATGTTTTAAACAGCTGCACTCTTCCTACAAGCAAATAGTTTCCCCCCAGTGTTTCTTTGCAAAAAAGATGGAGTAATATTGCAATGCAGAGAAGGTCAGAGCTTATAGTAGGTAATTTCGCAGCTAAGTTCCCACTGAGGATAATGGGTGTTTTCAAATGAATGTCTGCCATCTTTCCCAAGTAAATAATGTTCCAGTTCCAAGGTCTCCCCCTCTAAATTGCACAGTTTCTTCTTTCTTCAAGGTCTGCATAGCAATGATGGGGTGAAGCTCATTACTTAGTGAACAACTAGTTCAAAATAGCTGAGACTGCTTGCCTGTCCTTCAACACAGTATCCGCTTCTTCATAAAGTTTCTTTCTCTGGAGTAGCTGCATATGGTTGCAGTAATCATACAATTTGAGCTGGGGTAGACCACAGAGATCATCTAACCTGTTACTATGGTTTAGTTATGCAAACTAGCTTACAAGAGAAGTGATACAAAGTGACAGTAGCTACCCCATAATAGATTAGTTGGAGGAAGTGAATGATGAGAATGGACTGGAGTTGATCTTCAATAATTTTAAAATGTCTAAGAGAGAATGATTGATTTCTTCTGAATTGTAAGAATAGAATTTCTACTGGGAAACCATTTTTTATCTTGGTTGGAATGAGTACATGAGATGAAAGAGGATGTAGTTAATCAAAATGAAAAGATGACAAGATCGACTATACTTCTCTGGGTCAAAAAGAAAGATTTTTATTCTTTTATATAAAGGAAATTAAGATTCATATCATGTGTTGTTGTTGTTCAGTCTCTCAGTTGTGTCCAACTCTTTGCAACCCCACAGACTGCAGCATGCCAGGCTTCACTGACCTTCACTATCTCCTGGAGTTTGCTCAAGCTCGTATGTCCATTGAGTTGATGATACCATCCAACTGTCTCATCCTCTGTCATCCCCTTCTCCTCCTGCTCTCAATCTTTTCCAGCATTGGTGTCTTTTCCAAAGAGTTAGCTCTTCACATCAGGTGGCCAAAGTATTGGAGCTTTAGCATCAGTCCTTCCAGTGAATATTCTGGGTTGATTTCCTTTAGGATTGACTGGTTTGATCTTCTTAATGTCCAAGGGATTCTCAAGAGTCTTCTCCAGCACCACAGTTTAAAGGCATCACTTATGTGAAAAGTCCTAAAATATGGTTACATTGAGTTCATGTTTCTTTTCGGTATAGTAAGCTGAAACTGATCAGTTCAGATTCAGGACATCTCAGAGAGTCCAATGGCTATGATGATTTTAATTTTGATTATTAATATGACATCTTATGTAGGAATTTTAAAGTCATTTAAAAACTATGAACAGCATTGATTTTTGAGTTTCTTGTATAGTCCTTGTATCTATTTTCCAAGTCATTAACTTCATGTTATGACCATATTCTTTCACTCTTTTTTTTTTCTGTCCCTACCATTGAAAACTGATTACTTCATATCCATTGCTGTATGGAACACATTTAGACAAAATGATTATCACAAAGTCTGGGGCAGTGATGAAATCACTGTGGAAGATGAAACTCTAAACAGTCACCCTAAAATCTAGAGTTGGCTTCTCCTAATGTGATACCTAGCCTAAGTTTGTCTCCAGTTTTCTCAACTTTGTGCTGAGTCTGAATGTTTCTGTCCCCTCAAAATTCACGTGTTGAAACCTAACTCTTAAGGTGTTAGGAGTGGGGCATTTGGGAGGTGATTAGGTCATCAGCATAAAGCCCTCATAGCTGGGATTAGTGAATTTATAAGAGGCCCCAGAGAGGCCTCACACCTTCTACCATGTTACGTGTACACCCAGAAGAAGGCCCTTAGCTCACTTCCTAGGGCAACTGTAACAAAATACCACAACTGGGTAGCTTAAAACAACAGAAATATATTCTTTCACAGTTCTGGTGTCTCGAAGTCCAAAATCAAGGTCAGCCTGGCCATTTCTCCAAAGGCTCTAGAGAAGAATCCTTCCTTACTGCTCCAAGCTTCTGTTCATTGCTGGGAACCCTTGGCTTTCATTGGCTTGATGACATGTAACTTGAGTTTCTGTTTCCATCTTCCCATGGCCCTCCTCCTCCTATGTCTCTATGTCCAAATCTCTCATCTCTTAGAAGGGCACCAATTATACTGAATTTCAGCCCCTGTCTAATCCAGCATGACCTCGTCTAAACTTTATAACATCTGCAAAGACCCTTTTCCCAAATAATGTCAGATTCACAGGTTCCTGGGGGACACCATTCAGTCCAACATGGGAGCCTCTGCAACTCTGACAATTCTCCCCTCTCTTGGAGTCTCCGGCTTTGTCTTCCTTCTAACTTCTTTTTCCTCTGGACAATTTCCCATTCCTTGGTCTTTGCATTACCTAGTTTCCTTCTCTGATTTCATGTCATGATTGCTCCTCTCTGTCCTCACAGAATCAGTGCTAACCCACAAAATCCCCCCCGCAAATTGTACTAACAAGTGAGTCAGATGCATTTGGGGGCCCCACTCATGGCTTTGTCTTCAAAGAGGGCTGTTGACCTGATTTTAGTCTTCTCTTTTAGGATGAACACCTATCATTTGCCTTTCTCCTACATCCCAGGACTGTGGCATATACTTTTATACTACTGAGGGATTAACTGATAAAACCAGTCACCTCTCAAGGTTTGCGGCAGAGAAAGTTTTTATTTTTAAACTATAGAAAAACTATTAAAATAGAAATCATTCATTTTAATGAAGTATATGAACATTATCATTTGTTTAAAATTGATTTTTACTGTACTTTGGCTTTTCAGCTTTTTAACATGCATCACTGATTTCTCAGACATTTGCTTCCAAGGTTAGAGGGTAAGGATGTGAAGATATCCCATTTGGGTCCATTCTCTGTTGCTTTTCCTCCAATATCAGGGTGCTTGGGCCATGTCACTCCCAAGCTGGCAGGTCTTCTGGTGCTCTTGGTTTCTGGAACATAGTTTCAGGAAAATGCCACGTTTAAAGAGGTTTGAGCAATTGTAATTGCAGGGAACACAGAATATGCTTTTAAAACTTTGTGCCTCTAATTCCATGTAACCCTTTCTTTGCTGATTTGCTTTTATTAAAACTCTTGTGTTAAAAGCAAAAAGTAAAAAAACAACCAAACCACCCCAAACCTTGAGGGTGGAACATACATAGATGTTTCTCATTGCCATTGTTCTGTAATGTTATAACTCACTGCTTGTTTTAGATCAAACTTACAAACAAAGAAACCCCAAAACAGTGTTAGCAGAGTTCTTCTATGAGAAAGATTTAAGTTATCTTCATAAGTGAGCAGGTTTAACAACAACTTTTAACTCTTTCTTGTTATGAGTTCCGTAGATTAGCATGCTTCCTGCTGATAAGCTGGAAGCATGATCAGCATGCTTCCTTTCAGCTGATGACTGGGAGTTTGGAGGAAAACAGAGTCAACCAGATGATCAGTCACCAGAACTAAAAGCTTTTAAAGATTAACTAATTATAACTGAAAAACATATGATTCTCTTCAGGGTGTTATCTTATTTCACTTCAGCTGATATCTATTGATATTAGTATATTAGATCTGTTAGGTTGGCCTCAAATTAAATGAAAAAGATTCTTTCTTTCTTTATTTATTTTTTTTTCTGGTTGCTATGATGATATTTTGCCTTAGTAATGAGGGTGGTGTTGAACACTGCCAATCCACGGCCTTAGGGATGAAACACCCAACTAGTCATAGTGGAGAGAAGGCAGAACCTGGAAGTAGGGGATTGGGGAACAGGAGGGGGTGGCCAGGGAAGGTTGGCCCCAGAGCCGCCGTTACTGTGTGATTTTACATGTTCAGCAGCCTTCTTGAGCCTCACTTGGGCTGACCTCGTAGGGTTGTTATGAATCTCAAATAAGATGATGTGCTCATGAGAAGCACATGGAGAAACTGTTCACTGCCGTACAGATGTGAACTATCTTTATTGTAGCTTCATGAATAATTGATTTCTTCTATCTTATTGGGTATTCACGGTGACTCTTTAGCTGGTATGGTAGTTCCTCTTCAGCTCTAAATCTTTCTCTAGTCTCGTCCCAGGTCTGGATAAACATTGGTTCAGTTGTAATACACAGTATATGTGGAGTGATTATCATATGCAAGACACTTAGCTAAAAACTATACTTTGGTTTTTTCATTAAATCTATATCACAGCCCTATGAGGTTAAGTACTAACACTGTTACAGATGAAAACACCGTGGGTTAGAAAGGTTAAATTAGTCATCCGACGGATAGCACAGTCAAAAATGGAAGTTCTTTTGTCTTATGCCACGGCCTGTGCTTTACTTGGTATGTTATTGTATTTCCAAAAGTTCTGCAACCTGGTGTGCAAATTATGCAACTATGAAATCATGTCATCTCCTCCATGAAAATCTCCTCTTAGCAGTTGGGTACAGAGAGCCACCAACACTCTCTTTCTTCTGAATATGTGTCCTTCAGATCTCTTGATTCAGCACTCCATTGTCTACTCCTTGGTTTGCATTTTTATCACTTAATTATTTTCTTTATATAGACCCCTGAAATGCTTTCTGAAATCATTGTCTTCTGTTTTAGAGGACTGAAGCCCAGTTATAGAAAACTTCATTATTTCCCTACATTTTATTATTCATCCGGTGGGACAGATGTGATAGTGAGGAGTATCTTGGGAGTCTAAACATCACCTCCTATGCTGTTTCCTGATAGTTGTTGGCTGATACAACTTCTTTCATCTCCAGCCTTGTCTATCCTCCAGCCCTGCTTTCTACTCTTCCTGTGACCCCCTGGTCACTGACCCACGGTCCCAGACATGACTGACAAAGACATGATTGTTTAAAATTATTGCATAGCTTGCTAAACTGTATTTTTTTTTTTCAGCACTTTCATTTGTTTTAGCATTTGCAGGTGTGTCTATACCATTATTTCTACTCTAACTGAAATGTAAACACCTGAGATTTTTCTAGAAGCTGTGTCATTTCCATCTCAAAAAGAGGTGATTGGATTTAGAAATATGTTTTCTTCTGTGACTCATTCAAGAGAAACTGTATTTTCACAAGAGATTATTAAGTCTAGAATCTCACACCAAGAGAGTACAGTGAGCAAGACAATGTTTCTTCTTCCTGGCCCAAATAAATTTAAATTTAACAGGAAAGTAAAATTAGGATACTCATTTTGTGGCAAGATTTTAGTATTAGACATCAGCAACCCTGAGAATAACTCCATAGGAAAAGCAAATAAGTAGATTTTGAATTCCACAATCTTTATTAAAAATAAAAATAAAACGTCTCTACCACACAAAGTGCAGAAATAGTAAATGAGATAAAATAAACAGCTTTGCTATTCAGTATAAATAAAATGAGGCAGAAGTAAATCATTTTGCTTTTGATTCATTTCAGCATTTAGAGCATGTTCTCTCTCCTTTAGAATTACACACAATAGGAGTTTTTGGATTGTCTTGCTATTTCCTTTTATTGGTAATGGGATTGTATGTGTTGATATAGGTTCCAAATCACATTTCCTCTCTGTCCCTTTTTCACAGCTAATTAAGTGGAAATTGATGTATAAATATAATTAAAAAGACTCACATTTTATACTCTTAAAAAAACTCTACTATTTACTGTGAATTATAGTTTTTGTTCGCTTTTGTTTATAATTTTAAAAGCTCAACTGTTGGTGTGAATTTATTATTTTTCATTTTTTAACCTATAATTGTCCAATTCAAAATTCATGTTCTAATGTTTCACTGTGAGCCTCAGGTAGCTTTAATTTATGAAGCAAACCATCAGATAAATTCATTACATGTTTAATTTGGGGGTTAACAGACATTTTCTTAATTTTGTCATGAATTTGTTTTTCCTTGTCACTTGAAGAGAAAATAGAAAAAATAGACATTACTCATTTTTTCAGATTTTTAAAAGATATATTTTGACATAATATTTTTTTGCTTGACACCAAGTACAGATTTATTTTAAAAAATCCCCAAATCTAGGAAAAAGATGTGATACCCAAGAGAATGAGGCATAACTGGCTAAATGCTGATAAAAGTCTCTCATCTATGGACTGAAATTAGTATAAGAAGGGAATTATGCCAACATTGTACTACTGAAACCAGCAAATTCTAAAATATCTTTTGGCAATTCAACATGATGATTTATTTATTCTTATTTATAATGTACCATCAATTAGCTTGTGAAAGATAAAATATAATTAATTTTTTTTTCAAATCAAAACTTACTGAAATTACACTTTGCAAACTGGAGGAAAAGCAAAAAGAACTTAATGATTTGCAGGAGGGCATGGGGTAATGGCACTTTTTAAATGTCTACAGATGGATTTTTTTTTTTTTTCAGAGAGGCATTAAATACACCTGACTTCTTTAACACTTATACTATGGCTTGTACTCAACAAATACAGGTTGAATGAATGGATAAATGAAGGAGAATTGGAAAGTTATTTGTCTTTTTCAAAATTTAGAACTACAAAGAGGGAGGTAAATTTCTACCATACTTACCAGAATTAGCTTTTTATTTCAGTACTTTATAGTTTTTACCACAAAATACCACTGAATTAATTTGCTCTATTTTGCATTTGATATAAACTTTTAAATCAAAGTTGTTACTTTTTGATAGATTAAACTTCAGAGATAGTGAGATTGTGAAGGAGAAAAAGCAAGCTGCAAAGAGTTTTCAAGCTCCAACAGTTTCCTTTTCTTCTCCTCCTCACAACCACACAGTATTTTTCCCCAATATGGTATCATTTTGAATAATATTGGAGTTTCTCTTTTAGGAGACACACACATAAGTGCTATTCATGAGAAAAGAGCATGGCATACCTAAAAATAAAGCCGTGCTTTGTTTTTTATAAACCTTGTTTATATTTATTTTGAATCTTAGGGAGAAGTACACTGTGGGTCTCCAGAGCTGTAAGTGGGTAAATAAAGCAAGTACTGTAATTTTTCAAAGCATTGCTGACTGCCAAGAATCTGATATTATCATTCCAGCTTACAGCAACTCATTTAAGAGTATTAATATCCTGTTATTTGCAAAGGAATTCACAAGGAAACCTAAAACAATTGGAAAAGACAATGGAAAAATATTATATAGACTTTTAGATGAATCAATGATGATTATACAGACTTTTAGATGAAAAATAATGAATTAGATTGCTGATGAACTGAAGCTAAATAAAAATGCAGATGAGGTAGTCAGGTTTCCATTTCCTTGCTCTGTTTTATGTTTTGTGACCACAAAGTTATTTTCCTCTGAAGATTTTTTTTCATTGGATTACTTGTTTGGTATAACTGATACCAAGAACCATAGAAGCTGAAAATGGGGTGACAGCCTGGCCTTGCTTACCGATATTGTATTTTAGTAAGAGATGATTTCTATGGGCCTCTGTGTTACTCACCTCTAGGAAGCATCATTGGATGGAATACTCTGTGACTGCTGCCCCCTGGGGTTGTGCAGTGGTGCTGAGCACATGTACAATCTGTGCTGACTTTGGCTTCAGAAATATTTTCCATGGATGGTTGTAGTAGGAAAAATATTTTCTGATCTTCATGGCATTGATGTTTTTTTAACATTCACCACAGCCTACAAACAATGTCAGCCCACCTAATTTTAAATATTTTTTTTGCAGAACTTGAACCAGAAATAAAAGTAGAAACTTGATAGGATAGATACATCCTGTGCAACAAATTTAAAATCTGAAAGCACAGAGGTTTTTTAAATGGTAGCAGAAAACTGGCCGTTCGAGAAGATGGTAGCATGTTGAGCTGGAATCTAATTTCTTTACACAATTAGGATTCTTCTTGGAATTCTCAGCTCTTCTCAGTTAAGTGGAGATTCAGTATGGAGACTATTTCTTTTGAACTTTCAAAGCACTTTTTTCCAACTCCCAGGACAGACAAATTTGCATAAGATGGGTAGTAGACAAGCCCTCAGGTTTAGTGCTTTATATTTTAAGCCAATTAAAGTGAAAATCCATGTACATTCACAATGGAGTGAGGAGTCATTGTCATTTTTAAACATGAAAAGCCTGATGCTCAGAAAGGGAGGGTGCTTAAAAGAATTTGCCAGCTGATTAAGAATATTAAAAATGGAAAACAAAGATATGTTAATAGAGCAAATAATGTTTTTT
Source organism: Odocoileus virginianus (assembly GCF_023699985.2). Lineage (NCBI taxonomy): Eukaryota > Metazoa > Chordata > Mammalia > Artiodactyla > Cervidae > Odocoileus > Odocoileus virginianus. The sequence continues at coordinate 28,721,909 of NC_069682.1, read as the reverse complement.
TAATCACCAAAAATTGCTACTGGGAAACAAGACAATTTATCTTTTTCTAATTTTATCTTTATTTTGTTCCAATTTTGTCTTTAAAATTTGAGTCTTCCTCAAGTTTTACTTCTATAATTTTCCCTCTCCCTGTCCATTCTGAAATCTGAATTCTGACCAATGATGTGAGTCTGTAGAGTGTAGGATTATAATTAAGTACACTGGCACCGTGAATTGTGTGGGTTGGTTGATAACGGGAGATTCTGTGCATGGGTGACTCCCTCTCTCACAACCAGGGTTCCTTGGACAAACCACTTGACTTGAGTTTGTACTGATTTGCACATTTGAGAAACGAAGATAATCATATTTGCTTCGTGTGGTTCTTATGAACATTAAGATAGGAAATGTCTGTAAAGTGCATCTAAACACTCATAAGCAGTGGCAGTATTTATTGTGTACCACATGTTGTAGCATTTTGATTTTTCGTTACAATGATTCATGTTAATTACTCTCTAAGGCATGATATATAATCATTCATAAAACATATGCTAGAATCTTTTCCACACTTGAGTTTTATATATCAGGTTTTTGTTTTGTCTGGTTGGTTTTTGGATATATATTTCCCAAGGTCACGACCTGTATCATTTTTGCTATTGTTTTTAGTAGACTTTATTTTTTAGAAGAGTTTTAGGTTCACAGCCAAACTGAGTGGGGATAGAGTTCCCATGTACCCCTGCCTCTACCCATGAACAGAATCTCCCATTATCAACATCCCCCACTAGAATGGGATATTTGTTATTACTTGTAAACCTTTATTGACAAAGTCCATAGTTTACAATAGGGTTCCCTCCTGCGGTTGTACATTCTATGGGTTTTGACAAGTTTCTGACATATGTCTACCATTCAGCTATCATACAGAGTAGTGTCACCACCCTAAAATTCTTCTGCACTCTATCCTTCTCTCCTTCCACTCCAGTGCCTGCAAACCACTGGTCATTTTATTATCTCCATAGTTTTGCCTTTTCCAGAATGCCATACCATCAAAATGATACAGTACATAGCTTTTCCAGTCTGGCTTCTTTCACTTCTTAATACACATATACATTTCCTCCATGCTTTGTGATGGCTTGATAGTCCATTTGTTGTTAGTGTTGCAAAATACCCCATGTGCAGGGAGACTACAGATTATTTACCTAATCCAGCTGCTGAAAGACACCTCGACTGCTTCCAAGTTACAGCAATTAAGGATAAGGAGGCTATGAATATATACATGAAGGCTTTTTGTAGACATATATATGTATTTTATTTACTAGAGTCTCTCATACAAAGGTAAGGATTTTTAACACTTAGCATTCCACATCTTAGGTCCAAAAGAACTTAGACATAATGTATTAGATACAAGGAAACTGAGGACCAAGCGACCTAGTATTGATTGTTTACACAGTCCATTGTACCTCCTATTGGGAGGATTCTTTTCCCCCACTGGGAAATTCTCACCTAAATACAATGAAGAAAATCTATTAGAATGACATTTTGAAAATATTACCAAAGGTTTGACATGGTGAGCGTAAGGACTGAGAATTATTGCACCAAGTGATATAATCAATTTTAAAAATTTAATAATAATAAATAAAAGCTGTAGCCATGATATTTTTCTCATTGTTTTATAACTGCTCATTATAATTTTATTATGACTTTTTTTCTATAAACTAGGCATTGTGCATTTTCAGTTATGTTTTATATAGTTGGATTTTTAAATTTTTTCCAGTGGCTGATGCCCTCTTTGAACTGAGTCTTGTGGTTTTCACAGGTTGTGGTGGAGAGCTGTCCGGGGACACGGGTTCCTTCAGTAGCCCTGGGTACCCTAACAGGTACCCTGCCAACAAGGAGTGTATCTGGTACATTCACACATCCCCTGGGAGTAGCATTCAGCTCATCATCCACGACTTTGATGTGGAGTATCATGCAACCTGCAACTTTGACACCCTGGAGGTAGGAATTCAGATTGTTTTTTAGCACATTACAGGATTTGGGGTAGAACCAGAAATCTGCAAAAATCCCTAAATTCCTTCCAGTGGCCAACAGTGTTCTCTTCCTGGATGTTGGGGGGCAAGTAATGTGACCAGGAGGTGGTGCCAAGGAAGCAGATGAGTGGGACTGAGGAGGGTGAGCCAAGGAAGGGAGCTGCTGTTGTTGGCAACATGGGCTTAATCCTGCTATGACCTTCTGGGGTCCCATGAGGTCTGTTCCTCAGAATCACCCTTCTCAGGACACATGCTGAGGCATTGGTCCCCTCGCTCCCATTTGTCCTAATGGAGGGAGGCACTTAGGATTGTCAGCACCACAGACTTCCAGTCTGAGGAAGCTCCCTTAGGAAGGCAGTGGGTGGCAGAGCGTAGAGAAGAGGTGAGTGCTTGGTGGGTGGAGGGGAGCAGGACAGTGAGCCGAGGAAGTGCCCGCCATTGCTCCAACCCTGCTACCAGCACTGTATCTCAGATAATGAAGATGGCCTGTAAGGGTCAGTTATAACCAGCTCTCCACTGCAGGAATCTCGTCATCAGATAATGTCCAAGTACACAGGAAACTCCTGTCACCTCAGCCGGAGGGGCTGCATCACGACGAGGTTCTGTATCTGGTAGAGCCCCAAACCCCATGGAGGCTGAGTGTCTGTTTGCTTTGTTTCTCTGCTGTGCACCGGGGCCATAGAGTACTTGGCAAATAGTGAACACTTGATGCCTGTTTATGGGGTAAATGAAAATCTCCAAGCCTCTGACTGTCATGCAGTGATAATGTGCATTTATTGTGATTGCAAAGGGAATCCAACTTCCATTTTCCCACTTGAATGTTAACTAATCTTGGGAGGTTAAGAGGGGAATTCTGTCCCCCTTTTCCTGCTGTCAAAACAGAAGGTCAAAAAGGTTGATGGATTTTTCCACAACCTAAAGGACAACGAGTGGAAGAGTTAAGAACCGAACCTATCCATCACTGCACAATCCACATCAGCCAGTGTCAAAAGACAGAGGTGGGCAGTGCACAAGATACTGAAATGAGTGCATGCTTATAGGACTTCACGGGAAACTTTAACACTTAAAAACCTTAGTTACAAGCTGAGTTCTCTCCTTGAAAAGACTCGGGGTTCTCAAATCATGCCTTCCCTGGATGGGCGCAGAGTCAGCAGGAATGGCACTTAGCAGCTCAAGTCTGTGCAAAGGAGGCTGATACTGCAGAAAGTGACAGAACAAGGGGGTCCTTGGTCTCAGCCCAGACCCTTGTCTTTATGTAAGTCCTGTTTCCCAGTCATGACTCTTTGTCAGAAGAGGTCCGGGGTTGTTCGGTGGAGAGAGCAAAGTGGCTCCCCAAATTGATGAGATTCAGCACTCAGAGTATGAAGTAGGAATAAGGCTCCCATGTGGAAGGTTGAGATGCTCCTTCCTGCTGACAAGAATCCTCAGTCATAGGAACCCCCTTAACTGATACAAAGCGCTGGCTGCAGGGCTTTCCGTAGCAGTATGAAATGTTACTTACCCTTCGTTTTCATATTCCAAAGCCCTGTGATTGCTGCCCACTTGGCAGAATGTAAATGGGTTCATTGTGCTTTGGTTTTGTCACACCCAGTATGTGAGAAGGCAAAGGGCAGGCCTGATCCCCGCAAGTAGCCTCGGGGGACAGAGGGACAAATAAGGCCCCTGGGTAGCAGTGTTCAAGCAAGATTCCCACAGAAAACTGGAAGAAGAGGCTGCAGTTTGCTGGGGGCTTATTTTTATCAGGACAAGGTGGTTTCACGTGTTCCATCAAACCAGGATTTGAGGGTATACTTTGAGACCCTTAAATATTTGGGAAAATTTTTTTAAGACTAAAGTGAGTAACTCCCTGACTTGCTCTCCTAAACCTTGTTTGACATCTCTGCAGATGCTCAAGAAAGTGCTGTCATCAAGCTGGGTTAATTTCTGGGAAAAAAAAAAAATGAATTTTTTCAATCCCTCACCACATGGATGCTGATGACATGTTAGCAACAGGTTTCACGATATTTCACCCCTGGCTAGTGTGTGGCATGAAAACATCACTGGCCTTCTCCACCCATCTGTCCTCCCTCACATCCTGCTCTCTTGTTCTGAGCATAGCCCAGCAGGTCTTGCTGTCACCAGGTATGGGCTTACCTGGGTTTCCCCTGATTTAACCAAGAGCCAATGGATTTTCCTCTCAAAAACCAGTGTCCAAAGAGCGGCCAGTTGCGTTAAGCAGCAGCCCTTTGGTTACTCATAACCCTGGAATGCTGACTTGATTGTAACAATAAATGGAGCTAACAGAGCAGAAAGAAATGTTCAAAACAGATTAAAACCAAAGGCTTTGAAATGCTCTCTATCCTGAGCATTGGCTAAAAACACATGTTTTAATCTCTGATCATCAGGCCAATTCTTTTCCCCACAACATTGAGTCACACGCTGCAATCCAGCGGACCACACCCTGACATTCTTTCCATCCTTTTCCTCTTTTGAAGAGTCATGTGCTAACCATTGGTTTTATTCGTGAAAGCGAAAAGTACCGTTCTTTTTTGATTAGAGAAACACTGGCCAATTCCACTTCAGTCTCTGAGAAAGGAACCTAAAGGGGCACAGAGCAGAAAAGGAAAGCTACCCCTCAGTGCAAAAAGAACCCAGACAATCGCTGGTTTTTCCTCCACTGTCTTTGTAAGCCTGACCCAGTAAGAGGGGAAGCATAGAACATCAAAGCAGCAGTGCTTACCCTTCTGGAGGCTTCTAGGCCCAGCCCACTCATTCCTGTTATGTTTGTGATCTCAAGGGGACCCTGAGCAGGGAAAGCAGAATATTTTGCTGACGTGCAAGTTTTCTTTGTTAGAACTAAACCCTTACACTCAGTGTGCTGTCCAAATATGTGCTGCTTGTGGGGCCAGCAACGGGGAGCTCAGGCTGTGGGTGTCAGGCTCCGAGCTCTGCGCCCGGGTCAGGGAGCAGGGGACTCCCAAGGATGCTAAACCAGCTCAGAGTGGTTTCTGCCATTTGCCTGTGTGTACGTGTAAAGGGCCACACGGGCCTCTTCCTCCAGTCCCCCCTCCGATGGGACTGAGGGGGGTGGGCAAACAGCGCTCCTCCTGAGGAAAACCAGCGGCCAGCAGCCTGCTCGCTTCATTCCTCTGCAATTACAGCCCTTGTGCTCGGCCCTCCTGGAACAGCGGCCTCATTCATTTTGGCCTTTCCCGCATGGCTGGGGGGAATTAATCAGACAAAGAAATCATTATGGATTCAAATCACACGCTCCTCACCCAAAGTAGGCTGCCTGTTCTCTCCCTCCCTGGAGAACATTCGAGTGGTGCCCGCGTCAGTCAGCACCGCCCGGGGGTGGGCGGGGGCATGGGCCTGAGGGTGGGGAGAAACTCAGGGTGGAGAGCCACGCAGATAGATGCAGGGTGCAGAGGGGTGGGGAGGGCGTGGGGCCACGCTTTTCCATTTCTAGCCTGAGTCTAGAGTTAAATGGATGTTCTCGTGAGGGAGAGGGAAGGGCCCAGATACTGGTATGCCGGAAAACTGTCAGCAAAAAATTGGTCATTCTTCTACACATTCAAGTTTGGCAAGATTGAAAGCAGGGGCTCTCAGCTTTGTGTGATTCTTGTCTTCATCATCTGCATCCCCCAGCCCCCCATACACTGGCTATCCAAGGGGCCCTTGAGAAGCCTGTGTGAGAGGCAGTCTGCCCCCCCACTGCTTACTGGGTGGGGTTACACCTTCTGCAAGATACTGGACAAGCAGCCCAGAGGACACGTGCGGGGAGAGATGTGTCACTGGGGTATCGGCTCCAGCGAGACAATAGTTGCAAATCGAGGAGCCAAGGAGGTCTGAGGACAAGGGAGAATGATGTAGTGGGGGCAGAGACCTGGTAATTGCCGAGCAGAAAGTGAATACTCTCCATCTTGCTCCTGGGAGTGCCCAGGCTCTGGGAGGAAATACGGAGAGGTCTGTAGGATTCCCTCCTGAGGATACCACAGAACATGCTGATAGAGGTTAAGTTTTCAGTCTCTCTGAAGGAGCAAAGTATCATATTAAATCCTAATCTGAAGTATTCAGATCGCAAATGGAAAATCCTAAAAATGTAGCAGGGTGATCAATAGTCTTCAGTGAACAAACAAAATGGCTTTGTGCTCAGACTATTCCCCTGTGCCCAGAAGAATTAGCAAATCAGACGTGATGCTGGACTATCTTCAGTGCCTCTGCCAAAGAAAGCAGGAAATCCTATGCAGACTGGAAAAAAGGAAGAGGCGTGATAAGAAGGTTCTGGGGTTATCTCCTCAGTTCAGCTCTACAGTTCTGTCTGATGGAACAAGCCAGCATTTTGTGGATGGTTGAACTTGGGTATTCCAAGGGCAGGGGGAATGTCTTTGAAAATCTAATTCAGGTTTATAGCTCCTGCCCACCCAGGGTGGCTGATATCTCAGTCTCTACTAATAATATAGAATCCAAAGGCTAGTGATTATAGTTGCTTACATATCTTTCTCAAGTTCTTTCTTCTCCATCCCATCGTAGATCTATGGAGGTCCTGATTTCCACTCACCCAGGATAGCCCAGCTGTGTGTGCAAAGATCTTCTGAGAATCCCATGCAGGTCTCCAGCACTGGAAATGAGCTGGCCATCCGATTTAAGACTGACGGGTCCATAAATGGGAGAGGCTTCAATGTCTCATGGAGAGCAGTCCCTGGAGGTGGGTGAACCAAGGAGGTATCACTAAATTCTTTAGTCAAAACTTTATTTAATTTCATGACATATTTAGAGAGTGCCATGAAGGCTACATCCTCTATTACTACTCTGTGACTTCCCTAATAGGGAGCATTGCTTTGAAATGCACACTTCCCTAAAACTCACGATGGAGTTTAACTTCCAAAGAGTCACCTCGTATGTGAAAACCAGCCAATGCAAGTATGCACATCCATGGTAAAAGGATGTTGCGCCTGCAGAAGCAGGATGGTTGGTGAGACTCACTTGATCCCCGTGGGATTTCTGCTTGTTCACCAGCCACAGTTTGGGCATTAGTAAAGTGGTAAATTACTTTATGCCATGTGTATGGATGTTTGTTAAATACCCAAACTATAAGTGTAAAATTTGCCAATTCCTAGGAATTATTACCTTTTGTTATATAGTGACTTTCTGCCCATGATCTTAGGCTGTCTAAATAAATTACTTGTTGCAGATTTTTAAAGGTAAAGTATTAATGCACAACTCTGAGCAGATGTTAATCAATACAACTACTAATTAAATCAATGTTTACTGAACACTTGCTCTGTGTCAGGCACTTTTCTAACTATTCTACAAAGACTGTCTTGTTTAATCTTCACAACCACCACTGAAGAAAGTTCATTTCCTATCCTCATCTTACTAATGAAGAAATTGAAGCTTAGAGAAGTTAGTGGCCTGTCCAAAATCACAGAGCTAAAAAATGTAAAAGCAGAGATATGACTCCAGGCTGCCTTGGAGTCCCACTTCTGCAGGTCAGAGGTAATACAGTAGGATTATCAGGTCTTTCCTAAAGTTAATGATTCATGACTTTAATAAAAATTATATTTATAGTGTTTACCCCAAAATGATTCTCAATTATCAGAAAATAACACTTAATTTTCCCTTTCTAGTTTATATTGTCATAAATCTGAGAAATGGTGGGTCACAGAGTTAGACATTGATAGGTAATTGATTACATCATAGGAATTAAAAAACTTAATGGCTGTGCAAAGTTCAGAATATCAAATTTTTAGAAGTAGATGTTAAATTATTTGTAAAATTGTATACTACTGGTATACAATTATATATATATACATATATATACACACACTATACATATACAATATATATATACTATATATATATACACTATATATATATAATGCAATATATATACATACAATATATATTATTGTATGCAATACAATACAATCCAATATATATACAATACTATATATATATATATATATATATATATATATAATGCTGCAGCAGTTCCAAATACCCTAAGTTCAAATCTGAAGAAGAGGAGAAGGAACAGTGATAGTTGTTTCCATTTTGTAGTTTTTTTTTTCAATCAAGCAAGCAATATATATATATATGTATACACATATTTTATACACATATAAAATGTGTATATATATATACACTATACTGCATTACCTGGTAGCTCAGATGGTAAAGAATCTGCTTGTAATGCAGGAGACCTGCTTCAATCTCTGGGTCAGGGAGATCCCCTGAGAAGGGAATGGCTACCCACTCTAGGGTTCTTGTCTGGAGAATTCCATGGACTGAGGAGCCTAGAGGGCTACAGTCCATGGGGTCACAAAGAGTCGGAAATGACTGAATGACTAACACTCATACTTCACGCTACTGAATTATCAAAATTCTTAGAACCAGATGTGTTATTCTTAAAGTATGTTATACTTTTAGAGAACAATGGAGAGGCATTTCATGGCTTTGTGAAGATTTGATTTTATTTGCATTATTTTTCAATATTTTGAAAATAATGTGTGGCATCAGTATTTAAAGTATTTGAAGTCTTAGACATCCTTCTTTGTTTTGTTGGAATGCATAAATTAATGGTGAGTATTTAGCTCTTGAGACAAAGACTACATTAAAATGCTGGTCAAGCAAAGTGGCGTGTTCTTCTCTGCTCCCAGATAATGGTGTGAAGTTTTGTGCATCGGAGATTCCTCTTACTATTGTACTGGATCTTTCATCCACAGGTTGTGGTGGCATTTTTCAGGCTCCCAGTGGAGAAATTCATTCTCCAAATTACCCCAGTCCTTATAGGAGCAACACTGAATGTACTTGGGTCATTCAAGTGGAAAAACATCACCGTGTTCTCTTGAACTTCACTGACTTTGACCTTGAACCTCAGGACTCTTGTATTTTGGTAAGTGACACAAATCTCAAGCATTGTCTCTGGTCAAACCTGTGTCAAAACATTGCCATGTCAAAACAGAGCATGTTTAGTGGATGTGTTGGCTATGGATGTTTTCAATGTCAAATCACAGGAAACTCAACTATTAGCAACTTAAAATACAAGCACATTTATTTCTTACCTACACACAAACCAGGAGGTTTGTTTAACAACCCAGTCTCAGCTCTACCATTCTTAGTGAATTGGCTTTTCATTTTGTGTTTGTTACTTCTTGGTCCAAAAGTGGCTGCAGCAGTTCCAAATACCCTGAGTTCAAATCTGAAGAAGAAGAGAAGGAATAGTGTTAGTTGTTTCCCTCTTGTATTTTTTTCTTTCAATCAATCAAGCAAAATTTTTACAGAAGCCCCCTTACAGATAATAGGCCAGAATTGGCTGCAAGAAAGATTAGGAAAGTGTAGTGGATTATGATAGTGAATTTATCAGAGCCACTTTCAATCAATTATTATTAACTCTCTGAGGGTTCTCCCAAGGTGTCACTTTTCTTGAGATCAGAATATCTTGATCTGCTGCTTGAACAAATCAGTTCAGGAACAGACTAGATGGTGAGATAGAGTAGAGGAGAAGAGCTATGGCTGTTAGTTGGTTCAAAAACTTTCCATCACTGTCAACAACTTTAATACATTTTCACCTGAAACTAATGCCTAATGTGAGAGTGAATTAGGTTGTATTTTGAAGCTTTTTTTTTTTACAGAAGATTTTCCATCTTTTATTTGTATTTAGAGAAATCTCATTCAAATATAAACCAGATCCTCTTGGCTAATGGAGCTTTCTGTTTTAGTTTCCTGTCAGTTTCTTAGACAAATTGCAACTTGCTAGCTTTCAAATTTAACTCAGGAAAATTCAAAAGTTGTTTCATAACTTTCAGAGTTGTCCAGTCTAATGGAATGGTTTCGAGAATTATTTTACAAGATTAAATCATTAATCTACTTAAAAGTTCAGTTGATTTATGGCTGTGTATTAACCTTTTAACATGAATCTTCAGACTCTAAATTGGCAAAGCTTTATAGGAACTTAAGGTGTAGGGCATCCACTTTCCATAATGGTAACTCTCCTGACAAGGACAATTTTAAAAATTTGAATGATGTTTTACAGCGTTTTCCTAATGCAACAAGGAATTCACAAGGTAGTGTGGAGTTTCTGAGTTAGTATCTGATAGAGATATGAGCCTGGTATTTGAGACTGCTTTTGCCTGTGGGCATTTGCTGATCCAGAAGGAGTTAGCAGCATTTCTGAGAACTTTTAAGGTCAAAGGGGAACAAAGCTTGTGTCCAGGATCTGAATGGGGTAGGAGTACTGATAAAACATCCTGAATCGTAGGTAGAATGGAAGTAAAACAGCCTTCACAAAGACCACATCCCAGCTTCCAGTCACCTGAGTGGCCCCCAAATCTGAAGTCATAGAACGAGAGCAGCCTTGCCTTACTAATGCACCCAGGCCTTGGACATCTGACCAAAGCAATTTAAACTCTTCTTCAAAGGGAGATAAAAATCATTCCAGACCTCATCTCTACCAATAATCTTCATATGCAACAGCAAGCAGATTATCAAAGATATTCATATACATGAGGGATGATGGACCATAGTGAGATACAACATGAATAACAGACAATGGAAATAAACACACTGACATGCCAGGTGCTAAAATTATCAGCACACAGCTTACTAAGCAACTATGGTTACTAAGATTATGGAGATAAAAGTCAAACTTAAAACTTCTGACAAGGACTGCAAATCATAAAAAGTAACATTGCAAATTGAAAAATACTGAAAATTTAAAAAGTGGATAAATGCAAAACCTGAAATTAAGATCTCAGTGGAAGGATTTTGGTGTTTTTTTTTTGTTTATGTTAGACAAATTAGAGATGAAGAGAGAAAAGTGATATCAGAAGAATCTATCCAGAAAAATATATGTATATAAGCAAAAGGATGAAAAATACAGAACAGAGGTTAAGATATATATCGGATACATATAAAATATATAACATACATTTACATACATTTATAAATAGAGTAGTAGCAATATTTGAAGAACTAATGACTAAGGCTTTTCTAAAACTAATGAAAGACATCAGTTTGTAAAACCAAGAATCCCAAGGAACCCAAACAGCCAAGCAAGATAAATAGAAAGACATACTTATCTAAAAAACTTAAAGATTTTAATCTAAAAGATCCAGAAAAAAAAGTTATAATCAGCCAGGGGAATTGGTGAGTAGGGGAACAAAGTATCTTTTCAGAAGTGGCAGACTGAATGCTGACTTTTCAGCAGAGATGATTGAAAGGGAAAGAGAGATGGTATCTTAAATTTGAAGCAATGAGATAACTACCAATCAGGAACTCTTTACTCTCTTAAAATAACCATTAAATATGAAGGTGAAACAATGCATTGAAACAGTAGAGGTGCCTTTGGGAGAAGTTTGAATGGACCAGAGACATCTTGTCTACCTTAACAGTTGTGCCTCTGGTGGGTATTTCTCCATCACTTTCTCCCTCCTGCAGTCTGTATGGTTCTAGGTGCAGCTTCTTCTCTCTGGTCAAGTCCATAATGCATAGAATTCAATAAGCAAGTGTATGTAAACAAAACAAAGCCTAGGTCAAAGGCACACCCAGCACGGCAGCACCGTTTCCCCTCCCATGGCCGTGAGTAGGAGTTTCCACCTATTTATTACATAATATATAGATACACAGACTGGGTTTTCTAGTAACTGTGGCTGTATCGCAGTGCACAGCTGGGCTTGACTTCATAAACTGTAGTGAGAGGAAACAGAAATGAGGAAGTAAAACATCAAATATGATCTGTTCTTTACACCTGAAGATAAGAAAATAAATCCTCGTACTGGTGCTGGGAGGAGTCCAGTCTGGCAGATATGCTAAAATACAAAATGTAATAGTCCACACAGGTTGTCAGGATCAGGGCATTCTGTGTGAAGTAGTTGGGGGTTTCCCAGCCAGTAGGGGGATGGAGTATCAGAAGCAGATGCTGATAAGCCCTTGAGCCATCTTTGGATGTAAAAAGTGAACTGCACCGGCAGTGTGGGACACCGTAGCGCCGTGGTTAAGAACCCAGCTCTGCAGTGGGGTGGCCCTGGTGCTGAGCCTGGATTTTGCCACTTCTAGCTGTGACATCCGGGAGAAAGCTAGTCTTTCAGTTTCAATTTCCTTAACTCTGCCATGGGGGCAATAGGAGTAAGTGTGTCAGATTCGTCGTTGGGATATTTAAGATCATATAGGTCATCTGCTTGTCCCACAGCAAGCCCTCCCTCCAGGGCTTCCCTGGCGGCTCACTGGTGAAGAATCCACCTGCCAATGCAGGAGACGTGGGTGTGATCCTGGGTTGAGGTCCCAGAGTATGTGGAAGATCCCACATACCGCAGAGCAGCTAAGCCTGTGCATACCAACTACTGAGCCTGTGCTCTAGAGCCCAGGAGCTGGCACTAACACAGAAGTGGATGGATCCTATAGAGGAGTATTTTGTAAAGAGAAAGGGATCAAGTAAACCCTGGCCCTAGACCACCATTTAGGAGGAAGATGGGTTTCCCTGTGGCTCAGAGGTAAGAACCTGCCTGTAATGCAGGAGACACAGGAGACATGAGTTTGATCCCTGGGTTGAGATGATCCCCTGGAGAAGGAAATGGCAACCCACTCCAATATTCTTGCCTGGAAAATTCATGAACAGAGGAGCCTGGAGGGCTGCAGTCCATAGTGTCACAAAAGTGTCAGATGTGACTTAGCTACTAAATGACAACAGAGGAAACAAGACAAGGATACTGAGTTACCCAAGAAGTCGGGAGGAGAAGCAAAAGAGAGGGGCAGCGTAGGAAGCAAAAGTGAAGTCAGTCTTTAAGAGTGGGTGGGCAAAGGGACCGAGTCCAGCAGAGGTCAGCCAGCATGAGGCTGAGAGGAAGCCACTGGATTCAGTCTTTGATGACCTCGTAAGGAGCAGGACTGGTGTCAGTGGTGTTGGAAAACACCAGATCACAGTGGGTTTAAAGATACAGGAGCTTCTTGGCCTTTTTCCAGAACTGCGAACATGAATGGTAGAGAAGGATAAAGGGTAATACCCTATGGGAGGCAGGATCCATGGCAAGTTGTTATTATTATTTTTAGTTGTGAAGGAGCTTAAGTGTTCCTGGACTGCAGGGTGCTGGTCACAAAAGAGCAGCTGAGTATAAGAGGTAAATAGAGGAATTGATGAAGTCAGTTACCAGGGCAGAGACCTTAGGAAGGACCTGATTGGTTCTGTAAATTTCACATTTTCAGAATGAGAAATTTGAACCCATGGCCAACTGTAAGATTTCTTTTCAGATTGGCAAATTTGTTTATATTTAAAATTGCATGAATCATATACAAGCTAAGTCATTTTTGTTTATACAATTTGTAATTCACTTCTACAAAAAGAGAGCTTCCCTGGTGGCTCATATGGTAAAGAATCTGCCTTCAATGCAAGAGACCGGGGTTCGATCGCTGGGTTGGGAAGACCCTCTGGAGAAGGGGATGGCAACGCACCCCAGTATTCTTGCCTGGAAAAATCCAAGGACAGAAGAGCCTGGCTGGCTAGTTCATGGGGTCACAAAGAGTTGGACACAACTGAGTGAGTAACACTTTACAAAAAGATAAAGAAACGTGAAAAAGGACTATTCAGATAAGTTGGGGTAGAGTTCTGCTGGATAAGGTTGTCAAGTGGACCCAATTATGGGAGTAAGAGGTTTGGAACCAGGCAGGCAATGTACTGGAAAGGCTGGAAGCTTGGCTTCAAGTATGACTGAGCTGTCCAGGGGTTCATGAAGGCAGGCATTGAGGCACCAGCCATCGTTCTTTATAGCTAGATGGACACTGGATGTGAAATGTCCCTAAAAGTCCAGTATCTTACATAATATCTCTGTAGTCTAAGTTCATACAAAGCTAGTCATTCATTGTGAATATGTCAAGTTAATTTCTTGGTTCTGCTACTTAGAGTCATTAGCAGAGAGAAAAATATTCAACTGCCAGTGATGTTGCCAGATAATGTTTGTGTTCATGGATTTTTAATAGAGCTCAAGTGTATTATTCAATACCAAAGTAAATTATGCTTGAATGGGGCCAGCCATCAGGGTTTTAAACCTCCTTTAACAATTTGGATTGTCAGAAGTAGAAATATCCTTTTTAACAGTCCTTGTGTTTATTAAATACATAGAATGTTAAGATTAAAAGAGGAGAGGTTAGAGATAATTTACTGTCATCTGCTTATTTGAAAAATAAGAAAATTTTGGTGCAAACAGGCCAGGATCAAGACCAGGTAGAAATTAATATCAGAACCAACACTGCAATGCAAGCAAGCCTAAGTAAGTGTAAGTATTTTGGTAAAATATAACAATTGCAGTCTATCTGCAGAAGACTGAGTCACACGATAAAGCACAACTGAAAAAACAGGAGGAGAAGATAAAACCAGGGTTACTTTGGAACCATTCAGAACTTTTTCAGATGAACCCATACTTCATTTACTAATTTTGGGAAAAATGTTAGGATCTCAAACATGAATTGCAAAGTGGGTTTCCTTTGAAGTCAGGTGGTCTGAGTTCCATCCATCTGTTTGGTCTTTGGTGTCCACTGAGTATGAGACACTACCAGGAAGTCATTTCCAGGCTCAGCACCACCTCTCCATGGCCTGGGGATGCTAGTTTGCTCATTTATAAAATCAAGTGCCTGGGGAACCAGCAGAAAGAGGAGACCCTGGGGAGAGGATCCAGTTCTGAGTTGTGTTTGAAGAGGGGAATATGGGAGGAGTTGGAGAAACAGACACGGAGGGGCTGGTGATGTCAGTAGTGGGTTCATCCCGGAGGTCACAGTCTGACTGCACAGCACTGGGCTTCTGTTCATCCTCTGGGGCACAAGTCCATCGGCAGTGGTGGAGGGGTCCTCTTCACACTTGTTGTTCAGGAGAGAGCCCTTCTTGAGGGAGGTCTCGTCTCCAGAGGTCCCCAGTGGACACAGTGTAAACCCAAGGGAGCCCCAAAACCCTCACTCTGGCTGCAGGGAGCTAGAGGCACAATTTTCAGCACACAGAAGAAACCGATGAAATGGAACAACAGAACAGTAACACACAGCCTCCATCCCATTTCACGGAACCCGCAGCGGCAGTCTTTGCTTGCCAGAGGATCAATCTGTGTGATGCATGAATGACTAATAGATGCATGGCTGAACACAGGAATACGGGAACTGTTGTCATCTCTGCTCTTACAATGATCAGCGCCTCAATGGAAAATTGAAGAAGGCACATTTGGGAGCGTGTTGAGTGAAATTCACCTCCTGGCACAATGATTGATATTCGATCTCAATCTTTTGAGCCACATGAGAACTTAGATAACATTGCAGAAGCATGTCTTCTAGAATTTCATGCTGCTCTAATGAAAACAAGAGAGAAACCGGGTTTTTTGACTGCTATTGAAATGGTGATGGCACCGTGGGGAAACTCATCAGAATTCAGGTTTCAACTAATCTGGTGATAGAGTGCACTTTCTGCTCAGTCCCTTTGAGTGGCTGGCGTCGTTAACCTCTGGCTTCCCTCGATGACACATGTGAATGTTTCTTGCTCAGGTGACAGCAGGACCCACCGGCTGAGCAGAACTCTGTACGGTCAGCATGAACACGGCCCCATTAGGTTTCCTTTCACGAAGGCCGAGGATTAAAGTGACCTCCGACCAACAGCTTAATTGCTTAATTAGAGGCTCTCTCCAGAGCCTTAAACTCACGTAGCTCCGAGAGCTCTTATTGATCTCAGAGAAATGCAGCTGTAGCCCGGCATGAGATGAGAGGGGAAAGAGCAGCCAGAGCAGGATGACTGGCCCCAGAGACTCCGGCCTCTGATTCCAGCATCCTCTTTGCTCAGCACAATGGAATGTCCGCCTTGTGAGAACCAGTGGGGAGCAGACGAAAGTGAGCAGCCCACAGTCCTGATCCAGCCTCTCATCTGGAGAAAATATCCGCTAGGGATACAGGACCAAGGACCAAAAAAACGCGGCACATGTTGAGTCACCCTTTGCTTTCTGAAGCTACTCTAGGAGAAAGAAAGCAAAATGTTGGATTTGAACTAGAGAATACCAGAGCGCCCCACCCCCAAACCCCACCCCAAAGCCACAGTGTTCTGTTTTTGTTCACAGTACTTAACATTGAGGCTCAGGGCAGGCGAATGTGAAACACAGTATCTTTGTTTTTATTTTTTAAGACCCTGCCTATGATGTGTTTCCTTTGAAAACATCCATCATTTCTGAAACTGAGCAAAAAGACACAGGGATAAGAGAAGTCAGTACTTCAAAGAAACAATTCTTAAACAGTCCTTCTGTAAACATTTATTTTAAAAGTAAATCCATGACAGAAATCAATCTCTTTCCCATCCTCTCCCTCTTGTATCTTCCCTTTCTCCTTCACTTCTCACCATTGAAAGCTGACTTTCCATTTGAGGATGGAATCTGATAATGATTAAGGATGATCTCTGATAATCTCTGTTAAACATTTTATTTTATGGTTTGCTTTTGGTAACCCATTTAGCCATCTTGCCTCCCGGTGCCAAATGAGTTACCAAAACTGTGCCGGCACTTTACATCCCCAAAGCGGGGGAAAAAAATTAATTGGAGCCAGTGTCTTCAGTCTGTGGACCCAAGCTTTGTTTTGTGCTTTGTTATATTTGCGTTTTATCTCAGAATCTCTTTAAAGGCTTGTTTATTCGTAAGAATAAAATTAGCTTCTTGGGTTTCTTTTCCTACCAACATTTCCAGTCATCTCTGAGTCCCTGCTTGCAACCACTGCAAATTAGCCGAGTGTATTGTCTCCTGTAAAGTGTGATGCTGGAGTGCCACCATGCAGAACAAAGACTCAGGAGTGAAAGAGACCTGACACCAGATGTGCGCTGTGAACTTGCGATTTCATTCAGAGGCGCATAGCTGGAAAATATCACTGACAGAGGAAACTGATGCTTCCTCCCCGTCCCCACCTGCAAGAAAAGCTGCTATAATGAGTAATATTTCCATTTCCTTCCTTACCTACATTTATGGCTTTAACAGCTTGGATAATTTCCTGGCAGATTCCCCTCCCCATCACTTAATATTTCCTCAGTCTTGGCACAGTTCCCATTCCCTAATGGGGATTCCATTTGCAGCCGTATTAGCTCCTTCTGTATGTACGCCACATGTGGATACATTTCACGGACTCTCATCCTCCACACTGACCTTGCGCCCTGAGGAGAATGATGTCTTCTGTACCCTTAGATCTTAGCCTCTGCCACACATTTTGACCCCGATAAGCTTCAAAGTAATCCAAGCAGTAGACAAGTGTTGTGAGAATGAATTAAAGTAAAGGGGAAAGACCAGGTTGAAAGCCTGGGCGAGTTGAGGAAAGAAGCCTTGCTGGTCCAGGGAGGCTGTGTTATACTAGAAAAAGGGCAGGAGTGGATGGATATCTCGATCCAAGACTGGAGCCAGGAGTTAGGAGTCAGGGATTTTGATGTTAGGTTTAGTGATGAAATAGCATCACCGACTCAATGGACATGAATTTGAGCAAACTCCAGGAGAGAGTGAAGGCCAGATAAACCTGGTGTGCCGCAGTCCTCGGGGTCACAAAGAGTCGGACACACAACTTAGCAACTGAACTGCAACAGCCTGGCCCCTGTGCCCTTTGTTCCAGCTTGCTCAGTTGGCCACTCGGGGAATCCCGCTCGTGTGCAGCGGGTGGAATGCATGCCAGCTGCCAACCACTCCACCCAGGCCTCGAATGAGACCTTCTGAAATGCCTTTAAGGATGCATGCTTGTAGTTCCAGAGAAAAGAGACTCAAGTTCAACTCTTTCCCAGGATTTTTTTTTTAAGGAGACTATGGACATATCACTTTAACTTCTTAGAATCATGTTCTCTCAGTATTCTGTTGTCAATGAGTAAAACTTGATTTTTATCTTTTTGGTTGGTTTAATGATAGTTGATCAAATGTCAGGCAGATGGGGTTTGTGTAGTGGCTCCACACTACCCAGCATGTGACTGTGAACAAGTTACTTATGTCTTCTGAGCCTCAGTTCTACCAACAGCAAAATGGAATTGTAAGAAAGAATTTTAAAAAAATATACCTAAAGCATTAATCACAGTGTCTGGTACAGATAAGTGTTAGCTATTACTTCTAATTTTTCTGTTACTACTATTTCTACATTTGTTACTACTCATGCTATGTTAAAGGTCTTAATTTATCTTTTTTTTTAACATAAAAACAGTAAAATGTTTATTTTCTTAGAAAAAAAGTGGGCAAGAGGGATTCAAAATGATTGTGATCACACTTCCGTCTGCATCTGAGCAAAACTGATGTTGCAAGCTTGATCTTTGATTAAGAGACCCAGGTAATGAAACCACCTGCTGCTCGCTCCTTTGTCACTTCCAGGAGTCATGTCACGACATGCTTTGAATTGATAAGCGTCTCTACTTCTTCTTAGCAGAGAAACTAGGCTTGCCATAGCAACCACCCCATCTCCAAAGCGCAACAATGCCAGTGAGAAGCAAGGCTCTGGACTGCTGAGGGAGGCAGGGAGGAGGGAGGGGGGAAGGAGGTGCTTGTCTTAGAAGCAGAACCAGTCTAGAACAGAAGTTGGATATCTGAGTTCACCACTACCTCATCTTTTAGATAATAGGTTGGAAAGCATCTGTAAAACCAACAGTATCTTTAAGGTGAAATTGCAGAATTTTGTTGCAGACCTGGACACTGAGAGAAGTGAAAAGTTGCAACAAGTTTTAACTAGCAGCAACAAAGAAAGTTTGATAACAGTTTTTGTTTGTTTTTAGCAATATTCCTTTGCAAGTTCATTAAGAAACACTGTAATTTAATGGGGCATACGATACAGAATGATCTTTTGCTATAGTGCTGTTTGCTGAAGAGAACCGACCTTTGCAAAGATTTCAACTGGGGTGTAACCTATTTACACAGTAGTAGCTCCCAGTTTGAGTGGTAGGATTGGTGCTATGTGATATCTTCTTCTTCCGAAACGTAATCTCGACCCTTTTCAATTTTTTCATCCAACATTCTGAAGAATTCTTGTTGGCTTTCAGAGATGTACAAGTTTGTTCTGGGTTGATGAACTAATCCTGGAATCTATTGGTTTTAAGTCTTACATTTGAACTGGCACCTTTTTCCAAGTTTTCTTGGTTCCTGGCTGCTATTTTCTGCTCCTCTTCTGCCCCATTTTTCATGTATTTGACCTCTTCCACTGGTTTGATCCTATACTCATCACCAAACACATCTCCGTTCTGGTAGTTCTTCCCTTTCTGGGCTTCCTCTTCATTTTGAACAGTGGCAACATGCTTGGCGGAGGCACAGCCCATAGTCTCATTCGGTCAGCTTCAGCTGGGCTGAACTGCAAATCATCTCTACAGACACGGGGACATTTTTTTTTTCTTTAGACACAGGGAAAATCCATCTTCTTGCTGAGTTGGTCAAGATGGGTGCACCTTGGGTGCTCGCGGTGGGGCTGAAGGTGGCAAGCCTCCCGCCCACCACCCTGGTCCTCCTCACGGATTTTCTTCCTCCCTCCTCTTAATTTATCTTTTTTTTAAAAAAAATTTATATATTTCCTGGCTGTGCTGGGTCTTCCTTGCTGCATGCCAGCTTTCTCTAGTTGCAGCATGCGGGGACTGCTCTTGACTGCTGTGTGTGGATTTCTCACTGTGGTGTCTTCTCTTGTTGTGGAGCACAAGCTCTAGGCACATGTGCTCAGCAATTGTATGCACAGGCTTAGTTGTTCCGCTGTATGTGGAATCCTCTGAACCATGGATTGAACCTGTCCCCTGCATTGGCATGTGGGTTCCCAACCACTGGACCATCAGGGAAGTCCCTTTAACTCACATTTTTGAAAATTATGAACCTTAGATACACAGACCTGGATCCACAATCCTCAGTTCATCGGTAACTATCTTGATTAGTTTATGAGCAGACTCATTTTACCTTAAAAGTATTTAAAAAAAAATCTTAAAATATATATTATAAAATTTTTGCACGCTCTTCAGTGTATCATCTCAGTGAATGTTTTCACTTCGTAAGTGGGTTATTCTCATACTGTCTAAAAGATTCACAAATGAGTTGAGAAGAAGAAAACGGTAGTGCAGTAAATGAAAATAAAAGCATATTCATATACATTCACAATTTGTTTGCATGGAAAGCTTAACTCTGAAGTTAAGATGGCATTGGCATACTTTGGGGAATGTAAAACATGCTGTGTGTTTTGCTTTTGAATTAAAATAGATTCCTCTTGCTCCAGTTTATGCTAATTTTAACCCACACATATAGTGGGTTTATTTTCTCCCTGAGGAAGATGAAACTTAATAAAAGAAGAAGATAGATGCAGTAGAAATACATTCCCATCTCCTACTCACAAACATTCTGAGAGTACTTTTCAAGTTTCTAGAAATGAAAATGCAAACATTTCTGAGGAAGCTAATGTTCATTTTCCCCTTCATCATGTGCGCGCCGTGATGCTGTGAGCACTGAGTGTTTCAGTAAAGGGACCACAACTCACTCCATTACCAGGGCTCTGATCCTGGAGGAGGGGGGCTGTGGGCTGTAGTTCTATGCATTGCATTTGGATCAGGCACTGTCCTTGGTTCTCAGTAAGGCAGCACCTGTGATGCTCGTCTTTATTCAGTCCACTTTATTTTTTTAAAAAAGATTTTTGATGTGGACTGCTTTTAAGGTCTTTTTTGAATTTGTTACAGTATTGCTTCTGTTTTATGTTTTTTGGCCACAAGGCATCCTGGATCTTAGCTCCCCGACCAGGGATCAAACCCACACCCTCTGCATTGGAAGGTGCATTCTTAACCCCAGGACCACCAGAGAAGTCCCTACTCAGTATGATCTTAAAATGGATGGGGATACTCTTCCTTCGTTTTGCATCGGGTTTTACATTTTAGAAAGCACATTGCACGGTGGGGGTTGTTTGGAGACCGAATTAAAGGGGGACACAAATTCAGGCAGGGGGAGTTTCAGGCTGCTGTAGTGACCCAGGCAAGAGGGGGTGAAGTCCCACAACAAGACACTTGGTGGGGGGTGGGAAGGGAAGGGGTCCAGGAGACACAGCAGAGGCAGAACTGACAGAATGTAAGGCTCATTCCATGGAGGGGCTAAGGCAAGAAGTGAAGGGGCAGGAGGAATTAGGGGGAGGGGCGAGGACTTCAGTTTGAGACAGTGATTTCCATGGTTGATGGGACATACCAGCCGTGTTGTCTGGAATGTAGTCGGATGTCTGAGCCTAGAGCTTGGATTGAGGTCTGGGCTACAGTTGTAGATACTGGCCAGCTAACAGATGTCTTGGAGATCTTAAAACAAAAACCATATCCTTGATAGAGTCCTGTCAGGCAGGAAAAGGCTGGATTAAATGGCATTAATGTCCATCTGGTTTTGATATTGCAGTTCAGTTAAATGAAGAGCATATTTTCATCTCTCTGTGTTGGGATCACTTAATATGTCTGCCTGACTAAACACATAAACATTTTAAATATATACATTATTTAAAATTTTACATGTTCCTCATACCAAATTTCTAAAATACAGAAAAGAAAAAATAAGAAATGGACACCATCTATAATACTGCAAAACAGAGACAATTAACATATTGGCTCATTTCCTACAGAAACACACACATGCAAACATGCGCACCCTTATGCCCACATACACAAGGGGAATTAAGAGAATACTGCACATTATTTTGTATCCTGTCTTTTTCACTTAGTTTATTTAATACATTTCTTCTTAAAAGCAGTTTCTTTGGCCCTTTAATCAGTTACATGGACACCCTAGAATTGAGTTAACCACTAGCTTATTACTAACCACTTAGATAACTTCTATTTTTTGCTTATTATAATAATACTTGGAAGAGCATCTTTGTATGTATATCTTAGTCTACATTTCCTGCAATTTCCTTTATATAGATTCTCTCTTCCTTCCTGAAAACACTATTACAAAATATTTTAAGTATACAGAAAAGACTGCACAATGCATGTAAAGTATAGCATGAAGAAAAACATCCTACTTGCTAAATCTCAATATTTCACCATGTTTGCTTCAAGTTCTTTCTTTTTTTCCCCCCAAAGAAATGAATTGCTGAAGACATAGTGAGGCCCCATGGGTAAACCACACTCATTCCAGTCCCTGCCCCTGGCCCAGAGGAAACCATTTATGAGAAATTGGTGTATGATTCCCATGGCTATTTTGGTACTTTTTCATGGTATGTGGTTTCCACATACAGTATGTAGTATTGATCTGCATATTTTAAAACTTGATGTAAATAATACAACATGACACCTATTCTTCCATTCACTCCTTTCATTTAACAACCTGTTTTGAACTTTTTTCTATACTGTGGTGTATTCAGATCTAGTTCATTGTGTTTGCCACTATACAAGATTCTCCTCTATACCATGAGTCATGGACCCATTCTGCTCTTAATGCACTTCCAAGTCTTCTAATATTGTGCTGGGGCAACCCTTATAGCAAGGAACATTATTGTCCATATTTCTGAAGGCAGTCATGCAAGAGTTTACCTCAGGTAGCTCTCTGGAAGTGAAAGAGTTGGCTTTTACTTTTCCTCTGTTGCCAACTTCCACTAAAAAATGTATACATGAGAATATATGTCTTTTAAGTCATTTAATTCTAGTGAACAATATGTACTACAATTTCATCTCAGTCCCATTGTACAGATTCGGTGCCTGAAGGACAGAGAAAGATTTGTCAACAGTAACATCACGTGGCATCTCTCCCACAGCAGTCATCCTCTGAGCACGTGCCAGGGTGTTTTGCTAAATAAACTTACCTTCTGTTTTTCTTCTCTTTAAAAGGGATTCTGCCACCTGCTTTTAAATAATGCATGCTTTTAAATAATACATATTTCCATCATGAGTAAGTAGGTGGAAAGGTGAAAGTTTCCCTTTGCTTGGCTCCTTTATTTTCTCAAATTGTCTCTGGACTCTGACCTTTGGCCTCCGTACATATCGTCAGAAAGGAGTGCTAATCTCTCAGCGGAAAGGTTTTCCTTCCCATCACTTTGAGCTGGAGTTGACACTTGGAACTTTGAACGGGGGCTGATATTTATTCAAATCTCCTTAACATTTCAAACATCAAGTATTAACGTCCGTAGAAGTTTGGCTCAGTTCTGACCTTGGGCCGCAGCTCAGGGTACAGAGGGTCTCCCCGCACTGTAATGTCACGTGTTCTGGGAGCTCTGGGACCTGGGGGTGGGTCCAGTGTCCTCTGCCCACCTTCTGCCTTCCTGGTTCCCTCGCGGTGCTGCTGAAGGGCTGGCACAGCTGGAGGGAGGCCACCTGGGCAGCTGTGAGTGGCTTGGTCCCTGCCCTTGGTGGAGCCTCCTCCACGGCCCACAGGGCCCAGAGAGCAGTTCCTCTTGTCGTCTTTCCCGCTGTGAATGGCCTCTTCCTTGCCGTCATGTCTGCTGTGCATTTATACAGCCCAGTCCACGAGAGTGGAGCAACTGTTTTTCTTAATTCTGGGTTTTCCTCAACCTCAGTCCTTTATTCTCAGAGGCCATATACTCTTACATATATTCACTTATTTGTTTGTTCAGCAGACGTCTGCTGTTTGTTATGTGCCTGGTTCCATTCTTTTTTTAAAAAAATCTCTTATTTTTGTATGGTAATGGAGAGCTCAGGTATTTTGAATGTGTTTGCTGGTATCTGGAAATGTGACAAACTCTGGATACTTTGTCAAGACACTGATTAACTTCCAGAAGAACTTAGCTTACTGCTTAACCAGGTCTGCCTCTGTTTTTAGAGCTCCTGTAGTTGGAACTCTGGGGATGGTGGCTACTTTTCCTTTTGTGGATTCATAATTTTATTCAAAATTTTATTTTACTAGAGTTACCTAGAAATGAGTTAGTTTTACTCATTTCTAGGTTTTTTGTTTGTTTTGTTTTGTGTATTTCTCTGACTTTTTCCACCTAAGCGACAGATCAGAAAATTAATTCCCAGGCCTAGGAAACCCTTGGCAGTAGACTTAAAGAAGACTATAATAAGACTTAAATAAGTTATGCTGCTGCTGCATCGCTTCTGTCGTGTCTGACTCTGTGCGACCCCACAGACGGCAGCCCACCAGGCTCCCCCGTCCCTGGGATTCTCCAGGCAAGAACACTGTAGTGGGTTGCCATTTCCTCCTCCAGTGCATGAAAGTGAAAAGTGAAAGGGAAGTCGTTCAGTCATGTCCGACTCTTTGCGACCCCATGAACTGCAGCCTGCCAGGCTCCTCCACCCATGGGATTTTCCAGGCAAGAGTACTGGAGTGGGTTGCCATTGCCTATATGAATATATCATACATGTAGCCAATAATATAATTTGCTAACTTTGTTTTGGAAACTAAATGGAAGTAAAGGAAATGTTTATTGATAATTTTTATGACTTCAGACTTTTTAAAAATAGCAATAAGTTTTCTCATATTTTCTTCCCTCCAGTTTCTTTCTTATAATTTTATAAATTAAAACTCGATTTGACATTATGAGTGTTAAGAATTACTCTTAAATAAAAGAATTGCTGTTCCAAACTTAAAGAAAAAGACTCAGCTCTCTCCTTAATAACCTGAAGTTATATACTCTCATAAAATGGTAATTAGGAACTTACAACTTAATAACTATTACACACCATTTAAAGAGAAGTAACATGAAATGATACAGAATTTGGAGAGAGAAGAATTAAGTTTTGGGCTCTGCTACTCACTAGCTCTTTGATCTTGGGTCACTAGCTTCCATTGTCACTATCACCCATTGGATGAGACAGTATCCACACTAGCACACTTTGAAGTCTCACTTTCATCACTAAAAAAAAAAAAATCACACAGTGTTGAAGACTAGTTTAGAGGTATTGCAATGATGCTTGTAAAATTACGGCATGCTAATCAAATGTAGGGTGTCACTAGTATATAATTTTGATGTAGGGACATTTGGAAACACTCTGTTTTGGATCCATTCCTTGTGAAGCTATGCCCCAGCCATGTGGATTTCAGCCAAAATCCTGTGATTCATGAATCTCTGGGTAGGAAGGTTGGAAACATGGAGACCTCCTAGAAAATGTACTTTTTCAAAGAATCCCCAGGGAAATGACTCATTCATGTGATTTTCTGAATTTTCTAATTCTAATCTTCATTTTCTACTGTCCTTATTTTGTCTAAAGAGGATCGCAATAAAAAAGACAGCTTAGAAAGGGGTGGACCAATATCTGCTACTCTCCAGACCTCTGAATTTGGAGAGAAATAAAGGAAACTAGAAGAGTCTTGCCTTTGTGAGTACATGGACTTGTAAAAATCCTCTAAAAGTGTGTGTACTGTTGATGATGGTATTTGTTCTTCTAGGAACCGTGTGATTTGTGACATTAGTGAGGTCTCTGTGCATCTGTGATCTTCTTGAAAATGGAGAGTCTTGGGAGGAGAAATGGGATAGTATATGTGAAAGGCTGTATCCAGTTTCTGGCACATAGTAAACATTTAATGAATGGTTGCTGTTATTAATATTATTGTCCCCACCCCCAAATGAGCTTATTTCCCCCGGCTTAAAGATTCATGGGCTTCTCTGGTGGCTCAGCTGGTAAAGAATCCACCTGCAGTGCAGGAGACCTGGGTCTGATTCCTGGGTTGGAAAGATCCCCTGGAGAAGGGAACAGCTACCCACTTCAGTATTCTGACCCAGAGAATTCCATGGACAGAGGAGCCTGGTGAACTATAGTCCATGACAATAGACAATGGAGTTCCAAGGCAATGAGAAAATTCAATTTCACACACCGATTCAGCAGTCTGGAGCAGGGGTAAGGGGGTGGGGTGGGGAGTCTGTAATTTAAACTCCATTCCACTGGCTCATATGGAAGGTCAGCCAAGTCCCAGCACAGAACTGAATAGACACAGAACCCTATATATTTTAAAATAATGGGGTAATTTTCTATTAATAAATCAGGCTCATATCACTATATCATTTGAAAGAATTCTGCCATTTCTCTTTCTTGACCATCACCCTATGAAGAGCAAAAAGTTCCAGCAAATGCTGAGTTTCTGAAAATGAGTGATTCCTCATCATTTCTCATGTGTTTGCTCCAATATTCATTCCTGCATCAGCATGTTTTGTGAGACTGCTACGTGATGTAACTGTCCTGGAGTCACAAGAGGATGAGAGTGGGGAAAGGCATGGCATTTATAGACATCCAGGGACCTCATGGTGAGTTTCTTTGACATGGAAACTCCCACTGAAATGTCTGAAGAGTTCCTAGAAATGACCAAAGACTCAGACATTCCGATGGATCCAAGTGACCAGACAATAGAATAAAGCACTGGGTTTCAGCAAATGTGTTTTCTTTCTTTTTAAGAAAAAACTATTATTATTATTTGGCTGTGCTGGATCTTTATTGTTGCGTACGGGCTTTCTCTAGTTGCTGCGAACAGGGGCTCTTCTTCCTTGCAGTGCACTGGCTTCTCTTGTTGCGGAGCACTGGCTCTAGGGCAAACGGGCTCGGGAATTGTAGCACTTGGGCTTAGTTGCTCTGTGGTGTATGGAATCTTCCTGAACAGGAATCGAACCCGAGTTACCTGCATTGGCATTGGCAGGCAGATTCTTAACCGCTGGACCACCAGGGAAGTCCAGATGTGTTTTCCAGGTTGCCAGTGTGCAGACAGATACTCCACAGAACAGGGCCTTGTAGATGCTGATTTGAAGTCCTGAACCACCATGCACCCAGTTGCCTTTCTTTGTAGGCATTTGATGGTGTGAGCTCTGCAACTGCCCGCCTTGGCGGTGTGTGTGGAAGACAGCAACTGAGCAACCCCATCATATCTTCCGGAAACAGCCTCTTCTTGCGATTTCAGTCTGGCCCTTCCAGACAGAGCCGGGGGTTTCGTGCTCACTTCAGACAAGGCAAGTTCCGTGTGGTCTCCCAAGGCACAGACCGTCTGTCCTTACCTCTCCCTCTTGGTGCTGCAATAAAATGAGACTAGTCCTTGGAAATTGTTCCCAGCTTTCCACTTAATGTGTGACACTTTAAGAAGAACAAAGGAGTCATGGTTTGCAATGATTCTAACTGTTGGGACTTTTAACTCTGTCTTTGTCCTCTGGATCTCTGTATTCCTCAAACAGGATGTCAGAATCATACTGAAAAGTGTCTTTAATATTAGAAACACTTGTAAAGAAGTATTTATCCAAATTCATTCATTCATAGATAAATGACCTAGCATTTATCTAAGATTTTATCCTAAGAGATACACTGCTATAAATTGCAAGACTTGTAACATAGAGTCAGATTCTAAGCCTTGAGGTAGTGGTTGCCCTTCACCCGAAGAATCAATGTTGTTTTCTGTTGTCTTTTTCTTTTCTTTCTTTTTAGATTTTATGTGGACCTTTAAAAAAATCTTTTGAATTTGTTATACTATTGTTTCTGTTTTTATTTATTTATAATTTATTTTTGGCTAAGAGGCATGTGGGATCTTAGCTCCCCCACCAGGGGTCAAACCCACACCCACTGCCTTGGAAGGCAAAGTCTTTGCTGTCTCGGGAAGTGTGTCCACCCCCCCATACCCCACTCCATTGTCTTTTTCTTAAATCACCACTTTCTGCTAGAGACCTTTCCATCCGTTGCCTTTTGTCTGTTATTCTTAGAGGTTAACCCTTTACCCACCATCAGAGAAGGAACCTAGAGTTCCTGTCTGCTGAATATGCCTGTGATTTTATTTTTAGAGGATTCCTGTCCTTTCAAATAAGTGTGGTCTCTTTAGTCATTTCATCTGTTTCAGTGGACTCGCTTGCTCGTTTTCTGTAGTAGAGAGCCCTGGCCAGGAAGAGTTTTTAGATGGAGGTCCCCTGAGGTTGCAATGTAGACTGTAGAGCAAGACTGATCGCAGAGTTCTTTCAAAGAACGGTTTCTTAACACTTTTTCTCCTAACTAATCACTTACATTTCACTTCAGAGCTAAAAAAAAAGCCCCCAACAGGTCTTCTCTGGGCTACTACAGCAGCGTCCTTGGGCTCACGTATTCCTCCAAAGTCAGTGTGCAGTCGTGAGTTCTGACCCTGACTTTCAGTGTGCCATCGTCTGTCCTGACTCCGCACTAGGCAGGGAGTGGAGCCCCAGCGTCTCTGGATGTTCCCCATGGGGTGGAACCTGCCTGTCTTTTCTCAGCATTGCCCTGACTCTCCTCACGGGCCCCACACATCACCCCATACCCTCCTCTCTATCTTGTTCAGACGGCCCTCTCCCCAGACCGCTCTTCCTCACCTGACTCCTCCTTCCGCACCATCCCCCTTGTGACACACCTCTACAGTCCCCAGCTCTCAGCAGGCACCCCATCTTCTGTTCCCCCCGGGATCTGCACGTCCCTGATAGCACACAACTGCCCGCATGAAGTCTCCATCAATTGAGTATTTACTTTCCTAAAAATGAAGTCAGTCGTTAAGAGATTATCCCTGTGCCTACAGTTTACAAGTGGGTAAAGTAAGTGAATCGATGCCAGACTTCTATTGAAAGATTCAGGCAATTCATAACCATTTAATCTGTTCTTTGCCACTCCCCACTTCCTGTAATTGAAGAACACTGTTATAAATGTAGAGTACGTTGCCACTTTCTCATGGTTCAGCCGCTTCCTTGGCAGAGAACTTCCTTGACATCCCCTTTAGAAATAAGGAAACATCATTTGTGTTTTCATTCTTCAAATAATTGTTCTGGAGAATCAGTAGAAATCAAAAGTGTATGACATAAGTGTGTATCTGTGTGTTCCTCAGCCTGTGGCGGCCACATCCTCACTGATTCCGTTGACACTATATCCTCTCCACTGTTCCCAAACAACTATCCGAAAAATCAGAACTGCAGCTGGATAATTCAAGCTCAGCCTCCCTGTAAGTAACAAAAATAAAAAAGAATCCAGGATGCATCGTGTCTGTGGGAAAGTCCAGCAATGACTCATGTTCTTATCTCCTCACTGGTAACAATTGATGGCCTTCCTCTCCTGTTTTTGGAAGTCCTAATTCCTCATGTGCAGGAGAACAAGGGCTTCCTAATCTGGTAGGAAGTAATTTTTGCTCTTTATTCTTAATTAATTTTCTTTTTATAAGTTTCAAGGCCTAGCAAAGGAAATAACAAAGCGAAAACCTATAACCTAGTAGAAATGACAGGCATGTGAAATTGGGGATTAACAAAAATACTGGATGAATAAATAGTTTTTGACTATTTGTCTTGACTGTAGTAGGTGCTCAAGGAAGACACTAAATGAATAAATGAACAATAAGAACCATAGACTAGAGAGTTAATAACTTATACTTTGGGGATGCAATGCCATGAGCATATTGGCCTTTGGTCAAGGTGGAAGTTAATGATAAAGCCTGATCTCTCTTGGTTATAAAATATGTTTTTAAAAGTCCCAGCATAGGCCTTGAAGAAGCATTCAATAAGTGCTTACACTGTGCTCTTTTTAGGATCCTAGAATCTTTCTGATCTGGTAACAATCTAGTGGTAAGGATTACCGTCCACATTTTACAGAGAAAATGAGGAGGCCACTAAGAACTCAAGCAAAATGACCGTGAGGAGGGTGACCCTGGGGCCATTGTGAATCTTGTTTCAAAGGAGCCCTGCTCTTCTTGAGGTTTTCAGGGGAAATTGATGACTTTAGACATAATGTGGGAAAAGCATTAAGTTCTTGACTCCACTCTCTAATTAATGACCTGTGTGATAATAGGAAAGTCACTTAGGCTCACAATGCCCCATTAGCTAATCTAACAAATGAAGGGTTTGGCTTAAATATTCTCTAGCATTTTTCCTAGGGATGTTAAACATTAACAAAAGGGTATCTTTATTGCTCTGCATATGATTTGGGGGTCAGTGATGTAACCCTTAGCCAAAGAAAGTAGCCAGCCAGCCAGGAACCAGTCCTTGGATAAAGAAGCTCCCGGCCTTGAGTCCTGCAGCCTTGCCCCTAAGGATAGTTTCTAAACAGTTGTAAAGCTCTTAGATGAAAGAGCTCACTGGTGTAAAGACAGCAAAAGGAAAAGATCTTATTCTAAAAATTCAAGACCCTGGAAGAAAACAAAAGGAAAATGGACCCAGACTCAGACTATTCTGCAAGTAATTCAAATCTTTCTTTAAAAATGACTGAACCTCCATGTCCCTGCTTCTGGACTTAAAGTAACACAGAAAATGCTAGGATATCTGTGTCAGGGAGGAAAATGTGTCTTATTTACAAGCACAAGTAAAGAATCAGAATTTAAGGAAGCTATTAAGAAAAATACTTCTGAGAGAAACACAGCAACAGCTGATACTTTCCCTATCATCCATTAAGTAAACCCACCCCAGGGTTCTCTTACCAGCAACAGCATTTCAGAGTCTACGGACCTTTTAAAAAGCTTTTCAGTTACTCTTCAGACAAAAAGCTTTTAGGACAGTGGTGGTTACTTCTCCTCTATGCCCCTGTCGTCTTGTGCACAACTGTTAAATTCATCAGTTCTTTGCCAGAGAACCAGCAGGTGAAAGGATCAGGGGTGAAATCTTGTTCCCTGTATGTTTTGTTTGCCAGAACTTTATTAAACAGTTTTCCTTTCTTCTCTTACAGTCAGTCATATCACCCTATCCTTCAGCCACTTTAGCCTTGAAAGCAGCACACCATGTACCCGAGATTTTGTAGAGGTGTTGGACGGCAGCCATGACGACGCACCCCTCCGCGGTATGGCCTGCTCCTCACTCACTTCCATGGCCTGGGCTTTTTACAGTTTCTGTACTTACATGTGTATATGCTGTCCTCAGAGGTTAGAATGTTTCCAGTAGCTATGAAGACTGTCGTAAGCCAAGTAAAGATACTGAGAGGCTGAGGAAGCAGGGTTCAAGGTAGGGTTTGAGAAACTCAGCTCATTCATCTTCAAGGACATGAATAGTTTATGTATTTTTTTTAATTGAAAAGTTGCAACTGCTTTAAACAGTAGTAAAATGCAATCCCCTCTAACATTAGATAGTATTCTGTGGGAAATTTCTTGTTACTATTTGACCACAGTTCTCGTGTTCAAATTGAGCATGTTTCTTTTGGTTTTGTCCTCAGTGGAAGAAAAGTAATGGATAGATGGATGGATAGATAGATAGCTGTAATGGATAGGTAAATACATATATATATTATATATGTTATATATATAATATATATTATATATATAAATACACACACACATTGGATGGATGGATGGATGGATGGTTGGTTGGTTGGTTAGATGGATGGATGGTTGGATGAATAGGATAGATAGATGATAGATAGATATACAGACAG
Organism: Odocoileus virginianus; assembly: GCF_023699985.2. Classification (NCBI taxonomy): domain Eukaryota; kingdom Metazoa; phylum Chordata; class Mammalia; order Artiodactyla; family Cervidae; genus Odocoileus; species Odocoileus virginianus. The sequence continues at coordinate 28,690,718 of NC_069682.1, read as the reverse complement.
ACAGGCAGGTAGATATTATGGAGTTCTGTATGTAAGACATCCCGGTAAAATTAAAGAATGTTGCTTATAGTTTCTGTAATGTTCTCAAACAAAATAATCTCAGGTTATTTTGGGAAGATCCCCTGGAGAAGGGAATGGCTACCCACTCCATTATTCTGGCCTGGAGAATTCCATGGACAAAGGAGCCTGGCATGTATACATGTATCTATATACATATAATTCCATAGACAGAGAAGCCTGGTGGTCTACAGTCTGTGGGTTCACAAAGAGTCAGACATGACTGAGCGACTTTCACTCACTCACTCATTTAAATGTCCTCTATGAGTCACTCCTGTTTGAGCTTTGTCACTCCAGCTCCTTATCCTGCAGTAGAAGACAGTTTCCATCTGAGAAGGGACTTTGTTTTGCTCATGACTGTGTTCTCAGTACCCAGAACAGTGCCTGAGATGATAGTAGGCAATTGACGAATGCTCTCTGTGGACTTCTGATTGTATTCTTTGTGATTTTTGTCTGTAAGCATTTGACCATGGTCAAGGATATATTATTTAACAGACACTTATATAACCTTGCACTGAGCACTACTCTGAACTTTATAATAGTAAACTTTATAAATAGTACATACTATAGTACTATACTATAGTGCTACAGTACTATTTTTTTATAAAGTTCTATTTATTGAAAAACTTTATAAATAGTAACTCAATTCTTATACCCTTATGACATAGAACTTCATTATTATCCATGTACCTGTTTCTCAAGTGGAGAAACTGAGGCACAGAAAACTTGAGTAGCTTGACTCCCATCGCATAGCTGGTAAGTGAATTCAGGTGTTCTGGCTCCAACATCCACAGTTTCTCAGCTACTGTGTCTTGCTGTTAAGTATTAGCCCACTTCTTTGTGCAGATGCCTACTGACCTGGAGAGTTACATTTGGAAGTTTTCTGTGTTTCCCTTACCTTCCCCTTATAGTCTTTATCGTATTTATAAATGTGTTCACAGTTTATTTTGAATCATCAGGCGTCATCCCAAACACTGACCCTGATCTAAATGGTTCTCTCGTAGTGGTTTCTTGTGTTTGCTTTGGTCTCTTGTGATTTTAGTGAATACATGTTGGCATATCATCATTCATTCTCCTTGTCAATATCATTATTTAGGCCGATACTGTGGCCGCTCCATGCCCCATCCTATCACTTCCTTCAGCAATGCTCTGACGCTGAAGTTCATCTCAGATTCTACAGTGAGTTCTGGTGGTTTCCACGCCACATATGCTGCATCCACATCAGGTAAGAAATGTTAGCAAGTGGCGCTACTAGGTTAAGAGGATTGTGTAGAAAATGCTTGATTTATTATTTGGGATTCCCTTACATTTCGTGTCCTGAACTAGTTTTGTAGATCACCTCTGTGACTCATTTTACTGTCTTTCAAATTTGGTTAACATGCTTCTAAATTCTAACAACTGTGAACTCTGTACCACATCTTCCTTATCCATTAACAGACATTTGTTCCCATACCTAGACTATAGTGACTAATGCTGCTCAGGGTGAGCACTGAAGTGGGAGAATTGGTTGGGATGATCTTGGGTGACTTGCTTGCCAGTGTGTCCTCGTTCTCCTTCTTGATGTGTTTGTTAAGGGAGCCCCTGATGGGCAGTGTCCAGTGGTGTCTCTTACGGGCGGACAACTGCCGCTCTTCAGTCTCCCTGGCCTGACAGCTGCGCTCAGGCGGGGCTGGGTGTCTTCAGGGATGCAGGATGGACCGTGGCATGTGATGGACCGTGGCACATGGGGAGAAGGGGAGAGAGGAGCACCCAGTAAGAGGCTGTGAGCTAGGACAGTTCTGCTTGTCAGCGTCCTCATTATTAGCTGTTAAAAGCCTTAGAAAGCCTGGGAGATTTGTGCAGGTTGTGTGCTCTCCTGAGAAGGAAATGTTGAAATATTGCTTTCCTTTCTAGGCCAGGGGTGAAAATCATCCTGGTCAGAAATACTGAGGGAGTGTAGGATTAAAATGAGTCTTTTATTACATAAAGCTATAGTTCACAGGGAGAAAAATCTTTTAGAAAAGAAACTACAGGGGTTCCTTTTAATCCACCATACCTAGTGGCTTTTAGTTTTCATGTTACAGAATCTTTTCCTTATTATTATATATGCCATGGATTTTTTTTTATTATGAAATGAAAATAGTACATCCTTTGATGCTCCTAACAGCTCTTCTAGTGTTCTTTCTCTATCTTATGGTGCCTTGTATTCGACATTTACTCTGCCACTCACTTTGTTTCTCTCTTCTAGCTTGTGGTGGAATATTCCACATGGCTGAAGGCATCTTCAACAGTCCTGGCTACCCAGAAGTTTATCCTGCTAATGTGGAATGTGTCTGGAACGTCGTCAGTTCCCCTGGCAACCAGCTCCAGCTGTCTTTTATGTAAATCCTTTTTTTTATAGTGTATTGTTTCAGTGAGAATGAATCTGCAGGAAGGAAGCACTGTTACTAATAGGATGGACAACTAATAGCATATGTGTCCAAACAACTGTTAAGAGGATATGGTGGGAACTTCAAGGAAGTCTGTTTGCATATTTCCTCTGTTTTAGTCATAGTTTAGGTTATAAATAGCATTAAACTTCTCTTATGAATGGTTTTAGAGTCCTGCCTAACATTATCAAGAGTACATGCCTGAGCTCTTGGCATGTTTTAATTTTTGGAATTCTCATCTTCAGATAACATTAATTTTATCTTTTTTTAAAAAAACTTGGAAATATTTAGACTCTTCCAGAGAATCACTATCATTATTTCTTCCAGCAGAAATCCCCATCTCAATTAAGCCTTCTTTACTCATATGCCTTATCTCCACCCCAATCCACTTTTTCTTCTTACTCCTAGCAAGAAAAGGATTTTGGAAGTATTTGAAACTGTTGGCCTGACAAAAATACCTATTTTTGTCAGATATTTTTTCCAACAAAGATGGGTTTATTTGGAATTATCAGAGAACTGCAATTTGAGGCCTGCAACCATAGTGAACCACATGCAAGTCCCGGTATAGAAAGAGAAGGAGAACACTTCTATAGAGAAGAAAAGGAAGTTGAGAGAGCCATAGTAAACATTCTTCTCATTGGTTGAGCCCTTCCGAAAGAAAGAGAGGTCTTTCTCCTTCCTGTTGGACACTGCTGTTTTTGCAGGGCATGAGAGTGCCCCCTTTTGGTATTCGACTCTATTTAATTGAAATTCTATTTATTAACTTTTTACATTTCCCCCTTTTGATCATAATTTTTCTCTGAAAGCATTGCTGATCTAGAGTCAGGGTTTCTAGTTTCAGCAGTTTTCTGTGTGTCTATGTCAAGAAGGACCTTTCCTGGTATAGTATCTCATGTCAGAGGCAAAGTGCACAGACTGGAAATCTATTAAGGTCACATCTGTGTAGCTAGGAATGGGAGGGAGAATGCTCAGGTACTTTTAATCCGAAGTCCATTTGATATCAAGATCATAGACACTGGAGATTGTCTGAAGCCATATGTTATCATCAGAGGTTTGGCAACAAACATCTAACAGGCCTAGTCTGGATATCTTGGGAAACTGTCTAATTGGATGTCATCTGCTTCAATTCTAGAAAATCTTTGCTTCAGGTCACCAGGTGATATGCAGGTCTAATCAGGGTTCAGTGATTTCTTTAGGTGAACCATATAAATCCAAGAGTCTATTCCTGAGAGCTTGGTTTCACAGGGTTGGTTAGAGATACCCAATAGGGGCCTTTCCAGTGAGGATGAAGTGAGTTCTTCTGAAGTAGTCTTTTCCAATTGACAAAATCTCTAGGTTTCAAGATGTAACGCTTAATGTTATCATTTCTCAAAGGTACACTATGAAAAAATTATGCTATTAAAACATGGTTACTTTTAATAGCAGCAATTAATCCCTTGCAGTATTAGAATATCTCTCTTTTTATCAGTTGTGGGTCAAAATAAGTGAGAGCCAAGTGCACTGGAAATTCTGGGGCTATCTCAAAAGATAAAGAGTTTATAAGTTTCAAAAGGGGAGGATCCAAGATTTAGAAGGACTGATAGCAATGCTTTTGACCAAGGTGTTTGGAGGGCTTCTATAAATTTGGCCAACTGAGTCTTAATGATGCTGTTTGGTGTTCAATTAAATCAGGGGATTGAAAGTGGTAAGCACAGTGGAAGTGCTGTAGAACAAGTCAACCAGCAGACTTGTCAGAGTACCTGGCCAGTAGAAGGGATTGCCTCAGTCACTGTGAAGTCTGAGAGGAGTTCCCCAGGTAGGGATCCTCTTTTCCAAAAGGACTTTTGCCACGGAAGAGCGAGCAGCCTGTCTGCAAAGGAAGGCCTCAGTCCACTGTGAAAACATATAGACCACGACTAAAACATATTTATATCCATTAGGGGAAGAAATTGTATAAAATCCATTTGCCAGAGCTTGAATGGTCCATTAGGCAATTTAAAATGTCTGGGAGCAGCACAGACAGGCTTCCCTCAGTTCTACTTTGGGCGAGTGGGACAAGTGAGGTCGGCACTTTTCTCAGTCTTGTTAATGTGTCTTCTCTGATAAACTGATTCATGAAGGCAATCATCTTGTCAGTAGAACAATGGTTTAATGCATACATAGTGGTGGGGAGTGGGAGTTTTAGAGTGTCTGGTAGCAATAGGTTGCTATTTGATGCAAACCAGAGCTTTCTCTTTTTATCAAACCAACAATAATTGAATTTCCAATCTTGTTTTCCCGTTTCTGAGGCCAATTTCTGGGCTTCTCTACCCAGTTTTTCTAAATTTCCCTTTGGACCATGACAGAAGTTTGGTTGCTATTAGTTCCTTTAAGGGCAGCATTCCTTATAAAACTATTGTCAAGGTGATTTTCCTTAGCTTATAGAGAGTCAGGTTCACAGTGTCCCAGAACCTTAATAATAGCTAAAGTGCCAAGGGAAAGTATCACATTTAATAATTCCTAAACTCGAGGGGAGGCATTTAAAACTTTTTTGCCCCTGGAAGTAAGGAGAGCATATTGCTTAGTAAGGAAGACACATTGGCCCCACAGTATTCCAAAATTATGAGCTGCTCCAAAAGCATATCTACTATCAATATCAATATTAGCAGTTTTATCCTTGGTTAAAGTATAAGCCCATGTAAAAGCATATAATTCAATCTGGGCCAAAGTAGCCTTGAGTAAGGATGCTGCTCAGCAACAGCAAAATGAGTCTTAGTAGCATGTTGTTTAGTCACTAAGTCGTATCTGACTCTTTGCAACTCCATGGACTGTAGCCTGCCAGCCTCCTCTACCCATGGGATTTCCCAGGCAAGAATCCTGGAATGTGTTGCCTTTCCTTCTCTAGAGGATCTTCCTGACCCAGGGATTGAACCTATGTCCCTTGCATTGAAGGCAGATTCTTTGCCACTGAGCCACCGGGGAAGCCCCCATGATAGCATACCTGGAACTATTAATGTGTTTGCCATTGTCACCTTTTAATTGAGAACATCAGTGAACCATGAAAAGCCAGCATTACCCAGTGGAATTTCCTGTGGATCATCACAAGGAGTCGGAAGGGGGTGCATCAGTGTTAAGCATCATGAGGGACTTTGTTGGTGATGAAAGAGAGAGGAGTAGCTGGGTTAAGGGCCTGACAATGTAAAAGAGTTATGTGAGGAGCTATTAACAAAAGGACTGAGAAAGGTTGAATGTGATGAGAATTCAGAACTTCTACCACATGAGATACAAAAACTATTGAAAGGGATCTCACAATAATTTTCTCGTAAGTTTAACCAAAAGGAGTGACTGTAATGACTATAAGGCATGGGGATAGCCCCATTCTACAGGGGCCAGTTGCTGGCTGTAATACCCTATGTGTCAGTGTTGCATTCTCTTGCTTTTCATATAAAAAGGGAAAAGAGAATCTGATCATTGGGATGCCCAAGGACAGGTGAATTCATCAAATTGCCTTTAAGGTCTTGAAGGTTATGTCATCTCATTTCCTCTTAAAATTGGGTTGAGGATGTTATTGTTGAGTAAAACATACAGAGATTTAGCCATAAGAGAGAAATTTGGAATCCAGTTTCAGCAATAATCAATAATAGCTAGAGAAAACTTCATAGTTGTGCTTGGTTGCGGGTTTTGGGAAATGTAGGACACCACAAAGTCTGTCTGGACCTAGGTACAGCCCTTGTCCTAATAGCAGTTACCCTAAATATCAAAGCTGGATTTAGGCAGACTGCAGCTTTCCTTTGGTGATCTTAGGTCCCTTTAAGGCTGAAAACTTTAGCAAGTGGATGCAGTTTTCCTGTGAGGCTTGAGATACAGCCTGAAGAAGCAAATCATCCACATGTTGCAGCTAAGTAGTTGAACTTCTAGAGAACTTTGTATGATCCAGACCAGCTTTCACGATTCCTGAGAAAGAAGGTCTCTGAGTAAAATCCTGAAGTGTTACTGTCCAGGTGAATTGTTCTTCTTACCAAGTAAAGGCCAAAAGGTATTGACTAGCTTCATCAACCAGAGTGCTAGAGAATGCTCTGCATGAATCAATTACAGTAAAGAATTTGCTTCCAGTTGGACTGATGTCAGTATCATGTGAGAGTTGGGGACCACACAATGGAAAAGGATAATGGTGTTGTTGATTGTTTGGAGGTCCTAGATAAATCTGACCTTTAGCTTTGGTCACTGGTAAACTGGGAATGCTTCAAAGGATAGTACAAGGGATAATGAAACCTTGAGTTTTGTAGCTTCCTAGTACGGTTTTTGTGTCTTGAAGAATATTTGTATTTAAAGACTTTTTGTTAAATCTAGGAAGAGGTTTTGAGGGTTCTACTTGAATCTTCATAGGAGGTGTGTTGTGAATTTTGACAACATCAGTTAGAGATTTTGCCCATAAGGAAGGTGGTAGTTGATTCGATAGAGACAGATGGTAAGTATTTCCAGAATCAGCTCCATCAGAGATGGAAGATAGAAGATGTCAAAGGGTCATCTAATTTCCCTTGTTGGTTACTTTGATGACTCTTGTCAAAATCTTGAATTATTTCCCCCTTCTGGGACAAAAATATTCCAGCATGGCACTTCTCTAAGATGTCTTGACCTGACAAATGGGTAGTGCTAGAGAAACTAAGGGGAAAGCACCTGTATCTCTCAAAGGACTTAAACAAAAGGAAATTGGTTCAGAGACAGGAACCTCCTGAGACTCGTTAGATCCCCACTATGTGAACTGTTTCTGTTCTCTGAGACAGGGGCTTTTTTTTTTTTTTTTTAATAGTAATGGAGTTGAGCACCGAAAGTGTGACTCTGGGGTCAGTTAGGACTGGAAGAAATCCATCTCTAAAGAAATGTTTCTCCACACAAGTTAAAAGGGAAGATTAGGAAGAATTCTTGTAGTTCCTGAGAGCCCCATCAGTGAGAACTGGGAAGATGTTGAATGGCCGGTGAGAAGTGCTTCAGGCTGAAGGTGTCTGAAGCACCTAGATTTGTAACAATCTCTTTTCCAGTGTCCTGGCTCTGCAATAATAGCATATACTAGTAGGGTATGGTTTCACTTAGGAGCCTTCTTTTGCTGGGGTTGAAGATTAAGAATTTTGGCAGTCTTCCTCTGAGGTGACTCATTTGGAGTTGGAGAGAGCTGGTTTGCTACATTAACCAAATCTGGGATAGACACAGTTTCCCATTCCATCCTGATCCTTGTAACTAGAAGGGAAGAGTCCCAGTTCAGCCCATTAGTAAACATAGTGTTAAAATCTACCTGGGTGAAATCAATATCTAAAGGAATATCAGAATTTTCCTTAAAAATGATGTGAAGTTGATTGTAATAATCATGAACAGTTTCATCAGATTTTTGTGTGTGAGCCTGGATTTTGTTCCAATCAGCAGGTTTTGGAGAAACCCCAGGAACCATGTGATAAAGCCTCCTGGGGATTGCCTGAGATTGATCATATAATGATAGCAGGCTGGCCTCCCAGCTGTAATTCTAGAAACCTTTCAGGATTTCTTCCAGTTAGTAGTTTTCATTCAATGCTGATCCTAGCCTTCACAGACCAGCATAAGAACTAGCTGATGTAAGGTTGATAAGTTTAAATAATTATATTAAAATCTCCAGCAATCTGTGAGTATCCTCAGTTACTTTGGGAAAACTTTTGACTATAGCTCTCAATTCAGCTTTGGTTCAGGGAATACAAAAAATTAACAGTTCAGCCTCTGGATTCCTGGAAGGCTTAATTTTAAACAGACATTCCAACAAGTTCAGAGGAAAAGCAAATGAGAATAGTTTCAACAGGGAAGCTTGGTAAGAGAATTGGTATGAGGGTAATTGACAGTACATAGGAGGAGGAGACAGTATAGCTAGTAAGGAGGAAGATGGCCCTGGAGATGGGATCTAACCCGTGAAGAGCCAAAGGAGAGAGAGTGGACGATGCTAGGGGCAGAGCCTGAGACAGAGAAGCTGAAGAAGAGGAGCCCGAGGCACCGGGAGCCATTTTATCTCTCATTACTCATGTTTTGCTTAAAATCTTATTATGTAAAGGAGCAGTTCTAGACTCCTGATACTGTTGGGAAGCTTCTAAATACCAATCAAAGTAAGCATTCCACTCATTTCTGGAAATTTTGAGCTATTGTAGTCCTCTTTGTTTCTAAAAAAATTTCAACTTTGGGAATTTCAAAAGTTCATCATAATGATCATTGAGATCCTAAATTGTCTTTGGTCAGGTTGTCCCATTCAGTTATAAATGTGCATAAGAAAGACTTCAGTTCTTAAACATCAAATTTGCCAGAGTCTCTGTTTGGAATGTACTCTCACAATTCTTAGTCAACTGGGCTCTGATGTCTCAGAGGTTTTTCTCTAGAGTAAAAGAACAATTTTCAAACATTTTGCAGCATAAGGAGCTCAGTTCAAATAGCTCACAAGCCTAAAATACCAGCCAATTCTAAGGAAATAGCTTGGTCTTGGGGGAGCTTGGTAAAAGGCGTTTTTAGCCACTTTCCAGAGACTAGCCCTTGGCAAAGGAATAGGCTGAAGGCTGAACAAAAACAGGCACAGTTTCAGTGAAACGTCCCCTGCTCCTGAAGGAATGGATCAAAGGCTAGTCTGATTCAATTGAAACAGTCTGATCTCAAATCAGACAGAAGTGCCAAGTGAGTACTTGTGTACAGAGCAAAGCATTGACCAGAAAAACGAAGCTTTAAAATAGACTCTGAATAAAACCTAGAGAGCTTCAAATGCAAAGAGAATGTGAGCTCAGATCCAGGAGAAGGATCTTCAGACTCCAGATTTGGTGAGAAAAGCAGTGAATGACAATGGGCTGAATTGTGGGTGCCATACCTGTTTGCTTACCGAACCACCAAAATGTGGATCTGAAATAAATAGAATGCTACATATTCCTCCAGCAAAGATGGGCTTATCCAGGATCAGCAGAGAACTGCAATTCAGGATGAACAACTGTAGTGATCTACTGCAAGTCCCTGCACAGCAGGAGGATGATACTTTTTTAGAGAGAAAAGGAAGCCAGGAGGGCAGTAACCAGAATCCATGGCTTTTATTGTCTGAGTCCATGCTAGGAGAGAGAGGAGTCTTCTTTCCTTTTGGGCTCAGCTACCATCATGGGGTGTGAGAGTTCCTTCTGGTTTCTCCACTCTTTATAGTTGAGGTTTCTTTTTATTAATTTTGACAGAAATTAATGAAAAATCACTCTTATAGTTCCTTGTTGAACTATAAGCCCTTTAAAATATGAAGTATGGACATACAGTCAACAGTAGGATCCTGCCACATTCTGGGTGGTCTTAGGTTAAATTAAATAACAATAATGTATTTTCTAGAAGTAGATAGTGCAAAAGACATGGTAAGTGAAATGGGACTTTTTAATCCATCAGTAGAGAAATACTTGTAACACTGGTAGTGCCACCCTGGTAATGGGTGCTTAATAAATATTGGATAGTAAGACAGTGGTTTTTAAAACTAAAAGGTTTTTGTTTTACTGTATCACAGATTATTGGGCTTTGGTTGATGTTACTAATTCTGTTTTGAAAGGAATATAATACCTAACTTACTGTGGGGAGAAAAGGATGGTTTTGAGGACACTGCTCTGTTTATTCAAAAAATCTTGCTCCTCTTCTAGACATGCCATTTTGTGCATCAAGAATGGATTTTTTTTTTTTTTTAATGAAAGAAAAGTCCTATTTCTGGACCATGTTCAAATATCTCAAGTTACTTTCTTTTAGCCTACCAGTCAATGCCTCTTTAGGATCCAACTAGCATTGTGTCAAAACAAAGACACCCTCTGAGCACCTGAAAGGCAATGCAAGTTTAAGTTGTCACATGGGAAAGAGGTTTTGTTTGCTTTTATCTTTACAAAAAGCACAAAGTTTTGTATGGGAAGAAATATAAGTATATATATATATATATATGTATATATATATACACATACAGCTATATATATATCCATATGTATTTTTTATTCAACAAACATTTATTAAGCCCCTACTTTATACAGGTAAGCATTTGTTACACATATGTTAGATGCTTCATATATAAAGCACAATTTACTCTCATAATAGATACTTTATAGCCAATGATGAATAAAATGTGAACATTGTTCTTATGATAAGTCCAAAGTCCTTCACATAGCTTACTAAGCTTCATAATTGCTAAATTAAAGGGCTTTTTTGTTTTTGTTTTTTTCCTCTTGGTCTTTACCATATTCACATTCTTAAACAGTCTGACGTTCAGCAGTTATCAGGAACTGGGCCAGGTACTGGGAATGTTCAAGACAGACAAATCCCATTTTTTGTTAAGTTACTAAGAAGTTAATGTCAAGAAGCTATTTTTTTAAAACCTAGAGAGATTCATTTCATCTTTGGGGATAATCTTATCCATATAGGGCCATAGTTATGATTATATATGTTAAATTTTAAATGTACAACACAGGGCTGATGCACGCCTGATGTTCAATGAATGTTAATTCTCTCACCCTGCCATTTCTAAAGTCTCTTGTTTGGCAGTTCAAAATTAAAATTAAATGGACAACACTGAGCTCTTCCTAGAGGACAGAAGATAAACACAAAAAGCAAGTTTCATCCATTTTATTCTTTAATAGCCACTAAATCCTGATTATTGTATAAACAAATCTTAATGCTTCATCTTTTTTTCTTCTCATCCATGAGAAGTTAATTTTGATTATTTTCTCTTCCTTGCTTGAGTTTCATTTTTAAAGTATAATTTGTGGAATACAAGATGTTCCTCTTTATGCAGATGATAATGAGAAGGGCTTTATGGCAAGGCCTCCGAGTTATTTCTGCCCTGGTCTAAACTATATCCAGATGGGCACTTGGAAGCATTCCCTTGGGGTGGGGGAGAAGCATATGGAATATGTCAAGTTCTAAAACATGGGGTTTGGATTGTGGATACTGTGGTGAAATTGAGTAGGGAGAAGAACTGGAGGAATTATGGTTGAATCTGTAACACAAAAGGAGGGGGGAAAATAAAACCCCCAAAGAATTTTTTTATAAAACAGATATTTAAAGGAATTAGCAGAAAGTGTATTTTATGCTGGCAGAGTCCTTTTACAATGTGATTGATCTTGGTTCAAAAATCAGAATGAGATAATGAGAAACAGAGATCATACTATTTTTGTTCCACATCATATTTTTACTAGCAGATCTGAGCCAAAGTTTTGGAAAGAGGATAGGTTTGCTTATAAAATGAACTGGCCTAAAACAGAAACTTCCAAGAACAATAAAACTTTTTTTTAAAGTTAAATTTGATTCTAACAGATATCCTACCACTGTTTCTAATGAAAAGCCTTTTGTGACATTTAGCATTGGATTACACCAGTCTGGTACAAAAACAGAAAAACCCAGCACTTAGTGATCTTCTGGACCCTTGGGTCAAACTTTAATGTACATGTTGATCATTTGGGATCTTATTAAAATTCATATTCTGATTCAGTTGGTTGGTGGGACCTGATGCTTTATTTCAAACAAGCTCTGAGGTGATGCTAATGTTGCTGGACCAAATGCAACATTTTGACTAGAAAGGATTTTGGGGCAATTTTGTGTTAATTGGGTTTCCCTGGTGGCTCAGACCATAAAGAATCTTCCTTCAATGCAGGGGACCCAAGTTCAATCCCTGGATTGGGAAGATTCCCTTAGAGAAGAGAATGGCTACCCACATCAGTATTCTTGCCTAAAGAATTCCCTGGACAGAGGAGCCTAACGGGCTACACAAGGAGTTTCAAAAGCATAACTGAGTGACTAAACACTTTCTGGTTTTGGTAAATCACCTGTAGAGAAAAATAATTACCTTCTCTTTTTTATGAGAATCAGAATGCAATTTTAGCACATTTTACATTGTCGATAATATTATGGGTAATAAAACTGAGCCTGAATTTAAGAGCCAAACTTGACGACCATCCTAAGGATAGATTCAGAACAATTATTTGCCAAAACTGATTGTTCGGTTCAGTTCAGTTCAATCTCTCAGTCGTGTCGAGTTTGACTCTTTGCGACCCCATGGACTGTGGCACGCCAGGCTTCCCTGTCCATCACCAACTCTCAGTTGGTAATTGAGATAGATTACAGATATAAACTGTCTCATGAAGCATTAAATTGTCAAGGAAGACAGTGGAGGTAAGACAAATGTGTGGTTCATTTAGCCTGATGTGGATCTTTCCTGTTTTTTTCTGCTACTCAGTTACATCACTTGTTTAGTTGCTAAATTGTGTCCAACTCTTTTGCAACCCCATGGTCTATCACCCACCAGGTTTCTCTGTCCATGGGATCTCCCAAGCAAGAATAGTGGAGTAGGTGTTTGTTTTCCCAGGAGATCCTCCCAACCTGAGTCTCCTGCATTGACTGGTAAATTCTTTACCACTGAGCCACCAGGAAAGTCTGCTAAAACAGCCTGAAATGTAGACCCAGGTGATCTACACGGTAATAACCCACCTTGATGGTATTATTGAGAGGGACAGGTCACTGTCCTGTGGAGACCTACCAATGCTAGTATCTGGCTTGGCAAGCTGTTAGTGGAGCAGAGCTGACCAGTTTGCTCCTGTCCTCTGGTTGACAGTGAAGCCTCAGAGGTGTGCCTGATACATTTGATCCCTTGGTGGGGCATGAGGTCCCAGTAACTCCAGGCTAGTCAGCTGTTCCTGAAGCATCCTAACCTGTTAGTTGAGACAGAGACCCTGAAGGGCGCTGGCATACCGTCATCATGGGAAATCCTGCTCAAGTTGAGCAGTCACCCGAAAGGTACACAGCAGGGAAGTAAGTTTTCTCTTCTGGAGACCTTTCCCCCCTTCCCAAGAGTTTCTCTTTCTTTTTTAAAAAATTCATTTATTTTTATTTGACTGCACTGGGTCTCAGTGTGGCATGCATCTTTTTTTTAGTTTTGGCACGCGAACCCTTAGTTGAGGCATGTGCGATCTAATTCCCTGGCCAGGGATCAAACCTGAGTCTCCCACATCAGGAGCACAGAGTCTTAGCCACTGGACCACCAGGGAAGTTCAAGTTTTTTAAATCTTGCTAAGCCATTCTTTCTTCCTCTCTTTATCTTGTCCTTCTGAGCAAAAAGTAATTACTTCTGAAAAAAGAACACTGTGCACTCACTTCATTTACTTTTTAAAAAATCACTAAATTACCTTTTTATTTAAAAAATTATTTTAAATGATTAAAATATGACGGGGCAGCAAAGGTTCCCCATCCATATTCCCATACTTTCTCATCACAGAGATAACTGGTGCTTTGAATTTTATGTTTATCACCTCTATGCAAGTTTATATACTTTTATTATATGTATATTTTATGTATATATATCAGTTCAGTTCAGTTCAGTCACTCAGTTGTGTCCAACTCTTTGTGACCCCATGGACTGCAGCACACCAGGCCTCCCTGTCCATTACCAACTCCCAGAGTTTACTCAGACTCATGTCCATTGAGTCGGTGATGCCATACCCCTGTCTCCATACACACTACATAATACTGCTTTCTGTTTTATTCTTTGCATAAGTGCAGTAATGCTTACTGATTTTGCTGAAATTGTACTAAATTTATAGATTGATTTTGGAACAATCTTTATATTAAAGACTTTTCATATTAAATTTGGAATATCTCTCCATTTATTCAGTCTCCTTTTAGATCCTTCACTAAAAGTTTAGATTTTTTTTCTATGAAAGTCTTATAGATATTTTGCTACATTTATTCCTAGGCATCTTGTTTTTTATTGCTATTAAAAATGGCATCTGTTTAAAAATTACGGATGTACCCTGACCACCTTACCTAAAATAACCTTTCTTAATGACTGCATTTCTTCCTCCTAGAATTTATCACTGCCTCACAGTATTTCTATTTCTTTGTTTATTATCTACTTCTCGGAACATAAGTTTCCCAAAGGAAGGAACATTATTTTCTTCATTATCTTGTCCCAGTGTCCCAATATAATAGAGAGACAAGTATTTGTTGTGTGAATGTTGACTTAGGTACAGTTCCTGAATTTTTGTTCGCTGGTATAAGGAAACCATATTAATTTTTGCCTGTTATCTTATCCAGCAGCCATTCTATTTTCTAGAATGTCAAAAATTTTGCATCTTATGTGCTTCTCTATCTTCAGTGCCTAGAAAAGGCACTTGGTGGATATTTATGAATAAGCGAGTGCTCTTAAATATTGATTGGTAGCACTTGCCTTCCAGTTCTTACAGCCATTCTGCCTTTCCCTGACTTACTGCCCTGAAGAACCCTTCCGTACATCATGCAACAAAGTGATGAGAGCAGGCTTTCCTGTGTTATTTCTTATTTAAAAGAAATGTTTAAAAACTTTTACCTCTAAGTATATTTAGAGGTGGGTAGGTCTTATCCAGTGAGAATATTCCCCTTAATTTCTAATTTTCTAGAGTTTTTATGATGAATGGGTCTTCAGTTTTATCAAACACTTTTCTGCATTTGTGCAGAAAACACTGATTCTCCCTTTGTGTATTTTTGGATCTATTTTTCTCTTTTAATCTCTGTGTGTGTGTGTGTGTGTGTGTGTGTGTGTATGACAAACTGTTCTAAGATCTTTTCATCTTAAACCATTGTGAGTTTAAACTGCATAAAATTTACCTGATTAAAATTTACATATCTTACATATCTTACAGATTGATGGATTCATTTAGCTAATATTCTATGTAAGATTTTTCATCTGCATTGTTAAGTGAGTAAAATAGATGTTTTGAGTTAGCTAAAAGACACTTGATTGAAGTTAAAGAAAAAAAGTTGACAAGTGAACAGGTCAACTCAGCATGTAACTGAGGAGAATCCCCAAATTTATCTGATCAATTTGGCCCCTAATTTTTTTTTTTTTTTCCAATCAGAGCCTTCCAGTTGGAGGAGTCTCAGGACTGCAGCAGAGATTTTGTGGAGGTCCGGGAAGGGAACGCCACTGGGCGCCTGGTGGGACGATACTGTGGAAACGCCCTCCCCCTCAATTATTCATCCACTGTTGGGCACATTCTGTGGATCAGATTTGTCTCCGATGGCTCCGGCAGTGGCGTGGGCTTCCAGGCTGCATTTGCCAGCAGTGAGTTGGTTGTTTTAGTGATGGCTTCCAGAAGGTGTCCTACAAACTAGGAAGGATAGCAGGGGTTTCAATGATGCATTAAAAACAATTTATTTATTGTCTCTGTGGAATTACTTTATAATTTATAAGAAAAACTAAATTATATATGAATGGCTGATAAGGAGCCAGGGAGAGCATTCTCAGTAACTCTAATATTCTTTTTAAGCTCTAGTGTCCACCTAATTTTAAGTTAAACTTTTTTATGATAGTGTATTAAAAGAGTTATTTTTTATTATTATAATTTGGTTTCAGTTTGGTATTCTTATGTCAAATGTGTTTCATTTGATGCTTTAAACTCTATAGTCTTCTAATTAAAAACATTTAGTATTACTTTAGGATACTCCTAAGTGCTCAGATGTTTTAACAACAGGGTATTTTTCTAATAAGATAAAGTATGAAATATTTTTATTTTCTAACTCAACTTTTTCATAATGAGTTATTCTACATGTGATTCAAAATGTCAGTTTCTCTTTTATAATTTTAAAACATATGTTTCATTCTTTTGTAAGACAAAATAAAATAAACCAAAATTATAGAACAGGGCTGGTAATGCCCCTTCCCTTGTCTCCACGTCCCCTGGAGTCTGGGAACCCATTTTACATGGGAAGCTATTGCTTGTTTTCACACTGAGGAGCCTTCCTGGGAGATGGAATTCCATTCACAATATCATCTCTTTTCCAAGGAATTAATAGATAGTAGAGAAACCACAAGGGAAGCAGTATTTCTTTCAGTGCTGAGAGAATAAATTGCAGTCAATTAAAAGTCCATCCTTTTTAACACCCCCTTGCCTTTTGTTTCTTTCATTTGATTAAAAAGCTGTTCTAAGTAGGTCTAATTTACTAGCCTGTTTTCCTTCCTAGTATTTGGCAATGATAACATTGTGGGAACTCATGGGAAAATTGCCTCTCCCTTGTGGCCTGGAAATTACCCCCACAACTCCAATTACCAGTGGATAGTGAATGTGGAAGAATCTCAGGTTGTTCATGCCAGAATCTTGGAGATGGACATGGAGGGCACACTTAACTGCTATTATGACAAATTGAAGGTGAGTTTTTAAGAGCAATTGATGTTTATACATTTTGGTGAATTGCTTTTGGCAATGATAGATCCAAGTTATTGTCTATTCAAGCATTTGCAAAGCATAGCGGATGGTCTACCCTACACAATGAATAACCCTGCTAGGTTACCCAAACAATGGTAATTCTAGTATTATATTTGTTAGTTTTGATTCTGTAGCTAACTTTTTTCAGCATTATTGTAATTTTTCTGTTGGGCTTGTCTAAGCATGTATATTTATCTTAATTAAATATTTATCCTATTTTATATCCCATTACCCTGTTTATTCTTATGTTAGAGTGCTAAAAATTTGAACAATCATTTTAAAATAAGTATAAGTACTTATATTTAAGTATAAAAGTTGTGATAATTGCCATTCAGACATTGGCTACTGTACCAATTCCCGAAGCACTATCAGATTACTTTTCATCCAGCTTTATTGAGATATATTTGACAAATAAATACTGTGTATATATAACATGTACAATTGGGTCTTTTTATATGTACACACTATAAAATAATAATCACAATCAAGCTAGTTGATACATACATCATATCAGTTACCATCTTCTTTACTTTTGGTATGATGAGAACATATAAGATCTTCCCTGTTAGCAAATGTCAAGTGTTACAACGAACTGTTATTAGCTGTAGTCACATTGCTCTACTTTACATCTTTAGAATTATTAATCTTGCACTACTGAAACTTTGTACCCTTTGACCAGCTCCCTATCTCCCACTCACCCATCTTCTGGCAACCACACTCTATTCTCTGCTTCTATGGATTTGACTTTTTTACTATCAGATTCTTGAAGGCCAAGATGCCGTCTTATTCATTTTAGGTCCACAATGCTTCACATAGGATCCAGTACTTGATATATGCTCAGTGTGTTGGACATAATTATTAGATAATTTGAAATCTGAACTTATATTACAGCTTCAATTGAGAAATTTGTAATAACACTTATAACAAATTTATTCAAATTATTTACAAGATGGAGGGAAGGATGTAAAGTGTAATTGGATAGCATCTGTTCATGGGTGCAGAAAACTAAACATGCTCAAGACTATGTATTTGGAAATTGTCACAAAATACTAGGTAATCTAACATTTTGAACCAAATGAAAGAGATTTCTTGAGCTTTGAGTATGCTGAATCCATGCAAACTATGATTCTTCTGTTGTTGCCAATTCTGCTTCTTTACTTCTTTGGAGACAAACTGTTTCTTTACTTACCTGTGGACAGGTGAGCTCCTTCAGGACACCTGTCCACTTTATCTCATGAAACTTTTCCTTTTTCTTGTTACTTTTCCCCTTTCTTCCTAATTCCTCCCTTTGAGGCCCCAAAGCACATTCAGTAAGCACTGTTATGCAACTATCTTGGTTGCTACTTTTCTACCCACAAATTCTACTGTAAACCGTATAGTGAGCTACATCACATGGAGCATGTTTATTAATATAATTCTGCAGGAATGAGAAATAATTTTAAAATACATTTAATCATTTGAAATCATATTTTGTACTTCATTATAATTTCTTTTTAAACCTTATATGTAATGTTTGCTTATTTATGATAAAATTATAATAGGTTATCCTTTTGACTTTCTATTTATGAAGAAAATGGAGGCGATTCCCTAAGTTCAGTGCTTTGTTCTCTGTCTTTTCCATGCAGATTTACGATGGGGCTGGCATTCACTCCCGCCTGGTTGGAACCTACTGTGGTACCCAAACTGACTCTTTCAGCTCCACTGGAAGTTCTCTGACATTTCAGTTTTCTTCTGACTCTTCGATCTCAGGGAGAGGATTCCTTTTGGAGTGGTTTGCAATGAATGCCTCTGTTGGACCTTTACCTACCATTGCGACAGGTCTGTGTAGTAATAAATGGCATTCTTTATAGGGGCTGATATGTGTAGACTAATATCTCCAAGATTCCTACTAATCAAGGCCAAATACACAAATGAATAAGAATAATAATTGCAGTCTCAAAACCCTCCCTCCCTACGTTCAGGTGTTCTTTTAATCTCATAAATACATAAAGATTACATGTTTATTCCAAAAAGTGCTGGTTTCCCATTATATTTTCTTAATAAGCAAGGGCTTAAAAAAACATTTATTTTAATTAATTAATTTATTTGGCTGCTCCAGGTCTTACTTGCAGCACATAGGATCATCTGTCTTTGTTGGTTGTGGCTTGTGGGATCTTCAGTGGTGGCATGTGGGATCTTTGTTTTTTTTCAGTTGGGTATGTGAATCTAGTTCCCTGACCAGGGATTGAACCCAGGTCCCCTGCACTGGTAGCTGAGTCTTAGCTGCTGGACCACCAGGGAAGTCCTGATAATCGAGAGTTTGATATCCACAAGACATTACACTTACAGTTTCTAGAGATCACTTTAGAGATCTCTGAAAGTTTCGTTTGCAAATACCATGCACATACACACAATGGTTAAAGATCAACTGACAGAAGTATTTTCTTCTGAATTAAATATCCTTTATTTTTCCTCTGTTATTGTAAGTGTGCCTTCAAAAATGCTTCTCTTGGTGCTTAGCAGGTGGTAAGCTGTCATGTTTCAAAGTAAAGGTGGCCTAAATTGTAAGCTTGTATTTTATTTTTCTACTTTAAAGATATGTTAGATTCCCTCAGTAAGCTATATTTTGGGAAATGGTTAAGAAACTGAGCAACTATAATAGTATGGGCTTACTTCATGTTTGACAAATAGTAGACACTCGATCACTGGGTAAAGTGGCAAAATGATGGTGAAAACAGAAGAATATAATGTGGTTTTTTTTTTTTTCAAAAAATTATGGAAATCAGAGCTGTCTGAATCAGTGTAAACATATTTATAAATTTCTTTGAGAAAATTGTTTGAATTTGGTTGTTTCAGTATAGGATTGTGGTTTTAAAGTTAAAATGCTGCCAACTTTTCTGCCAGAGGTATTTCACAGCTGTTGCTTTTCGTTCTGCAGGTGCTTGTGGTGGGTTCCTGCAGACAGGAGAGGCTCCAGTCTTCCTTTACTCCCCAGGCTGGCCTGAAAGCTACAGTAATGGCGCCAACTGTATGTGGCTCATCCAGGCTCCAGATTCTACTGTGGAACTCAACATCCTTTCCCTGGACATTGAATCTCATAGCACATGCAGCTATGATAAACTTGTGATAAGAGATGGTGAGAAACATTTAAAAAGCAAAATAAAGCAAAAAGCTACCAAGTTTCAACCCTGACACATATTTAGTTACATTCAGTTATAATCATGCTTGTTTACTACCTTCATCCAGTTTGTATGGAATCATGAGATACTAGAATTGGCTACATTTATGCAGAACACGGGCTTCCCTGGTGGCTCAGTGGTAGAGAGTCAGCCTGCCAGGACAGGAGATGCAGGTTTGATCTCTGGTCCAGGAAGATGCCCTGAAGAAGTAAATGGCAACCCACTCCAGTATTCTTGCCTGAAGAATCCCATGGACAGAGGAGCCTGGTGGGCTACAGTCCACAGGGTCACAAAGAGTCAGACACAACTTAGCAACTGAACAACAACAATAACAACTACAGAACACAAGGAAAATATTAAATTGCCCATAGCAAGATAATTCACACACTACACACTTTGTCAGCACAGCATTAGGAAACATTCCATCTGGTTTAAGTAGGAAATTATAATCTGAGTTTCCAGGTTGTGCTGCTTTCTCATTTAGAGGCTATGGAAATCAATCCTGATATGTTATATCTATGGCTTTAAGATTCAAGTATGAAAAGTACTTATAATTTCAATGTATTCAGTTTTCCATGTCTACTGAACCTCTGGGTAGAATGGGTTGAAAAATGAAATTCACTCAGTTGTGTCAGATTCTTTGTGACCCCATGGTCTATACAGTCCATGGAATTCTCCAGGACAGGATACTGGAGCAGGTAGCCTTTCCCTTCTCCAGAGGATATTCCCAACCCAGGAATTGAACCTAGGTTTCCCACATTGTCGACAGATTCTTTACCAGCTGAGCTACCAGGGAAGCCCCCAGAATGGGTAGAATTAAGGGCTAGTAGTTTTCATCTTTTCCTTGTAATAATGCTAGACAGGGACTGAGAGGTGTGACTAATGCTTTAGTGCAAGATGTACAGAGTTGTAACTTCAAGATCTGCATGGAACAGAGAAGAGGGAGGCCATGTCCTCTTGTCAGCATTTCTTACTGTTTGATCCCCAGACCAGCAGCATCAGTATCACTTGGGAACTTGTTAGTGATACACATTCAGTGCTCTACTCCAGATCAACTAAACTAGAAACTCTCATATGGGTTCTAGATCTGTCTCCAGTTAAGGTCCATAGCAAGGAGAGATAAGAAAGCCTTCCTCAGCAATCAATGCAAAGAAATAGAGGAAAACAATAGAATGGGAAAGACTAGAGATCTCTTCAAGAAAATTAGAGATACCAAAGGAGTATTTCATGCAAAGATGGGCTCAATAAAGGACAGAAATGGTATGGACCTAACAGAAGCAGAAGGTATTAAGAAGTGGCAAGGATATACAGAAGACTGTACAAAAAAGATCTTCATGAACCAGATAATCATGATGGTGTGATCACTTACCTAGAGCCAGACATCCTGGAATGTGAAGTCAAGTGGGCCTTAGGAAGCATCACTACAAACAAAGCTAGTGGAGGTGATGGAATTCCAGTTGAGCTATTTCAAATCCTGAAAGATGATGTTGTGAAAGTGCTGCACTCAATATGCCAGCAAATTTGGAAAACTCAGCAGTGGCCACGGGACCCAAAAAGGTCAGTTTTCATTCCAATCCCAAAGAAAGGCAATGCCAAAGAATGCTCAAACTACCACACAATTGCACTCATCTCACACGCTAGTAAAATGATGCTTAAAATTCACCAAGCCAGGCTTCAACAGTACGTGAACCGTGAACTTCCAGATGTTCAAGCTGGTTTTAAAAAAGGCAGAGGAACCAGAGATCAAATTGCCAACATCTGCTGGATCATCGAAAAAACAAGAGACTTCCAGAAAAACATCTATTTCTGCTTTATTGACTATGCCAAAACCTTTGACTGCGTGCATCACAACAAACTGTGGAAAATTCTTCGAGATGGGAATACCAGACCACCTGACCTACCTCTTTAGAAATCTGGATGCAGATCAGAAAGCAACAGTTAGAACTGGACATGGAACAACAGACTGGTTCCAAATAAGAAAAGGAGTACATCAAGGCTGTATATTGTCACCCTGTTTATTTAACATATGCAGAGTACATCATGAGAAACCCTGGACTGGAAGAAGCATAAGCTGGAATCAAGATTGCTGGGAGAAATATCAATAACCTCAGATATGCAGATGACACCACCCTTATGGCAGAAAGCGAAGAAGAACTAAAGAGCCTCTTGATGAAAGTGAAAGAGGAGAGTGAAAAAGTTGGCTTAAAGCTCAACATTCAGAAAATGAAGATCATGGCATCCGGTCCCATCACTTTATGGCAAATAGAAGGGGAAACAGTGGACACAGTGTCAGGCTTTATTTTTGGGGGCTCCAAAATCACTGCAGATGGTGATTGCAGCCATGAAATTAAAAGACGCTTACTCCTTGGAAGGAAAGTTATAACCAACCTAGATAGCATATTAAAAAGCAGAGACATTACTTTGCTGCCAAAGGTCCATCTAGTCAAAGCTATAGTTTTTCCAGTGGTCATGTATGGGTGTGAGAGTTGGACTATAAAGAAAGCTGAGCACCAAAGAATTGATGCTTTTGAATTGTGGTGTTGGAGAAGACTCTTGAGAGTCCCTTGGACTTCAAGGGGATCCAACCAGTCCATCTTAAAGGAAATCAGTCCTGAATATTCATTGGAAGGACTGATGCTGAAGCTGAAATTCCAATACTTTGGCCACCTGATGCAAAGAGCTGACTCTTTGAAAAGACCCTGATGCTGGGGAAGATTGAAGATAGGAGGAGAAGGGGATGACAGAGGATGAGATGGTTGGATGGCATCACCAACTCAATGGTCATGAGTTTGGGTAAACTTTGGGAGTTGGTGATGGACAGGGAGGCCTGGGGTGCTGCAGTCCATGGGCTCACAAAGAGTCAGATATGACTGAATGACTGAATGAACTCAACTGAGGTGCTCCCCTCTCCTGACCCTAGTCTCTGCCTCCAGATGATGGTCTCTACAGCTGGGGAGGCATTAGTCTGCATGACAGGCCTTGCAACCTTAGTGCCTGCCTAGACAGCAGGTGACATCTAGTGAAGTGTCAAAACTGGAGAACAGCAACCTAGACAGCATATTAAAGAGCAGAGACATTGCTTTGCCAACAAAGGTCCATCTGGTCAAGGCTATGGTTTTTCCAGCAGTTGTGTGTGGATGTGAGAGTTCAACTATAAAGAAAGCTGAGTGCCAAAGAATTGATGCTTTTGAACTGTGGTGTTGGAGAAGACTCCTGAGAGTCCCTTGGACTGCAAGGAGATCCAACCAGTCCATCCTAAAGGAGATCAGTCCTGGGTGTTCATTGGAAGGAATGATGTTGAAGCTGAAACTCCAATACTTTGGCCACCTGATGCAAAGAGCTGACTCATTTGAAAAGACCCTGGTGCTGGGAAAGATTGAGGGCAGGTGGAGAAAGGGACGACAGGGGATGAGATGGTAGGATGGCATTACTGACTCAATGGACATGGATTTGGGTAGACTCCAGCAGTTGGTGATGGACAGGGAGGCCTGACGTGCTGCGGTTCATGGGGTCGCAAAGAGTCGGACATGACTGAGCGACTGAACTGAACTGAATTAGGAGTGCAGGCTCATCATTATGGATTTTATTTCCCTAAAGATGCAAGAAGCATAGAATTTTCTATAAATTTCCTAGTTATTAAATGTTGGCAATTAATGAAAAATGCTTCAGAGCATTTTTTTAGACCAAACTAACGTGTTTGCTATTGGCCCACAGGTGTCTAATGTGCATTTTCGTGTCTCCTTTATCCCCTCAACCATAGACCCCCCACTAATTACAGTGAGGAAAAATTAAATGGCAGAGCATCTTTGCTTTCCTGCTGTAGGGTAGGAGCTGGGCAGTAGGTGAAGACTCAGGTCAATCATATATGTGTGTTTATATGGTAAACCATAACTTTCTACCTTTTTCCTATCAACAGTCTCCTCTAAGCACATTGCCCAGAGGAAGTATCATCTTTCCTCCTTTTTTTATTTTCTTTAGAAAAGAAATGAAAATCAATAGACCCAACTCAGTCTCACTGAAAGATAAAATATACACTTGTGAAATAAGTAACAACATGTAATAAGCTTCAAAATTTTCTGATGCAGATAATTAGAAATTAAGTCAACAGATTTGGGCTGAAATATATAGCAAACTAGCATAATGAAGATAAAAATGCAAGAGGAGTTACAGATAAACTTCTGAATGATAAACTAATATATAGTTACCGGAAGTCAGAACTCCTCTAAAGAATGCTAGGTATTTATAGCTGTGCCACTACATTCAGAAACTTGTTTCCTAAACTAGCTCCTAAGGAGAGAGTTTTAGGTTGTGGTCAATGTCAAAAAAGAATCATTTTGCTAGTTGAGTGAAAAGGTCAGTTTCCTCACGTCTTATATTCTATTTCTATGTATCTTTTAAGTTTTAATTTCATTAATTCTATGCCTTAGGGGAAAAAAGCAATGTATTTTCCCAGTCAAGGCATCCAAGTCTGTTATAATCCCCTTTGCTCCATTCAGGCTTTAACTGAAACAGCTGTTTTGATCAATATTTACAATTGAGAGAAGCCAAAGGGAAAAGGGCCATGGGGTGACCCAGCTCTCACTGGTGTTTCTGGAGTGCACACTTGCTGACACTAGCTTTTTTTCATCTTCTGCACATGGACAGAAGTGTGTTCTTTTAATGGCAGAACAAACAATGAGCAACCAAGAAATGAAAAGGAAAAAGAAAAACCCTCTGAAGGTGGAGGCACAACTGTGGGCAAATGACCTTATAACACTAACATTGGATCTGCAGATGAAGAATCAAACGTTTTGTTTTTTTGGATACTTGGCCTTCAGCAGTCAGAATAGCTTAGTTTAGTGTCTGATGCACACATCAGCCCTGGTCCTCAATTACTTCCCAGTCCTACATCCTCTTGTTTTGAGTTTTAGTTCCAGGAGGAGCTGTCAACCAGTGTTTGAAAAGGCAGTGGAACTGCCAAAAAAGTCATTATTAAAAAGTGTAAAGAAAAAGGCAGGCAGCCCCACTACAAACCAGAATGATGTAACCCCTGGAGTATGCCTGTATCTGATAATCTTGTTGTCTTCTAGGAATGGGGGTGTTTTGAGAATAATGTATGAGGTGCTTCTGCTGGGTTGCACTGGTGGTGGAGCTGACTCTTTTTAAAAAATTTTTCATTGGAGTACAGTTGATTTACAATGTTGTATTAGTTTCAGGTGTATAGTAAAGTGAATCAGCTATCCATATATGTATATTCACTCTTTTAAAGATTCTTTCCCCATATTGAGTACTGAGTAGAATTCCCTTTGCTATGTATTAATAGTAGATGTTTATTGGTTATCTGTTTAATATATAGTAGTGTATATCTGTTAATCCCAATCTCCCAATTTATTCCTCTCCACTCCCCTATGGTAACCATAAATTTGTTTTCTGCATCTGTTTCTCTCTTTCTGTTTTGTAAATAAGTTGTGGAGATGACTCATAAGGCAGCATGTTTTCACACTGACATTTCCTTTCCTTGGTCATAGGAGACAACAGCCTGGCCCAGGAGCTAGCCGTTCTCTGTGGCAAAGAGGTCCCTGGACCCATCCGGTCAACTGGAGAGTACATGGTGATCCACTTCACCTCGGACTTCAGTGTAACTGGGGCAGGCTTTAACGCATCCTTCCACAAGAGTAATATATTCTCTTAATTTGTTCTGTTTGATTTCATCTCACTTGCCTGTCTCTTGCTGTCTCTCTAACATACTCTGCTTGTTTTTCAATGCCAAGACACAGATTATAAATCAGAGTGCACAAGTCCCTGCCTACCCTCTGGGGAGGAGGGGTTATCCTGATGTCGTGTACTAAGTCCTGATCAACAAACAAACAAAAAAGCTGGTCACATTGTACAGAAGGATCCTCCACCTTCAGTTTTCTGGGTGGGGCATCTTCTCTCCATAATAAGTCTAAGAGTAAGATATCTAAAACAATATTTCAGCCCAGGTGATGGCTGGAACCAGAAGACAGTGCATATCCATAACACAGCAGAGGAGCAGTAAGTCAGAGTTATCTTCAGTCTAAGAAATAACCAGTCAAAGTAATATAGGAGAAATCATTGTAAATCCCTTGGTTGAAATGATTCATTTAAAGGTTGGCAGGAAGAGTTTGCTGCTCTTGAAATATGAATTTGGTGAGTCCAAGAAGATGCACAGGAAATGGGAGGCTGTCATGTGGAGTGTGATCAAGAATTTGAACACTTAACAAAATGTGAATTCCAACCATCATTTTCAACCCAAACTGGATTAAAGAAGTAGCCTACAGAAAGTATAGTATCTGAAGATCCCCATATTTGTAACTGAAAAATATAATTTTTAAAGTAGATTATCAATCTAGGCATTAAACATGAATATTTTCCCTACTATTATGTATGGTTATTAGAGAGTAGGGAGCAATTGAAAATAAATGATCACCCTTACAGTCAAGGGGGGCTGGCTGTGGAATGGTTTAAAACAATGGGCTTTGGAATTAGATGGACCTAAGATAAATTTCCACTGCTGCATTTTAACTAGTGGTGTGAGCCTTCTGCACTCACACACTGATGCTCCAGTGGGTCCCTGATAGCTGGCAGATGACTAACTTCACTTAGGATGTTGAGCTCCCATTTCTGTCAGATCTCTGCTCAGGTATAACCACAGTTATGTGGCCTTCTCTAACTGCTCCAGACAATATAATTCCATTTTCCCATTCCCAATTCATCTTTCTTTGTAAACTTATCACCACCTCACGTGTTACATATGTGTTTGCTGGGTGTCTGACTTGTCTATAAAACTTCATGAAAGTTAAGGGATTTGTCTCTCCTGCTGACTTCTACATCTTATCTAATAAAAGCACAATGAGGACCGAGGAGCATGTGCTCCATCCGTACTTGTTGTGCTTATTGTTTCCAGCATTTTGGTCCCAAGTGAGTTTCAAATCACATTTCTATTGCCTACACTTTGAAAATTCTCAAGACAAACAGGAAAAGCATCAAAGTCCAGTTGCGAGTGTTATCTAAATACAATCTTTGTTTCTTCTTGGCAAGGTTGTGGTGGATACTTGCATGCAGACCGGGGGATTATCACATCACCCAGGTACCCCGAGACCTACACACCCAATCTCAACTGCTCTTGGCACGTCCAGGTCCAGAGTGGCTTGACCATTGCTGTCCACTTTGAACAGCCCTTCCAGATTCCAAACAGAGACTCCTCTTGCAACCAGGGGGATTACTTGGTGGTAGGTCTTTTTTGCTGCTTTTTCTGATTACTTCTTGTACAGACTTCATAACAAAAAGATGCTATTTTTCCTTTTGGGCTATAAGTTGATAAAACCTGTATACCTTGTCTTCATCAGTATGAAGGTAATTGTGCAATTTTGGTTTGTCTTTTCAGCTCAAAAATGGACCTGATCTTTCTTCTCCACCCTTGGGTCCCCATGGAGGAAATGGTCGTTTTTGTGGCAGTCACCCTTCGTCCACTCTGTTCACTTCGGATAATCAAATGTTTGTCCAGTTTATTTCTGATAATAGTAATGAAGGGCAAGGATTTAAGATCACATACGAGGCAAAGAGTTTGGGTAAGTATTTTCACTGAGAATTTTGTCTATACTTTTCCTGCAATTGCTTGATCTTCCTTGTTTAGATAGATTTGAGGAAAAAATATATAGTTTTTTTTTCTGAACTAAGAATAATGATGTTATTAAGAATAGCTACCTATTATCAAGCACTTACTTTGTGCTGGATACATTGCTACCTCATCATGACTACATCTTTTCATTGTTTCCATTCTCTAGATAAGTAAGATGAGGCTTAGATTGTACAAGAAAATGAACGAAGTGAACTTCTACCTGAGTATAAATTGAGCTGATCTTAGTGATCCCTGAAATTCCCCATACTTTTTCATTGTAAAATGTTATATTTGGTTGCATAAACCTTGTCAGAATGATAATTACATTGTTTTGTAATCATTTGTATGCTTATTTTTAGATGAATGTATAATCCTTTGATTCTATTATTACCCATTAATGATTTTGACTTAATTACACTTGACTGTAATTCTATTTAATTCTGCTATAATGATTTGATTTTTGTGACATTTACTTTAGATAATATTTAATTGAATAAATAAATAAACAAGCTTCAAAAAAGAGAGGGAGCAGTGTCAGTAGGAGTGAGTCTTTGGTCCCTTAAAATGAGATAATTCTAATTTTGGTTTAATCCTATGTATGACCTCAGTCTCAGATTCCTGGATATATTTCAAAATATATATTCATCTAAATGAAGCCATATGTTTTATGGCACATTCTCTAAAATATGAGAATTTAAAACATCAGCATAATTTCCTACTCTAAGGAAATGGGGAGAGGAGAGGAAATAAATATCCACCAGCTGACATAGAAAATCATCTCATCCCTCCAGCAGGTTCCATGACCACCAGGAACATCCTTTCCTCTCTTCCCAGCACACGTAACGCTGGTGCTTGGAGGGAGCCTTTAACAACACAGCTTTGTGACACCAGCAGCACCACCTTCTAGGCAGCGAGTTTCTTGTCCCTCGCTGTCTCCATGCTCAGCTTTGGTGCTGAGTTGTGAATGGTCAGGATTTCACATGGCCCTGAGACTTTACAGAGTCCTAGTGCCTTGTGTTTAGTAAGTAGACCCAGAACTCTGCTTTTCCAACTTTACCCAGGTAGACTGTCTTGAATTATATTTTCAAAGTCAATATTTAGTGGGAATTCATATACACTAAGGGTCTATTTGCAAACACTATAATTCTATCATTGCTTTGTGGGTCCTCTATTCATTGCTTTGTGGGTCCTCTATTCACGAAAGAATGGTTATCATCATTGGTTATCACCACTTCCCCATCTTTCTGCCTTAATATTAGACTTAAAAGTCTTTTAAGTCTTTTAAGATTTCAAAACTGGTTGCAATATGATCACTCTTATTGATCTCAGTTTTCTGATTCAAGCATCTCCCCCAACTATAGTCAACTCTACTTCCCTAGCTGTGTTTCTACCACTTTCTACTTCTTGGCCACTCCTGTTTTTCAGCTTTTAACACATGTTATTCAGTGAACAACTTTTGGCATCAAATTAGCCTCATTCTACCCCATCATCCTCCAAGAACATCCTTCTATATGGTCAATGAGATTTCTGTGTCCCTGTGCTTGATGCTTTCTTTGTCACTGGATTAACTGATATTTTAATTTACTAATTGAACATTTACAAAGGGTTTCACACTGTGCAAACCATCAAACCATTGCATAGTTGATTGGCGTTAAGGAGGAGTGAAATTTCTGCTGAGAATATATGGTTTAGCAAATTAAAAAATGACACATGTGGTAGCTCCCTTGATAGCAAATTCAGAATGTATTTGCTTAAAAAGAAAAGGAGGATCATTCCAGATGAAAGGAAACTGGGATTGGAAATACAGATAAAGAGACTTTTAAAAATGAATGTGGCCATTGCCTGCATCCTCTTTCTCCAGACTGTAGACTGATTTCCCTGTATTTCCTGACAGCCTGTGGGGGCAATATTTACATCCATAATGCTGATTCTACTGGATACGTAACCTCCCCCAACCATCCTGACCATTATCCCCAGCACGCTGACTGTATTTGGCTTATAGCTGCTCCTCCCGGGAAACTCATACGGCTGCAGTTTGAAGGCCAGTTCAGCATCGAAGTAACACCCAAGTAGGTCGCCTCTCTTTAGTTTTCCTGCTATCCAGAGTTGGTATTTATTTTAGCTGTCACATTTGAGAACAGTTTTCTACTGCTTTTTTGTCTTTTCTAAAAGTTTTTATGGAAATGTAGTTCATTTACAATATTGTGTTAGTTTCAGATGTACAGCAAAGTGATTCAGTTATATATATATATATATATATATATATACATTTTTTTTTTACATTCTCTTTCATGATAGGTTATTACGTGATGTTGAAAACAGTTGCCTGTGCTATACAGTAGGGTCTTGTCCATCTGCTTTTCTCAGCAGCATTTACTGCAAAGGAAATCTAGGGATGGGGAAGGGAAATGTTAACACCTCAAGCTGAAAACCTCGCCTGCCCGTCACCCTCCCATCAGCTGAGCAGATGATGTAAACAGATAGCATCCCTCCTGACCCTGTGCACATCCTCCAAGAGACTCGGAGGACGGCTGTCTGAGATTTATGTCATCTCTTCTTCCTCCCACAGGAAAAATAGAGTGTCTCTGGTAGACAAGTATTTATTTGCCCAGCCTCACACTCGGTGTCATAAATGATAAAATGCCTCTTTAACAAATGGAAATTTGTGACACCAGGGGTCACTAGGGTTAGAAACAGGACTGGAAACAAGGAGAGTCCAATTTCCCAATCTCTTGTTTAATGAGAATCATTAAAGATTACAAACCAGAGAGTTTATGTCTTACTATGTTGAACACAAAGAGATTGAAAAAAGCTCTGTATTTTTCTCTTAGTTTAGCAAAAGCATGTATACACTTGTATGCATGCATGTGTGGTGCAAAGCTTAGGTACGAGAGCTTTTGTTTACAAGTTCTGGACTCTTGATATAATGCCACTGTCCCCTCACTGAGCATTAATTGGCTGGTTGACTTTCTCAAGAAAGATTGGGTAAATACCTGTCCTCTTTTATGGACACAGAATTCTGGCTGAGATTCTCCATAAGCTCCGTTTACAGAGCTGTCAACAGAGTTCATCTTTGTCTCATGAAACATGTCATAACATCATGTGAAACAAAATACTTGGGTTCTGAAACTCCTAGGGGTTGATTTTGGAGCTTCCGTGCTGGCTCAGTGGTAAAGAATCTGCCTGCCAATGCAGGAGACATAGGTTCGATCCCTGGGTTGGTAAGATCCCCTGGAGAAGGAAATGGCAACCCACTCTAGTATTTTTGCCTGGGAAACCCCGTGGACAGAGGAGCCTGGCAGGCTACAGTCCATGGAGTCTCAGAGTTGAACATGGCTGAGTGACTAAACAAATAAATATACAACAAGGGGTTGATTTGAGAATGGCTTTTACGTTTCTAGGACTAACAGAATGTGGAAGGTGAGTAAATATAAAACCTTCAGTGTGGTAAATATAAAACCCGTCTTTTTGAGCTCCAAACTGGAGTGTGTTATGTCTCAGAAAGATATTACACAGCATTTTGAAGTGACCGCCGCTTATATAGACTCTATTGTAGTGTCTATGCAGTGACGTGTACCTGGTGCTACAGAAATAATGATTTCATTATGCCCTTGGAGAAAGTGAAGTCTTTACTATCAAAATATGTCAAAGCCATTGACTTTACAAATTAAACAGAATCTTCTTTCCACTTTAGCTGTACGTCCAGTTACCTTGAGTTGCGAGATGGAGCTGATTCAAACGCACCAATACTTTCCAAGTTTTGTGGGACATCTCTGCCCATCAGTCAGTTGTCCTCAGGAGAGGTGATGTATTTGAGATTCCAGTCTGACAACAGCCCCACTCATGTGGGATTCAAAGCCAAGTATTCTATAGGTAATGACATTTTTCTATTCAATAAGAAAGTCGTGACAGAATGATTGCATTAAAACTTTTAAAAAAATGCCATTTTTAAAGAAGTCTATCTGCCTAATTTTAACAGTTATTTTAATGATATAAGTAAGGAATGTGAATGTTTAAAGCCACAAAGTCATTTATCAATTTTAATTTTTACTTTAATTTCCATCTTAAAACACTTTTTTGTATACTTGAATATTTTTATTTTTCTCTTAATTTTTACATATTCAGTTAAATTCTTGTTTCTTCCTCTTGTCATAAAATATGTGTAATATTACTTTAGATAGTAAAACTGTTTAGCAATAAGATGACTAGTTTTTAGAATCATGACTTTGACCTCCTCAACATTAATGGATAATTAAATCTCTAGCACCAAGTCATTCACTCAGTGTTTTGATTTCTTTCCTTTAAAAAATAAATAATAAATATGCATTCTGAAGATTCACTACAAGATGGTCACAGTTACATAGAATTTAGTATCTAATGGGTCTGAACACAAACCAAACATATTTGATACACTCAAAACTCAAAAAGCCTGGTTGTAACAATATTTAACCTATACCATAGGTCTTTTATAGCCTGAGGAAAATTGCATATAATTCAGTCTCTCACATCCAGCTGAAAAGAAATAATAGGATAATAATTTTCAAAGCCCTGAGGTATCCATCACTGCAGTAGCACGTTTATTTGATTAAACTAGAAATCACAGGCATCACTAATCAACCACAGCATCATTTCTAGTTGAGCTTAAACTCAGAATCACCAACCCAGGCTGCTAGGCAGCTCTTATCAATCTACCAGTTAGTTCTGGAAAGAAACCTGCTTGCAATTAGTAGCTTTTACACACTGTCCTGAGAGAATTCATGAGACATCACAGGATATGCCATTCAGCAGTCTTTCCATCTTCCCTTTCCCATTATTCGATTGGACTCATGGTATCATTTCTCTGTACATCAATAGCAGATTTCATACAATAAAGGAAGCACAAACTAAACATTTCCACCATTTTTAAAACTTCAGTTTATATTCACTTGGCACCGAAAAGCTTTTCAATGTGCTGGTTAAATTTCAAAGAAACCATAATAGCATATTGCTCTTTTTCTGCAGCCCCATGTGGGGGAACAGTGACAGGGCAAAGTGGTGTCATTGAGAGCAACGGATACCCAACACAGCCATACACAGACGACTTATTCTGTGAGTGGCGTCTCCGGGGACCCATGGGACACTATCTCACCATCCACTTTGAAGACTTTAACCTTCAGAATTCATCTGGTTGTGAACGAGACTTTGTGGAAATCTGGGAAAACCATACATCTGGTCAGTGAAATATGTCTGCTGTCTTTTGGGAGGTGTCTATTTTCACTTGTTACTCATTCAGCCTCTGAAATACCCTCATTTCCAAGAAAGGCAAGAGTTTGTTTCTTGCAAAGAAGTGCAGATCAGTTAGCTATGGACTGTTCAGCATTTCTCTTCCTCATTCCTTACCCAAGAAAAAGTGGTGTCCAAAGCCCAGGGGTCATTGTAGATCTTATCCTGGGACCACATTGAGAGAGCACTGTGTGGGAAGGCACCCTCTTCCAGGGAACCTTAGAGGGCCACAGCTAGATATTTGAGGGGCATCCTATAAGGGAAGGAGAGGAAAGGATAATATACTGGGACTTCCCTGGCGGTCCAGTGTTTAAGAATTCGCCTTGCAATGCAGAGGACATGAGTTTGATCCCTGGTCAGGAAATTAAGATCCCACATGCCACGGAGAAACTAAACCTGTATGTCACAACTACTAAGCCTGCACATTATGGAGTGGAACTAGAGAAGCCTGTGTACCATAATGAAGACCTAGCATAGCCAAAAAAAATTTGTTTTTTAATTTAAAAAAAGGGTGATACACTGTGGAAATGATTTGAGACGGATGCTTCCCACTCTGTCTCCTTGGACCATTTCACAACCAACTGAGCCAACTTTCCTTGTTGTGCTGATGCTCTTGGTTGTCACTCATCTTCATATATTTGCATATATCAATTTGTATTCATGTTTGACCTACTTCTCTTGCCAGAGGTCACCGTTTCTTCCTGGGCAGGGTCTTATCAATGATTATTTTCTTCGGGAATGCCAAATATCTCAAGTAGAGGTTAAGTGAAATCAACCCCCTGGACTTACACATGCTTCATACTTATTTCACTCGCACAGGTACCTTATTGGGCAGATACTGTGGAAGCAGCATTCCCAACAGCATAGACACTTCCAGCAACATTGCTTTGGTCAGGTTTGTCACAGACGACTCTCTCTCTGCCTCAGGATTCAGACTACGGTTTGACTCCAGCTTGGAAGGTAAGTTTGTTGATTCATTAAAAAAATACACATATATACACACACACACATATATATATCTCATGTTACATATATATAAATAATGGGTTGGTCAAAAAGTTCATTTGTGTTTTTCTGTAAGCTGTTATGGGAAAAATGAATGAATTTTTTTTTGCCAATCCAGTAATATGTATTAATATAATACATATTATATTTCTGAGCAGCTATACTGAATAGACACTCTACTTAGACACTGGTGTTAAATAAGCTGGACAAGACACCATGGCCTGTGTCTCCTTGAACCTCAGTAGTCTAGTGGGAGGTAGACAGTAATCAGATAGTCACACCAATAAATGAAAAGTCACAAATGCAATCAGTGCTACAAAGAAAAGGATCTAATGCTGAGACGGTGTGAGGAGACGAGCCTTCACCACATCTCATCTGAAGAAGACCAGTCCCTTATTGCTCCAGTCATTTAGGATTTGTGTTCCAAGCACCCTGACAAGCTCAGGTGAAATAAAGACCTTGTGAAAACACTGGATGATCATCTGAGCCTTCTGCTTTCAGACTCTGATGGTTACTATGCTTACTGGTCTCTCATAGTTCTTCGGTCAGGATGACAAACGGCTGCCAGTGAACTATCAATATGATCCATGGAAAGAAAATGAAAGTGTTGGTCGCTCAGTTGTGTCCAACTCTTTGTGACCCCATGGACTGTAGCCCACCAGGCTCCTCTGTCCATGGAATTCTCCAGGCAAGAATACTGGAGTGGGTTGCCATTCCCTTCTCCAGGGGATCTTCCCAACCCAGGGATCAAAACCCAGGTCTCCCGCATTGCAGGCATGTTCTTTACCAGCTGAGCTACCAGGGAAGCTCTATGATCCATGGAAGCAGAGATTAAGTATTAAATATCAGAAAGAGTCCTCGCATACTTACAATGATAAATAAGAGCAATAATTTTGTCCAGTGGGGCAATAAAAAAAAATGCTTTAGTTTTGAGAACATTCCTTACAGGATCAAATTGGAAGTTTTCTTGTTTTTATTTTGTTTTCCCTTCAGCATGTGGTGGGGATCTCCAGGCCCCCTCTGGAACATTCACTTCTCCCAACTACTGGAACCCTAACCCTCATGGCTGGATGTGTGAGTGGAGAATCACCGTGCAGGAAGGGAGGCAGGTCACCCTCACCTTTAACAGCCTGAGGCTGGAAGCCCATCCATTCTGCAGCAGTGAGCATGTAACAGTAAGTGTCCCCTGCAGCCAGTGATGTTATAGTCCATTGTTTAAGGAGCTTATTGACCCATAAATCACAGTCAGAAAACTAGATCAGGAATATTCCCCTGCGCGCAACTGTATCTCACACAAATTCTAAGTGTTTTAGATAAAACAAAGTCACAATAAATGTTGGCCAAAATATTTGTAAAAGCTATTTTAGGATACAGTTATCTCAGCCTACATCAGGGTCATGGGCAGAATAAATTTTAAAGCAAATGATCGTTACATGTGGAAAACCTGCGTAAACAGAAAAGTTGAGCCTTTGGGTAGCAAATAACTAACTGGGACTAGAGTGACAGAACAAGCCACCACCAAAAGTTTTAAGTAGATGGGTGGTCCTGCCTAATTATTGTTTGCTGGCAGATGTCCTGAGGTTGCCACGCTCAGCTTTGAGATTAAGAAAGCAAATGAAATCCCTCAGTGTGAACTGTGAGATGACACATATATGCATACATACTATATTAACTATAGCTGAATATTAGTATATTTCTCCACCCAACTTTCCCTTTCTCCAGTCTTCGTTATCTCACTAAATAACTGTTCCAGACTTGTGGTTGCTTAGGCCCAAAGCCTTGATGTCTGTTTTGGAGTCCTTTCTCTCTCACCTTATACTGCATCCATAAGCAAGTCTTGTTGGCTGTATCTTTATAAAAAATCCAGAAACTAATACTTCTCCTTATATCCACCACCACCACCACTACTCATTCAGATTTATTTCAATAACTTCCATTTGGTCTCTCTACTTCCACCCTTGTCTCTCTGCATCTCAACATGGCAGCCAGTGTGATGAGTTTAAACCTAACTCAGGCCATGTTGCTTTCCTTGAAAATCTTCTAATGACCTCTTATCTCACTTGGGGGGAAATCCAAAATCTTCACAGTGGCCCAACTGCCCATACATTATATGCTACCCCTTCGTTCTCTTGTCCATGTTCTTATTTCAAATTCCCCTCCTCTCCAGCCACCCTGGCCTCCTTTCTGTTCCCTGATTTGGGCTAAGATATCCGTGTGACCACTTCCCATGCACTGTTGCCTCTGTCTGGGATGCTCCTTCTCGCTCGTTCATGCCCTTAGTCCATTCCGGGGTCTGCTCAGATGACTAGATCTGAGAAGCCTTCCCTAAGTACCTTCATTAAATAGACCCCACCCCACTCTGGCCTGGCCCTTTTCTTGCATTACTGGTTTCACAGCACTTCACAACAGCTCACAGTTCATGTATTTATTTGTTTGTATATTGTCTGCTGCCCAGACTAGAATGTAAGCTCCACTCACAAGGATGTGCACTTGGCTTCATTCCCTGATAAATCCCCAGTGACTCACTCATAACAAACACAGCAATTGTTGAATCGATCCATAGTTGAAGGACTGTCACTTTCCTTTTTAAAAATAGCCACCTTTGTTTTCATTTCATTGTCTCCTACTGGATAGTGAATTTCAAAAATATGAAACATCTCTGTATGTTACTCTGTTTGTATTGCCCTAAAATAATCATATTCAAACTTCAGATTTTGCTTCTTAGATCTAATATCTGAAGGACCAAAATGTTGTCTTCTGTCAAATATTGAGAATTATGGAGCCCAGTGTGATTTCTCTTATTTGAAAGCCAGGAAATTTTGGACCAAGCTTGCTTATTTTGAAGGAACATTTTTCCTTCAAAACAAGAATGAAGTAGAAAAAAATCAAATCACTCTCACTATACCATATTTTGAAGCATTTTCTTATCTTTTCTTGGCAATGCATAATACTATGTAGTTGTATTTAGGTGACAGAAATTCATTTCTGTACTAATTTTCATCAATTTTTTTCTCAATATAAATACAATGAATGCTATTGAATCATTTTTGTAGAGCTGAGAAAATAAAAAACAGAAAAATACTTGGAATCCCACACAACCATTACTAAAATTTTGAGGATTATGCTTAAAGTCTTTTTTCCTTTGAGATCATATTGAAACATAATCATTAGAAATCTTACCAGCAGAGTACTCACACGCCCTACAGGAAAGATAGTAAGGAAAATCATAGTTTCAAAACTCAAATAATAAAATAAAATTTACAGCATCAACCACAAATTTTGAATCATGTCCTGCTTGTCATTTCCCCATCTCTGCATCATAAATGCCAAAGGCACCCTTTTCTACTCATTCAGCTACATCTTTTGATAGTTATGTCATTATTTCAAAATAATATTCCTATGCAACTGCTACTTTTTTTTTTGTCTTAGACATTATTCACATTCAACTGTGAAAGATGAGGATTTAACTGTCTTCAAAAACCACCCCAGGATCATGCACATGGGGGTACTCGCAATTCAGTTACCACCCCCAACTACCTCCCCAAATACTCCTGTCACAGATTTTGTTTTAATTGTTACTCAGGGGTTACATTAATATTACTGTGAAAACATCACTCCCACTTAAATGAAGTATTGTACTCTGGTAGCATTTGTTTTTGATTTTCCAAGTAATAATTGTGTCCGATTTTACATTTTCATGGGTGTGTGTGTGTGTGTGTGTTATTTTCTATGTTCAGTTTAGTTGCTCAGTCATGTCTGACTCTTTGTGACCCCATGGACTGCAGCATGCCAGGCCTCCCTGTCCATCACCAACTCCCAGAACCTACTCAAACTCATATCCATCATGTTGGTGATGCCATCCAACCACCTCATCCTCTGTCGTCCCCTCTCCTCCTGCCTTCAGTCTTTCCCAGCATCTGGGTTTTTTCCAATGAGTCGGTTCTTCTCATCAAGTAGCCAAAGTATTGATTTCCTTTAGACTGGTTGGATCTCCTTGCAATCCAAGGGACTTTCAAGAGTCTTCTCCAACACCACGGTTCAAAAACATCAGCTATTAATAAAATAAATTTCACATCAACCAAAAATTTTGAATTCCAGCCTTGCTTCCATCCAGCCATATGCGGCATTTTGCATTCAGCTACTCTTTTGATATTAGTCAGTTTAAATAATGCATGCAAACTGCTACTTGCTAGACATTATTCCTTCTGTGAACATAGGTTCTGTCTTCACACTCCCAGGTCATAACAATTGCACATGGACTCGCATTCAGTTACCCCCAACACCTCCAAGTATCTGTAATTCTTCTTTTAAATTGTTCCATACATTTTTTTGTGAACATCATCTCATTAAATGAGTATTTACTCTGTGCACGTTTTGATTTTCCATATGTATAATTGTGTCCGGTGTACATCATTTCATGATAACGTTGTCTGGTTTTATTTCTATGTTCAGTTAAAGTTTCTATCTTTGAGCTCTTGTGCCCCAGACTGCAGCATGCATCCTACCTGTCCATCCCAACTCCCACCTTCAATCTTCATATTTGATGCACAATCTCTAAGGACATAGGCATGGGAGACAAAGTTTTTGAGTACATGTATATCTATAATTATCTTTATTCTATCCTTATTCTTTGGATTGTATTATGTATGTCAAATATGTTAATCATAATTTTGAGACTTTTATTGCTTTTTGGGGACTCAGTCTCCTTCAAGTCCCTCTCTCCCATTATATTGATCTCTGGTTTTTACATTGGATGTTTCCCTAAGTGTCTACTGACCCTTGACTCTTCATTCCTATTTAAGTATTAAGTGCTAAAAGGCCATGGGAAGCTGTCTGTGTGTGACTGGAGCCATCAACTTGTGGGCTTCACGCGGGGTCGGGGTGGGGCAGGGAGGAGGCGGGGGAGGGTGACCGAGGGGGTACCTGACCCTTAAATCAGGGAAACCACAAATATCATATTACAAGTCGTCCCCACCCCCTCACCCCTGAGGTTAAAGCATCAAAGAATCACTTTCAGAATAAATTTCTGAATCTTTAATACAATGTCCACATTCCTTTCTTTGAAATACATTTTTATGAGTTCCTTGCTTGTGTTGTTTCCTCTTCATTCTGCTCCAAACAACAGGATGTGGCTTGTTTTCTATTTATCCTTTATTTGTTGAGAACTTGACTGAAAGAAAGAAAGGAAGCCAGGAAGGAAGGAAGGAGGTAGGGACTCTTCCTGAGATCTACAGGTTGCTCAAGGGTGGCTTTGAGCAAGCCACTTCCAGACCAGTACCTCATGCAGTGATCTAAGTAAACCGTTCCTTTAGACAGGCTGCCTGTCTCACGCTGTGCCCAGATGGAGAAGTGGGAAAGCCACACCATCCCCTGTGCAAAACAATGAGCCGAACGCCCCATTGTATTCCTGCTTTTAGCGCATTTTTTTGTCCTGAATTTCACATACCTACTTCTTACCCCACTGTTTTCCAAGAGTTTTAGTTTCTCAGTTCAAAGAGGAGTAGGGGAGGAGTGTGGAAACAGCCCTCTTGTTCCTCCTAAAAGCGGGAGTTTGCGTGATAAACGATGCCTCGCAATTCTTAGTCACTGTGATTTCACACTCGGGGCAGATGCTGGGGAGACACAAGGGCCATTGATCATAGTTTTGCACATATTATCCTTGTAGTTGCAAATAATCCCTTTTGATTCTGGCAATGTGTTGCCCATTCCCGTTTTTAGAATTATTGAAATACTTCTCTCCTGTTTCCTATGCATTATTTCGTGGTTAGGAATCAGAGGCATAATTTGA
This sequence comes from Odocoileus virginianus, assembly GCF_023699985.2. Taxonomy (NCBI): domain Eukaryota; kingdom Metazoa; phylum Chordata; class Mammalia; order Artiodactyla; family Cervidae; genus Odocoileus; species Odocoileus virginianus. The sequence continues at coordinate 28,651,233 of NC_069682.1, read as the reverse complement.
ATCCGAATTTTATTATTACTGGCTCTTTAAACTGCGCCAAGTGGCATACCCTTTCTGAATTCTGGTGTGTTAACCTGGAAAACAGGGGTAATATAGTATGTCTGAGAGGTTAGTTTGCTAATTTGATAAGGTAATCCAAGTGGGTTATTAGTAGAGTCTGGCATGTTGTTTGTGTTCAGTAAATGATAAGAAATGTTAGGTCCATTCCTATGAGCTGGAAGACACTTTAAATCAGAAGCCCCCAAAGAGCTACATTTAATGGTCAATAACAGTAGACAGAAAAGCATACAGCTTTTGTATGGAATACAGTATCCACCTCCGTAGCTCTCAGTGTCATATTCAGCCTCATTATTCCTAATTGTAAGCCATTCCAATCCTTTTTAAAAACAGAACTGTCACTCACTCCATCATTTACTGTTTAGTTACTTCTAGATCTTTCTTGAGCTATCCTAGATATCCACTTGGTTTTGGACAGAAGTAGAAGAATATTTTGCCAGTTATTATAACCATGTGCATAACTGGAGTTGTTTAATATTTTGGAGTCCACAATACTCAAATCCATTTTTAAAAGTTCAAACTTGTAAGAAAGTTGAAGGTTTGAATGCATAAGTAATTAGGAAAGAACTATTATATTGAGATTGATTTTTTAAAAATCACTTTTCAAGGCATTTAAAAATATTTGAGTTCTTCTATACTTCAGTTCATCAGAGACTAATGTTTAAACCCTCTTTGCCGATGTCAAAGGTCCTGATGCATTGCTAAGAAAAACTGCTCCCCAGTGAACTCTGTGAACTAAGATGGAAGCATGTTAGCATAGCTGCTTTACATTTCGAGCACCGTTTCCAGTTGCAAAGAGCACAGCAGTGTTTTACTTGTCACTGTGGCAGGAGGGCATGACTGCAATGCTTCCATTTTTGTGCGGTGACCCTGAAGGCACAAAATGTGCTGCGGGTGATGCACTGGCTTGTGACCCTGGGTCAAGTGCCCATATTGGGAAATAATTCATTTTAGCTCAGAGTTTCCTTAGAAGGAAGCACGTCTAGGCTGGGAACATAAACTCCTAGGAAATACTCAATAAGATGGGCTATGTCTAAGGGTTAAACTGTTTTTTTCAACAGGTATTTAATGGCATTAGAAGTAACTCACCCCAGCTGGAGAAACTGTGCAGTAGCGTTAATGGCAGCAATGAGATCGAATCTTCAGGAAATACAATGAAGGTCATTTATTTCACAGATGGGTCCAGGCCGTACGGCGGCTTCACTGCCTCCTACACATCCAGTGAAGATGCAGGTAATAGCAGCTGCTGTGAGTACACCTGTGTCACTGTCTACATGGCAAGTGACCACAGCTGCTGCCAACAGCAGCGGAGTCATGCTTGTTCCCCTCAGAGATCAAGGTTACACCTAGAATCTTCCATGAAAGACAAACCTAGCCAGATAGAAAACCCAACCAAAAAGCCCAGAAACAAAAGACAAAAACTTCTAGTTTTGGAAAGAAAACTGCTATTGCGAATTAGAAAAGTTAAAAAAAATGCTGTTAGAAGAGCTTCTAGCTGAGTTCCATGCAGTGTCGCCATTATAGACGACTGCCAGTCCCACAGCCCTTGGTCAGTTCTCTGTCCTGAAAAAGGCCAGAAATCCCTTGGAAGGTAGCTTACTCCCAGAGGGTAACTAATGCAACTGAAGACAGATTTGTATTGTTTCTTAGTCCTCCATTTATCCAGATATAGACTTCCAGCATACATGAATGTGGGGTTCACATACGATATGGGATATTTAAAATTAAGCAGGATAACGGCCTTTCTACTGTAAATATCCTCCTACTTTCTGGATTGGTGTTATTATCTAAGAACTTTAAACTTTAGGAAGAGTGGAATTGAATATTTAAAAAAAAAACCCTTTATTGCATTGATACAAAGAATATTCATTCCCTTTTAAAAGAAGCAAATTCATTGCAATGCCAGTGTTAGATATTATCTCTTTTATTCAATTAAATTCTCAGGTCAAGTGGAGGATTCCTAATCAGAAGCCATCAGGGCCACCATTATATTTGGATATTTCTTTAAATGAAATATTAGTGAACAGTGGGCTCATATTAGAAGATACTGACTTAGCCAAACCTCACTCACCTAATCTACACCTTCAGGGAAATAAAGGAGTTGCTTATTTTTGTGCATCTTTCTTTCTAAACCCACAGAAACAACTTCTGTAGTTGGTGTGATGAGCCAGCCCTTTAACCACAACCCTGACTTCATCTGGAAAAACAAATCAAAGCAATAAAAAAAAAAAGACTGCTGTGGTTATTATAGTTATTTTTTTCTGTCACATGTGTATCTTCTATGGCCTGAGTCTGACAACTAGTCTTTTTCCTTCTGTTTCCTCAGTGTGTGGTGGGTCCCTTACAAGTTCCCTTGAAGGAAACTTTACTTCTCCTGGCTTTGACGGAGTCAGTAATTATTCAAGAAACCTAAACTGCGAATGGACGCTCAGCAACCCCAATCAGGACAACTCCTCCATTTACATTCATTTTGAGGATTTTTATCTAGAAAGTCACCAAGACTGTCAATCTGATGTCCTTGAGTTCCGAGTGGGTGAGTCCAGTCAAGGAACATGTTTTCCCATTCATGTCTACAACTTTCTCCTTTTGCCTGGAGTCCAGTGACCTCCCAATGAAGAAAGTCAAGGACTGTAATGTACGTATGTAGGGTCCAGAAGAACACTGTTCAGACAAAACCATCATTCTGCATATGTCCAGCTGAGGACAATAACTCCCATAAACGGAATGAGATGGATCAGTGTTGACAGCTAGATCCTACGTTTTAAAGTTTTTTACCAATTGTGTCTCTGTTTAAATATATGCTAAAAAATAATTATGACATAAACATGAATTGGAACAAAATGGTGCCTAGGATAAAGAGGTCCATACCGAAAAAAGAATTCTTTTTCACCATGAGGCCCTCTTTCCTTTGTAGTCGAGAAAGAGAGGATTTGTGAAATGTCTGCTACTAAATCAGAATTTAAATGTGCATCAGTGAATAGCTTGAAATTTTTGCTATTATTATTATTTATTCTGATTGAATTTGTTGAATATATTTTTCAAAAGTTATATAAATGACACTCGGTGCATTGTTCTACTCAGGTAATGCTGATGGACTTCTGATATGGAGACTTTGTGGATCTTCAAAACCTAGAATGCCATTGGTTATACCTTATCCACAGGTATGGATACACTTTGTCACCAATGAGCGTGTAGAACATGTTGGATTCCATGCACAGTATTCTTTTACAGGTAAGACTGATGATAAGCTCTCCAACTCTAGTGATAAAACAATACATAAATTTTTAAATGATATTTTCCAGAAAGATCTCACATATATTTTGTTAGATTTATTTCTAGGTTTATTTGTTGGTTTTGTTGGTAATTTCAATCAGACATTTTTATTTATACTTTCTACCCAGTTCTTTTTTTTTCAGACAACTCAAAATAATATTTTAATTGGTATAACAATTAAACAGAAAATGAGCAAGGATATATAAGGCCTGAACAACCAACTTAACCTGACATCTACAGAACACTTCTAGCAGCAACAGTGGAATACATATTCTTTTCAAGTGCACGTGTAACATTCTCCAGTGCAGACAATATAGCCAGTTCTTTTTTTTTCTTTTAAGCCAGTTCCTTTAAGTAGACAGTTGACTGGGGAAAGGAGTGAGATTTCTTATCCACTCAGTCAGCCAGGTTGCCAACTGGTTCTTCTTCATCAGATTGAAAGAAAAGCGTCAGACATCTGGAAGCATTATTATTTCTGTGGAACATCATACCATACTATGCTTTCAAAATGTATTTTTGTAAATTAGAAAATTTTTTCTAACTTTTTCAACTTTCTGTGCTAATGTACACCTTTATAGCTGACTATAGTACATGTGTTTATTGTCAAATGAAAAACTGTTTAGTTATGGTACGGTCATATTCTTCAAGCTTACATGTGTTTTCATGGGCCAAATTTTTTCAAGAAAGCCAATATTCTTTACATTGTCCCTAGTGCATTTATTGTCAGGTGCATTTATTCTATGCTTATCCAAGTTTTGCCATTTTTGGTTCATACAATCTTCCTTCTCCTTTGTATCAAACTTGAGCCCACCCTCATTATGTGATTCCATTTAATTAATACTATATAAGATTCTTTTTATTTCTAATCTTCCATCTTTTTACTTTTTACTTTCAGTTTTACTTTGCTTTCATCTAATTTCATCTATTTATCCATTTATTGCCCTTTTTAAAAAATCATAAAGTGCTATGGCTATAAGTAGTATTTACTTTGGCTTTACAGAATTTTGCAGGTTTTTTCCTATCTTATTGAGAAGTTTGCAAATCTAATTTCAGACTGTGGTGGAATACAGATAGGTGACAGTGGGGTGATCTCAAGCCCCAACTATCCAGCTGCCTACGACAGCTTGACCCACTGTTCTTGGCTATTGGAAGCCCCACAAGGCCACACCATCAATGTGAGTACTGACGAGTGGGTGAAATATTGATACTTCTGAAACTGTACAATAAAAGTACTGTGTCCTGGGAGGAGACAGAGTTTTTCTTTTTTTTTTTTAATAAGCAAGTGATTAGAATAGGCTTTAATCCTGCCATCAAATCATCTTCTCCCTAAAATTCTCTGATTGGAGTACGTACATTGGCATCTATACATTTACAGTTGATGAAGGATGAAATATATTCCATTCTTTTTCAAGCACAGGAGAAGCTCTCTGTAGAAGACCATTCTCCATCTGGAAGAGAGATGCTTTCATGTTCTTGATATAAGTTGCCATCCCAGTCCAGGGGACTGAATATGACCCTAACTGACTCCCATTCTGGGAGAAATATTCACTCTCAAAATTTCCAGGAGAAACTTCAATAAGAAAAAGTAGAGAAGGGCAAGGAGAATGAAATAAGATATGTAAATACAAAATTATATAAATTAAAATGAAAGGATGCAGAAGGACTTCAGTCTAACTCTACATAGACAGGCTCATTTACAACTCAGAGTGTTTTCTCATTTCTTTTATTTTCTTCTGCAGCTGACATTCCGTGATTTTGACATTGAAGCCCATGAAAACTGTGCCTGGGACTCGATCACTGTGAGGAACGGTGGTTCTCCTGGATCACCCATCATAGGACACTACTGTGGAATTTTAAACCCAGGGACGATCCAGTCAGGTTCCAACCAGCTGGTGGTGATTTTTAATACAGACCATTCGATACAACACGGTGGATTTTATGCTACATGGAGCTCAGAGACTTCAGGTAAAAGAAATACTGTCTGTACTTACTTTTATCATCAATATAGTTTTAAAATTTACTAATGAATCCAACAAGTCTATATTTTGTACCTACTCTGTCAGACTCAATTCTAAAATTTTACACTATACATGTCATCTCATGTAACAGCCTTCTAAGGAAGACACACTATTGATTCACATTTTCTCCACTTGCATGGGTGGAAGCAGGATAAATGGGTTGATAATCTGCCCAAGTCGTGTAGCTGATAATCAGAAGACTTGAGATTTGAGTAAAGACAGTAGAGCCCAGAAACTTTTGATTTAAGTATTTCCACCATGTTGCCTCCATCAGCAAAAGGCCATGGCACAGCTTGGGAATCTCAAGTAATAGAAAATATGTGCTGGAATCACAAGTAGTTTAAAGGATTTTGAGCTTGGAGACAGGATGCAGAGTGGTGAGTTGAGGGCAGTGAAAGCTGTCATCCACGTCCTGAAGATCTCCTGGAAGAGGAAATGGCAACCCACTGTACTATTCTTGCTTGGAGAATCCCATGGACAGAGGAGCCGGGGGGGCTACAGTCTCTGGGGTCGCAAGAGTCGGACACAACTTAGAAACTAAACCACCAACACCACATCCTGAAGAGCTTTGGCTTCTGAATTGCCCCTCAGGCAATGGGGAGCTAGTTGAAGAATTTTGAGCAGCAAAGTGACAAGATAACATTTGTGATTTAGAATGAATGCTTTGTACAGGACAAAACATAACAGATCTGGTTTCAAAGGATTAATTATTGTACTGGCAAACTATGAACTTCATGGAAATCCCCAGAAAATGTAAGACTTGCATTGGATACTTTTGTGAGGATCCCATCATAGTCTTGCAATATGACAGAGGACAGTTATTTCTGGAAGAGTCGGGGGGTGGGGGTGGGTGGGGAGGGTGGTTAGGAAGCTCTTTGTGGAAAAGAGCTTTGATTCAAACTGTCCCTCATTAACCCACTGGTTGCTGTTGGACTTGGAAGGGTGTTTGAGATGAACCCCCTAGTTTCCCAAGGGTTTAAAAGCAAAAGATACAAAGAAAACTCTAACTTCATTTTGTTTTAAGTTCACATATTTTTCTTTTGTTGTCTCTTAAGAACATATTTTTTTCCCATTTATTTTTATTAGTTGGAGGCTAATTACTTTACAATATTGTACTGGTTTTTGTCATACATTGACATGAATCAGCCATGGATTTACATGTGTTCCCCACCCCAATGCCCCCTCCTGCCTCTCTCTCCATCCCATCCCTCTGGGTCTTCCCAGTGCACCAGCCCTGAGCACTTGTCTCATGCATTAAGAACATATTTTAATATTACAAAATAATTCTAGATTTTTCTTTCTTTTAATCCCCGTAATTTAATTTTCATCCATTGACATTTCAGTGTGAATGAACCAGGTTGCATAATGGAAAGTTTTCCCCTCCTCAAAATAATTTTCTCCTGTTTATGTTAGATTAAAATGACATATTATGTATGTATGTTAGAGTAAAATTGCAAATGAATATAGACTTGCACTCTCATGTGTTAGTGGCAGTAAAAAACAAAGCTTGAGATTGTTGGGCCACAAATATTAATACACCAGAGCCTCAAGGGGAGTAAAAATTCTTGCTCTTGTTTGATGACACAGTGGAAATCTGTTCTCTTTTTGGCATGGATTAACGGGATCAGGTGAGTTCAGTACAGGGGTAACCAAACAGTAACAACTGAAGGTTCCTGTGACTTCACTGACCTTACATTTGCTGAGAGTCCTTGCTGTGGACCTGCTCTGGGGGTCAGAGACTCATATGTAAGGAGAGATGCACTGAAATCTCATTTAGAAATGTGTCTTCTCCAGAAGCCTTGGGTTTACCAAAATTGTTATATTCTTCACAAGGTGATGACTATTCCCATGACAATTCTTTCAGGTTGTGGTGGAGTACTTCATTCGAACAATGGTACAATCAGATCCCCTCACTGGCCTCAGAATTTTCCCGAGAACAGCAGGTGTTCCTGGACAGTCATTACACACCAAAGTAAACACTTGGAGATCAGCTTTGACAACAACTTCCTCATCCCCAGTGGGGATGGACAGTGTCAGAACAGCTTTGTGAAGGTCAGTGTGCTTGTGTATTTAATTGGAGCCAAGCTGGTTTCAGGAACGTAAACGTTTAGACTAGAAATGACTCATTGCTCTCAAAGTAGAAGCAGGACAATTTCACTGCTTGGATTTCTTGAATGAAAAAGTGAGAAACCTCAACCACTGGGAGTTTAAAAAAATGCTTTTTTGCATCTTATATGCTTTGTCTCTGAGGGCCTGTACACCTTTTAGTGGAAAGAACATTGGCCCGGACTCCACCTCCCTTGCATTTACCGCCTGCATGTTCCTCTCTGAGCAATTAAACATTTGGGCTTTAAATCACTCAACTGTAAAATGAAGAGAATAATTCCTACTTTAGTAGGAATGTTTTTAGCATTAGAGATAATATAATACAATAACATAAATAGTACTCAGTACTTGGAATATAAAAGCTGCTCAATGAGTAGAAGTGGCAGCTCTGGGGAGCCTTGGAGTTGGAGCTGCTCGGTATCTTGAAGGTGATGGTACAGTAAGTCCCCTATGTATGGATGAGTTCCATCCGAAGAGTGTGTTTATAGGTCCAGTTTGTTCATTCAGTTCAGTTCAGTCACTCAGTCATGTTTGACTCCTCACAACCCCATGACTGCAGCATGCCAGGCTTCCCTGTCCATCACCAACTCCCGGAGCTTACTCAAGCTCATGTCCATCGAGTCGGTGATGTCATCCAGCCATCTCATCCTCTGTCATCCCTTCTCCTCCTGCCTTCCATCTTTCCCAGCATCAGGGTCTTTTCCAGTGAGTCAGCTCTTCACATCAGGTGGCCAAAGTACTGGAGTTTCAGCTTCAGTATCAGTCCTTCCAATGAATATTCAGGACTGATTTCCTTTAGGATGGACTGGTTTGATATCCTTGCAGTCCAAGGGACTATCAAGAGTCTTCTTCAGCACCACAGTTCAAAAGTATCAATTCTTCAATGCTCATTGGACCATAAAGGAAGTTGAGTGCCAAAAAATTTCTTCATTAGTCCAACAGTTAGCCTAGGTACCGAGCTAATACAATTGGCTATATAGTACTGTCATGTATTAGGTTTATAATACTTTTCACACAAATAATACATAAAAAACAAACACAAAAAATAAACATCTTTAAAGCAGAGATGTTACTTTGCCAAAAAAGGTCCATCTAGTCAAGACTATGGTTTTTCCAGTTGTCATGTATGGATGTGAGAGTTGGACTGTGAAGAAAGCTGAGCACTGAAGAATTGATGCTTTTGAACTGTGGTGTTGGAGAAGACTTTTGAGAGTCCCTTGTGCTGCAAGGAGATCCAACCAGTCCATCCTAAAGGAGATCAGTCCTGGATGTTCATTGGAAGGACTGATGTTGAAGGGGAACTCCAATACTTTGGCTACCTGATGCAAAGAGCTGACTCATTTGAAAAGACCCTGATGCTGGGAAAGATTGAAGGCGGGAGGAGAAGGGGACGACAGAGGATGAGATGGCTGGATGGCATCACTGACTCAATGGACATGAGTTTGGGTAAACTCTGGGAGCTGGTGATGGACAGGAAGGCCTGGCATGCTGCAGTCCATGGGATCACAAAGAGCCAGACATGACTGAGCGACTGAACTGAACTGAACTGAACTGAACTTTACAGTACAGTACCTTGAGAAGTACAGTAGTACCAACTACATCACCGCTGCTTTTATGCTTGCTTCTGGACATCCTGGACTTGAAATAAAGATACTGTACTACTGCACTCTCTATAGTACTGTACAGTAAAATACATGAAACCACAACCACTGCAGAGGATACAGGCACACGACAAGGTATACCAGACATGTATGATGTGATTGGACATGTGAACACACATTCATTTCTTTAAAAGTTCACAACTTGAAGGTTTGTGTGTAGGGGATTTACTCTCTAAACTGGTGTATAACCAAATGTATACACACATATGTGTGAATACAAGTGACCCTGGGAAATTGAGAAAGATAGGTGGACTGTATCAAGTCCACCTCCTGCTTATGACATTAATTATAGTTTTATGAGATGTCAGTATTAGAGGAAACTGGGAAATGTGTACCAGGGATTCTTCTATGTCTTACAACTGCATGTGAATCTGCAGGTACTCAATAAACATAATTTTTTTAAAAAATCACTTGAGTGATAAAATATCACATGCAGCCAGGCTGAATTGTACAAACCTTAAGAAAAGTCAGAAAGTTTTTGTAGCATTTTGTAGATCTAATATTTAAGCGTTCTAGGTCATCAAGCCAATGAAATGAGATCTTGACTGACATAGCAGCAATGAATATTTAATAACTCCTTACCATTATTATCATGATAACACCTATGTTCTGGGCCAAAAGGTAGAGATGTCATATCCATAATTAATGACTTCAGGAAGGCATAAGCCTTTGAGGATTCTTGAAGTTCCTTATTGAAGAAGTTGAGACGCTTTCATAAAAGTTTTAGCTCTGAGCATTTTGCCTTTTCAGTGATGTTTGTAAAAAGAATATATGCAGATCTCTCAGTAAATCATGTTTATAATTTTACTGCATTAAAAATACACAGTACAGAATGTGGCTAGAAAAGTTCTGTATAGTGTTTCCCTGGATAGTTAAGGGCAGGAAGTGGGAGGACATAAAGGGGATGTTAGGAAAAATGTGGGTGTGCATTTCTTTCCTGATGCTTATTTTGATCTTAGATATTTGACAGAATATCCTCACTCTTGTTCTCAGTAGTTCCATCCTCAGGCACCTCCCATATCTCATACATGGCAAATATAATCTGACTTCAGTAAGCTGAGTAACAGCAGGATATGCAGTGTTTGAAAATCACTTGAAATGATATGACCTTGAAGAGCTGATAGTAAATCTGTGCTCTGCATTTGGTCTCCCTCATACTTCTTCCTCTGGGCCAATTTGCTAATAGAAATGTCTATAACAGCTTGATGTGTTATGGCTTTGTTCGAGGAACATTCCTGAAAGTGATAAGTTTAGAACGAATAATTCAGTGTGAAGGAAATGTTGAGTAGTCAAGTAAGACCAATCCAAACCCAATGCGCTTCTTGCCTTCTTGGGCTACATAATGCTTAGTTGGGGGTTGGGCAAGTTCAACTAGATCAGGTCAACTAGGAGAAGGCAAGAGGAAATGGCCTAGCTACACAAAAACGAGCAGTTTCCTTGGAAGAGTCAAGAATGGGCTGTGCTAGAAAAAAAAAAAAAGCAGCTTAAATGGTTGCAAAAGAAAATACTGTAGATGTGCATGCGTTTTATTTACCATTGTGTTTCGGTCTCTATACATCTGAGTGCCCGGCGTGTTCCAGCCTGAGCACATTTAACCATTGACCAGGGAAAGCCTGGGGCATTAAGTCCTGTTTCTGGCTCTGTTAGGTGTGGGCCGACACTCAGGAGTCCAGCCAGACCCTGTTAGCCACGAGCTGCGGGAACGTGGCCCCGGGGCCCATCACCACGCCCAGAAACGTCTTCACTGCCGTGTTCCAGTCTCAGGAGGCCCCGGCTCAGGGCTTCTCTGCTTCCTTCGTGAGCCGTAAGTAGTACAGAACAGCGAGTCCTTGAGAGGGCGTGGCTGCCGTGGGCAGGCCTGGGGAGGTGAGGGTCTGCTCCACAGCTGGTCAGAACCCTGGGGAAGGGCTTGAGTGAATCAAGCACCTGATCCCGAGAGTGCACCCTTCCTTCCAATTCAGTGAGAATGGAACCGCATTCAACCGTAGATCACTAGAGAAATGACGTAGAAGGCCTGAGTGCCCCTCGTGAATGTCCGAAATGGACCCTGAAATCCGCAGTGGGGCCGGAATTGAGCCGAAGTCCGTCATTAGCAGTCAGTGAGCGCGCCTGGCTCACAGCGCTTACCTGTCTGCATGGGACTCGTCTGGGCTATGAAAACACGGGCTTCACCCCAAGTTTGTCTGAATTCAGAATTTCCCTGGCCAGGGACTTACATGTTTTAGTTTCTCAGGTGATTCTCACGCTCAGTCAGCATTGACAGTCACCTTCTTAAGGATTTTCTCTTCCTTCCCTGATGGCCAGTCCTGCCAGGTGGAATAGTGAGGCCTGGAGTTTTCAAGACGGAGACACGGTGGTGCATATGATTATTGACTGAACTAAAGCCACTATTTACAAACCACTGTTTAGGAAAAAGTTTGATGAAAGGAATTGGAGGAAATAACACAGTGAACAGGTCTTCAGACATGATTAAGAGGGTGGTGTAGAGGAATTAATGAAAGGCACCCCAGACCTGATTTTAGGCCTTCACTTGGTTCATTGTATTTGTGTATGTGTGTGTGTTACTAACAGTTTAAAAGAATACTGATGTTTTCTATCTATGTTAGGGAGTGTGTGGATTAACTAGTTAGTGGTTATAGAAAAGCAAATGTCATTTTATTGGTTAAAAAAAAAAAAGGTAGTTATCTTTATTTCTAACACCAGAGAATCCCGTGAGAAGTTGTTAAAGGGCTGGGATTAGTAAATTCAACCATTTTATAAAGCAGGTATTATTTTTACAGCCATATTACAATGGTAATGAGAAGAACATGTTTTTCCATAATATAATATGGTATTTAAAAACTTCAGTTTATTGATCAGGCACTGATCACTTCTCATCAGTTTTATTCCTTTAGCTACATGAATCCTCTTCAATCTTTGCTAAGTTATCCTTTAATATCTTAAAATTAAGAGATTTGCAGTGGATGTGTGGAAAAATTTCTACTTAGCCCAAAATTCTGCATCATTTTCTGAAAAAATAATGTTGTTCTAATTTTGCATGCATACTTATTTTTAAATCAGAGCTCCATTCTTTTAGTTACCATTGCTTCCATTTGGAGTGTCTCAGAGAATATCTTTAAAGCAGCGGTCCCCAACCTTTTTGGCAGCAGGGACCAGATTCATGGAAGACAATTTTTCCATGGATTGGCATGGGGGATGATTTCGGGATGATTAAAGCACATTAAATTTATTGTGCACTTTATTTCTATTTTTATTACATCAGCTCCACCTCAGATCATTAGGCAGTAGATCCCAGAGGCTGGGGACCCTGGCTCTAGAGAGCTTAGGAAAATCGAGGCTTTCCTCACTGATGAAGAGTTGTTGTCTGGGAGAACAAATGTTCTGAGAATATCTTTTTCTTCCCATGTAGGATGTGGGAGGAATTTCACTAGCCCTTCAGGTTATATCGTTTCTCCAAACTACCCAAAGCAATATGACAACAACATGAACTGCACCTACATCATAGAAGCCAGTCCTCTGTCCGTGATCCTCTTGACTTTGGTGTCTTTCCGTCTGGAAGGTAAGTTTATTTTTATGTAAATTACAGTTGGTTCTAAATAAATGAACGAGCAATAAGTAGAGGCCGAGATTGTCTAAAAATCACCATTTGAAGAAAACATGAAAGATGTGAGAGTGGAGTTGATGTAAACTTGAATAAAATTCCATCTAGTATTTTACATATCATCCTATATATTCCATCCAGAGGTAAAAAAAAAATAATAATGCAAGAGCTTTAAGAATACAAGCATCATGTAAATGGCCTGAAGAAAGTAAGTCTGAAATCTATTACATGTTAATCATGGTTTCTAATTTATTCATTTGCATTTATTCCACACAGGTACATGTACCTACACACAGTCATACACATGTGTGCACACATATACACACACAATGAACTAACTAGCAAGAGAAACTTCACCACTGAGTCAAAGTATCAATAGCTACTCCATAAATGTTGAGTGAATGAATTATTGACATTAATAAATATCTGTGATCTAGTTTCATGAACTATAACTGTGAGATACCCTTTCCTCTCCTTTTTCATCCTCTTCAGTTCCACAGGGATTGGGAAATTGCTGACCATAGCGCCCCTTTGGGCTTCCTCCTGACTGCTGGAAAAGAGCCAGTGGAGCTGAGGTTTGAGTTGGGTTCTGATGACATTTGACACAACCTGATATTTAATTGGGTGGTATCACACCACAGAGAAAAGACAGGCACCTTCAACCACTCAGTCATTTTAATATTTTTTACAAATTAATTTTCATTTCTAAATCACAATTAATTTTTACATTTGCCAAGCTTCACCTATCCAACCAAAATTTGCTTCTGTTTGGGTTGGTCTCCCATGGCATGTAAAGTTAAATCTGGCAAAATGTTCTGCAATATTCAGCCTCCAGAAAATTTATGTCTCATAAGAATAAAAATGACATTTCAGTACTCATATGTTGATAAATTACACAAAGCCTGTCTCACTGGATCCTTTTTCTATGACCTTGTTTTCCTATATCTCTACATATTGTAGCTTCTGATAAGTGTTTGCTGGAAAATGCCAAGTGTGCATTGATGTCTGTCATTGTAAAAATGGACTAAGAAGTAAAATAGAATCTTCCCAGCATTTCCTAGCACAAAATTACAGTAATATAAAAGATGTTCATGGTTTATAAAGTATTCATATTAGGGGAAGATAAAGCAGTTTATATAAATGATCCAATTTTTTAATTTAAAATAAAGTGTAGCAATAAAATCTGTAAGACTATTAAGCAGCACTTTAAAAGTTGTTACTATGGTGTCATAGATTGATAGGTGATATTTATTTCCTTCTTTATACCTTTCTGTTTTCTTTTATGAGTTAAGAACTATCAAAAACTTTTTTAAAAATTGAAGTATAACATGTAACATTATATTGGTTTCAGGTGTACAACGTAATGGTTTAATATATATATATATATTGCAAAATGATCACCATGATAAGTCTAATTAAATTCATCACATATTATACCTTTTCTATTATTTTTATAATTGAGACAAAGTTATTTTAATAAGTTGGGGAGAAACTTGTGGCTTGGATTGTGCGCTTATCTATGCATTTGTTCTCATTAAATTCCATAAACACGAGAATGTCATAGGCAATATAATTTAGACCAAAAAAAGATGATGTTGTCAAATATACTATATAAAATAGCCACACACAGCACTGCCAAAACCAATGGTATATATGATTAGAAGGCAACCTATATTTAGGGTGAACAGTAACTCCCTGAGTTTAGTTGACCAGATAGGGTAAAGAGCTGAGCTTACTGTGGACTATCTGACCTAGGATGGGGGTATTTTAATATTTTAGGATGGGTTTCAATGCCAGAATGGCCACTTACTAATGACATGACTTTGTACAAACTACTTAATCTTTCTGATAATCACTGTAATTTTTGCAAAAATATAAAATAGTACTTGTGAAAGTCAGATCGTGCCTGTAGAAACATTATCTTGTGAACCATAATTCATCAGAGTGGCCATTTAAAAAATATTTTTTATTTAAATTTATTTATTTGACTGCACTGAGTCTTAGCTGCAGCTTGCAGAATCTAGTTCCCCAACCAGGGATAGAATCTGGGCCCCCTATGTTAGGAGCTCAGGGTCTTAACCACTGGACCACCAGGGAAGTCCCAGAGTGGCCATTGTTTTGTTCTTTTTGCTGCCACCAGGATCTTTTTGCTGCCAGCAGTCAGAATCTCCAGACACACCCTTAATGTGAGTCACCTGCAAACAGATATTTGGTTTTTCCAGATTCAGTGATTTCTTCTTTACTGATAGATTTGCTCAGAATTGCCCAGTTGAAGAGATTACTCTTTGTATAAGATCATATGATGATGTCTTGTGACATTTCTAGTGTTACACATACTCAGCATTTTCAAACTGCTCAGTGAGTCATTTTCTGGCTTAGATTAAATGAGTCATGATGATTCCCCAAAAGGGCAACATTAATCAGATTTATTTTGTAATTAGATTCTTATCATTAATCATATCCATACCATAGTTCATTGAATACCATCAGCAAGTAGCTACAGTAAAAATAATCTTCCACCCCCTTCTAAATGAGCCTGAAGAAATCATGTGCAGTATATTGTGGTAAAACTGAGAGAGAATTGCTCTCAAGAAAAATCAGAGCCAGTCTATAGGAGCATCCATCTTCCTAGCTGCTAGAGGCCATAGAACCATTTCCAAAAGATTCTGTCCAAAGTATTTCTGAGTCCAAGCAGCCAGCAGAGACTGTGTTGACTGGGTAGAGATGAACATTGTTTCTGCTTTTTTTGGTGGTCCACTGACACAAAAGTTGAATTTGTCAAGGAAAAAATGAGCTATTCCAGGCTATGAAATACTACAGGGAAACACCCTTGTCCATATGCTGTGTCTACTAAACACTGACAACTGGTTAGGAAAGATTTTACCTTTCAGGCTAGTTGAGTGCTTTTTGATGCTTTTCCTACAGAGAGGTTACAAATGTTCACTGACCTACTTTCTACTAAAATGAGTTGCTCTGAAAGCACGTTATGGTATTGTATGTTGGCATAGGTTTATCTTTCTCCTTATTACTACATTTCCAATACTAGTCATTCTATGAACTACATACTTATCTTTTCTATACGATCACTACCAAACTATAAAATTTCAGGGAAGTCAAAAGTCATAGAAGAAATTTCTATTTGAGCTCTTACAAGACTTTTAAAATTACCTCAAGACTAAAATGGTTCTTGGTTTTCTTAACAGTGTCTTCCAAAGCTGTGAAATAAAAATAGAGATTTGACAAATTCAAAATGTTACTTTGGTCAAAAAGAAAACAGCAAAAACAGACAAAATATAATGAGAAAGCATGAGAGAGAAGCCTTTTATGTTTACACTTATTTTGGAATCAGGTGTCATCAAATACTCGTTTTACTTTCCCAAATATTGAACGGTCTAAAAGTATATTTTTCTGTTCTCATTATTCCCATGGCCAAGCAGATGCCTCCAAGGTGACAGGAGGATTATAGGCCTTTTTTCTTTTTTTAACTTTATAGAAGAAGAAAACACTTCACAGATGAGATAACCTAAGGCAAACCTTTGTCTTCTATGCCTTAGTTTTTCTATCATTAAAATTGCATAATAACACTGATTCACCTTGGCGACAGAATGAGGGGTTTAGAATTCTTAACTAAAAAATACCACGTCTAGGCAAATTCTAAACTCAGTTTTTCTCAAATCCAGAGTATCTCTTGATAAGAACTAAATAGAGAGTAGTCCCTTGATACAGAAAACGGGGAGAACAGTGCAGAGGTTTTCTGCTTTCTGTCCTCCAGAGGTGGTCTCAAAGGTCCCACAAGTAACAGAGCTAGATTTCCAGAGCAGCCAGTTGGCAAATTCTATGTAATATTTGCCTTAATTTTCCTTCATTAACTTATAAGTTCTGGTTTACAAGCAATGCATAATAGAAAGCCAAAAGGAAAAACAAGAGAAAATTTGGTTTCAGATTTTTTTTTCCCTTTTGCCCCTTTTTCCCGCCAAGAAGCAGGATAATTGTCTTTTATCCATCTTAATTCACATTTCTCCTCCATTTAAACTGTTTTTTTTTTTAAGTGGCATCATGCAGCTACTTACCTCTTCTTTTCTTTGCTTCCACAATTGTTTCTCAAGAAATCCAAAAGTAGGCCCATTTCACAATTCACTACTTTAGAAAGCATTGAGCAATGGTTCTTCTGAAATAGTTCCTGTTGATGTTTTAGGCAAACTGGTCAAACTCCAGCAGAGACGGTATAGTTGTATGAGGTCCCTTGCTTGCCTGCATGACAAGACCTTGACCTTCACACTCTGCTAAGCTGATCTCTGTACCAGGACCTGCTTCTCTTTCCCAGGGATCATCCTCCACTGGGAGTCCAGCCTGAAGCTACTCAGAGCTGCCCCCGATTCACATCCCTCTCTTGAGAGCTCTCTGCTGTTTAACTGGGAAGACTTTAGCATATCTATAATATTATACTATTTCAATAAAAAGGATTTCCCACTATTTCTAATTCCTCTCTTAAGTCTCTGCCTCTCTATGACTCTGAAAGAAAATCGAAGTCTGCATCTAAATTCCACAAGTTTCTATTTTTGCTGAATTACTCATCCTTGGCTTCCTTTCAGTTCTCTCCAAGTTCATGGAATCATGATGAAATCCAGAATTGAACATTGCTCTCTGTAATGAAGCCCAGAATAATGTGATAAAAATTGTATTTCAAGATATTAGATAGAGCTTTACCCATTTCAAATAATACATGTGCTTTAAAGTTTTTCTGGAGGATGGAAAATAGACATAAAAACAAATCATGAAGGATTATTTTATACTCAAAGATTTCAATAGTAAATATTCATCAAATCACAGACTGAAGATCAAATTCACAGTGGCTGTAGTGCCTTGTCCCATGACATTAGCTCTTGCCCATGAAAACTATTATTCCATTTCAGGGAACTACTCTTCCTGACAAGTTTCCACATATCTGATTGAATGCTACCCCCTGGCCATTAACTCAACTTCGAAATACATCTTGCTCCTGAAGAACTTTTTTTAAAAGTTCTTGACTAAGTTCTTTTCTCTCCCTAGAAGACAATCATCTAGTTGCATTTAACTATATTCCACTTGGGAATTTTGTGTATAGTTTGATTATATATCAATTGGTTCCCCTATGATTATGGAAAAGTGTTTAATATCATTATCTTCTTATGCTTATGGTCTTCTTATGCCTATGGTCACCAAGTGTCTTCCCATTGAAGAATCAGAGTGATATTTTGATCTACTGCAGTGAGGTGATACGCAGAGCTCTGCTGACACAGATTTGTGCCCAGTTAGAAGCATTTCTATTCCACTCTTCATGGCAGAAGTCCCTTCTCTGTGTATAAGCTTCACTGTTACAGACAGGTTTCTCACTAGCAGCACTTTAGCATCTGGGGTGGGATCATTCTTGTGGTGGGAGGGCAGGGGGCCTGGGGTGGCTGCCCTGAGCCTTATAGCATATTTAGCAGTATCCATCTACCCGCTCCATGCCAGTGGCACACCCCAACATGACAGCAAAAAAAATGTCTTCAGATATTGCCAGATGTCAATCAGAAGGCAAAAGTGTCTCCTATTTATAATCATGGAATTAAAGGAGTCATTTTATAAGAAAGAAAATTGTGGATTGTTTCAAAGTAGGATTTACCTCTTGTGAAGGTCTACCTGTTTCCTCATACCTGTGCTTACTTTGTAACTAGGGTGGAAGTAACCTTCAGGAAACTGAGTTAAATAGTGACTTATCAAAATGACTGTTGATTTTAATTTCTGTGTAAATTGCATGAATCTTCCTAACATTTTTGTGTGATCGTTTACATTGCTTCCGATGATTATTTATGTTGCTTCTGGTTGTTCCCTGCCCTGAACAGCTCACTCCGCAGTAACGGGAAGCTGTGTCAATGACGGCGTGCACATCATCAGGGGTTACAACTTGTCTTCCACGCCTTTAGCGACCCTGTGTGGGGAGGACAGCCTGTCCCCTCTCACCATCTCTGGTCCAGTGCTGCTGAATTTCTACTCGAACGCACACACCACGGACTTGGGATTCAAGTTTTCCTATAGGATAACTTGTGAGTGACCGTAATGATGTAGTTTGGAATTTTCTTTTTTTTCTTGAGCAGTTTCCACAGGAGATTTAATTGTGAGTCATACATGACCAACTTGAAGATTCAGAGACTTTAAGGGAAAAAGTTATTAATTAGATACATGGTCTAAAAATACTTAGGTATTTTCCTTTTTCAAATGGGGAGGCCTTTTTCATAAACTTTGACAGAACTACTCTTTGAAAATCAAATGGAAGATAGAGATTTATTTTTGATCATTTAAGTTAGAATGAACAGCCACCTTAGTTGTTTGTATATAGCATAAAGTAAGTTTTTTGACTTTCACTCTGCTGAAAGGAAATGCTTTATAAATTTAGAAAAAAAATGTAAGGGATGTTTTTATAATCTTCTGGTATGAAAGAATATTTTTTTTTTTAGCAATATGTGAAAAGCACAAGTAAACAAAAAGATTGATGAATTCAACTCTGTGATAATTTACAACTTCTCTATATCAAGGGCAAGATGAGAAGTCACAGATTGTACAAAGATCTTTGTAGCTGCCAAGATCTTTTCAGTTTTTAGTAGACAGCTTGATCAATGTTTGTTTGAAAATCATAAGACTCCACTTCCCTGTTTTGAATGGCCTTTTCCTCTCCTGCAATAAACTTGGTTGGTTTGCTAACAGCAAATTTTTTCCCCCATGTCATCCCAACTCCAATAATAATATGGGCCAGAAAAAGATCTTGCAGAATGTTTGTTTGATCTTTACTTGACAAAACCCGTTGCTAAAGGTAGAAAGTCAAATCATTTTCTTAAAAAAAAAAAAAATATTGTTCCCATCCACAAAGGAGACTGAAAATGTTTATTTACTCATGAAGAAGGCCTTCACAATGTGTCCACATTAGCTACCACCCAAGTCCTGACCCCATTTGTGATGTATGATTTTGTGTGGCTCTGGGGTTCTGTTGGCACAAACAGAATAGAACCATGAACATTCCTTCTCCCATTTGTCTGCTGAGTAAGGATAAGGGGTGGTTTGTTTTATTTTTTTTGCTTCAGCTAGTGTTATGGAGAGTTTCCTCCCTGCTTTATACTCTTTTAGTCTTTAATCCCTCATTTTCCTAAAACACTGTGTGAAGGGTTCATGTTATCTATTTTCAGAGTCTCATTTAAAGAGGCTTATTGATATTGAAATTTCATATCTTGACAATGGACAAATTTAGGAGTTATTTAGGCATAGTTTTCAGAGACCACATAATTGTGTACAAGATGAAATAGAATAACGGCTACACAAATCTAACATTTAACTCACTGCAAATGTACGCAGAGGTCTCAGCACATGAATACTTATGGGCATAGAGGATAACTTTCTCTGCAAGGTGGACTCAGCTGAGACAAAATAAACAGACAAGTAAATAAATAACCTTTATAATCTTAAATGGGAGCCACTATTTGGTTATCATTCCTAACAGATGTAAATGGAACACATCCATTGACAGTATATCATCAAAGTATAGTCACCTTACTATAATTTTAGAATCACAATATATAATAAATATAAACCTTTCTTGCTGCAGTGAGAATAGGGCACTTTCCATCACTGGGTAAGTTCATCCTTCTTACATGCAAGGTCAAACAAATAAAAATCCTATGTATTTTTACAATGGAATTTCATTCCATTTTTACAGGTGTTTTTTTATTGCCTAGTAGGAATAACTAAGCGTTGTGACCTATTAATTGCTGGCCTCAGGGCAAGGGATAGGCCTTGTTTCTTCAGTAAAACTTGTGTGAGTATGGTCCTTACCAGTCTCAGGACTAGCTAGAGATACACAGGACCCAAGAGTTATGCATGTGAGCCCAAGAAGGAAACTTAACTCCATTATTCCAAAACTGATTTCTGGAACATCACCTTATAATAGTCTATCCTGGACATAGGAGACTCCAATCTATATTATTTAAGATGTTTAGATCATAGTCCTTCCTGGGTTCGTAAGCCCACAATGTGCCTTGCATTCAGCACACCTTTTCTAAACTTCCAGCCATCACTGTCATCTCTTTGAATCTGTCACTTCAACATAGAGGAAGGACAGTTCTATTCCAACACATGGAACCTTCTCTCTCATTACCTTCACGCTGGCCATTATTTTGGACTCAGACTTATTCCATTCCAAGAGGTGCCCTGAAGCATTCTTCCCTGCTTCTTACTGTTTCTTCCCTTCATGGCAGTGGAAAAGCATGAATTATTTGTAAACACAATAAAGGGAGGTTTATATTGCTCTAGGACAAATGATTATCGTCTCTCTTGGGGGTAACATAGTAAA
The DNA here is from genome assembly GCF_023699985.2 of Odocoileus virginianus. Lineage (NCBI taxonomy): Eukaryota > Metazoa > Chordata > Mammalia > Artiodactyla > Cervidae > Odocoileus > Odocoileus virginianus. Next base: position 28,630,158 of record NC_069682.1, on the reverse strand, counting down.
GAATGTCTGACAATGACTTTCCTCTGCTTCGAATTGTAATCATTCTCTGCATATCCCCCACTTCTGTCCTAGCCTGCGGTGGTGTGTTCAATCTCTCCACTGGAGTCATCAAGAGTCCTTCGTATACCTATTCCAACTACCCTGACAACATGCACTGCCTTTACACCATCACTGTCAGGAGCGACAGAGTCATCCAGCTCAAGTACGTAAGACACATTACTTTCTTGAGAAAACTGTTTCAGCTCTGTTTACAGAGAAGATATTCCTTTAATGATGCAGAGTATTGATGCTCATCGGAGGTACATATGAGAATCTGGAGGAAGAGAAAGCAAGTCTGTGGTGTGGTCTTGGTAGCCTAGGACATGGCCTCCTTACCCTCCACACAAACCAGTGGTCATGCAGGAAAAAACAGGCACTCCACCAGCTCAAACAATTGTTGGAGTTTTTCAACCATTTTAAAGGAGTTTATATAATGGGGTGCAGTGTTATAAGCCTATCTCAAAGGGTATGGGGAGGGCAAGAGAAAACAATTTTCATTTTGGAGACACATATAATACACGAAGGACTTTAATGACCACTTGTACCATTCTCTTAGTTCTTCATACAATCAGATGAGGTATATATTATTAATCTCACTGTACTGAAGAGAAAACTGAAGCTCAGGAGTATCACATAACTTTCCCCGAGTGATATGCTATTAAATGAAAAGTCAAAAAAATCCTTATCAGATTTCCTCCCCAAATCATGTCCTTTATCCTTCCATATGCTCTCTCTCAAAAGGTAAATTTTCTAACTACTTAAGAAATACATTTTATTCCTGTTTCAGAATATTTCTAGACTGGTCCTCGACAAGGTATCTTATATCATCAGTGAATTCTCCCCTGATCCTGCCTACTTCCAACAAGACTGATTAAGGGAAACTAACCTGCAGTTCTCCAAGTGATAAAGTTCACAATTGTTGTCATCCAAGATGATATATTTCTAACTCCTGTATTTCAGTGATATATAGCATGTGGTGGAAAACTCTGAAAGTTGCTGTAGTTTATGGTAATATAGAATTTTTTATAGACACTTAATGGGCTAGGACTCCTCCTACCTCCGTTCTTCCTATGTGACTATGATCATATTCTCTCCCCCAAGTCATAAACTCTCTGCAGTTTACCTCCAGAGACTCACATATCAAATGGGTCCTTGGACTGTAAGACAGGTCTCCTCAGGTTTGATTCCTATAACAGACGGGGAGGGGCTACAGGCTGAATCCTGAACACTGCAGCTCCCACCTGAGACTGTTTAAGGACGCCATGCCCCAGAGCCAAAACAACTTTTAAGTCCTCAGAACGAAAGCATAAACAACAACTGCTAGATGGACAGGAGCAAGAGGTCTGTGAAGGGATCGCCTGCTCAGAATGGAAGCTTAAGGGATAGTTCTTGTCATTTGCCATCATGGCACGATATTTGATTCTCACACGTGTAGGATTATAGCATATGCTATAATATATATATAGGCCCCGGGGCTCACCATAGTCAAAGGTCAGGTCAGTATGTTTGGAAAATGATTTATTATATTCTTTCTAAGAAACTGAATTCTATGAAACAGATATGATTCTAGGTACCGCAGAAGTTGTAGACTGTAGTAAAACACAGATTTTTCAAGGCTCTCAAAATAGGCCAGCTTCATGAGGTTTTCAGGGTTAACGGGTTTTTTCAGATACTTTCTGTGCTGTCATGGGAAAATGATGCAAACCCAAAAAAAGCTTTGAATCCCTCCTGGAAATTCAGGTTTTTATCTTTCTTCATGGATGCATGTTATGGAAAATAAATGTATTGTCTATAGAAAATAAGAATAGTCTATAGAAAATAAGTAGTATTTTCGGAAATTATCTAGCAATTGTTTAGCCCTCTTCTATTACAGGAACGTTAAATGTTGCACATGGTTAAAGAAAATTAAGAAACTTTTCATCTTGATCTTTATCATCAGTTTGAAAACATTAAGCCAACCAAAACATATCATTTAAACATATTGTATCGTTTTTCTTAATCCTCTCTAATCATGAGATATTTAAAAAACTATTCCATGTTATACGCTATTTATTACAGAGGCTTTGCCAACAAAGGTCCGTCTAATCAAGGCTGTAGTTTTTCCTGTAGTCGTGTATGGATGTGAGAGTTGGACTATAAAGAAAGCTGAGTGCCGAAGAATTGATGCTTTTGAGCTGTGGTGTTGAAGAAGACTCTTGAGAGTCCCTTGGACTGCAAGGAGATCCAACCAGTCTGTCCTAGATGAAGTCAGTCCTGAATATTCATTGGAAGGACTGATGTTGAAGCAGAAACTCCAATACTTTGGCCACCTGATGCGAAGAACTGACTCATTTGAAAAGACCCTGATGCTGGGAGAGATTGAAGGTGGGAAGAGAAGGGGATGACAGAGGATGAGATGATTGGATGGTATCACCAACTCAGTGGACATGAATTTGAGTAAACTCCTGGGATTGGTGATTGACAGGGAGGCCTGACGTGCTGCAGTCCACAGGGTCGCAAAGAGTCGGACACGACTGAATAACTGAACTGAACAGAGGCTAGCAAGAAGACAAAAAAACCCCAAAAAACTCACCAGAAAACAAAAACACCTGAGACAGAAGAAGAACCTACCAAAATGATGACAGGATATCAAATAACTTAAACAGATTTATTTTTAAAAGCTATAATAAACCCATCATAATTCTTTTTTTTTTCAATTAATTTTTATTAGTTGGAGGCTAATTACTTCACAACATTTCGGTGGGTTTTGTCATACATTGACATGAATCAGCCATGGAGTTACATGTATTCCCCATCCCGATCCCCCCTCCCACCTCGCTCTCCACCCGATTCTTCTGGGTCTTCCCAGTGCACCAGGCCCGAGCACTTGTCTCATGCATCCCACCTGGGCTGGTGATCTGTTTCACTATGGATAATATACATGCTGTTCTTTCAAAACATCCCACCCTCGCCTTCTCCCACAGAGTCCAAAAGCCTGTTCTGTACATCTGTGTCTCTTTTTCTGTTTTGCATATAGGGTTATCATTACCATCTTTTTAAATTCCATATATATGCGTTAGTATACTGTATTGGTCTTTATCTTTCTGGCTTACTTCACTCTGTATAATGGGCTCCAGTTTCATCCATCTCATTAGAACTGATTCAAATGAATTCTTTTTAATGTCTGAGTAATATTCCATGGTGTATATGTACCACAGCTTCCTTATCCATTCATCTGCTGATGGGCATCTAGGTTGCTTCCATGTCCTGGCTATTATAAACAGTGCTGCGATGAACATTGGGGTGCATGTGTCTCTTTCAGATCTGGTTTCCTCAGTGTGTATGCCCAGAAGTGGTATTGCTGGGTCATATGGCAGTTCTATTTCCAGTTTTTTAAGGAATCTCCACACTGTTCTCCATAGTGGCTGTACTAGTTTGCATTCCCACCAACAGTGTAAGAGGGTTCCCTTTTCTCCACACCCTCTCCAGCATTTATTGCTTGTAGACTTTTGGATAGCAGCCATCCTGACTGGCGTGTAATGGTACCTCATTGTGGTTTTGATTTGCATTTCTCTGATAATGAGTGATGTTGAGCATCTTTTCATGTGTTTTTGTGCCATCCGTATGTCTTCCTTGGAGAAATGTCTGTTTAGTTCTTTGGCCCATTTTTTTGATTGGGTCATTTATTTTTCTGGAATTGAGCTGCAGAAGTTGCTTGTATATTTTTGAGATTAATCCTTTGTCTGTTGTTTCATTTGCTATTATTTTCTCCCAATCTGAGGGCTGTCTTTTCACCTTATAGTTTCCTTTGTTGTGCAAAAGCTTTTAAGTTTCATTAGGTCCCATTTGTTTATTTTTGCTTTTATTTCCAATATTCCGGGAGGTGGGTCATAGAGGATCCTGCTGTGATTTATGTCGGAGAGTGTTTTGCCTATGTTCTCCTCTAGGAGTTTTATAGTTTCTGGTCTTACATTTAGATCTTTAATCCATTTTGAGTTTATTTTTGTGTATGGTGTTAGAAAGTGTTCTAGTTTCATCATAATTTTTAAGAAAATCTAGGAGAATATATACATGAATAGTTGGTTCATTTTGCTGTACACCAGAAACTAACACAACTTTGTAAATCAACTATACTTCAATAAAAAAGAAAAGAAGTACTATGTTAGGCAATAAAAAGAAAAGTCTGGTATGTATCTGTCAAGATAGGTTATAAGTGATAACAAACAACCCCAAAGCACAGCAGCTTAACTCAGCAAGTTTCTTTCTCACTTGTACGAGTGTGTCCAGAGTGGTCTGGCAAGGAATCACCTCCTAACATGGTCATTCAGCCACCCAGGTTGATGGAAACCCATTTTACATTTGCTTCCATGACCATCACTGCAGTGGAAGGCAGTGTGCACATTAAGTAGTAGTTCTTAAAACTTCTTCCAAAAGGAATATGCATGACAACTGTTTATATTTCTGGGGCCGAAGTATCTCTTAGGGCCATGTCAGACCTCTAGGGTCTGTCACAAAAAGACAATCCTAATAAATGTCAGGAAGGTCCAGAGCTGGGATGAGTGGTAACCTGCCCATGATGACTACAGTGATCTGAAGTGTGAATTACTGCTTACCTCAGTAAAGTGAGATGCAAGAGAATTTAATTCATTCTTTAATTCATTGGTTTCTTATTTTTTTTTTTTTTTCTGAGGGATAACTTATTTCATATTCCTGGCTTTCAAAATCACAGAAATAATCTTTTGTTGGATCTGTTCTTTTTCTTTTCTTCCTTTTTTTTTTTTTAGCATCTTCTTTATGCCAGGTACCCTAGTTTGGTTTTAGTTACATATAGCTTCATTTAACCTTAGAATAAAGTCCATTTTAAAAGAAACAGAGCGTAAGAATGAAAATGAAGCTCTGCTTCTAAAACCAGCATTTCTTCCACTCCGTTATATTAGCATCCTTCCCATAAATAAAGAATAGGATAATAGTACCTTTTGATGTCACAAAAGTAACAAGGGAGCAGAGTAAATACCATATTTTTAATGACACTGGGAAACTAAAGTGTTGCTCAAATGATAAATGAGTATCAGTTCAGCTTGTCAAAGCTTAATGTCAAAGAGACTTAATATGTCCTTAATATGTCCATAAAACCCTGGAAGTCCAGAGCCGTGTCTTACTCATCTGTATATTCCAAAAGCTTATCATCAGTTCAGTTCAGTCACTCAGTTGTGTCCAACTATTTACAATTCCATGGACTGCAGCATGCCAGACCTCCCTGTCCATCGCCAACTCCAGAAGTTTACTCAGACTCATGTCCACTGAGTCAGTGATACCATCCAACCATCTCATCCTCTGTCGTCCCCTTCTCCCACCTTCAGTCTTTCCCAGCATCAGGGTCTTTTCAAATGAGTCAGTTCTTCGCATCAGGTGGCCAAAGTATTGGAATTTCCGCTTCAGCATTAGTCCTTCCAGTGAATACTCAGGACTGATTTCCTTTAGGATGGACTAGTTGGATTTCCTTGCAGTCCAAGGGACTGTCAAGAGTCTTCTCCAACACCACAGTTCAAAAGCATCAATTGTTTAGCACTCAACTTTATAGTCCAACTCTCACATCTATACATGACTACTGGCAAAACCATAGCTTTGACTAGACAGACATTTGTTGGCAAAGTAATGTCTCTGCTTTTTAATATGCTGTCTAGGTTGGTCATAACTTTATTTCCAAGGAGCAAGTGTCTTTTAATTTCATGGCTGCAGTCACCATCTGCAGTGATTTTGGAGCCCAAAAACATAAAGTCTCTCACCATTTCCACTGTTTCCCCGTCTATTTGCCATATTCTAGTCTCTCAAAAAATTTCCTCTAAACTTATGAACTGATCAGCAAAATAGTATATTGTTTCTAATGTTTCCTAGCAAGTGAATCATGAATGCTTTGTTAACCTTTCTCTTTTTTTTTAAATAAGAGCTAAAGCTATAATTTAATGGAAGTACAAATGGAGAACAGCATTATTAACAAGGTTCATTTTACAGGTTCAATGATTTTGATGTTGTTCCCTCGGCTTCCTGCTCTGAAGACTACTTGGCAGTTTATGATGGTTCTAACATCAGTGATCCCCTTCTTGGCCAATTCTGTGGCTCCAACCTTCCACCAAGTATTAAGAGCAGCAATAATAGTATGTTACTGGTGTTCAAGACAGATTCAATTCAAACAGCAAGAGGTTGGAGGATAACTTTCCGGCAGACATTGGGTAAGAATTTTGGACCTGTAAATCTGTTTTTTATAGCTGTTACTGTTCTGCTTTAGTTTTTTTCACCTGTCTAAAGTTGCTCTTCATTTAGGTTTAAAGGAATATGTCACATAAAATTTTGGTTTTAAAAATTACGTACAAGGTATGTTGAGTGAAAAAAAAAATGACTCAACAAATGTGTCTCTCTACTATTTAAAAAGATAAAGTCTGTTTACAGCACCATCTCAAATGAGACTTGAGTCTCATTATCAACCATGAGAATGGTGGGAGTTGAGCCTGTAGGTAGCAAGGGCTAGATAAAAAAAAAAAAAAAGAAAAAAGGCCTTGTGACCTGCGTTGATGTTATCCTTAAAATGGTGAGGAGCCTGGGAGAATTTTAAGTAATGCATGTCCAGACTCTGCTTCTAGAAAGATTACAGTGGTAGCAGGGTAGAGAAAGGTTTGGTGCTGTGTACTTAATCGTTCAGTCATGTCCAACTCTTTGTGACCCCATGGACTGTAGCCCACCAGGCTTCTCTGTCCATGGGATTCTCCAGGCAAGAATACTGGAGTGGGTAGACTGTCACTCCTCAGGGGATCTTCCCAACTCGGGGATCGAACCCAGGTCTCCCACATTGCAGGTGGATTCTTTACCATGTGAGCCACAAGGGAAGCCCAAGAATACTGGAGAGAGTAGCTTATCCCTTCTCCAGGGAGCTTCCCGACCCAGGAATCAAACCAGGGTCTCCTGCATTGCAGGCAGATTCTTTACCAACTGAGCTATCCAGGAAACCGAGAAAGGCTTGGAGGACTCATTAACCTCTAAAGGAAGAAGCTCATTACAGAATTCTAGATGAGGAAGGTTGAAGGCTCAAACTAACACAAAGGGAATAGAAACAGAAGGAAAGGTGAAAAATCTCAGAGATACTCAGAAGGTAGAATACTCTGGAAGTACAGTGTTGGAAACTTGATGCTTATTAGTGAGGACATGAGTTGAGAATGACTTTTTGTGGGTGACTCGCTGGTTAGTAGGGGCTTCCCTAGTGGCTCAAAGGGCAAAGAATCTATCTGCAATGTCGAAGACCCAGGTTTGATCCCTGGGTTGAGAAGATCCCCTGGAGGAGGGAATGGCAATCCACTCCAGTATTCTTGCCTGGAGCCTGGCAGGCTCCTGGACGGAGGAGCCTGACAGGCTACAGTCCATGGGGTCGCAAAGAGTCAGACATGATTAAGTGATGAATACTTTCACTTTCTTTCGCTGGTTAGTGGTGCCTTAGGAAGCTGAGGTTTAGGGAAGAAATATTATATTTGGTTTGGATCATTTTAGGTTGGAGGACCTATGAGATATCTAAATGGAGAAATACAGGAGGAAATTGAAGCTTGAGATGCAATTTGGGCACAAGGTAGTGGTCAGGGAGCCATTGAAAGGTGAAAGAGAATCCAGGTGAGAGGCTCAATCAAAAATAGCACCCCTGTAATAGCACTGCTTCTGAGAAATAATTATCTGTAAATATGAGCTTAGAACTTTTTTTTAAAAAGCTTTTTATTTTGTATTGAAAGTGTTAGTTGCTTAGTCGTATCCAACTCTTTGTGACTCCATGAACGTAGCCCATCAGTTTCCTCCATCCATGGGATTTTCCAGGCAAGGATACTGAAGTGGTTTGCCATTCCCTTCTCCAGGGGATCTTCCTTACCCAGGGATTTAACCAAGGTCTCTTGCATTGCAGGCAGATTCTTTACTGTCTGAGCCACCAGGGAAACCCTATTTTGTTTTGGGGCATAGCCCATTAACAATGTGGTGATAATTTCAAGTGAAGAGTGAAGGGACTCAGCCATGCATATACATGTATCCATTCTCTCCCAAACTTCCCTCCCATTCCACGCTGCCACATAACATTGAGCAGAGTTCCCTGTGCTACACAGTAGGTCCTTGTTGGTTATCCATTTTAGCTTAGAACTTTGTGTTCATTAAAATATAAAGTAGCTAACCTGTTCTCTGTTTATCTGTACTTGTAGTATCAGTGGCACAGTCTAAGATCATTTATATCTGACTCTGGGAAGTGTTCTGATTCTTCACTTTGAATATAGAAGTGATCAATGTTCTAAAAACAAAAGCTCACAAAACAAATCACTTACTGTGACTACTCAGAGAGAACTGGGGCATTTTCTGCAAAAAGAATTCTACCTCAATATTCAAATTCTTTCTTTCTGTTTACCCCACGCTGTGCCCAACCTTCATGCCTCCAATAGCAATCAGAGCTTACCTTCACCTCCTTTACATTTGGTGTGTGATTTTTGTCATGCATTTCTCGAGGGAAGCAATTAGACATTTGTGTTTTGAAGGCTTCCCAATAAAATGCAAACATTGTGACAAATGGAATCAGAAAATCAGAAACTCTACTTGGCTGTATCAACAATAACTTGAAAGCAAGTGTTGTGGGTAGACAGGGAGCATTCATAGCCTTAATAGAATTGCCTAAGTGAAATGGCATACAAAACATGGAAGGCTATTTTGAAAAAAGATATATATTTTCCTTTGGAGATTTTTTTTGCACAAAAGAACTCATCTATCCATGCTTTTAGCACAGACTTTAGAATCAAATGACATGTAATTGCATAGCTCATTCTACCCGCTTTCAAATTGTTTTTCTTTTTCCTAATATATTCTCACATGATCATTGAAGTCATCTTAAAGCATTCTACACGGTCGTCACCACGTGAAGCTTCCAACTTAGCCAGTGTTCCCTAACCTCATGAATTGTGATGTTTTTCTGAGCTACAAAAAGACATTTTGGGGCTTCATGTGATTTTACTGAACTGAAGTAGCACAGAAGGAAAAATTGTACACTGTCAAAGCCACTGATTACCCGTAAACATTGGACACTTTCAGTCAATAACTTGTTTTCCTCTGGTCACAGAGAAGAGGTTTACACGCAGAGAGCAGAAATGGGGTTTCATTCCTTACCAGCCTTGTGCTACCTCTGCATGCCTATCACCTCTTCCTTTTTAAAAAATCTTTATGTGGCTGCACTGGGCCTTAGTTTTGTCATGTGGGATCTTTAGTTGCAACATGCAGGATCTAGTTCCTTGACCAAGTGTCGAACATGCACCCTCTGCATTGGCAGCACAGAATCTTAGACACTGGACCACCAGGGAAGTTCCCATCTCACTTCTTGTTCATGTATAAATGCCATCAGCTACTTGGGAACATTTAAAGAATAATTTTAAGTTTGGTTTAGTAGTTTTTTTTTTTTTTTTTTTTTGCTGGACACCTGAGTATTAAAATTTTGTACTGTTTTGATCTTAAAAACCTTCCAAGACCATACATATAAATTCACTGTTTGCTCTGCGTAGCTTTTCAGTTTGATTTGGTTTTTGGTTTCTGGTGAGGAAAAGGGAGAGGAACCATAAAGGGTATGATGAATTCTAGGGTTTATAGGATATTTTCACTACAGGTCTATATAAAAATCTGAAGCTTGGCTAATAAGATGCACTTTTCACCTCAGTGTCATCCATTTCAAACTGCCCTGAGCATCCTGTAAAGAGAGAAAAAATGACTTTATGAATGGGACAGCAAATTTTTGTTTCCAAAACTGTTGGTTTAGCCTGGAAAGCAGTGTTTTCCCTGAATAAATAATTGATGTGAAATGGAGGCCAGTTTGGTTGGCAGCAGCTCAATTTCGTTCATCTTGACCTAAACCCTAGAGTTTTACAAATTTGCTATTTCACTTCCACACTTGACAATACTTTATATAAATCTGCTTTAATTTTTCAGAAGTCAGTGAAGTGCCAACTCATACAATTATGTAATCATTAGGTAGCTTCTCCTCGTACATTTGTTATATTTATATTGCTAATAGGTCAGAACAAATTTGAGGGAAATATCCCCCTGATTTGTTGCTAATGAACTATGTGGTGAAATCAGTCCTCCTCTTTAATGGAGCTTCTGCTCTGAAGGGCTACCTGCATGGAGTGGAAGGTAAGGAGGAAAGAAAGTCCGCCCTTCCCAGGGGCTGACACTTTCCTGTGAAAGACACCTGCCTTCTCACTTTCCCCATCAGTCCTACTCTACATGAATAAGTGATTCTGGATAACTGATAACCAGGGACCTAGTCATCCTGAGGTCCTGGGATCTGTGGATATCTGAAATTATCTGCAGATCTGAGCCTTTCTCTGGAAAGAAGACAAATCTTTCATCCAATTGTCAGTGGTATCTGTAATCCTATGAAGTCTAAACAGGCATCAGTCCTATGGATTGTGCTGAAGTGGGCAAGCCCCACGGGTACAGCTGACACTCGTGAGTATCCATCATTCTGTCCACTTCTGCTTGCTTAGTTCCTGCCCCCCCTTCACCACCAGGGTTTGCTTCCACCCTGGCTGTGCTTACCTAAGTCACTCAGCCAGCATTTCAGATCTGCAGACATGTTTTTAAGTCATCAAAGCCCCCTTTTCTTCTTATTTTACTGATCTCACACCAGAGTACTGTCTAGTCAGTCTGTTTTTGACATGCTTATCACATCAGGCACAAAACTTCTAGATAAAGGGTTAGAATCAGTGATTCAAAGTATGTATACTGACTGTGTTGGACCATAGTCACTAAATGCTAAAGTGCTGCAGAATACATTACTTAAGAAAACAAGTTTAGTGACTTATGGTCAGCTTTTATCCACTAAAAAAGGTCAACTTGAATTATTACAATATTCTGTCTTCCAAGAATTTGATGGGGTTGCAGTAGGTAATTTCTGTAAAGTACCTGAGATGTCAAAGAGGACTGATATATATCAGAAAGTAATATTAAACGTCTGGATTTCTGTAAGGTTCCACTCTCTCTCTAAGGCAGAAGAGGGGAAATAGGGTCATTCTTATCAATAGCAGCACTCCTGGGTGCAATTATTTCATGTTCTTTCATATTCAGCATGCACTTAAATCTAACCAGCAAACCCTCAAGTATGTTTTATAACTTAAAGCCAAAATCAGAAGCTAAATTCCAATAAAATTCCAAAGCCTGGCAGACACCTGGACTTCTGGGTAGCACTAGTGGTAAAGAACCTGCCTGCCAATCTAGGAGAAGAAAGAGACATGGGTTCGATCCCTGGGTTGGGAGGATCCCCTGGAGAAGGGTTTGGCAACCCACTCCAGTATTCTTGCCTGGAGAATTCCATGGACAGAGGAGCCTGGCAGGCTACATACAGTCCATAGGATCGCAAAGAGTCAGACACAACTGAAGCAACTTAGCACACGTGGCAGACACCTATCACATAGCTATTACTCCATCAGTATTGGTTATATGAACTCATTAAAGAATACATGGATAAATGTAAAGTTACATTACACTATGTAATCTATGTATGTGTTACATATTATATTATATCTAGATTTGTCTTATTCTCAACACGGAGTCATGGTACAGACAGTTCTGCTATTACTCGGGGTAGTGACCTGGATGACTTTCATCCTTAGAGAATTAGGTCAGACTCAGCACTTGGACCGTGTGTGTCTGGTCTCTTGATTTTTACCTGGTGCCTTAATGGTTGGAAACTGTCTCTCAGATGTGCTGCAAAAAAACAGGTGGCAGTGGTGGGAAGAAGTTGAGACGTTGAACAAGAATTACTTGTAAGAGAGGACAGGAGAGATGGAAAGGTATACAGAGAAAGCTGATGACAGCCTGGGGCCCCAAAGATAGAAAATAAAACCACAACAAATGGAGGAAAATATAACCACATCTCACATTCAGATTTTTGCTTCTAGTTATTTATAAATTTCATAGTTTTGGTGTGAAGTTTGGACTTGAAGAAGCATTCTAAAGTTCTATGGCTAAACATTAAAAAAAAAAAACCATAAACATAAAAACATTTAGCGACACTGTCAATGTTTCTGTGTCTCTTTGGTCCTTCCTAGCAGCCTGATATTAGCTGCCAGATGACATTACTTTTAAAAGTACAATTACAATAAGGTAGTTAATTACAAAGTAACCCTCAGTGTAGCAGTAATGGGGATATTACACGAAAGCAGTGTTGTTTGTCTGTTCTCTGAAAGTCATTTGCTCCGTCTGATGAAGTCTGACAATGAGATGAGCCGAAATTGTAAACCCATTTGCAGAAAGCTCAACTAAGCTTATTTCCGCTCTTTTTAAGTACTGCAACTTTCACTGGTGATTAGGTTCCTCTTGGGAGATGATGTCAAAGGCAAGATTTCTCCTTTGTGGGTTTTATTGACAAGGGTTTTTTGCTGAGCCCTGGCTGTGGGACCATGATAAAGAAACCACCAAATGCTTAGTTCTCCAAAACCACACTGAAGCAAGTAAATTGGAGTAAAATGCCAGATCAGCTGAAATAAAAGGAAAGGTTTTTATTAAAATGTATTCCAATATCAGTCTGTGTTCTCAGTCTCCACCCCCCTCTTGAATGAACATATTGCTGCCCCTCCAAGGTTAGGGTTGTCATCGGGAAAACCAATCTCAGTGATAAAATTGAGTTAATAGTAAATTATAAGGTAACACTTTGAAAAGCACTGAAAAAAACCAAGAAGCTAGCAAACAGTTATTCTGCATATCCAAAACCACTCCAGCCCTTCTAAAAATGCACATCTCATCAGACAACTGGGTGTTTGGGGTTAAATTATTTATAAGCATAGGGTTTCCTGTAATAATCATTATCCTTATTCACTGGTCCTGGCTTTGATACAGTATTTCCAGGAACATACAAGCAGACTGTCTTGTTTGTGCCTGGTCAGCATAAACACTGAAGAAGATTCTTTGGTTGTAAATCAGTTGTTTAGAGATAAAACATTATCAGGGACTATATTCTTCTCTTTGTTCTGTTACCTTTGTGTGGGAGCTTTAATTTGGGCTCACTCCCAGGTAAAGATGTCCTGGCTGTCTACCCATCACTCAGCTCCTACAAGAGATGCTTTGCATGGGTTTGCTCATCTAATCCACACAACCACCCTTGAGACAGAATGGATTATCCCATTTTCCAAGGGAGGAAAAGAGAAGTTAGGAGATTAAGTACTTTGTTTGCAGTCAAAGAGTTTGTAAGAGGTAAAGCTAACCTTGGAATCAGGTAGGACTGTCTCCTAAATTCATCCTTTCCCTAATCTGCCCGCATGGTTTCCACATAGATCAGTCAACATACTCAGGATGATGAGAGATTTTGGGGGTGAGTTTTCTCAAAAGCAAGTCATTTCTTTTCTCATTCTTTGGAGAGATAGAGCTATTGATATTTTTCTTCATTCTCGTCTTCTCATTTGACTCTGCCTGCTTTCCAATTTGTCAGTCAGTTCAGTCAGTTCAGTAGCTCAGTCATGTCCGACTCTTTGCGACCCCATGAATCGCAGCACGCCAGGCCTCCCTGTCCATCACCAACTCCTGGAGTTTATTCAAACTCATGTCCATTGAGTCAGTGATGCCACCCAGCCATCTCATCCTCTGTCGTCCCCTTCTCCTCCTGCCCCCATTCTCTCCCAGCATCAGGGTTTTTTCCAATGAGTCAACTCTTCGCATGAGGTAGCCAAAGTATTGGAGTTTCAGCTCCAGCGTCAGTCCTTCCAATGAACACCCAGGACTGATCTCCCTTAGGATGGACTGGTTGGATCTCCTTGCAGTCCAAGGGACTCTCAAGAGTCTTCTCCAACACCACAGTTCAAGAGCATCAATTCTTCAGCACTTAGCTTTCTTCGAAGCCCAACTCTCACATCCATACATGACCACTAGAAAAACCATAGCCTTGACCAGATGGACCTTTGTTGGCAAAGTAATGTCTCTGCTTTTTAATATGCTATCTAGGTTGGTCATAACTTTCCTTCCAAGGAGTAAGTGGATTTTAATTTCATGGCTGCAATCACCATCTTCAGTGAATTTGGAGCCCCCCAAAATAAAGCCTGTCACTATTTCCATTGTTTCCCCATCTATTTTTATGAAGTGATGGGGCTGGATGACATGATCTTCATTTTTTGAATGCTGAGCTTTAAGCCCAACATTTTCACTCTCCTCTTTCACTTTCATCAAGAGGCTTTTTAGTTCCTCTTCACTTTCTGACATAAGGGTAGTGTGATCTGCATATCTGAGGTTACTGATATTTCTCCTGGCAATCTTGATTCCAGCATGTGCTTCTTCCAGCTCAGCGTTTCTCATGGTGTACTCTGCATATCAGTTAAATAAGCAGGGTGACAATATACAGCCTTGACGTACTCCTTTTCCTGTTTGGACCCAGTCTGTTGTTCCATGTCCAATTCTAACTGTTGCTTCCTGACCTGCATACAGGTTTCTCAAGAAGCAGGTCAGGTCGTCTGGTATGCCCATCTCTTTCAGAATTTTCCACAGTTTATTGTGATCTACACAGTCAAAGGCTTTGGCCTAGTCAATAAAGCAGAAATAGATGTTTTTCTGGAACTCTCTTGCTTTTTCGATGATCCAGCAGATGTTGGCAATTTGATCTCTCTGATTTGTACCTGGTCCTAAATAGAGCATTTAATTTACTTATGTCAGTGTGTTAGTTGCTCAGTTGTGTCTGACTCTTTGCAATCATCACAGACTGTAGTCCACTAGGCTCCTCTGCCCGTGAGATTCTCCAGGCAAGAATATTGGAATGAGTTGCCATTCCCTTCTCCAGGGGATCTTCCCAACCAGGGATTGAACCCAAATCTCCCACACTGCAGGCAGATTCTTTACCATCTGAACTGCTAGTTTAATTTACTATTACTATATAAATATTGTAGTAAGAGTCACTGCTTCCTCTGTACAAGAAGGAAAGGAAAATATATATTTTAATAAAATATACTGTTTATAAATAATGTATTATAGCAAATTTTTGTATTTTATGTGATATTTATGTGAATATATTTTATATTATAAATACATTATACATTATATATATTTGTAGTATTTATATTTTAAGTAATACTTATATTTATATGTATACATATACACACATACAGTGAAAAGCCATTATCTTTCTAATGTTGGCAAACATCACATCTATCATATCAACTTTGCACGGCATAATGGCAAAGAATTAGCACAAGTATGTGGAATATAATTGCATTGGAATATAAGGGTAATAAATTTCTATATAACAAAAATCTCTACCTCCAAATTATAGCCTCCAATTTAGTAAAAATTTCTCAAAATTCTCATGGCTCATAGTTGGTAAAGAATTCACCTGCAATGCAAGAGACCCCGGTTCAATTCCTAGGTTGGGAGGATCCCCTGGAGAAGGGATAGGCTACCCACTCCAGAATTCTTGGGCTTCCCTTGTGGTTCAGATGGTAAAGAATCCACCCGCAATGTGGGAGACCTGAGTTTGATCCCTGGGCTGGGAAGATCCCCTGGAGAAGGGAAAGGCTACCCAATCCAGTATTCTGGCCTGGAGAATTCCATGCACTGTATAGTCCATGGAGTCACAAAGAGCCAGACACAGCTGAATGACTTTCACTTTCCCAAAATTCCAGCAAAATTAAGGAATTTGGGCATTTATTTTTATGCTATAACCCTGGTTTGCATTCTTGCTATATACTCTAGTTTACAAACTGGGAAACAGAGTCACACAGAAATTGATTTGGCAGGGTCTCTTAGCACATCTCGAGCAGAACTGGGGAAATAATCTCTGTCTCCACTAAATAGCTCTGCCATCAGAGTCATACAATTTAAATATTAATAGTATAATGTGCAATCTAATGTATCATTGAGAACAACAAAACAATTCCATGTCCTTGTTTACATTATTAGACACTATTGTATCCTTGGTCTGGATTAATGAATTTCACATCTTTTCTATTGCAACTTATATTATGACTATAGAATGGCACACTGCACTTAATCTTCTGTCTCTAAATAAAACATTTTCTAATTTTTTTCTAGCTTTTGACTTTGTCAATGATGAGAAAAGTCCTACTTCTAAGTAGTGTTTCTGATCATTAGAGTGTCTGAAGTTTTACAAATTTTAAAATTTTCTCTGCCTTCTGAAATTCAGCATTAGGAGAATGGATTTTCTTAAGTAACAGACCTAACATCATTTATAACTTCGAGTTTTTAGCTAAACAAGCATTTCCCACACTACCCCTGTGGCAGTGTTTTAAATCTTTTGATGATATTTTTTAATGTTGTTCTGCTAATTGTTTCTTCACAATGAGATATGCCACAAAAGTCAACTAAGTTAGCTTTGAAACAGGCTAATACCTAAGACCAAAAAGTTATATATAGACATACATACACATGAACACATGCATAATATGTTTACATATTATAACATTACATAATGACATTACATAATATGTTTACAACATAGTTACAACTTTGTAATTCAAGAAATATATTTAGTCCCAAGATTTCCCCTCATAAACTTAGACAGCAAAGATCCATTCAGTAAGAACTATCTATATATTTTCTATGCATTCCTTAATTACTTGAATAGCATTCACCATTTACTATTCAGGCAGTGAGCTTTTCTTTGGGGACACAAAGATGAATTCAACAAGGTCCTTGTTTTTGATAATTTTATTCAAGAGTCATGAAATAATTGTAAATTATGCATGGCAAATGCTTTTGTCAGAAGTATGTGCAGAGGGCAGCAGAGGCAGGAAGAAAGGGATCTGAAGTACATTGGTGTTGAGTAAAATTTTTTAAAAACACAGGGAAAAAAACTTCCAGAAAGCACTGCAGAGAATGATGAACCCTGAATTGTAGTTAGTGGTTCATAAACATAGTGCAAGCCCTAGAGCTAGACTTTCTAGGTTCAGACTCTGTCTTTACACATCCCAGCAAGTTTGACCATGAACAGTCACTTATCCTCTTGACTTTCTCATCTGTACAGTGGGCCACCAATAGTAACTGCCTCATAGAGCTGTGGTAGAGAGAAAACTAAAACAGTCCCTGACACTCATTTAAAATGGAATAAATTTTAGATACAAATAATATTAACTCAGAAGGCTGAGAAGGCATTTGTTGGGAAAATAGGCATTTTATGGAGAAGAAAAAGCTTGTACAAAGTTGCAGAGGCTTCCCATTTCAGAGGTTGCAGACTGGCCTGCTCATTGTTAGTAAAGCTTTGGGGTGTCAGGTGGAGGACAGTAGGGGCTCAGACAGGAGAGACAGGCAGGGGTGGACATGGTGGGCTGTGTATCACAAGCAGATAGAACCATCAATTGTCTGGAGGCTGGAGAGTCCTATGACCTAATATGATTTGGGTTAGAAAGCACATTCGAGCACCTGCGAGGAGGGTGTTCTGAAGTCAGATCAGTTCAGTTCAGTCCAGTTCAGTCGCTCAGTCGTGTCCGACTCTTTGCGACGCCATGGACTACAGCACGCCAGGACTTCCTGTCCATCACCAACTCCTGGAGTCTACTCAAGCTCATGTCCATTGAGTTGGTGATGCCATCCAACCATCTCATCCTCTGTCGTCCCCTTCTCCTCCTGTCTTCAATCTTTCCCAGCTTCAGGGTCTGTTTTGAAGTAGGAGCAGCATTTTAGGCTGAGGAAACTTGGGAAAGCATTGCAGTCATTTAGGCAGGGGACAATAACAGTGATAATGCAAAAATAAAGAAGCTGAAAGGAGAACCATTTAAGATGAAGAATCAAGAGGACATAGTGGTTTTTTAATAAGAATTGAGGAAAGGGGAAAGCATGATGATACTAAGGTTTCTGGGCAATGTCTTGTGATACCACTATTCAAATATAAACTTACAGGAGTGGACCAGGTTTCACAGGAGGAAATAAGAACTTTTGGTTTCGGTGTGGAGAATTTGGTGACTCTAAGTCACCCAGTGGGTACCCATATAGGACAATATAGTTCAAAATTTTGGTCTTATTTTACTTTGAGGCAATGTAATGTGTGGCACACCTACATTTAAAATTATTATGTCTTCCTGGTGAATTGACTCATGTCATTCTGCGAGGTCTGTTTTTCTTTTTGTCCTTGGTGTCTACTATTGCCGACTTAGTATAGCTTTCTTCCCCTAGCTTTCTTTCAATTCATGACATATTTTTCAATCTCTCCACTTTGAACATTTCTACACGCCAAAGAATGTATTTGTGTTTTGGTTTCTTTGTCTTTCTATTGGAGAATGTATCATATTTACATCTGATAAAATTACTAACATTATTGGGTTTAAATAGACCACTGTATTGTTTTCTGTTTGTCCCATATGTTCTTATGTTTCTTTAGCTATCTTTTTTGGCCTTTTCTGAATTAATCAATTATCACTCTCTTTTAAATACTATTACCTATGTATGCAGTTTCTCTTAGTTATTACCTTAGAGATGATAACATTCCCTCTTTACTTATCAGGATCTAATTGAAAACTAATCCTTTTACCATGACATGACAAATGCAACATTTTAAATCCATGAACCCACTTCCTGCCTTCTGTGCTGTTATTAGCAATTATTTAATTATTTAAATTCTACATGTGTTTTAAGCATATAAAACATTTCTATTGTCTTACATAATTAATATTTACCACTGCTGCTGTTCTTTTCTTCCTGAATTTCTATGCTTCCATCTGGCTTCAGTTTATTTCTTTTTGAAGAACTCCCTTTAGTGCTTTGTTAAATTTATATCAAATATTCTGGTAAGAATGTCTTTTGGCTTTTGTTTTTCTGAAAACTCTTTGATTCTGTCTTAAATTTCGTGGGAATTTTTTTTCTCTGACTATAATGTTTCAGTTTGCCAATTATTTTCATTCAGCACTTTAAGATGCTATTTCATTGTCACCTGTGTTCTATCACTTTGGTTAGAAAGTCATTATAGAATCGTTTCTGTGCTCTCCATACTCTGGGTTCCCTCACTCTGCTCATTCCATTGTGGAGTGTGGTACTCTACAATGAGCTACCACTGAGTGTGTGTGCATATGTGTGTGTGTATTTTAACCATTCTGATAGATGTGTATTAATATCTCTTTATGGTTTTAATTTACATTTCCCTAATGGTGAAGAGTTTTCATGTGCTTTATTTGTCACATGTATATCTTCTTTGGTGAAGTATATGTTCATAATTTTTTTCCCATTTTCTAACTGGGTTATTTGGTTTTCCACTGTTGGCTTTTGAGACTTCTCCGTGTATTCTCACCAGTTGTCTTTTCCAGGTATGTGATTTGCAAACATTTTCTCCAGTCCATAGATTGCCTTTTTGTCCTCTTAACAGAGCTTTTCTTAGAACAAAAGCTTTTAATTTTGATAAAATCCAGCATATTGGTTTCTCCTTTTATGTACAGTGTTTTGATAACAAGGCTAAGAACTCTTTACTTATCCTAAGGTCTCAAAGATTTTCTACTTTGATTTCCTCTAAAAGTATTATGGGTTTACATTTTTCACTTATGTTTAGGATCCATTTTGAGCTAATTTTTATTTAAGATCTGAGGGTTAGGTTGACATTAATTTTTGTTTCTGAATGTCCAAATTCTCTGTCAGCATTTGTTGATGAGACTGTCTTTCCTCCATTAAATTGCTTTTGCATCTTTGTAAAGAATCACTTGGGCTTCCCAAGTGGCTCAACGGTAAAGAATCCCATCTGTCAAGCAGGTAGAGACATAGGTTCAGTGCCCGGGTCTGGAAGATTCCTAAGAGAAAGAAATGGCAACTTACTCCAGTATTCTTGCCTGGGCAGCCCCACGGACAGAGGAGCCTCGTGGGCTATAGTCGATGGGGTTGCAAAAGAGTCAGACATGAATTGGCAAGTAAACAACAAAGAATCACTTGGACATATTTGTGTGAACTTATTTCTGGGTGTTCTCTTCTTTTCCATTGATCCATTTATCTAACTTTCCATTAATATCATACTATCTGGATGACTGTAAATGTGTAGTAACAGGTGGACTGATCCTTTCTAATTTATTCTTCTTTGTCAAGATTGTTTTAGCAATTCAAGAGTCTGTGCCTTTCAATGTAAATTTTAAAATAAGTGATCCTTTTACTGTCTCATTAGTTTTGCCTTTTCCAGAGTGTCATCTGGATGGAATCATGCAGTATATAGCCTTTTCAAATTGGCTTCTTTCACTTACTAACATACATTAAATTGTATATTACTATGTCTTTTCATGGCTTGATAGTTCATTTTTTAGCCCTGAATAATGTTCTATTATCTTTGTGTACTACTGATATACTATTATCTTGATGATAATAATGTTCTATTATCTTGAGTTTTAAAATAAGCTTTCTTATGTCAACAGAAAAATCTTGCTGGGGTTTGGAAAGGAATTACAACTAAAACTGTGAATCATTTTGGGGAATAGTTGACATCTTTACTAGGTTGAGTCTTCTAATCCATAAATACTTATGTCTCACTCTTTATGTAGATCTTTAATTTTTTTCAACACTTTGTAATTTTCAGCACATAAATTATATATATATTTCATCAAGTGTGTACCTAAGTATTTTATCTTCTTTAAAATAATTGTTTTTAATTTCACTTTTCATATGTTCATTGTTAGTTTATAGAAATGTAATTGACTTTTGTGTATATTGTTCTTGTACCATGAATTCTTGCTGAACTCACTTGTTAATTCTAGGAATTTTTATGTAGATTCCTTGGAATTTTCTGTATCTGCAAATAGGGGCAGTTTTATTTCTTCCTCTGCAGTCTGCATTTTTTTTTCTTGTCTATTATGATAGCAAGAGTTTCCAATACTTTGTTGTATATGAGTGGTGAGAAAAAGATATCCTTGTCTTGTTCCTGATCTTAGGAAGAAAGCATATAGTTTTCATCCTTAAGTACCATGTTAACTATAGGTTTTTTTTGTATTGGATTGGTCAAAAATTTTGTTTGTATTTTTCCGTAATAGCCTATGGAAAAACCCAAATGAATTTTTTAACCAATCCAATAGATGCTTTCTATCAAGTTGAGAAAATTCCTTTCTATTTTTCTAGTTTATGTCATGATGTATGTTGGATCTTGTCAATCCTCTTCCTGCATCAATTGACATGATTATATCACTGTGTATTACTTAATAAGGCATTTTTTAAATTTCAAAGTTGGTGAGACTGATTTTCATGAAGTGCCCTACATTTTCATGAAGAGACTATTAATACATACATAAAGTGTTTTCAGTAATACCAAAATAATGCAAAATAAATTAAAAGTTAATGATATCCTTTTCCTTACCCTAAATTCTCTATACATTGCATTGCTCTTTTACTTGTGACTATAGCTCATGATTAGCTGCTGAAATTATGTTTCTGTTAATATTTTAGCTTAATGTTTCCCAAAATATTACAGGACTAAGTACATATTCTATGTTAAAATAGACTGAGTTTCAAAATGAGATGTCTAAGGTAAGTCAATCTGAGTGAAATTACTAAAAACAAACAAAAAACCTAACTCAGGATACAGAAACCATTTAGAATTTAGATTTTTTTTTCTTGCAAACATAAATATGACACTTAAAAGTGGTGCCTGTTTAAGGCAGTGCCTGTTTAAGTCAGTCAGTCCTGTCTGACTCTTTGTGACCCCACGGACTGCAGCTTCCCTGTCCTTCACTGTCTCCTGGAATTTGCTCAAACTCATGTCCTTGGTCACTCAATATGCCAGAAAATTTGGAAAACTCAGCAGTGGCCACAGGACCCGAAAAGGTCAGTTTTCATTCCAATCCCAAAGAAAGGCAATGCCAAAGAAAGGTCAAACTACCACACAGTTGCACTCATTTCACATGCTAGCAAAGTAATGCTCAAAATTCTCCAAGCCAGGCTTCAACAGTACGTGAACTGTGAACTTCCAGATGTTCAAGCTGGATTTAGAAAAGGCAAAGGAACCAGAGATCAAATTGCCAACATCCACTGAATCATTGAAAAAGCAAGAGAGTTCCAGAAAAGTATCTACTTCTGCTTTATTGACTATTCCAAAGCCTTTGATTATGTGGATCACAACAAACTGTGGAAAATTCTTCAAGAGATGGGAATACCAGACCACCTGACCTGCCTCCTGAGAAATCTGTATGCAGGTCAGGAAGCAACAGTTAGAACTGGACATGGAACAACAAGACTGGTTCCAAATAGGAAAAGAAGTACGTCAAGGCTGTATATTGTCACCCTGCTTATTTAACTTATATGCAGAGTACATCATATGAAACACTGGGCTGGATGAAGCACAAGCTGGAATCAAGATTGCCGGGAGAAATATCAATAACCTCAGATATGCAGATGACACCACCCTTATGGCAGAAAGTGAAGAGGAACTAAAAAGCCTCTTGATGAAAGTGAAAGAGGAGAGTGAAAATGTTGGGTTAAAACTCAGCATTCAAAAAATGAAGATCATGGCATCTGGTCCCATCACTTCATGAAAAATAGATGGGGAAACAATGGAAACAGTGACAGACTTTATTTTTTTGGGCTCCAAAATCACTGCAGATGGTGATTACAGCCATGAAATTAAAAGATGCTTGCTCCTTGGAAGGAAAGTTATGACCAACCTAGACAGCATATTAAAAAGCAGAGACATTGCTTTGCCAACAAAGTTTCATCTAGTCAAAGCTATGGTTTTTCCAGTAGTCATGTATGGATGTGAGAGTTAGACTAAATAAAGCTGAGTGCTGAAGAATTGATGCTTTTGAACTGTGGTGTTGGAGAAGACTCTTGAGAGTCCCTTGGACTGCAAAGACATCAAACCAATCCATCCTAAAGGAAATCAGTCCTGAATATTCATTGGAAGGACTGATGCTGAAGCTGAAACTCCATTACTTTGGCCACCTGATGCAGAGAACTGACTCATTGGAAAAGACCCTCATGCTGGGAAAGATTGAAGGTAGGAGGAGAAGGGGACGACAGAGGATGAGATGGTTGGATGGCATCACTGACTCAATGGACCTGAGTTTGAGTAAACTCTTGGAGTTGGTGATGGACAGGGAAGCCTGGCGTGCTGCAGTCCATGGGGTCCCAAAGAGTTGGACACAACTGAGTGACTGAACTGATGTCCTTGGAGTCAGTGATGTTTAGGGTTAGGGAGAAGGATGAAGTGAAGGGAAGTGGTGAAGTGAAAGTTGCTCAGTCGTGTCTGACTCTTTGAGACCCCATGGACTATATAGTTCTTGGAATTCTCCAGGCAAGAATACTGGAGTGGGTAACCTTTCCCTTCTCCAGGGGATCTTCCCGAGCCAGGAATCGAACCCAGGTCTCCTGTATTGCAGGTGAATTCTTTACCAACTGAACTATCAGGGAAGCCCAGGGAGTAGAATAACAACTTCAATTTACTTTTAGTGAAAAAGACAAGACATGTTCATCTGAAGCTTAGCTGAACTTTTTAAATGAATTCACTGCTGTAGGGCAGTTATACACTGCAGCTTTGAAAATCATTGTAAGATGTACTCAAAGACAGGATTATGGAACTCCCATTTCCCTAAGGCACCAGCTTTAAATGCGTTTGTGTTCTGTTTCCTGTGCTTATGTTCTGCTGCCTTCAACTACACGCTAGGGAACAGGAAAATGCCTGAAGTCAGGCCGATCCTTATCTGAAAGTCCAGCTGGCCCACCACCATCTGTCCAAGTAGCAGTCATCCACAGATGGATGGAGATCCTATCCAGACGACCTCTATAAAATGTCAGCCTCCTCCAATGTCAGCTGCAGAAATGTCAATTCTCAAGATAATTGTTTAGAAATGTATCTGCCTCCACTGAAGCCTTCCAGATGTTTTCTCTTAGATAAGATAGCTATTTCTTATCATCAGATTTATTCTGACTTGAACTTCACTCTGAAGTTTCATAATTGGAGGGAGACAATTGAGGATTCAGTTACTGATTTTTAATTAAGTAGATCTGGACCCAGATCTCAATGCTTTCTATGAGTTTGTGTTTCCAACATTTCTTTAGCCAAACATTGTGCTTAGTCACTCAGTCGTGTCCGACTCATTGCAACCCCACGGACTGTAGTCCACCAGGCTCCTCTGTCCATGTGATTCTCCGGGCAAGAATACTGGAGTGGGTAGCCTATCCCTCCTCCAGGGGATCTTCCCAACCCAGGAACTGAACCAGGGTTTCCTGCATTGCAAGTGGATTCTTTACCAGCTGAGCTACCAGGGAGGCCCAACCAACATTTCCTTTCTCTGAAGACAGAGCTCTTTTGTGGGAAGTGTTTCTTCTTTGGTTAGGAGGTTAGAGTGACATTTGTTCTCTGGCACAGAGTGGGTCTTCCAGAGTGCTTCTAACACAACTTGACTGACGAGGAAGTTGCTGATGGGTGGGAGTTGGCTCGGTGGTAGAAAAATGAGTAGTAACAAGGAAGATGGTTAGTTTATGATGCTAAAGAGCATGTCAAGGTTAAAGTCATAGGCTATCTCCAAAAAATGAATTTTAAAATATGAAAATAGTAAACAAACATATGAAACTATTTCATTGTTACAGAATTCTGCCTTTTTCTGCCCCTGTATCCTACTATTGTTGAAATTCAGAAATAGTAACATGGCAATAGTACTTTTTGGTAAAGAACCCTTCCTTTGTTAATATTTGTCTTTATATTTCCTCAAAGACATAGGCTTCCATTTTCATTTTGCCTTTGAAGAGGCAGAAGCACAGAGCAGTTATGCTATGTTTAAATATCAAAGTGGGGAATCAGAGCCAGTATAACCATCCCATTTCCTATGCCACAAACACTGAAAGATAGTTACTCATATCATATTGTGTTTACCTCAATTATTTGACTATTTATTCATATAATATGTTTACTCATATAATATAGAATATATAGAATATGAATTATATAACTCATATAATGTTATATTTATTTCAATTATTTGACTATTTGGGC
This sequence comes from Odocoileus virginianus, assembly GCF_023699985.2. NCBI lineage: Eukaryota > Metazoa > Chordata > Mammalia > Artiodactyla > Cervidae > Odocoileus > Odocoileus virginianus. The sequence continues at coordinate 28,605,209 of NC_069682.1, read as the reverse complement.
CAGGATTATCTGACAATAATTTTAGTTCTCCATTTTCTTTATTCTGTGTGTTCATTTTATGAGTCAATGCACTCTATTATAGTTTGATAACTGGAAAAAGCTATTTTTGTATTGGTCAGTTATTGCCACAGTAATGCTATATAACAGACCATCCAAAATGCAGTGGCTTACACCGGGAATATTCATTTTATTACTTATGGATCATCAGGCTGGTTTGCCTGCCTGTTTCAGGATGCAAGTTGAGTGTTTGGCTCTATAGTACAGGCCAGGGCCAGGTCTGCTTCCCATGCAAGTCCCTAGGGCATGAGCTCTTGGTGGATCACACAGGCACAGAAGTCCAAGCCAAAGAGCATCAGCACATTTAAATGTACTCTTCCTACTTCATGACTGCAGATATTCCAGTGTCTCCAGCAAGTCACACAGTCAAATCTAGCATCAAGTGGACAGAAAAGTATACTCTGTCCATTCTAGAGCACTGCAGAGACAGACTGAGGAGTTCGGAATCCCGCAGTCTCCCACTAAGCCTGTGCCAGTGCACATCAGTGAGCCGCAGATTCTGCTCTGGGATTCCCCGAAGGCAGGGTGTCTCTTTCTTAAGACATTAGTAGCAGTAGTAGCAATAGGAGTAGTCTTATATCTAGTAAGTGTGTATCTTATCTTGTATATATCAGCAATAAGTGTGTATAATGGCACTTGCAGTGCTCAGTATAATTGTCATTCTATCCTTATTAACTAGTAACTATTAATAAGTGTTAATAGTAACAATTAATATGGTGATTAAAACATAGCTTAAGTTTTGTAAAAAATAGCATTTAGTTGTTAGAGCTGATGTATTATTAGACTAAAGCCCAGCAGTCCGGTTTTCCTGCATACAGAACTCCAACTCTGCGCTTCCCTTACTGTCTCCAGCCCAGACCGCAGCCATGTCGTCAGGTCTGGTTTCATCTCCTCCAGATGCATGTCTAGGTTGGACTTGATGAGAAAGTGCATTCATTCTGACCCTACCACTCCTCTGATCAAAAACCTTTCAAGTGAATCCCTACTAGCTATAGAATAAAGTCTATAGATCAAATTCTATAAATGTAAATCCTTGTCCACTTAACCTTTGGTTACAAACTCTTTCAGCCTGGACTTGCCATTACCAACCCCATTTCTCTATGGTCTTGTCCTGTTTATCCTTTAAGATACAGATCAAATGTCATCTCCTCTTTGAACGTTCTAGATCCTCTTGGCCTGAAGTAATAGTCTCCCTTTCTTGCAAAACTCACCTCTGCCACTTTTATGTCACCTGTGATTTTCTAAATGGTATCATCATTATTGAATATGACATCACTGCTATTGAAATACCATTCATCTTTTCCCATCTCGACACTAAATATAAATACAGGTAACTAATAAGAATCTACTGTATGGCACAGGGAACTCTACTCAATACGCTGTAATGGCCTGTATGGGAATAGAATCTAAAAAAGCGGATGTATGTGTATGTGTGACTGATTCACTTTGCTGTACACCGGAAACTAACACAACATTGTAAACGAACTACACACCAATAAAAATTAAGAAGTAATAAATATATTTCCTTGACTAACAAAATATTATTTGATAGGTAAATAAATTTCCCAATTCATTAATACCCTTAGTAATTGTTCTTCCGTGTCAGGCTTTTTAATAAGCGTAAGTGGTTGCCTTCGGTAACAATCAGTCCACATTGGAGCAAAAACTGCAATCGCCACTTTTTTCTTCACTTTGCAGACCTGTTTCCTAGGAATCCCTGGTGGCTCAGCTGGTAAAGAATCTGCCTGCAATGTGGGAGACTTGGGTTCAGTCCCTGGGTTGGGAAGATAACATGGAGAAGGGGACGGCTACCTGCTCCAGTATTCTGGCCTGGAGAATTCCATGCACTATATAGTTCATGGGGTCACAAAGAGTCGGACACGACTGAGAGACTTTCACTTCACTTTTTATAGGAATAGAGTGATCAGCATTGCTTAGGGTTTCAGAATAATTTTGTTCCAGATGCTGCTTATGGATATATCAGGGACTGGACGTTTGGAAGCATTTCAACTCCAGGAAACACCTGACCGTGCAAATGATCTGTAGTTGTACTTGACTTAGAAGCTATGACAGGGTAGCTTGACTTACTAAATCAGGCGCCTATGCTGGAAAGCGCTCTGAGCGTTTTATATCTTTTGCATCCCATGTCGGCAGCCATTGTTTGCCTTTCCTGCCAAAGAGCCAAGTCCTGAACCATAGCGCCCCCTAATGTTAAAAGCAACCCTTTCACTTTTAACATTAACATTAATATTAGTATTAATAAATGAAATGAAACAAGTAAATAAATGAAAGACCAGTGTCAGTGAATTTAGCTATGCAACTTGTAATGCTGAGTATTTGTGTAGATTGCAAGCTTTATGAATAGTACTTTGAATGCCTATTTCATTTCCATTCCTCCTAGAGCTGTTTTGACCTTAATTCAGCCTCATATATTCCTTTCAAAATTACCAATAAAGTTTTTCTTCCTTTCCAAAGCATCAGCTTAGGCTGTGGAGTGGAAAAAACTAAATCCTGTTCTCTGAGGAGTCTGTGCCATATTTTTTTTTTTCATAGCTAAGCACTGACAGTATTCTTTATCTCTTTTGTATTTTTATTCTGAATTTCAGAGTTTTCATTTCAAAGTAGATGTTTCTCAAAGTTCTTCTTCAGCTTCCCCCTATTTTTGGAAACGGAAAGACTCAAATATAGAGTACAGTTTAATATTAAGTGGAATGGAGTGTTAAATGCCTCTCAGTCTCTTCCTACCAGGCTATTTAAATAAAAGGTATCTTGAGAGCCAATTTTCTTGGCATGTGGGGGATATTCTTCTTAAATTCAGTTTTCAATCTGATAGTGTTCATGAAAGCAGAACATAAAGGTAAAACGTGTTCACAGTTTCCATCAGTTTTGTTATGCAAAATACTTTATTTTGTATAAAATTGGATTTTGTAAGGGTAGAAAAAACTCCAGTAAATCATATCAAGCATTCTAAAAATGCATGTAGGACCATATCTGTTTACCCACTTTTGTAGGCAACTGGATGTGAGTTGGAAGAGGCTGACAGATCAGTAATTGAAAAGGAAATAAATAACAAAGAAGCTAAGGCAGGGGGCACCCACACTTGCATAAGCTCAATGAAGCCTGCGAACAACCTGATAATGTTCATCAAAGTGTGACCGAAGAAAGAAACTATATGATTTTAAAAATCCTCCACATAAAATTTAAGATTCACTTTCTTTGCTTTGCATATTGACGTGTCTTTTTTTGTTTTAACACAGGGCCTCAGCAAGGATGTGGTGGTTATCTGACAGGTTCAGATCATACCTTTGCTTCCCCTGATTCTGATTCTAATGGGAGGTATGACAAGAATTTAAATTGTGTGTGGTTCATCACTGCCCCCGTGAACAAGCTCATCAAACTCACCTTCCATACATTTGCTCTGGAGGCAGCAACAACTTTGCGAAGATGCATTTATGATTATGTCAAGGTAAGGCTATTATGTTCCTCAACAAGAGTCTTCTAATCCAGACTTTTCATGATGTATTCCAGTTTATACCACACATAAAGTCCTGAAAGTTGTGAGTACTATTAATTGTTTAAGTGACCTGTTCTTCGATGATATAAAGCAGCAGTCTCCAACCTTTTTGGCACCAGGGATGGGTTTCATGGAAGACAGTTTTTCCATGGATGAGGGCAGTAGAAGATGGTTTCAGGATGATTCAAATGCATTATATTTATTATACTAAAGCATCTGCCTGCAGTGTGGGAGACCTGGGTTCAATCCCTGGGTTGGAAAGATACCCTGGAGAAGGAAATGGCAACCCACTCCAGTATTCTTGCCTGGAAAATTCCATGGACAGAGGAGTCTAGTAGGCTACAGTCCATGGGGTCGCAAAGAGTTGGACACGACTGAGCAACTTCACTTTCTTTCTTATTTCTGTTTTGTGGCAATCTCAGGATATTCTGCCTTGACTTTGGGGGTTAGGGTTCATGTTCCTATGAGAATCTAATCCTGCAGCTGATCAGAGGCGGAGCTCAGGTAGTGATGAGAGCTATGAGGAGCAGGTGTAAATAGAGATGAAGCTTCACTCACTTGCTCACTGCTGTGTGGCCTGGTTCCTAACAGGCCATGGACCAGTACCAGTCCATGGCCTAAGGGTTGGGGGTCCTCTGGTGTAATGAATGATACTGCAACTGCCCTATCTTCAGATCAAAATAATCTCTAACAGGAATGAGTCAAAAATTTTGTGTAGCTTCTAACATTAAGATTCACTGTTCCTCCAAGCCTTGTTAAGAGACAATTTATGGCATCATGCGTCATCTGGAAAGACACTGTCAAAGGATTTTAGGCAAAATCTAAAAAAAAATGACAGTGTCTCTATGCAAATCATCACTCCTTCCTTTATCTATTTTTAAAGTTTGGATATTTGCTTATTTAATATATTACTTTTATATGTGAAAAATGTCTTACTTCTGAAGTCCCATTAGAAGTAAATCAAGAAACTTTTTAATATTTAAATGACTCTTTAATATTAAATCATTGTATTTATCAGGCTATATGCATTTAGATTAAAAGTGCTAAGCAGCATCAATCAATATACAACACTACACTCTTGGGGGTAAACAACAAGGCACTATTTTTGTTCAGGAGGAGTTTAAAGTTGATTGCACAGTTAAAGGATGATACATTCGAATCAACACCAGGTAGTTCAGGAGAGTTGATATTCAAGTGCACTGGGCCGAGGCTTGAAGCCATGTGCAAGTTTAAAAGGGAGGATGGGTCATGATGATTTGGTGTGAACAAGAAAGATACAGAGAATGAAAAGAACCCTTATTCAAGTTGGGACAGAGGGCATTCTAGGTGAGGCAGACGTACAAAAAAGGCATTGAAGTTGAATGAGTGAAGAGGTTGACTTTATCAGGGCAGATTATTGTTAAAGCAGAGCAAGAAATAAGACTGCATAGGCGGAGAAATGCCCAGACTATAAAGGATATAGAACATCAAGCTAGTGCATTTAGATTTTATGTAGTTGGAAATAAGGAGTGATTGCATGTTTTCCAATGGGTGGTAAGATGAGAACAGCATTTAAGAAAGATGACTCAGCATTCTGAGTGGCTGTTCCGGGGAGAGGCTGTAGTTAGGAGCCCAGGAAGAAATTACCTTTAAGTGAGGAGGGTGCAGAGATAGTGCAGATGACAAGTTGGATATGAGGGAAACTTAAGTTCAAAAATCATCTTAAATTTTGCAGAAATTGGTTTTAAAAGAAAAGGGAGGAAAAGTCATAGACAAAATACACATTTGAGCACCTAATTATAGGAAAGAAAGAAAAGTCGCTTAGTCACGTCCGACTCTTTGCAACACCATGGACTGTAGCCTACCAGGATCCTCCATCCATGGGATTTTCCAGGCAAGAGTACTGGAGTGGGTTGCCATTTCCTTCTCTAGGGGATCTTCCCAACCCAGGGATCGAACCTGGGTCTCCCACATTGTAGGCAGACGCTTTACTCTCTGAGCTACCAGGGCACTTAGTTATAGATGGTCTTATATTTTCACTGTGAAAAGCGCCATGCCCAGAAGACCAAAAGAATGTCAGTACTCTTAGGAGGAGGCCATGGTTTTGCAGGAATAAGTTTAATTTGGATGATGGCACGGCTGACAAGTGAAATTGTCCAGGGACAGAGAATGCCAGCACTCCAGCAAGGGGGCAGTGACACAAATAGAGAGAAGGCAGCAGAGAGAGTTTCTTAAATCAGGAGAGATGCTTTCTTTGAGAGAGACAGCACGGCACTGAACAGCCAGGCTCCCGCTCAACTCCACGAAAGGTCCAGGGTGAGACAGCTGGAAAGACAGAAGAATCAGGATGAGAAACAGACAAGTCACAGAAAAATGTGCCAACCAGGAATAATGCAGTTATCCCTGAAGTCAAGGGAGAAAAGGCTTTTACCAAGGATGGATGGTCAGTACTATTAAATTGTAAATTAGAGGCCAGGAAAGGTTAAGATAAAGAAAAACTCATTAGATTGGATGACAACCATTTAAATAAAGTATTGGGACAGAAGCCAGATCAGAAGGGATACATGAAAGACTACAGATAACAAGAAATGTCAGTTCGGGGTGAATTCTTCCTGTCTGGAATGAGACCAGAGTGGCCAGAGCAGCAATGAGCTGATGTTCAGGGCTATTTGAGCGCTAATTTTACCAAAGGATAAATGCATTTTCAGGGCAGGTAATATGGACTCAAACCCAACTTTGGCACCTGACAAATTTCCTAATATCCCTGATTCTCATCACTCCATCTGTTGAAAAATGAACAAACAAAATCACACAATTGTACCTGTCTTGCAAGACTGTTGTGAGGATAAAAGATAAGGTATGTTAGAGTACTTAGCACTGTACCTGTCATATAATTTGTAAATAAATTTATTTCTTTTTTCCTCATTTTGGGTGACTCTACATGGCCATGAAGGCTGTAGGATCTCCTTATCTTAAAATATTATGAATAATTGATTTACATATACATTATTATGAATGTAAATACATGGGGGATGTTTAGAATGTGGTTGTGCCAGGAGGAGGCTGACTGGATTTATTCTCGATGTATGTTTCTATGTGTGATTTGATAACTATTGGAAGCTCCCTGACAGTCCAGTGGTTAGGACTCTGCTCTCACTGCTGAGGGCCCAGGTTCAATCCCTGGTTGAAGAACTAACTAAAATCCCACAGGCTGTATGGGGTGGCAAAAAATTTTTTTTAATTAAAAGAACTATTAATTTCATAGATGTTTTCAAGCTATTTAGGACAGACATAACAATACTGAAAACAAGGAGTTATTCTCTGGCTTCAATATAAAATGCCCTTTCTTTTTTAAAAGAAATTCTGCTCAGATCTACTTTTGTTTTCCTTTTTGGGAAAGCAGTTTCCCTCAATTGGCACCATTTCCAGTTTATATGAATCTGGCAGATCACAGGACAGTTCTTGGAATGTGAGGCCTGGAGGTACCTTTATTAAAGAGATTCACTGTGATAATTGGGACACTGGGCTCATTTTAGACTGTTTCTTAGAGATTCTAATCAAATCAGTTTCTAGAAAAGTTATTTTAATTCTGTAGGTAGATATTTAAGTGAAAACATGCCAAATCATTATTCATTTGTAATTATATCATTATTGTTTTGAAAGGGTTGACTTGGAAAGTTATTAACATAACTGCAGTAGGGGACTTCCTGGCAGTCCAGTGGTTAGGAATTTGGCTTTCACCACCGAGGGCCTGGGTCATGGAACTAAGATCCTGCAAGCCCCCCAGTATGGCTAAGAAAAACAACTACAACAGTAGTAACAACAAAAAGATAACCGCAATAAGTAGAGAATTATGTATTTCACTGAGTGGTTCCTGTTGAAATTGACATCACATCCATTCCCTGAAGAGTCACGTGGCATGATTATGTGTTGGGCATTGTGCCTGGCACTTGAGGTGTGAGAATCAGAGATAAGCTTCCTCATGGAGCTGTAAGTGGATGAGACTGGTAACATGGCAAAGCCAATAAATGTGATAAACACAGAAAAATAGAGCAAAACAACCGAAGTATGAGCGCTGTTACTCAGGGTTCACAAAGACATTCTAGATGGGATGGCTGAGCTGAATTTCAGAGAAACAGCACAAAAGCAGGCTTCCAGTGGTTGACTAGTTATCACAGAGAAGTGGGTGAAGAGGGGCAGCAAGCTGCATGGTGACTGCCCCGCTTCTGAACCCCAGCCTGTTCCTCAGTTAAGTCATTCCTTTGTGGAGAGCAGTGAGTGACACAGCAAAGAGGACTCAGCTTTGTGACCATAACCGACATTGCTTTGCTAGGAAACATGGAACTGGAAAAGGAGGGGCTTCTTTCTAACACTGCCCAGCTTCTTCTCAATGCAGTCAGTGCCCCTTGGAAAAACCAGTATTGTCTCATGATCCTTTGACCATCTGAAGTGAAAGCTCCTCTGTGCCATAGCCTAGCCATGTATATAATTTCAATTTACAATTATGCTAAAAGCTTTGAAAAGGAGAAATAAAAGGAAAACCCATAAAATAGTATGTATATCAACATGCAAATGCTCTGACATGACTATGCTAAATCACTTGATTAAGTAGTAAAATCCTTCCTATGTGTGGAATCATGACAAATACATACATAGAAATTTGGACTGGTATGAGTACATAGGCTCTATTTGCAACTTAAAAGATAATGGCAGTACCCATCCACAATATGAATTTCCAAAATTCAAATCAAATAGTTCTAAATAAAACAAACTACAGTCTTCCCTCAATTTATATAATGATTGCCTTCTTGGAAACTTGGTTCTTACTAAAGCAGTGCAAAATATTTTTGTGTTTACATACAGAATGAGCTTAGGTTCTGGGATCAAATGATTTTAAACAGTTTTCTTGCACACGTGTCTGGCAGGACATTCATAGGTATGTCGGACTTCTAAATCTTCACACTGCACACCTGTCCTGTGAATTTTGCTGGAATTCTGCAGTGTGGCTTCTAAACACTAAGTGCCAGTTTCAGCCTCAGACCATGATGAGCCAAAAACACCACACTTTTGCAAAACACTCCCTAGGAGATGATACTGTTCTCATGGAAAACCTTTGTCTTAACCCACTGGACTCAACCATCAGTCTATGATCAGCCATGGGAGATAGGGGCTGTCCAGTTTTGGGAAGGTCAGTAATCAGTGAGGTGTTAGGTCGCCATCCTTATAAGATAGCACCTACTATCCATTCATTCATTCAATGAATGTTAATTTGAGTACTTATTATATTCCCAACACTGCCATAAGCACTGGAAAAGAGCCTGAGATTACATAATAATCATATTAGTAATATTGTTGATTTTATATAATAATACTACTTTTGTTGTTATATTAAAAACACCTGCATTTAGAGCTGATTCTCTTCATTGCTCCTTTGCAAGCTTTTCTAGAGCCTGGACCAAGCTCTAGAACCAAGGCACACAGCACCAGGCCTGGCACACAGCACCGAGAATAAAAACGCTTGTTGATATAAACATGATTTTATACAGGCAGCGATGGTTATAATAAAAACCTAGAACCACTAGGACCAAGATAACATTTTCCCCAAAAGATTCTATAAAGTATCCGAGTTCAACCCCAAACCTAAAAATTTACTCTCTACTCTCATTCTCATTCCAAATTATACCCAGGCCTGTTGTCCAACAGACTGTCAGAAGTTTCACAGTAAGATCAAAGAATTCATGAAGATACTCTGAGATGCTACATAGAGAGTCTTCAAATAAGACTATTAAAATTCCCCTGTTATCACATTCCCAGGAAAATGTTCAGAGACAAAGCCCTAAGGAAACTGATGTCTAAAATTATGAAAAAGAAAATTAAAGTGTTAATTGCTCAGTTGTGTGTTCAACTCTTTGCGACCCCATGGACTGTAGGCCACCAGGCTCCTCTGTCCAGGGAATTCTTCAGGCAAGAATACTGGAGTGGGTTGCCATTCCCTTCTCCAGGGGATCTTCTTGACCCAAGGATCAATCTCGGATCTCCTGCATTGCAGACAGATTCTTTAGCATCTGAGCCACCAGGGAAAATTACGAAGTTAAATTTAAAAAGAATTAAAGCCCAACATCAAAGCCTCTTGCCCTCATGCATTAAAAATTCATAGAAGTTAAAACACCCAAATTCCCTTCCCTACTTTCTTTAGCTGCTCTAATCAGGGAGGATCTGGCAGTAGCTATCATCAGAAGTTATCTTCCACCAGATTATTTCTGCAGTTCCTTCGGGGTCATAAATAGATTCTAACCTGCACCACTGTGAAAGAGGTTTAAAAGCTGAGAAAACACGGAATTCCTCTCAGCACTTCTCTCCATCCACAAGACTTAGAACTTAATTCAAGCTCCAGGTCTAGGCAGGTATGGCAATGACGTGTGCTCCCAGAATGCACTGTGCAGCTGCTGGTGGCGGTGTGGGGCATCAGGGTGGTCCTCAGGGCGCCATTGCTGACCTCGTCCAAGTAAGAGTCCCCATCTGCAGTCCTGCACCTGCACGGTGCACTTCCTGCAAGCCTCTGCAGAGCCGCCCTGCCAAGTTCACGGTGGAGGCGTGGCATCGTTAGGCTTGGGAGAGCAGGGAACAAACCCTGGCCTGGCCTGCACAGGAGTCCAGAAGCCTCTATCATCTGTCCTGTTTCAGCTCCATTAGGAGAAATCTTACTGTGGCAGTGAGTGAAGTAATGCGAACACCAGCTCAAGGCTGGGTATGGTTGTACAGGAAGTCGTCTACATACGAACCTTCAAACTGTGAACTTTCAAAGATGAGACTGTGTGCGCCAGCCCCTGTATGCCGACTGTTGTGCTATATAAACCTCATACAGTACCAAACTATACAGCTGATTGTATTAGGGTACCTAGGCAAACTTTGTTGGACTTAATGAACAAATTGGACTTAACAGACGCACTCTTGGAATGGAACTCGATTGTATGTTGGGGACTTACTGTAATTTCTTTCCATCACCTTGCCCACTTGTCCATTTAAAACCCAAACCAGATCTTACAACTCCTGTAGGAGATGAAGCATGAAGCTTCATGAAGCATCAGTCTTGTCCCAGTGAACTCCCCGGCCCCACGTCTGTTCTCTCACCTAATCTCCAGGCCGGTGGGTCACAGGGCAGGGAGGTGTTGAAACAAGTCAGGCCTTTTGTCTTCCTGTGGCCTTCCACAGCTTGATGCGTCTGCCCGGGGAGCCCTTCCAGTTGTCTCGGTCTGGAAGGGCTCCATTCACAGTTCAGGCGTCTGTGCGGGGTCTGTCCTGACTCAGTCGTATGAGTTCCCCTCATACACTGCACTCTTCTCCTATAGCACTCATATTTTCTCTATTTTATGTATAATTCACACACACACACACACATATTTAATTTATGAACCTCTTCTCATAATCTCTGAGTCAAATTAGTGTCTTAAAGCTATGGGAAGTGCTTATGCATCCTTGTATAGACAGGACCTAGCTCGGAGGCCTGGCACACAGCACCAAGAATAAAAACGCTTGTTGATGTGAACATGATTTTATACAGGCAGCGATGGTTATAATAAAAACCTAACTTGTTTACCAGAAAAAGTACGTTGCCTAAAACTTGGCAAATCTGCTCTTCTGTGAAATGAGGGGATTAGATAACTCAGCCCCCCAGTCTCTTTCAGCTCTAAAATCTAAAATGTTATTAAAATCATGTTCAAGAAGAGACACAGTGCCCTCTAGTGGGAAATTTATTTTTGTGTTTATTTTGACAAGACTGTTTTTAACCATTTCTGTTTGATGTATTCCTAGCGTTTTAAAATAATGTCAGGGATCATGGTAATGCTGAGGCTTAATAGCACACCATGGTTCTGTTATCAGTTCCATGTTTGGATCCACACACAGATATTTGTTATAGCAGTGCAATAGGGATTACTCAGATGGAGAATACTTTGTCTTCTAGTGATGTGTTTGAGAGAAATACAAACACTCACAATTTCAACATTTGCTGAAGGCTCCTGTGCCTGGGGATTGTTCTGATGCCAGTGACATACAGGGAATAGACCGAGGTCCCCTCGCCCACCCAGGGGTTTATGTGCTTCATGGGGGAGAGACCAGAAGAAGTAAATAAGCAATAAACAAGGTAGGTCTTGTTATAGTTAGAAAAGAGAGCAGGAAGATACTGGGGGAGTGCCTCCTAGGTAGGGTTGGGCTCTGAGGGGGTGGCATCTGAGCCGAGACTCTATGATGACGAGCGGGCCATCCAAGGGCTGAGGAGAGAGCTCCCAGCAGGAGGAGCAGCTCAGAGAGACTTGCCAGGGGATGGAGGAGTTACAGGGAGACCTGGGTTCGATCCCTGGGTCGGGAAGATCCCTGGAAAAGGGCATGGCAACCCACTCCAATATTCTGGCCTGGAGAATCCCCACGAACAGAGGAGCCCGGTGGACTCCAGTCCATAGGGTCACGAGGAGTCAGACACGACTGAGTGACTCAGCACAGCATACCTCAGAGGCGTGGGCAGGCGTGACAAGCAGCCCAGGCCAGACCAGAGGGTGCTTGCAGACCATGCTAAAGAGGGTGGGTTTAACTGAAGATGTAGTGAGATCCCTGGGGACATTGCAGGCCAAGCAGGATCTTTGCCTGTTCTAAGCTTACAGATGTTCAGGCCGCTCGGGGGAGAATGCTCCGTGGAGTCAGGGCTATGAGAAATGTTACAACAGTATGGGTGGAGGACCACTGTGGGAGCACCGGAGACGGAGCCCTTGGGATAGGGGATGGAGGTGGAGCAGAATAGCTGGGGGTTCAGAAGGAGACAGGGCAGTCGAGGATGGCGGAGGTGCTAGGCTTGAGCCATTAACTGACACAAAGATGACTTGGGGGGCTTCCCTGGTGGCCCAGTGGTTAAGACTTCAGCTTCCAATGCAGGTGGTGCAGGTTAGATCCCCGGTGGGGAAACAGATCTCACACGGGGCAGGGGAGTGGTCAGGGAAGTCTACAGCGTCAGTGATGTTTGAGTAAAGACCTAAAAGGACAGAGGGGAATGAAGCCACGTGAATAAACAGGAGAACATTGCAGGCAAAGGAAACAGCAGATACAATAGTAAGGATGCCAGAGCACCTGTTTCACGCCAGGAGCAGAGCAAACGAAGTGGAGGCAAAGTGGGAGCAACTCCTACTCCTGGCAAAGTCCAGGAGCGGGAGTGGGAGCAGGTTCCACCGGGCCTCAGAGGCCCTAGGAACAGCCCTGAGTGGATGGGGAGGGCTTAGGAGAGTTCTCAGCAGAGCAGCAACCTGGTCTGACTAACACTTAAGCTATGTCCTCTGGCTGGTGTGTTGAAAACAGACGGTAGAGGGTCAAGAGCAGGACCGGGGGCATCCATGGGAAGATGCGATGAGAATCAGGCAAGAGGTTTCAAAGCTTTGGACCTGAGCCGTTAGTGAGGACAGAGGTGAAGGTGATGATGGGTTTGTGGCTCTAATGAGACATTATTTTTTAAATCAAATATGACTTTCCCAATGAGAAAAAAATTTTAGGCCATCATACTAGATTTTTACTGAAAATCATTATAGCGTAATTGATTCAATAACAATTCAGTTCCTAAATTAAAACCAGCATTAAGAACATTAATGTAAGATTCTTAACTAATGACCTCTTGTAACTTCATGTGCATTTTAGTGTAAAATATGCAACTTCTTTGTGACTAACGGATAACTAATGAGCTGTTTTTCTTTTCAGTTATATGATGGGGACAGTGAAAATGCCAACTTGGCTGGAACATTCTGTGGTTCCACCGTACCTGCCCCCTTTATCTCTTCTGGAAATTTCCTTACAGTTCAATTTGTCAGTGACCTAAGTTTAGAAAGAGAAGGATTTAATGCTACATATACCATCATGGACAGTGAGTAAACTGAGGCATTTTTACATGTTATGAAACACATGTGTATTTATGCACTCAAAATAATGATTATATCTATATTCAATGTTAATTACTAACCTCAATGTTAATTACTAAACTCAATGTTAATTACTATCTAAGCTCAATGTCAGTTACTAAACACCCTATTAATTACTTTGTGTTTAATCCATGGTACAAATTTGGTACAATTCTTAGTCAAGAATGTATAATGTAAATCCTTACTAGAATGATATAAATACAGTTCCTTTGGGTTGGAAGAACAAGGAAAATAGAATTTTAAATATTATATGTGTGATGAGTTACAAGTAAAATATCTTCTAAGTTGTTTCTTATTTCCTATCTCAGTGCCTTGTGGCGGAACATTTAATGCAACTCGGACCCCACAAAGTATTTCATCACCCAATTCATCAGACCCAGATGTCCCCCTTGCCACCTGTACTTGGGTCATTGAAGCTCCCCTGCATCAGCAGGTCGAGATAACTGTGTGGGCATTTCAACTACACTCTCAAGACTGCAACCAGAACTACTTAGAGTTTCAGGACCCACTGGAGGTAACAATTGTATGAATGACAGTAACATCTATAACCTTTTCATCAGAATTTGCAAAAACATTTGAAGTAATGATGGCATGACTGGATAAGTTCTTGAAGTCACTTCCAGCCTAATGTGCTTTTTAGCCTTTTATGACACCCTCTATTTATAGGCATTAAGAAACCTGAACTTGGTCTGTAGGTCATGTGCCTACTTAACTTCTGGGTGTCTTGGCAAAAGTGCCTGGCCCTGAAGTAGAGAACAGACCTGTGGACCCAGAGAGGGAAGGAGAAGGTGGGATGAACTGAGAGAGCAGCTCTGACATATATACACTACCATGTGTGAAATAGAGAGCTGGTGGGAACCTGCCGTATAGCAAGGGAGATCAGCTCTGTGCTCTGGAATGACCTAGAGGGGTGGGATGGGGAGTGGGAGGGAGGCTCAGGTAGGCAGGGACAGAGGTATCCTTATGGCTGATTCACATTGTCGACCTGGAGAAGGGCCTGGCAACCCACTGCAGTATTCTTGACTGGAGAATCCCATGGATAGAGGAGCCTGAGGGCTGCAGTTTGTGGGGTTGCAAAGAGTCGGACATGACTGAGCAAGTAACATGCATGCACACATTGTTGTACAGTGAGAACCAACACATCATTGTAAAGCAATTATCCTCCAATTAAAAATAAGCTAAAACAAAACAGTGCCTGCTCTTGTGCCCCACTCCCAGAGACTGATTCCCCTATTAACTTGAATTTTAGAAAAACTTTTCATTTTGTATTGGAGTATGGCTGATTAACAAGGTTGTGATAGTTTCAGGCCATTAGCCAAAATTTTTGATGTGCATCTCTGGGGTTCTGCCTACAGTGCTCCAGGCAGAAGCACTTCTATAGTCAGCAGGATCTGTGTGTAGAACAAATTGGAGGGTTCGGTTAAGAAGCCATTTGGTACCAGCCTAGGGGAACTGTATTCATGGTTTAAAAAATAGAGAAAAGTTGTTTTGTTTTTTAAAAAAATGAATCAGTCCGAATTGCTCACGGGGTAAGGTGTTGAAGAGATTGTTATCCATAAAAGTGTGATGGTCACAGAATACCTGAGGATTTGGGCATCAACATCATGTGACTAGGTGGTTGACATAAAGAGAATGATGAGATTAGAGTGTAGGAATCCTGAACTGAGGATGTGGCCTGGTGGAGGCACTTGAGAATACGTGGAATGTCTCGCTGCAGTTTGAGGAGCAACTCACACACTGCAAGTTTGCTAAAGGGTGGTGAGAGAGGGCCAGGAACAGAGTCGGTTAGTCATAGGGGTTTCTGAACAATGGAGACTGCAGGTGAACTGTAGTGAGCTCAGCAGCCTGGGTGAGCTCTGACAACAACATAGCCCTTAGAGAGGAATTGGAGTGAGGAGGATGGTCCTATTTTCAGTAGGCAGATGGCTGCCCTGTGGTTTCAGCAGAAACCTCTCCACCTCTCACCCACCCCTCGGATGTGAGACATCTGTCAATTCCATGGCCAAGGTGACATCTTACTGCAGAGTGCTTTAAAGTCTATAATTAGTCTCCGTGGTTGAATGTTTAAACTGTATTTTTATATGCAGTTTAATTTCTGCTGTGGCCTATTCTCTTTTGAAACTAAACCTACTGACCCTTGGCTTCCATTTCATTTCAGAGTAATGGAAATCCAGGAATTCGCTTCTGCAGTGGAAATGTGTCAGCCGTGCCCACGTTTTACTCTTCTACGAGCACCGCGGTCATCGTTTTCAAATCAGAAGTTTTCAATATAAACTCTAGAGTGGGTTTTACCTATCAGATTGCAGGTTAGCTTGGGGATTTAATATTTTATTCAGAAAAACTGACATTATTACAATTGCTGCTAGAATTGACTCCTGTGAATAAATTAAGGTTTGTTGACACAAACCATACCCAGATGAAATAAGAAGCCACTTTACCAGAAGCCTAGCCCCATTTAGTAGATGATTAAAGCTGGCTTCTGAGGAGTTAAAGCAAATGAAATACTAATTAAAATGTTGAGAATGCAGGGTATTAAGTTCATGTTGTTAATTAAAAAATATACCAGTTACTATGTTAATTATGCTCTTAACCACATAAAGAAATCACTATGTATTAGAAAATTACTTTGGGAAAACCAAGGAGCCTTGAAAGAGTTACTTGTTCACTGTCACCAAGAAATTGATTTCCAAAGAACACTTTACGTAATGTTCGTTTCAAGCTTGATTAAAACCAAAGCTGCCTTTGATTAAAACAAACAAAAACACTCAGGGTGTTTTTACCAAAAATGGCCAAAAGCTATCATTTGCCAGTTGTATCAGAATGAACAATTCATCCAAGTATTTGAGGAAACATCCTCATACAAAACTCTGTCTTGGAGGTAGAGTCTGTATTTCCAGAGTCTGAATATCAGCCAACTCCACCTCCGGGTCATCAGAAAAGTGCAGAGAGTGCTAGAATGTTTGTCTTCATAGGAGAGTCTTCATATTTCACATTTCACACGAGGGTGTTTTATGTTAAGACACTGCATGTGTTTGCCCAGCACGCTGTCTACCTCAGGTCTTGGGTTCTCAGTCATCTCAGAGGTAAATGGAGGAGCTAGATTAGCTTTTTTCTGAAGTTTGCTCCTATTTAATAATCTACCTGAACTATTCCTGTCAAGTTGAAGGAGCACTATTGGGATGCATACATTAATTACGATACTGTCTTTCCTCTAAGATTGCAATCGGGAATATAAGAAGGCATTTGGCAACCTGCGGAGTCCTGGCTGGCCAAGTGACTATACCAGTGACGTGGACTGCACAACTGTGCTCACAGCCCCCCACCACCACACCATCTCCCTCTTCTTTCACTCATTTGGCCTTGAGGACTCAAGTGGCTGCACACACGACTTCTTGGAGGTAACACACACCTGAATATCATGTAGATGAATTATGTAAAAGATGCTGGATCCCTGAAGATTGGTCACCTTTTCCTCTGCTATTGCTAATCATATTCCTTCCTCATTTCATTAAATTGTTCATCATCCCTTCATCCCCTAAATACCAACCATCTCCAGGATCCAGACACGGGAAATCCAGGAGGGAACAAGACATAGTCAGGGTTCCCCGGAGGCTCACAAGCCCTGGGAAAGACAAGCCAGGAAGTAGTCTGCTCTTGTTGACCAACAGCCAGCAGGTTAGGGGCACTTAGCCCATCTGGGGACAGAGAAGGCATCCTGAAGGCACTAATGTGTGCCTTGAGACTGGGAGGACCAGGGGGAGGTCAAGTGCAACGCGCTAAGTTTGGAGGTGGATGATGGGTCTGACTTGATAAGAAGTGATACTGAATAGTTTACCTGATTTCCCTGCTGGCCGCAGTATGTTTGGGGCCTCTCCAGTGTTCTCTGCGGAGAGTGTCTCCTTGACCGCCTGTTTGGCAGACGCAAGATGAATGCTCTGCTTCCTCCTCCTCCTCTGAAGCACCTTTGCTATTTGCCTGTCCTCCCCCACCCACCCCACCCTCCTTCCCCCCAAACACACTGAGAGAGAACTCTCCCTTGTCTGGAGCTCAGCACCTATATTTTGCTATAAAAACCATAGCGTTCTCTCCCGTGTCCTTTGCAGACTCTGTTGGAAATGTATTCATTCTTAGGAAGTAAACTGAGGTGCTGGGTAAGACTCATGTACAAAGATGCTGAATCCCTCTGTGAATTGAATTCACACCTAAATCTTAACCCAAGAGTCCCAGCTATGTTTCACTTACATGCGAATTTCTGGCAAGGTTTCCAAAGAGTTGGTTTGTTCCCCTACACCTGTTATGGAGTTTTATTATCCTGGAAAGCCCCCCCCCCCCCAAAGAATTCATCTAAGTCCTTAGTTAAAGGCTATTCTCAACCTAGAGTGTAAAAGTTCTCAGAGGAAGCATATGCCTTTTCATGGGGAATCTTAGCCATGGTAGAAACTAGGAGGACATGGATGTAGCAGGGAGGAGATGAGGGGACAGACTTGTTGGCATCAATCAGGTTATTAAACTCAGTGCTATGTACGTACCCACCATGGAGGCTGAACTGTTCCGTGGAGCATAAAGCAGAAGTGAGAGGTGGAGTGAGACACAGAGAAAGGATGAACCGCCCAGGCAGTTCAGTCCCAGTGCAGCTACTCCTGGTTCACGTCAAGCCTGAGTTGCCGCTTAGAGACTAGAGTGAGCTCTGCTGTTTGCCTCTGGATGCTGGGAAGCAAGGGCGACTCCAGCCGCTGTGCCTTAACCCATAGAAATGGGTCTGAAACTTCCTATCCAATAAGCAAAGATGGGAAACTGCAGCTCAGGCCTGCAAAGCCCAGCTGTTTTTGGTTTTCAGCGGGAAGATTCTGGCACGGTTTTACTGCAGCCTCAGCATTCCATTCATGTTAACAATGATGAGAATGGAAATTTATCAGTGAAGATTCTGAATGTATTATACCCCTCGAAGGCCAAGCTCTCGACCCCATTTGAAAATCTGCCTTTGCCTTCAGCAACCCTTTCGGGCTCATCTGCACTCCCAGAGATGCTCTCTGCTCTCCTTGTCCCATTCCTTCTATGCAGAGAGAAATGAAAAGGACATTTCATTGGCATATTCCGTGAGAATGAATATCCCGCTCCTTCTCTTAGAGAATCAGCTTTCTAAAGAGGATCCAGAGGAAAAAGACCCATGTCCAGACTGGAGTAGGGCAGTTGAACTTCTGGCTGCTGACTGTGAACTGGCTGCTCCGCCCACAGCAAGGCTACTTTGTATAAACGCTTAGCAGAATAATCCAGAAAGGCGTTTTTCTCTCCTACTGGCTACTCTATAGACCTAAAAGGAATCTCTCCAGGGACTTCCCCTGTGGTCTAGTGGTTAGGACTCAGTGCTTTCACTGCTGGGGCCCAGTGTTTATCCCTGGTCGGGGAAGTAAGACCCACCACAAGTCTTGTGGTAAAACAAACAAACAAAAAAGCCGGGCTGGGGGTTATCTCCTGAGCAACATAACCTGACCAGACTACCCACCACACCTCTAAAGACACTCTGTGACTTAAGACAACCAACAATTAACCACATGTTAAACTATGGGATTATAAAGGGAACAGAGGCACTTTCAGGATTTTAAATACAGGGGGCAACTCAATAAAGTCGGCATCCATCCAGGAGGGGCTGGATCCAGCTCTGCACTACTGGATCATGTGTCTTCGTAGACCTCAAGAGTCCTCCAAGTGGGGCTGGTTGTGAATGTGTAGCGGGACCCAGGCTGGAGAGCAGAATTTGATTGAATTCACAGTGTGGTTACCACACTCACACGCCAGCTCGTTTCCTGTTTTCACGTGTATCTACACCGTGCAATGCTTTTTTTTTTTAGAAATCTACTCAGCTTCACAGTTTATTTTTAAAATATATCTAAACAGTCAGAAATTTTTATAGATTGTTTTAATTATGTCCTTTTCTCATATAGAAATTCATTTTGCTTTGACTTTGTCACACTTTGTATGATACACTTTTTTTTTTCATGACCCCATTATAGTCAAGCCGTTTTCAAGGAGAGATATAAGCATAACTGAAGTATGATGAATAGAGTACAACAGAGTTAACTGGAAACAATGCAGATAATATTTTTCTCCCTGCATCTTTTTAAAGTTCACTTTAACTACATTCTTTGAAGCATCTTGCCAACAACTAAGATATAACTAGTTTGTTATACAGCAATCAACTAGTTGGTTATATCAGCAGAAACATGCTTTCGTGTTTTAACTGCTGGAGAGGAATATATATTTCTGAATCCAAGTGTAAAATAGTTTTTGATCTACAAATTGCATGTTTTTCTCCTTTGCAAATGAAGGTGACGTCTGAGTGTAAGTATATATAAAAAGACAAAGTTTTTCTCAAAAAAGTTATTCAAATAGTCTCATGTATTAATATAGAGCAATGATAGATCAGAAAAGAAGGTACTATATGTTTAAGTGTCATCATTAATGCTACATTTTTAAAGGTCAGAAATGGAAGTGAGAGCAGTTCTCCGTTACTGGGCACATATTGTGGGACTCTGCTGCCAAATCCCATTTTCTCCCAGAATCATGAACTATACCTTCGATTTAAGAGTGATGGTGCAACTTCTGGTCGTGGATATGAAATTATCTGGACCTCTTCACCCTCCGGTAAGACACTGGCCCTTTGTCAGGGCAAGTAATGCAGCTGAGAAAAACATACAGTGTCTCATAGAAAAGACAGTTAAAGGGACCTCATCTTTCTCCCCAATCTGTGTACTTGATCATTTTGTTAAAAATAGAGATTTTTTTTTAATGATGAAATTATAGATTTTAAAAATTCTACTTGTATTTATTATTTCTCTAAAGAATATATATCTATGTATGAGGCACAGATAAGGTATAAAGATTTTTGTAATTAGTTTATAAATTTTGATTTTGTCATATTTTAAAAAAATTTTATGTATTTATTTATTTATCCATTTATTTCTGACTTTGCTGGGTATTTGTTACTAAGAGGGCTTTTCTCTAATTGTGGAGAGCGGAGGCCACTCTTCACTGCGGTGTGTGGGCTTCTCATTGGGGTGCTTTCTCTTGCTGTGAAGCATGGGCTCGAGGGCGCAGGCTTCAGTAGCTGTGGTAGGTGGGCGCAGGAGTTGAAGCTCCTGGGCTCTAGCACACAGGCTCAGTTGTTGTGGTGCACGGGCTTAAGGCATATGGGATTTCCCAGACCAGGCAGTGAACCTGTGTCTCCTGCACTGAGCCGCCAGGGAAGCTGATTTTTGTCATATTTTAAACTTTTGGTTTGCTCATCAAGGTGTACTTCTCTGAAAATTAAATAAAAGTTTGCCAATATGTTACGGTCACATACTTGAGTACATCTAAGCAGCTGTGTTCCTTGGAGGCTCTCTCATTTCTGGACAGTCCTGGAGACAGTCTTACAGGGCAGTAAGCACCTTCCTGCAGTTTGGGTTGGCTGTTTACTGATGAGTGAAGGAAATTTAAGTCATGTCAATACATTTAACTCATGAAATGTCCCCGAATGTATCTAAAAACTTTCAAAATAAGAATGTGGAAACGATTCGTTTAAATATCCCAAGGGGACCACAAAAGGATTCTATCAAGACAATTGTGGATAATGATTTCTTGGTACCTGCACAAAAGTAAAAGATGATTCCCTATGCCCTAATTTTACAGATCAGGAAATAAAACACCCAAATGATGAGTTGCCTTAAACGCACAGTCAGACTGTGGCAGAGGCAGGCCCAAACCTCCACTGGTCTGAAACCCAGCTCTGTGCTCTTTAATTATGCTCCACAGTTTCTTCCTGTGTGCAGGGTATCTGGATGCCCACGCCATCTGGTCTAAATCATGATAGATTTCCTGTGCAAACTGGCAAAATGAAAAAATTAACACCGACACTTAAAAAGCTTTGGCTTTTTTTTAGGGGGTGGGGGGAACTACCCTGATGGTCCAGTGGTTAAGACTTTGTGCGTCCACTGCAGGAGATGTGGGTTCAGTCCCTGGTCAGGGAACTAAGACCCCCACATGTCACACAACTTGGCCAATAAAAAGGGAAAAAGAAAATAAACCTTGACTTTTGAAGCATATCAGTCTTGGAGCTGTCAGTTCTATGCCTGGTAAAGTCACTTTTATAATAATTACTGCCTCAATGGACATGAGTTTGAGCAAACTCTGGGGGATGGTGAAGGACAGGGAAGCCTGGCGTGCTGCAGCCCATGGGGTCACAAAGAGTCAGACACAACTGAGCAACTGAATAAGCAACAACGACAAATTACTGCCAAAACCTAAAATAAAATACCTCTTTCTGTGATCCTGCCCCAGAATTGCCCTTTTAATTTTACTTCACCCACGTCATCACCAAGTCACTGCCTATGAATCAAAGTACTCAAGGTCAGTCCAAGTACCTATACCACCGAAGTACCCAAGATTGCCTTCACTGTCTCCTACAGTTACTTTATCAAGGTCTTGGTTTTCCCATTGCGTTCTCAGCTCACTATTTTCAGAAAACAGACCTGGAGGAAGTGGGTCCTAAGCGGCGATCTGCAGGGAAAGGACTTTATGGTGGAGGCGGGGGTGGAGCGGGGGAGGTGGTGAGGGAGGAGGAGGATGTAGCCCACAAAGGCACAGGGTTTCTGCCTCCAGTTTTCCTGCAGGGAGTCTCAGCACCTTAAGAAAGTAAGTGTCGCGTTGGCTTAAGTGCAGTAAAGCACAGTGGATGGTTTCTGCTTGACTGAATCCAACTTCATGCCACTGTTTCCTGGCAGGCTGTGGTGGGACTCTTTTTGGAGACAGCGGCTCTGTCACCAGCCCTGGCTATCCGGGCACTTACCCAAACAATACTCACTGTGAATGGGCCATCCTTGCTCCTGCTGGAAGACCGGTCACCGTCAGCTTTTACTTCATCAGCATCGATGATCCCGGAGAATGTGTCCAGAACTACCTCCTGCTCTATGATGGACCTGATGCTAATTCTCCATCCTCTGGGCCCTATTGTGGGGCAGTGAGTAGAACCAGCTTTTAAAAACTCCAATTATCATTTTTAAATAATTAAAGTAGCTTTAAAGGGCATGTTTAAAGGCAGACACACGCAATCACAGAGCACAACATTTATTAATACAAATTCAGTTTTCTGACCTTCCTGTTTATTTGGGGAGCACGAGTGCCACCTAGTGGACTTTTCATTAAATTAATAATGGTGGTTTAGTCTCTATGTCATGTCTGACTTTAGCCCACCAGGCTCCTCTGTCCATGTGGTTTGCCAGGCAAGAATACTGGAGTGGGTTGCCATTTTCTCCTCCAGGGGATCTTTCTGACCCAGGGATCAAACCGGGTCTCCTACATTACAGGTGGATTATTTACCAACCCAGCCACCAGTATTATTAACTGTTAACCAAACTTGACTATGCATCAAAATTATGTAGGCAGTTATTTAGCATCACAGACTTCCAGTCCCCACTCAACCTATAGAATCAAAGTTTCTGGGGGAGCAGCTGTGGCCCGCTGCTTTGTGGAAGTTGCATGTGTGGTTTAAAGGCACTGTCCAGGGTTGCCCATCCATGTTATTTCTGCATGACTAAAATTACAGCCTTATCTCTGTACCTGCAGGGGATCAGTCCCATGACCGCCCCACAGATCCCACATTCTCAGGTGCTCAGATCCCTTATAAAAACTGGCCTAGTGAGTACAGTCCGTCCCCTGTATGTGTGGATTCTTTGTCCACAGGTTCTGTATCTGTTGGATCCTGTGGTTGGTTGAATCCGCGATGTGGAACCTGTCTTTACAGAGGGCTGACTGTATAGAAATTTTGAATGCCTGGCTCCATTCCATTCACTGCTTGCTGGAAATTGTGGGAATTCTTTGAAGAAATTCACAGGGATATTAACAGTTGTCCTGGGGACTGAGAGTTTGTTTTTGTAAATCTCAGATCTCCCCTGAGCCCTACAGTAGATTCTGATATTGACTCAACATTGCTGCATCCTCCCTCACTGCCTTTTGTTTTATGCACAAGTGGATGGATGTTTCCAGAGCTTCCGTGTGAGGGACGCATGACTACTGATGAGAAGTTAGCAGCTTCTTACTATTTTGCTCTTTGCTCATTTATGCATTCTGATCAAACTGACAGAGATTTGTCTCTGCTGGAAATCTAGAGTTTTTGAATATAACTTATGGTTTATAAAATTGATAAATGGTATTATAAAAAATGTTTTTTTTAAAAAAACCCACTTTTGTAAAACCCTGAGAATTCTCCCATATATTATTCTAAACACATTTGGGGAATATATTTCCATACGCACATAGTTTATCCTGTTTTGTGGTTTGGTTTTTTCCACTGACTGATACATTATTAACATCTTAACCATATCATTAGCAAAGTGGTCTATCATATTTAATCACTGGGTGGTTTTATGTTGCATGGGTGCAGCCTGATTTCTGGAACAAGGCTCCTCTGGTTTATAAACACATCAATAAACTCTCTGGTAGCTCTGTCCCTATACAAAGAGCTAATTATTGAGGGAGAAAATTGGGTCACTTGACTAGTGGATACTGCCTTGCAGTTATTCACAGGGGCCCACAGAAAAGAGATCCTAGTAAATGAGTCACATGTCAGATTTAGAAGCTAACTAGGCCTAAAACATTTAGTTGAGGTTTGTAGGAATTCCCCAGTGGTCTAGTGATTAGGATTCAGTGCTTTCACTGCCGTGGCCCAGGTTCGGTCCCTGCTGGTAAAGTAAGATCCCACAAACTGCACTGTGCAGCAAAAAAAAAAAAAAAGAAAGAGATAAAGAAATCTGTGAAAATTTCAAAAAGAGATTATTTTAACAATATCATTACTTTATGTCTGTATGACTTTTTTTTTTTTTTTTTTTTTGGTTTTCAGTGACTTTCAAATATACAACCCCATTTGATCCCTGGACTTTGCAGATAAAAGAAAACTGAGGCACTGAGAGAGATTACTGCCATTTAAACCAATGTCACATTAAATTCAAGTCTATTATTAGATATGTCTCCTTTTCTTAACTATTGATGTTTGTAGTATTTTCCCAGTTTTAAATTTTCTTTAGTAAATTTAGACCTAATTTCCAGAGTAATTGTTTTATTTTTTAAAGATACCATTGATTTATTTAGTGTGTTAAGT
The DNA here is from genome assembly GCF_023699985.2 of Odocoileus virginianus. NCBI lineage: Eukaryota > Metazoa > Chordata > Mammalia > Artiodactyla > Cervidae > Odocoileus > Odocoileus virginianus. The sequence goes on along the minus strand of NC_069682.1, from coordinate 28,580,575 downwards.
CCAACAGGGTCAGTGTATTTACAGAAAAACAGTGGGAGTCCCTCCTTGGATAGCTAATCATACAATCATTGGAAAATGTTTTCTTTATGATAATTGTCATTGCTCACCGGCATCTGAGTTACAGAATCTGAACATCTAGAAGCATGAAAGAATGACAGGAAAGTAAGGAGGAGTTTAAATTTTTTTAAAGAGAAGGAGTTTAAAATTTTTCTTATCCGCTCATACTAGTTTGTCAGCACAGAATAACAAGTGGAAATCTGGAAGCAGGTTGAAATGGAAAGAAAAAGTGTGTGCACACAGCAATTGTACCATATTGTGTATCCCTTGGTATCTCTTTTTAGGAGAAAGAATTCCTGTACTGTGCTCACCTGAATAATTTACTGTCTTGGAAATAAGTCTGGTTGTGTGTGTGTGTGTGTGTGTGTGTGTGTGTGTGTTTTGATCACTCTGGGTAGGACTGAGGCAGAGGACCTGAGCAGAACCAGAGGAGCAGGGCCCCAAACTGCAACCTTGACCCTGTTTGATGTGCTTGGCTTCTGTACGTGTTACTGACTTATTTCCTACCTCACCTCTCCCATTGGGATGTCAGCTTCATGAGAGCAGGGCTTTTGGCATGTTTGGTTCATTTTTTATATCCCTAGTGCCAATAACTAGAGAAGGAGAGAGACCCATCTACCCACTCTTTCCACACACACATACACACACATACAGAATTGTTCCCCTTTTTGTGTGTTGGGTTCTTTTTATATCTCTAATGCCAATAACTGGAAAAGGAAAGAGACCAATGTATCCACTCTTTCCACACACACACACACACAGATACACATACAGAACTGTTCCCTTTTTGTGTGTTTGGTTCATTTTTTATATCCCTGGTGCTAATAATTGGAGAAGGAAAGAGACCCAGACACACACACACACACACACACACACACACAACTGTTTCCCACAAAAGGATATGAAAATCATCCCCCAAAGGAAAGTACAGGTGTTGGTGAAGGGAGTAATATACTTTATTCATATGTTCATTTTAGTTGCAGACATAAATTGTGTTTCCCATCAGAAAAATGAAAATTTCAATAAGAACTTGAATTGGAAATTGAAAGTTTAATGTCAGTTTTATTGAGATGCAATTCACATGCCATAGAAATCATCTACTTAAAGGGTAAAATTCAATAATTTTTAGTCAGTTCCCAGAGCCATTAAGCTGTTGTCACCATGCTTGATTTCAGAACATTCTTGTTACTCCAGAAGGAAACCCTGTATCCATTAGCAGTCACTCCCCATTGCTCCTTACCCCCCACCCCCAGCAATATTCTTGTGTAAAGTCTCTACATTAATACTTGGCAAGATCACTTCTAGACACATATGCAGGTTTACTGAAAATTCTAGAAGACTTCTTTATGTTGTACTTCTTTACTACATCTGACATTTCTGAGGAAATTTTCAAATTTGTGAAATATATAATTTGCTCTCTTTTTTTTTTCAATTTTAGGACACTGATATAGCTCCCTTTGTGGCCTCATCACATCGTGTCTTCATAAAATTTCACGCGGAGTATGCAACCCGACCATCAGCGCTCCGGTTAACCTGGGCCAGCTAGCCCAGTGAGGCCAGGTCTGCCCAGCACCTTGGATTTTCCGCAGGGGCTGGACCCTCAGGCCTCACGCTGGACAGGATACCTGACCCTCTGCCTGTTCCACTAAGAATAATCTGAACTTTTATGTGTTTCATCAAAGTACACGTGGAATCAACATTTCTACTTATTTTTTGAATGCAGAACATAGCTTCTCTAAATCTACTATTTTGAGCTGAAAATTTCTAGAATCCCTTAAAAGGCTGGAAATGATTATGGCCTGTGTGCTGTACATTTTCAGAAGTTAATTAAATAGAAGTATGGTTTTCTTTGTGAATGTCAAATTGGGGATGATAAACGTTACTGAAATCTCAACAGTAGTGTTGCATGCTTTTTTTTTTAACTCACTGAAATTTGTCTTTCACTGTAGGTCTGTGTAAAACTTCAAGTTGAATAGTTCCATTTTGACAAAGGGTATGCCTCATTCAGGATAGCAACTCCGGAGCCAAGTTGCCTGCATCTGAATTTTAGCCTTTCCAGCAACTTCCTTAACTCTCTGGGCCAGTTTCCCTATGTGCCACTGTTGTCTATTTGGAGTTTAACTACATGAGATGTGAAGTTATACCTAGTTAGGCATGCTTTGATCAAGTATTCTGCTACTTTAAATCCGGAGACATTAGGTTAAAAATACAAAGTTAACTCTTATGAAGAACATGGGACCAAATGAAAAAGATGTTATCAAATGTGTCACTTCATCTTCCTCTGCTATTCAAACACCAGGGGAATGATACCTGCACAGACTACAGAGCCACCTAAATGAGACAGTCTCACCTTAGCTCTATCATGGGTGGATAAATCAACTTTGTGGATGACTCTCTATTGGAAAGAATGGTGAACATGATGAAGAGACCATCAAACCCAAGTTCTTGACAAAGCTGGGACAATGGGCTGAAACTCTGGAGACGAAGTTTGATGGGAATAGATACAAGATTTAGCTTTTTTATCTAAAAATGAATCACAGAGGTACAGAATCTGGAGAAGGTTAACAATAACCTATAAAATAGTAGTTTTATCTGAAAGCAAGATTAGCATATGTAGCTGTCAAACAGTAAGAGATGATTGGATCTGTGATTGCACCATTAGCGTAATGGCGTCTACAAAAGTCATTTTAAAAGAGTTATTTCTAGGAGGCAGGTAAGCATATTCAGAAAGTGCATCTACCAAGCAAAGACAACATAGTCAATCTTAGTATGTAATTTTTAAACTAAAAACAGGAAATAAGAGTATTTTCTCTCATTCTGTAGGTCATAAATGGAATCCAAAAACAACAATGATGACAACAACATAATATAAAATGAATGGGCTTGAAGAGTGGATGAGGGGCAGTCTGTCTTGGAAGTAAACGGAGCTCAGGAGTCAGGGGAGCCAAACTTCCACCCACCATGTGATCTTTTCCCCTCTTCTTGTCTGTCTCCCTAAAGAGCTGGATCTTAGTGGGAAGAACTGGGCACCTGCCTTTTGGTCTTCAAGGTTACATTAGCCATCACTGGACAGAGTCACCCTCATCTGACCTTCAGGGAACTGCCTGGGATAAGTCAGCCAGAGGCCACTACAGGCCAAGGATCTCCTGGCACTTCAGGCACCTATGAAGGAAACCCCAGGGATGGATGTGCCAATGTTAGTTTGGGGCTGGATGATGGCTGGGTTACTCGTTCTACTTGTGATCATCTCCTAAATTTCAACTCTATTTTATTAGTCAAAGGAACTTGTTAAAAATCCACCACATGCTCTTCAAGGGAGTAGTAACATAATGAATTTTATTAATAAAAAGGAGAACTCACATCAATAGCATTTGCTCTATGCCAGGCATCCTTCTCTCATCACTCATGGAAATCTAAGAACAATCACCTCCATTTTACAGTTGAGGAAAACGAGGTACGAAAAAGTTTGCAAAACCTAGTGATGGAATGGTGATTTTAACCTCAGCAACCACCCAAGAAAGTGCCTCCCATCCAGCCAGGATTAAGTGTGAACGTATTAAGTATGACAGCCTGACTATCTTCACAGATCCAGTGACATTATTAAAAAAATATGGCCTGAAAATTTTTTGATGCAATTGCTGTTATTTTAGTAAAAATGTAGAGATTATACTGAGTCAAAGATAGTATTAAAGGAAGAAAATGTTTTACTTATTGAGACTTCAAATCACTCCATGTCTACAATTTAACGGGACAGTTATTGGAAGAAAAATGGTATGATAATTTTTGGATATTAATGAGAAATTGGCTTTTCAAATTTTAATTTCATACCTTTATGTGTTTCGTTGTAAGTAGTTTATTATAAACCTGGGTTAGAGACTACAAAAGTCATGGAAAAAAATCATTTTATTTATTTATTTTTGGCTGTTCTGGTTCTTCATTGCTGTGTGGGCTTTTCTCTAATTGAGGTGCGTGGGGGCTGCTCTTTAGTTGCATTCTCATTGTGGCGACTTCTCTCGTTGTGGAGTGCAGACTCTGTCACAGCACCGGCTCAATAGCTGTGGCCTATGGCTTTAGTTGCTCTGAGGCGTGTATGATCGCCCCAGACCAGGGATTGAACCTATGACTCCTGCATTGGCAGGCAGATTCTTTACCACTCAGCCACCAAGGAAGCCCCTACAAAAGGCATTTTCAAAATGAATGATTTATATAATAACTTACTTGAATTTCATCCATTGTTTTTGCAGCCCGGAGTGCTGATATCGAGCAGGAACCTGTGGGGCTTCTGGGCCTTTCTGTGTGTTGGGTGTTTCTTGATTACAGAAAATAGGCTTTAATCAGCCTCCGTGACGTTCCCTGTGCTCGAAGGAGCAGGTTCAAATAGCTGCTAATTAGGGAAGAGAGGGATGTGGAGACTCTCTGTCAAGAGACAGTCAAGGAACTGTCAAGAAACAACAGCGTAGCCCTGGTCCACCAGGTGGGAGAAATTAGTGGTAAGCTGCCCATGGGCGCGTGAGCCCCAGACTGCTTGGAACCAGGAGGTCGATGCCGCTGACTCCCACTTACCTCACCACCAGCCAATCAGGAGAATGTCCGGGAACAGGTCACACCCTCTTGAACCAGTCCTATTCCTCACTACACCCTCTAGGTTGGGACAGTTGATTTTTTTTTAAAATTAATTTATTTGAATTGGAGGATAGTTACTTTACAATATTGTGATGGTTTTTGCTATACCCTGACATGAATCAGCCAGGGGTGCACATGTGGGACACAGTTTTGAGGGCATTAGCCTGCTCTTCTCCCTTCTGCCTGGCAAAGCAGTAAAGCTTTTCTACTTCACCCAAAACTCTGTCTCCAAGAATTAATTTGGTGTTGGGGTACAGAGGCCGGATTCAGCTTCAGTACCTCGGGGAACCAGGCATCGCCCTTGATTGTCCTGGACTGACCCACTCTGGGGGCTCGCAGGCAGGGGTAGGACATTCCCCCCAAAGGAGAATGAAGCACAGACTTTGTGTAAGCATGGTGCGCTTGGCAGTGACACTGCAGGGGCGATTTCAGCTCTGATAAATACTTTTCCTTGCAGGTATAGATACCTAATTTGCAGGGCCCCTGGTTCAAAAAGTATTAAACATCTCAAGCTGGTGACATCAGAACAAGAAACTAACTGTGGGGCCTGTTTAAGCCTGGAGTTTTCTGTCACTGTGTACAGTTTGCATATCCAGGAAGCCGGTCCTGTTTCCATGTTATAAAAATCTGGAACTTAGGGACATATTTCATTAAGAATTGTACTGGTGAAAAGTGAAAAGAATGGAAGAAGTTTATAAGGGAGTGAAAATGAATTTCTGGGAAACTGGACGTGAATGCGAACATGAGGAAGCAGCCTTGTGAGGACCATCTTCTAACCTATGAAGAAATTTAACAAATAGCCCAGGAAAATTAATGATGATCTAAGAGGGAAACAAATACACATCAACAATAGAGGAGGAAGTACAGCACAACAGCTAGTTAGAAAAATCAGCTCAGGTTTCATGCTTAAATACAAAAGGAAAACCAGGAGACAGCAGACAGAGGAAAAGTTACAGCAGCCGGAATGGGAAAGAACTAGAAAAGCTAACAAAAAGTGGGACATGAGGAAACAATTTAGTCAACAGAAGAAAGGTTTAAAAATTGCTATCCTCAGAGACATTTGAGAAGAGTGTGCATTCATGAAATAAAAGCAGGGCATTATTAAACAGGGAGGGCTTAAGAAGCATATTTCATTAATAGTCAAAACAACTTTAAAAAATTTAATAGCTTTAAAAAATTTAATATCTTTGCAAGATAAAATAGAGAAAATCTTCCAGAATGTTAAGTTAAAAAAAAAAGTGTGTGTGTGTGTGTGTGGGGGGATATTAAATGTATAAAGGGGAGAAAAAACCCCAGCTACCGAAAACTGTCCCAGGAAGCTGCCATATGAAAAGATTTCCAAGAGTGATAAATCATAGAAAATGGTAGGAAATTTCAAAAGAATAACTGAAAACAATTTCCAGAGAGGAAGAGAGAAATGAATCATCCTCTGAAAACGACCCAATGACCACTGAACAGATTAAACAAAAAAAGAGCTTCCATCAGAGAGATTATGGTGATGAATAATAAAAAGATCGCAAGTGCTTCTCAAGGGGAAAAAATAGTTTACTGCAAAGATTTAAGGAGACGTTTCTGGGCACCAACGTCGAAAGCAGAGGTCACTGGAACTATGCCATTGAGATTTAAGAGAAACTGATTTTGAACCTAGAATTCCATGCGGAGCGTGGGCAGAAAAAGGACATTTAAAACATGCAACTACTTACCATTTGTGCCTCTTATACATCCTTTTAGAGAAGGTTACTTGAGAGTAGCTACTCAGCAAGGTGCCTAGGAGAAATGTCTGTATAAACCCAGGAACCAAGTTTTAAAAAGTTACAATCTCTCAGCTGGAAGGACAAAGAATCAGTCCAAGTTACAGCAGTATATTAGTACGTTCCTAAAGTCTTCAGGAAGAATCCATTGGATTTCAAACAGTGGAGAGTAATGAAAAGCTTAAGGTTACAAGAAGAAAAAAACCAAATTCTAGTTAAAAAAAAAAACCCCAAACACAAAGAAAATTGTTCGAGGAAATCATCATTCGACAGAAAGCAAACTAAGCTATGACATAGCATAAGAACAGAGGGGTCACGTATTTATCATGTGTCTATTCCGTGTCCTGTGGCTCAAGGCTCCATGACTGCGACCTGGACGCCAGGGACACACACACCATCAGACAATTCTTGCTTTCAGGAGCTCAAAATATACCGGGAGGCACAACTGTGGGGAAAGGATTCAGGGCAGCAACTTCCAGTAAGTTAAAGAAATAGCACACTGCGAGAATATTGACTTGTCACTTGCCTCTGACCCAGCCTGAACCCCTGCCCAGACTTCCCTGATTCCGCCCACAGAACTCTGGCTTCCATCTACAAATTGAGCCTGCGCACGCGTCGGCTTCTCTCGGATCGGAAGCCTAACCTGGGGGGCGGGGCACTAGCCACGGTGGGGCGGAGTCTCCAGGTAGAACAGCATACATGATTGGCTAGCCGCAGGGCACGCATTCTTTTATGGGCGGAGCCTCGCCCTGAGCCGCGTCTAGTAAGCTGGTCTCCTAATTAGGGAAGGGCCGGGCGCGGGCGGGGCCTGGAGTTGCTAGCGGTCCGATGTGCGCCTGCGCGGAGTGCCGGGACAGGGCGTGTTCCTCGTTTGGGTGATCGTTTTGCACCGACCGAGCGCATCTCTCGCCGGCCGCCGGAGTGAACCCTGCAGAAGTCTGTAGTTTGTGCCTATTAGGTGCAGCCCTCCGCAGTGAGTGTGTGTGTGTGGTTGCAGTTGTGTTTGCTTCTCCGCGGCGGGAATGGTGCTGGACCCTCCCCATTTCTCTGTCCCTCGCTCCCCGCCCCCCATCCTTGTTCCCAGATCCTGCCCGCCGCTGCCCACTTCCCAAGACCTGGGGAAAACTGGAGAGCGCCAGCCGGGGGCTCCCTCATTTCTCTCCCTGCACCCTTCTGGCCGTCGCCCACGCGCTTTGCTGTTGTTTGGTCCAGGTCATGTCCAAGTCTCTGAGAAAGTTGGTGGAAGAGAGCCGGGAGAAGAACCAGCCGGAAGTGGACATGAGTGACCGGGGCATCTCTAACATGCTGGACGTCAACGGCCTGTGTAAGTTCTCCGGAGGGCCTTCCTCCCAGAGCGGGTGGACGGGTTTATCAGTTTAACAAGTAACTGCTGGTGGCGGTGCGAGACATTCTGATGGTCCACCCCACCTGGTGCTTGTAAAGGGCCCTTGTCTATGGCTTAGCTCAGAAAGCTTGCAGTCAGATTTGTTCTCTCAGCTGGAAAACGGGCACGAGAGCCAGGTTAAGAATCACACGGACTTGTGGCTGCTGGATCTCATCATTTGTCCATGCTGATTGATTTCGGGTGGATTTTCCACAGTTTACTAAATAGCCACTTGGTGTTTTGTTTTTTTTAAATAATTTTTATTGGAGCATAGCTGATTTATAATGTGCTGGTTTCTGCTGGACAGCAAAGTGGTTCAGTTATACAGATACATACATCCACCCTTTCTTAGATTCTATTCCCATATAAGTCATTTTAGAGTAGGAAATAGAGTTCTCTGTGCTATACAGTAGGTCCTTATTAATTGTCTTATACATAGCAGTGAGTATATGTCAAACCCAATCTCCCAGTTTTCCTCCCCTTCCCCCTTGGGGAAGTTTTCTACACCTGTGACTCTGTTTTGTAAATAGGTTCATTTGTATCATTTTTTTTTTCTTAGATTCGGCATAAAATTGATATAGATATTTGTCTTTCTCTGTTTGACTTCTCTCATTGTCTATCCACGTCACCACGAATCACATTATTTCATTCTCTTTCTTGGCAGAGTAGTATTCCATTGTATATATGTATCACATCTTTATCCATTCATCTTTCAATGGACATTTTGGTTGCTTCCATGTCCTGGATATTATACACAGTGCTGAACATTGTATCCTTTTGAAACATGTTTTTCTCCAGTTATAAGCCCAGGAGTGGGATTGCTGGATCATATGGTACCTCAATTTTTAGCTTTTTAAGGACCCTCCAGACTGTTCTCTGTAGTGCCTCTGTCAGTTTACATTCCCACTAGCAGTGTAGGAGGGGTCCCTTTTCTCTACACCTTCTCCAGCATTTATTGTTTGTTTGTAGCCGTTTTGAAGAGTTGACTCATTGGAAAAGACCCTAATGCTGGGAAGGATTGGGGGCAGGAGGAGAAGAGGACAACAGAAGATGAGATGGCTGGATGGCATCACCGACTCGATGGGCATGAGTTTGGGTAGACTCCTGGAGTTGGTGATGGACAGGGAGGCCTGGTGTGCTGCGATTCATGGGGTCGCAAAGAGTCTGACACGACTGAGCGACTGAACTGAACTGAGACATTTTGATGATGACCATTCTGATCAGTGTGAGGTGATACCTCTTTGTAGTTTTGGTTTGCATTTCTCTAATAATTAGTGATATTGAGCATCTTTTCATGTGTCACTTGGTTTTTTAATGGGAAATTATTTCTGAATCATTTTCCATTCTCTTTTTCCATATGAAAGTTACATGATAAGTAAGTTAAGCATTTCTTGGCTCATCTTTTTCCGTTTTTTTTCTTCTGACTTAGTTCAGGCTTCTGTTTCTTCCTCCTGTGCTATTGTGCTGTCTTCCTAATGTTACTTCTCACCTCCACTTTTACTGCCCTGAAGTTTTTATTTTGTATTGGAGTATAGCCGATTAATAGTGTTGTGATAGTTTTAGGAACTCAAGCATACATTTACATGTATCCACTCTCCCCCAAACTCCTCTCCCATCCAGGCTGCCACGTAGCGTTGAACAGAGTTCGCTGTGCTATACAGTAGGTCCTTTTTGGTTACCCATTTTAAATATAGCAGAGTATACAGGCCAGTCTCAGACTCCCTGACTATCTCTTTCCCCATCCTCCCCCTAACTGCCCTGTACTTTAAACACTGTATAGCTTTCAGTGTTATTTCCCTGTAACGGGCATCTTATTGCAACTCTCTCCTTTAAACCAGGCATTGCAATCTCAGATGCCTTCAGGTTAGTGCCTTGGACAGAGATCAGGGTTGGTGTCATTGATAGATCTCTATAGAAGGCCAGAGAATGGAAAACTGTAGGTGATTTGCATTCGCTAGTCCTTTGGAAGACACTGGCCATGAAGGTTAGCATCTCAGCCTCCTGTAATGTGTTGATTTCTCAGTGGTGGTGGCTTCTTGGTGGCAGCGACAGAGCAGGGGTCTCAGGTGCTGAGCTGACGGGTGGGAACATCAATGTGTCCCCTCACTGCCCTGCCCTGCGGGGTCCCAGTGGTCATCAGGCACACGGCTGCGTCAGAAGAAGATGCTGAGGGGCAAGCAGGAGGCCTGCTCAGCTGTGCCCTTGGCCCCATGGCTCTCTGCTCCTCAGGATGTCTCTCTCACGGGCTCGAAAAAAGGTTGCTGTCACTAGAGGAACTTTGTACTCCTCAGCTTTGAAAAGGGTTCTCTATGTTATATTTATAAGTCAGGAGAGTGGCAGAGCTATTCCAGTTCAGTTGTTTTATCTCTTTGAAGCCTTGGCTTGTATTGAAGAAGAAAAGATAGCCACTTGCTTCCTGAAAAAGCTGCTTCCGGTGTAATATTAGGTGCTGAAAAGCAAGGTCATTCTTCACATTTTCCCAGAGAAGTTGCTTTAGGAAGAGCAAGAGTGCTTCTTGGGGAGTTCAGTGGCAGTGAATTTGGACACTTTGCCTCCATCCTCTGGAGTGGGCTAGACCTAAGAAGTGACCACTTTCTGCAAAATACTCCCTGACTTCTGGAGTCTGGAGGGTCCTAGGATGCCTTCAGGGCCCCACCCTCCACTGGGGCTCAGTGGTCAGTAGTGTACAGAATGCTTACTCCATGTACTTTAATATCTTAGGTATTAAAATATTTGGCACGATCACGTTAGCTGTACTATAAGGATTCCCATAGTCTTTTGCTTAAAAAATTCTGACTGTAATCATGAGGTTTTACGTATTTTTTTTTTTAATTTATTTTGTTCATTCAGATTGTGGGATCTTACTTCCCCGACCAGGGATTGAACCCAGGCACAGCTGTGAAAGTGCGAAGTCCTAACCGCTGGGCTGCCGGGGAGGTCCCCAAGGTTTCATGTGCTAGTATCAGGATTGAACCCAGGGAACAGCTTATTTCCATGGACAGAGAATGGGTTATTGTATCTCAAGCTTTCCCTTCATTATCTTTTTTTAGTTATTTTAATTTTTTTATTTTATGCCATACTGTGTGGCATATGAGATCTTAGTTTCCTGATGGATCGAATCTATGTCCCCTGCAGTGGAAATGCAGAGTCTCAGCCATTGGACCACCAGGGGAGTCCCTCTCTTTGTTATCTTTACTTTTAGTTTCTCTAAGAGCAGGAGTTAAGCCTTGAATCTAAGAGTGGCTGTTGCATACTTATTCTAAGCATAGGAAATAGGCTTTGTTTCTGCTTGGAAAGTTGGGTCTTATAAATGCAGCACTTTCCTTGCTCCAAGGCAGTAAATTGCCTTTCAAAAATGCAACTTTGGAGTTGAGGTATCAAAAGCTTTCTGATAAGAAAACTTCCTAGGCTGGAGACAGACATCAGCCAGGTTTTAGAGTTTTCTGTCAGTCCAGTTGGTTTCTGGGGATGTCAGATCTGACCCTGAGAGGCAGACATGGTCCAGTGCTTACAAGCGGGGCCTTGGAGCCGAATAGACTGGGTTCAGATTGTCCATCTTATCACTGTGTTACTTCAGAGAAATGACATACCTTTCTGAGCCTCGACTGCCTCCTCATTAGATGGAAACATAAGTACAGGTGGCGCTAGTGGTACAGAACCCACCTGCCGGAGCAGGAGATGTGAGAGATGAGGGTTTGATCCCTAGGTCAGAAGACCCCTTGGAGGAGGGCATGGCAGCCCACTCCAGTATTCTTGCCTGGGGAATCCCCATGGACAGAGGAGCCTGGGGGGCTGCTGTTCATAGGGTCGCAAGAGAGTCGGACACCACTGAAGGGACTTAGCATGGTATAACACAAGTACCCACTTGGCACTGGTTTAGACCTGAGTGCAGGGCTTCATGTCACATGCTTAGCACCGAGCCCAGTACTGAGTACACAGTGACTGTTAACTGTTCATACGAATGTCCAGAGAGCATGTGTAAGCCTCAGATGGAACCAGTCCCAGCACAGTCGCTGGTCTGAACTGAGAATAGCCAGGTTAGGTAGATGAGGTAAGACATCTCTGTGTGTTACGTGTTGATGTTTTCTATGCAGCTTAATGGACTCCAGTGTGTTTTAGCCCTTTGGGTGGGGTTTTCAGGGATTTCCATATTACTGTTTCTCTGAAATGATCCCTCATTTTCTTTCTTTCTTTTTTTTTTTTAAACCTTTTATTTTTATGGCCATACCATGCGGCATGTGGGATCTTAGTTGCCTGACTAGGGATTGAACCTTCAACCCCTGCAGTGGAAGTACAGTCTTAACCACCAGGGGAGTCCCTCATTTTATTTCTTTTCCTTTTTTTTCTGCATGGCATGTAATCATACACATTCTCCTTAAAGCTTTCAGGAAGAATGGTATAATTCTGTACTTTTTATTAAAGAGATTTCATGAGGAAACTCTCTCCCGTGCAGCAACTCTTCACCCGGATAATAAAGTTACTCTTGAAGGGCCCTGTAATCAGCTTCCTGGGAGTCTCAGGAGCCAGAGAGACTGTTTTTCATTTCTTTAAAGACTTTTGTGACTTTTTAATCTCTTCACATTTATTGCGCTCTGGGTGTCAAACTTTTATCAGGTTTTTTTTTTTCCCCCCACCCCAGCTAGGACTTAAATGTCTCTCAGATAAATTTTAAAAGAAAAAAAATCAACCACCTGTGAGGGAGTTGTTTTTCTAAAGGAGTCTGCAAAAGAATCAACAGATATAATCATGGCTTGGTTATCCGGAGGAGTTGTTAACCCAGGAATGTGATGCCTGGGGATTTTTCATCATGATAGGACTTTTTAAAATTTATTTTTTACTTTTACATTTTGTCTGAGACATTGGCATACAGGATCTTAGTTCTCTTACTTGAGATTGAACCTCTGCCCCCCACTGTGGAAGCATGGAGTCCTAACCACGGCACTACCGGGGGATTCTATTATTAGTATTTAAACATGTGTTTTATCTGTGATGGTGTAAAAAATGCAAAACAATATCTCTTTAATTTCTGAGATTCTTGGTGGTGGACTCTCCCAGCTAGTCTCCCTGTCACAAATCCCGGGAAAGGTGAGGTGGGCACAGAGAGCGTGACAAGTCAGCAGCGAAATAAGTGACCCCACATGTCAAGTGCAGAGCCTGGGACACTGAAGGGGGTCGCTGACGGGACAGCAGGGCGTTTCACAGGATTTTGATTGTGATGGGCTTGGGTCTGTTCGGCCTAAGAGGTGGTTATCAAAACCAAACCAAAAATTGGCAGTTTTTCAGTTAATAATTAAAATATTATTTGCCATCAATTGCCAGTATTGAGTGTATTTTTTTTTTATGATGGACAGTATGTAAATCGAGTCTCTCCGGGACTTTCTTCCTTACTGATGTTCTAAATTATCCAGTGATAAATTAATACAAGCTCTTCTAAGAAAACTGTAGACTATTTAATAGATCTGAAGAAGTTAGATTGTCACCATCAGAAGCCATAACGTCCACTGCTTTGCCTTTCTAGCCAGCTCTTAATTGTGAAAACCAGTGCTAGAATTGATAAGAATAGTACTTGAAAAGCAGACCCGGTCTCTCCCTTCCCTAAATGTATACGAGCCTGGTTTAAAGAAAACCCAGTCTAAATATAACAGGATCCACTATCATAGAGCAGAAGCTAGAGATGATATTTTTACATTGCGTAAAGGTCTGTTGCTTCTTTGAATAGCGAGTCAGCACAGGTTGGTTTATTTGTTTCAGCCAAACAGCACAAAGATGTTGGGAGAGCAGTCCATGTAGAGCACGTGCCTGGCCAGTAGGGGGCAGTGCCGAGCCTCTGCATTTTGCTCCAGGTCCCTCGGAAGACTTAATACAGCCTCTGCTGCCCCAGTGTCCACTGCCGCCTGGGCACCCGGCTTCCTCCCTCCTCATCGCGTCTCTTCCTTCAGGTCAGGAGATCCCTTCGTTTATGGCACTTGACCTGTGAAGCTCACAGTTTGAGAAACCTCCGGACAGTTTGTTAGGAAGTGTCTGGCCCAGAGCATCGTTGATGCTGGCTTGTGGACCTGGAGTCTCCTCTGACAGCGCAGAGTCTTCTGGACAGAGAGCTGCTGATCAGTCAGCATGTTTCCCAGTGAAAGACGGGGGTGAAATGGAATTTGCAAGGTCCCCTTCGGGCAGATTTCATCAGTGTGTGAAGCTAAACAGTATAAAACAGTGTTTTGGATTTGAGGCATTGATAAAGCCCCAAAGATAAATGATAGTATAACATCATCTTCTTTATTAGTCTTCTAGGGCTACCAGTCCATCCTAAAGGAGATCAGTCCTGGGTGTTCATTGGCAGGACTGATGCTGAAGCTGAAACTCCAATACTTTGGCCACCTGATGTGAAGAGTTGACTCATTGGAAAAGACCCTGATGCTGGGAGGGATTGGGGGCAGGAGGAGAAGGGGATGACAGAGGATGAGATGGCTGGATGGCATCCCCGACTCGATGGGCATGAGTTTGGGTGAACTCTGGGAGTTGGTGATGGACAGGGAGGCCTGGCGTTCTGCGATTCATGGGGTCGCAAAGAGTCGGACACGACTGTGACTGAACTGAACTGAACTGAGGGCTTCCATAGGGATACTTTGGCTACCTGATGCGAAGAGCCAACTCGCTGGAAAAGATGGAAGGCAGGAGGAGGAGGGGATGATAGAGGATGAAGTGGTTGGATGGCATCACTGACTCAATGGACATGAGTTTGAGCAAACTCCGGGAGCTAGTGAAGGACAGGGAAGCGCGGTGTGCTGTAGTCCATGGGGTCACAAAGTTACACACGACTGAACAACAACAGGGCTGCTGTATAGCACACCGCAGACCCAGAACTTCATCCACAGACAGTGATTGTTGATGGTTTTGGAGGCCATAGTGTCGGCAGGGTTGGTTTCTTCTGAGGTCGTTTTCCTTTGCAGACAGCCCCCTTCAGTCTGTGTCTCACGTGGCCTCCGCTGACATGGATTCCCGGACCCTCTCTGTGTCCACTTCCGGTGCCCGAGACGATGCCATTCAACTTGGATTACGGCCAACTTGGTGGCTTCATTACTTCGTCACGCTTTGAAAGTTCTGACTCCAAGGGCAGTCTCACTCTGAGATACCTGGGGTCAGGGCTTCCCTAGAGGACTCTGAAGGGCCACCATCAGCCCATCACGTCTGCGTCAGAGGTTCTGAGTGGTGCACACGTGAGTGCTTCTCACGTCAGCCTCTGGTGCAGATAGTAATCATCAGTGTTTCACACTTGAGCAGACAGAAGGTTGAGAAAATCCGTAATCTTGTGCTGTGTGGCTCAGGCCTGAAGGATTGACGGCTTCCAGGGTTAAGCTGGACTGGCGGGTCTCACCTCACGCCAGTCAGTTTCAGAATTCTTTAAAAACACTGTCCTAGGGACCTTCTCGGTGGTCCAGTGGTTAGGATTCCAAGCTTCCACTGCAGGGGACACAGTTCAGTCACTGGCTGGGGAACTGGGATCCCACGTGCCATGTGGCATGGCCAAAAAAAAAAAATTGTAGTATTGGTATAAGAACAGACATGTAGACCAGTGGAATAGAAGAGAGAGTCCAGATTTAGGTTGTGGCATTAAGAAACAAAAAGTATCAAGAGAGAGGGGATATATGTGTAGTTAGAGCTGATTCACTTCCTTGTATAGCAGAAACACAACATTGTAAGGCAGTTATCCTCCAATTAAAAAAAACAAACACTATGCTAGGCCAAGAAAATGATGCTAGGGTTGCATCATTCCTGCAACCCTCCAGCTTGGAAACTTAGGTTTATCACATCGCTGTAGGACTTGAACTGTTGAAGAAAACAGTAGAAGCAACTTCGTCTCTGTCTGGTCAGGGTTAATTCTGAACCTCCTAGTTTCTTTTTTTGTTTGTTTTGAACTGCACCAAAGGCGTATCCTAGCTTTATTAAAGGGCCCGCGCCGCAGTTAATATAAAAACACAAGAAGTGCCATCAGTTTAATAATAATAAAAAACCCCGAAAATGGAAAACTGAGGGGGCAGGGAAGAGGCCCTTGGGCCAGGGGCACGGGGAGCCCTGCTCGTGGCACCAGGCCTGGCGGCAGGGCCCCCTGGTATTGCTGTTGCTAGGAGGTCAGGGGGCAGCGATTGTCCTGTGGAGCCACCATTCGGCTGGGTCGAGGACCCTTACTTCTTCTGGGGTGTGCTCAGCTTCTGCATGCCCCGGATCTTGCCCAGCAGGCCAGAGATGAAGGCCTCAGGGGTTTGTGACAGTCAGCCAGCAGCTCCTTGACCCTGGCAGCCCGGGTATCATCGCTCTCCATGTCCAGGAGTTCATCCACGTCGATTTCCAGCTCTGGGATCTCCTGTCCCTGGCAGTCGTACAGGCGAGTGAGCTGCTCCAGGATCCACTCCTCCAGGTTGAGGCGCTTCCGCAGCTCCTTGCAGTCTAACTTGACCGTGACCTTCCCGTGGCGCCTCACTGGGCCCTCGTCATCCGCGCCGCCCTGACCCTCGCCTGCAGCCCCGGGGGGCTCTGAAAGTAGACATGGGGCCCTGGGCCGCCACTCCCCGGTCTGGGGGCTGCCCCCCCCACCCGCGGGGCCGCTGTCAGCCATGGCGGCCGCCGGGGCCACGTGCGCGCGTCGGGCCCCTCCCTGCGCCGCCGCCTCCCGGACGCCCGCCGGCTGGCTCCCGGCCGCTGACTCGGGTTAGCTCGTGAGCTTGGCTCCGCGGCGAGGGCGGCGGCGGGGGTCCCTCCTAGTTTCTTAAGGCTTTTGTGAAAAACTATTATTCTTAATGGGATTTAACAGTCACATATGAGTTTTTTGTTTGTTTTTTACTATGTGCTAATTCATTTTTTCTGTCTTCATATATCACAGTAGAATAAACCTGAGTTGCATGAAATGGTTAACTGTAGTTGCAGTTTACCTGTTATTCATCAAGAGCCTTTTCACTTACTGTGTTTCTGTGCGTATGCGTTAACGGTGCCTCCAGACTCAGAACAGTTCTTAAGCGTAAAGTGGGCTAATGAGAAGCACACCTCAGACCAGGTAGTGATTAGAGAGGGCCTTGGACACTTGGTTTTTCAGAGCATAGCGCAGAGACAGGCAGAAATTGGTGACATGGTTTGCAACCTCAGTATTCAAGTGGTTGTTGTGCAAATGTTTGCATAGACAAGACAGTTGATTTTTTATAGCTGTGAATATTTCCATCTTCAGGCTTTGTAAAAGATGCCTATGCAGCCTATTATGTATTCTTCAAGTTGTACAGTCTTTACTAGAAGGATAAAAATAATAGGTAACTGAAGCTATATACATGAGTATATTAATCCATACACGCACACACTGCTTATCATATGCCAGGCATTGTGTGCAGTTCTGCATATAGATTATTTCTTTTTCTTTTTTTTTTTTATTTGGCTATGCCGAGTCTTTGTTGGACACACAGGATCTTCGATCTTAGTTGCAGCATGTGGGATCTCATTCCCTCACCAGGGATCGTACCCAGGCCGCCTGCACTGGGAGAGAAGAGTCTTAGTCACTGGATCACCAGGAAAGTCCCTGGATTATTTGTCTTAAACCCCACAGCTCCATTAGGATTGTTGTCATCACCGTCATTGTTCTCCGTATCCAGTTTGCAGCTGAGGGCCTAGAGATTTCCGGAACTTCAGCACATTAATAAGTACTTAAGCATTAGTACACCCATAAGCAGTAGACTTGAAGCCAGGCAGTCAGGCTTTCAAAGCTGGGCTGTGTAGCTCACGCTTTCTTGCCTCTTATGTCACTAACATTTTCGAGAGTCAGATGCCCATACAAAGATGAAACCACTAATTCAGCAAGCATCCAGTGAGTGCCTGCTGGCTCCAGAAGCCGCCTCCCTGAGTTGTATGGGCTGCTGATTCCATATCCATCGAGGAATGTGTTCAGGGATCTGACCTTCCCATGCTCCAGCGGACTGGGCTCAGGAAATAGTTCTTTTTTAAAAAGCTCCCTTTCACAGTGCCTTTATCAGAGTGTTTCTGTAGGTAATCCCACACCTGATAGTATAGTGTGACAGATCTCCAAACCAGGAAACTGAAGGCGATCGGCACCTCCTAGCCACTCGCCCCTCAAGACAGGGTCCTGACTCTTGACAGCGAAGATTTCTTTTGCCAGTTGATCGGCATCATTCAAAGGAAGGAGGGCTTACAGCACGCGCTCCGCTGTCTGGTTCTCACGCTCGGCATCTTATTCATGAGGTTCATTTGTGTTGTGATGCTGGGTAACAGATTTAGGGTGTGATGGCCCAAGTTCCCACATGTGTTCTGCTGTTGATGGATGCTTGGGTGGCCCCCAGGCCAGGGCTCTCGCCAGTACTGCTGCTGTGGCCGTGTCAGCACACACGTTCCTTTCTGTTGGTTACAGGTTAGGGGTGGAGTTACTGGGTCGTGGGGTGTGCCCTTGGGCATACTTTAAATTGGAAGCAAGAGTTCCAGATATGGGGGAAATATTTGAAACATAAATGACTGGCAAAGGCTTAATAACATTCCTTTTTTATTGGCAGGTAATTGCTTTATAATGTTGTGTTGGTTTCTCAGAAATGAATCAGTCATATTTGTACATATATATGTGTGTGTGTGTGTTGTGTGTGTGTGTGTGTGTGCGTGTGTGTGTGTATCGCGTCCCACCCCTCTAGGTCACCCACAGAGCACCAAGCTGAGTCCCCTGTGCTATATGGGAGCTTCCCACCAGCTATCTGTTTTACACATGGTAGTGTATATATGTCTATGCTACTCTCTCAATTCATCCCATCTCCTTCCCCACCCCTGTGTCCACTGTGTAAAGATTAAAATATCTAAGGACTTCGTACTGGTGGGTCCAGTTCAAATATGACACTGCAAATGACAATGCTTTTACTGAACTTCTTCAATGTCGTGTCTCTGCTTTTCTTCCACTCGGAGAATCCTGATTCTCAAGGATGCTCATGATGTTAGACTATCACATAGTTGCTTTTTTGGTACCTTAGACACAACTGGTTAGTTACACACAATTAACAATGCTGATATTGCCACCAAGATATTGCTGAAAACAGTTGTTTTGTGCATGTTCTTTCCCCATTCTCCTCCTTTTTTTAAAAAAAAAAATCATACTTCATTTTTTTACAAGTTTTCCCTGTTATTAAACCTCCACAGTTTCCCCTGTTGTTAAAATCTGGCATTGGAGTGGTACTTTTGTTATAGTTGATGATTGATACATTATTAACTAAAATTTGCAGTTTACATTGTTGTCTGCTCTCTGTGTTGTAATACGTGATGGCTTTAAAAAATTTATTAGAGTCTAATTGCTTTACTGCGTGGTGTTTCTGTTGTACAGCAAAGTGAATCAGCTATATGACCCAGCAATCCCATTCCTGGGTATATACCTGGAGAAAACATAATTCCAAGATACATGCCCCACAGTGTTCATTGCAGCACCGCTTACAATATCCAGGACATGGAAGCAACCTAAGTGTCCATCAGCAGAGGAATAGATAAAGAAGACGGGGTACATATATCCAGTAGAATATTATTCAGCCATAAAAAGGATGAAATTGTGCCATTCGCAGAGATGTGGATGGACCTAGAGATGGAGTGAAATAAGCCAGAGAGAGAGAGACAAACATCGTTTATTACTGCCTATGTGTGGAATCTAGAAAAATTGAACAAATGAACCTATTTGTGAAGCAGAAACATAGACACTCAGTGGCTTTTAACAGATGCATAGTGTCTTACAGAGTAGTTTCACTGCCCTGAATACCCTTTGTGGTTTTTTTTTTCCCCTCTCTTCCTACTTACCTGACACCGAACCCCAGGCAACCACTGAAATTTTATGTCTTTCTAGTTTTGCGTGTTCTACAGTGTGACATAGTTGAAGCCATATAGTACGTAACCTTTAAAGAAAGACTTCTTTGACTTAGCCATATTCATTTCAGGTTCTTCTGTGTCTTTTCTTGGCTTGATAACTTGTATATTTTTATTATTGCCTAAAATTCCATTGTCTGGATGCACCACACTTTGTTTATCCTTTCACCTATTGAAGGATATCTTGATTGTTTTCGAATTTTGTCTATTATGAGTAAAGCTGCTATAAACATCCATGTGCAGATTTTTGTGTGAACGTGGTTCTTTGACTCCTTTGAGTAAATGCAAAGGAGTACAACTGCTGGATTGTATGGTAAGAATACGTTGGGTGTCCTAAGAAACCAACACATGGACTTCCAAGTAGCTGAACCATTTCATACATACATCCCCCAGCCATGAATAAGAGTTCCCGTTGCTCCATATTCTTCTCAATATTTTGTGTTGTCAGTGTTCTTGATTTTGGCCATCCTAATAGGCTTGTAGCAGTTTCTTGAAAGGTTGTTGCTGAACTATGAAAGACGCCAGGATTCTTGGCCTCTGGAAGAGAAGAATTCAATCTGGGGCCAGAGACGAGGCTTGATCACTCAGAGCTTTTGTGTAATAATGTTTTATTAAAGTATAAAAGAGATAGAGAAAGCTTTTGACACAGACATCAGAAGGGAAATGGAGAGTATGCCCCCCTTCTAGTGTTAGCAAGGGAGTTATATACTTTTTAATTAGTTATTACAATGAATCAAAAGAATGTCTCAAGTTTGTGAAAACTGCCAGACCCACTCCAACATTTTACATTTTAGGATAACAAGATTAGAATTTAACAATAGAAAGATCCTACCTGACCCACTCCCATAATATACATTCTGAGATATCAGGATTAGTCAGAAGGTTTTCGGGAAGGAGAACTGTCCTGCAGCAGGATACACTGTTGTTGTGTGACCCCTAGCACAGAGTTTAAACTGAGTTGTGTAATTGACTGAGAGTCCCTTGGACTGCAAGGAGATCCAACTAGTCCATCCTAAAGGAGATCAGTCCTGGGTGTTCATTGGCAGGACTGATGCTGAAGCTGAAACTCCAGTCCTTTGGCCACCTCATGCGAAGAGTTGACTCATTGGAAAAGACCCTGATGCTGGGAGGGATTGGGGCAGGAGGAGAAGGGGACGACAGAGGATGAGATGGCTGGATGGCATCACCGACTCTATGGACATGAGTTTGAGTAAACTCCGGGAGTTGGTGATGGGCAGGGAGGCCTGGTGTGCTGTGATTCATGGGGTCGCAAAGAGTTGGACACGACTGAGTGACTGAACTGAAGGAATGTAGAGGAAAAAAAGTTTGTCCTTTTCTCCTCCTCGAGAATTCCAGACCCCTATCTCCACTTTGAGAGCCCCAGACCCCGTTCTCCTTCTTGGGAACCCTGCACTTAACCATCAATCAGCCTAGGAATTGACTCAATGTCATTGCTTTAGTGTGCGGTTCTCTCATGGCAGGTGATGTGGAAAATCTTTTCATATATTTGTTTGCCATCTGTTTATCTTCTTTGTGGTGTCTATTAAGGTCTTTGGCCTATTTTTTTTTAAGTAAAGTATTTTGTGTAGGTTTTCTTTTCTGTTATGCTTTAAATAAAATTATTTTTTATTGAAATATAATTGATGTACAATAGTTGTTTCAGATGTAGTGCTTTGTGACTTGATACTTGCATATAGTATGAATTTTGGGCCATTTTTTAATTGGGTTATTTGCTTTCTTATTGTTGAATTTAAAATTTCTTGGTGTATTTTACAAAGATGTCCTATATCAGATATGTGTTTTGCAAGAACTTCTGTCTCAGTCTGTGGCTCTCCTTTCCATTTTATTAACATTGTCTTTTACAGAGAAGTGTTTTTAATTTTAATAAATTCCTAGCCAGTTAACACACCTTTTTTCTTTCTTTTCCTGATAATGCTTTTAGTGTTGTATCTAAGACATCATTACCAGGTCAAGGACTGCCTAGATTTTCCCTCTAGCACTTTATTCTTTTACATTTTACATTTAAGAGAGTGAATCACTTTGAGTTAATATTTCTCAGAGTTAAAAGTTCTGTGGCTAGGTTCTTTCTTCTTTTTTCTCCTTATGTAGATGTCAAGTTCCAGCCATTGGTTGAAAACATTGTCTTTTTCCCATTGAGTTTCCTTCGCTCCCTTGTCAGAGACCTGTTGACTGTATCTGTGCGAGTCTGCTTCTTGCCTCTCTAATGTTTCATTGGTCTATTTGTTTTTTTCACCCATTGTTGGCTGTGGCTATATATAGTAAGTTTTGTGTTGGGACACGACAATTTTCTGAATTTTTCTTTTTCAGTATTTTATTGGCTACTTGGAGCCTTTTGCCTTTCCATATCACTTTTAGGGTCAGTTTGTCGACATTCATGAAATAAATGTGCTGTGATTTTCCTTGGGGTTGGTTGCCCTGACTCTGTAGACCAAGTTAGAAAGAATTGATTGGCCAGGGTGGTTCCAGTCCTCTCATCACAGGTCTGGCTGCCCTGGCTGCCAGCCTCCAGAAGTCGTCTCATCAACATAACAAAGCTTCCTTGCTCTGTCACTTAGGAGATTCCACAGGCCAAGTGCCTGGTACCTGTGCTGGTTCATGGCCTGAGGATTGGGGGCCCCTGGCTTAAAGAATTTTAAAAGTGTTTTCTCCTTCACAGCACAGCCTAGGATGAGTGTTGTAGGTCAGCGAGCATCTCTGTTCCTGGTAGCCTTCAAGGATCTCCACTTCCTTCTATTCCTTTCTCCGTGCCACACAGGGTGTTGTCCGCATCTGCTGGCTCAGAGCTGGGCAGCCAGCACTCAGAGGTCTTAGCAAAACTGCTGCCTTGAGGGTCTCGGTCTGGAAGGGGCATGTGTTGCTTCCACTCAGGGTCCCTCGGTAAGAACCCACCACCCAGGAACTTGTGTCTTTCATGCTCATCTTTGATGCTCATCAGATATAGCCCTCAGGTCAGTATCCCTAATCATGTTGAGTGTCTGAAACGTGTACACTGGTAGATTGCTCAGGCGCACTCAAGAGGATAATATCACCAGTGAAAGTGTTAGTCATTCGATTGTGTCCCACTCTTTGCAATCCCATGGACTGTAGCCCACCAGGTTCTTCTGTCCATGAGATTCTCTAGGCAAGAATACTGGAGTGGGTAGCCGTTTCTTTCCAGGGGATCTTCCCAACCCAGGGATTGAACCAGGGTCTCCTGCATTGCAGGCAAGTTCTTTACCATTCGAGCTACCAGGGAAGCCTAATCACCAGAGTTGTGCCTATTGATAGTAGATTAAAGTTTGGGCCCTTTTACTTGGAAGTCAGATTTAACTGAAGACTCATAATTTATTTCTTGGAGTATTGTTAGTGTGTTATCCTGTTTTCTTTGGTGTAAAGCCTTGCTGTCCAGAAGTCTAATGATGTGATTTTATTTTCTTCTGTCTTTTTTTCCTAGATGCTGGAAAGATTTCTTTTTTTACTTCAAGTCCAGGTGTTATCTTTTGGACATCTTAAAATGATATACAGTCTTCTCTTTGTGGGTATTTGCTGGATTTGTTTGGCTTGTAGAAAAGTACAGTCAGAGTTAATCAGATTCTCGTTTGGAGACGACTTGTAAAGAATCTTCTCTGTTTACTAGAGATGAAACTGTGAGCAGGCTGCCTAACCTCTCTGGATCTCATTTCCCTCACCCAAAATTGGGAGGGAGGCAGAGAATAATAGTGCTGTATCTGTTAGGGTTATTGTGAGGAATGAAAGTGGAAAGTGAAAGTGAAGTCACTCAGTCGTGTCTGACTCTTTGCGACCCCGTGGACTATACCTACCAGGCTCCTCCGTCGAGGGGATTTCCCAGGCAAGAGTACCGGAGTGGGGTACCATTGCCTTCTCCAGGGGATCTTCCCGACTCAGGGATCAAACCTGGGTCTCCCACATTGCAGGCAGATGCTTTACCCTCTAAGCCACCAGGGGAAGCCCTATTCCTACTGTGATGAATAAATGAGGTAATAAAATTCTTAGAAACATGGCAGCCACATGTTAAGTGTTTGGTAAACATTATTGTTGTGACTACTTTAACATTTTTGATTCTTATAAGTGGTGATTCAGTGCCCAGCGTAACATATTGATATAGGAGGTATGGTGGCTCAGTCGGAGGAGGGATCCGCCTGTAATGCAGGAAAACCAGATTCGATCCCTGGGTTGGGAAGATCCCCTGGAGAAGGAAATGGCAGCCCACTCCAGTATTCTTGCCTGGGAAATCCCATGGACGGAGAAGTCTGAAAAAAACCTTCCAACATTTCCTTTTTTTTTTCATGTTTTTTTTTTTTTTCATTTATTTTTATTAGTTGGAGGCTAATCACTTTACAATACCGCAGTGGGTCTTGTCATACATTAAAGACAGAAATATAGATCAATGGAACAGACTAGAAAGCCCAGAGATAAATCCACAAACCTATGGACACCTTATCTTCGACAAAGGAGGCAAGGATATACAATGGAAAAAAGACAACCTCTTTAACAAGTGGTGCTGGGAAAACTGGTGAACCACTTGTAAAAGAATGAAACTAGAACACTTTCTAACACCATACACAAAAATAAACTCAAAATGGATTAAAGATCTAAATGTAAGACCAGAAACTATAAAACTCCTAGAGGAGAATGTAGGCAAAACACTCTCAGACATAAATCACAGCAGGATCCTCTATGACCCACCTCCCAGAATATTGGAAATAAAACCAACATTTCCTTTTAATGGGAGTTTGTAATCAGCTTACCTCCTTATGGTGCTGCTAATCTGCCTGTATCACAGGTCTTTTTTTTGTTATTTTTTTGAGATGAAGAAAGGAAATTTATTTTTTTAAATTTTTAAATATTTGTTGAAGTATAGTTGCTTTACAGTGTTGTGTTCGCTTCTGCTGTATAGCCGAGTGAATCGGCTGTGTGTACACATACATCCCGTCCCTCTGGGACTGCCTTCCCGCCCCAGTCACAGCCCTGAGGAGGCTTCCCTGTGCTACACGGTAGGTCCTCATTAGTTGTCTCGTTTCTACGTAGTGTCCGCAGTGTGTGTGTCAGCCCCACGCTCCCAGTTCATCCCACCCCCGCGTCCCCCTTGCTGTCCATAGATGTGTTACCCTCTTTCTGAGTTACCTCACTCTGTATGACAGTCTCTGGGTCCATTTACGTCTCTCCAGATGAGCCAGTTTCGTTCCTTTCTATGACTAATACACCGCTGAACAACCCACACGTCCACCGGGGAAGGATGAATAAAGGTGTGGCATGTGTATACAATGTGTTTTTGTTACCTCCCCTCATTATAGACCTCCCTGGTGGCTCAGATGGTCAAGTGTCTGCCTACAATGCGGGAGACCCGGGTTCGATCCCTGGGTTGGGAAGATCGTCTGGAGAAGGAAATGGCAACCCCCTCCAGTATTCCTGCCTGGAAAATCCCATGGACAGAGGAGCCTGGTAGGCTACAGCCCATGGGGTCACAAAGAGTCGGCCATGACTGAGCAACTTCACTTTCACTTTTCTTGTTATAGAGTAAACTTCTTGAGGACAGTAACTGTGTCTTCACACATTTTCTATGTCTGTCAACACCAACCAAATACAGTGCCTTGCAAACAGTCTGTAATTCACAGAGCATTTATTCATATCACCCTACACATCCCCTGTGAGCAGTAAATAACTGTGTACTTGTATTTTCCTCTTTAATTCTCCTGGGCATTTTTAGAATTTAAAGTTCGTCTTTGTTCCTGAAGGAGAGACGTAAGGTGATGTGTTTGGACCGGAAGCATGTTGGTTCTGCCTTGTCAGTAACACAGTGCTCTGGGTCTAGCATCTTTTGACTTAATGTCCCTGTAGACACAGAAGCCTCAGTCAGTGACCAGCTTATGGGGATTCTCAGTACATGTGAATTCTCTGCTCTTATTTATGTATAGAATGAGATGTCACATTTTAAAAATCATCAGATATGATAAATTGCTTTCTGTTGAGTGAAAAAGCAAGTCATTGTGGTTGAGGGACCCTTTCTCCGCAAATAGGACTCAGTCATGTAACCAGTTTTGAAAACTTGCTACAAAAACACTTCTACCTCACCACAATATTTAGTTGCAAAGTCAAGGAAAACTTTTATACCATGGATTTTTTTTTTCTGAAGTTTTAAATTATGAACAAAATTCAAAGAAATACTTTTTAAGATTCTGGGTGTGTGGATGAATATGATATTTGTACTATATCTTGGTATCAAATATTTTATTGTCTGTCTTCACTTAAATATATCGTCAGAAGCTGCATATTTAAGAAGATCTGAATCTACATCCTTCTGCCAGGGGTGAAATAACTTTAGCATGTGACCCGGGCAGGCATTTTAATCACACATTGTGGAGACTTGGGATCCAAAGTGGTCAGAACAGCCTTTTGAACCATCCTGTATTTTCAGTTCAAATGAATTCTTTTCCGTCAACCACTTTGGGAGGAATAGAGTGTACTGTTTGCAGTGTAATCTACAGAGTTGCACTGAACTTGAAGGTTGTCCCCCTGGAATTGTAAAACAAGTCAAAAGTGACCCTCTCTGAGCATCTCAAGGAGGGTACAGCTGTTCTCCCAATGCAGTATTTGATCCCCCAAGAGTCGTCGAAAAGAGGTAGACTATTTGTCTTCTGATGGTAGCTGTATTTTTCTGATTGCTTCTCTGGGGAATGCAGCCGGTGAAATGAGCTGATGGTTACAGTCCAGTTTTTGGTGACCAGTGTTCCAGAATTGTTCTTTAGGAATCAGCCAATGAAAGCCGCTCAGTTGTGTCCGACTCTTTGCAACCCCATGAACTGTACATACAGTCCATGGAATTCTCCAGGCCAGAATACTGGAGGGGGTAGCTGTTTACTTCACCAGGGGATCTTCCCAACCCAGGGATTGAACCCAGATCTGCTGTGTTGGGGGTGGATTCTTTACCAACTGAGCCACCAGGGAAGCCCTCTAAGAATACTAGAGTGGGTAGCCTATCCCTTTTCCAGCGGATCTTCCTGACCCAGGAGTCGAATCAGGGTCTCCTGCATTGCAAGCAGATGCCTTACCAGCTCGGCTACTGAGAGACCCAGTTCTGGCCTTCGACAGGATGGCAGAAACTTTCAAGTCCCATGTCACTGCATGCCTTTCCAAGTATCATTCCCGTTAGGCTGTGTTTTTTCCTCTGGATATAAATGTCATTCTGTGAAGCTGGAACTTTTTAAACCTTTCTAAAGTGCCACCAGAGGAATAATTTGCTTCTGATTTGCCAGACTGAAAGCTGGAGAGGCAGTTTCCAGTGTGGCACATCTTTGTGATTTGTTGGATTGTTTTGAAAGCAGGTCTGCCATGTCATCATCTGGTGCTGTAGATTTCCTCCTGCTCATTTTTCTCTTGCGCTGTCTACTAGATGATGAAGGGAAAAAAGCTGAACCTATTTGAAATAATATCTGCTTCCATGCATTATCCAGACATGATGATTCTTTTTCTAGGAGTGTTGGCTGGTCCTTTGATTGTTCTGAGTCTAGTCCATTGTAATGCTGGCTGGCCCACCCAGTCCTGTACCTTCCCTGTTTTTCATTTCTTCACTTGGATAAGGCTAGAACTGCTTCCACGCGTATAAAATAGTAGTCTCTTTTGTACATAGTAGTGTATACATGTCAGTCCTAATTGCCCATTCATCACACCCTGCCTCTCCCCCTTGGTGTCCATATGTGTGTTGTCTACGTCTGACATTACTTCTCAGAGATCTCCGCGGAAGACACCATCGCCACGCTGAATGTGCCTGGTAAATGTCCAGTCCATGAGTGCCTGAAGGGGTCTCTCATGGAAGTTACTGAAACAGCCGGTTTTTCTTTGACCATTTAGCATTTTCTGGCCAGTTCATCCTTGGCTGGAGAATAAACCATCATCACACATACACATACACACACACACACACCCCACACACACACACACCACCAGCTAGCTCACCCTTCTCCACCCCCTTCACCTTCAGACAACCCTCTCCTCACAATTTTCTTCCCCACGTGTTCATTTTGGCCTGATAACAGTGTTCACCCACATTACATTTCTTTTTTTTTTTAATTTGCTCTTGTTTTTATTTTATATTGGAGTATAGTTGATTAACAAAGGTGCTAGTTTCAGGTGTAGAGCAGAGTGATTCAGTTATACATATACACATATATCCACTCTTATTTGGATCCTTCTCCCATATAGGTCATTACGGAGTATTGAATAGAGTTCCCTGTGCCATACAGTAGGTCCTTATTAGTTATCATTTTATAGTAGTAGCATGTATATAATCAGTCCCAATCTCCCAATTTTTCCTTTCCTACCCACATACCATTTCTAAAGGCTCGAGACAGAATGAGAGCCAGGGCACGGCAGCATTAACAGTGTATGCCAGCACATTTTCTCCGTTATTTAGTTGACTTTTGGAAGTCTATTCTACTTTGAAAATGCCTGGGCAAAACACAGTTCAACACTGCTTTAGGACCTTTAATAACAGTTTGTCGTCCTTGTTCTGGTGCCACTGCTTCCAGACAGTATATGGCTAGCAGGACCTGAAGCTAGGATATTCCTGCATGGGGAGATTTCCTGGTGTGTGAGTAAGTAGCAGGGCAGGCCAGTGGGGAGACCTGATTCCATGTTGCCCACATGATTGACTAGGGTGGCTTTGGTACTTTTAAATAACCCATTCTATGTTGGTAGACCTTCTCTCCCTTCTTTTTAGCCAGTGCAGTGTCAGTATAAGACCCGCAATGGACTCTGCGTGGCCAAGTGGGTGGGAGTGGCAGCTGCTTGAATACATGTCTGGCTCTTTGGTCTTTGCCTGTCACAGGCTCTGTGATTGATTCTGAGATTTCCATTCTGTCCAACTTAACTGCCCTCCCAGTGGACCCAGCCCAGAGTCTGTTGTTGCCCTAAATATTTCCTCAAAGGTCTTTCATTAACTTTGCCTTTTCTGTTCTAATTTTTCTCCTTCTTATTTAATATGTAGCCCTGTAGCAATAATGAGAAAGAAAAATACATCTATTAATAGTAATGTGATCAGGTGAAGCAACACATACATTTCTCTATTGGAAAAAAAAAAGAACTTTCAAACTTCATTTTCTCTCCTGCTAAAATGCTTGCATAATAGAAAAGACAATGAATGGGTTGAAAAAAACCCAACTTTCTCTTATTAAATATTTCATTATGAATGTTAGCTGGGAGAAGAGCAAAGTTTTTTTCTTCTTAATTAAGGTAGTTGTGATATTTTAGGAAAAATTAAGGCAGGATATTGGATTATCAGGGGTCTTTTTGGTAAGCAGAATTATTTCTGTGACACTCAAATGAAGTATTTGCATAGTGTGAGTGTCTGCTGGTTTTGGTTCATGCCATCTTTGTTGGTTTTAAAACCCCTAATTTTATCTTTTGCATTTAGGCATCACTGTATTATAAATGGAAGTGCAGTTTCTTAGAAGGGATTTTTTCCCCTCTCCATCTTCCTAAGGGGAATATAGACATGATGGCTAAGCTCAGGCAGCCCTTTTGGACTATGAGGTGGGATTCACACATTGGGAATGGCTGGGCAGCAAGAAACCAGCAACTCTGTACTGCCCGTGTGTAAGTGAGAGAAACTTCTGTGTAACTCCTGTTATTTCCAGTTTGTCCTCACATGACTCTGGCTGCTGTCTCAACTTACATTATCTATCAATCTATTTCTTCTGGTTTTATGTGAAGGCAGCTCTTGGCAATTTTTTGTTTTCATATCAGATTGTATGCCTCAGAGATTAAGGAATGCTGTATCTAGTGGACAGGAACAATCTTAACTCTTATAAATGTGTGCAAGATGCCATGCAGTGTCTAAAATCTAGCTTCTCATGCTAGAAGCGATCGTGGTAAAGTTTTAAAATTGTAAAATTGCTTCTTTGCTTTGCCTTTCTCTCCTTCATTCCCTAAAGAGTGAACCCTAAAGTCAGTAAGTTCAACAGGAAAAGAGACATATTCAAGGTTTGGGGGTAGGAGGGTGGGGGTGGGCATGGTGGTCCAGAGCCGGTCATGGAACTGTGAGTGGGGTGAGGAGAGCCTCTGTGCAGGGTAGGGAGCCTGGCTTGGGGGGTCTGAGCCCGAGCGGGATCAGGTTGAGGAAGGTAGGCGAGCAGGTGAGGAGGTTGAGTTGGACAGGTGTCCAGGTAGGAAGAAAGGGGGTGATGGATTACTACATTAATACATAGGTTGCATAGTTGAAAGAACCCAGAAGGTTCCACAGAGCCCACTCACCCAGGGAGTTTATAAAGGCACAGAACATATCTTAGCAGGGATAAGAAAGCACAGGTGACCATCAGGGGCCCTGGAGGCTTACTGGCACAGTCTACCACCCTTCCCTGCCCCAGGGTCGTTTCTTAGTTGCTTAGGACATACTTTGTCTCCAGATGTGAACTTTCAAGACATATCCAAGAAGTCTGGGTGTTGGGAAGGCTTGGACTGAGATCTCCAGCACCGTCTCTTGTGTGCGACTGGTCAGGCATCTGCAGCCAAGTGTAAGCCAATGCCCTGCATATCCCTGGATGTGTGAACAAGCTGGTCCTAGAGCCTCCAAGGTCTCTGCCACTTTGAACAGAATGTGACACGTCTCGAGCTTGCCTACTCATCTTTACCTTAACTCAGTGTCCCTACAGGTCAGCATAGAGCTGTCCACACCCAGATGTGAGATAACTCTGCTTCATGCAGTTACATGTAGGGGTACTGACTGCATACATAAGTAGCTTAAAGACAATGGAAACCAGAGTTCCCACTGTTAGAGAGGGAACTACAAACAGGAAAGGGAGAACACTAGAATGAACCATGCAGGGTTGTATTGAAATCACTCTATTGGTGTAACAGGAAACAGAGAACACTAGAATGAACCATGCAGGGTTGTATTGAAATCGCTCTATTGGTGTGAACTTGGGATTTTCAATAATATAGTGAGATCTGCACAGATGTGTGTTTTTTCTACTTCCATCACCTGAGAATACTGAGACCTCAAATAACAATGAGCACAGCTACTGCCCAGATTTTGGCTTCTAAGTACCATTTTCTGCACACACAAAAAAGAAGCAAAGCTCATTGGAGAAATGGCTGATAGATTCCAGGCCTATGGCAGTGAAAGCGCAAGGTGAGTTTGACTGTCTTGTGCCAAAGAGTAGAAGTGCTTAGAGAGTGAGGGGGACATTTCAGAAGGACCAGGCAGCCAGCTTGGATGGGGGATTCGCACCAGCCACATCGGGACCATCATAATCTGAACAAATGATGTAACCCATTGACTGAAATAGGAAACCACAAAGCCATACAAATGGAAGTAAAATGAATTCATGATTTCTCCACAGCAGCTTCATGGATGTCTTGGACTGGATGATTCTTTCTTGGGTGGGCTGCCTGGTGCATTTGTAGGATTTTAGCAGCAGCCCTGGGCCCTAGATGCTAGATGCCACCGCTTAGACCAGTGTTCGGCACTAGTGGTGCCTCAGATATAATAATTTGCCTGCAATGCAGGAGACCCAGGTTCGATCCCTGAGTTGGGACAATCCCCTGGAGATGGAAATGGCAACCCACTCCAGTATTCTTGCCTGGAGAATTCCTTGGAGAGCAGAGCCTGGCGGGCTGCAGTCCATGGGGTCACCAAGAGTCGGACACAGCTGAGCAATTAACACTAATGCAGCAGAAATCTGTGCCAGCTAATAGGATGCAGTGAGAAGATGACTGCATTTCCTCAGGATTCCTGCTAATGGTGCATAACCTGAGCTAATCAAGAATAAACAAAGGTCTCAATGCTCTGTGGTGACCCAAATGAAAGGAAATCTGAAAAAGAGGAGATACGTGGGCATGTCCAGCTCATTCACTTTGTTGTACAGCAGAAATGAACACAACACTGTAAGGCAACTATACACAAATAAATATAAAGGACAAAAAACCACATGGAGGACATAACACAAAGTACCTTGGCCTGTGTGCTTCACAATCTTCGTGGTCATGAAAGTCAAGGAAACAGTGACCCAGACTAAGACGTGACTTGAAGAGGCCTGGCAGCTACATGCATCATGGATTCTAAACTGGATCCATTTCTATTAAAGAACTGTTTGGGACATTTGGTGAAACTGGAGTGGGTGAGGGCTGAGGATCAGATGATAATGATGTACAGTGCAGGGGAATGTCTTTGTAGGAATACCCTAAAGCTTATGGGACATAAAGTTTATGAGTCAGGACAGAGAAATGGGTCTTTGTATTGTATTTTGAACTTTTCTGCAACTTTGTGCTAGTTGAATAAAAGAAAAACACTCAAAAGTTGCAGTTAGGGTGATGCATATTTTTTTTTAAGGATGCTGGGTTCCAATCCTGAGACTCTCTTTGAGAAAAAATATTTGTCTTAGTGTCCTTTGAAGGGAATAAAACTGTCATATTAAAATAAGGTCCTTATAGAAAGGATATTAGAAAAATTTCTAATGTTTCTTCAGGAATATATATCTATTTCACATTTAAAACTTTAATATATATTAAGTACACTATAATTAGTATAACTAGTATATAGTATATAATCATTTAGATTTATTTTATACATATAAATATACAATTTAATATAAATAAAAGGTAAATATATGTAATTTGTATATAAATGTAAATTTAACAAATAATAAATACATGGGTGTATATATATTATTTATGTCAGTATATATATATACATATATATATACACACCCACATAATAAATATATATAGCTTGCTCACCACAAAGTGAAGTTTTAGAACCCAAAGTAGAGGTTACTTTTTAACCCCCTCTGGCCTTTTTTTTTTTTTTTTTTTTAGTGAATTTGTATACATATTTTCTTTCTTGGTACTTGGAGAAACATTTTTCTTTTCTTTTTAAAAGGCAAATCTAGTCTTTTTCAGCAGTTTAAGCTTCCATGATCATATTCGAAACTGGTGAGCCATGTGCTGGTTCTTTGAAATGTCAGCCAAACTTGTTGAGAGGAACATGTGGAGGGCTTTTACTCTGGTCATCGAGAGCATGTAGGAGCATTTCGGGGTTGACAGTGACTCGGGAAGCAGTGGTCTGTCTGTGTTGATGGGATGGTTTTCTAAGCGTGGGCTGGGGAATTTTCCTCCCAGATTTCCTGACTGGTTCCCTTAGTGAGGTGGATTGTTGAGGCTGGACCAGCACTCCAGGTCCCTGAGCAGAGCTCACTGGCCCTGGTCCTGTTGGTTCCTGCGACGTTAATCCCGTTAGTGCTGAAATTCCATTAGCGCTCACTCACTGTTCTAATTGCATCATTTATTGGGTGGCTTTTCCTCACGCGGTTTAACATTGAACAGACAGCCTTCTGTGAATCCCTGCGTCTATTTTTATGAGTGGTAACACTCCAACCTGTGGAAAGAACTTAGCACGTTACTTTGCAGGAGCGTGAGTGTAATTTGGGTACATTAACTGACTGTGTTTTTTTCTTTTCTTTTCCAGTCACCCTGTCCCACATCACACAGCTGGTCCTCAGCCACAACAAGCTAACAAGTGAGTCAGCCATTGCTGTCCTCTGTTACACAATTTCTGACCTATAGGTAACGTGGTGGAACTGCTAATTCTTCTGTTTGCCTAGACAGTAATGACAAACGATTATTTGGGCAACGTGAAAGTGTACTGAGATGGCTCTAAGATACCTGAGCGTACCGTCTTCCTGTATTTTGTAGTTTTCTCTGTTTTGAGGAATTTTTCCTCAATTTTTCATGTGTGTAAATTGAAGGAAGACAGTGACATTGTTCCTCTAATAATGGTCCCCTTTGGGCATGCAAACTGCTGCAGTGAGTGGCCTGAAATGCTAAGACTTTCGTTATTATTTCACGCGGGGATAAAAAGCTTATCAAAAAAGTGTTGGAGGACTTCCCTGGTGGTTCAGTGGTTAAGACTTTACCTTCCAGTGCAGGGGGTGTGGGATTGATCCCTCATCAGGAGCCAGATCCCACTTGTCTCATGGCCAAAACACCAAAACATAAAACAAATAATATTGTAAAAAATTCAATAAAGACTTTTAAAAAAATGATCCACAACAAAAAGAAAATCTTTTTTTTTTTTTAAGTTGAATTTTTTTCAGAGCAAAACATTGTTAGCTTTCATTTATACTCTCTCCTCGAAGTATATTTCTCTGGGAAAGTATATTTCTCCTCAAAAGTACTTTCTCCTCAAAGTACATTTTCTCCAGGAAAATGTAATTATTGATTTCTTTCCCTGCTTGATGGGGGCGGGTGGGGAGCACAAAATTATAGAAGTGATAGAAATTTGCATCTGTGTTTTTCAAGTTCTTGAGTTTGATTTCCAAGGAAAATTGTCCCAGGCATTGGGAGTGGTACAATTAACGTATAGTAGGTTTCATACCTTTGGTAAAGTGTAATCTTGTGTGAATAACGTGGGCCATTTTATTCTCAGAGCTGTGGCTTAAAAGGTGTTAATGACGGGGGCCCACTGCCCCGGCTCCTGTCTAATTGATGGCCATGTCTTTGTGCTTCCTGTATTTCCTGCAGACTTGAATGCTTTTCTGATCATGTGGCAAGAATTTGTGAGGGAGCTTTCCGAGTTCGGTGAAACAGAGCAGAATGTGATGTTGAGGGATTTGTGTCATGAATTTATGTGTGTGTTGCGTTATATACAGCTTGAAGCAATGTCACAGAGCTGTTGATTATGGAGAATTAAGAGTGGCAGTGAGGGCCTCTCATGAGCAGGAGACAGGCAGATCAGTTCGTTTTTAGCAAAAAGCGAGGGCAGAGTGGCACTGTTGTCATGTTTGAGTATTGGGAGCCCCAGCAGCTGATAGTGAGGGTGACAAGTCACGTGTGATCATTACTGTAACAGGTAATATGCTGCCACTTTCATTGTTTTTGTAGCAAGTGGTCCTGCTCTCTCTCTGCTGAGACCCTAATCCCAGTTCTGAGGGGATTTGAAATTTGTTTTGTAGGGTGGACTGCATGATCTCTAAATTCCCCCAGATTTGGTGAGCAGAAATTTCTGATGCTCTCTCTGTCATTTAATTCATGAAAATATTTCCTAATTGCCAAGTTTACTACTGGTGTTCAATCTTGCATCGTCATCAGAGGGAAAAACAGTTCCCATTGAAAAAGGAAGCCAAACCTGTTTTGTTCCCATTATACCATTAATTGATTGGTTCCTTAAAAAGTCTTTCAGACAGTCATAGTTTTTCTTTTTATATATCCATAAAGAAATCTCTGGGACCAGGGTGTTAGTTTCTTTTCTAGACGTGCAGTGTAAGATTAATTTAGGGAGGCATAAACAGAGTTAAGTTGTGTCTGCTATTAAAGAGGTTTGCTGTGGATTCAAACTTTTTCTCCTCTTTCTAGCCCCCACCTCTTTTTTCCCCTTTTTTCCCATTTGAGACACTCTTGACCTAATCCAGTAAGCTCTAATTAATCGTCTTGATAAATTCTGTTTCAAGCCATTGTGAGTGGTGTCAGTGACGCCCGATCTGTTTCACTAAGGTCAAATTAGCATCTTTTACTATTTTTCTGGCATTTAAATGAATGGTTTCGCTATGGTTTTTCCAGTGTTTATAGCAAATATGTCCACTTGATGGAAAGATAAATATGCATTACGTGGAGGTGGGTGAGTCCAGCCTCCTGTCACTTTTCATTGTAATCAGTGTCTTTCACTTCCCGGGCTTTTTAATGGGGACTAGCTGACGGCACCACATTCAAACTGATGGGACTCAAAAGATAAACCCCTCAGCACTGCTTGTATCTTGCATCCTCATGTGCCAATTACACTTCTGATGTGTCCTCTCGTGTACCTGGGGGACGAATCACCTCACTCACGCTGGGACTTGATCTGGGGACAGCTCTCAACTCCAGGGCCGGAGTCGGTACCTTGGGGCTGTTGGAAGAACATGGCACTGAGCTGACCCGCTCTTCTGCTGGTGGTTTTGACAGATCAGCAGGTCCCCTCAGCATAGTAGGAGTGAGGCCACGAGAGAGAGGGGAAGGCAAGCTGATGACCCTCAAACTCCCAAGATTTTGTGAGCAGAAATTCTTAAAGTTTTTGACATGAGAATTTGTCAGGGTCTTTCAAAATTGTCTGTCTAATCACCGTCAGATTCCTCATTGGTACAGCGACACGATTGCCGTGTAACTCTGGGGGAGTGGGGTGGAGCTGGTGGGTTTTGGTGCAGTCACTGGGGTACTCTGCCGGTAACAACTCCTTCAGTCCTTACAATGTCTGCAGTGGATTAAAGGAGGTGGGAGGTGCTGGCGAGGGAGGTTTTTTTTTTTTTTTTTTTTTTTTTGCTGTGATTGGACAGGTGACTCTCTGGGCCGGGATGGAGGTGCTTGCTCTCCCAGGGGGAATGTTTGCAGAGTAAAGACGAGGCTCTGCCATCAGCCTCTCCTGCTCCTCCTCTCCTCCCTGCCTGCTCCACACGCTGCCCATCTTCCTCTTGGCCCCCCTGCCTGCCTTGGCAAACTGGAGATTTCTCTCCCCCAAATCCTGTTGTTCAGAGACTCTTTTTTTTTTTTTTTTTGATGTGGACCATTTTTAAAAGTCTTTATTGAATTTGTTACAATATTGCTTCTGTTTTATGTTTGGTTTTCTGGCCACAAGACACGTGTGATCTTAGTTACCCAACCAGGGATCGAACCTGCACTCCCTGCATTGGAAGGTGGAGTCTTAGCCACTGGACCTCTAGGGAAGTCTCATATTCAGAGATTCTTGGCACCAGCATGGCTCTCCCTTGTCCTCCTGTCACTTCCTGTTCCGTCCTCTCCAAAGATGTCTTAAGCTTTGTTGAGGGCTGAGACCGTCTTGTCTTCCTCTTTACTGCCCGTTGCTGAGCACAGAATGGCTTCCCAGGAAGCCCTCACGCAAAGGCAGCGATGGCAGGACCAGGGTGGGAAACAGCGGGTCTGGGTGAAGCGGTCAGTGGAGGAAGCTGGCGGCTTCTTCGGGATCAGTCAGTGTGTGGATCTGAGTGAACGTAACCACTGCACACTTCTGTTCCTTCACTGCTTGTAGGATCCTTTCCAATGTGCTGAGCAGAGAAACCGAGCCTTCTGTCCTAGGACTTGCCGTCTTTCCCCTTTATGCCGGCCCTTTCGCAGGGAAGGAATGATGTACTCACATGGTACAGGCAGACCTCGCTTTATTGAACTTGGCGGAAATTGAATTGAATTGGGGGAAATTGAAGGTCTGTGGCAACGCTGAGTTGAGCAAAGCTACTGGGCCGTTTTTTTCCAACAGCGTTTGCTCACCTCGTGTTTGTGCATCACTTTGGTATTTCTCGCAATATTTCAAACCCACCGCCAGCAAAAAGGTGACAACTGGTTGAAGGCTCAGATGATGGTTAGCATTTTTTTTTAAGCTTTGTGCTTTTTAATTAAGATATGTACTTTTTTTGGACATAATACTTTGCACACTTAATAGACAACTGTAGAGTGTAGACACAACTCCTGCAGGCTCTGAGAAGCCAAAAAGTTTGTGCGACTCCGTTTATTGCAGTCGTTGCTTTGTTGCGGCGGCTGGTCTGAAACCAAACCTGCCTTGTCTCCGGTGCGTCTGGCTCCCCAGGGACACCGCAGGATGCACAGTTGGAAAGCGGGGCCGTGACCCGCTGTGGGCGCTTTTCTCCACCTGGCAAGCCTGCTGGGCTCAGCTGGGTGACTTCTCCAAAAGGAAATGAAGACCTACTACTAGCCTAGGTCTCCTGGTTTGGTCCCCTTGTTACTCTTTCCCTTAGTTTTATGTATGCATGTGTGTGTGCTAAGTCACTTCAGTTGTGTCCAACTCTTTGCAGCCGCTCAGACTGTAGCCCACCAGGCTCCTCTGTCCATGGGATTCTCCAGGCAGGAACACTGGAGTGGGTTGCCATGCCCTCCTCCGGGGGATCTTCCCCACCCAGGGGTCAAATCTGAGTCTCTTACGTCTCCTGCATTGACAGCTTGGTTCTTTACCACTAGTGGCACCTGGGAAGCTCTGTTTTATGTATTTAAGATCCCAAATGATTTACTAGCACTTTTAAACAATTAATTGTAAGATGCGTTTCTTGAAATTAGGAATGCTGTCGTATGCTTAGGTATTGTACATACCACTCCACAAAAGTGCCAGAAGCAGGCAGAACATGAAGTAGACCCTTGAGTTAATGCCAGTTGATAAATGGGTTTGTAGGTCATGAGTGGTGGTGAGGTCCAGCTGTCTGAGATGATAGACTCAGCACTTGCTTGCTCTCAGGGTCTCTAAGAAGGGGACACAGCATTTATTTCAAAGATGGTCTTCCTGTGTCTCTGCCTGCCTGCCTTTGTGGTGACCCTCCATTGTAATCCGGTGTTAGCTGACTCTTTTGCAGTCTGCATCTTATCTAATCCCTGGTTCTTATGGTCTTTGGGAGTATTAGCTTTGTAAATGTTTTTCAACTTTTCAGACTTCAAGAGGAATTTCTGAGAGAATTGTTTTAAAACTTGTCCACTAGAGGTCACTGTTGGGATACTTTCCCCCCTCCCTCCTCATCTCACACTGAAAGATTAAAAATCGAATTGGTGTTGTCAGACGACGAAATTTTTTTGCAAGCTTCTCTCAGGGTATGTTGTTACTGCCATTTACATAGGCCCGTTTTGCCACCATTAATGTTGATCCTTCCATAAGGAGGTATGTTATTTTTCTTTTGACTCCGAAACTTAAAGTACATGTTCAGTTTCACGTGTCATATTTAGTGTTTATTATGGTTACTTTCTCATGTTAGAAACTTTTCCTCCAGTCTCTTTAAAGTGAGAGGATTCTGTTGCCTTTTATAGTATTTTATTTGTATGGAGTATACATAGAATTTATTTCTCCCTTGGAAGAAAGTTTAAAATATATATCTATGGAACCAGATTTTAATAAAAAAAAAATAACTGTATAATACTCAGAAAAATATGCATTTGTGTCCATTTATATTGGTTCTTTTTCTGAATGCCATCATGTAAGGAGGAATACTATGCATTATGAAATGACTCACATTTTGCATAAATGGTAAAGCAATCTCTGAGTATTAGTTTTTTAACATGATGCTTTTCTTAATTTTAAAAAGAATTTTATTTTTATAGCAAAACCCAGTACTTCAAATATGACAACAGTATTTTCCATTTTGTGACCTATACATGATAAGGACTAAACCTTCATCATTTTCTGCAGGAAATGCAAAGAATGTCTTTTTGCTCTGTGCAAACATTGATCAGTGGGTTCTATGTAAACCTTTCATAAGTGTGAGTCTCAGAATGTGATTGCTTAGTTTTACACTTGGAACTTTTAACTGTCATGTAAAACAGTTTCTTGAGATACTAGCAGCTTTGCTGGCCATTTCAAGCCTTAACTGGGACCATTTCTTGCATCTAATGTGTTGGAAATGGCTAGACAGGCAGTAAACCTAAGTGTTTTAGCAAAACTTGTTTCTTTTTTTTAGCAAACTGTTTCTTACTAGTTTTAGCTTATATATGAATTCAAAATTATAGTGAACAAGTAAATGCCAGAATATTTTCTTTAGTGATTTCAATAATTTCTTTTGTCAACACATTGAAATGAATGTAATGTTTTAAGATTTTATGCAGATGTATATATTGATAGGTTCTCTACTGAAAGTGTTGTAAAGGAATTAAGGAAGATGTTTTGCATGAAAATATTGCAATCTCATATGCGGGCCCAATTATAATGAAGAAAATTAAGCAGTTTTTTAAAAAGCGTAATAAATGGAAACCATTTTCTACAGACATAATTGATTGTTGAGATGAATGAGAAAAATTAACTGTCCCAACTTATAAGAATGACCTTCACCAGTCTTCCAGCATCTTTCTGTTGCCAAGTCTCTAGTTATTTCCGCTTTCATAGATTACTTGTCATGCCTTATGCAAAAGTTCTAGTGCATGGCTTGTATGAAATTAAACTATGAGGGGAGAATATGCAAAATAAATTGTCTCTGTGTCATGAATTTATCTTGTGACAATATCAAAACAACTTGCTGTTTGCATTTTAACAGTACAAATGTATTTATAAACCAGAGGCTTTGATCAATAGCTTATTTTTCTAATTAGTGCACATTCATCAATTTGTTCCTGTGCCATCATTTGAAAGATTGGATTTGAAAAAATGTATACGTAGTAGTGAGTCAGACAGCTATTAATTGAACAGTGTCTTTCCAATGGTGCCACCAGTTAGGTACCATTTACAAAATTGTCTATAGTTGGGAGTTTGTTTTTTGGCAGTTTTAGGAAGCATGTGGGATCGTCACATGGAAGCATCTGTTGATCCCATAGTCCAGAACCAGGACAACCCAAGGCCAACATGTGAAGTTGGAGAAGCGGTTTTGATACACTTGTGTCCTCTGCTCAGACACTTGTCATCCTTGATCCTTTTCATGTCAGCCCTTCCATCCTGAATGCACCTACTCTAGAATCTCTCTTCTTGGAGTCTTGTCCTGTGCTCAGAGGAAGCGAAATAAGGGTAGGTGTTAATTCTTCCATAGTATATTTTTAAAAGGAGTGACTTCACTTATGGGAGTTTCAGAAAGATGGCAGGCTGTGGCGATCCTCATGTGCGGGCAGGTTGAACCTGTCACTTTCCAAACCATAGCTCGCCCACTGTGGGGAGTTCATCTTGGATAGGGTTTCTTTTACTGTTTTTTAAAACTTTGAATTTTT
The DNA here is from genome assembly GCF_023699985.2 of Odocoileus virginianus. NCBI lineage: Eukaryota > Metazoa > Chordata > Mammalia > Artiodactyla > Cervidae > Odocoileus > Odocoileus virginianus. The sequence goes on along the minus strand of NC_069682.1, from coordinate 28,540,210 downwards.
AAAAAATTTTATTGGAGTATAGTTGATTAGCAGTGTTCTGTCAGTTTCAGGTGTATAGCAGAGTGAACCGATTATACAGATGTACACATCCGTGCTTTTTCTACCTTCTTTCCCCATGTAGATCATTACAGCGTATTGAGTAGAGTTCCCTGTGCTGTATCGTAGATCTTTATTAGTTATCTATTTTATATATAGTAGTGTGTATGTATCGGTTCAGATCTCCCAATTTATCCCCGACCCCATTCTCCCTGGTAGCCATAGTTTGTTTTAGACAGCTGTGACGCTATTTTTGTTCTGTAAATAATTCATTTATATGATTTTTTTTGATTCCACATGTAAGTGATACACCTTTGTGCTCCTCTGTCTGACTTACTTCACTAAGTGTGACAGTCTCTAGGTTCATCTGTGCTGTGCTTAATTAGTTGTGTCTGACTCTTTGTGACCTCATGGACGGTAGCCTGCCCAGCTCCGCTGTCCATGGGATTCTCCAGGGAAGAGGACTGGAGTGGTTGCCATGCCCTCCTCCAGGGGATCTTCCCAACCCAGTGATCGAACCCAGGCCACCCACATTGCAGGTGAATTCTTGACCGTGTGAACCCCCAGGGAAGCCCAAGAATACTGGAGTGGGCAGCCTATCCCTTCTCCAGGGGATCTTCCCGACCCAGGAATCAACCTGGGGTCTCCTGCATTGCAGGTGGATTCTTTACCAGCTGAGCCACCACGGAAGCCACTAGGTTCGTCTGTGTTGCTGCAGATGGCATTATTTCATTATTTTTTTAATGGTTGAGGAATATTGCATTGTATATATGTACCACATCTTCTTTATCCATTTCTCTGCTGATGGATTTTTAGGTTGCTTCTATGTCCTGGCTGTCATTTACTGTTTACAATAGAACCCTCAAATGGAATTGATCTACTGGCAAACATTTCTATATAAATCCTCTGTTGACTCTCCTAGATAGCGTATGTGTACATGTGTGTCATGCAGGGGAGGAGGAGATATTCTATAAGATGTGATACTTGGGAATAAACACTCTTTTAGAGCAGTTCTTAACATTTCATAACTCACTGACCTTTTTTTAAGAACAATGAAAGCTGTGTCCATGATTCCTAGAAAGCTACACATAATCCTTAAAATTTCACCAGGTTTGTAGATCCTGTTAAAACCATTCATAAATTTTTTAGGGGCACATGCAGCTCAGATTTAGAAACCTTGGAGTTGGGGAAAGATAACAGTATATTTGCAGTGTGGATACACTGATGATGTTTCCTGGAAATATGTACAAAACTTTGGTAAGGTTTTTTTTTTTAAGTTTACATGAAGCTCATTCTTTTTATGATAGATATTATTTTTAGATATTTTTTTGATGTTGACCGTTTTTAAAGTCTGTTGAACTTGTTATAATATTACTTCTGTTTTATGTTTTTGTTTTTGGCCCCAAGACATGTGGGGTCTTAGCTCCCCGACCAGGGATCGAACCTGTATACCCTGCATTGGAAGGCGAAGTCTTAACCACTGGACCACCAGGAAAGTCCCCATCTTGTCTAACCTCTTGCTGTTCCTTTAGCAGTTTTTTCCTGCCTGTGTAGTGTCCACTCCAGGCACCTGATGCTTAGTGGAAATGCCTGCCCTTCTCTCCCTATCTTGCTCATCCTTCCAAAAGGGGAGATGAATTCTTACCTTTCTCCTTGAAGCCCTCCTTTGCAGCCAACTATGTAGAAAATAAAGGGTGAGGTTATTCATAGCTTTTTAGCCTTGAAGGACCAGACTCCCAGAAACCATGACCTGAGTGCAAAAGGATGCCCTGCGCTGTGTCTGGGACAAGCAGCAGGCTTCATGTGGCTGAGGACGCGGAGCTGGAGGTGGGGGCTTCACGTGGCTTTGAGCCTCTGTATTCCCCTTTCCCCTGCCGCCTCCTCTGTCGATGTCTGTGTGCAGGTAACGCCCTGCCCCAGGGAGTCCCAGGGCTTGGTGGACCAGACATTGGCCCTGCATCTTCACTTGCTCAGATGGATGAGCAGGGAGCATCCCTAAGGTTGGAGGCATAGTTGTTATCATTAGAAGAGGAGTTAACAAGGTCCAGGGTGGATTTTTCTAGCACTGGGCATTTTCCTCCACCCGCTTCCCCCTGCTGCATGCACTCCTTCATCAGCTCCAAGACATGAGGTACGGAAGGAAGAGAAGCAACTTCGTGTGGACGATGTCTTGCTGAAGTCTCTTTTTCTTTTTAATTGAAGTACAGTTGATTTACAATGTCATGTTAATTTCTGCTGTGGAGCAAAGTTATACATACATATGTAAAAATCTTTTTCATTTTCTTTTCTTCCCACTATGGTTTATCACAGGATATTGAACATAGTTCCCTGGGCTGTACAGTAGGACCTTGTTGTTTATCCATTTGCTGGAGTAATTCTTTTTTTTTCCCCCCAGAAATACCTTTATTATTTATTTATTTATTGGAGGATAGTTGTTTTACCATGTGTTGGTTTCTGCTGGACAGCAGTGAGAACCGGCCTTACTGTATACATACATCCCCTCCCTCTGGCTTGAGCGTCCAACCAGCACGCCCCCCGCCGGCCTCCCGCCCCGTGAAGTCATCGCAGAGCCCCAGGCTGGGATCCCCATGCCTCTGCGGCAGCTCCCCATTGGCTGTCTGTTTTGCACATGCTGGTGTGTATACATCACTATAAAAGAAGATGTGAGCTGTCGGCAAAGCGTGATGTGTGTGTGTGTGTGAATTGTATTTGTCCGTTGTCTCCCTCTTAATCTTGGATTGAGTGTGTGTACTCCATTATAATGATACTTTTTAAAATTTTCAGAGCCTAAATAGCTCTTTTTCACTGAGCTGAGCATGCTTTCTGTGTTGATTGATTGAAATGTATTCAGTGTTCTTTTCTTTCTTGCTCTTTGCCGTGTTTCCAGGCTTCTTGGGCATCTTTCCCGGAGGAAGGGCTCGCCATCCCTTTCTTGTCCTTCACTCGGTGTCACTTCCTCCCAGGTGATGGAAGGTCACTGCCTTTCCTCTTAGTTAGTGTCTCTGCTCTGACGCGGCTCTCAGACAGAAGCTATTTGTGGATGTCCTGCTGGTGGATGCTGTATTCCCTTCGCACTGGAGTGTGACTTCCAGGGTGTGTTACCAAAACAATTCTGGGTCTGGAAGGACGAAGCCCGTGTGGACCATTGCTTGGTTCCTTCTGGGAAGTTGATTGGAGATTCAGACATAACTAAGTTTTGTGTCCTCAGAGGAGCAGAAATCCATGCTTGTCAGCTTTTTAGAAGATTTGTTTGACTGTGTGTACACACTTTTCATACCCCAGGGACAGATATTTTTGCATGTTAGACTTTATACTATAAAAGCTGCCTTACTGCTTGCTTGTAACTTCACCTAATTTGGGGGTAATTGATTATTCTCATTGTTGCTGAAAGAGTTGAACCCTTTCTTTTTTTCTTTGCAGTAAATTACGTGAGGAATGACTTTGGTTAGTAAAATGACTTGAGCTGCAGATTTTTTTAAAAATGTTTTTCTCATGATGAGAACTTCTTTTATTCTTTTATTTTTTGATGGCTGTGCTGGGTCTTCGTTGCTGCCAAGGTTTTCTCTAGTTGCAGTGAGCGGGGGCTGCTCGCTAGTTGTGATGTGTGGGCCCCTCATTGCGGTTGCTTCTCTTGTGGAGCACAGACCCTAGGGCAGCAACTAACTGTTGCTGCTCCTGGGCACACATGCTCAGTTGCTCCACGGCATGTGGTATCTTCACGGCCCAGGAATGGAACCCGTGTCTCCTGCATTGGCAGGCAGATTCTTTACCACTGTGAGCTGCAGAATCTTAGGAAGCCAGTGATAGGATACACTAAGTCTATCCTTCTAGGTGTGGGTGCTCGGTAAGTACCGCTGATTAGCTGAAGGCAGCATCGCTTTTGTCACTTACAATAATGATATTTGGGGGACCTTGGCCTTTGTCAGGTGGCTGTTTAGCTCTTCTGCTCTCATTTTTACCTTGAGGAACTTGTAGATCCTGTTAAATGAGAATTTTCTCTACTGTTCCATAAACTTTATGTTTTTAAATAACCCGTAACTGCTGTAATTCACTGTTTTAATTGCTGCTTTGGGGGAAGTCTCATAAAATCTGGAAAACTGGTTATCATCAGTATACTTTTGAACTTCAAGTTCTTACACTACGATAATTAGTTCATTATCCACCTCCTGTTTTTGACCAGAAAACAAAAGTCATTAATCACTATAGGTACAAATGACCTTTTTTTTCCACCTCAATATAAAATTCTGAAGAGAATAATTATTTGCCAGAGTGAGGAGATTCTTCTTTACATGTGATCATTAGAATAGCTTTCAGAACAAAGATTCCTAATTTGTTGATAGAATTGACATCTATATAATTAGTCTAGACGTCACCTCTGCAATATGAATAGACTAATGCCTTCTAGCTATTGTAGCTGAGGATTAAAAGGACTCTCCTTTCACTCTGACCAAGAATGCGCCGATTCATATATCCTATAGTTTGGTATTTCATATGGCTTCTGTTACTTTGGCATCTTCCCACCAGGGTGAAGAGGGATGGTGGTTGTTCAGTAGTATACTCGTCAAATATTGGGACAAAGCAGTGTTTGCTTTTATGATTTCTTCTCAGATGGACTTTCTTCGCCCAATGACTGTGTAATGAATAATCTCACTCATTTTCATGTATTTGGATGTTTTTGGTCATTTTTTCTGACTTCATTGCAAGAGTGTAACTTAAGAATCAGCAGAGACTTCCTTGGTGGTCCAGTGGTTCAGACTCTGCCTTCCACTTGTAGGGTCACAGGTTCAATCCCTGGTTAGGGAACTAAGACCCCACCTGCCAAAAACTTTTTAAACATAAATAAAACTTGTAAAAAATATATTTAAAAAAATCAGCATACCTGGCTTCATTTGAATATCATCTACCATCCCTTAAACTTCTCTGTTAAAGAAATTTTATACAGCAGCAGAAGCGTCTGAAAATTTTGACTGGGCATCTCTATTTGTTATGACAACAGACACAAATCTTCCATTTTTAGTATGAACGTGTCAGATTTGGGGAAGCAGTGCTATTTGATTTATTTTGGTTTACCTTATTCCCTATGGGATCTTTGGGCTTTGTCTGGTCAGGGGTGTCCCTGGAAATGGGCCCAAGACAATAACGTCTCACCCCTCGCATCGCAGGCGCGTGCCCGCCTCTGGGTCATGTCCTGGTCTCAGCCTCACTGTTGGCTCCATTGAGTCCTCGCTCTGAGGCTCTCTCTCCTTGCACTTGGGGTAGCCGGCAGCCCATCAGTGGTTCCCCATAAAGGCGGCAGTGGCTCAGTCCCTAACTTGGGGTTTCAAGGAGGCATGTGGGGCAGGGACCCCTGGTTTTCAAGCCCTGGCCCTGTGTTTCTCCTTTGCAGGCATCACCAGAGCCGAAAGCAGTGTGAATGATGCTGCAGAAAGAGCCAGGAGAGGGAGTGTGGTGGGTAGACTTCCCGCCCATGCTGATGAAAGAAACTCCATGTGGTCCAGCCGCTTCCGGCTCCCGGCAGCCGCTGATGCCTGGTCTCTTCCTCCCCTTTTGTAGCTGAAGGGGACGCTGTTTTCAGCGCCAACCAGATGGTTCTAAAGACCAATGTGTGACCCCCACCCCCACCCCCCGGCCCTTCCGTGGGCTGTGCACAGGCTAGCGCCCGTCCTTATGTTCTGCGTGGCGCCTGCTGCACCCAGAGCCTGTCACCCTTCACAGTTTTGTTTCTTTGCCTCGGGGGCTGCAAGATGCTCTTGCTCGAAAAGCCCCCAGATCAGCTGTGCCCCGGGTGGGCTGCTCTGCCATCGCTGCCGCCTGGCATCCTACAGTGACCCTCGGGCCAGAAGGACAGTCACGTGACCACCCTGGGGCACCGTGACGTTGCCGCCATGTAACACGGTTCTGTGGACACGGGGCTTTGGTGCTCTTTTCCCCTGGTTGTCATCGTCCTCCCCCGCGCTGATTTCCCCGCAGTGATGTGTGGGGAGCGGATGCTGATTGGAAACTGGTTGCAGCCCCCAGTCGTGTGCTTTCTCCATCGAAAGTGCCTTTCGTTTCAGGCTTCCCTGGCGGCTCAGATGGTGAAGAATCCGCCTGCCCTGCAGGAGACCCGAGTTCTGTCCCAGGATTGGGAAAATCCCCCAGAGAAGGAGGTGGCTTCCCACTCCAGTATTCTTGCCTGGTCAATCCCGTGGACAGAGGAGCCTGGTGGGCTGCAGTTCATGGGGTTGCAAAGAGTCGGACACAACTGAGCAACTAACAGTTTCACTTTTCCCACCTTATCTGCCCCCAATGTCAGTAGCCCACTGGGCTGGCAGAGGAGTCCTAATGTGGATCAGATTGATTGTCATGATCTTGTTCTACATGGTTGGGTGCAGCCAAGGACATATGTATTGGACTCGTGATTTTCACATCACCACTGACTTGAAAGTTTTCTGGGGGACTTCCCTGGTGGTCCAGTGGTTAAGACTTCACCTTCCAGTGCTGGGTGTGCAGATTCAATCCCTGGTCAGGGAACTAAGATCCCACATGCCTCCTGACCAAAAAAGAAAAAAAGAAGACATAAAACAGAAGCAGTGTTGTAACAAAATTCAATAAAGACTTTAAAATAGTCCACATTAAGAAAAAAAAACTTAAAAAAAGAATGTTTTCTAAACCAAAATAGGGGCCCCCAGACCAGCAGCATCACTGACTTTTGGGAACTTGTTGGAAAGGCAGATTCCTGGGCCCCACCCCAAAGTACTGAATCAGAAACTCTAGGGCATGCCCCCAAATCTGTATTTTAACAAGCCCTCCTGGAATTCTGATGCACTTGAGGCTTTGAGGCTCACTGATTTGTTTTCAAGTTTTTATTGGAATGTAGTTCATTTACAATCTGTTACTTTCAGGTGTACGGCAAAGTGATTCAGTTACACATATACACATATGCGTTCTTTGTTTCAGATTCCTTTCTCATATAGGTCATTACATAATCTTGAGTAAAGTTCCCTGTGCTATACAGTAGGTCCTTGTTGGTTGCCTGTCTTATATATAGTTGTGTGTATGTGTGTGGTCTCATCCCAAGTTCCTGATTTATCCCCCCTTTCCCACTTTTCCACTTTGGTGATCATAAGCTTGTTTTCAATACCTGTGTTTCTGTTTTGTAAACAAATTCATTTCTTTCTCTTTTTTTAAATTAGGTATCAGAGGCCAAATGCTTTAGACCTTGGTGCAGAGATTGGAATATTCTGTATTCTTGCTGTCCGGCATGGCAGCTGCCAGTGACTGTCAAGGTCTCTAAATGTGGCTTCTGTGACCAGGCAACTGAATTACTAATTGTATTTCATGTCAACTAATCTCAACTTAAATTTATTACTTGCTGTTTTTCTTTCTTTTTTAGTGTGCACGCGTGCTAAGTTGTTTCAGTCTTTCCAACTCTTTGTGACCCTTTGGGCCGTAGCCCACCAGGCTCCTCGGTAATACCCTCATCCCGTTTCCTCATTCCCCACCCCACCACCTCCAGACCTCTGGCGACAACATATCTGATCTCTTTTTCAATAAGCTTTCTTGCTGTGTTGTGTTGTTCTGTTTTTTGGTTTTGTTTTTTTAATATTAATAGATTTCACTATAAGTGAGATCATACAGTATTTGTCCTTGTGTGACTTTCTTCACTTAGCATGATTCCTTTGAGGTCCATCTATGTTGTTGCAAATGGCAGAGTTTCCTTCTCTTTTATGGCCAAATTGTATTTGTGTGTGTGTGTGTGTGTGTGTGTGTGTGTGTGAGAGAGAGAGAGAATGAGTGTGTATGTATCACATTTTCTTCATTCATCTGTCAACAGACACCTAGGTTGTTCCCATATCTTGGCTCTTGTGAATAATGCTGCTGTGAACTTGAGGGTTTAGGTACCGCTTTGACATAATGACTTTGTTTCCTTCGATTAAAGGCCTAGAAGTGGAACTGCTGGGTCATATGATTGTTCTATTTCTAATTTCTTGAGGAACCTCCACACTTTTCCATAGATGCTGCACCAACTTACATCCCACTCTAGGCTTAAGGAGCCACACTAACTAGTGACTGCATACTCGCCCGCCCAGCCCCACAGCATCTCCTGCCATTTATTATTGTGTGAATAAACTCCTGAAAGCCTTCAAGAAAATAAGTTATTGATTGTACAATGGTTAATTTTATCCTGGAAGAAAATTGCTCTTAGAGTGAAGCTCCAGTTGCTACAATAGTAGTTGATTTAGGGTCTGATGTTGGAGAGAGGGTAAGCTGTTGTTAGCTAGTGGGGAAAGCATGTTCCTGAGTGTAACACTGATTTTGTGAACACGCGTCATCATCTATGCATTGCTGGTGTCTATGCCTGTTGTATGTGTAACTCACGTGGACAGATACATGTCCTCTTAGGAGTCAGGTTGTCATTCGGCACTCAAGCTGGCCAGTGGGTTCTTAGAGTTGGAGCTGTCCGTCCAGCACTTCCTGCCCTAGGGGGCTTTGTAAAGAGATGTTCATGGAGATCAGGTGAGACCCTTTTTGTCTTCCTTCCTTCTTGAGTGTCCCCAGGCACTTTTGGTTTCTTGTCCTAGAACCATCCAGGGGCTGGTGGCTTACAAACCTCTGGAACAATTTTTAGTTCATCAGATTGAAGAGGATTTGAAGGAAAAGAGGGTCTTCCTGAGCTTGTTAGCTTGAATAATTAGAAATGCCAGAAGATGCTCTGAGATGAGTCTCTGGGCAGAGTTCCTGGGATGAATGACCCCATCTTTTTCCCCTTTTCCAAAACACAGCAGAAGCTCTGGCCCGAGAGCGCCCCCAGCATTCTCTGTTCCTGAAACTAGAGCCAGTCGTGTGGCATACAGGAGCCTGGGCACCCCTGTGAGTTTCTCTAGCAACTGAAGTCTCAGAATTGAGGCAGCTCACGATACTAGTTAGACAGCAAACGATACTAAATTCTCTGTCACAGGCAAAGTTCTACATGACTGAGCTTCCTAATTGAGGGCCCCATTTCTTGCATTATTTAAATCCATATCATTGATTTTTGCAATCAGCTCTTCTCAGAATCACAGAATACTACAGCTATGTGGAAGGGAATGGAGAAATGGTCATAATCCAGCCTTCTTAATTTAGACTGAAGGGAATGGAGGCCCAGAGAGGTTATGAGTTAAGGACACACAGCAAGTTCAGACCTGGTCAAGAAAGTGCAGAGCTAGCCCAAGACGAGTGAGCCAGGCCTCCTGGGTTCTTGCATCACACAACCTCTCTTTTTCTTCTCCTCCACTCCTTGTTGTCTGTAGACTTCGGTGTGAACCACTGGCGGGGGTAGAGAAGGGTCAGAAACTGGACAGGTGGATGGAGAAAGAACATTTCAGATGCATAATAAGAAATATATTGATGCTCACTGCTTAGTTATGTTTTAAAATGTTGCTTCTTGCTGGTGTGCCTTGAGAATTCCAACAGAATATTCTGACCAGTGACACGTTGCTGCTCCCTTTTCATTATAGATTTTCATATATTGTTCATGGATCTATGTACATGATTTAGCCACTGCACAACTGTTACTCATATTGTTAACTGGTTATTATATTTTTTTTTTATGGACAGTTTTGTTGAGATCAGTTTGCTTTCCAGCCACCAGACCTGTCTCTGGTGATCGACTCTGATCATCCACCTTTTTGCAACTTTCTTTTATTTTTTAAATTAAAAATTTTCTCTCTCTCTCTCTCTTTTTAAAAGTATTTATTTAGCTGCCTGGGATCTTCGTTGCATCATGTGAGATCTTTTTGGGTTGCGGCTCATGGACTGTAGTTGCAGCGCGTGGGTGGCATGTGAGATCTTAGCTCCCTGTCCAGGGATCAAACTTGCATCCCCTGCATTGCAAGGCAGATTCTTACCCATTGGACCACCAGACAGGTCCTGTGACTTATTTTCTTTAAATAGTCTGCCTCTCTTACTTTATCCCAAAAGTATTGAAATGTTCAGTGCTGTAAGTTTATGCTTCTGTGCACAAAATAAGCATTCTCTAAATGCTGGTTGAAAGTGTGAATGTCATCCCATCCAGATAGGTCTGAAGGTTAATTTCCTTTGCTTTTAACTACAGTGGGTGTGGTAGGGGGGGGGGGGTAGGATTCTATAGTTTAGGAAGAATATTAGCTGTAAAATCTTTTTTCCCCTTCTCGTTTGAATGGAGTCTTTAGCAAACGATTCACATGTGCACCAAAAATCTGGGAGAGGCTGGCTAAATTGAATGTGGGGTTATTGTTTGTGTCCACAGAACAAAGCCCTAAATCACATTTAGCATAACGTGTGGTTTTAAATTGGACTGATTTAGCAAGGAGAGTGAAATAATCTCTCATCCTGTCAAAAAAGGCGATACCTTCGGACCAGCATTTAATTGCATTGGCAAAGTAACTTCGGGAAAGCGGCAGTAATTCTGGCTGCATTATTCTTGGTTTGTGGTTAAATTGAGATCATCATTTTCTCCTGGTTGCCCTAACTTTCTTTATTGCTCTTCGAGCTAATCAGATGAATGCAGGGAGAGAAGCTTAGTGGTAGCTGGAGGGTGAACGGGGAAAGAGTGAGGTCTCTGAGCAGGGCTGTAGTCCTCTGTTGATTCGCACTTGACACACTTCAGGGTCCAGGTAGAGAGAACAAATAAATGAACACCTCTAAATCCAGCAGGCACAGTCTGATGAATTTCCTTGTGGTCATTTATGCAAAGTGAATACGATCCATTCCTGAAAAGTATGTTATGGAGGACACACCTAAATATGTGCTTTTGTAGCCAGATCCTACAGTTAGGGCTTGTCTGCATTCCTCTTGGCACTGGGGAGTGAGGTGCTGGAGGAGTTCCCAGTTGCCTCAATGATCCCATTAAAGCCTACCTTTTTATCGTCATCCCCACAACCAGCCTCTTCAGTAACCAACTCATCCACGCCTTGCTCATTTTCCATCTGGACCACTACCTCTTCCCAGCTGTCTTCGTTCAGACTAATTCCTCTTCTCCACAGTCCCTTCCTCTAGCAAACGTGTGTCTCTGAACTTGTACCAAGCCTCTAAAAGTAATCAGGTCATCGATACCTTAGACATTTTATAAAGCTGAAAATGATGACTCAGCTGTAATGAGCTCTGTGCCTGCCACCTTACTTCTGTTCCCCTGGGAGTTATCCGCTGGGGTTCTTGGTATGGCTGTCTTCTTATATATCTCAGGTGTCTGGGGACTTTCCTGGCGGTCCAGTGGCTAAGACTCCACACTCCCATTGCAGGTTTCCCAGGTTTGATCCCTGGTTGGGGGACTAGATCGCACAAGCTACAACTAAAGATCCTGCATGTTGCAACTAAGACCTGGTGCAGCCAAGTAAATTAAGAAACCAAACAAAAAACCTGGGATGTCTGTCTGGAATGTTACACACACCTTGGCCTTGGTTTTCAGCAACATTGTCCCCAGGTTTCTCCAGTTTTCTGGGGAACCCCTGGAGGAGGATGTTGAGATGGGAAGAAAGTGCACTAACAGAAGACCTAACAGTTTTTTCTGTGGTACCCAAGACCCTTGTCCATAATTTCAGTTACCTGAATATTTTGGTATTAAGAGCTTACACGAACTGTGAATGAGCTGGTGGCCAGTAACTAATGTTTGTGGAGAGACTGAATCAGCAGATGAGATACATGAAGTACAATACATTGAATGTCCTGCTGCTGCCAAGTGAGACTTAGTATTTTTGTGGTAAAGATGCCTTTGGCTTTTAAATTTGTATTTGCAAGTATATACTGTAGGGAAGGGGAATGCTTTCAGCTCCCCAGTCACTTTCTTTAACCTTTGATATGCACACTCATGTCCACCGTCTTGCTACTGAACTGATTTTTCATATGCCTGAATAATAACAATGCGGTGATCTGTTGCTAATCTGATAGAAGCGGTGTGTGTGTGTGTGTGTGTGTGTGTGTGTTGATTGAGATGCAAAGGCAAAAATCAGAAACTCGGTAGGTTGACTGTTTTATCATATAAGATTGAATTTAAACATCATCACATCATCTTGATTTAGTCAAGTGTTAGGAGAACAGCTCTTCAGATAGCAGATTATTTAAACAGCTTGATGATACATTACTTGGGAAGGGATTTTGGACTTTGCTGACTTTATTTTGGAGATATGAGAGAAGTAGAAGGAAGAAAACAACTGGACTCGGTAGACATTACATGATTTTAAAAAATATAATTTTACATCTAGGAGAGTAAATGCTAAGAGTTCTCATCACAAGGAAAAACATTTCTTTTGTATTTTTATGAGATGATAGATGTTCGCTAACCTTATTGTGATAATGATGATGTAAGTCAAATACTTAGGGTGTACACCTGAAACTTACACAGAGCTGTATGTTGATTACATAGAGCTGTATGTTGATTATATCTCAATAAAACTGGAAGGAAAAAAAAATTTCAAGAAGTATAGAATGTTCTGTAATGTTCGCTTAGAGACTGTTCATGGCACAGCTTTTCTCTTCTGTCCTTTGAGGAAACATTTCCATGTGAACTCAGTGGTAAGCTACTACCTAAGAAACTACCTACAGAAATTAAGTAAGATATATATGTGTGTGTGTGTGTGTGTGTGTGTGTGTGTGTGTGTGAATAAAGTGATTGTGCTGGAGTTTCATCATCTTCTCATTTGAAAGGAAAGCAAAATGTGTCGCTGGCATTTGCTGCCAGGGGCAAGGTTCCTGCATTCACACTCAGCGTTTCTGTTTCCACAGCTGTGCCACCAAACATAGCAGAACTGAAGAATCTGGAAGTGCTTAACTTTTTTAATAACCAGATTGAGGAGCTGCCCACACAGATCAGCAGTCTTCAGAAACTCAAACACCTGAACCTGGGGTGAGTCTCCTGGAGGGAGAAGAAAACAAGAAGAGGAGGAGCTGGAAGCTGGGATGCGGGTGGGAGCGAGGGAGGGTTTTGCCATTTACAGGAGCAGCAGATTTCTAATTTTTTCCCCATGTTTTAGGTTTTTAAAAAAGTTTTATTGTTTTAATACATCCTTTCAATGGCCTACATTAGCGCAAATCTATCTGTGTGCTAATTGAGAAGCTAATTGTTGGTGTAATAAGGGAGTTTATTTTTACTGTATTTTGTTTCCAATAAAATTTTGTTTCCGTTATGTTGCCCGAGAAGGAACCCATTTGCATAGCTAGCTTGAACTGTACAGGCCAGTTGTAATATGGTTGATTTTTTTTCTCTCTGTATTGAGTAGAAATAGTGTCCAAAGCACCTTCCTTCTATGGAGGGGAGGATATGCTTCCTAACACTACTTCATTGATTCTTAACAATTTTTCCTTTTTATTTTTGAGAAGTTATCAATCCTGTATCTGTCTTTATACAAAGGTGAAGAGAGGAGTTTTGATTCAGCCAAGGTTACAGAACCAGGTTGCAGTGAATAATAGTAAAACTTTGTGTTCTTAGTTGCAGTTTTCAGAGTCCTCACACCAGTGTTTGACCCTCTTAGCAATTGGGAATGGGGAAGGGCAGGCATTACGGATTTCTTTGTGTGGAAGGAAGCCAAGCCTTTTTCAAGAGGTTAAGTGGCTTGCTCCTGATTGGCCCTCAGGTTAGTGGCTGAGCAGAGAACCCCACTGTCCCTGAGACACCATACGCCTCCCCCCCCCAGAACTTGGACTTCCGAATTCCAGCTTCATTGTTGAGCTATTATAGGAAACTGCCTGCTCCAAGCCTCATCCTCCATGTAAAGTAATATATCATTAAATTTTAGCCATAAACACTGTGATTCAGCTAGTGATTTACATGGAGTGGCTATAGATGCTGTCCAGGTATTTGTCAATTTACTAGGAAGCAATCTTGGAAAAAAAAAAATCATTCATGGACTGATTTTTAGTTCATGTTTTTACACCGGAAATCTGGTCAGACTCTCTTCGTTTGCTGTTCACTCCAATTGAGAGACCGTCTTTGTAAGACCTGTGAGCATTCTTTTCTCAGTGTCTGAGAGGAAGTAGGGTTTAGAAGAGGGGGAAAAGTCACCTGATATCAGACAGTTTTCTCTTACGAATACGGAGACTGTACCCATCTGGCAAACCAGAAAAGAAAGGCTCCTCGTTTATATCTCTGTTTTGAAAGATTAAGTCCTAATATTTCATTTGCATTTAAGAAGGAAGCTAAAACAAGACATATATAATGGGTTGGCCCAAATGAACTTTTCCGCCAACCCAGTACTAGACATGTATTCTTACTATTAAATTCTTCATTATTTACTAAGTGAGTTGGTACATATAAAGTACAAGAGAACCATCTAGGTCCGAGATGGCGGACAAGTTGACTTTCATTAGACCTGGAGCCTCAGTACGCGCTCATTTTAACACATCATATAAATGACACACACATAGGTACCGTGATAGTTCCTAGGTGGACCATAAAAGGTCCAAAAGTGGGTGGTGGCCCAGTTTCTGGAAATCCATGCCCCTTACCCAAAATAGTTGGGATAATCCTCCCATTCATTGGTGTATGAAATTAACCACCCCAATGAAAACTGATAACCCTGTATCCTGGTGCCTCTTGACTTCTGAGATGCATGGCCCACACTCTTGTCTGTGGAGTACATATCTCTCTGAATAAACATTCTTTCACCTAAAAAAATGGTGCTAGGCGTTGTATCTGGCACATTTATCATCATCATTGTTTTGTTTATGGATTCATTTATCTTGGGACTATGTAAGTGCCTTTTCTACATGAGAGCCTTGCTCGTTTGAAGATCAGTGATGAATGTTGCAGCCTTAAGGATGGGGGCAGAGCAGCTGTCAGCAGGGAAGTGTGCAGCTGGCTCGCGGACCTGTGGGAGGTTGTGAGGTGACACTGGGAGAAAGGGGCCAGGAGCATGTTGGCCTATAGGTGAGGTTCTTGGAAAGATTTCTACAAGGGGTCGCATTAGAGCTGAGACTCTGATACTGAGATGACTGACAGGTAGATGGCAACACCTCTGATTGTGAGAAGGACTTATTTAAAAGCTCAGTCTGTGCATACAATGGAATATTACTCAGCCATAAAAAGGAACAAATGTGAATCAGTTTTACTGAGGTGGATGAACCTAGAGTCTGTTATAAGTCAGAAAGAGAAAAATATGTATTAACATATATATGGAACCTAGAAAAATGGTATTGATGAATCTATTTGCAGAGCAAGAATAGAGACACCAACATAGAGAACGGACTTGTGGAAGGAGAGGGTGGGACGAATTGAGAAAGTAGCATGTGAAATAGGGAGCTAGTGGGAAGCTGCTGTATTACACAGGGAACTCGGCTCCATGCCCTGTGATGATCTAGAGGGTGGAATAGGGGCTGGCGTGGAAGGGAGGCTCGAGAGGGAGTGGACATATGTATAGTTACGACTGATTCGTGTTGATGTATGGCAGAAACCAGCACAGACTTGTAAAGCAATTATCTTCCAATTAAAATAAACTAACAAAAGATAGAAAGCTCGGAGCACCACCTGCTCCAGGTGCTGCAAGTTTCATGGTGTCCTGAGTGGAAAGTGTAAGGCGGCAGGAGGGCAGGCAGAGAAGCACGGAGTCTGCTGTGCATTCGATGAGTGTTTCTTGGGCTCTCTGTTCAGGCGCTGGCCATCCAGCCCTCAGGGAACCTGTATCACAGTTGGGGAAACAGCCTGTAAGTAAGTAAATGTCCATTGTGGCAGGGAGTCGAGTGCTAATGAAGGGCCTTGTGTGTCAGATAAAGGAGCTCTGGTCTTAACCTGATGACCTTTGGGGAGCTGTCACCGGGAAGTGGCAGGTAAGATGAAAGATCACGTGGAGGAGAAGTTGGACGAAACCCACCAGGTTAGCGTTCCTGGTGAACCAGGGTAGGAACAGTGAAGGTGGGGAGGGGTTTTATATGAAAAGCAGAAACAAGTGGTAAAATTCATGAGGCGGTACGGATGGACGAAACCCACCAGGTTAGCGTTCTTGGTGAACCAGGGTAAGAACAGTGAAGATGGGGAGGGATTTTATATGCAAAGCAGATACAAGTGGTAAAATTCATGAGGCGGTACGGATGGGACGGTGAAGCTGAATAGATGTATAGAGACAGCTTTGGGGAGGCGGGAAGGGGCCCAGGTTTTGTTCGGTTGAGTTCAAGGTGCTTCAGGACAGAGTTGTAAACTTTCCTTTTTCATCAAACACTTTTGAGTTGCCTCTTTGTCGACTTTGGAGCTGTTTGCATTTTTGGCTCTTGCTGATTTATTTATTGTGTGACACTCTCTGGATTTAATTACCTAGCTGCATGGATGGGATTGTCAGAGTTTGAACCCAGTTCCTAGTTCTCTGGGAGAGGGATTAAGATAGGTTTCTGTAAATGGTACTTTTTTCCTCAAATGGCATGAAGAATTGTATCTGTGCAGCCCTGGTTAAGGCAAGGCTTAGAGAAGGACTCAGAATAAACAGACAAAAAAAAAAAACACAAAGCAGTTTGGCCACATGTAATCCAAGCTTCATGTTCAGCTGGAAGTTGATTTTGAAGTTTTATATCCAATTTGCTATTTATTCTGATTATCCCAAAACCAGAGAGGGTTTTAGACCATCTGAATAAATAGAAGGAAGCGGAATGATGCCCTTCATTCTTCCATTGTGTCATTCATTGTGCAGAGTTATTTTTATTTTATTAAAAAGGTGTAAAGTCACATAGGTTACAAGTTGGTAATTATTTTGGGTATAACCTCATGGCAAGAGCATCATGCCAACTATTCTGGGATAACTTTTTTTTTGCTATGTTGCTTGGCATGTGGGATCTTCATTTCCTGACCAGAAATCGAGCCCCAGCCCCCTTCTTTGGAAGCACGGAGTCTTAACCACTGGACCACCAGGGAAGTTCCTAGAATAACTTTTTTGTTTGTTTGTTTTTCCTGGAATAACTTTTGACGTTTTGACCTAGTTAGATGAAGGAGCTTATCTTATGAAGATTTAGAAGTTTTCACTGAGCACAGTGTTGACTGTTCATGGTTTTTGTTTTTGTTTTGTTTTGCTAAGTGTATGAGCAAGTAGCTGGGGAGGTGAGAAAAAAATCTGCTCCCCAAGAGGACCTCTGGAGATCAGTTCCAAAAGAGAAGTGTTCAAATGGGCCTTCCTGTAGCTTTTGAAGAGGAAAACGGGGGAAAATGCCAGACATCCTTTGACTCTGGTTTTATCAAGTTCTCCATCATATGTGGGCATCTTCACATTCCATATGCATTTGAAAAACGTTCACCTGCAAACAGAACTTAAACCATTGGTCATGGTTGAGTCATCGGTAGCTTTATCTTCTAACACCTGAATTGCTTGGAGAGTAAGTAGATGAGGAAGCCATCCTTGATGGTTCAGACTTCACAATGGTCTCCTTAGGCAAGCTCATCTCTTTGAGGCTTAGTTAGAATCTCTCTCCAGCTTCCTGAAAAGCAGTTGTAGTTACAGCCATCATTCCTTGAGAACCTACCTAGGAGCCAGAAATTGTTTCAGGGGCTTCCCATGTCTTCTCTCTCCACTTTCTAGTGGTCCTTCTGGGAAGGTATCGCTGTCCTCATCTTCAGTTCAGTTCAGTCACTCAGTCATGTCTGACTGTTTGCAACCGCATGGACTGCAGCACGCCAGGCCTCCCTGTCCATCACCAACTAACTCCCGGAGTTTACTCAAACTCATGTCTATCGAGTCAGTGATACCATCCAGCCATCTCATCCTCTGTCGTCCCCTTCTCCTCCTGCCTTCAGTCCATCACAGGATCAGGGTCTTTACTCAATGAGTCAGTTCTTTGCATCTGGTGGTCACAGTATTGGAACTTCAGGTTCAGCATCAGTTACAGCATTCATCTTACAGTTGAGGAAATCGGGTCTCAGAGAAGCTGAGTTACCCAAGGCCACCCAGTCAGCGAGCGCTGGAGCTAGACCTCCACCCTAGCTTTGTTCTATCCTCTCTGGGCATCCTTGCGTGCTGGAGCTCTCAGGGGATGCCCTGAAAAGAGGCAGCCCCCACGTGTGATGGAGATGGATGTTGATGAGCCTTGCAGGGGAAGGCAGCACCTGTCAGTACCGGGGAGCCAGCCCTTCGTCTGCTGGTGTCCAGAGGAACAGGTCCTGTGGCTCCTGATACTGGTGGTAGCTGAGTCGACCCTGCTTTCAGACCTTCCTGGTGCTTTAAGTTAGGGCTTTCTTTCTGCCCTCTGGATTAGCAGGCCCAGTGCTGTTACCACTGCTGACTGCTGAGGACTCTGCTGAGTCCCTAACACCTTGGTTTCTTGCTCAGGGAATAAAAAGAACCTGCAGTGTTGTAGATTCTTGACATGCACAGGTGGACTGGCTCGGGCTTGCTGTAGGCTGGAGAGTGGACGAGATCTGTCTTTTTGGTGAGATGCCCCTTCCCACGAAAAAAGTCTGAAAGTGGATTTCTTGCACCTTATGTTTCAAAAGTGTACTTCTGGGTTTAGAAAGAAAAATTTTATTGGTCATTTTCAAAAATGGGTAACTCAGAGCAAGATTTAAGGAAGGAAGCGCTTGCTGTATACTTCTGTGCCTTTCTCTTTGTCTCTGATTTCTTTCCTTCAGTTTATTTAGCATCCTCACGTGGGGGTCCAGGAATCAGGGGTGCCTTGGGGCTGGGGGCTCTTAGATACCTGTCATTCTCATCAGGAGAGTCAGAGGTCCTTGGTGCTAAACCTGTGTTAACCTGACCTTCCATTGCCACGTTCCAGAGATCATTATAAGTACTGTCCTGCCTGCATTTCAGTTTTGGAGACCCCATGAAACACTTGACAGTGGTGTGCTTCACAAATTGTGAATTCACAGAAAATATCAGTTATTAGGGCTTCCCCGGTGGTACAGTAGTAAAAACAAAACAAAACAAAAAACCCACCTGCCAATGCAGGACATGTAAGAGATGCAGATTCAATCCCTGGGCTGGGAAGATCCCCTGGGGAAGGAAATGGCAACCCACTCCAGTAATCTTCTCTGTGAAATCCCATAGACAGAGGAGCCTGGTGGGCTCCAGTCCACGGGATTGCAAAGAGCTGGACACGCCTGGGCACAGCACAGCTGCAGCAGCAATTTAGCAAACTCTACTGGAGGTTAATTTGCTAACTGTGAAGTTAACCTAAGATTTCATACCCATCCAGAGGTGGGCATCACTTTTTTCCTGGGTTTCTCTCTGCTCTCAGCTGTTTCCTACGAGGCCTGGTTGGTGGGTTTGAATAGGATTGTGTGTTATGTGAAAAGGATTGGTGTCTAGATTTATGTTTGGTGGCACAGTGCCCCTCCCCCCCTTTCAGTATGTGTCATTCTATATTATTAAAAATTTTTTTAATCATATTTTAAGTGTATTGAAAGGGAATAACATTAAGAAAAATAAGAGTCTTACAAATGGAACATAATAGAAAAATGTGTTTCTTAGCTTTCCTTAGCTTTCATTGGAAATGTGTGTGTTTGTGTGTATTTAAGGGCTTCTCTGGTGGCTCAGATGTTAAGGAATCCACCTGTGATGCGAGAGACCCAGGTTCCATCTCTGGGTCGGGAAGATCCCCTGGAGAAGGGAATGGCAACCCACTCCAGTATTCTCGCTTGGAGAATCCCAGGGACAGAGGAGCCTCAGCCATGAGGTCACGAAGAGTCGGACATGACTGAGCAACTAACACTTTCACTCTTTACATATATATTAAAATTTTTTCAATTGTGGTATACAATACGCATAATGTCAAGTATACCATATTTATGTTTCTGTGATTCAGAAGCATTAAGTGTATTCCCATTGTTTTGCAGCCTATCTTTAGAAGGTTCTTGTCTTGCCATACTAAAACTCTATACCCATTAAACAATTCCCCATTCTCCTCCTCCCACCCTACCCCCGGTCCCTGGCAAACTTGATTATGATTGGAGATGGTACTGAACTACTATCAGTAGTTGCAAAACAAAACAAAAAAAAGTTATTTTTCTTTTTTTTTTGGTCTCCCATTGGGAGGAATAAGCAAAATCAAATAAAACAGAAGTCTGAAAACTATGAGACTTCACATATATCTTCTGAGGTCTTATCATTGCTACACTTATAAAGAAGTTTTTCTCTAGAAGGACAGATACTTTGTGATGTGTTTGTTTTCTGTGTAAAACAGTGTTGGAACACCACCATTGGAAAAAGTGATAGCTAAGGCATTTTCAGATGTTTCATGGACTTGGAAATCACCTGTTTAGAATTACTAGGCTGGTAAAAATAACATAAACTGAATGGGATTATGGCTGGGTTTTCCGCTTTGAGACCCTCACAGCTGACTCTGGGACTCTGCACACAGAGGTGATCTGAGCAGTCCATATACGTGCATGTTTTGTGTGTGACATCTTATGTTTTTACCCCCAACAACAGCATGAATAGACTAAACACTCTGCCTCGAGGATTTGGATCGCTTCCGGCTCTGGAGGTCCTTGATTTGACTTATAACAACTTGAATGAAAATTCTCTTCCTGGAAACTTCTTCTACCTGAGTAAGAAACTTTTAATCCTATAAATCTCCTTAAAATGGTCCTCTGCATTCTAAAAGGGAAATTTATTTGCCAGGTTCCAAACTCCAAGAGAAATTATTGGACATATATATTCTTTTTTTCCTTCAGATTCCTTTGAATGTTCCCTCATAGCTCAGCAGTATGTATATTTGATAAATCGTGATCTAACACCATTGCACTCAAGTGGACTTGGTAATGTCATATTAACTTTATGATAGAGATTTTTGCCTAAATGAGATCGCCTCACATTTAGCTAGAGAGCTTGACTGTCTTTTTAAAGAACATGCCAAAAAAATTATATATATTTATATAGGTGTGTAGTATGTGACTTTCTCATGTGTTGCTGTTAATTCTTTGTAGGCTTTTTGCCCAAAAATATTCCAACGAGTTACTTATAAAAATATACATTAATAAGCCACTAACCAAATTTTAAACATTTCTAGCTAGGATTCTTGTTATAAGACTTCTAAAAAGTATTCTTATTGACATAATGTTTTATCTATAGCATATCATCAGAGACTAAGAAATCATCAGTCATAGATGAACACACTTTATCCTCTTATATGCAAACACATTTCTTACTGCAGATGCTTGTGAAAAGTAGGAAAAAGTGATTTTTCCAAGAACTCATAAAATATTTAGGATAGAGTGTTGTCCTTATGTGAATGTTGTTTTTCCAAATAGTGACATAGCTGGCATCCAGAAATTCTGATTTTTCTGAGTTAGTCTCTGTAAAATTTCATTTTTTTTTTTAACCTTCCATAAATACTTTATCAGGGCTTCCCTGGTAGCTCAGCTGGTAAAGAATCTGCCTACAGTGCAGGAGACCCCAGTCTGATTCCTGGGTCTGAAAGATCCCCTGGAGAAGGAATATGCTACCCACTCCAGTATTCTTGGGCTTCCCTGCTGGCTCAGATGGTAAAGAATCACCTGCAGTACGGGAGACCTGGGTTCGATCCCTGGGTTGGGAAGATCCCCTGGAAGAGGACATGGCAAGCCACTCCAGTATTCTTGCCTGGAGAATCCCCACGGACAGAGGAGCCTGGTGGGCTACAGTCCGTGGGGTCACAAAGAGTCGGACACAACTACGAGATACTGCGAGATTAAACACTGCACATATTCTTTATCCCAGACTTTGTCAGGCCCATGAAACCAACTTTAACATGTTTTCATGGGCCATGGGAGAAACTGTTTATCTTATGTACATTGACATACAATTCTGTTGAATTTTAAGACATGAGAATGTAGTTTAATTCCTGTAAACAAATAAAACTACATCTAATTATACTCCCTCCTTTTGGTTAAGGATAAAATGATGCCTTAGGGTTTTACCCTTCAGTAGTTTAGGGACTGATATCCTTGTATAATATTGTAAACCTGCCTAAGTTAGGGTTTTCTCTCTTTTTAAATTCCACTGCATTATTTTAACTCCTTCATCTTCATTTATTTTTGTGGTTAAGGCTATAGAAACAAGTGATAATAATTAGTCTGATGATGGAAGCAATGAACTATGATTCTGACCTCCATCACGAGAAAGCCTTTTGGTTCTTTATTTTTTGACCTAGTTCTCTACACAGCTGAGCCCTTTTGCCCTGAGCGTTTGTATAAATGACACAGTGATTTTCTTGGTTTCACTCTGGATGCAAATCGAGCCATACAGGTGAATCAGAAGTAATTGAAGAAAAATAGCTATCTTTTCTGAAAGCGTATTGAAACTCTGTGCCAGAAGCTGCCAGTGCCCACGAGTTGTTAATTATATCAGTCCTCTTGGATATAGATATTTTCCTGAACACACCAGCTACACAATAAGCTAGTAAATCTAAGTTTGACCTGCTGGTTATTATCGCGAGCCCTAGGTGTGTCACAGGCTTTTCACCACGCCAGGGTTATTAATCAAAGCTGACTCCCACGTATTGATCAGACCTCAAATGGTTGGGTTCCATGCCACCCTGTTTATATATTGCTGTTTAATTTGCAGCCACCCTGCGTGCACTCTATCTAAGTGACAACGATTTTGAAATCCTGCCACCAGATATCGGGAAACTCACAAAGTTGCAGATAGTAAGTAATTTATCTAAATTCTTAGAAAATCAATTCACTCCTACAGCCCTTGTAGGAGTGGAATCAAGGCAATTTGAGCCGGAGTACGGTTTGTTTTGCAGGAATAAAAGCCACTGCTCCCCGAGACTGTTCATTGCTTGTCTGCAGACTTTTGTAAATAAATTGGAAGGATTGAGCCTTCGAGGAAGAGAGGGCAAGGGCGAGGACGAGGGCCTCTGCTGAGCGCCTCTTTATGTGAAAATTGTTTTGACACCCCCTTGTTTCTCTTCTATTTAGCTCAGCCTTAGGGATAACGACCTGATCTCGCTGCCTAAGGAAATTGGGGAGCTTACTCAGCTTAAGGAGCTCCACATACAAGGGAACCGCCTGACCGTTCTGCCCCCAGAACTAGGTAAGGTGGCTGATGAATGAGCTGAGTTCTGGCTTTAATTATTAATAATGATCCCAGTGCAACAACTCTGAAAACCCCTCTCTCCTCTTTTCGGCGAGAACCTTCCCCCTGGGCACCCAGTTCTCATCCTTTCTAGTAGCACTTGTCACTGACCCGAGTTGAGCTGCTCTGGGTTTGACCTGCCCTGAGGCTCTGTTGAGCACCTGCAACTGCGAGCATCTTGACACTGCTGATGGCAGCTGACCAAGCCTGGCTGCCTGCCTGGAGTCGTGGGAAGAACCTGGCATGAGGAGTAATGGTCTTACCTAGGGCTCCTCCTTTACGGGTGGTGATGATGGCTTTTTTGAAAGGAATCTTATCAGTCATTTTTTTGATCATTTAGTTTTCTATCTTAATCCCTTGAAAACTTTTTATCATCACATAGTTACAGTATTTATGACAGTTGCTTAAAACTACCGTTTCCATACATGAGTTTGGTTCTCTCCTGATGCCGTCTTCAGTGGGAATGGTTGCATGTTTTCTTATTGGGAAGTCCTTGGTCCTCCTGCCGTGGCCCCTGCGACTTAATAGGCCGTCTGGTCATTCAGAGGGCCCAAGGTGACCTTACGACCTTCCTTGGAAATAACGTTCACACAAGTTCCTCTGTTACTGAGGTTATGCTGCTGTTCTAGAAAAGGTTCGTGAGTTCTCCTGTCTTGTCTTGTGGAGACTCTGGATGTCCTCTCATTTCTTCAGTACATTGAACTGTATTGTTTCTCAAACTATGACTGTTTGCTTTTTTGCTCCAAAATAGCATGCTTTTATTTACTTGTTTGTTTATTGCATTTTATTGAAATATAGTTGATTCACAATGTTGTGTTAATTTATCCTGTATAGCAAAGTGATTCAGTGTTTTATATATATATATTCTTTTTCATATTCTTTTCCGTTATGGTTTATCACAGGGTATTGACTATAGTCCCCTGTACTATGCAGTAGGACCTTGTTGTTTATCCATCCTATATGTAATAGTTTGCATCTGCTAACCCCAAACTCCCACTCCATGCCACTCCTAACTGCCTTTCTTGGCAACCACCATCATGTTTTCTATGTCTGCAGAATAACACACTTTAAAAAACACATTTGACCCAGAAATTCTTTGAGGAAGTATCTCAAATGAGTGGTAGTTATGAGGCCAGTTGTTATTAATGAGCATGTGAGAAAGGGGGTATATATGTGTTCCTTCTCTGTCCCCAGCACCTCCCACATGCTGGGAACAAGGGAACTTCTCGAGAGATAAGTACTGAATGAGGTAATGATACGAAGACCTCAGATAGCAAGGTGTTGGGAAGGCTACAAGCTGGCCGGGTCCGGCTTCTGTCCAGAGCTGTCCAGGAGAAGCCGTGAGCCCCAATTCAGATGTTCATGTGACTCCCTTTTGGGAAGATGCAGACACAGACCGTTACCATGGGCAGAAAGCTCTGTCAGGCAGCGCTAGTCTAAAGGAAAAGCATTCACTTGGCTCCGCTGAACAAATACACAGTTCCACCCCAGCTTCCCCAGCTTCTGCAGCACCTTTGTTGCTGTACAAGGTCTTGAGGAATTTGTACTGATTTCATTTCCTTTATTTTTGGCTGTGCTGGGTCTTCATTGCTGCAGGCGTTGCTGCTGGGTCTAGTTGTGGCGAGGGGGGCTCCTCTAGTTGCAGTGCTTGGGCTTCTCGTAGAGGTGGCTTGTCTCGGAGCACGGGCTCTAGAGCTTGAGCTCAGTAGCTGTGACACAGCGGCTTAGTTGCTCCACAGCACGTGCGATCTTCCCAGACCAGGGATTGAATCTGTGTCCCCTGCATGGCAGGCAGATTCTTAACCACTGGACCACCAGGGAAGTCCAGTTTGTACTGATTTTAAGTGCTGCGGAGTAAGTTGGCACTGACTCTTTGCTGGATTTTGACTTGCCACGTCCTGCTTAAGGAGCAGGCTACAAGATCAAGAGATGTTGACAGTGTTTTTAAGGCAAAAAGTCTTCTTGCCAAAAGAGTTTCTGGACAGATATTTGCCAACCACAGATGCTGGCGTTAGGGATTCACAGGAAGCTTTTGCAGGATGCAAATACCTGCTCCCTCCCCAAAGTACTGATCCAAATCTCCACCTGTGATACTAACTCTTGTATGATTTAGTAAAATTCGCTTAGTGCTTCTAAAGTCTGTCCTTGATTATTGTGACAAGGAGAAATTTAAAAAGGTTTGTTTTATTTCATTTTTCAAGCACTGAGGCAATATAAGGTATTGGATTAATTAGTGATTTCTATCAGCTAAAAATTTGGTAGAAAAATACCTAGTTAACCCCACACATACCTGCCTACCTGTATATTTTAAAATGTCACATTGATCTTCCTATTTAAATATCACACATAGTCACATTTGCCTAACACTTCTGTTATGCTCTCCAATACCAAATAATATATATTTTTTATTCAGGGCTAGGGTTGAGGAGAAAGTCTTTAAATGAGTTTGTATTTGCTAGCCATACCTGGAAAAACTTGGTCGCAGCATCTTTCTGGTGGCAGTTTTCCCGAACTGCAGGCAGACTCTTGGCTGGAAATAAATGGTAAACCCCTGTCTAAACTCAAGAGGAAGACAGGTGATTAGTTTTGAACAGTGATTTTTTTTTTTTTTTTTTTTTGGCTATGCTGGGCAGCCTGGGAAGTCTTGGTTCTCTGACCAGGGATCACACCTGTGCTCCCTGCATTGGGAGACTGGAGTCCTAACTGCTACACCACCTGAGAAATCCCAGTGATATTTTTAAAGTCAAGAATACTATAATGGCTAGTAGTATAATAATAGTTACTATAATATGTGTTAAGGTCTTGTGTGCCAAGGCACTACATTAGATGCTTTTCCTGCATTATCTAAGAATAGCAAGCGGACTTTTTGGAGATGAGGAGATGGAGTCTTAGAAAGGGTTGGTGCCATGTCCGTAGGGACACAGAGTCACGGAGGCAAGGTTTAAACCCTGGCAGCCCGTTGTGCAGGTCCGTGTTCCTAACCACTGGGGCGCACTCCTGCCCAGCTATTTGCCACTGAGAGGATTCCTAGAAAGCTGATTCCAAGTGTGAACAAAACACAGCACCTGCTCGCTTCCCCAAACGGCGGCAGGAGGAGGGGACACTCGCTGCGGCGAGTGGCCTGGCCGGCTGTGCGGGTGTGTGAGCAGCAGGACTGCAGTCACACTTGGCAAAATGAAAGAGTTGCCGTTCTGCTGTTCCATGCCAAGCCGCTTGCACCGTTGTTCTGGTTCTCCCCCGACCAGTCCCTCCACCCCACATGGGGTAGCCACCCCGCCACAGTAGAGATGTCTTCCATTTGTGTACCTGGTACCCAAGGCGGTTGTCTGCAGCTGCCCTGGCTGGTGGCTGAGCAGCGCTGGGGACGGTGGACTCGAAGCTTCTCTCGGTCCAGCCCTCCAGCATCCCCTAGCTGCAGGACTGCTTCAGCATGTATTTTAAAGGGCAGATAATGATCTCTCTTCCCCCGTGTATTTACTTTTTATACATCTGAATAAATAAGGTAAAGGCTTTCAAGACTTCTGTGGACTTTCTTTCAAAAATAAATTTGGAGTTTATTAACTTGAAGCCTCGTAGGTAAGAGCATTTGAAGGAAGCAACAGAATGCAGATGAGTTCTGACGTGTCGGGCCTCAGAACATGCAGGGACACTGCCACAAAAAGTCAAGGACTGGACTGAAGTCTTAATACCTAAATGTATTACTTTCCTTTTGCTGTGCACCCCTGAATAAGTTACTTTAACTGTTATGTCTGGTTCCCAAATAGTAAAGCACTTGCTTTTATGTTAATCAGTTTATTTGTATAAAATTACATGTAAGGCTGGCCTGTCTTTTAAAAAAATTTTTAATGGAGTATACTTGCTTTACAATGTTGTATTAATTTCTACCATACAACAAAGTCAGTCAGCTACATGTAAATATATCTCCCCTCTTTTTTGGGTTTCCTTCCCATTTATGTCACCACAGTGCATTGAGGAGAGTTCCCTGGGCTGTACAGAAGGTTCTCATTATTTATGTCTCATATGTAGCATCAGTAGTGTGGGCTTTCCTGATGCCTCAGTGGTAAACAATCCACTTGCTAATGCAGGAGACATGGGTTTGATCCCTGGCTCAGGAAGATCCCCTGGAGAAGGAAATGGCCACCCACTCCAGTATATTTGCCTGGCGAATCCTCACGGACAGAGGAGTCTGTTGGGCTACAGTCCATGGGGTCGCAAAAGAGTTGGACACAACGTAGTGAATAAAAAACAACAGTAACCAATAGTGTAGATATGTTAATTCCAGTCTCCCAATTCACCTCCGCTCCCTGCGTCTGTCATTTACTCTTCTATTTCCTCATTCGTTCAAACATCAAGTTCCTACTTTAGACCGGGTTTTGTTTTTAAGGAACTGACTTTTCTAGTAATGTAGAATTTACATATCCAACAACTGTTTACTGAGTCTTTGCTCCATGTTTTATTTCTGGAAGATACAACAAAAAGAGATAAAAACACCCTTTATGACATCTTAGTTGGGGAGAGAGGATAGATGAATGGATGGTTGGATAGAAGGCATAATAGATCATGCTAAATGCCCTGGGGAAAAAAGGAAAATGGAAGAGAGTGTTTAAATGAAGGGGTGGTGTTACTCTGTTCTACGGAGTTAACAAAGAAACTGAAATCATGGCATCCAGTCCCATCACTTCATGGCAAATAGATGGGGAAACAGTGGAAACAGTGGCAGAGTTTATTTTTTGGGGCTCCAAAATCACTGCAGATGGTGACTGCAGCCATGAAATTAAAAGACGCTTGCTCCTTGGAAGAAAAGTTATGACCAACCTAGACAACATATTAAAAGGCAGAGACATTACTTTGCCAACAAAGGTCCATCTAGTCAAGGCTGTGGTTTTTCTAGTAGTCATGTATGGATGTGAGAACTGGACTCTAAAGAAAGCTGAACTCCAAAGAACGGATGCTTTTGTACTGTGGTGTTGGAGAAGACTCTTGAGAGTCCCTTGGACTGCAAGGAGATCCAACCAGTCCATCCTAAAGGAAATCAGTCCTGAATATTCATTGGAAGGACTGATGCTGAAGCTGAAACTCCAATAATTTGGCCACCTAATGCGAAGAGCTGGTTAATTGGAAAAGACCCTGATGCTGGGAAAGATTGAAGGCAGGAGAAGGGGATGACAGGATGAGATGGTTGGATAGCATCACTGACTCAATGGATATGAGTTTCGGTAAACTCCGGGAGTTGGTGATGGACAGGGAAGCCTGGCGTTCTGCAGTCCATGGGGTTGCAAAGAGTTGGACACGCCTGAGCAGCTGAACTGATCAGAACAAAGAAAGCCTCATCAGAAGCTGGTGTCGTTTAGCCAGAGACCTAAGGGAGGGCGGGGACTTTCCCGGCAGAGGGAAAGGCAGGTCCAGAAGGCCCGAAATGACTTGTGCATGCGGGAACAGCCGGGAGACTAGTGTGACTGGAGCCAAATGAGGGGAGGTGAGGGCTGGAAGAGATGGTTTTGGTAGGAAGTAGGGACTGGATCACCTGGGGATTTATGCCCTGAGGACATTGCATGGACTCTGGCTTTTACTCTGAATGAGATGCTG
The DNA here is from genome assembly GCF_023699985.2 of Odocoileus virginianus. NCBI lineage: Eukaryota > Metazoa > Chordata > Mammalia > Artiodactyla > Cervidae > Odocoileus > Odocoileus virginianus. The sequence goes on along the minus strand of NC_069682.1, from coordinate 28,511,624 downwards.
AATAATGCCCTCCCCGCTCAATGATGCCCCCTCCTAATCACTGAGATCTAGGAATGGACTACTTTGCATGATGAAGGGACTTTGCTGATGCAGTGTCACAGTTTGAGATGGGAGATTATCCTGGATTAGCACACTGAGCCCAGTGTAATTGTGAGGTTCCTACAAAGAGGGAGGCAGGGGAGACAGAGACAGCAGTAGAAGATGTGATGTCAGAATCAAGAGGCTGGAGTCAGGCATGGAAGGGACCACAAGCCGAGGAATGTGGGCGCTTCAAGAGGATGGGAAAGCAAGGACAAGGATTTCCCCTGAAGCATCCAGAAGGAATGCAGGCATTCCGTGCTTTTCCAGGTGGTCATAATGGTTAGAGTCTGGGTCTGTTTCAGAGGTAAAATGAACAGGAATTGGTGGTGATTAGATGAGGGGGAGAGAGCTAAGAGTAACTGAGCTGTTAGGGAACAAAAAGGATGGGGAAGATGGTGGGAAGGGCAGGTGAGGGAGGAGGAGAGGAGCTGGTTATGAGCTGACTTTGGAGTATTTTAAGTTTGAAATGCTTTCTGGATGTCAAGTTGAGAAGGCAGCTGATATTAGAATCTGGAGTTTAGAAGACAGGTCTGGGCTGCACATATAGTTGTGAGTATCATCAACATAAGGATAAGGCCACAGATTGGATGAGGTCCCTTGGATGTGACCACAGAGGGTAGAAGATAGAGCCATGAAGCGCCGTAGTTCCTAAACCCTAAAGTCAGAAGGATCAGCCCAACCCCTTTAAGGGTTGGGCTGGCTCTTCAGCAGGTCTCTGTGCCCAAGTCAGGGACTGTGGCATCCTCTCTGTGGCGTCCTCTCTGTGGCCTCATGATCAGCCCCCGCTGTTACTGCAGTGAGAATGCTTTGTCTTTGTAGGGAAACTGTTTTTCCTGACATGTGAAGCTAACTCTGCCAGCGAAGGGATGAAATAGACATGGTTGACATCTTCTCTTGAGCCCCCCTGAATCCAGGAGTATCTTTTGAAACAGTATATTGAGCTACCCAGCTGGAGAAGACAGTTGAGAGTCCCTTGGATTGCAGGAGATCAAACCAATCCTAAAGGAAATCAACCCTGAATATTCATTGGAAGAGTGGATGCTGAAGCTCTAATACTTAGGCCACCTGTTGCAAAGAGCTGACTCATTGGAAAAGACCCTGATGCTAGAAGAGAGATTGAAGGCAAAAGGAGAAGGGGGCAGCAGAAGATGAGATGGTTAGACAGCATCACTGATTCAATGGACATGAATTTGAGCAAACTCCAAGGGATGTGGAGGATAGAGGAGGCTGCTGTGCTGCAGTCCATGGGGTGGCAAAGAGTCAGACACAACTCAGCGGCCGAACAAATTCAGCTATCAGCCTGTCTCTCCTTCAAAAAAGCAGCAACATGACTAACTAAGGTTTCACCCCCTTTTAATTAGCAGAAGAATGAATTAATGCAGCGGAGAAAAGACCTGTGTTAGTGGGGGATGAGGAGGAGCCGGACATCCAGACCAAACCTCAGAATAGATGAAGCCCCTGAGTCAACAGCCTAACAGTGTTTTCAGAGCTGGTGACCCTGTAAGCAGTAGATTCTGTTCTGATTTCACGTTTTCTGCCACACACATAAGATTTATGAGCCATAGGAGCTAAAGATGTGAACTGTGTGTTTTTACATGGCCTCCTTCCTAAGTTTCCCAGGGTTCAGTTATTTGCACTTGGAATCGTTTCTGTTATCTTGGTTTCTTGATGGTCATGGGAAACCTTCTGCATTTGTCACCCCAATAATTGCTTCTGGAGAAGGAAGTCGCATTAGTCAGCCAGGCATGCAACAAAGTGTTTTTAGATGTCAGAATGTAATCTACACCCATTTACACAGCCTATAGGAAGGATGCTTGCATTGCTACGTATATCTAGGCCTTGCTGGCTTCGTATACTGCTCTACACACCACCAATCACAGTTTTTATTGCAGAAGTATGAGATGCTTTTGTATTCTTTCTAGCATATTTGTGAAGAGTGGAAACAAATATTAATCCCCTTCAGGGAGTGAGTGGTGTCATGAATTGTGAGCTTTCCTCCAGTTGTATTCTCCAGGATGAACAGGATTAAGAAAAAAGTGGAAGACTTCCCCGGTGGTCCAGTGACTAAAACTGTGATTCTAGTGCAGGAGGCCTGGGTTCAATCCCTGGTTAGGGAACTAGATCTCACACTGCATCAAGGAGTTCACATGCTCCAATTAAAGATGAAAGATCTTGTGTGTTGTAACCAAGACCCAGCACAGCCAGTTTTTTTTTTTTTTAAATAGAGTGGAGTATATACATGTCAGATCCTTCCAGTTACACCTCTTAATCCTTTTCTTAATAGTGTTGAGATGCTAAAGAAAAAACTTTGTCTCCTAACGCAGAAGAGAAGGAGATATGGTATTCTCCTGTTGGTCAGTTAAGTCCCTGATTAAAAATATCTTACCACTTCCTGTTATTGTTGCCAGTTATCTTATCCTGAAGGTTAAAATATATTTTAATGTATAATAGTAGGTTATAGAGGCTTATCTCTTTGTCACTACACTTCTGTTCCTATCTCAGTCTCCCAGTTCCTTGTTCTGTGATAATGGGCAGGTTATTTTCTGTGCCTCCTGCAGAATGAGGGTAGTAGTGCCGTTGTGAGATTAAAATAAGAATATACACACAGTGGATTTTTATACTGTTAAACGTTCACTGCTTAGAGACTGGGTGCCTGGTGAGCAGGAGTCTAGCACATTGTGATTGGCTGGATGAAAGAAGGCTGAGACTTAGCCTCGGGTGAGGAAGGTGAGGAAATGCAAGGGGGGGTCCAGAGGGACTTCAGGGGAGAGAAGTGGGGAGGATAAGGTGAGGGCCCCATCTGGCAAACACGCACAGTGGACAAAAGGTCTGGCAGGAAGGGTTTCATTGCCATCTTTTCAGTCCCATCATTGTTTTCCTGATACATGTTTGATTTCGCAGGTGATTTTTCAGGCTCAGTCCTTTTTGTGAATTGTGTGATTCAGACTGGGAGAACAGGTCACTTGGTTCTTCCTTGTGGTTAGTTCATTGCTTGGTTGCTTCATTCACGCATCCGTTCATTCACTTCCTGACTTTGTGACGTACTATGATGTACTATATAAGGCTACGAACTTGTTCATAAGTATTGAATTCTTAATAGCACTTGATCTAACTCATTTCTTCATCCCATGGTAAGATCTTAAACTACCCCCCTGCAAGAGATACCTTGTTTTTTTCACTTGTTTAATTTCTTACTGTTTTAGGTTGCCTTTTGTGACACTCTGCATTTCATTGATGATTTTTTTCTTTTCCCAAAACTCTTGATAACCACTGTTCTAATTGTCTTCACTTTTTAATATTACAGATGTGTGCATACACCATAATCCTTTTGTCACTTGTCTACATGTTAGTAATTCATGTTTGAAGTATGCTTTCTAAGTCTTTATTATTTTGTTACAAATTAAAAGCATTAAAGATCCTAGAGCATAAAGTTGGACTGTTTTCAAGCTAGGCAAGCTATTAATAGTTTAGCTATCATGTGAAATATTTTAACTCTTTTCTTGAGAAAAGATGTAATGCCAGTTATTAGCCATCTCCAGAATAAGCAGATACAAAAGACATAATACATTAAACATTTTTTTTTTTAGTCTAGATTCTCTGTGCTGGAGAATTATCTGCCCTGACTCAAAGCAACTTTATATTGTTATCAGAGCTGCTTTTCTCTGCCTACATCCTGTTAATTGTGAAAGGTAGGAATGGGTTATGGTCTGTCTGATTAGGCTGAGAAGCAGTCCTTCGAATTGACCCTCTTTTCTACTTCTATTCTTGGTTTTGTTTGACGTGTCCATTTTAAGACTTATGAACAAAATCAAGACATGGGACAGCATAGTTGAGAGTGTGGTAGGGGAATCCACTGGCCTGGATCACCCACCATCCAGTCTCCCAAGACAGACGACGTTGAACAGATCACTTACCTGCATATTACTCAGTGGCCATAACTCATAGCATCTGGCTTTTTTCCAACTGGGGTACACTTTCTAGTTTATCAGGACCCTCACCTGAGCCTCTGAAGGTCCCTCTCCAGACAGAAATGAGGAAATTATATAAGAGGGTTATACAATAATTTGTATATTTTTGTTTTCCTTTTCAAATTCACAAGTTACAAAAATATAACACAATATCACTGAGGGTTTATAAGATTTAGTTCAGAATTCTGCAAGTGGTATAGTCTGGAGAATGTGCACAAGTTTTAAATTACATGATAAACAGTCTCATTTCAAACTCGGTGGAAAAATGTCCAAAATTTGAGACTTTTTTTGGAAATGCTAGTCCCCTCACTTGCGTTGTTTCTTTTGCTTTTCTTCCTTCATTGATTTCACTGGCCCCTGTAGATACTGGAGTATGCAAAGCCTGGATTTACTTCTGGACTCAGACTTTTTTTTTTTTTTTTTAAATATTCCTATCTTGTATTGTGCCCCTTAACATTTTTTTTAAACACCAAAAAAAAAGTTGTTTCTATTTATTTGGGTGCGCTGGGTCTTAGTTGCGACATGCAGGTCTTTGAGAGTTAGATCCCTGACCGGGGATGGAACCAGGGTCCCCTGCACTGGGAGCGTGAAGTTTTAGCCACTGGACCACCAGGGAGGCCCCTGGGCCCAGTCTTTACATGTGACAAGTGCTGCTCACACACAGGAGTCAGTGAATGCATGCGGGGGGCATTTGCCTGGCTGGCTCCATGAGCATCTGCCTTTGGTGTAACTCACCTCATCATCCTGGTTGGTAAAGCTCTAGACTTTTGTCTCTGTGTCCTTTAGAGGAGGTGACTGATTGTGGCTCTGAAACACTCCTTTGGGAATCTTTGGGGAAGTTGCCCTAAAGCCCTGGGTGATATCAAGGAGCCTGGCACAGGGCTTGTGTTCAGTGGGGACCAAGGGAACACTGCAGGTCTGCCAAGAGGAACCAGGGATGGGGAGGAAGCTCAGAGATGCAGAAGCATCTCTTTGTATGTTTAGCATCCCTAGGGTTACATAGTTAATTATTTTGTTTTTAATATTGTAGCATTTCTGTGTTGATCCACAGAAGCAGAAAAAGGATGTAAAAAGAAGGCTATAATTTACTAAGCATGTAAACTTTTCCATTAGGCATTTTGTATATAGTTTGTCATGTAAATCTCGCAAAAGCTGTGAGAGATTGGAGGCTTTCTCCCCATTTTGCAGATGGAGACATGAAGCTGTCGTAACTTGCTGAGGGTCACATGGCCAGATACACTCGGAGCCAGGCATAGGGCTGCCATGATCTAGAATAACTATTCCACGTCCACAGGGGTAGGACCATTGGCTGCTCTTGTTTTGTGGCCATTCTAGGACAAAGAGAAATATAAAAGAGCCTATATAAAGCCTATATAAAGAAATAGCATTTTGGGACTTCTCTGGCAGTCCAGTGGTTAAGACTTCACCTTCCAATGCAGAGGGCAGAGATCCCTGGTCAGGTAACTAAGATCCCACTTGCCTTGTGGCCAAAAAACCAAAACATTTAACAGAAGCAATATTCTAACAAATCCATTTAAAGACTTTAATATTGTCCACATCAAAAAAAAAAATCTTAGTGTTTTTATGGGAAAAAAGTCACTATGGATTAGATAATAATAACGATACATACCTCAGAAGACAAGCTGTTAGCCTGTGAAGTGGTTGCCACAGGTCATAATCTGTTTGCTTAATAAAGCAGTGAGCGGCAAGTACTTTCCTACAGAACTAGTAACTGTGTCACTTGTACAAAATTGACTTCATCAGTCCACCACGAACATTTTTGAAGTTACTTTTATGCCAGATAGGTTTACAGAAATACTTTTTTTTTCTTTTTTAAAAAAAGCAATACCATATTTACAAAATGGTTTCATGGACTCTTATCTCACTTCTGTATTATAGACAAGAAGAGCTGTTCAGTCACTTTAAAGTTGGCGAAGCTAAGATGTGTAGTGAGGTCGTGGCTTGCCAAAAGCCTGTATTGCGGACATAGCTTGTTATTGACAGCATCAGATTTTCAGTTCCCATCTCTTGACTTAAACAATAAATATTCTTCCCAATAGCATATCCATAAATGTATCAATACTGAGTCTGTAGAAAGGTATCATTTACATTAGATGACAGCAGTGGTCCCAAACCTATGGTTCCAGATACATTTCCAAGAATTTTATTCTTTAGAAAATAAAATGTGACTTTGAAGTTTTGCCTTGAATTATGTTACATGCGCTTACATTTTATTTCTGTGTTAATATTCCTTTTGTCATACTTCATAAAAAAGTAAGATAGCCTATTCTTTGATTCCCATGGTCTTAGTTGATCATCAAAAGTGACTCCCACGAGTTCTTCCTACATGATATTTTTTAACAAGTTCTGTTTTATATGTTATGTTCCAGTGCATCTTTAGCCCCGGAAAATGCTTTAAGTGTGGATTTTAAAAATGCTAAGTGAATTATATTTCTGCCTGGTGAGTTACTGCTTTAAAGGGGGTGGGAAGTTGCAACACATAAAACGTTTCCATTCCATGTTATAAATTTCAGGAAGCCCAGTGTCAGGTTGGGTATGATTGAGCATGGGCATCAATCTGTGTTAACACCAGCTGGTGAAGCAAGCCAGTGTTTCCAGTGGACCAGCCTTTGATTTAATAGGATACTAAATGTATTCCTGCCCTGGGAGAAATGCTGGCAGTGCTGAGCTTCCAGATTTAATTTTTTTTTTTTTTAATTCTAGAAGCTTATCTGTAAATACAGTTCCTATCACCTGAATACATATATAACATCTCACGTTTATGTAGCATCTCCCTAAAAGCATCTCCTATATATTAGCCCACATAAAAAAAATAAGTCCTGTTCTGCTGAACTAGACCTGAGTGGTATTACATGTGGGAATGTGAGTTTCTTAGTGTAGCGGTGGGGGAGTTAGGGATGAGGTGAAGTGGAGGATGATGTCTTGCATGTTGTCAGCACCAGCAGTGTAGTGATAAAGCTAAAACTGTACCTTATCACGACTCATCATGAGTTAGCCTTTCTTTTCTTTAAAAATTTTTATTGGAGTATGATTGATTTACAGTGTTTTGTTTCTGCTATACAACAAAGTGAACCAGCTATACATATATCCTTTTTTTGGAATCTTTTCCCGTATAAGTCATTACTGAGTATTGACTAGAGCTCCCTGTGCTATACAGTAGGTCCTTATTAATTTTATACATAGTGTGTATAAATTAATCCCGATCTCCCAGTTTACCCCCCCGTCCCTCTTCCCTCACCCCTGTAACCGTAAGTTTTTTTCTACATCTGTGGCTCTATTTCTGTTCCTAAGTAAGTTCATTTTTACCATTTTTTGAGGTTCCACATATAGGTGATACCATATGATATTTGTCTTTGTCTGACTTTACCTCGCATAGTATGACAGTTTCTAGGTCCATCCAATTTGCTGCAAATGGCATTATATACTTTTTTATGGCTAATAGTCCAATGTATATATGTACCACATCGTCTTTATTCATTCCTCTGTCAACAGATATTACAAATAGGTCCTGGCTATTGTAAATAGTGCTGCAGTGAATATTGGGGTGCATGTATTATTTCAAACTATGGCTTTCTCTGGGTATATGCCCAGGAATGGGATTGCAGGATCATATGGCAATTCTCTTTTTAGTTTTTTAGGAACTTCCATTCTATTCTCCATGGTGGCTGCACCAGTTTACATTCCCACCAACAGTGTAAAGTTCCCTTTTCTCTACACCTTCATTAGCACTTACTGTTTGTAGATTTTTTGATGATGGCCATTCTGACCAGTGTGAGGGTTAGCCTTTCTTATCTACATTTATTTAGACCTCTTTAGAATTTTCAGTTCATACTTTCATGAGTTGACTGCCTGCTGCAGGAAAGCCTCTGACAGTGCTGTTGATGCTTCTGTGAAGTTTTGAGCAATAGCCTGCATTTTCATATTGGTAAACAAGCCCATGCCCATTCTTAGTCTATTTACAGACCACAGTACTCTCCCCGTTGTCTTTCATGTTTGCTGTTTTAAGAAGAATGACTCTTATACCTAGACAGCCTGTACCTACTTTCTGTTATCAGATTCTGGTCTCTGGTCCCATAGGCAGTGATCTGTTGGGTTTGGAGAACAGCAATAAATGAAATAGGCATAATCCTTGCCCTCTTAAAGGGACTCTTTGGAAAAACAGGTACACAAAGACTTGAAAGTGACAAAATGGAAATTACAGCCAATACCTACACTTCCTTTATTATATTTATTCCTAAGCATTTTGTCCTTTTTGATACTATTATGAATGAAATTGTTTAGTGAACTTATTTTTGATTTGTTTATTCCTGGTATATAAAAATACAGTAGATTTTTGTTTTGATCTTGTATCCTGTAGTGTTGCTGAACTCATTTATTCTCATTGTTCTTTTTAGGCAGTTCCTTAGAATTTTTTTCCATACATGATCATGTCATTTACAACTTGAGACAGTTTTACTTCCTGCTTTCCAATTTGAGTACATTTAATTTTCTTGTGTAATTACTTTAGCTACAGTCTCTGGTACAAAAGTGATAAGAGCAAATATCGTAGTCTTATTCCTGATCCTAGGGAGAAAGTATTCAGTCTTTCCCTAATAAATATTAGGTTTTCTGAGTTTTTTGTGTATGACCTTTGCCAGTTTTTTTTTTCCACTTTTTTACTTTGGAAAGACTGAGTACCTTGCAGTGTCTATAAATGTGTCAGAGAATATCATGCGTATAATCTTCCACATTATTGCAAATATTCACTTAGCCCATTTTCTCCTTCGTTCCTGGCATTTACCAAGTTTTTAACCCCTGTGGCTCAGTTGGTAAAGAATCCATCTGCAAAGTGGGAGACCTGGGTTTGATACCTGGGTTGGGAAGATCCCCTGAAGAAGGGAAAGGCTACCCACTCCAGTATTCTGGCCTGGAGAATTCCATGGACTATATGGAAGTCCATGGGGTCACAAAGAGTTGGACACAACTGAGCAACTTTCACTTTACTAACCCATAGAATAATCTCTTGGTCTTCATTGACTTTTGAGTTATCTTCTTAATCCATTGCTGTAGCTGAGACCAACTATATAAGTTTGCATTGCCTGCCATAACAAAGTGGATGACTTAAACAACAGAAATTTATTTTCTCACAGTTGTGAAGACTGGAAGTCCCAGATCCTTGTATCAGCAGAAGTGATTTCTTCTGAGGAAAAAAATCTATACCTGATCTTATAGAAAAGGTCTATTCCTGATCTTTCTCCTTGGATTGTTGATTGCTGCCTTCTTCCCATATCTTTTTTTTAAATGTATTTATTTGGCTGTGCTGAGTCTTAGTTGCAGCATGTGAACTCTTAGTTCCCTGACTGGGAATCGAACCTGGGCCCCCTGCCTTGGGAGCATGAAGACTCAGACACTGGACCAGCAGGGAGGTCCCTCTCCCCTTGTCTTTATGGTTGTCCCTTTGTGTATGCATCCACATTGGGTATCTCTCTGTGTGTCCAAGATTTCCTTTCCTACTGCAGAAGTGCACAGGTCATATTGGATTAGAGCCCATGTGTGGTCAATCGCCGCATTGTGTCCAACACTGTGTGACTCCATGGGCTCCTCTACCCATGGGATTCTCCAGGCAAGAATACTGGAGTGCGTTATCACTTCCTTCTCCAGGAGGTCTTCCTAACCCAGGGATCGAACACCCGTCTCCTATGTGTCTCCTGCATTGCAGGCAGATTCTTTACCTGTGAGTCCCTGGGGAAACCCATTAGCGCCCATTCTTTATTTTAATTAAATAGCCTCTGTAAAGACCCAGTCTTTACAGTCACATTCTGAGGTACTGGGAGTTAGGACTGCAACATGATGTTAGGGGATTGGACACAATTCAGCCCTTTCACCACCAGTTTCTCTCATCTCTTTGTTTATAAGCCTTGGTGTAAAACATGATGTCTCTTGATATTGTCTCATTGTTTACATGCTTATTTCTGCCTTCACTTCTTTGACTTTGCAATGTAAAAGTCCTGTTCCCGTAAGCCTTTGTATTTAATCTTCTCAAGAATCCCTGACTCCTTTATGAAACCAGTGGAACCTGTACAGTTCCTCTATCCAAAATGTATTTTTTTCACATATGAATTTTTACCTGTAAGTCAGAGAAGTTTAAGATGCTCCCAGATACGTCCATGTACCCTTCGGTGTTGGATTCTTACCCAAATACTTCTTCTAACCCTGTAATCTAGGTTCTGTTAGCTGACAGGTACAGATGTCATTTATGTGTATCTCCTAGATTTCCTTCTGAATCACATGCAAATAAAAAAGTGACTGAACCCAAGATGCATGAGTGGCTTGTGCATGAAGTGATAGCTACAGACAGCAAAGAAATCCATCACTCATTTGATTGGTTCTCCTTCAAATCTAGTTCATAGGATATAGTGGGAGATGGTTCTACATAAACTTTAAAGAGGTCTTGGCTTTTTACCCGTTGCATTTAAAGGGTTATATGCTCCACTGTGAGACAAATCATGATTCACTACAACAACAGCATTGCAGTCAGTCACATAAATTGCTGGTGAAACACTAAATCTGTCACTTTGTGTGTCTGACCATTTACCAATTGGAATAGTGTTGGAAGAGAGGGCTGCTGGGAAACGAAAGAAGCAAATATAGTGGCAGATGCAATTAGCAAGATCAATGGTTGGTGTTCAGGGTTCATTGTTTGGTCGTTTCAGTTGACCCAAGTGAAAGCAATTGCTATCCAAAAGACTTTGCTAGCTATAATTTGCTGTACAAGAATGCAGAAAAGTTAGTTGTCCAACTTTTTACAGTATCTTTGGAGTGTGTTATTTCTTAGCTTACTATGTTCCTAGGGCAGTGACCAAAAGATGAAGCCTGTTCTTTGTTTTTTAATTGGAGTGTAATTGCTTTGCAGTGTTAGTGTTTAGTTCCTGCTGTCCAGCGAAGTCAGTCAGCCATATGTATACATACATACAAGCTTGTTCTTTTCATTCATTCTTTTAATTGACATTCCGGAACTTTTGCTCTCTTAGGATAATTTTAAAGTTTTAGCTCTTCACTGACTTCTTTAATAAAAATCTTCTGTGTTTGAAGCCTTCATAATAGAACTTTGAGCCTCAGTTTATCACACCTTTCTTTGTGGACTACCGTATTTTGCACAGACAAATGATAACCCCAGGATGAACAGCAGCCAGTACCACTTTGAATAATGTTGAATTTTCTGTGCTAATCGGGTTTTTGTAACTTTTCCTTTGATCATCTTAAATCGATCAGTTTTTATAAAACAGCAAGGTTAAAAATGTGTTAGTGAGATAATGACATGAATAGCTACCTTTTGTGAGTGCTTATCTCTCCTAAATAAGATATTTAATCCTAAATAAGGTATTTAAAGCCACTTTAAAACCCATTGAGTAAGAACCCATAAATAAACTATGGTAGATTATGAGAAATACTTACAGCACAGTAGGCAGTTGAATTTACAGTGTAAGTCTAATTACAGAGGATTTTTACATAGCTACATAGAAATGAGTTAGTCAAAAGTTATTGACTAATGCCTTTGGAATTCTAGGTAATTTTTATTTTTCTGTCTTTATTTTGTCTTTAATTTTTCAAAATTTCTACAGTGCATTTGTGTTAGCTTTATAAATTGTAACATGTTAGTTTTTACTGAATAACATAATGATAAACTACCCTAAAACCTGGTGGATTAAAACAGAGCCGTTTTATTTGCTCAAAAAAAGTCTTTTTTGGCTATGCCCCGAAGCTTGCAAGATCTAGTTCCCCATCCAGGAATAGGACTTGTGCCCCTGCAGTGGAAGTATGGAGCCTTAACCACTGGCCCTCCAGGGAGGTCCCGATTTGTTCACTTTTCTGTTGGTCAGAACTGTGTTAACTGACATTTTAACTCTGCTCTCTTAGGTCTCTGGGATCACCTGGGGCTTGGTTGATGGCCAGTGATAGCTGGTCTCTCTCACCTGCCTGGGGCTGGCAGGCTGGCAGTCAAAGCTCTGCAGTGCTTGGATGCACAGCACTTTGCAAGTTTCTTCTTGGTTCACACTTGCTAATATCCCATTGGCCAAAGCAAGCCCCATGACTAAGCCCAGAGACAGTCTGCAAAGGATCAAAGGTCATGGTTACAGGGAGGGGGATTATTAGAGCCATTTTTGCAGACAGTTTGAGACATGAACAGTGAAATAAGTGCCATTTAAAAAATTAGAAGAAACTCCTTGCCTAACCTCTGACTTTATAGCCTGGGAGAAGTCATAGTCTGTTTGTTTTAATCACTTTAATGGTCTCCTTATCTTTTCATTCTTTTGTGACAGTGATGTCCAGAGCATATAACAGTTAATTTTCCTCTGGTTTTCTGACTTTTCATCACCCCACCCCACCCCTACCCCCACCCCCAGTCTGAGTTACCAGGAGCTTGGCCTTATCCGTTCATTTTTCTTCCTCTTTGAAACCATGCACCAAAGATATCAGGAGAAGGGGAATGTCATGGAGATTAATATTGGATTGGCCAAAAAGTTCATTTATAAGATGTTATGAAAAAGCCCAAGGAACTTTTTGGCCAACCCAAAAGAAGTTTCACAGAAGAATACCCATTTTACAGGTCTGATATGGAAATATAAATAGTTGTTTTTGTACTATCACTAATAATATTTTATAGCTTCTGTAACAATATACTTAATTTGCAGACTTTCTGAGCCAGGGTCAAAACCGTGTTACGTTGTACTTTGTAACAGGAGGTAACAACTTCCTAAGATATTCTAAGGGCTTCCCTGGTGGCTCAGATGGTAAAGAATCTGCCTGCAATGCAGGAGATCTGGATTGAGTGGGGAAGATCCCCTGAAGAAAGGAATACTCCAGTATTCTTGCCTGGAGAATTCCATCGACAGAGGAGTCTGGCAGGCTACAGTCCATGGGGTCGCAAACAGTCAGACACGACTGAGCAACTAAAACTTTCACTTCACTTTAGACATTTTATGAACAGTACGTTGAGGCCTTGAAAAGTTTTCTAAGTGGAAGAAGGTGATACTATCACCAGCTCAAATGGCCAGTGTGTTTCATTCAGCACCAGAATATCTTTGCATAGTGTTCATTTCCTGTTGGTGCTATAGCAGATTGCCACAAACTCTGTGGCTTCACACAATTTATTCTCATACTATCTGGAAGTCAGAGGTCTGAAGTCATTTCCACTGAGTTAAAATCAAGGTGAAGGCAGAGTGGGCTCCTGAAGGAGGTTTTGTGGGAGAATCCAGTTTCCTTGCCATTTTTCAGTTCCTAGTGCTTGTCTGTGATTCTGCATCTCCCAAAATGCATCCATCCATCTCTGCTTCCCTCATCTCTGCCTTCTGTCCCACTGCTGCTCCTCCATCCTTCACAGAAGGACCTATGTGATGGCATCAGGCCCACCCAGACACTCCCCCCACCTCAGGATCCCTAACTTAATCACATCTGTAAAGTCCTCTTTAACAGATAGAAGCTGACATTCACAAGTTCCGGGGATTGAGACATGGAATATATTTGGGAGTCATTACTCATCCTATCACGCATAGGACTGGACACATGAGCTTTATAATGCAGTAACATTCATGAAAATGATTTCTTTCACCTCTCATCCCCCAGAGTCGTGCTAGCTGGCTGGTCTGCGTGGTCCCTCTTGACTTCAGGAGCCTAATTCTATCGGGCTTTGGGTCTGCATTTGATGAAGGACGTAGGTGTGTGCATGATTTCACTTTCATTATTCATTTCGGGGAGACATGAAGTTCGTATTGCTCTCCTCCCTCATTCTATATATTGATATTATGATTAATAGTTTTTGACACAAAACTATTTTGAAATAGGAGTCTTTGGTGACGTACTTTGACAGCAGTGATGGCATGCTTTTAGCTGCCGTAACCAGAGTAAGTTATGGGCAAAACTAGTTTAATATTCCATACCTGAGTAATCAACCCAAGATGGCGTGTCCAGAAATATCACTAAAATGTCAGCCACAAAATCTCTTTAAAATAATCCCATTCAGAGGACTCGAATCTTCCTTACTTGCAGTTATGAAATACCAACTTTTGTAAAGACACGGAGTCCTGCGTTATTTCTTTTTCCAAGATGCCAGATGGATGTTGAATTAAGTCCAGTTTTCAGCTCCTCTTCAGATAATTTTTTAAGTTTGTGGTGGTGTTCTGGATCCTTATCAGTATATCAAGTGTGTTTTTCCTCCTCCAGTTCCCCATGGCTCCCCACAGCCTGGCATCAGTGTGGTTGCCTTGGTACCTGTTTCTGAAGGATGTCTGCAGTGAAATTTGGTTGTTTAAATAGCACAACTTGTCATCTAAAAGTAGAAGTCATTAGCACGACGCCGTTTGGCTAGTGGTGTCTTGAATACTGTTTTAACTTCTGTCTTATTTTTATCACTTTACTGTTAATGTTTACTCGTTTCATCACTGGAAATTTTAGGGCCTTGCACTCAGTATGGATCTGGAATGAAAAAAGCAGAAAGTTCTTGAGAGTCTCCTGAAACTGGTGCTGAAGACAGTGGCCTGAGTTAGGCACTCTGTATTTTGCTGTTGTTTTTTAAAATTAATTTTATCGGCATATAGTTGCTTTACATTTGTGTTAGTTTCTGCTGTACGGTAAAGTGAGTCAGCTTTGCGTATACATATATCCCCGCTTTTTTGGATTTCCTTCCTATTTTGGTCACCACAGAGCCCTGAGTAGAGCTGTCTGAGCTATCCAGTAAGTTCTCATTAACTTTGTATATTTCGAAAGAGGAGAACTTTGAAATCTCAGCTCCACAGTGACCCTGCCTGATCAGTAATACTTAGATGTTTGTAGCTGTGATCCACCATTGAACCGCCTTCTGCTGTATCTTAGGAAAATGAGCTCCCAGATTCTTACTGGATTCTGTTTGAATTTTAATTGGTCCTCATTGTGATCGTGAATTTGCCAGAAATACTTATCTATCTCAGAAGAGGGAGAGTTTGTTTTTGTTTAGTATGGAAATTGAATTGGGTGCTCTGGGAAGGTTTGTATCATTTGTCTCGGTTCCGGTTAGCCACTCCATGTAATTGTTACAAAAGATGCAGCCAGGTGGAACATCTTGACTCTGCCCACCCAGGTGAGTTGACGCTGAAGGCGGTGGCCTCTGTCCCTGCAGGTGAGAAGGTGGCAACCTGCTCCTTCACTGGTGGGCATCTTGGCAGAAATCACCAACTGGCAGTTTGTGCTGGAAGGGATGTGCATTAATTAGTTGCTTGAAACTCTACCCTCATTAACTCCAGGCATGTTGTTAGAGAAAATGATCTGTAGTTCAGAGTGTTGGTTTTGATAATAAGAAAACAAGTTTAATCATCAGAGTATGTCATCTTGTTTATAAAACAGTCACATCATATGTAGTTTCTTTCCTCTCAGGAGATCCTATTTTTGTTTGTTTTGTCCATAAGACAGCTAATCTTTGCTGAACCTTGTGGCTCATTTCACCCAGTGAGTACAGATCATGGAGAACAAAGTCTGTGCTTTAGGTACATTAAATTTTGCACTTTTTTTTGGTCTTGATGTGATAGGGAGTATGGTGGACAAAAGGAATGGGCTCCATTTTTTGGCCCCAACTAATTCACTTTGAAAAAAATACTGTGTAGCTTTTATACAGTACTTTATGTTCTTTTTGTTCATTATCTTAAGGAACTAAAACATTCAGAAACCTCAAAACATTAGCTCAAAATTTCACCAACTTAAACTGGAGCCCATTATACAGAGCGAAGTAAGCCAGAAAGATAAAGACCATTACAGTATACTAACACATGTATATGGAATTTAGAAAGATGGTAATGATAACCCTATATGCAAAACAGAAAAAGAGACTCAGATGTATAGAACAGACTTGTGGACTCTGTGGGAGAAGGCGAGGGCGGGATGTTTCAAGAGAACAGCATCGAAACATGTATATCTAGGGTGAAACAGATCACCAGCCCAGGTTGGATGCATGAGACAAGTGCTCAGGGCTGGTGCACTGGGAAGACCCAGAGGGATCGGGTGGAGAGGGAGGTGGGAGGGGGGACCGGGATGGGGAATACATGTAAATCCATGGCTAATTCATTTCAATGTATGACAAAAACCACTGCAATATTGTAAAGTAATTAGCCTCCAACTAATAAAAATAAATGGGAAAAAAAAATTTCACCAACTTGAATAACAATTACTAAGTTTTAATGACTATCATTCGAGGTATGATTCTGATATAGACAAAAGGGTGGGTCAGAAGATAGAAAGGCAACCATATTGATAAGTAAAGAAAATAGTATTTTTTTAATGTTAAATTTTATTTGAATCTGAGAAAGGGAAATCAAATGAAGAAATTATAGAAGTTTTACTGTTTGAGACAAAGAAATTTAAGGTAATAATTCCTAAAAGATCTCCCTATGTAAAAATTAAAATTATGGGCAACATTGAGGCATTTTATAGATAGATATGTTTTATATATGAATATATGTAACTATATTTTTATTTTTTTGTTGACTGTACCATGGTACTTGTGGGATCTTGGTTCACCAATCAGGGATTGAACACAGACCACATCAATGAAAACCCAAAATCCTAACCACTTGGCCACCAGGAAACTCCTGGTGTATTTAAAACTGTATTTTTCATAATAGGTTGATGGCTTTTTTATTTTTGCTTAATTTTTCCTGGATTTCATTGTCAAGTAGTTCTTTTTCTAAGAGTCTTTTTTCAAATTCTGAGTTCTTTCCTACTTGAGAATGTCTGCCTTTTCTTGTTTAATAGATAGTTTGATAAAATAGATACTTTGGAAAAAATCATGAATAATCCTTTCTTTTCTAGAACTTTGTAGAACTTGTCTGTTGACATTGAATGTTGCTAGAGAGACATCAGAGGCCAGCCTGAGCTTTCCACTTATTTGGTGATGACTTTTTCTACTAGGATGCCTATCAGATTACTTATTTACTCTCTCCCTCCCCAGTTATCAAAGCATAACACACAAAGATAAAAGTTCATACAACATATGCCTCTGGCTCAGTGAATTATCACCCTGCAGAAACTCACAGGTCAGGGAATAGAAGACCACCAGAGTCTCCGAGCTCCCCCTCAGGCCTCCTTCCAATCAACCCTAAGTTTTCTTTCCTTTCTGCTTGGAAGGTAACCTGTGTCTTCACTGCTAGTGTTATCACTTGGTTTTGCTGGGTTTGAATTTTGCATAAATGGAGTTGTTCAGTATGTATTCTTGTTTCTTTCCCTTGACATTATGTCTTGAGGTTGATCCATATGGTTGCATAGAGCTATATTTCATGCATTTTTATTCTTCCTGTTTTATGAATTATCTAGCGTCAGCCCCATTTCGCATTTGCGTTATGTATTTGCTAAGACAAAACCCCTCTCCCTTCTCATACCTTCCCCATCCGGGGCCGGTGGTGGAAGTAGAGAGACTCTGGGTGCTGATGTGGCCCCAGTGCCTTCTCTCCCTCTCCTCGCACCCCTGCTCACATAGTCAAGGTGCTCACCCTTCAGCCCTTCCAGTTGCTTGCGGTGAAATCGAGTTTCTCTGGGCATATTCACTGGTTTCCTTTGCTCCCAGCAAACGCTTCTGCTTAGACAGGAGCACTTTAACGTAGGCTCACTTGATGGGGCTTTTAGGATGGTTAGGAACCCCTGTATCACGTTGGAGTTCTGAGAAGCTATGTGTCAGCTCCCAGTGTTCCTCCTCTTTTGCTACTAAATTCCCCTGAAACCAGCTACTGTTCATCAGAGTTCATGATGTGAGATTGTGATGTTTCACTTGTTTCATTTAAGAAATCGTTCTTTCCCTTCTCCCAGTGGATTTTTTAAAAATTACTTTTTATTGGATTATAGTTGCTTTCTGATACTGAGTTAGTTTCTGCTGTACATCTGAGTGAATCAGCTCTGTGTATACATGTATCCCCTCTGTTTTGGATTTCCTTCCCGTTTAGGTCACCAGAGAGCATTGAGCGGCGTTCCCTGAGCTATACTGTAGGTTCTCATTAGTCATCTATTTTAAATATCCCAGTGGATTTTAAGGAAGGGGAACACGCAGAAATGCTTCAACTCCATCCTGCTTAGCTGAATGTCTCAACAGTGACCTTAGGAGTAAGTACCTTTAAAATCTAAGGCCGATAGAAGAGATTTGCTGCGACGGGAGTACAGTGGATCCACTTTCCGCTTCCTTTTGGTGCCATTTCATTTTGCCCTATCTGCCTCCACCCTCCAGCACTGTGTCTGCACGCTACTGTGTCCATCTTTTTGCAGGTTTGTCTCTCCTCTGTCCTGCTTTAGCCCTGATAACTGCCACCCTCGCTTCTTTGAAGCTGGTAATCTCAGAAGAGTGCTTTAACCAGGGGGGGGTCCATGGTGGTATGAGGCTAGCTTAATGTTCTCTTGTAGGTTTTTAATGCCAGGGAATGGAGAATTATTGGATGCTACCTTCAGGCAGGAACTTAATATTATTGTTGGTCATCAGAAAGCATCTGAAACCTGCCGTCAGAACCCCTGCTTCTCTGCATCCCTGAGCTTGAGGAAGATGCCCTTTGTTCTGTGATGTCTGATTTGGTGCCCACGTGACACCTGAAGCCTGAGCCCTAACAAAGAAAAGGTCCTTCCTTAAAGAGTATACGCAGGGACTTCCCTGCTGAGACCTCAGGGCTTCAGTGCAGGGGGCCCAGGTCCCACCCCTGGTCAGGGAGCTAGATTATGCATGCCGCATCTAAGAGTTCACATGCCACAACTAAGACCCAGTACAGCCAAATAAGTGAATTAAAAAAAACTTTAAAAAATAAGAAAAAATAAACTGTTATCTTCTTAAATTATTCTCCAATATTCCTAGTGTTCTCATAAAAAAAAAAAAAAGAGTTTACACAGTTTGAAGATTTAAAGTGACACCAGCATCCTTGACAAACTATTTTATTTAAAGGATGAAAGAATACTGGATATTATATAATTAAAGAGAAACTTAACTTTTCTCTCTGATTATCTCCTTCTCTTTCTGATCTATCAATATGGTACCTGTAGTTGAAAACACAAAGAATGATAGAGTCAGATTGCCATGCATTTTGCTCCCCTAACTCAAATTTTGTCAATTACTATAGTGATCACATATATAAGTATACAGTACTTTGAGTTATGTATAAATCATGTGCTCTTGCTTGAGACCTTAATTTCCTCTAGCTTCTGTTGTCTGTAATTTTGTCTATTTGGCTCTTCTGTAAACGTTTGAAAGTGAGAGTGTTAGTCACTCAGTTGTGTCCAACTCTTTGTGACTCTTTGTGGCCGCCTCTGTTCATGGAATTTTCTGGGAAGAAACACTGGAGTGTGAAGCCATTCCTTTCTCCAGTGGAATCTTCCCAACCCAGGTATCGAACCCAGGTCTCCTGCAGGCGAATTCTTTACCATCTGAACGACCAGGGAATTTATGATTAATGTGAAACAGATATGAAATAGATATGTAGGGCAAACATTGTGCTACTCCAATTACTCAGCTGTTAAGAAAGTGAAGATGGTGGCTGCTTTGGGCTGAATTGGGTCCTAACTAAAAATTCATCTTTTAAAGCCCTAAACCCAGTACCTTAGAACATGACTTTGGTTAGAGATAGGGCCTTAGAGATTATATAATTTAGAGATATCCCTGATACCTCAGTTGGTATAGAACCCACCTGCAGTGCAGGAGACCCTGGTTCAATTCCTGGGTCTGGAAGATCTGCTGTAGAAGGGATAGGCTACCCACTCCAGTATTCTTGGGCTTCCTTTGTGGCTCAACTGGTAAAGAATCCATCTGCAGTGCGGGAGACCTGGGTTTGATCCCTGGGTTGGGAGGATTCCCTGGAGAGGGAAAGGCTACCTACTCCAGTATTCTGGCCTGGAGAATTCCATGAACTGTATAGTCCATGAGATCGCAAAGAGTCGGACACAACTGAGCCACTTTCACTTCACTTGAGGGCCTTTAAAGAGGTGATTAAGTTAAAATGAGGCTGTTAGGAGGGCCCTAAGAGTTTGAGTAAGCTCCAGGAGTTGGTGATGGACAGGGAGGCTGCGATTCATGGGGTCACCAAGAGTCGGCCACGACTGAGTGACTTAACTGAACTGAATCTAATCTGACCTATGTCCTTATCAGAAGAGCAAGTTTGGATGCAGAGAGGGTTGTGCTCCCAAGAGGAAAGGCTGTGTGAGGACACAACGAGAAGACATTCGTCTGCAAGCCGGGGAGAGGAGCCTCAGGAAAGGCCATATCTGCTGACACCTGGATCTTAGACTTCCAGCTTCTAGAATTGGGAGAATACCGATTTCTGTTAAGCTGCCCAGTCTGTGATGTAGGATTATGGCAGCCCTAGCAGACTAATGTGGTAGCAGGTGAAATGACTCCTAAAAGCCAGTTTGCTCTCTGTAGGTTGTGTGCACATAGGACATTTTGTGTGATAAACTGTATGTTTTCTATTATTATCATGGGCATGTGCTCTTTTAGGATAACCAGCCAGTGGCCCTGATGCCAGTGCACACCAGAGTACATTTGTCACCATCACTGTCCTTTTTCTTTAAAAGGGAAGAGAAGGGAAGAATGAAGCATGAGGAGGAATTCAGAGGAAAGAAATGAGCAAACAAATAGGTCCTTTCTTACTGTTGCCCATGACACGTAGGAAGGAGCGGAGCTTGGTTTGAATCTCAGCACTACCATTTTCTGGCTCTGTGGCCTTCGGGAAAGAGTGGCATATTCTCTGAGCCTCAGTTTCCTTAACTGTCAGGCACCTTCTCAGTTTACATGTTCCTTTATGAGCTCATGCATAAGAGCATCTAGTCTGTGGTTCATACATGCAAAAACAGCGTTTCCATTTCTGCATCAGTAGTTTATCACTTAAGCTGGACATTTCTTTTTTAAAAAATTTTTATTTATTTGGCTACATCAGGTTTTAGTTGTGTCATGCGGGATCTTTTGTTACAGCGTACAGACTCTAGTTGTGGCATGCAGGCTTAGCTGCTCAGTGGCTTGTGAGATCTTAGTTCCCCAACCAGGGATGGAACCCATGTCCCCTGCATTGCAAGATGGATTCTTAACCACTGGAGCACCAGGGAAGTTCCCAATCCTTTTCCTTTTATTTTTCTGAGAGGGTGAAATTGAATTGTGCTTTCTGAAAATAAACACAGTATGCCAGGTTGACCGGCCTTTGTGTGCTGGCTACAGCGCTTTCTGTCTTTGCCCTCTGCCCCTCCCGAGTCAGTTCTGTGTCCAGCTCAGTCACATCTCCAATGTGTGTATTACTGCCCTCCCAGGAGGCAGGGGGTGGGTGGGGGTGGGTATCCGTATCTGTGGCGGGGGCTGGGTAAGATGTAGATCAACAAGTGTGCAGTTGTTTTTAAAGCCCTTTCCCTTTTGGTCATATGATAGACACCCTTAGAGGGATATGGAGCCTCATGCTACTTGAGAAGGACACCCCTATCCTGAATAAGACACCTGAGAAAGCAAAATGAGTAAGACAAAATTCCCATCCTGTTTAATGGAGGATACTGAAATGGAAACAGTTTGGCCAAAGAGAGAATTATAAACTGCAATAAGCACTGCAGAACAAGCAAACAGGTGCTGTGACAGTGAAAAATCATAGGGATCAACTTTTCAGTGGAGAAATCCAGGCATGCTTCCTTGAAGAGGTGATGCTGAACACATTGCATTTTACCAGGAAGCACAGGGGAGAAGGTGTTTACGTAGGTGGAGAAGCAAGAACATAGTATGTTTGGATCGTTGCAAGTAAGTCACACATTGTTTGATGGAAAGTACCTCTAGATGTACTATAAGTGATTTTTTGTGATACCATTTTTAAAGTTCAATTGTTTAAAAATTTAAGGCCATAGTTCTGAGCACTGTGCAAGCCTAGTGTATTTATGCTAGACATCACCATTTACTGTTTCACGTTTACATCGTCAGCTGGGGAGATCTGGCTGTTGATTAAGCAGTAAGTCACCATTTTTTCTTATATGCTGATCTCAAATTATGGCCAACGAAAACCTTTTTCCTTTTTGAACAACTCTTTAGGTCTCCAGATCATGAAGATTAAGTGAAATGATAAGTGTGGGGACTTCCCTGGTTGTCCAGTGATTAAGGCTTTGTCTTCCAGTGCTGGAGTTGTGGGTTCAAACCTAGATGGGGAGCTGAGATCCCACATGCCTCATGGCCAAGAAGCTGAAACATACAATAGAAGCAATAATGTAACAAATTCAATAAAGACTCAAAATGGTCCACGTCAATAACAACAAAAAAATCTTTAAAAAAAGTTAGTAATGTATAAAAAGGCACATATAAATTTGTTTACTCCATAAGGATGTCATTAGTCTTTAAAAAAACTTTTGCATTTGAAAATATATTAATTCTGTTTGTGCTTTTTCTCACAGTTTTTTATGATGATAATAATGAGGAATATCAGGATACTCTGAAATTTGACATTTGGGATCTTGGGATTAACAACACTGTGTAAACCAGTAGCAATGAGAGAAGTTGTTTAGAAGTGCCAGTGCTTGGATTGGCTCATTTGAGCTCTATTTTCTTGTAAACAAGTTGAGTCACTGTAACAGCTTCACATGTTAAAAAACGATTTTGTATTTGTGGATTGTTTTTTCCCTTGAGTTAGAGTATTATAGTACGTTTGTTCCTTTTTTATTGTTTAACTGTGACAGTATTTCATATTTTTAACCCAAGACAGTTGGCTTTCCAAAAATACTGGAAACCAATTCATGATGTCATCATGCTCACCCAAATCCCAAATTGTGGCAAAACTCCGTTTTCTCTCTGTTATTTATAGTTAATGCTTTTTTACACGTGAAATGTACCAAGTCTGGTAAATTGTTTAAGATCCTTAGGAGGCTGGTACTTTTATCTCTTGAGTTATACAGTTATTTTACTTTGATTTATCTTAAACTTTAATGTTAAAGTTTTTAATTATATTAGTTTATGTCTGTGGCCTGGGCTTGACTCTGGATTAGCACTAGACTAGAAAGTACTCTTGTTTATAGTAGTTTGGGATACTTACTTGCCTTTTATCACTTATACTGAAAGAAAGTAGTTATAAAATTTAGAAACAGAAAAACTAATACAACATTATAAAGCAACTATCAGTTCAGTTCAGTTGCTCAGTTGTGTCCAACTCTTTGCGACCCCATGAATCTCAGCACACCAGGCCTCCCTGCCCATTACCAGCTCCCGGAGTTTACTCAAACTCATGTCCATCGAGTCAGTGATGCCATCCAGCCATCTCATCCTCTGTCTCCCCCTTCTCCTCCTGCCCCCAGTCCCTCCCAGCATCAGGGTCTTTTCCAATGAGTCAACTCTTCGCATGAGGTGGCCAAAGTACTGGAGTTTCAGCTTCAGCATCAGTCCTTCCAATGAACACCCAGGACTGATCTCCTTTAGGATGGACTGGTTGGATCTCCTTGCAGTCCAAGGGACTCTCAAGAGTCTTCTCCAACACCACAGTTCAAAGGCATCAATTTTTCGGCACTCAGCTTTCTTCACAGTCCAACTCTCACATCCATACATGACCACTGGAAAAACCATAGCCTGGACTAGACGGACCTTTGTTGGCAAAGTAATATCTCTGCTTTTCAATATGCTGTCTAGTTCATAACTTTCCTTCCAAGGAGTAAGCGTCTTTTAATTTCATGGCTGCAGTCACCATCTGCAGTGATTTTGGAGCCCCCAAAAATAAAGTCAGCCACTGTTTCCACTGTTTCCCCATCTATTTCCCATGAAGTGATGGGACCAGATGCCATGATCTTAGTTTTCTGAATGTTGAGCTTTAAGCCGCTTTTTCACTCTCCTCTTTCACTTTCATCAAGAGGCTTTTTAGTTCTTCTTCCCTTTCTACCATAAGGGTGGTGTCATCTGCATATCTGAGGTTACTGATATTTCTCCTGGCAGTCTTGATTCCAGCTTGTGCTTCATCCAGCCTAGCGTTTCTCATGATGTCCTCTGCATATCACATACTCCTATTCCTATTTGGAACCAGTCTGTTTTTCCATGTCCAGTTCTAACTGTTGCTTCCTGACCTGCATATAGGTTTCTCAAGAGGCAGATCAGGTGGTCTGGTATTCCCATCTCTTTCAGAATTTTCCACAGTTTACCCCAATTAAAAAAAAAAAAAGAATAACACTAAAAACAAAGCATCATCAGGTTTTTTCTACTTTATATTCTACTATGTCTTTTCTGCTATAATATGTAGTTTTTGCTTTTATCGTATTTCTTAAGTCCTCAAGTAGGTGAATGTGTGTGTATGTGCATGCATGTCTATGTATGTATTTGCACACATGGAAATACGCTTTTGCATAGTTGTGGGGTTTTTCCCTATTGCATCTTTCTTCTGAGCTACAGTTGCTAAACTTTTGGGAAAATAACTTTCATCAAAACAGATTAAAATGGATTGTTAATGTATAACCTGAAAGACATTTGCCTTTTCTTTAGCATGAATAATTTTGAATTTACTGGAAATTGAGTTACAGTTGTTGCAGTTCTATTCATGTAGATTTAGCATTTGTGTCACTCACAGTTCTTAATTATCTTAGTACATATTTTATGTGGCATAATATCTGCACTCTTACCATCTAGAGCCTCTGCAGAGAGTGTAACACATGGCACCAAAGTAATAAAAATATAAGCTCTGGAGTGAGAAGCAAAGCTGAAACAAGCCATTTTTACATATAACTTAAGTTTAGGTTCTGTGTAGTAGGCTGATCCCTTACTTAACCTTTAATAAAATTGGATTCAAGGGTATTTATATATAAATAAAAAATAAAGTTAATTTCATTTCATACTTCCATAGGAGCAAATGCCTAGGCATGTATTTCAGTGACATTTAAACTTCAGCATCAGACCTATTGGCTGCAAAATCGCTCTGCTTTTCAAACAACTGTTTTTAAGTTTAACCATTAAAACTCTTAAGTTATTGCCATTTGGGAAGGTGATTAAGATGGTAATTATTAAGATTAGGTGATCATATTTGTACTGATTGAATCAGCCTGTATTTGACCTGTTATCTCCTGTGAACTAAAGTCATTTCCACTTCTTACATAATTTGGAAAAGAAAATTTGATACACATCTGGATGTGTTTAAGACTCCATCTCCATCAACCCCTCATACCCTGCAAACTTCCATTAATGTGTTCTCCAGTTGTATGTGCATCTCGATTGTGGTTGGATTCTTTTTCAATATTTGTTACTTAATTATTTAATATTTATTACTGTGTGAGGTCTCAGTTGCAGCGTGTGGGATCTAGTTCCCTGACCAGGGATCAAACCAGGCCTCCTGCATTGGGAGGACAGCGTCTTAGCCACTGAATCACAGAGTGTGGTCAGATTCTTTATGTCAGCTAGTGAGCATATCTGTACCTATGAAATCTCCCAAGTGCAGCTTCAGATGTTGGGTGAAAAGGGAGGAGCCTCAGATCTGGGGGCCATCCGGATCCAGTGTTGTCATTTGATGCAGATATGGTGTTCAGGAAATGGTGAGAGATGGGAGAGACGGGGTATAATCTCCTTGCCTCCCACCCCTTTCCTTCCCTAGAGGGCAGCCTTTTGAAACTGTTGGAGACACGTGAGACCCTCAGAAGTGCTTTGACTCAGCCCTGACGATTGTAAAATATGAGTCATGGCTATTTCTTTGTAGTAGTATAGATGTTTGCTTTTAAATGATAAAGATCCAATGAGACCAAAAACCTAATTGCCACTTTTGAGGAGCCTGAAGCAAAAGCAGGATACTGAGCATGCGCCCTGCACTCAAAACCACCTAAGAGGTGGGCAAAACAGCTGAGTCACGCCTCTAGCCCTGGACACACCCTTACCCTCAGCCCATGCAAGGAACAGGCTTGTCCCACCCCTTGGGGAGCCAACAAGCAAGGCAATCAGATTGTTCTCACTGTCCCCAGTTGCAGCAGGGACCTCAGGAAAGCCTTGCCAGGAAAAAAAAAAAAGTGATTGAAATATACCAATATCCACACCACCTGTGATCTGCCCCTGTCACCTTGTCTGGGATTCCTCACCCACATTCAAACCTGTGATTCTCTGATAAGAATTTCCCAGGATAATTTCAATTCTCTGAAGCATGTTTCCTCAACAATTCTGACTTAATGAAATGTTATTATTTTTAAAATAGTGAGTTGTTCAGTGTATAATGACACAAGACTTTATTCTTTTTAAAAAAGACAAATGACCATATGATATTACTTACGTGTGGAATCTTAAAAAGGTACTGGTGAACCTATTTACAAAATAGAAATACAGTCACAGATGTAGAAAACAAACATAATTCCCAAGGGAAAAGAAGGGAGGACTAAATTGGGAGAGTGGGGTTGACGTAGACACAGTTCTAAATATAAAATGGATAACTAATAAAGACCTACTTTATAGCACAGAGAATTCTGCTTGATAGTCTGTAATGACTTAAACAGGGAATGAATCTAAAACTGAGTAGGTACATGTATATGTATAACTCATTCACTTTGCTGTACATCTGAAGCTAACACAACATTGTAAAGCAACTATACTCCATCAAAAATTAACTTAAAAAAATACATGATCAATTTAAGCAAAAAAAAAAAAAAAAAAAAAAAAAAAAAACCCACCAGAAACCCTTGGCCTTGTTTTCTGACTCTTGAATAGGGAAGTGCATGCTCTATATTAACAGGGTCTGTTGAAAATATTCACTGTCATATTAATGAAAGCTTATCAGCCAAACACATTCTTCTGCCCGGGTGTCCTAATACAGACAGAGAATTCCTGGAGGTAACAGTGGTGATTCTAGACTGTGGTTCTGATGATAGGATTCTGGACCCTGTGAGGGAGGTGAGGGGTGTTTTTCTCTTTCTCTCAGTGTTCTTTCCACCATGTCGTATTGTTGACTTTCGCTGACTTTCCCAGCAACACCTCAGTACCTTTTTGCAGGAAGAGGAAAATGTTTTAAGTGTCCTGTACTGGGAACACCAAGGGCTTTTAAAGAGTCAGATAACCTGGCCTTTGAATCCCACCTTGAATATGGCGCTCAGCCTCCCTGAATGTTAGTTGTTTCTTCTTGTTTAAATGAGATAATAGTGATACTTTTCCATTGTCGTTACTCCTTGAAATAACGTGGAGCTCCTGAAGCAACACCTGGTGCATAATATATGCTCCACAGTTAATTGCTATTTATAATTATGATACAGATGATACTAATGTTAGCTTTCACTACTTTATGGAAGCTTGTGTGTGTGTGTTTTTAATATCTTAATAGAACTGGTAGTAGTATCTGAAAATTCAGATTTTTTTTTTAGTACTCCAAATAGTTTTAATATTTGGGGCTGCTTTATTTAAGCTTTTAAAGACATTTGATTGCTTAAATTTTTTTATTATTATAAATAAATGGAAACTTTTTCTAAGTATGGTCCCTAGAGAAGACATCATCATCCCCTAAAGTGAAAGTGTTAGTTGCTCAGTCTTGTCCAATTCTTTGGGACCTTATGAACTGTAGCCCGCCAGGCTCCTCTGTCCATGACATTCTCCAGGCAAGAATACTGAAGTTGGTTTGCCATTCCCTTCTCCAGATCTCCCCGATCCAGGGATTGAACCTGAGTCCTCTGCATTGCAGGCAGATTCTTTACAGTTTGAGCTACCAGGGAAGCCTAAAGACTTGTTAGAAATGTAAACTTTGGGTTTTATCCAGGTCCTCCTAAGTCAAAAACTCTGGAGGTTTTCCCAAGGCCTCCAGGAAATTTTGATGCCCATTCAAGTCTGAGAATCACTACTTTAGAATAACTGGGAAGCACAGTAAAGGGTGATCCTCCCCTTCATAAATAACTGCTATTAAGAAGAAAGAAATAAAAGAAAAAAAAAGAAGTCTTTGCTCTTTTTGTGTATGCACGTGTGTGTATGTTCTTCTCGTCTTTTTCCTACACATATGTATTTAACTTTTTTTAAACATAACGATCCTCTCATGTGGGTTTTATAGCCTACATTTGAGCCCTCAATGTTGTGTCATGACCATTACCCCATGTAATTAAATTTTATTTGAAATCGTTTTTAACCATATGATGACATACTCTGCCATCCTAAGAGTGTCTCGTAATATATTAACCTTTAGTTATTTGAGTTGCTTCCAGATGTTCTGGAGGAGCACAAGCAGCATAAATGAAATTTTGAATTCATAAATCACTGTGAATATCTATGTATCCTTAGCATAATTTTTTCTTTTTTTTTCTAACTTTGAGATATAATAGACATACAGCACTGTGTAAAGTATACAGCATACTGATTTGACTTACATATATTATAAATGATTACCACGATATGTTTAGTTAACATCCATCCTTTGACATAAATACAAATGCTTTTTTTAATTTTGAGAATTCCTTTAAAAAGTTTAGTTGAGTTTTACACTGGGAAGGAAGTTTAGAACTTATCAGTCCTGATATCATTCTTTCATAGGTGAGGAAACCAAAGTTGAGTGCTTAAATGACATTCAAGGATACATGAGTAGTTCATGAGAGGCATGAGTTGAATCCAGATGTGTTGACTTCTTAATTTTTATTGGAATATAGTTGCTTTCCAACACTGTGTTGGTTTCTGCTGTACAGAAAGTGAATCAGTTGTACGATACGTATATTACCTCTTTTTTGGATTTCCTTCCCATTTGTCACCACAGTACTGAGTTTCCTGTGCTACACAGGAGGTTGTCATTAGTTTTATCTGTTTCATACATAGTAGTGTATTATGTGTCAATCCCAACCTCCCAATTTAGCCCACCTTCCCTTCCATCCTTGGTGTTCATAAATTTGTTCTCTACACCTGTCTGTTTCTGTTTGGCAGATAAGTTCATCTGTACCATTCTTCTAGATTCCACATATGTGCTCACTTCTTTCACAGTCAGTTCTTTCCTCCACTCACATCATGTTGCTCTTCATAAAATGAGATAGTTGGTTTCAGTTTCAGAATTCTTACCCATCTATACTTGGAATAGATTACCAAAGGGTGTGCTACCTTTATTGATCTTACAAGAAGTTGTGATTGCTGGAACTTATTCCTTGAACATCCTTTTATTTAGTTTATGGTGTTGATATTCAGGATGTCTCCTTGGGGGTCTCTGGGGTAACCAGGCTTTCTCATTGGTGCTTACATTTCCAACTTCCCAGGCAGTCAGAGAACATTGTCCTTGAACTGGGGGACTTCAGTGGGAGGACGGTGAGTGACCTAATGCGCTCTGGGGCCCGACCCTCGCGGGGTGCTGCAGACTGCCACCGTTCAGTCTTCTAGGGAATGACATGAGCATTCCTAAGTTTTTTCTTGGCCCTGCTGTTTGTTTTTAATCTCACTTATTTTATTTTTGGCTGTGCTGGGTCTTCTTTGCTGCATGGGCTTTTCTCTAGCTGCAGCCAGCCGGGGCTGTTCTTTAGTGCGGTGCACGGGCTTCTCATTGTGGTGGCTTCTCTTGTTGGAGAGCACAGGCTCTAGGGCACAGACACTTCAGTGGCTGTGGCATGTGGGCTCAGCAGTTGCAGCTCCCAGGCTCAGTATTTGTGATGCGTGGGGTTAGTTGCTTCACGGCATGTTGGATCTTCCCGGATCAGGGATCGAACCCATGTCTCCTGCATTGGCAGGCATTTCCTTAGCACTGAGCCACCATGGAAGCCCCATGGCCCTACTTTTGATCACAGACCTTTGAGAAGTTTATGAACTTGGGGGCCTTTTCCTTGAAAGAGTACTACCAGGCAAATGGATGTTTATTTTGCATTCTATTTCAGGAGATGCAATGCAGGAGACCCCAGTTCTATTCCTGGGTAGGGAAGATCTGCCGGAGAAGGGATAGGCTACCCACTCCAGTATTCTCAGGCTTCCCTTGTAGCTCAGCTGGTAAAGAATCTGCCTGCAATGTGGGAGACCTGGGTTCAATCCCTGAGTTGGAAAGATCCCCTGGAGAAGGGGAAGGCTACCCACTCCAGTATTCTGGCCTGGAAAATTCCATGGACTGTATAGTCCAAGGGGTTGCAAAGAGTCAAACATGACTGAGCGACTTTAACTTTCAGGAAACGAATTCCCTGAGTGAATCTCTGTTTTAGGCAAATTGTTTTCCAGTATACATTTTTCTCTCCTTTGCAGATTTCGCTTAACATAATAACGAAGAGTATTTTATATTGATGCAGTGCTTTCCAGGATAGAGAATGACTTTGTACACCTTTGGGCTCCGTCCCACCATCCTGTCAATTGGTACATTATCCCCACTTGGCAGATGAGGAAACTGAAGCTCAGAAAACACGGGGATTTACCCAAGGTCATTTGGTCAGAAAGCCAGTGAACGGTATGTGGCATCCAGAGCCAGACCCACTGGGCTTTCGAATATACTTCCTGGGGACTTCCCTGGTGGTCCAGTGGCCAAGATCTAATGCTCCCAATGCCAGGGCCCAAGTTCACCCCCTGGTCAGGGAACTCTCGATCCCACGTGATGCAACTTAAGACCTAGCACAGCTAAATATATAAATAAATATTTTTTTAAAAAGAATATGCTTCGTGATGTTACATAAACAATAAAAGGGAAATCTGTTAAGCAAAAGGTTTTTTCTCCCTCCTTTAGAAGAATAATGGGGAAATCCTACACAAAGGCCAGGTTTACAACATGAGTTATTCACTGAACCTCCATGGACAGGGACTTGCTGGATAAAGCAGCGATGGTGGTGAGCCCTGAGGATGCCCATGGCTCTGTTGATGAGGAATTGTATTTACCAGTGACTGAGAGACCCTTTTCTAGTCCATCTTAACCTGGAACACAGATGTCGCATGGCCACGAAGGGCACGGGGGAAAACTGTAAAGTGATATTTTTCTTCATTCTTTAAAAGGGCTTCTGGACTCCTCCACACAATACACACATAAAGCAGAGGCCGCTGTTGATGAAGCCATTTGGCAGGGTGTTGGGCTTTTTAAAAAGCCTCTCTCATTTAAGTTGTATGCTTCCCTTGACTAGATCGGAAGAGTCACAGTTTAAGTATGTTTCACAAAGCAGCAGTGCATCGTATGTATTAAGAGAGCTAAATGCCTGTTTTAAAAATGTGTTCCCAGAAGGCTAAGCAGACAATTGCCAGAATGACAGTGTGGCCTCGAATTCCCCGCAGAATAAATTTGAGAGCTGTCATGAGACATTCCAGCCTACTTGGACTGCATCGATGATGCCCAGAAAAAGCAGCAGCCTCAGACCCTGCTTCTCAATCCAGTTACGGCTTAGCAGACCATCAGGCTGTTCCTGCAGTGAGATGATGCCATTTTAAATAAAAGGCACTGCCTTTGTACTGATTAGCATCCGTCTTGCATTTTGAATTATTTTTGATGATATCCTTTTCATTCACCTTATTCTTATTTAATCATAAAAATAATTCATACTTGTAATCACATGGAGTTCTTGAGAAAGAAAATAAATAATTTACCCTTTATTCTATGAGTTCAAATCGCTTCCCCACCTTCATTTCCCCTCTTTGAGAAAATCCATATTAACAATTTGATATGTGTCCTTCTTCTCTTCTCTTTCTCTTTTTCACTTAAACGTTTCCTCGTATCCCTAATATGAGATTTCCTTCTTCTATACTTTTTTTTTAAAAAATGAAATCATAACAAACTTAGTATACCCTGAATTTTTTAAAATTAGGGTGTAGATCTCTTCCTAAGTCAAAACATACAAGTCTTTGTCATTTGTTTTAATAACCAGATAACCATTTCATTGAGTAGCCATGTTATTCTGCTTCTCACCTACTGAACATTCTGGTTGTTTCCAGTGTTTTATTATAGCAAACATTATTCCAATGTGAGCATGATTTTATAAGCCTCATGCTTGTTTTCCATTCAATAAAGTTAGTTGCTGAAGAAGTGAGAAAGATAGAAGCTTTCCATCTCCAGCTGCCATCATGCACTTCTGTAATTAGAAGCCTCTTACATAGTAATAAGCTTAGGGATTTACATGTAGGATATCTGTATGTATGTATTTGGAGCAGCCCTAAATGTCGCTTTTATTTTGTGCTGGAGTTGTTTGTGGTTAGCTCCTGTGTGTGGATTTACTGCAGAGCAGAGGTGATCTCTCAGCTGTCATGATGTCCCATCTACACCCCTTCAGCAGTGAATCAGTTTCCTGAGTTTGGGCAAATCCAGTATACTGATGATAGAGTACCCCATCAGCCACGGTTTGCTAGTTTTACCTTGTTAGACGATGGCCTTAGAGTTTCGTGAGCAAGGGAGCCTGGCTGTTAGGATGCACTCATTTAAAAAGTGTTCCACGGGATTTTGGAATTAGGAAGGAAGGGAATGATGCCTCAATGACGTGAAAAATTTGCCCAGGTTGCCTTGATTGCTTAATGTGCAATAAATGATGTTCCTGGCCATGCGTTTCAGGATTTGGAGTACTCAGGAAGAATTCTTATCAGTAGAATTATGAAAACAACTCATTTCTATACGTGCAAACAAGTCTGCTTATCAATGGGGCCACGAGGCCTGTTGCATCCGATCACATGTTTCACTAGCGAGGGGAATGCTTGTGTTCCACGCTTTAGCCTTTACAAAATAGCGTCACATGGCAGAGCTGCTGTACTCGAGGCTCTGGGATGAAGTGTGGTCCCTTTGCAGGTAATAAAATGGAAAATCCAATTTGCAATTGCAGAAGCAGCCTGTGAGTGACAGATGATCTTAAGGGCAGCGCCGGTCAGAGGGTCACCACTCATTACGGCGCGGGCTGGCTCCCCACGTGGCCCGGGCCTCCCCACCGGAGATGCGAGCGGAGGGAATGTGTGTCTGCGAGGCAGCCAGCGTGTCCGCGGGTGCACCCCTTTCTAGCTTATTAGATCCTCTTTGTCACAGTGCTTAATCCTGCCGCCTGATCCTTGTTAGAACAGCACCTGAGCGTTGCTCAGGCTTCTAATAAAGGAGATGGGCGAGGACTTCTAACTGGAGCCAGCCAAGCGTGCGGCAAGCTAGGGCTCCCGCAGCCTGACTGACGGGGCGCTGAGATGCTCCCTGCATGTTATTACTGCAGAGGAAAGCCGCCTCAGACAGCTGATGGATGAGCTCGGCTGAGGTTGGAGGAACTTGTTGCCGGGCCCCCAGGAGCCAGGTGTCAGCTTTTCACATGGGATGATGGCTGAGCTTTCTTCTAATTATCTTAACCCTCTTCTGAAATTGCTGCGTTCGTTCAGAGGGAGGTGAGAAAGCCAGAGACACCGAGCCGGCTGGGAGGATCGCAGCTGCACCGAAGCAGGTACTGCATCCTCCGCCAGTGACATTAACTCAGAAAATAAAACAGGCATTTCCCCTTGCACCGAGTCTGCTTACAGCCCATAGAGTCGGCGCTGGTGCTGGCTCTGGCTTGTGCGGTTACCATCTCTGTCATCTGTAATAGTTGCCTGCTTTAAGGTGCGTTGTGGACCTGAAGCATGGGTTTCATGGTTCTTTGCTAAGGAAAAAAGCATAGCGTCCACCACAAAGCTACTGTGTGGTCTTACCTCCCATCCACCCCCCCACACCCCATGTCAATGAACATGAATCATACTTTTCTGCTAGGCTTCCCAGTTCCAGTATTCCATGAAGCACCTGTGAAGTTTGGTATTAAATCTGACTGAGGATTGTTTGACACTAAGGTAAATAAGTGGGGGTGGGGGAGGGTAACTCCATCCCTCCAGCCTCCCCCTCCCCCAGCGTTTGGAGTGATAGAAATGAAAATGCTCACGGTCCGTTCTGTGTACTCCCAACTTTCATCAGTATAAGATTCCTCTTCCTCGAATCAACCACGTCCAGCTTGCAGCCCGCAGTTCCTGCGTGCTCCAGTTAGCAGGTGTCATTAGCGTCATCCTCTGCCTCTTGTGTCTCCGTTGATAGTGCTTAAATAGAGACGTACTAGGGACTGACAGCTCTCGGGAGGGTTCGAGGTCTCAGACGAGAGGGTCCAGGGTACAGAGCTGACCTTTCTTGACGTTATTCCCCCAGGTCTGTTTTCCATATATGGCAACCAGGGAGCATCGAACTTTAGTACATTATTTTTAGAGGATTACCATTAAAAAGACTACAGGCTTAGTCAGAGGATGTTACTAAGTACATTGGAAAGCAGGTTTGTCAGTTGCTGGTAGGAGAGTACAGGCTATTCTTTCCTGTACCTGTATGTTGATTTCAAGGATGATCCATTTAAACCTGTTCATAACATACCTGTACTCTTGGATTAGTGGGCATGATGCTGATCAGGCCAGACAGATTCAGGCAGGGCTTCATCGGGGCTCCTGTTGGCGCAAGGAGGAGCGAGAACAGGTGATAGGTTCCCTCGCTCACTCCCTGGGGTGAGGGAGCTGGTTCCTTACATGGGTGAAGATAGGAGTGTGTCCAAGGGTTGGGCTAGAGGGGTGGCTTAGGTGGTTTGCCCACCATTTAGGTGGTATTGAGTGCAGGGTGGAGTGCACAGGACCCTGCTTTTGCAGTTGCCAACATCTAGTTTTTGCTCCAGGCTCTTTAGAAGTGGCTGCTGCTGCTAAGTCGCCTCAGTCGTGTCCGACTCTGTGCGACCCCATAGATGGCAGCCCACCAGGCTCCCCCATCCCTGGGATTCTCCCAGCAAGAACACTGGAGTGGGTTGCCATTTCCTTCTCCAATGCGTGAAAGTGAAAAGTGAATGTGAAGTCGCTCAGTCATGTCCGACTTGTAGCGACCCGTGGACTGCAACCTACCAGGCTTCTCCATCCATGGGGTTTTCCGGGCAAGAGTACTGGAGGGGCGTGCCATTGCCTTCTCCAGTTAGAAGTGGCAGTAGGGCTTTTTTGGTCTTTTTGTATCTTTTGTCCATGTTTGCCCCAGCTGCGCTTGCACACACTTACTTTTAGTCCCATATAGTTTCTTTGTATTTCCTTGCTTGAGGAGAAGTATGTCTAGGTGGAAGCCCTGCAGCAAGTAGCCCCAGAAGCCAGTCTGTCTCAGGCAAACCCTGCACCTGGGTGGGAGGGAGCTGGTAATGCAGTCTGGGAAAGAAGAGGGCCGTCTTCCTCTCCTGCTCCCCTGGGCAAATTTGGAAAAACTGAGGCTTGTCTTTGGGGTCCTTCCTAAATTCTTTCCCTGGTCCACATTGTTCTCACACTGACCCAGAGCCTTGAAAATACAGCAAGCCAAGAAATCCTCGGTGCTCCAGACACAGCTACTTCTCTTTCCACCCTCCTTCTTCCCCAGAGTTCTTTTGTTTGTTTGTTTTGTTTTTTAAGTCACATTCCTGTGATGCCCATCCATCGGAACCAGAGGTTAAATAGGAAAGCGGTCCAGTTGAGTTAGTTCATGGTAATGTGTGAATGACAGAGGCCAGGAAGCTTGTTCATCGGATAGACTCTACCCTTGAGAAAGTTAGACTGAATTTTTCATTAGACTAGCCAATTTGGGGGGATGAGGAAGAAAGATATTTAGAGCAGAGCCATCTCTATCAGGGAAATCTTCTTTGCTTAGAAATTTGTTCACGTCTTTATTAATTTATGCTTTTCATGGCTTTTTTTTTTTTTTTTTGGTTACCCATTTTAGAAGGAATTTTTTTCCCGAAGGTCTCATTGATTATTTCTTTTCACAGTTGATTCCATGATAATGTAAGTGGGCAGGGCTTGGAGGCAGGAAGAGGATATTGGGTAAGTGTAGGCTGTAAATTAGGTGGATGTTTTAAGAAAGAGGCTTTTACCTCTAGTAACCCCCCAACTTGGGGAGAATTTCTGCCCCGTGGTTACTATCACCTGGTCACTCGGCCCTTCCCTCAGTGACCGTGCTGCCTAAGGACGCTGCACAACATAAGACACTGTGCGTTTAAAACACGACACTTCAGGAACTTCCCTGGTGGTCCAGTGATTAGGACTCTGAGCTTCCAATGCAGGGGGCCACGTGTTCAGTCCCTGGTCAGGGAACTAAGATCCCACATGCCGAGTGGCATAGCCGAAAAATATTTTAAAAACTTAAAGTAAACATGACACTTAAGAAATACAGACTTGTTTGTAAATGGGAGACTTTCCCTAGAAACTTCTGTTCTAGTCATTTTTAGGAAATGTGGAAATTGGAGAAAAAGAAATAAAGAGACAATTATAGGGACAGGAGGACATAGGGGATAGCAAATGAGGAAATGAGAATTATAGCAAAATTTAAACAAGCAATCAGTTTGATTCTTGGGAAGCTGAAAGACTTGTCTCCTGTCCAAGTAAAGATAAAAGCAAAATATATAAACAGCAGTCCACTGCCAGCAGTGTTACACCTTCGTAGGATACTTGGCTAAACCCAGTATGTGCAACATTTGCATTTCCACTTATCCCAAGCAGTTTTCTGACTCACGGTGTAGAGAATAAAGCCTGTTAATTTCCCAAGTGATTTAATATCTGACTAATAATGTTTAACCATTAAGATGAGGAAATTGACAATATTGATAATCTTGGAGAGAAATGTATCTGCTTATTTTTGTACTTAACCAGCAGATTTTAAATAGCTTTGGAAATATCATGATGGATTACTCTTTTACTATTTCATAATATCTGTTTTCTTTAAAAGCATTTTATGAAATAGGGATCACTTTTCCGTTGGTCTGTTTTTCCTCTGTTATTCTGTAGAGCTTCAAGTTCATTCAGGCACCCCTCTGAGATGGCTGTAGTTTGCATTTCAGACCATCACAGTAAAGCAAATATCACAGTAAAGCAGGTTACTCAAGTTTGTTGGTTTCCCACTGCATATAAAAGTTTTATTTATACTATACTGTAGTCTGTATATAAAAGTTTTAAAAGTTTTATTTATACTATACTGTAGTCTGTTATACGTGGTGCAGTAGCACCACGTCTAAAAATCTACATGTGCTGTGCTTAGTCATTCAGTCGTGTCTGTCTCTTGGTGACCCATAGCCTGCCAGGCCCCTCTGTCCATGGGATTCTCCAGGCAAGAGCACTGGAGTGGGTTGCCATGCCCTCCTCCAGGGGATCTTCCCAACGCAGGGATCAAACCCAGGTCTCCCACGTTGTAGGCAGAGTCTTTACCATGTGAACCACCAGGGAAGGCCAAGAGTACTGGAGTGGGTGGCCTATCTCTTCTCCAGGGGATCTTCCCCGCCCAGGAATCGAACTGGGGTCTCTCTGCATCACAGGTGGATCCTTTACCAGCTGATCTACCCGGGAAGCCCAAAAATGTCCATATCTAGCTAAAAATTTCTTACTGATGGACTTCCCTGGTGGTTCATTGGTCAAGAATCCACCTGCCATTGCCGGGCCCATCCCTGGTTTGGGAAGATCCCACATGCCACAACTCAACCCGTTCGCCACAACTGCTGAGCCCGAGCTCTAACGCCCGCGAGCCACAGGTACTGAAACCCATGAGCTCTGGAGCCTGTGCGCGGCCATGAGAGAAGCCACTGCAATCAGAAGCCTGCGCTTCGCATCTAGAGAGTAGACCCCGCTCACCGCTGCTAGAGAAAGCCCATGTATGGCAACCGAGACCCAGTGCAGCCAAAAATAAACACATATTAAAAATTTTCTTACTGATAAAAACTGCTGACCATCACCTGAGCCTTCAGTGACGTGTAGTAGTAACATCAAAAATCACTGATCACCGATCACCATAACATAAACAATAAGGATAAAAAGTCTTGAAATATTGGAAGAATTACCAAAATGTGACCCAGAGACACAAAGTAAGCAGATGATGTTGGAAGAATGGCACCGAAAGACTTAAGGATGCAAGGTGGCCGTGACTTTCACTTTATAAAAACTGTAGTTAGTATGTGCAGAGCATAATCAAGTGAAGTGTGGTACAAGTTCCGTTGATATAACAGAAGGAAGGCAGATTCAGAGTATCAGCATTTCTTTTAAGAAGAAATACTACATCACTGTCCTAGTGAATATTTTTTTCTCATTTCTGAAGTTCAGATTAGCTGGGAAATGATGTGCTTTGAGCAGTGCTTGCATCCTTAGAATATGTTTTCCATATCCTGCAGTTATTCGTTATGACAAAATTGGCAGTTGGAGCCTCTGAACAGGACAGAAATGTTAAGAATAATTGCTAGGTGTCTTTGTTCAAAAATCTTAGACTGTAGACCAGAGGTGTGAAAATGGACTTCTTCAGTAGGACTTTCAGGGCAAGGATGTCGGTGAGCCAGCTGACTGCCATTTGAACCACATGCAGCTCTACTGTGTAACATCTGTCTCTCTCATAGGCAAGCATGTTCTTTGAAGTTCTTTCTCACACTTTCTTTTCCAGTTTCAAATATACCAAACAGAAAAACATATATAGAGAATCAACTGAGCCGCCAACACATGGTACCCAGATGCTGGCTACCTTCATTGGCTCATGTTTGGTTGATCTAGATTGACACATAGTCACCAAACACTGTAGAAATATATAAGAGATTTGGAGTCAGAAGGCTTAGATTCAAATCCCTACTCTGACATTTTGTGTTCTTAGAGATATTACTTAATTTCCCCAAGTTTCTGTGTTTTTTCTTACCGGTAAAGTGATGTCAATGACTGACTTTAAGGATTGCTGGAGAATCAAAGGAGGAAATGCTTTTCACAGGTAATTTGTGAATGGGTAGGATATATGTGTATGCATTTCTGCCCTTAACCATGTTATTGCGATGCGTTTAGTGCTGATTCTGAGATGTGCTTGTGCTGCCTGAGAGAGGCAGTAGTAGTTTTACATGGGCAGTGTCCTCATCTTTCTCCACTTGTGTCCTGCTTTGATGAAAAGTGGTGTTGATTGGATCAGGTTTCAGTCTTACTGGACAAATGGTGATGCACACTGTCAAGGTGAAATTGGGGGATGTCCTGATATTAAGGGTTCTCTCTATTCCGGAAGGCCGTTTTTGTTCCTTTAGCATATACTGGAAAAAATGAAGCAAGTGCTACATTTGTATGCATTCCTTCCAAGTTTACTTCCTTCTTACCTCTTTCTTCCACTCCCTCTCCCCTCTCTCCTTATCGCCTTCCCTTCCTTCCTAATTTCTTGCGTCAGTATGGAATCATTGACATGGCTTATAGACCAGCAGTGACTTGGGCTAAATATTTTTAAAACAAATCAAATGACTCAGAAGATGCTTAAGGTTGTGCTGTGGTTACCAGGCATGCATTTGATTTCTGTTGGTTAGATGACCTTCATTTTCTTTTCTCTCCGTCTTTTCAGGAAACTTGGATTTAACTGGTCAGAAGCAGATATTCAAAGCAGAGAACAATCCCTGGGTTACCCCTATCGCTGACCAGTTCCAGCTTGGCGTGTCCCATGTTTTTGAATACATCCGCTCTGAGACGTACAAATAGTAAGTAGACTGTGATTTTATGAAATAGACTGGTTTTATGGTACTTGTAATTATGCCAGTTTAACAACCACTGATAGTAATTGTCTTTATTTATAGATTATTTTTCATTCACATTGTCAAAGGAAATTTACACCAGTTTTGCTTAGAAATCTTTTAAGGTATTAAACTGGCTGAATATGCGTGGCACTAAGGAAATTCACCAGACACATTAAGATCAGAACATATTCTTTTCTTCTTTGAATGCAGAGAATAACAAATGTTGTGAACAAAATTGTTAAGTGGTTTATTTATAAAATCAGTAGAGCATACTAAGAAAGCATCATTCTGTTCTTTAAGAGAAAAGATAAGACAGAAAACGAGGAGGGATCAGCTGGCTTAAGTCACAGCATCAAAATCTTTCAAGTCCTTCCCTCTGGTCCAGGGCACCCCTGGGGGGTCCAGCATTAAAACCTAAGTATTCCTGCCTCTCTTTTCCTCAGGGTGTCCGGGTGAGAAGGAGTTCTAGCACTTCCACCGGCTCTGCTATTACTGTGTCTTCTGTTACTATTTTCTGCTCCCCCCACTCACCACCCCCAAATTGAAGTGATCATTTTTCTCAGTGCTTCAGTGACCCTCTAATGCTGAAAGCTAGTCACCTCTAGTTTTAAGCAACTGCAAAAGACTTGAAACAATTCACAGTCAAGTTTGATCTGTTTTTGTGTCCAGTGAGAATTTAACATCCCAACTCTTAGAGAAGACCTTGGGGGTCATTAAAGGCTGCAGCCAGTGGAGTCTCCCTTTTTTTTCCTTGGGTATCAGAGCTATTCCCTGCCCCTCAGCTCAACACGGCTTTCTCCGGATCTGTTGGAACAGTGGGTCAGATTTAACTGACAGGGCGGAGTCCTAGCCCATGAATGGCCAGTGGTGGTCCTGGTAATACAAGTCCTCATGGGGCCATGCTCCTGGTGACACTTCTGGGACTCCTTTTGGTATATTTCCCGCAGACGAAATCACAGAGAAGGTAAACTGTGAAAGAACAATGATATATATTCAAGCAGAATAAACTGAAATTGCCAAAATGATGCATATCCTTGTATATGAATGCAACTTGAAGCATGGTTTAGATTTATTTTAAGATGATACCTTAACATTTTTTTTGAAATCTTAATATTTATCTTATGTCATAAGACTTACTAAAGAGTAAAATGAGAGATGTGTAGGGTGTGTGTTACTGTTTCATGAACCATATAGATATGAGCAATTATTATACATACATAGGTTTTTTTCTTCTAAATGAACATAGCTCAGGGTTGGAAATTTGTCTAGTTCATCATGAAAATGTGTGAAAGTATAATTGCAAATTAGCTGTTTATTGTTCATTTGGTTTCTCTTAAATTCTTAATCGTTGCTAGCATCAGTTTTAGATTAGCCTCTAATGTTTCATTAGTGAGTGGAAGGTTATGCAGTGCTTTGGTTTGTAGGGTGGTGTACTATTAGAAAAACATTGTACATGATAACTACAGAAAAATAAATAAGCTACTGTTAATCCAGAATTGGGGGAAACACTCTGTTGTTTATTCTGGTTAATGATTTTTTAAATCTACCCTAATTTAGAATTTACACTAGCACACTAATTTGGAATTTACAGAGAATTAGAATACAGTGCATGGAAACGTGCTTCTAGTTTTCATTTCACTTCTAAGAGGTTGCATTGTGAATGTATGGATTTTGAGTACATTAGAGTCATTAGGCACTTAATCACCATTATGTGCTATTACAGGCAGTTTCTGTTTATTTGAACGTCATTAGGATTCTAGATAAAGGAGAGGTGTTGACTGGGTTTATGGATACTTATTTGAAAGAGAATCTGTGATCCACTTAGTCATGCCATGTTTGATGTATATATTCGTGTCTGCTTCAATAGCATTTTATACTGGGGGATCAGAGTTATCTAAGCAGTTTGCCCACTGGCTTATTTTTTACATGATTTCCTCCTGGAGAATTTTGTTATCTTTTGTCCAGTTAAATGAGCATGGAAAAGCGTAGAGAAGCGTGGGAGAGCCACCGACCCCTTTGTAGGGGTCCCAGTCAGTGCTCTGTTCACTGATGTGGGAGGAGTATGTGTGCCTCTCCTGCGAGAATGCCCTTGACATTAAACTCCTGGGAGCAGGGACCTCCCTAAAGTGAATTCTCTTAGAGTTCTCCCCTTCTCCCCTCCTTGGGAAAGAGAAGAATGTTAACCACTTTCTGTATCCCAGCTTTCTGCCCTCCTGTTCTCCCAGTGGAGCCGTGACCTTCATTCCTTAATCAACATACCAGCCAGAAACATGGCCTGTGAACCAAGTAAGACCCTGCCTCAAGTGCTCAGCCTGTTTTTAAAAAAAATATACTTGTGCAAAAATGCCATCACTATGTTTTACTGATTTTTATAATTTAAGGTCCTCTTTTAGAAGAATAAGTATATGTTTGTATATCCTCATGTAAATAGAAATCAAATTTAATTCTTTTTTTTTTAAGCAGTCACTTCATAATTAGAGGACTTATAGGATTTCTCAACTCTCTGAAAAATTAAATCTAATTAGCAGATATTTGGCTACTTTTGTAAAGCTGTACATGTGATGACTTGCACGGAGGCAGTTATGTATTACACCGATATTTTTTTTAAACAAGGCAAATGTCTTATTTGGTACCTTAGTCTTAGGTCCTTTATTTTAAAACCTGTAGTTTCTAATCTTCACTTCCTCATCTCTTTTTATATAAGTCATGCACACCCCTTCCAATTAAAAAATCCTTTTTTTTTATATATATTGATCTTTAGCCTGTCATAAAAGCATATTTTAATTTTTTATTCTGGCACTTAAAATACCAGTGAATCTCCTTTTTTTTCCCCTCCCCTTTCTAACCAATCGACCCATTACCTAAATGAGAGCATTAAGAACTCACCAGCTCATTTCATTTCCCTTCGTGTCCCTGGTTGAGGTTCAAGGTGACCTTCCTGTTCCCAGCGCATCCTAAGAGGCCTTCTGAGTCTCGAGCAGCGACAGTCCAGGAGAGATGAATTATCTGATTTCCAGACTCTTAACAGACTCCAAGAGGTGACATGGATGTTTGAAACAAAACAGGAAAGTCAGTGTTTAGGAGGAATTAGAATACTTGGCAGGGATTTAAGTGGATGAGGATGGAACAGGAGGGGATGTGGGCAGGTGTGGGCTGGGAGAGTGCTGAGAGGCGATTCTTCAGGAGGTTGTTTTGGGGGTACGTTGGGGCACTCGTCACATTCTGATGATTCCTCAGATGG
Organism: Odocoileus virginianus; assembly: GCF_023699985.2. Lineage (NCBI taxonomy): Eukaryota > Metazoa > Chordata > Mammalia > Artiodactyla > Cervidae > Odocoileus > Odocoileus virginianus. The sequence continues at coordinate 28,469,018 of NC_069682.1, read as the reverse complement.
AGCTTCCTCTTTGCTCATTTATCGTACTTTCAGCAAAGGGAACATATTGGCTGGTGTCACTGCGTTGCCCGCTTGTTGTCACTTATTCCCTCTGTCAAAGGAATTGGCTCCTTCTGGATGTCGACGCTCAAACCCTACAAGCGCGTTAGCGTTTTCGGGCTATTGTCGACTAACTTCTGTTTCTGTGCAGAGTTATGATCAGATCGTCGCCGCTTGTTAAGCTTCCAGGAGGCAGATTTTTTTTTTTTTTGGTCGCCGAGAGGAGAAGTCAGATTGGAGTCAGGATCCTTGACAAGATTCTTTGTGAAAGGGAGTAACTCACACTTTTCACATTTCCATCAAGGAGGGTGGATGGAAACTGCAAGCCATTTTAAAAGCTGACACGTTAACTCTTAACAAAAGAAGAGGTTTGACAAATGTTAAGCGGAAACCGTGTCGGTTGAAAGCGACATTTGGAAAACAGGCATTCTCATGAAGGCTGCAATTTGTAATGCCTGGCAGTCCTAAAGCCTCATTTCCAGACTGGCATAACTCAAAAGCTCCTTCCCTGTTATTCTTCCATCTTGTGACTTTCTTTGCTGTCCGTCGAAAGGTGCCACACTCACATGCTTTTCTGTTTTGTTTTTCAGTCCCATGCAAAGACATTCATACTATTATTCAGGAAACATTTTAACCAAGCAGTGCTTGGGGAGTGGTGGGCATTGATGGGAAAATGCAGGCAAATTTCTCTTCCCTTGGAAATCTAGTAAAATAAATCATCCTGTTCGTAAGGAGGAATAAGGACTTTGATTCTGCTTCATATTGTTTCTCAAGCTGTTTTACTTGTACAATTAAAGCAAAGTAATGTCTTCTTTTGTTCTGCACCTTGGGCAAACCTGTTAGAGGCTAGAGTGACCATGTTGTTATTGTTTAGTTGCTAAGTCACGTCCGACTCTCTCAACCCCATGGACTGTAGCCTGCCAGGCTCCTCTGTCCATTGGATTTCCCAGGCAAGAATACTGGAGTGTGTTTCCATTTCCTTCTCCAGGGGCTCTTCCTGACCCAGGGATCAAACCCGCAAACTGGTGTGTTGTGCGTTGGCAGGCAGATTTTTTCCTGTCTGAGAATAGCCGTACCTGGGCTTTCTTAACTACTATATCCTCTAATGGCTGCTGACTTAGAAGGGCCATACATAATAGATACAGCTGGTCTACTAAAAGGCTAAAGAATTTTGAACTGATTCGGTGATCTCATTTATTTAAGACAGCCCTTTGCAGAAGCAAATCCTGTCTAATAAAACTCTCCAAACATTATTTTTCGGGTGAAGTGTAAAAATGGATGCACTGAACAAGCAGATGGTTTTAGAAATATCACAGAAGGCTGGAGGAGAGGGTTAATCTGCCAGGACCTTGCTAGCTGTTAGTGGACTTCTTTTATGTAGTGACAGTAGATATACAAGAAGACAAAGACTTTTCTCTTTTATTACTGTATCTGAAAATAGCTCTACCTAAGCCTGAGAAGCACAGTATTTCTTTACATTAGACATGAAAAAGCAGAACCAATTTTTCCTAACTAAAGCCTTCAGACATAAAGATTGTTTTTAAGAGCTGACTGTGTATCATGCTCCTGGTAATGTATATTTCCTTTATTGATGCTACATGTGTGATTTTAGTTCTTTCTTTAAGTTATTAAGTGGATTCTCACATTTCCTCCATAATACAAAATATGATTCAAACTTCTGACATTTCTGGACCTATTTGCATGTAACTGTGTTCATTTAACAAACCTTGCTAAGAAATACCAAAGAGAAAAAGGAAACCCATAAAATATGTTGTCTTTTGGATGGTACCATGTCACATCCCTTATTTCATGTTAACTCTCAGTGATGAGAATTACATGTCATTCCTTTTTCTCCAGCTAGTATGCTACCAGTATAAAGAGTTGACAAATGTTAATTCCACTGAGTTAGGTCAGACAGGACATAACATCAGCCTTGGTCTTTGCCTTGGTCCATCATCTCTTTTCTTTGTGTAGCCATGAGCTATTAATTGCCCTGGTAAATTCATCTCTCCCCTCTTACGGAAGAAAACAGACTATGTGAGGTGGAGTGCAGGACAGTTCTTTTTCTCTTCCATTTTTGATAGATTGCTTACTGTAATTTACATTTAAAAGGAGTTTAACTTTTCTGCTTTTTAAGTTGTTTAGCACTGCTATTCAGATGTGCTTCAGAGATCATTAGTATTTTTCCTTTTTCTTCATGCATGTCCATTTCTTCAATGTATAAAGTATGCACATGCCTTTTGAAGCTTTCCTATAATGTTATAGCTCATGCGAAGCGGTTCAGTTTTTTAAGTGGACAGTGCTGCCCATTTGACATGCCCAGTGAACATGGAGCCTGGGAGGGTGCAGTAGGGAACCTCTATCCCCTTCAGCTGTAAAGGTCAAAGGTGAACTCTGCCAGGGTTTGGAAACCAGCTTCAGGAGGCTAAGTTGGAATTTCTGAAAGTGTCCAGGAAACCCCGTTTTATAGGTGTGCTGAAACGTCTTTCACCCTGACATGCCTTAGATGCAAATACAGACTCGGAAAAGACTCCCTCAGTCTGCACGTTCATCCTCTGGTCCTGTGAGGCAGTTACTCCTCCGCCACTTTGTGCTGGGTGAGCACTGTGGCATCATGTTTGACCCATGAGCTGAGGTTCTGTCAGTCTTTTTGCAGTTTATTTCATGACTAGGACAGTTATCATGAAAGAGTCGCGAATAAACTTAGAGGGGCAAATGAGAAAAAACATAACTGCTCCATCAAGGCAAGAAGAATGATGTTTACTCTGATCCTTATGCCACAAGAGACTTTCATGTGTGATTTTAAAGGCAAAACAGTCATGTCTGTCTCTTCCCCTCACTGTGTATCTCCTCCGTCCTTGTATATTGACTCTCAAGCCTGCCTTCAACTTGTCTTGTGCAGCTGTAATGTACAATATGATGTATTACAGTATCAATTTAAGGTAAATAGAATACAGATAATTTGTCCCTCTTGACAGAAAGAAAATAAACATAGTCTAGGCTCCATCTGCACTCCAGAAAGGAAATGTGTCAGGTTACTTCCTCTTCCAAAAGAACTATTTTGAGTTCCATTTTTAGATGATACTCACTTGAAGTGATCATATCGAACTATGAAATATTGACCTATTCAAAGACGTGGTCCACCCTACATATTGATAACCTTTATTAATTCCCAGCAGTCTTCAAGTTCTATGCTGGATGCTTCCTGTCCAGCTAAGTTGAGTTATTGCCTGCCTTTGCTGTTTTTATTGGAGAGATAAATTAATAAGTGGCACTTTATAATCAAACAAAACTGTCTAATTTCTATTCTCTACATGGTAATATTTATTACATGCTGACTTTTTATTGAGCTCTGGTCTCTTATTCTGTTCAGGCATTGTTGGGGCTTTGTTTTTTGTAATTTTTGACAATTAAGTGTTCTCCTATAATGTTAGATACTGTGCTTTAGAGTGAGTAATCTTATGAAAGGCATTTTTGTCAACTTAGATAGAAAGTATGAGTTTATGTCCGCTGACATTTATTGACATCCAGTTTATTCATCAACTATTAAGGAAAGAACCCTCTAGATTTGGTTCTCTTGTGTTTGACTATATCATTTCATGTGTATTTTTTAAGACTCATGGTGTAAAAAGTTTGTGGTCAAGAAAATATTGTGTTCCACTGTCATAGTTAATTTTCAAACAGTCTCGTTTGGAACCTGTACAGTTTGATCACCTGCAAAATGTGTATACTTTTTTTTTCCTCCATCCAGTGACACAGTGTGTGTTTAGAGAATACATAAATTGTTACTGAGATTTTGGTTATTTTACTTTACTGAGTAAGCACCCCACCTTCTTCTTTTTTTTTCCTGCTGCTACCTAATTTTGTCTGATTTTGGCTGTTTTAGCCACTGAGCAGAAATTTATTATCTTAACAGCTCTAGAAATCACAAGATCAAGGTGTGAACAAGGTTGGTTTTTTCTAAGGTTTAATTTGATTACCCCATAAAGACCTTGCCATCTTCAAATTCGGTCACATTCAGAGTAACTGCACAGTCCAGCCCCTAACTCTGTTGTGACTCCACTGTATTCAGTTCTCCGTAGTTTGTTCCACCACCCTGTCTTTCTTCTCCTGTAGCCCCCACAACCTCGCTGTAGGCACATTCTCTTTATCAGTAAATGTGTTTAAATGCCTCTGGAAGGTCTAATCCACCCCTCCCCCCTGGCCTTCCACCATGCCTTTCTTAGGCATTTGACTTTCAGACTTAAAGCTTCTTTCAAAACACGTGGATTCACCATTGTTTCATTTTAGGGACACCGAGGTTAGGTTCTGGTTTAGCAGAGGGGTCAGTGTTTTTATTTGTAATCATTCTTTAAGAACAGACTATGTGGAAACAGAAGCTGGTTAGAATCTGCAGATCCCTTGGGAGCGAAGGGCACCTTACAAAATGTCCTGCTTTGGTGAATTCAGCTAGACAGTTGAAGAGGGGAGGGTTCCATAGAGCTCCACCATTGGACCTTGCCTTGTTATCTTTTGTAATAATCTGTGGCTGCAAGATGCAGCCACGGGGGTGGGGGTGCTCCTGGTCCTTCTGGCTCTGGGACCCCGACTGGTAGGTGTGCAGTCTTCTCTCTCTGCTTTGTGGTCCTACCTAGTGGCTACTGGTGTTTTGCCCTGTACAGTGTGAAGAAATCAGGGATTTCTTCTTCCATCTTGAGGTTTCAGTAACCACATTTGGAGCCCTTTTATCCCATCTTGCAACCTTGTCTCAGGAGATTTCTGGGGTCTTAACTGGGCACGGTCAAAACTACTAAGGTCAGGGCACTGAATTCCCTTCTCATGTAACTAAAGCTGGTTAGCTTCTTCAGTGCGGGGCTGACGTCAGACATGGAGAGCATGTTTTCAGATAATGCATCGTGGCGTAAAGAGCCAGTGATGGACTTTGCTGGGACCTGTGAGGAGACAGAGGGGAGAAAAATGTCTCTTCTTGAAGCATTGATCTTAGAGGTGGCTCCCAGTCCCACTTTTGTGAGTGGCAGATAACTTCATCACACCCATTTTCAGCTTTACCATTTTAAAGGAATGAGGTCCAAGCTGGGTCATCTCTTAAGAGTCACCTCAGCAATGAGTTCTAATTCTCAATTCTCTGTTTCTCTGGGAAACGTTTGATTGTCTATAACAATTCATTATTTTTTTTATTTTAATTTTATTCTTGATTTTGCCCCCATGTGGATTTTACTTTATTGATTTTTTTTTTTAAAGGCCATGGAAGATGATGATGACCCTGAATGTAAATTGTTACAGGAAAAGAGATACAAGCTAAAATGACCAGATCAACCTTTTTTATTCTATATTTTATGGAATCCCTAATATATGTTTGGCAGTAACTTATTCATACACATGAATTCCTGACACTTTCGATTCTTTAGACTTATTAATCAGTGTAGTCAGCACCAGAGCAATTTTATGAGACTTACCAGTCATCAAAAATTTATTATCAGATAAATCAAAGAAACAACGAGCATCTTAATAGGATAGAAAAAGTGGCATGTAAAGGATCGTTTAAGACTGTGCTTTTTTGTTGGTTGTGTGTTATATTTACAGCCATTATCAGCAAGCTTACTCATAATTTCATGCACCAACCCAGCAGGGTGGAAGTCATCTTCTTAGGTAAAACCTTTTCTCTTTATTTTTCTCTAGTAGAATATTGTGTGTGGTCTGACTGTAAGACTGAGAAGCACAGTATATATAGAAGGTAGGAAACATCAGTTTCCAGGGTTAAGCTTATAGCTTTTCTTTCAAAACAGTATCTACATTTTCTTTGGAATTTCATTACAGTTGTCATCCAGTCTTAAGACATCAAGTCTCAGGCCTTTCCTTTGGGACAAAATGGCTAAACTTGAGCTCTGTGAAATGGCACGTGGAAATAGCAGTCGACAGATTGCCTCTGCTGTGGATGGGGCTCCATATGCACCTCCTGGCAAATGTGAGATGTGAGCTCTGTCTCCTGTGTTCCTGGCACTGTCTTTGAAGATAGAATGATTCTGATGATATAATCAAAGACTTGGGTCTTTGTTCTGTGAGATGAGCTGCTTGGAGGGGAGTTTTTCCGTCACTCTAGCCCTGTCGAGAGTGTCCCAGAATCTCACTATCCTGTGAGGCAGAAGGACCATGGTAAGTGACCCAGATGGGAGCTGGGCTGGCCCAGAAGGGCGCTGATGGAGATTCCCTGGGGATGAACCCAGAACCACGAGGCTGGGTTACTTTCCATTAAAGATACGATCTACCTTTCTGTCTCAGTTTGCCATCAGTGCTGTTTTCTCTGCCTGGAGTGTTCCTTCCTCATGTTTACCTGCTGAGTGTCCAGTTATTCTTCAAGAATCATGTTAAATATTGCTTCTTCAGAAACCTTTCTTTCCAAAGGTTTCCCTACTGCCCATTTACTCTAGGTTCCTTTTATCATCTTTCTTCTGAATCTTTTTGCTTAATAGCGATTTTAATATTTGGTTGCTAATTTTAATAATAGTAGTAGTAATTATGCGCAGTGACTGTTTACCATGTGACGGGCGTTGTGCTAAGGTCATCGTCCCACGTGGCACTAGTAAAGGACCTGCCTGCCTGTGCCGGTGACGGAAGAGGTGCGGGTTTGATTCCTGGGCTGGGAGGACCCCCTGGAGAAAGGAATGGCACTCCACTCCAATTTTATTGCCTGGAGATTCCCATGGACAGAGAAGCCTGGTGGGCTATAGTCCGCAGGGTTGCAAAGAGTTGGAGATGACTGAGGCCACTTAGCATGCTTTCAGCAGTTTATAACTCAGTATTTATTTCTGTGAATACTACCTATATTTGGGAAGAGGAGGTAAAAGTGCATGTTTTCTCTCCTTTAAGAAACTAATTTTGGGGAATTCCCTGATGGTCCAGTGGTTAAGACTTCACCTTTCAATGAAGGAAACGCAGGTTTGATCCCTGGTCAGGGAGCTAAGATCTCAGATGCCTCATGGCCAAACACCAAAACATAAAACAGAAACAATATGGTAACAAATTCAGTAAAGACTTAAACAAAACAAAACAAAAGGTAGGTCCTCATCAGATTAAAAAAAAGCAACTAATGGTTTTGGAAGCAGTATTGCAGATTCTCTCATGTCTGAGGTATGCACATGGCAGCCTCAGTGTCTTACATGAATGACCCGCCATCTCATGCAGAAGAGCCCCTGACAGGTCACCCCAATGTCTGAAAGGAAAAAGCCAATCTGACATTGAGAAGAAACCAAGTTGTCATTCTCGGTTTCTGCCAGCACAGAATAAACAAGCCTCAAGACATTAAAATGCATCCTCAACGTAGTAAGTGAAGATGCTGTCTTCACGGTGGTCTTGCATCGTTTGTGTTGATCTTATTTGCCCACGCTTCTCTCATGTTGGAAATGAAACATTTCCTTAACTTCACAAATGAAGGAGTTATGTCTGAAAGGGAGACCTTCCTCTCTGTGAATCTGTGGGTCTGTGTCTTTGTCCATCAAGGGAGTGTTTTACTGGGCCTGTGGAGTGTGTGGTTGTGACTGTGAATGTTGGGGATGTTGCTGAGGAAGACAGAGTATAAACCAGGACAGCTGGTTATCCCAAGTGGGGGAAGCCTGATGCCTGAGACAGGGAGGGAGGTCACCTTCTTTTCATACTTCACCCTTTGGTACCTATTGAATGTTCCATTTTCTACATGTATTCATTGTTGAATAGGTTATTTTATTTTATTTTTTTAATTTAACCTGCAGGAGAAAAAAAGCAGGGGGTACGTCCCTGGGGTTCAGTGATTAAGACTGTGCTTCCAATGCAGGGGCCTCGAGTTCAATCCCTGGGTGGGGAACTAAGATCCTGCATGCTGCTTGGGTGAAAAAAAAATTACACAGCCCATGAAGTTAAGAAGGAAGAAACCACGAAGAATGTAGCTGTGTAATTGGTTGTGTTTACTGCATGTCCCCTTTCCATTTATCTGTCTAGATTGAGTGGAATCATCCATTCTGATTGGTCTTTCTAAATTGAGGTACAGTCGAAACCTGCAAGGTCACATCACCTCGCAAATATGTATCCTGAGTCTTGGAAAGAGACTCTTAAGTGAGAGCTCTAGAGAAGGTCTCTTACTTCCCACATCCACCCTCCCTGTTCTTAACTTAAGCGTTGTAAAATCTTGCTTTGTTTGTAACACCTCTCAGATGGCATTAGGTTTTTCCTGTATCCTTGAAGGAATCTGTAACAATCCAGTTTTCCTGGAGTTCCCAGTGTGACAGGGGGAAAGGGGGTCATCCGCAAAGACATAACAAAAGAGACAAAGGAAAATTAAAAAAAAAAAAACAAGACTTACTTCTTCATTGAGTTTCTTTATATAGGGATATTTTCCCACCTTAGATTTTAAGGGATTGAAAGGTAAGCTTTTAGAAAAGATATATTTTTAAGGTCACAAGAGGATTTGAAATGTGGAAGAATGGGTCTTGTAAAAACTGATTATATTAGAGGAAGAAACCGAACCTCAGATTCCCATATATGAGGCATGGATATTTTTTTGTTTTAATTCTTCTCTCATGTTTAGTTTTTTTGGCTGTAAGCAAAGATGACGTGTGTGTTTCAGACTGTTTATGTGAGATTAGGAGCATCTTTAATCTGTTCTTGTGCATTCTCAATAGAAACTGCGTGAGTGGTGATCTTTTAATAGAATGTGTCTTGCAACTAGGAAATTTCTTTTGGTGCTAAATTCTAGATAATTCTTAAGGGATGTGAATTTTGTCAATACAAATTTTTATTTTGAAATACTTAAAATCTTGAAACTGTAATATTTTAGGTTTTCTGAGACCAGTTTCTGCTTCATTTTTGCCAGTGTATTTAATAAGTCAGGGCAACAAGAAAGATACTGGTCATCAAGCTGATTGAATAAAAATATCCTTCATTAATTTTCTATTGAAACATGGTTAGAAAAAGAAATAATGGTGCGTGGGGAAAATGTTCCTTCAAGACCACCATGTGAGGGTCTTCCCTGGTAGTCCAGTGGTTAAGAATCCACCTTCGACTGCAGGGGACATGAGTTTGACCCTGGTCGGAGAATTAAGGTTGCACGTCCCGTGGGGCACCTAAGCCTGCATGCCACAGCTAGAGAGGAGCCTGAATATGGCAACTCAGACCCAGCACAGCTAAATAAATAAATAAATTTTTGTGTTTTAAAGAGACCTCTATATGAGGGCCTCCCTTGTGGCTCAGAAGAACCTGCCTGCAATGCATGAGACCAGGGTTCAACCCCTGGGTCATGCAGATCCCCTGGAAAAAGGAATGGCAACCTACTCTAGTATTCTTGCTTGGAGAATCTCATGGACAGAGGAGCTTGGCAGGCTACAGTCCATGGGGTCACAAAGAGTTGGACGTGTCTGAGTGACTAACACACGTACATGAGTGCATTCTGCAATACAACATGAGTTTTGGTTTTACTGTAGCTGAAATACTAAGAATCTTAAGCAACTTTTACTAAGAAAAATTCAGATGCATGATAGAGTCAGATACTTTCAGTATCCCCCCCCCTTTTTTTTTTTGTATTCGCGTGCTAACATCCAGATGGATCAGTGACTAGTGACAGAAGTTGCCTCAGTTACACTGAGAGAATTGACTTTCACTGACTTCCTGCAGTGTTCTGCAGGCCCTGATAGGTTTGTTGCAGGCTTCATCTACGAGCATCTCTTGATTCCATGTGATAGATGTGGGTGTTTGCCCGGTTTTCAGATGAGTGAAGGCCTCAGGTTAGGTAAAAGGGCCAATAGTTTACCCAAGTCATAGAGCCAGAAATCAAAATCCATTGACATGTACACACTGCTTTATTTAGAGTAGAAACCCAACAAGGGCCTACTTTATAGCCTAGAGAACTCTGTTCAGTATTCTGTAATGACATACGGAAGAAGAATTTGAAAAAGTGTAGGTACATGCATCACTTTGTTGTACACCTGAAACACTTAACATTGTTAATCAACAATACTCCAATATGAAATAAAAATTTTTTAAAAAGTTAAAAAGAACAATGTCTCCTACTCACCTTGTTGCTTTTTGGGTAACATCAAGGAAGGAAGGGAGGAAATGCTAAGTTTACGTTGAACTTCTCAAAGAGAAGTCAGTGTATGAGGCTTAACGGTTCATTCATGATCATTCAACTTTTCTGATTCTTGAATCAAATCCTGGCAGGTTCTTTGCAGGCAGAGTGAGTCAGACAAGATGATGGAGACCCACCAATGTGAGATCACGAGCCATGTAATAAACCTGTGGATGATTCTGTATGGTCAGTTCAGTCCAGTCACTCAGTTGTGTCCGACTCTTTGTGACCCCTTGGACAGCAGCACACCAGGCGTCCCTGTCCATCACCAACTCTTGGAGCTTGCTCAAACTCATGTCCATTGAGTCGGTGATGCCATCCAACCATCTTATCATCTGTTGTCCCCTTCTCCTGCCCTCATTCTTTCCTGTCATCAGGGTCTTTTTCCAGTGAGTCAGTTCTTCACATCAGGTGGCCAAAGTATTGGCATTTTAGCTTCAGCATCTGTTCTTCCAGTGAATATTCAGGACTGATTTCATTAGGATTGACTAGTTTGATCTCCTTGCAGACCATGGGACTCTCAAGAGTCTTCTCCAACACCACAGTTCAAAAGCATCAATTCTTTGGTGCTCAGCTTTCTTTATGGTCCAACTCTTACATCCATACATGACTACTGGAAAAACCATAGCTTTGACTAGATGGACCTTTGTTTGCAAAGTAATGTCTCTGCTTTTTAAATATGCTGTCTAGATTGGTCATAGCTTTTCTTCCACGGAGCAAGCGTCTTTTAACTTCAGCTGCAGTTACCATCTGCAGTGATTCGGGAGCCCAAGAAAATAAAGTCTATCACTGTTTCCATTGTTTCCCCATCTATTTGCCATGAAGTGATGGAACCAGATGCCATATACTTAATTTTCTGAATGTTGAGTTTTAAGCCAGCTTTTTCACACTCCTCTTTCACTTTCATTAAGAGGCTCTTCAGTTCTTCTTCACTTTCTGCCGTAAGGGTGGTGTCATCTGCATATCTGAGGTTATTGATATTTCTCTCAACTATCTTGATTCCAGCTTGTGCTTCATCCAGCCCAGCATTTTGCATGATGTACTCTGCATGCAGCTTAAATAAGCCGGATGACAATATACAGCCTTGACATACTCCTTTCCCAATTTGAATTCTGTATGTACAGCTATGGAAGAGAAAGGTCACAGCCTCAAAAGCATATTAACTGAAGTCTAACTGTAAAACAGCATAAATGTGCAACCTTCAGTGGGTGAATACACACTGACCAGATCAGCCAGGTAGCTGGCAGGAACGTAGATTTGTATTTGTCATTCTGGAATCATCCACATAAGGGGAATCAGAGGTGATACAGGAAACAGTCTTTCAGGAACTGAATAGCTGGGGGAAAGAGACACCGCTTCAGAACCCCTGAAGGGAATACAGGGTGGGAACATGGTTTTACAGGTGGCTGGTTTGATTCAGTTCAGTTGCTCAGTTGTGTCTAACTCTTTGTGACCCCATGAACTGCAGCACACCAGACTTCCCTGTCCATCGCCAACTCCTGGAGCTTACTCAGACTCCTGTCCATCGAGTCGGTGATGCCATCCAACCATTTCATCCTCTGTCGTCCCTTTCTCCTTCCACCTTCAGTCTTTCCCAGCACAGGGTCTTTTCCAGTAAGTCATTTCTTCGCATCAGGTGGCTAAAGTATTGGAGCTTCAGCATCAGTCCTTCCAATGAATATTCAGAACTAATTGCGTTTAGGGTTACCGGTCAATCCCTAATCTGAGTCTGGTGCTTGGCAGCTGTATTCTTTACCACTGAGCCACCTGGGAAGCCCCAAAAGAAGTGATGCAAATGAACTTATTTACAAAACAGATCCAGACTCCCAGACTTAAAGAATGAACTTATGTTTGCCAGGGTGAAAGAATGAGGGAAGGAGTAGTTAGGAACTATAGAGTCGGCATGTACACACTGCTGTATTTAACATGGATAACCAACAGGCTCCATCCTACTGTATAGCACAGGAAACTCTGCTCAATCTTATGTGGAAGCCTGGATGGGAGAGGAGTTTGGGAGAGAATGGGTACATGCCTATGTATGACTGAGTCCCTTTGCTGTCCTGAAACTGTTACAGCATGTTCATCATCTTATACTCCAAGATAAAATAAAAAGGTAAAAAAGTACGTTGTTGCTAAAAAATGCTAACCAGCCTCTGAGCCTTCAGCAGGTTTTAATAGTAACACCAAAGATTTCTGATTACAGATCACCATAACAAATACGATAATAATGAAAAGCTTGAAATACTGTGAGAATTAGCATAGTGTGATCCAGAGACAGGAAGTGAGCAAATGCTGTTGGGAAAATGGTGCCCTATCTCGCTGCATGTGGGGCTGCCCCAGACCTTCAGTTGGTAACAAATGGCACTTGTGAAATGCAGGAAAGCAAAGCGAGATAAAACAAGGTCTGCCTCTGCAGCCTTTTGAGCTTTCGTCTGTTCCCTGTTTATTTTCTTAGACACTAATATTTGTTTTTTAACACAAACAGCTTTACCCTTGTATTCAGTTTTTCAGTGGCCTTCGGCTACCCCTCCATCTCCTTCAAAATCAGCCCCTTGTCCCCAAAGCACTTTCTGTGTCATTCTGCCTAAAACAGACCCCATTACGCACCCTGCCCCTAGCTTTATTTTTTCTGCCTCCTCCTGGACTGGAGGTTCCGCAAGAGCAGGGACTTCATTGAGAGCAGTGCTGTGTCCCCAGGAGCCTCTGATGGTGCTGGGCACCTGGTCGGCCCTCAGAGTCCTTGATGAATGGGAGTTGTTCTTTTAGCTGTACACTGTAGCCTGCCATGTAGCCGTTTCTGCTGGAGGAAATTGTCTTTAAACTGCACGTTGCACAGCCGCTACACGTTTTCCACATTTCCCTTTTCCTCTTGCGTCTGAATTGCTTCGACTTGATGATATTATTAGAGCCGCTTCCATCACCCAAGAGTTTCTGTGATGTTGCCAAGACTGCAGCCTTCCCCAGCCAGCTACTTCTCACCCCGTCTACCAGATCTTTGCAGCTGGGCTTTGTTTTTTTTTTTTAATATATTTATGATTATTTATTTTGGCCTTGCTGGGTCTTCATTGCTGCACAGACTTTTCTCTAGTTGTGGTGAGTGGGCGCTGATCTGCAGTTGCGGTGCGTGGGCTTCTCATTGCAGTGCTTCCCTCGTTGTGGAGCGCCGGCTCTGGGGCACACGGGCTTCAGTCGTCATGGCACGTGGGCTCAGTAGACATGGCACAGGCTTAGTTATACCCTGGCATGTGGGATCTTCCCAGACCAGAGATCAAAGCCATGTCTCCTGTGTTGGCAGGCAGATTCTTTACCATTGAATCGCCAGGGAAGCCCTTAGCTGGACTTTGAAAGAAACTCCACGCATGGAAGTTCAGGAGGTCATAGTGGGGAGAAATACCAGAGCTGCAAGTGGGTAGTTGCCGTGGACTCTGCCCATGAGCTGGGTTTTGCTTTTGCATCAGCCAGTCTGCCATCCTTTAACCATACACCTGTGCGTGGAGGACTTAGATTTTGGCTGCTTTACCTTAGAACACAGGTGTGGCTTTATCCTCCATCAGGATCCTGTGAAAGAGTCTATTGAAGGTGACTTGGCAGGCTTTGAACCATAGTCATTACTAAGGAATAAACATCAAAGAAAAGAGGATGGAAGGGGGGGGCAGCCCCTTCTCCCAGCCTTCAAAATATGTTTTGTTGACAAGTCAGAAAAACAATTCTGAACCTAGATGTGAAAGGGCAGAAGGAATCCCTCTGACATCACTCAAGGAACCAGAGGACTCCCATTCAGCTGCATGGAGAAGGAGCCCTCACCTGCAGCAGGTGAGGTGTCATTACTTATCCCCCTGTCTGTGGCATTTGAGGTGCAGTCAGACTTAGAAGATGCCCAACGGAGGGAGGAGGAGTGATGTGGAGATGTGGAGTGTGCTCGGGGAGATACTGGGCTCCTCTGCCCTGCTGGCCGAGTGGTAAAGAATCCACCTGCCAGTACAGGAGATGCGGATTTGATTCCGGGGTCACAAAGCTCCTTGGAGAAAGAAATGGCAACCCACTCCAGTATTCTTGCCTGGAGAATCCTATGGACAGGGAGCCTGGCGGGCTACAGTCCATGGGGTCTCAGAAGAGTCGGACGTGACTGAGCGACTGGACACACGTACATGCATAGAGAGAAAGAGAGAGAAACCATTAGTGCTGCTCTGGTTACATTATGCCAAAATCTCTGCTTTCGAAAATAAATGTAGCTGCCTCCTTTACAAAAGAGAACCACAGGTTGCACGGGGACTGTCACCACAATCAAGATAGTGAAGCCCAAGTTTTCTTGTGTTCCAGATTCCTCCCTCCTACCCCTCCCCATCTTTTCCCCCAATCCTCAGGCAACCACTGACTTACTTTCTAACTATACCTTGGTTTGCATTTTGTAGAGGGTTTTTTATTTATTGGGTTGGCCAAAAAGTGCATTCAGGTTTTTCTGTAAGATGGTGTGGAAAAACTAGAATGAACTTTTTGGCCAACTTAGTATACATGTGTGTGTATATGTGTATGTAACATACATACACAAGGGCCTTCCTTGTGACTCAGCTGGTAAAGAATCTGCCTGCAATGCAGGAGACCTGGGTTCAATCCCTGGGTTGGGCAGATCCCCTGGAGAAGGGAAAGTGTACCCACTCCAGTGTTCTGGCCTGGAGAATGCTATGGACTGTGTCGTCTATGGAGTCACAAAGAGTTGGACACGACTGAGTGACTCACTTTTCACTAGGTTTAATATAGCAGGTACAGATTTAGTTTTTTCAGTACCTGCCAAACCATTTTCAAAGTGGTGGTGTCTTTTTATATACTGACCAGCAATGTCTTAGTGTTCCAGCTCTTCCACATCCTTCTCCACACTTGATATGATCTTTTTTTCGAGTTTATTTTTTCTAGTAGGTTCTCATTATGATTTTGAATTATATTCATCTGATGAAAAATGGTGTTGAGCTTTTGTGATTCTTTTACTTCATGGAATTTTTATTCAAATGTATTTTTTGAAATGAAATAGTTTCTCTTATTGTTTTGAGATTCTTTGTTCTCGTTGTAAATCCTTTATCAGGTATGTGCTTAGCAAAGCTTTTCTCCATTTCTGTGTTTGCCTTTTCATTCTCCTAGCAGTGTCTTTTGAAAATAAAACTTTTACATTTTGTTGATTTCAGTTTATTAGCTTGTTATTTTTTGGATTGTACTTTTGGTGTCATGTCTGAATGTTCTTTGCCTAATGCAAGTTAATGTAAATTTCTCTTTTGTTTTAGTTCACAAGCTTTATAATTTCAGGTTTTGCATTTAGATCTACAGTGTGTTTTGAGTTAATCTTTGTATATGGTGTGAGGTATGGATCAAAGTTCATATATTTGCATATGGATATCAATTGTTTTTGTACAGTGTTGATTGTGTTAATCCTTTTATATCTTCACTGATTTTTCTAATTGTTCTAGAAGTTATTGAGACAGGAATATTGAAATCTTAGACTGTAATTACAGATTTATTTCTTTTCAGTTCTGTCAGTTTTCACTTCATATATTTGGAAGCTCTGTAATTAGATTTATAAATGTTTTGAATTATGTCCTCTTAATGAATTGATTCTTTTTTCATTATGCAGTGAACTTCTCTAATCTTAGTTATATTCTTTGGCCAGAAATCTACTTAGTCAGCTATCAGTGAAGCCACCTTATCTTTATTTTGATTCATGTTAGAATGGTAAATAATTCTCCATTCTTTTCCTTTTAACCTATTTATTGCTATATTTGAAGTGAATTTTTTACAGACAACATATAGTTCTTTTTCATCTCATCTGACAATCTTTATCTTTTAATTCAGATAATTTGATCAGTTAGACCTAATATGATTTGTTCCACAGGTGAGTTTGAATCTATCGCCTTATTCTCTTTTTTCCTCTTTGTTTCATCTTCCTCCCACCCTTCTTTTGTGTCTTTTGAACTGTTGTATTGTTTAAGACACTATTTTATGTCCTTTGTTGGCTTTTTAACTATAATCTTTCATTCTTTAATCTTCGTATATGCTTTAGGGCTTACAGTTTACATCTGTGATGTTTCACAATGACATTACACCACTTCACATATATTTTAGGAACCTTAAAATAATGAACTTTCATTTCTCATCTCCCAGGCTTTATGCTTTTGTTGTCATATGTTTTATTTCTACTAAAGTTATAAACTCCACATTTTATTTTTATTATCTTTAACAGTAAACTCTCTTTTATAGAGATATGAATAAAAATAAAGCATTTTATATGGTTAGCTGCTTATTTTGTATTTTTAGTGCTTTTCATTCCTTTGTGTAAATCCATATTTCTGTTTAGTATAATTTTTTTCTACCTTAAAGACTTCCTTTAGCTTTTCTTATCTCTTAGGTTTGCCATGTATACCTTCTTTCAGATTTTATATATCTGCAATACTCTTTAGTTCACCTTCATTTTTGAAAGATACTTTCACTGGGTATAGAATCTTAGTTACGCCTTTCAGTACATTAAAAGTTTTTTCTTATTATCTTCTCCCTTGCATTGTTTCTGACAAGAAATCTGCTGTATCTTTATCTTGTTCCTTTGTTTGCAACCTTTTCCCTAGCTTGGCTGTTTTTAAGATTTTATCGCTGATTCTGAGCAGTTTGATTTCAATTCATCTTTTAGTTTCATTCCCTTATGTTTTTCATAATTATATAAATTATATTAATTATGTTGATATTTGGGGACTAGGATTTTTACCCAAAGAGAAAGGAGATACAAAATTAAAAAAGTTAATTAAATCTTAGAGTCCTAAATTTGATTTGGAAATATAGTGAGATCCCATGATGAATTTTTTTTTTTTTTTTACTTTAAAAAGAGTTGTTTTTTTTTGTTTGTTTGTTTTGTTTTTCTGTCCATTCAATAAGCCTAGAAAAAAATGACCAACATAGTAGCAACGAACACCCTTGAGTTCCTGGGTCTTTTTCTTAAATACCATTTGTCACTAAAAGAATTCTGGGATCCTTAGAACATGGCTAATTCCAGGCCTCTGTTAAGAGCCTGAAATATCTTTTCTATCCAGAAAACAAGGAAACTGTCAAAGACTGTGTCGAAAGAACCCAGGATGCAACATAGGGACTCCCATTGGCCGAAAATAGGATGGTTTGAATATCAACAAGAATAATAACTACAGCATCTCCAACAGGCTTTTTAAAAATCTCATTCAAACAAGCAGGTATTAAAGATTTTTTGAGCTTATCAGGAAATTTATATACTGGGTTTTTTATTATATTTAAGACTCATTAGTTTTTATGTGATAATAGTTTGTGGTTATATACTTTCATGTTTATAGATGAACCAATGTAACCTAAATAAGTGGAGCTGGGGGAGAGAGACAGAAGTGAAAATGAATGAAACAAGACATGCTGCTAGTAGATTATTTTTGAAGCCGATGGTGGTCCCTAATGACTTTGATTATTCTCTTGACTAGTGTATAGGTAGTATTTTCACAAAGAAAGTTAAAACAGTTTTAAATGTGATAGAAGAATTATTAATGCCAGTATCATAGAATTGAGAGGATGGTATAGTTTTTATCACACTACTTGACCTTAAAAAAGAAAGAAAAATAATTCAGATTCCATTCATTCTACCTCAGGTTTTCCCCCTACTATAGTTTCTTTCTATAGTGAAAGAAACTATTAAAAGATTCTTTCACTTCAGTCTTAATTGGAGTTGGTGGTTCCTATAGAGCTATCCATGGTGCTGACCAATGGAATGCTGGAAGAAAGGGAGGATGCAAGGCAGGAGGGCATGAAAGATGAATTTGGTCTTACAAAAATACTGAATTTGAGATTTCTAGATACCCCTAAGTGGAGAGAGATATAATCGGAAAGAGGTTTTATGGGCTAGCATTCAAAAGGCCAGTTTAGTCTAGAGGGAAGAGTTCTTCTTTTTGAGTGAGTCTTTTCTGGGCCTCTGCCCTGACCAGTCACCAACCTGTCAACCCCTCTTTGGAGCACAGTCTAAGACTTGACAGCAACAGATTATTCTAATTGGTGAACTTTTTGCTTTGAAGAGGTAGGATCAGCTTATCAGTTTATGTCCACATGTAGCCATTGCTGGCTGATTTAAGGAATTTGTCAGAGGTGGACTGCCTATATTCTGTATCTTGTTGTGGAAAAAAGAGGAGTCCTGGGCATGTACAGTTGTGTAGCATGCATGGGGATCATTGAATGAACTCTGTTTCCCCTCCTTTTAGGTGCCAGGTCAAATCTGCTAGTCCCTATGCTCTCCTCTGTAATTTAAAATACATCAAAATTTTCATCCTTACTTAAGCAATGAGAAGCAAACATTCACTTGGTCAGCTTTAGAAAACAGTTTATTGACTTGACTCATATTACATAGGCCTGAATAGGAACTGCTTTATCTGGGCCCTAGTTTTACAATTTAGTATTTTGACTTAGAAGCCATTTGTGATCAAGCTTTCCTTTCTAAGGACCTCTGTCAATCAGTCTGTGTGCTAAAACAGACAGTACTATTAAATACCAGCACTTTTGCCTTGTTCAGACTCCCAGTGGATGAGCAAAGAATGAGGAGGAGGAGATGAGGCGATGCCTGCTTTTATGAATACAGTGTCACCATTAGAGGGAGGCTTGTTTCTGATTTGAGAAATAGACATCAGCTTTCCATAGGATGAGTAAAACAGTGCCAACCACTGAAGGATTCAGCGCCTTTTGGAAATTCCAAAATGTAAGTTGATGAAAAACATAAAAAGCCATGTAGTAATTTGAAAAGGAAGAAAGAGAGGAAGGAAGGTTAATTTCAAGAAGACACTATAAGAGAACTTGCATGGTCCTTTTAGGGTGAGGTAAAGCTGGGTTTGAATCACAGCTCTGACATCGGGGTAGCTGTATTATCCTGAGTACATTATTTAAATGGTCTGAACTTGTTTGACTTGGATAATGAATTAAGGACTCCAGGGTTATGGGTTTGACTCTTGAGTCACCTGGTCTAATATTTAGTTATTGAAAATAACCTCTAATTGCACTGACATTGCATATTCTGAAGTTTGTACTAATGTTCAGCTTAAGCAGCTGAAATTTGCAAATACTTCTAACAGACTAGATTGACCTAATGACACTTGAGCTCCTGTAGAAAGCAGTACAAACTAGTGCGGATGGAAGAGCCCACTACCACGCAGTGAATTAACATCTCTTATGGCCGTAAATAGGTCTGATGTTATATCGGTCTTTTGGTAAATTTCAACACATTTCCCACCATATTTGAATATGGCACACCCTTTGATAGGACGTAGCTACCTGGAATCATGTCCATGGATGATGTTCCTGAAGCAGAAAATTGACGTGACAGTTGGAAAAATGGGAACCACCTTCAAAGAAAGAAAAAATGAGGTCACTGCAGTGTGATTCATTTTATTTAGAGGTATAGGAAAGTTAATAAGAGATCAGTGCAAGGGAATCAGAAAGGAGATAAAATGGAGATGCTCTTAAAATTTACGTTTGAGGACCAGTTGGCATTTAGAACTAGGGAAAGGAATCAAATGGTTTCAATTAAAGGGTCTTTCCTGGTGGTCCAGTGGCTGAGACTCTGAGTTCCCAATGCAGGGTGCATGGGTTCTATCTCTGGTCAGGGAGCTAGATGCCACATGCTGCAACTGGGGTTTTGCATGCCACACAAAAAAGAAAAGAAAAGAAAAATGTGTTCAACGAAAGTCTGTTTCAGAGGATTTATTGTGAAACCAGTGGGATAATCTAATGCCCCTCCTTATTTTTCAGATGGAGAAATTGAATCCCAGAGTGATTAAAAGATCTCAGATAACCTAACTAGTTAATATGGTCTGTTGCTCATCCAATCCTTCCATGTGTTTTTGCCTCTGTCTAAAATGTTGTTCCTATCACACAAGTGTCCTCATCTATTGCCTGATTAATCCCTGCTATTCTGATTTGACCATCATCAAGGTCAAATCATTGTAATAGCAGAAGACAACCACAACTGTTTGTTGAACACTTCACTATTGTAACAACTGTATGAGATAGGTGCTGTTTATCTAGATTTTTATGGAAGAAGAAACTGCTCCAAAGGGAATTATTTTTTTTATATTTATTTGTTTATTTGACTGTGCTTTGTCTTAGTTATGGCACACGGGATCTTCCATCTTCATTGCAGCATGTGGGGTCTAGTTTTCCAATCAGGGATCGAACCCAGGCCCCCTGCATTGGGAGCACCAAGTCCTAGCCACTAGACCACTAGACCAGGGAATTCTCTCCAAGGGGGATTAAATAACTTACCCAGGGTTATGATTGATAATGGGGTAGAGCCAGAATTCAGATCTAGGCAGTCTCACTGCAAAGTTTGAGCTCCATCCAGTTCACCTCATTATTCTACCAGCTACTTGGTATCAGGATACCTCATACCTCTCTTAGCACTTACTACTCCTGTAAGGTTACATTGATTTGTGTGATGATGTAATGCATTTTTCCTATGAGATTGTAACCTATAGGAAGGCTTAGATCAGCACCTTTTGATTCACCCATTTGCTTAGCTCCTAAGCATCTCACAACTAGCTGGCCTTACACATATTTTTTAGTATGAGAGATGGAGTTAATAATAATTCATTTTATAGTGTTAGTTGAATTGTTCCATGCTGTAGGACAGTTGGGTATGGTGCTGTATTATAACTGCATTGTTAAGAGAACTAAGTGAGAAAATACACATCAAGTGCTGACTAGTTCACATCACTTGATAAGTACTCTATAACTGTTGGGCTGTAATTTAAACAGGCTTCGAGGTACATTAAAACCACCAGACAGGATCTGAAATTGAGTGTTTAGTGCTCTTCTCTTCACTTTTATTCTTATCTTCTCTTTGTATCTATAATGAATGTAATTAGAAAATTCAGTCTTGGAAAATATATTGCATTCCAGATCTGATTTCTTACCTAGCTAGGCTGCGAGGTTGTTAAATTTCCTTCTTGGTAATTGTTGGTTTCATCCCGGAGACCAAGACAGATCTGGAGTCTTTAGAATCCAGTCCTAGTTAACACATAACTTCTGAACCAGCCTCTTGAGCAAGGACCTTTAGTTACGGCTACAGCAGGTAGTTGTCATGTCCCTGTTCAGTTACAGAAGCTGAGTAGTCGCTTCATTAGCTTTTCTTGGGTTCTCTAGATCCATTTATTTCTACATGTATTCTGTGTCTTCCTGTCTCTATTTGCCGGGCTGCAGATAGGATTTATTGGGCTTCCCTGGTGACTCAGAGGTAAGGAATCTGCCTGCTAATGCAGGAGACACAGGTTTGATCCCTGCCTCAGGAAGGTCTGGAGAAGGAAATTGCAAACCACTCCAGTATTCTTGCCTAGGGAATCCTAAGAATAGAGGAGCCTAGTGGGCTATAGTCCATAGGGTCACAAGGAGTCAGACATGACTGAGCAACCAAGCACATGCTCACCGGTAGGATTTATTATTTCCAATCATGTCCTTGAAGTCAGCTCAGCAGTGTCATCTCTGGAGTACAGAGATGCATGTGGCAAGTGATCGGCAATGTATTCTGTTAATACTATGCAGAACCTAGCCGTAGAATAAAAATTGAGCTATAAAATTAATCTGTTAAAAAAAAGTCACAGATAAAACAGTGAAGAGATCAAAATTAATCCTAAAAAAGCACAAAACAAAAGGCAGGTACCATAGAATAAAAAATCGTAGTATTCATGAAAGTGAACATTAATTATTTAATTCCAAGGACAGACACATTATATTCCAAAAATATATTTCAGGTTCACAATTGACTAGCTTTTTTATGTGGCCGAATACCAGCTTTGCATATTTATTAAAATTATTCATAACTGCGGAGCTGCCTAGATGAACTGTTGAGTTCTTGTTTCTTGATCCAATATATTATCTTGTCCATTTTATCATGGCATGGTAATAGGAATTTGTCTAAATTTTAGAGTGATCCATGGAATATTTTCAGTATCAGCATCTCCTAAATACATATTTCATCATTTCCATTTTGCCTGATGTAATCTTTCAGATAGGTTAGAAGAAATCATCTATCTCTATAGAAAATTTGCAGGATGTTTTTTTTTTTCCTTTGGGGAATAGATTTTAAACAAAAATCTTTATTCAGTGGGAAAAGTTACTATAATATCATTAATATTTAGGTATCAAAATATTCCAGCTACCTAAAAATTTGGACACAGTGTGAATTCTTTGGAATAATAGAACAGTCCAAGTTCACTGTTGTCATTTGGAGTTAATGGAGAACTGTATTTGTTTAGGTGTTGCTGGGTTTGTTTAGGTATGTAGAGTCTTGCTGTGGCCATGATAACAGTGTGGTCAGTATGCTGAGTTCTAGAGTTCAGTTCGTACCCTCTGTCTACTGCTTATTATCATGTTTAAGTTTTTGAGCATCAGTGATCTCTTGTGTAAAATTGAACAATGATGATGTCTATAGGGTTGTCAGAGAAGATTCTATGAAATAATGCACAGAGGGTGCTTACAGCTAGATCAGGCACATAATAAGCACTTAGTAGATATTAGGTGCTGTAAGTCTTAATAGTACATCATAGGATGCCACAGAAAGTGTGGTCTAGTTTTAGCGAGAATATATGACAAAGATATTTTAATCTCTAGTAGTATGTCTCTGGGCTTCCTTTGTGGCTCAGCTGGTAAAGAATCCATCTGCAATGCTGGAGACCTGGGTTCGATCCCTGGGTTTGGAAGATCCGTTGAAGAAGGGAAAGGCTACCCACTCCAGTATTCTGGCTTGGAAAATTCCATGGACTGTATAGTCCATGGGGTCGCAAAGAGTTGGACATGACTGAGCGACTTTCACAACATGTCTCTAAACTGATAAAAACTTAGATAATAAGAAAAAAGCATAGATGCAACTTTTTTTTTAGGTTTCTTGATGTGGACCATTTATAAAGTCTTTATTGAATTTGCTACTGTATTGCTTTAGTTTTATGTTTTGGATTTTTGGCCATGAGGCATGTGGGATCTTAACTCCCCAGCTGGGGATCGAACACACACCGCGTGCACTGGAAGGCCAAATCCCAACCACTGGACTGCCAGGGAAGTCCCTAGATGTTACTTTTTAAACTTGGCTGTTAATGGTCATATCAGGGGATCTTTCCGACGCAGGGAACAAACCCAGGTCTCCTGCATTGCAGGTAGATTCTTTACTTTCTAAGCCATCAGGAAGCCCTAATGATCATATACTATATATAGTTCAAAGAAACTGCAGATAATCTAGTTTAATATGCTGTCTTCATGGGTGAGTGGAAAATGCCCCCCAAAAGGTGAAGGATGCCCCAGAGAGGCATCTGGTTTATCAAAAGGAAATGGTCTCTTGAAACATCCCACCCTCGCCTTCTCCCAGAGTCCACAAGTCTGTTCCATACATCCGAGTCTCTTTTTCTCTTTTGCATATAGGGTTATCGTTACCATCTTTCTAAATTCCATATATATGTGTTAGTATACTGTATTGGTCTTTATCTTTCTGGCTTACTTCACTCTGTATAATGGGCTCCAGTTTCATCCATCTCATTAGAACTGATTCAAATGGATTCTTTTTAACGGCTGAGTAATATTCCATGGTGTATATGTACCACAGCTTCCTCATCCATTCATCTGCTGATGGGCATCTAGGTTGCTTCCATGTCCTGGCTATTATAAACAGTGCTGCGATGAACATTGGGGTGCACGTGTCTCTTTCAGATCTGGTTTCCTCGGTGTGTATGCCCAGAAGTGGGATTGCTGGGTCATATGGCAGTTCTATTTCCAGCTTTTTAAGAAATCTCCACACTGTTTTCCATAGTGGCTGTACTAATTTGCATTCCCACCAACAGTGCAAGAGGGTTCCCTTTTCTCCACACCCTCTCCAGCATTTATTGCTTGTAGACTTTTGGATAGCAGCCATCCTGACTGGTGTGTACTGGTACCTCATTGTGGTTTTGATTTGCATTTCTCTGATAATGAGTGATGTTGAGCATCTTTTCATGTGTTTGTTAGCCATCTGTATGTCTTTATTATCTAGGGTGAAACAGATCACCAGCCCAGGTTGGGTGCATGAGACAAGTGCTCAGGCCTGGTGCACTGGGAAGACCCAGAGGGATCGGGTGGAGAGGGAGGTGGGAGGGGGGACCGGGATGGGGAATACATGTAAATCCATGGCTAATTCATGTCAATGTATGACAAAAACCACTGCAATGATGTAAAGTAATTAGCCTCCAACTAATAAAAATAAATGGGGAAAAAAAAAAAAAGGAAATGGTCACTGAATCTCTCCTAGATGTGTTCATTTGTAGGACCTAAGAAGTGTGTGATACCTAGTGTATACCTTCCTGCTCCTCTTGGTTTGGTGTCCTCTTGATTGTTCATCCTCTAAGAGTATCTTTTCTCTTAGAAAATGAATGATTTATTTATTTTTGGCTGTGCTGGGTCTTCATTGCTGCTCGGGCTTTTCTCTAGTCGCAGTGAGGGGAAGCTACTCTGTAGTTGCAGAGCACGGACTTTTCGTTGCGGTGGCTTCTTTGATTGCAGAGCATGGACTTGTGGGCAGGCGGGTTTCAGTAGTTGTGGCTCGTGGGCCCTAGAGCACAGGTTCAGTAGCTGTGATGCATGGGCTTAGCTGTTCCACAGCATGTGGGATCTTCCCGGATCAGGGATCGAACCTGTTTCTCCTGCATTGGCAGGCAGATTCTTCACCACAAAGCCACCAGGATAGCGCCTATAAGTATTCTTTCATACCCCCAAGAGTCATGCAGAAAATGGCCGACTGTCCCAGAGCAGCTACAGTCTCAGTGAACGTGAGCGGCTGTCTGTGCCAGCCTCAGTGGGGTGGTCACTGTGACCATGCTGGGGATGCAGAAAAGAGATTGCCCACTGAGTTTTCTAGAATTGCCCCTGAGTTCTCATAAGCTTCTAATATTAAAAGAAGCCTTTCTTTGTTACACATAAGAGTCATGGGTGAAAGGGGATGCATTAGAGGCTTCTGAGCCGTAGATTTTAGTGAGTTCCATAAAATTCTCAATAAAGGAAAGGTCAGTGTTTGCACCATAAACAGTGTTCTCCTAGGCGTATTTAACCCCAGGCCCTCTTGTGATTCCCAGACTGTATTGTAATTGGGCTGCTCTCCTTGGATAGTGCCCCATTACCTATCACCTCCCCCAAAAGACCCCCCCCCCCACCCACCACCACCTGAGCATTCTGCTCTGTAGAGGTACTAACTACCTGAGTTCTGGGGCCAGCCTTTCACCAAAGAAGAGAATGGAAAGAAGTGATTTCACACCCTCTCCAGGATTTATTGTTTGTAGATTTTTTGATGATGGCCATTCTGACTGGGGGCTTCCCTTGTAGCTCAGTCGGTAAAGAATCTGCTTGCAGTGCAGGTGACGCAGGTTCAATCCCTGGGTTGGGAAGATCCCCTGAAGAAGGAAATGGCAACCCACTCCAGCATCATTGGCCTGGAAAATCTCATGGACAGCGGAGCCTGGTGGGCTGCAGTCCACGGGGTCGCAAAGAGTCGGGCACGACTGTGCGACTAACACACTTATTTACTTATTCTGACTGGTATGAGGTGGTATCTCAATGTAGTTTTGATTTGCATTTCTCTAGCAGTTAGTGATGTTGAGCATTCTTTCCCGTGCCTCTTGGACCTCTGTCTTCTTTGGAGAAATGTCTATTTATGTGTTCTGCCTATTTTTTTGATTGGATTGTTTGTTTTTTATATTAAGATGCATGAGCTATTTAAAAAAGAGGAAAAAAGGAAGTGATTTCACCTCTGTTACACAGCATAGGCTTAGGAGTTTTTCCTTCGGGCTTGGCTGCAGTTTTGTATATGAGGTTAAAGTGAAGAGATTGTCATAACACTAGTAGGGCTTGTGCCAAGGGGAGTCCTTCTGTGTTTCTGTGGAGACCACGTGTGAAACTAAGAAAGACTAATGGGTGACCTTGACCCACTCATGATGCAGGGACTCATCCTGCTTTGTGAGTGGCAATTTTGGGGACCTTTCTGGTTGTCACCTCCCACTCAGCTAGCCTTCTGCACCTGGGGAAGCCGGTGGTCCTGGCCTTGTTCCGCAAGCACTGAGCCCTGACTGAAGAGTATTTTTATCCCATTATCAAAAGCATCCAGAGGAAATGTTCAGAGTATGGGCGCAGCTCTTGCCATAAAGAACCAGGATACCCAAACAAGCCAGTCACAGCCTTAAATGTGATCCGTCTTATTTTCCATCCCTTTATCTTTCTGGGATAAGGATTCCTCTGTCTCAGAGTATGAAAAAGGGCAGAACCAGCTAGAGTCTTACAGAGATGATTCTTCTTCTGGTGTCCATGAACACGGAGCATGCCCTATGTAGAGCAGGATGACTTTGTTGAAGCATGTTGATTTTTGTCTGTTTTTATAAAAGTATAGTTGATTTATGATGTTGTGCCAGTCTCTCTGTTGTATAGCGAAGTGACTCAGTTTTATACGTATACACGTTCTTTTTTTTTACTGTTCTTTTTCATTGTGATTTATCCCAGGAGATTTGATATGGTCCCCTGTGCTATACACTTCCCTGGTGACTCAGAGGTTAAAGCGCCTGCCTGCAATGTGGGAGACCTGGGTTCGATCCCTGTGTCGGGAAGATCCCCTGGAGAAGGAAATGGCAACCCACTCCATTACTCTTGCCTGGAGAATCCCATGGACAGAGGAGCCTGGTGGGCTGCAGTCCACGGGGTCACAAAGAGTCGGACACGACTGAGCGACTTCACTTTCTTTCACTTTCCTGTGCTATACAGTAGGACCTTGTTATTTGTCCATCCTGTATGTAATAGTTTGCCTCTACCAACCCCAAACTCCCAGTCTATCCCTCTGCTTCCCCTTTGGCCCTTGGCAACCCCAAAGTCTGATCTCTGTGTCCATGAGTCTTAGAACAAGACAGCTTTGAGTGGACCATCCTGAGTAAGTTTTTCAGCCTGAGATTGAATGTGTCTGCCAGACTGGCCAGGCACATACAAAATCTGCCTGAAGATTTAAAGGTATGTAGGCCATGTGACGTGAGAGCGGCAAACTGAGGAGCATGAATGGACTTTTCTTTCCAGCATGATTTCTGGCTCCTTTATACTCAGTTTTTATACTGAACAAGTGTGCTTTCATTCTTTGAAACTTAGAGGCTTTTCTTAAGGATTGCTAAGGGATGCCCCCAAAATTATTATCATCACCACAGCTGAAGTTATAGTCACGGATTATAGTCAATTTAATCTTGAACTTCACGGAATAGTCATCTTTTGCCTGATTTCTTTGATCGTTTTGTCTTTTATTTTTCAATGGCAGGAAAAAAATTGTTTTCTTTTTTTTTTTTTAATTAAAATAAATCTGTATTAGTGTGTGAACCATCAGAGAATGTCTAACTGACTGAAGTCTGGGAGCTCCCCTGGTTTAAAGACACAGAATTTCAGCTATGTTTTCTTTTCTGAATTTGCCTTTCCTGTATTCTGAGATTATTTTTGAAATGTGTTTCAAGTCATCAAAAATATACTTCTAAAGCTTTGATCAAAATTTGCCAAAATTAGGACACATAAGAGTCTATTAAGAGTTAACACAGGCTAGAATGAATACACAAAGGATGGAGTGATTTTATTAGGAAAGTGAGCAGAGAGAAGTCTTCTTGGGATCAGTAAGAAGCTACATTGTGTATTTAACAAAAATAAAAGGAGAAAGACTTCCCTGGTCGTCCAGTGGTTAAGATTCCATACTTCCACTGTGGGAAGTGTGGGTTCGATCCTTAGTCAGGGAGCTTGGGTCCCACATTCTGTGTGGCATGGCCAATAAAATAAAACTTTAAGAAAGAGATACAAATGTGATCATATTGAAAATAAAAAAATAAAAGGAAACTTCTCTTAGAAGTATGTAGTAGTAATTTTTAAAAGCATTTGTTTGTTTATCTGCGCTGGGTCTTAGTTGCAGCATGTGGGGGCTTTAGTTGTAGCATGGAAACTCAGTTGCCTCCTGTGGGATAGAGCTCCCTGACTAGAGATTGAAACTGGACCCCTGCATTGGGAGCACTGAGTCTTAGCCACTGGACCACCAAGGGAAGTACCTGTAGTGGTAACTGTATGATGCCTTGTAAATAAATATTGGTTCACAAGGATTTCTGGTCTTTTCTTTTATCAGATATGCATTCAAATAACTCTCCCATGTTTCACAAAGAGAAATGCTACGTGTAGACCTCATGGGAACGTGGCATGCAGTGGTCAGCGAAATGCTGTTTCTTACGCTTGTGAAAATGAGAATGTCAGTCTGAGAAATATGTTGAATTATACCAGCTGTATCGGTGTTGCAGATTGCTTTTGGTCTAAATTTTATAATATACAGCAAAGCTGTTACTTTAAAAATCTCTCCTGCCTACTTGTAGGGTCAACTAATTTTACCCATCTCTAAAAGACACTTACAAAAAAGGAAAAGATACCCATTTGGGGGGGGGGGTATAATATGGGGGGGAAAATGTAGAAATGGTAATTTATGGGAGGAACCAGGTATCCTGAAAGCCTTCTCACCAGGAAAGACTGGATGCAACATAAATCGGAGAAACGTGTTTCTTAGATGTACTATTGAACTTGTAAGAGAATCAAGGAGATTCTCCAAGGGACAAAAAGTCTGGATTTTCCAGTTACACAAAGTAGTTTGAAACCAGAGGGGTGTGGAAAGGAGATCAGGACTGCCCCCGTGGCAGAGCCTGGGTAAGGAATTCAGCAGCTTAGGGACCATGGATGGAAAAGAAGCGATTGGACCTAGGGTCTGAATAAAGCTGGAGGGCCAAATGTGAAACACTCTCTCAAAGCTAGGCTACACCTTTACTGAGAGTCAGAGCCAGAAAACAAATTAGCTCACCGTGAAAGGGAACAGGTAAGGAAATGTCCCCATTTCTACTGTTATTCTAAGTGGAGGAAAACCAGTGATCATTGAAATCATCATCTCCCCTAAAAATTTGCTACTATAAGCTTATTTGGAGGGAGTTTCTAGTTCTAGTTTTTTAAGCTTATTTTTGGATGAATCTAAGGAATAGATTTATAGTTTTTACAGGGTCATGAAACCTTAGCCTAGAAAAGCAATGTATTTCCAAATTGGAGGATCCCTACAGCCCTTGGTAGAGATAAGCATGAACTGTCTCTAGAGGAGAGAGCTAGCAATCCATCTCCCTCAGAATTCCTCCAGATGCAGCTTGTATGAAGATACCATAAAACATATACAGCACTCAACAAAGCAATCCAAACATTACCCAACAGGAAATAAAAAAATACCAGAGTCATCTGAGATAGTAAACAAATAGGTTTAGATTTCCCTGTGTCTCATGACACCAGGGAGCTCAAAACTGCATCTAAAACAAATGCATGTGAAGCATATAAAGAAAAAAAACATTGAGCAAGAAGTAAGATACCATCAAAAATGATCAGCAAGATTTGGAAAGGAACCAAGTAGAATTACAGGAGAGAAAATATGTAATCATTGCAGTTAAAAACTCAGTAGATAGGTGAAAGGAAGATTACACACATCTGATGCAATAATTAACGGACAGGAAGATCATGAAGAAATTACCTAACGTGAAACATAGAGGAGGTGAAAAAATAGTGATGAGAGTCAAGAAGTAGGAGTGATTCTGAGAATGTAAAGCTCTCAAATATGTCAATCTAGATTCAGAATATTAAAATAGTGAAACTGGGGGATGTCAAGAACCTGCTCCTCAAGTCCCATGGGGGTGATGCCTCAGTGGGTGTATCACATGCATAGACGCTTGAGCTTAGGCTCTCTATTCTTTTAAAATGGACTTGAAGCACACCAGTAGTTTGCCCAGGAGAGAGACAACATCTGTAGTCTCCAAGCTAATAAACAAATCTACGCTCTGCTCTAGGGGACAACTCTATGTTCTAAGCTTGTTCACTATGCAGATATCCTGGAAAAGTTATCCCAGAACCAAAGCTGCCAGTGCCTCTGCTCACAAAACATGTGGAAGCAGTCAGCATCCTATGGGGAGTTATTTCCCAACAGTAGAGAGGTGCTTTGTTTAAGGTATAAAGACAGAATTTTCCCAGAATGTTGCAAAATTGGAATCATCTACTAGAGAGAAAGCACTGATTTCCAAGCAACATAAATACATATTTAGATACCGTGGGGGCTTCTGTAGGATCTCATTTCATTCAAAGACCCAGGCAAACTAGTTGAGTTTAACTTTTCTACCATTGTATCAAACACAAGGGGAAAAAAAATTAACAAAAACGTTACTGTGTGTTTTTCTTTAGTCTGTTCAGTTCAGTCGCTCAGTTGTGTCCAGCTCTTTGCGACCCCATGGATTGCAGCACGCCAGGCTTCCCTGTTCTTATTAAGCACCAAGTTATCTTAGAAGATCAGATCACACCTTGTTATAGAGCAGTGCATGGGGAAGAAATGCAGAACCTGATGACTGTGATACAAGAGCTGTCTGTAGGGGTAACTTCAGGAGCAGTTGAAGAAAATTGAGGGATTGGGAAAATACAGAGAATTTTCTGAACTCTACTTTGATGCAAGCAAACATAGACGTCTAAGAAGAATAAAAATCTAACCTACAATAGTTCTTTCTGTTGAGTATGATAAAGATTTATGGTGATATTTTAAGATGGTGCAGAAACCCTACAAAGCTAAAAATCTAACCTAGGATAATTATGTGATTTGAACTAGTTTTTTCAGTCTCTGTTGAGGTGTATGTCCATACTGTTATTCTTCAGCAGCCTGTTTATTAAAATTTTTTAATGTTTGAATTAAACCAGTTAAGTCAGTTCTTTGATTAGCAAGCTTTAAGCTGAAGGACGTGTTAGGAGTTAATGTTTGCAGGAGAAGTTTCCCAGCTCAGATTTGAATCTGTGTCCAGCTTTGTGGCAGGAGACGAGGTCTGAATCAATATTTCTGCCTGGAAGTCACATAACCTCAACGAGAGATTAATGTGGTTACTGCTGGGTTCCGTGTTCCTCGTCAGCTAAGTATGTGCACTTGTCACTCATATTTTGTTTTCAGCTTGTTACACTGACAGAAAAATCTCTACAGAATAAAGAACCAGTTTTCCGAGCCTACGAAGCTCTCTTGTATTTGCATGTTTTCAGGATGTAAAGCAAAGGGTGTTTTTCCTTGAAATGTTATTTATTTGTCTTTTTTTTTTTCTGTTGCTGTGATATGGGGAAACATTACTGACAGCTAGCTCCTAAGATGTCTGTCTCTCATTATGTTTCTGCTGATTGCTCATTTTGTTGATTCAGTCGCACAAGAAATAAGGAAAATTTTCCTTATATTCGCCAATGTATTAGCAAAAATTTTTATTTAAAACCCAGAGTGAAATTTCTGCCTTTGGTTAAAGCTACTTTTCTTTTTTTTTGTATTTTACATAAACTGTTGATGAAGTCCAACAATAAGGCAGTTTTGTAGGTGAAATAAGTCATTCCAGTTTTAAACTCTGTTAATTCAAGTATGGTTGAGTATATCTTTTGTATACTTGGTTTCTCGTGGATTCGTGATGGAAAGGAATTCTGAAGTTACCATGAAATCACTTGTTTAAATCCATTGATTTCATAAAGACCCCACCTTACAACCCCCCGGTTAAAACCTTAAAGAAAATGGCATTCTTGAACTAGTGTTCACTTTATGTTGTACATGAACTAATAATCCTCTTAACAGATAAACAAGAAAACAAAAAGTTAACTTCATTTATAATAGTAATGATTGGAAATAAGAAGTATATGATACATGATTAGTAAATAATCTTGGAGCCATACAGTCAAATGCTAGGCAACCATTGAAAGTTGTGTTGTAGAAGATTAATGACTTTGGAGAATTTTTGTAATATGTTACACATTTAAAAAGCAAGCTATATACCTGTGGTCTGCAAAGCTTTAAAAGATACACCTCAAGTATAAATATAATTTTCTCACATGGTTGGATTGTCTGTGGTTTTTGAGCCCTACCCTACACTTTGCTGTACTTTTTTTGTGGCTGTATATTCTCTCCTGTTTTGCATTTATTGCCCTATTTCTGCTCTTCTATTTCTCATTGTGGAAGAAGATAAAAATTTCAATTGAGAGAAAATTTGAAGGATTGTCACAATTGAATTGAAACAGGTGGTTCACACCTGTATTATATCCCTAAATGTCCACTAAGCATTTGATTGCATTTTGCATATCTTATTGTATAATGCAAAATGCATTTTTCTGTTTAGGAAGGAAAAAGGTATATTTGGGTTGTTGCAGTGATTTGTGATTTTTTACATACGCACTAACTCATTTCCTTGATTTGTGTGTGGAGGAGGGTGTGTGTTTTAACTTGGGAGTAAGTCCAGTGAGCCCAAGATGGTGAACCATTTGTGCTTCAAGGTCATGCTGACCCTCTTAGGCTAGACAGCTGGAATTACTGGAGTGTTTCTGGGGGAAAAAAAGCACTTTTGATGTAGAATCTTACTAACATGTTTAGGAATACAGGGCTGTAAGTGAGAATACAGCTTCCAGGACCAGCCAAAGCATCCATTAACTCTGCAGTCACATTGGGCCTCTTGAACTTCTTTGAAACCCCTTTGAGACCATTCTCCCTCACTTTTTATAAGATTTTTGAAAAGCATGTTCCAGTAATTAATGCACAGAAAATTCAACCTCGTGTCATTATCTTTTTCCTGCTCTTATGATATCAAGTACAACTAACTTCAACGAAATCATAACGAAAATTGTACTAACATATTAAAATTATACTTAATGTTTCTTTCTAGTCAGAGAGCCCTGTCGGTTGTAAGAATGTAGCATACCCAAGAGTACCTTGTTGCAGATTTTTTAAACCTATGAATGGATGACTATTTAAGAAAGAAAAATTCTTGGTTGTTTTAGTTCATGAGTTTAGTTAGTTTCCAGCACATTCATACTCATCCACGCTGTGTGGAGGCGAGGCGGGCCGCCTCATCACTAACTATATGAAGCTAACAGTGACTTTCCTTTTTATGTTTTATACACCACACACACAATATGCACACAGAGTATTGTTTTGTGAGATGAATTGTGTGTAGGAGTCTGAGAGATCTATTTGTATCCTGGCTCTTTTCTAATTGTGTATCCTTGGGCACATCCCTGAACTAATTTGTATATTTCATCAACTTGAAAATGAGGGTGTTGCCCTCGGGTGTGTAAAGCAGAGAGCTCGTGGGAAGCTGCTGTCCGTCACAGGGAGCTTAGCTGGGTGCTCCGTGATGGCCTGGAGGGGTGGCATCAGGGGAAGATGCTCAAGAGGGAGGGGTATACATATGTAGCTGATTCACTTTGCTGTACCGCAGAAGCTAACATGACATTGTAAAGCACTTATCTTCCCATAAAAATAAGTACATTTTGATATGTGTTAAAAAATGTTTTAAAAAACAAAATGGGGTATTGTTATGAGTTATAACAATTTGTTTATTAAATGTACGTAATATATCATTATGCAAATATGAAGCTTTATTCCTTACTTTTTTCACTTCTTCCAGGAACACTACTTGAGACTTTGAAAAGATTTTTTTTGTTCTGTTGGTGTTTTGTTTCTCTGCTCCCCTCTTATTTTTTCCCTTGATTTCCTTAGCTCTCCCTTTTATTTTTTTTCTATTGAGAACATTTTCTAAAAAATTATTAACAAAAGACTTAATTTTGTATCTAATGCATTAAAATTAGCATAATGCTCAGCACACATCTGTGGCTTTTTTTTAGTTGTGGTGTAATTTATGTACCTATACTGCACAGACCCTGAGTGTGTGTTCATAGTTCCCTGAGTTTTGTTTTGTTTTTAATTAGGAAATTTGTATTCTCTAGTTGCTTTGTGTTTGGGTATTCTGTGTTTTTTATTTATCTGGCTGCAGTGGGTCTCAGTTGCGGCACGTGGGATCTCTGTTAGGTCTCTCAGAGTTTTGGTTTTGGCACATGGTCTCTAGCTGTAGCACATGGATTCAGTAGTTGTGATACGTGGGCTCTCTCATTGTGGCATGTGGGCCTAGCTGCTCCATGGCACATGGGATCTTAGTTCCCTAACCAAGTATTGAACCCACATCTTCTGCATTGCGAAGCAAATTCTTGACCACTGGACCACCAGGGAAGTCCCCATAGTTCCTTGAGTTTTGACAAATGAATCCATCCCTGTAATCAGCTCCCCAGTCAAGATATAGAACATTCCCATTCCCCTGAAAAGTTTGGCAAAACTCATCTACTTTTGGATGTGGTGCACTTCTCCAGATTTCTCACTGGGTTTTCTTGCCCGGAGGTGTGTGAATCACCTCTTCATGTTGTCAGGGCTCCCTCCATGACTTCAGGGCAGAATTTCTGAATTAGGTTTTTTTTTGCTGATGACATACTTTTTGAGCAGAAGGAAGTTCGCTTGCTTTTTTTGTATGAATTTTTCTGCGTGTTTTTTTCTTTTTTTTTCTAATGTATCCCTATTTCTAATGGATCCTGGCGAGATATTTTATGGTTTAGCACCACTGTGAGTCAGCCTCACAAAAAAGGTCATTTAAAGGTTATGAAGGGTTCCACGTAAGAAGCATTTTAGTGTTGCCTCTGAAATTTATCTTGTGTTATCTGACACCGGACATCACTCAGAATTTATGTAGTGTTTGTGTACATAAATGCTTTCTCCTCCTCAAAAAATTGAGTCAGATGTAGTAAAAGTCTGGGTTATTGTCAGTGGGAGGAAATCCATCTCATTACCATGCCAACCATTCTTGTGCAGTGGACATATCTTGTTTATTTTCTTTTTTTCTTGGAAATAAGTGGTTCTTGGTTAGTTTGAAACTCTCCATCTTCTATTTTAAGTCAACTCTTTGTCATTTTTTTTAAAGCCTTCCTTAGATATAAGAGATACTCATAAGTGAGGTTTTTAAAGTACTGTTGAAAGTTGCCAGCTATCACTCTGTTTTTACTCTGTGAGTTGATACCTGAACTAATTATCTTTTGAATAGTATTTCAAATGAACATTGCTTATCGGAACTGTTTTTAAAAAAAAGTATCTGAAGTATGTTTGTTCCACTTTCCTTGTGTATTTACACCTCTTTGATTTTACTTTATGAACAGCAAAAGCAAACTGTCACTATTTGCTGTAAATTGAAGCTTTTAATAACTATGTCTGTTCTCCAACATTTGTCAGCCTTGAATATTCTGTCAGTAGAAAATAAAAATAGCAGGGAAACTCAGCAACAGTGACACTGAGAATTTATGTGCTTATGCTAAAGGAAGGTAAAAAAATATATAATAATATTGAAGGGTGAGCATTTGGCATTTTCCCTTCAAATAATGTAAATTTGAGCTGGCTTTTCCTCGAATAAATTTTGGATGAACAGTTGGCCAAATAAATGAACGTTTCATCATTAAACACAGAACATCTTTTAATCTAGAAAGAAAAGAAGAGATTATTTCAGATCATGGATTCAATCATATAGGCCTTGTTTGACATAAACTTGAAAAATAAGTCTTATAATACATAAAAAGAAACATGATAGCTCAGTAGTAAAAACTTTAATGCATATAGCATTTAAATTTTTAAACTATTTTGTAGTAAAAATTCATGTGGAGAAGATCATCTTGGATATGTGACAATAAAAAATTAATTTATCTAATAAAGATGGTTAGAGTAAATCAAATCTAAATAAATTCCAGAGTCCACATTTTTGTTAGTAAATTGTATGTGTCGGTTGTAAATATTAAAAACACGAATGAAATATATGTTATGAAAAATTCACTGTGTTCTCTTTTCAGATAAAACCATAAAAAGTTTTTCAGGACTCCTTATTGGTAATTTAAACTCAGTTCTTAACCATTGTGCCTCTTTCTTTTATGTATCTTTCTACTTATGAGTCTCTTCTCAAAAGATACCTTTATCATTGTCTTTATCAATACAGTAATAAATACTTCAGAAGCACCAACTGTGTGCCATATTTGGCAAACATTGACAATAGGTCAGTAGTATTTTGTGTAGGAAGACAAGTGTTAAAATCCTGCTTAGGGCTGCTACTGTGTTGTCTTCATTTAAACCTCTACAGTAACAGAAAGACGATTAATGAAACTGTGAGCTTATTTATTTCCCTGTCAGTCTTGTGATGTGTCTGCAAATATAGGGAATTTAAAAAATAACCACAATGAGCTAAAGAGACAATCTCTGCTTTTGCAGACTGGACATGCCTGGATGTTTTAATTTAGTTTTGTGTTAGCGTTACTCCATTATTATGGATTGAGCCTGAGGGAAGGAGAAAATTAATTATTGTTAAAATTAATAAGATAATTGCATATGTATAGTTTTGAAAACCAGTCTACAAGTATGTTATTCCGTGATGCGAGGTGCCTGGTCCTAATTCATCCTTTGGAGAAAGTGGAATTTGAAGTTTTCAATGGCAAAGATCTGTTTGGTTTGTTTTTTTCAACAGAAGTCCAAAAATACTGT
Source organism: Odocoileus virginianus (assembly GCF_023699985.2). Classification (NCBI taxonomy): domain Eukaryota; kingdom Metazoa; phylum Chordata; class Mammalia; order Artiodactyla; family Cervidae; genus Odocoileus; species Odocoileus virginianus. The sequence goes on along the minus strand of NC_069682.1, from coordinate 28,432,446 downwards.
TATATACCATACAAGTGATGAGAGTGGGGAGCTGAGAATTTACTTTTATCACTGTATTAGAATGGGTTTGTTTGTTTCTCATAAATGTGCTTATGTGTCTTAAAATTTCATCTCAATCAAGATTAAGGAGTGATCTCCAGTGAACTTGAGATGTTAGTCGAATGTTAATGATTTTTGAAGATAGTAATTGCATTCTTTTTCTGCAGAGGATTTTCATACTGAATTCAGCAGAGAATTTAGTTTGTTCAACTGCCCCAGCTTGCCTATAAAGAACTTCATAAGGAAGACAGGAGGTGATCATTCTGTTTGGCATTTTCCCCTGTCTTGATCTGCACGATAGTGGTTACAAAGCCTTTGGTTCAGTTTTCTTTCTTTTTGTGCCTCTTCTGCATAAGAAAGTTAAAATTTTTTAATTTATTTTTTCTTCTTTTATTGGCTCTAATTTTAAGTCCCTCTTAAGATTTGCAGAGCTATGTTGAGATTCTTTCAGGTTCAGTATTTCTTTTTAAATACTGATAAGATTCTCTCCTTTGAATGTTTTCATCCTTTTTAATTTTGTTAATTGATTTGGATAAATCAGTTGTCCCAGTTGTTTGGATATTGAAAAAACAAGATGGATATCTCCTAGAAGGAGAGTAATTTAATTCCCAGTTTTTACACATGCTGAAAACTGTGTCTTTGTGATTCACAGGGGCCAGTTATAATCTGCATTTTGTTAGGGTATTTGTCTTACTTATGAATAAATCTGATGAAAACCTTTTTAAGTTAAAGCTACATGGATGGCTCAAAAATATATTATAAATAAAGATGAGATTGTTTAAATCTTTGATGAAGCAAGTTCATCAGGTTCTCATGGTATTTTTTGAAGAAATATTTAAATGGATTTCCGTTAACTATTTGAAAAGTCTCAGAACAGAATCTCATTTTATAGGCTTCTTAGTGGGAAGTAGAAAATGAATATACAACAGGAAAGTCTTTCTTTGTAAATAAATCTAAGTGTCATCTGCCATAACTAATGCTTTCATACTTTGTGACTTGGGCAAATTTAAATAGTTTTTAATTAGTTAAGTGAAGTTAGCATTTAAAAAACAGTATCTTGCTTCTCAGCAGTGGAGTGTGAATTATGGAAACTTGTTCTGAATCTTCTGTATATATTCCAAGTATATTTAATTCTTTATAAGTCGTTACTTTGAGATATGAGAGCAAATCATTGAATTTCCTACTTCATTTCACCAAAAAAAAAAAAAAAAAATTTTTTTTTTGGTTTGTTTTAGCTATCTGGATAACTTTCCCCCTTGGTATTGTTTCTTTCTTACTTCCTGAAAAAAATTATAAATTTGACTAATTGGTCATCTTTGACTCCTGTAAGTGTCTCTAATTTGGAGGCTTGTAACAAGGTTTGACATATCCTCACCGGCAACAGGAAGGAGGAGTAACAAGCAGTCTATCCAGAAAGTCATCAAATCAGTGAGCTTCTGAGATGTCAGAGTAGCTGACCTTGATTGACCTGATAGTCTGCGAACTGCCTTCAGTTCAGTTCAGTTGCTCAGACATGTCCGACTCTTTGAGACCCCATGGCATGCAGCACGCCAGGCCTCCCTGCCCATTTCCAACTCCCGGAGTTTACTCAAATCCATGTCCATTGAATCAGTGATGCCATACAACCATCTCATCCTCTGTTGTCCCCTTCTCCTCCTGCCTTCAATCTTTCCCAGCATCAAGGTCTTTTCCATGAGTCAGTTCTTCACATCAGTTGGCCAAAGTACTGGAGTTTCAGCTTCAGCATCAATCCTTCCAATGAACACGCAGGATTGATCTCCTTTAGGATGGACTGGTTGGATCTCCTTGCAGTCCAAGGGACTCTCAAGAGTCTTCTCCAACACCACAGTTCAAAAGCATCAATTCTTTGGCATTCAGCTTTCTTTAGTATCCCCAAAATGATCAGTCTTTTGAGAGACTAAAGAAAAAAGTGATTCAGAGAGACTTCATTCGGATGTCACTACATAGTTTAGTGACTATTCCAGCCCCTGGTTATATGCCAGTCAAAGAATAGTCCAATGATCCTATGTATTATTGGTTTTTTTTTAATTGGTTTTAATTGAGATAAAATTCACCTGCCTGAATTTACCCATTCAGACTGTATAATTCAGTGACTTATAATATATGCATAGAGATCACATCCATCATCACAAGATTTTTAGAATATTTTTATTACCTCAAGACTCACACCTCTTATGTAGAGAACAAATGTGTGGATACCAGGTTGGAGGAAGGAGAGGGAGGAATTGGGAGATTGGGATTGATGTATATGCACTGTTGACACTATGTAAAAATAAACAATCAGAACCTTCACTTCCCTTTTCTGTGTATGGCACAGGGAACTCTGCTCAGTGCTTGGTAGTGACCTAAATGGGAAGGAAGTCCAAGGAAGAGGGGATGTAAGTATATGTAGAGCTGATTCACTTTGTACCTGTGCAGCAGAAGCGTAACACAATATTGTAAAGCAATATTCTATACTCCAGTAAGAATTAACTTAAAAAAGAAAGAAAAAGAAAACAAAAATCACACATCTTAGCATCACACTCACTCCTTTCTTCAGCCTTGGCAGCCACTAATCTATCTCTAGACGTTTCCCTACTCTGGACATTTGATAAAAATGGATTCATTTATCCTTTGTGATTGGCTTCTTTCACTTCAACATAATGTTTTCATGGTTCATGGTCTGTGTTGTGTTATTCGTAGTTCCTTCCTTTTTTATGGATAAATAATATCCCATTGTGTGGTTCAGCCTCATTTTGTTTAACCATTCATCAGTGGATAGGTGTTTATGTTGTTTTCACTTTTTTGGCTGTGAATATTGCTGCTGTGAACACTTGTGTACATGTTTTTGTGTAGACGTATTTTCAGTTCTCTTGGGTGTATACCTAGGAATGGAATTGCTTTTAACCACCAGACTGCCCTCCCAGCTCCTGCACCCTATTTTATTCCCACCAGCAATGTCTGAGGATGTCAGTGTTGCCATATACTGGTCAACACATGTTGTTATCTGTCTGATGACACCCATCTTAGCTGTCCTGGTGGGTGTGAAATATCAGCTCATTGTGGCTTTAATTTGCATTTCTCTAATGGCTGTGATACTGAGCATCCTTTTATGAGCTTATTCTCTGGCCTTACTATTGTTGGTTACATCATCTTACAAACTGATGATTGCTACCCATGTACTGAGCCCTGAAGCTGGAAATAGCTTTGAGACCTGCCTCCTTGCCATACAGGATAGAAAGAAGAAAAAAACATCACATTAAGGCATGCATGAAGTGTAGTCTTTGGGGAAATATGTTGGAAGAAAGCGTGGGCAGAGAACAGGGATTCTTGGGAAGAAGGGTTTAATTCTGCTATTGACTCCAGTAAAAAAAGGCCATGGAGATGGTATTGATTTCTGGTGAACAATTCTGTTTTAGGCATTGAACCAAAAGCAGGGAATAAGGACGGAGAGACTTGGTTCCTGACTGTGCTAAGGACAATCATTGTCCAGTGTGGGTCTTCATTCTTGACATTTCAGGTGTTTTAGGCCAAGGTTTAACAAAACACTCCTGACCTGGCATCTTGTTCCTTATGACCACCCTCTTCATTGGGGAAAGGACATTCTCATATCGAATAAGACAGGGCCGGATGCTGCAAAGCAGCTGAACAAGAGCTGTGCCTATTTGGTCCAGGAAGTGCTTTTGTTGTCGTTATTGTTGTTATTTTGGAGTGCCCATGAAAATCCCTTTTAGTGCCAAGTTGATACCTGGGGGGGGACATTCCTTTTGGAAAAGGAGTGTGATTTGTCATCTTCACTTTACAACAAATGAAATGACTTCTCTTGGTCCTTCGCAAGCATGAAGGACAGTGCCTTTCAGAAATACAGTAGCTTTTGTCTATGGTTCAGTGTTTGAACTTTCAGGTGGTTTTGTTTATTTGTTTTCCGTATTCTTTCCTTTTCTGATAGCTTTCATGATGATTTTGGAGAAAAGATCAGCTTCTGTGAAACATGCAAGTAAAAACTACATTCTGTACTATACCTCACTTAGAAAAATGCTGCCTCTTAAAGACTTTCTGAGATTGTCTTTAAAAGCTGTACAGTATAAGTGACTTACTGCATCCTTGATCGGCTCAAATCCTTCCTGTTCACAGGCACACCTTGGAGATAGTGCAGGTTCAGTTCCAGACAACCACAGTAAAGCAAATATCACAATAAAGCAAGTCCACAAGATTTTTGGTCTCCCAGTGCAAATAAAAGTTACGTTTACACTATACATAGTCTAGTAAATGTGCAATAGCATTTTGTCTAAAAAAGTATATAACTTCATTTATTTATTTATTTATTTTTAATAACTTCATTTAAAAATTCTTTATTGCTAAGAAATGTTGAGCATCATCTGACAATGCAGGATTACCACAAACTTTCTATTTGTAAAAAATGCAGTATCTGCCACATGCAGTACAGGAAAGTACACTGAAATGAGGTCTGCCTATAGTGAATTTGCAGCTTGGACAGGATATTCTCAAAAACCATATAATATGATTTTGCTCATTAGTTTTGACACCTGATGGCTTAAGGAAAAAGAGATTTGTACCTTGAAACTTGTAGAGCCTTTCCAACATCACTGATTTGGGTTTTTTTCCCCTCAACAGAGGGTCCTAAGAAATCACAGTTATTAAAATTGTTTTGATTTTCTTTTCCTCTAGGTAAGATTAGATCAGGAACAAAGGGTTTTCTGAAAGGCTATCATGGAAAAAAAAAAATAGGCTGTTGCAAGAATGCCATGAAATAATTAAAGCTCAGTTATTTGCACCCTATTTTCTTAAATGAATTTAACCTATCACAATATGTATTCTTGGCTTTAAAAGTCACTTTTATTAATAACATTGGGAAAACTTTCATTCCTAGTACTTTGGATATTACTCTGCAGTTCACCATAAATATTCCTTTTCTTTTTTTGGCAGACCCACTTAGCATGCAAAAATTACAACTTTATACTCTGCACGGCAGCTTATTCCGCTCGAAGACATAGAGTCTGGTTTTGATTCTAGCATCACCATTTTTTAGGTGTATGACCTTGAGTTGTTCTTTAACTTCTCTTTTATCTTTTTGGTAGCATGTAAAATCCGTACATCTCCGTGCATTCCAGGGCTGCTGTGAGGATAAATAAGAGAGCATGTGGACTGCCCAGGGCAGAGCCCCTGACACACGGGACGCACCATTCATGGTGCCTAAATTACTGTCTTTGTGGTTAAATCTTAGTGGGAAGGAAGTGTGTTTAAATTCAGATCCCTCAGACTATCAGGGAACATTTTGATTGTGGCGATAACTCACTCTGAAAGCATGAACTTCCTGTATGATTTGTCAGTCATCTGCATTTGAGTGTGTAGTGGGTAAGTTATTGATAATAATCCCTGCAGCTTGTGTTTACTGAAGGTTGGGCTGTGCCTGGTCCAGATGGGGGCAGAAGGAGAGAACTGGGTTTGTATTTTCTAGCTTAACTGGTGGACAGCCATGGAAGGCAGGTACTCTTACTATCCCTGTGACTAGGTTTAGAAACTGAGGCACAGAGAAGTTAGGGAAGTTTCCCAAAGTCACACAGTTAATACATCTGGCCCAAGGATCAGTAACTATGGGTCTAAAAAAAAAATAACTATAGGTCAGTTTATATTAACATATTGATCACGTTTATATTGGCTTCCCTAGTGGCTTGGTTCATGGGGTCGCAAAGAGTCGGACTTGACTGAGAGACTGAACTGAACTGAACTAGTGGCTCAGTGCTAAATAATCCACCTGCTGACACAGGAGACAAGAGTTTGATCCCTGGGTCAGGAAGATCCTCTAAAGTAGGAAATGGCAACCCACTGTAGTATTCTTGCCTGGGAAATCCTGTGGAGAGAGGAACTTGGTGGGCTACAGTCCATGGGGTTGCAAAGAATTGGACATGACTTAGTGTCTGAGCATGAACACACACTTTTATGTTATTTGAGTGGGAATGAATTTAGAAACAGAAGTTTGTTATAATTCTTGGAAGGAGGTGGAGTAAGATAATAGGAATTCACCATATACTTGTGACTAAGCCTAATATTTTTATATAGATATAAAATTCGTATATTTTAAGTTGTGCATTTATTATCATGCATGTAATGTTGGTCTGTAAAATGCTGAACTAGCTTATTGAATGAATTCTTTCATGAATGGGCTTTCTTCACATACTGAAAATAATCTTCATACCTTCAAGTGTCCACTAGAAAACCACTCTGAAGTAAAAGGTAGCCATCATTTTTAAGGCAATCATGGTATTTCTCTTCTCAGTAACAGACCACACCTGTTATCATTTTCTGTAAATCATCGTTGCATTTAACATTGTCCAGACAAATCTGGACACATGGTCAGGCATTACCGGACTCACTTCTCATGCTGTATCCTGATCCTTAACTGTCCTCCATGGTTGTACCTCTGAATAGCTAACCTGTTTTTAAATCCCTTCATAATGAAAATACTAATCACTGGTTTTTGTCTCCTGAGTTAATTAAGCAGTGAACACATGCACTGATCAAAAGTTCTTTTTATGATTTCACCTCTTAGAATTAGTGTTTTTATTTTAAAGCATTGATACATTTTTATTTGGGCTTATTGTTTGCAGAGCGATCATGAAATTTTCCAGTGTGTAAATTATATCCTGGTAAACCCGACTTTTAACAAGCACAGAAAAGCATAAATATTTGAAATCTGGAGACTTGCAAAGAATCATATATAAATTCAAAATAGAGAATCCACAAGGATTTTGTTATAAACGGCGATTAGTCTTTTGGAAATAGGTTTAAGATGACGGCTTTTACATAATATATTATTTCAGGATCCTTTTAGAGAATATTTGTATGAAGAGAAAAGAATGTTATAGATTAGATTTCAAGAATAATGGTCTGATTTTACATAACACTGATATTCTTCCAAAGCCAAGAATGATGTCTCTTTGTTTACTCACCATATGAAAACATGCCATCCTGGATATAATTAATGGCCAGAAAATTTAAGACAAAGGAAGGTGGCTCACTGTCAGCATGCAGCAGACACTCTGTGAAAAATCCTTGTTGAATAAAAGTTAGCAACCCAGATTTTACAGCTGGTGGTAGGTTTCTTTTGCTCACCGGAGCTCATAGTCAAAGGCTGGTTTTGATGCAGTTTTACCTGTAAGATGCCCTCTGTGCATCTCCCCAGAGCAGTGCTTTGTGTTTTTGTTTGTTTTGTTTTTAATTAATTAATTAATTAATTTTGGCTGCACCAGACCTTAGTTGTGGCATACGGGATCTAGTTCCCTGACCAGGGATCAGACTTGGACCCCCTGCATTGGGAGCCTGGAGTCTTAGCCACTGGATCACCAGGGAAGTCCCAGTGCTTTGTTATTTTACAGCTTTTCTGGGTTATTCAGGGTTGGGTTTTCCAGACCACTTATGATCTTGTCCCTTGCTTCTTCCCCACATCTCCTACCTCCCTGCCTTTGCCCATCCCATCTAATTGGGTCCCAGTAACCTCAGATATGCAGATGACACCACTCTTATGAGAAAGTGAAAAGGACCTAAAAGCCTCTTGATGAAAGTCAAAGAAGAGAGTGAAAAAGTTGGCTTAAAGCTCAACATTCGGTAAACTAAGATCATGGCTTCTGGTCCCATCAACTTCATGGGAAATAGATGGGGAAACAGTGAAAGCAGTGTCAGACTTTATTTTTTTGGGCTCCAAAATCACTGCAGGTGGTGACTGCAGCCATGCAATTAAAAGACTCTTACTCCTTGGAACGAAGGTTATGACCAACCTATTAAAAAGCAGAGACATTACTTTGCCAACAAAGGTCCGTCTGGTCAAGGCTATGGTTGTTCCAGTGGTCATGTATGGATGTGAGAGTTGGACTGTGAAGAAAGCTGAGCACCGAAGAATTGATGCTTTTGAACTATGGTGTTGGAGAAGACTCTTGAGAGTCCCTTGGACTACAAGGAGATCCAGCCAGTCCATCCTAAAGGAGATCAGTTCTGGGTGTTCATTGGAAAGATTGATGCTGGAGCTGAAACTCCAATACTTTGGCCACCTCATGCGAAGAGTTGACTCATTGGAAAAGACCCTGATGCTAGGAGGGATTGGGGGCAGGAGGAGAAGGGGACGACAGAGGATGAGATGATTGGATGGCATCACCGACTCAATGGACATGAGTTTGAGTAAGCTCCGGGAGTTGGTGATGGGCAGGGAGGCCTGGTGTGCTGTGATTCATGGGGTCGCAAAGAGTCAGACAGGACTGAGCGACTGAACTGAACTGAATGATATTAGAGAAAGTGAATATGTTAGTGTTCTTCTGTATCATCAGGTAATGTGTTAGGTGACAGAGGAAGTCAAAATTAGACTCCAGTCAGTCTGACGTCCATATTCAACTCCATCCCTCGTCCATGTCCACGAGAATGCCAGAGCAGGATGTGCTCCATTCTGATAAACACAGAATGCCAAGTTTGCAAAAGTGAGCTGTGTCTTAGACTGTTAGAGATGAAAGGAGTTACCTAGGACTCTTGTGAGACTTAGGTAGCAGCTGGCTTATAGGAAGCCATCTCTGCCGGGCTGTAGACCCCCTGGCCTCTTGCCGTGGGAGCAGGTTTGTGGTCTCTGCTTAAAAGCCAGGTCTGCTCACAGGCAGACCCAAGTTCTTACTCTGTGATTATTCTAATAAATGTGTGGTTACTGGGATTTCCCTGGAGGTCCAGTGGTTAAGACTTCACCTTCCAACGCAGAGGGTATGGGTTTGAGCCCTGGTCAGAGAGCTAAGGTCTCACACTTCTCAGAGTCAAAAAGCCAAAACATAAAGCAGAAACAATATTGTAACAAAATCAATAAAGATTTTAAAAATGATCCACATCAAAAATAAAAAACTTTAAAAAAAAGATGTGATTACAACAAGCCTATCTTGTTTAGGAGTATCTGTTTGTGTGCAACCTTTTAAAATTCTTTTTTAGATTCTGCTCTCTGTTTTGAGAGGGGATTAAAACTTGATAACATAAGCCATCAGCTATAGCAGGTTGCCCTGTGAAATGCTTCCTCACGTGGCTCTGCAGAGCCTAGACTTTGTGGTGCTGATTGCTGGGCAAGGATGTCACACGTCATCTCACCTAGCGTTAACACAGTGAGAGGACCCGTTGTTGAGGTCCGTTCCCATGCCTGTATTGCTGGAGCCCCTGTTTTATGTTTATGACAGGCCATCAGCCAAGGGATTCAGAGGTGCCTGAAATTAGCTGTGTCCCCTGCACACGTGACCCTGCACAGTGCAGTAGGGGAACCACACCCTGATCCCGTGGGCTCATCAACAGACGTGTATCATACACCGCAGGGAGTGTGGGGAAGGAAGAGCTCACCTTGCTGGGTGGGCTTGTACAGGGCCCCCTGATGGCTGAACCACAGTGCTAACCGGGTGAAGGGATGAAAGAGAAGGGTGAAGGGTGTCCAGGGGGTGCCTGGAAGGATGTTTCTGGCAGAGAAGGCCACACATGCAAAGGCCTTTTGGCCACAGAGAGCATGGCCCATTGAAGAAGTTGACTATGCTTGGAGCAGGGAGAGAAGTCCCAGGTGAAGTCAGAATGCTAAACGGGGAGACCACCTCATGCCACCTGCTAACCCGTCTTGAGGATTCTTATGCCAGAGCAAAGGGGAATGCCAAGTGTGAAGGGCCAGTGGTGTGATTAGAATCACTTTGGAAAAAGATCACTTTAGATTCCATGTATAGAACAGAGGAGAGGAGCCAGTGGACGTAGAGAGACCCATAGCTGGGCTGTCTCGGGGGCCTGGGTGAGTAGTCTGAACCAGGGAAGTGATGGAGAGGTTGAGAAAGTGACTCAGGGCTGAGAACTTGGCAGTGCTTCTGTGAAAGTTGGACAGGAGGGCAAGTGAAGTGTCAAGGGTTATTTGGAGGTTATGCTCCCACAAAATAAATAATAAATATAAAAATAAAAAAAGCAGGCAAAATAAATACAGGATCTAAAATTGAAGGTCTTCCACGGCGGTCCAGTGGTTAAGACTTCATCTTCCAATGCAGGGGGTGTGGGTTTGATTCCTGGTTGAGTAACTAAGATCCCACATGCCTCATGGCCAGAAAACCACAACATAAAACAGAAGCAATATTGTAACAGATTCATAAAGGCTTTAAAATTGATCCATATTCAAAAAAAAAAAAACTCTTAAAAAGATAAAAATTGAAAGTACCTGTATAACTGAATCACTTTGCTCTGCACCTGAAACACAACATTATTATAAACCATATACTCCAATATAAAATAAAAAGTTAAGTCAAAAATAGATAGATACTATTCAAAATAACCAGAATCCAACAGGCCATGTGTTCTGCCCTCCCCCTTCCTCCTCTCTCCCCCACACCTCTCTTTTTCTCTCCTCTCCTCCTTCCCTCCCTCTTCCCACCCCCTCTCTTTCTCTCTTCTCTCATAATTTTCCTAACTTGCTGGTGGAACTCAGGCAGAAAGCTTGGGTGCTTGTGAAGATACTTCAATCCATAACTTTGTAGGTACCAGATGCTAGATCAGTTCCTATTAATATGAAACAAGGGGTTGATTCGAACCCTTCCTAAAATATATTGTCTCATTTATATGGAAAGCATACAACTCGAGAGCACTTATTTTGAACTCGCTGGTGAGATGAAACACGAGCCAGCGAGGTGGCTTCCAGGCACTGAACCGCATGTCTGCAAGAATTGCGGTGTTGCTGTAAATATTTCCTGGCACAGACAGGTAGATGCAATCGGAAAAACCTGAACAAATTCTTAGGATGCCAATATTGTCACCAGGTCTCCCTGCAGAATGAAGTTGTTTGACAAAGTGTTTCCCTGGTGATTTGGCTGCAGATGAAAATGTCTCCAGCAATAAAATTCCCGTGCGTGAGTCTTCACCCCACTCTCATCCGTCAGCAAGTGACATATCAAGGCTCTTTTTTGCCGTATTTGTTAATATCTTGGCAGAAATATGGGAAACATTGTTATTCCCTTCAGTTTCTGCACATGGATTTTTTTTCTGCCTTTAGACATGTTAATTTTACCAAAATATTTGCCAGCTGAAAATCTGTGTCTCATCAACAGGATTGCATTAGGACAGTGATCAAGTGTTTTTTTAATTACAAAGGTTTTTGTCTTAGTTATCAGAATCAGAAGATTTAGCATCGCCAGAGCCGCTGTTTGGCCATCAATTGCAAGCAGTTTTGGGAAAATTTAAGATTTGCAAGGCAATTAGTGATGAAGCATATTTTAATTATAGTAACTGGATAAGCTGCATACAGCTTTATGAATTAATGCATTATTGTTTAATAGGTCACAGCCACGTATGATTTTTAATCACATTTCTTACTGTAGCCCCAGTTTTATTAGCAGTGGTGTTTTATAACTTAATAATTTATTCATAATGAGTTCAGAACGTCTATTCGCCCAACACCAAAGAAATAAATTTACCCGTACATGAGCGCTCATCAAGAGGAACAGAACCCTTCAGGGTCGCATCCGACTATCTGTCCAAGATCCTTTTGCATCAAAGGATGCTTTTAATAATGAGATCATTTTACACCACGTCGTGTTGTGTCAGTGGAGGCCACATCTGGATTTCGCCGAGTCATTTATGAGTCACAATAACTTCACACGTGTTTAAAATAAGCATGAATTGACCAGCAAGGTGTCTGTGTCTGTTCTTGCAGTTGTGAAATCTGAATTCATGCTCTGCTGTAGCATTTTCTGCTCAGTCCCCCTCCTCCAGCACCCCCCCCACCGCATCCTGCCAGCCCCCCTCCCCCAGCACCCCCCACCTATCCCGCCAGACCTCAGGGCATGTCACAAGCTGTTATCTGGACTTGATTGAGCTGTGTGTATTTTAATGGCATGTGCATCACACTGCAGCTCAGGTTTTGCCAAGCTCCTGGGCATTCTTCACCTCTGGGCGTCCGTGGCTATTTCAGAGATGACTTCTGAAACTAACTTGGCCCAGGGTTCCCATGAGAACACCCCGGGCCCCTGTCCTTTTGCAGAAGCCAGGAAGCTCAGGCTCACTGACTGAACAGCAGGCACGGGGCTAGTTTAGACTTGTCATTTTCGTGAAGATTTCATGTCAAAACATAAACCCACCCGGGGCTTCAGTTCTGGAAAGTCTTTTGAGGCCAGGAAGTGATGCTGAAGAAGCTACAGACTAGAGGAATCTGTCTAAGATGCAAAGATATTAATAGCCTATAAACCAAAAAAGAGTGTTTTATGTTCAGACAAACTTGAGAAACCTTGGGGAAACTGTTCTGTGATATGCACGTGTTCATCTCTGGTGTCCTGCCGGGCCAAACATGGTGCAGCATTTCTCAAACTTTGTTGACCAGAGGACCCTCTTTGGAAGTGTGTCTTGCCTCCATGTTCTTTCTTTATAAAATAGACAAATAACAATACATAAAACCTATTCAAAGTGTACAGTTACACTGTTCTAGCCATGACACAAATTTTCTCAAGGTAGAGAAAGAGATAATAGACGTTCCTATGAGTTTCAAGCCATTAAGGACCAGAAACGTGTAACAGATGATTATTTTTTTCCATTGATCTTACTGTAAATAGAGGGTCAGAGAGATGACATGGCTGATTCTGTCATTGTTTGGATTCTAGCCATCTCTCTGAATCCTTTTTTCTTCCTACTCTACTTTCCTTTGTGCTGGGAAAATCTCTTCTTCATTTGAGGGTCCATATTGCAAGTTACAGAAGATGAATCATTAGGGGCTTCCCTGGTGGTCCAGTGGTTAAGAATCCATCTTGCAATGCAGGGCACTCAGGTTTTATTCCTGGGCAAGGAACTAAGATGCCACATGCCTGGGGCAACTAGGCCTACGTTTCACAAATACTGAGCCTGCATGCCACAGCTAGAGAATCTGGGCCCTGCAACGAAGATTGCGTGAGCCACGAATGAGACCTAACGCAGCCAAATAAATAAGTGAATATTGGAAAACAGAGAAAGGGAATCATTCATCTAAGGCTGAGCCGAGTGTTCATTTAAGTGGTTTCACCAGTTGTGTTTATACTGTCTTACAAATGTTCACTGTCACTTATTAATTACACCTAGAATCACTTTTCTTTATATTAATGCAGATCTATGATTATCTGTATGATCCCTCTGTTTTCCACTTTCAGCTTTTCCAGCTTGGTCTAAGCTTTAAAAAAAATAAAAGTGAAAACCTGAGGAGAGGGACAGACTTATGGTTATCAAACGGAAAAAGTGGGGAGGGAGGGATGAATCAGGAGCTTGGGATAAACATATACACTCTACTATATATAAGATAGATAACCAGCAAGAACTACTTACTATGCAGCACAAAGAACGCTACTCAACATTCTGGGATAACCTAGATGAGAAAAGAATCTGAAGAATGAATATATGTATTTGTATAACTGAATCACTTTGCTTAGCATGGTGGAGATCTTAAATACCATACTTATCACTTATATGTGGAATCTAAAATACAACACAGATGAACCTGTCTGTGAAACGGAAGCAGACTCCCAGACATAGAGAAAAGATTGGTGGTTTCCAAGGGGGAGGGCACGAGGGGGAAGGATTGATTGGGGGCTTGGGGTTGGCAGATGTAAACTATTATATATAGGATGGGTAAACAGCAAGGTCTTACTGTATGGCGCGGGGTACTGTATCCAATCTCCTGGGATAAGTCATAATGGAAAAGAATATTAAAAAGAATGTATATGTGTATATAACTGCATCACTATGCCGTAGACTCAGAAATTAGCACAACATTGTAAATCATCTGTAATTCATTATGAAAAGAGCTGGTGTTTTTAAGATGTGCAGCATGTTTTATGATGATGGGAATGACTAGCAGGGTGAGGGGAGGAGATGAGGTAGAAGAAGGGTCGGCTGCCAGTAATGTCCTTGTTTATTACAAACAGGGAACAGGGATCTGGGGTGGGGTGGGGTCAGCCTGGGTAGGGGTCTGGGGCAGTTCCTCTGCAGTAGCCGGAGGAAAGGCAGAGTGTGTGGTACAAGCAACGGGTAGGTTGGTAAACCCGTGTTGGGACTGGATGGAGCTTCTCTTTGGAGTGTTTGTATTTTCTCAGCCAAATAGGGAGCAAGGTTATCAGCTAGGAGGGAGGATGGAGGAGGAAATATTACAGTATTAGAGGTTTGAGAGAGGAAAAAAGGTATAAACTAGTTGTCTAGGAGAAAGAAAAAAGAAGAAATGAACTAGGATAGTCAGGAGTACAGAGGGCTCCTAGTGCTAATCCAAGAGAATTCAGCTTTTCCCTGTGTTTTTTTTTTTAATTTCTTTTACATTTTAAAGACATTTTTGGTCACTCCACTTGACATACAGGATCTTAGTTCCCCAACCAGGGATCGAACCTGTTATTGTAGTGGAAGTGTGACATCCTAAGCACTGGATCACCAGGGAAGTCCCAGAACTTTCTCTTTTTCCTTCTTCTTATACCAGGAGAATTTGCCCAGGGTATCTGCAGAAATAACCACTGTTCCACTGTAGAAATATACTGCCATTTATTTATTCATTAATATACTATTGGACATTAATGTCATCTCCACTTTGGGGCTATCGTGAATATAACTGCTGTGAACGTTCTTTTTCAAGTCGCTTTAGAGACATATGTTTTCATTTCCCATGGGCAAATTCCTAGAAGCAGAATCACTGGGTCGTAGAATACATATATATTTAATTCTGTAAGAAACTGCCAGTTTTCTAAATGGTTCTGCTAAAGTAACCAGGCAAATGCTTCACCTTTTGGTAGAAAAGAGGCTGTAATTAATGGAAAGTGCAGGGTGATAGGAATTCAGAGCCTCAGCTTAGTTATTAGTTAATTTTAGGAACATTCCTGAACTTCTGTGGACCCAATTTCCCCAGAAGCTACATGGGGGAAATAAACTGGGTAATCTACAAGGCCCCTTCCAGATCCCACATTCTGTGAATTTTGGTGAAATTCAACTATGTGGTAATAAACAGACAGAATGCCACATCACTGCAAATTTTTATTCCGTGGGAGCTGAGCAGTACTTAATGTACTGGACGTGGGAAGAAAACCTAGAACATAAGGTGTGCAGAGGCAAATGGATGAGTCTTTTGTGAGGTACATAGATGCGTGTGAAAATCACATACTCTTTAAGGGAAAACATTGTAAGGTGATGTAGGCTTCCACTCAGAATTTAATGTAGAAAGTTGTATGCCTATGAATAGCTCCCGTTGCCGTTCTTTAAAAGCAATTTATTTTATTTACTGCCCGCACTGTGTGGCTTGTGGGATCTTAGTTCCCCAACCAAGGATTGAACCCATGTCCCCTGCACTGGAAGTACAGAGGCCAACCCCTGGACCACCAGGGAAGTCGCCTGTTCTGTTTGAATCAGAACAAATTCTGGGAGATGCAGTTGGGTGGTTTAAAAATAAAGAAACAAAAAAAAAAACTGCTTACAAATCCACCATTTGGATGTCTGTGGCTTGCTTTGAAACTAGAACAGGAAAACACTGGCTTCTGTTACTTGGCAGAACTACTGAGTGAGTGTTCTATTCACCTGAGCTCCCTCCACCCGAGACCTGGAGGAAATTTGTTTCCTTCTGACCGTAGGAGCCCATAGCCCCACTGCCATCTTGCCGTAGATGTCATCTGTCAGTGAACCGAAATGTGTTGATGCGCATCTCCGTCTGTGACTTCCTGGCTGCCTGTCCCCATACTTCAGCAGTGCATGAGGAAGGGTAGACTTCGGCAATGACTGAGGAGTCACGGTCCACCAGGTTGAAGCCGTCTGATAAATAGAGGATGCTAGAAAAGACAGATTGAACATCAGTGTGAGATCACATACTTGTGTAATTTGTCTTCTGGGTTAATGAGATTTAGGAGTGGGGAGGAGAAGACCAGTTGGAGATAGCTCGGAACCAGGTGGGGATCCTTGCCTCATCTGTGGTCGGTGGGGGAGGTAGAGAGATGTCCAGTTGGTGCCCGTCATCACCCTGGACCCTGCTTAGGGTCCCAGGGTTGTGAATTCTGACCCACCCAGGGTAGGACAGATGCCTTTGCTTCTCACAGCTTCTTCAGAAGGGACTGTGGCGAGCTGATCAGTGAAAGGCTCATAGGCTCATGGCACACTGGAGCTGAATGTTAGAGGTCAGTTAGTCCAGATACTTATCCCATGTGGAGTTCCTTCTGCAGCATCCCTGGTCAGACCCTGGTCTGAGGGTCACTTTCCCTGTGCCTCGGTCACCTGCGATGACCTGGGACTCACTGCCTCGGCACACTCACTGTAAAACACATGTGTTTTTCAGACCATTCCCTCAGGTAAACTTCACCAAGCCAGCCAGTGACCTCCACCACTCAAGGAGAGAATCTAAAAACAGAAGTAAACCAGCGTGGGGTGGTACCTCTCTCTGGTTGCTTTATTTCTCTCCCCAGGAGTGGATGGATCACAGCCACCATATGTATTTTATTTCTGTCCTTTCTTGGTGATCTGTAGGAACACATATAAGCAATTTTTTCATTAGCCAGAGACCGTTGTGTCCTAAGTGGCCTTGACTGATCTTAATACTGATCGATAAAGATGATTTCTTTGTCACATTGGGTTTATAGTCTTCATAGCTGTTCAGAAGTCCATTATTTGTCATGCTAAAGCAGTGATTCTCTAGCAGGACAGTCTTGATCAGCAGGGGGACACTTAGCAGTGTCCAGAGACCTTGTGGTTGCCACATACAGGGTCGGGGTGCTGCTGATATGTTTTGCTGAAAGTTTTGCTTTCGTTTTAGGTTCGAAAGATATGTTAACAAAAAGAAACCACGTCTTGCGCACAAACAGTTTCAATTTTTAATAGAAGATTATTTAATTTAATTTCAGCATATAATCATTGAAAGAAAAGAAATAGAAACAAATGAGAGAAGTCATATATAGTATATATATCACCATATATATCATACATGTATATGTATATACATACACATATAGTGTATATATCCCCAACTTGGGCAAAACCTGTATCCAGACTTGAACAGCACTGGGAATTCCCAAGTAAGAGCAGTCTGGAGTCCCAGTTGGGAAAAGAGTTGGGAAAGGGTCCCAAGCAGTGCGTCCACCCCATGGGTGAGACTTCAGATGCAGCTTTGCAGGCTGCCACTTTTAATCCCAGGCCACAAGCTGATATCATCATCAGTTTATATGCAGAACTGCAGCTCTGATTTTATTTTAACTTTTACAATGCTATTTGTTTCACCTTTTGAGTCATAAGATTCCTTAGACACCACCCCACTCCGCCCCACCTGGGCACTGGCCAGGTCCCCAGGGCTTAAGAAATTCTAAGACCTAGTCCCTTTCTTATCTAAAGTTCTGCTTGACTTGCTGGTAACTGTTGGTATGCTCACAGGCAGGCATGTCATCCAGGCAGGGTCAGAAGTTGGCCAGAGGCCTGCTCACCCTACTTCTGAAACCTGAACAAGACCGTCTCCATTTTAACTTCTTAACATGTTATCTGCTGGGTACAGGCCAGAGAGGCTACTAAGCATCCCACAAGCCTCAGGACAGTCCCCCACTACAAAGCATTATCTGGTCCAGCTGTCTTTGCCCTGAGATTAAAACAAACAAACAAACAAAAAAACCTGGTCTAAAGGAAACAGTTTCAACCAACCAGTGGTACCACCATCTAGCGGTGACCAGCACAGTGGACATGTTTTGCTCTAGCACACAGCTTTATTTGTATCTAGGAAGATTCAAGATTTTCAGTTTCATAAGTATAAGAGCTTCCGCATTTATTTCTGTCTTCAGGGTTCTTTCAGGCAAGTTAGAGTAGAACCAAGCAATGTGCCTTAGAAAATTCATTGAGAATCAGTTGTCAGGCATGTGGTTGTCACGTGATGCTAGTGATGGTGCAGTTCGCTTGCTTTAATCTATAACTTCCTGCACACAGTGGTAGATATCTAAGAATCCTAAGTAGGGACTTATTTTCTAAAAGCCTCCCGGGCTTTTAAAGATACATCCAACTAGGTTACCTCCAATTAAGAGAGAAGAGTGAGCAGTCAGGATAAAGAGTTTCAAAAGGCTCTTTGTTTTGTTTTTTCAGTAGTTTATTCATACAGTTTTAGTATGCAGTTTGTTTTCCATCATTGACATAGAATTTTAAGTCTGCCGTGTTGTTTATTGTCTGATGGGGGTTTGTTTCATTGGTTTGGTTTGTGTAGTAGGGGGAAACATTTTTGAGAGGAAATCAAGTGAGTTTTCTTTTTCACATTGTCTGGAGGAGGCAAAAGCCATATCAGTGCAGGTTTTGATATGTAATGGTCGTGTAACAGACATAAGCATTGTATCATTGCCCTCCATCCTTTGTGGGGTGGACCGCATGCTGAGAGAAGATGCTTGTCAGTCAAGGCAGCAGCTAATTAGATGAGCTCCAGTGCTCCTGGATCCCTTCCAGATGCACACGCCCTGTCACATCTGCCAGGGGTGTCAGTGCGGGCTCCCCCTACCCACCCCCCACCCACCCCCTGCCGCCGGTCCTTTGACTCAAGCCAGTCCACACTTGGAAAGGGAGAGCATAAATATTTCTGAGGGGCCCACTCAGAGCTGGGACTGTCTATGCCAGATCTGGGGTATCAGAATGGAAACAGAAAGTGCTCATTCCTTAGGGCGCATGAAAGTGGGGACCAAAAGGGGGTGCCAGGCCCATGATGAATGTAACTCAGTGGCATAATACACTGTCTTATACCAGTTGTATAAACAGAGGTCTGTGGGATTCAGGAAAGCCCACCAGGTGATTTTCTCTTCTTTTCCGGCTTATGTAAGCATGATCACTGCATGACTTTTTACTGTTACTACTAGTTATTTTTTTGTCATGGGACATGTGGAATATTCGTTCCCTGACCAGGGACCGAGCCCTGAATCCCCTGCACTGGAAGCTTGGTGTCTTAACCACTGGGCCGCCGGGGAAGTCCCATCATTGCATGACTTTTTAAATGAAAATGGCTGGAGACATCCCTGGCAGTCCAGTGGTTAAGATTCCATGTTTCCAGTGCAGGAGGCATGGGTTCAGTCCCTGGTCAGGGAGCTAAGATTCCACATGCCACATGGCCAAAAACACCCAAACATAAATAGCAATAATATTGTAGCAAAACTCAATAAAGACTTTAAAAAGAATGAAAATGGCCAAACTAAAATTAGTGAGCTGTTGCTTGGGTCGTGGTGGACCAAGTGGAATTTGATGTGTTCTAGAAATCCTCCTTTGGCAGTGCTATTTATTCATGTTTTTATTAAAAAAAAAAAAATCACTTCCCTACTTTCCTTTCATTGTGAGGCTCCTGGGAACACAGGGCTGAGGCCCTGATGGTGGACAGCACTGGGAAAGTGGCTCTTTGAAGGGTGACGGTGCTCCCTGGGTGCCCGAGGGACCCAGCACCGCTGCACCCCGGGCTTGTTCGTGGCTTAAATTCTCAGTGCTCTGAATTCTCCCACCTGGGGACGAGCTCTGAACCATCTCCCCTGACGATGGCACCGCAGCTTCACGCAAAAGGCTCGTCTTCTGATCTTCTCCCGTGAAGCATGACAGTTTTATCTGTGATGGCCGAATTAATTGTCAGAAACCATTTGCTGGCAGACAGTTGGATGCTAATTATGATAGGTACCTTCACAGCCCTTAGACCCAAATTTGTTGATGTTTGTTGGTGGTGGTAAAAATGAAAACCCATAAAATATGAATTTTTTTTTGAAACAAATGTATGCGATGCAGATGAGGCCAGGAAACTTTGATGGAGTTCTCTGTGATCTGAGCTAAAACTACTCAGTCTGGTTATGCAGAAAGAGATTGAAGAAATGGTTAATGAATTGTTACTTTCTGGTCCAGAGAGGTTTGAGTTGGGATATTTCAATTTCAAAAACTGGCATTGATTAGATCTGAGGGACATTGGGTGAGGTGTTCCCAGAAGGTCGAGATCTGAGTATCCAATTTGACCTCACGCTGTGTCCCAGGTTTGTGAAATCTTTCTAGCGGGTTCCACCTGGGAGGAATTATTTTCAATTAAATAGATCTGACCATTGGAGAAAAGATCATGAAAGGCCCCTGGAGTGTGGGGTCATGTTGTGAACAAAGTCGCCCAGCTCACAAAGGAACGGCTTGGGTGTCAGCCTGTCTCATACTCGCTCTGGGTAGCATTTCGCTGTCGCACCAGTGGTTACCTTAATGAGGTGTCAAGATGAAGGCAGGTGGGTGCTTCCTGGAGCTGTGTGATGCAAGGAAATGGTTGCTGTCTCTGACTCTCATTGGGACAAGTAGGAAGGAGGCTAGCAGACCCTTGGTCCTTGGAAGGGGTTATAATCTACTGGAAGATTGTCCAAACAGTAGGAAGGGGATCCAGTATTAATGGGAAAGCAGAAAAGCAGAAGTGAGAATAGAGAACTAATTTCATGTAGGTATGTGAATGGTCTGGTTTTCTTTAGCAAGGCTTATGATATGATAACCAGCAGTGTTCCAGCATACATTTTAGAAGAATCTTTTTTAAGATACTAATTTATTTTTACTTATTTGCCTGTGCCAGGTCTTAGCTGCGGCACACAGGATCTTTTAGTTGTAGAATGCAAACTCTGAGTTGCAACATGTGGGATCTGGGGCTTCCCTTGTAGCTCATTTGGTAAAACATCCACCTGCAATGCAGGAGACCTGGGTTCGATCCTTGGGTCAGGAAGATCCCTTGGAGAAGGAAATGGCAACCCACTCTAGTATTCTTGCCTGGAGAATCCCATGGACAGAGGAGCCTGGCAGGCTACAATCCATGGGGTCGCAAAAGTCGGACATGAGTTAGCGACTGAACCACCACATGTGGGATCTAGCTCCCTGACCAAGGATCAGACCCAAGGCTCCCTGCATTGGGAGTGTGGATTCTTACCACTGGGCCACCAGGGACATCCCTAGAATAATCTTTAATAAGTAAACTGCATGTGTGCATGCTGAGTCACTTTAGTCGTGTCCAACTCTGTGCGACCCCATGGACCGTAGCACACCAAGCTCCTCTGTCCATGGGATTCTTCAGGCAAGAATATGTGTTGCCATGCCCTTCTCCAGGGGATCTTCCCTGACCTGGGGATCGAACCTGCGGCTCTTAAATCTCTGGCATTGGCAGACAGGTACTTTACCAATAGTGCCACCGGGGTGGACACCCATAAATACTTTGGGGGAATTAAAGAGAGAGTTTCAATACATTTTTTCCCCTCCAGGAAAGTTGAATGGTTCATAGTTTCTTGTTAAATTAGATGGCTGATGTAAAATAACAATTTTTAAACACTTTAGTTAATGTCACATCTCAGCCCTTAATCATCAGATAAGATTACCTGGCAGAAACATAAACTTCTTTTCTGGTTTCACCTGAGCTTGCAACAGTGCAGCGAGCCCCTCCTCATGAACTGCTCTTCACGGGGCTTCATTTCTCAGGGGGAAATTGACACAGATGCAGACAGAGGCATGAAACTGCCTTGTTCCATGGAAGAACAGGGTGTGGATCAGAACCCAGGGCTGTGATAAAGACAATTTTAAAGTCCCTGCCGTGTTTCTCCAGTTGCACCTTGGGTTGGATTTCTTGGTGCATTTTCTTGCTTCCAAGGTACAAATGCAAACTAAGATGAATGGGATGTTTAAAGGAATTGAACTTAATAAATCTCATTTGTCTGTGCCTTTTACTATGTCTTCTTCATAATTTTAGTTCTCACCATGCAGCAGTTCAGAGATCTTCTTTTCTCCCTCTCATGAGCCAGGGAGGAAAGCCCCTAGTGTTTAAAGAGACTCAGAGCCTCCAGTCTGCCCTGGTCCTGCTCACCAGGAGCTGTGCAGAGCAGAACTCAACCTGGCAGAGGGAGAGACTGGCTTAGTTTGGCTCATTGTGAGAAGGAAGGAAGGCAGGTCCCAGGCCCATGGCACGAACACCTGGATTTGTTCTGGAGTTCCTGTGTTTCTTTCTTGGCACACTCTTTCACTCACTAACTGGTTCACAGAAACTTGCTGAGGATTAGAGGGTATGGAGATGCAATCCCATCATCACTGTGAAGAAAGCATGGGCTCCACCCTAAGGGGTTCCATTGTCAGCAGTGCATTCCAGCAACTGGGTGGCATTGTGGCCTCTCACACCAGCAGTTTCCATGGAGGTAAAGCATATAGGAGCCAAGTTCATACAGCCCAAGGGCTGTTGTGTTTGTTTGTTTGTTTTAAATCAGCTGGGAGAACATGTCCTTTTTTTAAGTGGACACAAGAATGAGAACTTTGCACCCCCTAGTTTGTCGAATATTTAATAAAAAACAAAAAAACAAAAAAAACACATCCTAACATCAGCAGTTTCATCAGGGAAGTATCTCTGGATTCTGTCAATTTGGTTTGACACCTTCTGGGTGACTCTGCAGGGAGTGATGCAGTCTGTCTGGAGAGAGCCTGGATCGGAGCTTCAAGTCAGTTTTGAGTGCATTTCTGCTACTGATCATCTCTGACGCTGTGGCCAACTCATTTGCCCCAAACATGTCCCAATTTCTCATCTGTGAAACCAGATGCTTTTACTGTAGTGGGTCATGAAGTATTTGTCTAATGACTGCATCAGAATTTTCTGATGTGATATCACATCAGAATTTTCTCTGTGATACAGTTTTTTAACAACCTATTAGGAATTTTAAGTTCCGTTTCTACTGCAAAGTTCTTAAAGCCAATGATCTTCTATACTAAAAACTAGATCTGGGGCACAAAGATAAATGTTTGTTAAATGTATTAAATGAATATTGCTAAATAACTAATTTTAAATAGGACCCCCCCTCCTCCATAAGGATGACTGCAGGCTATTAAAAATTTCTTGAATCATGATTATATGTTCTTTTGAGTGCAAATGTATTGTGTTCATATGATTTTTTAAGATTAAGAAAAAAAGAAGCAGGATGCTTAAACAAAGTGAGTTTAGGTCACTTTGAAAATCTGTGCTTTTCCACTTGAATGGGTAACAACCCAGCCATTTTAAGGTTTAAACTAATGATTTTGTTACCCAGTCAGTTCAGTTCAGTCATGTCCGACTCTTTGCAATTCCATGGACTGCAGCACACCAGGCTTCCCTGTCCATCACCAACTCCCGGAGCTTGCTCAAATTCATGTCCATCAAGTCGGTGATACCATTCAATCACCTCATCCTCTGTCATCCTCTTCACCTCCTGCCTTCAATCTTTCCCAGCATCAGGGTCTTTTCCAATGAGTCAGTTTGCATCAGGTGGCCAAAGTATTGGAGTTTCACCTTCACCATCAGTCCTTCCAGTGAATATTCAGGACTGGTTTCCTTTAGAATGGACTGGTTTGATCTCCTTGCAGTCCAAGGGACTCTCAAGAGTCTTCTCCAACACCACAGTTCAAAAGCATCAATTCTTCAGCGCTCAGCTTTCTTTATGGTCCAACTGTCACATCCATATGTGACTACTGGAAAAAAATCATAGCTTTGACTGTATGGACCTTTGTCAGCAAAGTGATGTCTCTGCTTTTTAATATGCTATCTAGGTTGGTCATAGCTTTTCTTCCAAGGAGCAAGTGTCTTTTAACTTCATGGCTGCAGTCGCCATCTGCAGTGATTTTGCAGCCCAAGAAAATAAATCCTGTCACTGTTTCCATTGTTTCCTCATTTATTTGCCATGAAATGATGGGACCAGATGCCATGATCTTACTTTTTTGAATGATGAGTTTTAAGCCAGCTTTTTCACTCTCCTCTTTCACTTTCATCAAGAGGCTCTTTAGTTCCTCTTCACTTTCTGCAGTAAGGGTGGTGTCATCTGCATATCTGAGGTTATTGATATTTCTCCCGGCAATCTTGATTCCAGCTTGTGCTTCCTCCAGCCCAGCGTTTCTCATGATGTACTCTGTATATAAGTTAAATAAGCAGGGTGACAATATACAGCCTTGACGTACTCCTTTCCCTGTTTGCAACCAGTCCATTGTTCCATGTCCTGTTCTAACTGTTGCTTCTCAACCTGCATGCAGATTTCTTAGGAGGCAGGTAAGGTGGTCTGGTATTCCCATCTCTTGAAGAATTTTCCAGTTTGTTGTGATCTACACAGTCAAAGGCTTTGGCATAGTCAGCGAAGCAGAAGTCGATGTTTGTTGCCAAGATAGGGAAGAAAAACCCAACCAAACTTTTTTTATCCATTTTGGACAAGATGGGTTTAAAAAGTATCATCATCTGAGCTGCTTAAGTTGCAGTTACGGTGTTTCAGTAATTACAACTGCCATTTATTGAGTAATGACATGTCCAGATTAATGGACATGATTTCATTTGACCTTCACCATAACCTTAGGAGGGAGGTTCTATTGTTAGCCTTGTACACTGTACCCCTTGCTGTGCAGATCAGGGCATCAGAACTCAGAGATTAAGTAACTCTTCAAGTTCACACCTCCTGAGCATTAAAATGGAATTTGATTGAATTGGATCTTTTATATGGTTCAAAGAACCACTCGACTAATGTTCTTATTACATTTACTAGCCACAAGGCATGTTCCACAGGGAAGGTTCCATAATCAGTGAGTGCATGATGGGCGGAATAAGTTTGAAACTATTCATTGGATCACTTTGAAGACATGTATTACTGAAGTCTTCTTTTTATTTCCCATTATTAAGTATTTTGTTTGACTATGCACAGGAGCTGCAGTGTTCCCAGATCATTTTCATGCCAATGGGTCTACTCGTAAAGTTTCACTAATTAAAATGATATGATCCTGGGACTTCCCTGGTGGTCCAGTGGTTAAGACTCCATGCTTCCCCTGCAGAGGATGCAGGTTCAATCCCTGGTCCAGGAACTAAGATCCTACATGCTGGAAGGTGTGGCCAGAGAAATAATTAATTAATTAATTAAAAATAAAATGATCCTCTGGCCATGTGATACTCAGGTATCACCTCCTGGCCAGCGGCACTGGCATCATCTGGTAGCTGGTCAGAAATTCAGGATCTTGGGCTTTACTCCAAACCCCTGAATTGGGTTCTGCACATGAACAGGTTACTGGGCGACTCCTGTGTGTGCTGACATTTGGGAGCTTTGCATGGTTAGTGGGCCCCCCCCCCCCAGGTGATCCCTAGGGGAGATCCCAGGCAGAGAAAACACTAACATGTCGAGTTGTGATAGCCACCTTCATGGTGCTGTGGGCAAGAGTGAAGCGTTTGAGAAACACGTACATATAAGATACTGAAGAATGTGACACTCGGGAGAAATTAAAATGACCTGAACACAAAAAGAAGCTGAAAAGTTAAAAAGCTCTTTCCATGGATCTTGCTTTTTACATAGCTGAGGAAGACCTAGGCCTTCTCCTTTGGAGAAAAAATCATTCCAGATTGTTTGGATGTGCAAACAAGCAAGTCCAATTAGTAAAGAGTAAGAATTAATAAAAAGAGAGAAAGTAAAAGCTTAGTTACACTCCGAACTTCTCAAGGTTCTTCTTTTGAGCTAACTGCAGGGCTCTTGGACTCTTTGTTTTTTCACCTGAGAGTTCACATTTCTTATCAAACAGCTCCACAGTGAAAAATCATGTGTGTCGTATAAAATAATTACTCAGAATTGTTGTTAAGAACAAAACACAGTATGCTGGAGTGAATGCCTTTTCTACCTGTCTCCTGCGGCTGTTCCTTCAATGCACAAAATATTGTAGAACATAGAGTAAAAGATGTAACTTTTCTTTGCCCTCAGTTTATTCTAACAAGTAAAAATCAAATCTTAGCTTGCAAAGAGGAAGTGAAATTGTGTATTCAGTGAAGTCTTTAAGATTTCCTATTGAAAAAAATTAGCATATGTACAGAACATAAATGGACCACAATGAGATTCAGATCTACTGTGAAATGTTAGGATGTGAGCGTGTTAACACATATGTGCACTTCTTTGGGCTCTGAC
Source organism: Odocoileus virginianus (assembly GCF_023699985.2). NCBI lineage: Eukaryota > Metazoa > Chordata > Mammalia > Artiodactyla > Cervidae > Odocoileus > Odocoileus virginianus. The sequence goes on along the minus strand of NC_069682.1, from coordinate 28,406,515 downwards.
TTGGACAACAACTCACTCTTGGATCCTGTGTTGCTATTTCACAGAAGGTTAAAGCAAGTGAAAGTGTGGTGAGGATTTCCAAAACTATCCGTACTAACTTCGGGGACCATGTTCTCCCAACTGCTAATTAATGTGGAGTCAGCTTCATATATTGAGATGTTTAATCAATTGGCAGATTGCTGTCAATAAATATGTGTCTTAAGTGCTTTGTAATAGACAGGCTAATGAAGTGTACTCTGTGCGTGTCAGAGCTATTGGGAAAAATCTCTCTCCCTTCTGGGCATCTTGCCACACTTGATTAGTCTCCCTCTGATGCAGAGAAGAATGCCTCTCACTGTTGCCTGTCTCACCTCGGGATGAAGTACCTGGAGAACCAGGCAAGAAATTGCAATTAAACTGTATAGCAGCAGTTACTTAAGCCATGAGAGGTGGTACTGTTAATGCGACTGATAGTAACTAATGTTTCTTGAGCAGTTACTATAGGCTGAGTTCTGAGCCCAATACTCTGTTTCCAGTTACCTCAATTAATCTTCCCTGGGACCCTCTGAGAATGGACACTGTTTCTCCAACCACTCAGAACCTTGCTGCAGCCAGTGTATTTCAGTGCTGCTGAAGTCCTAAACCAGATTTTGTCAGTAACATAACCTGTTCCACGTGTAGTGCAGTTAAGTCGTTATAATTCCCCAACTGTAACAGGATAGAGAAATACAAGGAATACAGCTTATTATTGGTTACTATTGAGTACTTCCACGTATAACCACCTGCTGCTGAGTGCCGGGGGTAAGGAAGCAGTAGTCTGATGTCTGCATCTCTACCTGGAAATTCTCTCTTGAATATCCAGACCTACAGAGATGTGACATGCTAGCTTACTCACACACTATAAGTCACCTCCATGTGGGAAATGGGATTAGGGTTATCCGAGATGGTGAACAGTTCTTGGTAAAGCTCCAAAATACATACAAAAAATACATTCCCACCTTGATTTGCACAAAAATTGCATTGCTGGACTGTCCGGTGTACATTGATGCTGGGCAGAAAATGTATATTTTGTGTTCATACGTACAGGGTTTCCCATCTACATGAAGGTCCAGTGGACACCAGGAGGTCATGAAGCCTGGGAGACCATGTTAATGTTACACGTCTAGCCTGCTTCTCCAAAGACACCTGTCTTCCAAAACTTCCATCCAGTAAATACCAATAGAGTCCTCAATCATTAAGACAACCACAGACACCCTAATGGACTTTCAGGGAGTCCACAGGGGGTCATTGTCACTCCACAAGGCAAGGGGACTGTGTTTCATCCCTGTCTTTCACATGTGTCATCTGGAAGCATCAGTAGTTTTCCCAAAGTCACGTATGTGGCCAGATAGTGGAGTTGAGATTCAGACTGTGCTATCCAACTCCAAAATCCTACATTTAACCCTCTGGCTCCATCTTCCCCAGCACATGGATATGGGCCAGCATCGCCACATGAGAGCACCCGTGGGGTTTATGGGTCCTTTCTTAGGATTATGATGTCAAAAGGAAAAGGGCTTATTGAGGTGAGTTGGAAACCCATCACTTGCTGTGTTCTGTGTCCAGGTGCTTTGCTGACATCATCTGAGGTCTGCAACATCCCTGGTATGTAGTTGATTTTATTCCTTTGTCCCAAATCAAGAAACTCTCCATAGGTGGTGACTGAGAGGCACAGCTCACCTCCTACGTCAAGTCTGGTCCACTTTATCTCAGAGCAAGAGAAGGCTTCCTCCATCTTCTACATAAAGCTGGTCCAGAAGAAGTGCAGTTGACTAATTCTGCCCAATTTCCCCCAAGCCACCACATTTGTCTTTGTTTATTATATTAATAAATACTATGCAGCCAGTGTTCCCATCTGGCAGGGCAGAGAAAAGAACATAAAAATGAAGTTGTGGTTAGAGCCCTTCCATACTAATGAAGGTGGTACCTACCTGGCACGGTAGAAAGATGGGTCTTTATTTTACAGTTCTTAATTAAGAACTGCCAAGTGACTAATATTAATTAGGAAGCCAGTTGTATCCTTCAGTTTTCTGGTATATTTCTTCATACAAACCTGTGAAGGGAGTTAAGTCTGAGCTGATTTAATCAATCGGCCCATGAGCAATTAGGTATTGAGTATACCTTGTCTGTTCGGGACCCAGGTGTGTGGACAGAGATTTATAAGATGTTCTTTCTTGCCTTCAGGACCTCCACCTAATTGAGGTGTTCACACCGACCCAGAGAGCCAGGATTTCAGGACAGTGAAATAAAGGCAGGCTCTGGGGAGTTATTGGTGGTTTAAGAGGAGAATGGCAGTGCAGAGGGGAGGGAGCTTTTTGAAACTGCAGTAAGTTCCCTGCATACGAACGAGTTCCATTCTGAAAGCACATTTGTTAAGTCTAATTTGTAAGTCCAACAAAGTTAGCCTAGGTACCCAACTAATACAACTGGCTATATTGTACTGACTATAAAGGTTTATAATACTTTTCAACAAAGGATACATTAAAAAAAAAAAACAGAAAATAAAACATTTTTAATCTTGCAGTATAGTTCCTTGAACAGCACAATCATACAGCACAATAGCTGGCACACAGAGGCTGGCATCGAGTGAACAGGCAAGAAGAGTTACTGACCGGAGGAGGGAGAGGAGGTGGGCGATGGCAGAGCGGAAGGGTTGGCCGCAATAGGAGACGGAGGGCGAGCTGCAGTTTCACTCACACCTGACGTTGATGGAATGCATGTTCGCATCTTTGAAAGTTTGCAAGTTGAAAATTCATATGTAGGGGACTTACAGTAGCCAAGTGCCCCCCATCTGCCGGGTCTCGGGAGTCAGCCAGTGTGAATGATGCGGGAATATTGTGTCCCCAGCTATGGTGGGATGGACAGGAGATCGAGGACCACTCCACAGACTGGGAAGTTTGGGAGTTCAGAGGAAGAAATGACCATCATGGGCAGAAAGAGTCAGGCTGACTACAGCTAGGCTCTGAAGAGAAGGGACCAGCTTTCCAATGGGAGATGGGCAGTGGGCAGCCCACAGAGACAGAGGAAAAGGAAGTAATATTGATGGCATGATGCTTCAACTCTCCAGTGCCCTGTCTCCCACCAGCTGCTGCACAGTTATTCTTTTTTTTTTTAATCTGAGCTGTGTGGCATGTGGGCTCTTAGTTCCCCAGCCAGGGGTCGAACCTGGGTCCCAGCAGTGAAAGCGCTGAGTCCTAACCACTGGACCGTCGGAAAGGTTCCAGCTACACGGTGAACGGTGTCCATAGTGTCTGTCTGTTGGAGCTGCTGACATCTCCGCAAACACTCAGAGGTGGCTTCCTTCAGGACCTGGTTCCCAGAGCTGGAGGTGGGGATGCTGCTTGAGGGACTGAATGTGCTCTATGTTCCCAGCATGAGTTAGGCTTAGAACAAGGGGCTTAGTATGAAGCACCTCAAAACCTCCGCCCAGGTTTTCACACTCTGAAGTCTCACCATTGAGGTGTTACTATCCATTGAATTCTAGTTCCTTGAATCACTAGCAGTTCCAGATGGATTAAATGAAGATAAAGTTGTAATGTACTTTTGACTTTGCCTGATTAGTCTGTTAATTTTTCCAGTTTTTTTTTTAACCCAAACTCCAATTGTAGTCCAGTTTGCAATCTTCTCTTAATTTGACACTCAGAAACTCAGGTTGCTGAGTTTTTTATCTGCAGGTGGACAGTTGTGTCAGTCAAATCACCTAAAGGAGGGCTGTGGCTCTTCTCATGCAGGCGCCTAGAGTCGAGAAATCTGAAGCCCACTGTGCTTCTTCATGGACTGTATTTTTTTATTATTAATAATTGAAACATAGTTGATTTACAATGTGTTAATTTCAAGTGTACAGCAAAGTGATTCAGTTATATATATATATATATTTCAAATTCTTTTCCTGTATAGGTTATTACAGAAATAAGGAGTAGAGTTCCCTGTGCTATACAGTAGGTCTCTGTTAGTATCTATTTTATATTAGGTACTGTGTATAAGTTAACCACAGATTGCTTATTTATCCCTCCCCTCCTTTCCCCTTTGGTAGCCATAAATTTTTTTCTGTGTTGTGGATCTGTTTCTACTTTATAAAGAATTTCATTTGTACCATTTTTTTTGGATCCCATATACAAGTGATACCATATGACATTTGTCTTGTCTGACTTACGTCACTCAGTATTATAGTTTCTAGGTCCAATTGTGATGCTGCAAGTCGCATTATTTCATTATTTTTACGACTGAGTAGTATTCCATTGTATATGTATAGCACGTCGTCTTTTTCTATTCATCTGTCGATGGACATTTAGATTGCTTCCATGCCTTGGCTCTCAGACTTTCTTGAATAGTTAGTATTTCCTTCGAATGATCCCAGGCGAGCTCTGGATCAAGAATACTTACCTTTGAGTGAAGTCAAGGCCACTCATAAGAGCTTATTCTCTAAGATATAGGCTCATCCTAGGGAGCTGTTTGATGTGCTTTTCTTGCTCAAACTCAGCCACTGAACTCTCCCTTTACACATCTGTTCCAGTGGAATGCTAATTTTTCTTCATGTTGCATCTGTGTGTATATGCGTAAACTCTCTCTAGTCTTAATTTATAAAAATCTTTTTTCAGTAAATCTAGACAACTAAGAAATTTTTCACTATTTTCTAGAGCCCTGCCTGTTACTGATAAAGTCCTGATCAGTTTCCATCTTTGGAATGCCATGGTTCTGAAATCCCTGAGTATTACTACAAGCAGAGTTCCTTTCGAGAAAAAGAAGCCTTGGAATGGGTGGATCTGGGTTTTTTCTTTACATTTTGTTAACTTGGAGAATTTTACTAACCTCATGTCATCCTTAGCCTCAAATTGAATCTGTGCAGTGGCTTCATATGAGTGGTATCCCTACAAAAATCAGAATAAACACAGAGCGCTCTTCTGGAAGAGTGATTTTGCCATATCCAGATAGGAGTTAATATAAGGTTTAATATTTTTCTTTAAATCAGTTCACATTCTTACATTTCTTTTTAAAGATCCTGTCTAGCATATTCTAAACAATAGATTGGCATCGTAACCAATGAAAGAAAATGCATAATAATTAAAATTTAAAGTCCGCACCTGTAGTCATTTCACAGCTTTGGAAGATGTCACGTGGGGGAGATGTGATATTGGTTGGGCGGGGGTGGGGGGGGCAGGGGATACTGAGGTGGAATGAGGGAAACAGACCCATATCTCCCTGGCTTTAATATTCAGTAAGGTTTAATTTTACTTGCGAGTTGTTCACACCTTGATTTTTCAACTTCAGTATGATTGATAGCTTTGGGTCCAGGTGACACTGTTGTTTGAGACCATCCTGTAGAGCATGTTTAGCAGCATCCTGGCCTCTAACCACTAGAGGCCAGTAGCACACCCCAGGTGTGACAAGACATTGTGTCTAGATATTGCCAGGAGCCCCGTGGGGAGGGCAGAGTGGTGCCTGGTCTAGGACCACTGTGTTATATGTAGATCATTGTTTTGCTTTCACTGCCATTGTTGTCACTGTCTTAAATGGTTAGTTTAGTAAGTGTGCGTATTTAAAATATGCTTCAGTTTTTGTTTTTTTATCTTGAGGGGGAGTTTGTCTTTTTTTTTTTTTTTTTTGGACTGTGCTGAGTCTTCACTGTGGTGTCCGAGGGCTTCTCCAGCTGTGGAGCACAGCCTCTAGAACACAGGCTCAGCAGCTGGCGGCGTGTAGGCTTAGTTGCCCATGGCGTGTGGAATCTTAGTTGCCTGGCCAGGGATCAAGTCTGTGTCCGCTGCAGTGGAAGGCAGACTCCTAACCAGGGAAGTCCTGGTGCTGCAGTTTTTGAGATCTTGTTTTAGCATTTTTGTGCCTATGCCTGAAACCCCTCTACATCCAAAACAGAAGTGGCTATGGCCATTCCTAATCCCTGTTTAGGGTACACAGAGTCCCTTCTCTGAGACTTGTTGATCAGTTCTCAAAGGACTCTCCTTGATAAATGAAAGACTGGATCTTCCCTACCCTCCTTGTGGGTTTCCAGCTTATATGCAAATATGCTTTGTTTTAAGATAATCCAGTGGGAAATGATTTTCTGTGTTATCCATTGTTCACCTCAATGGAGGCTTTCATTTTTGTAAGATCTACTTCCGTTCAGTGTATGATCTCTTAACTTTCATGAAGTTCTAATGATGCTGGTTAATATCACTCATCCCTTTTTTGTTTGTTTTTTCCAATGAGAAAAACTGAAGCTTAGAGAGGTTAAAGGGCTTCCCCAAAGCCACACTGCTGTCTTCAAGCAAAGAAATGTTCACATTAATTGCGATTCATAGATAACCCATCGATATATGACAATTATATGGATTCATAGATAACCTGTTGATATATGGCAATTACGTTGCAAATACTGATGCCTTAACTTTTAAATAAAATTCTAAGCCTAATTATAAAATTATAAACTATGATTATTGATATTTTCAAAATACTTCAGATGAAAACTTGAAAGAAATTTACCCAAATTACTAGTAGAATTTATGTTTAAGAAGGAGACTCTTGGTAGTTTTTTTTTCAACCCTCTTTTTAATTTCTCAATGGGATGTAATATATTTCTGTTTCTTTAAAAAGTAAAATGTAGAAGTCTAAAAATGAAGGAAGACATAGTTTGGATTTATGCCAGAGTTTCTCCTTTTTCTCTATGATTTTAAGAAATTGTCAATCGACTTTAAAAACGTACAATGTGAGAGTTGTGAGTTAAGTTTTACATGAGACAAATGAGGACTATAATCTGGGAGACAGCATTTCAGATAACTGAGAAATTGCTCCAAAGAGACAAAGGGGAAGGTCAGTATATATGTGATTTTGGTGGAGGGGGAGTACATGCAATCAAGCACGTACTTTTTTTTTTAACAGAAGGTTTCTGTTAGTTCTGGGGAGCAGTTATCACTATGAAGGATTTTAGTGCTTTTCTAGATATAAGAAGATACAGAATTGGGCTCATAAAATCATCTCCTGAACATATTTATTAATAACTATCTGAAGATCTGACAGTTTCTCCCGGAGCACCGAGTGGGTCATTTTTGCTCTCCACCCTGAGCTCCTTCGGGGGTGTTGAAAATCAGCAGCTGCAGCAGCACATAATTTAATCTTGTAAAGGTAGATGGCAAATGTCAATTTGTAGTTGACAGTTCACATTCCGCACATGTCCAAATGTAAGCATCTGTATGTCTGGGAACAGCAGTCTTTCAGAGTTGATTTACTGTGTCTTTGGGCAGAAGACCAGAGCTTCCCCGATAGCTCAGTTGGTAAAGAATCCACCAGCAATGCAGGAGACCCCAGTTCAATTCCTGGGTCGGGAAGATCCCCTGAAGAAGGGATAGGCTACCCACTCCAGTTTTCTGGTCTGGAGAATATACAGTCCATGGGGTTGCAAAGAGTTGGACATGACTGAGCAGCTTTCACTGGTCAGAAGGCCAGCCTGGCACCTCGTGTTAGAGGAAGTAAATTCACAGGCTACTTCCTTGGGACACCCAGTCAAAATAATGGGTACTAAAGCAGGCAGTGGGGCTAAGCTGTCTGTTTTCAAGCACATTCAAGTGCATTACATATATCGTTCACTTTCTTTCTATTATTATTGATCAGCTCCACTCAGATCATCAGGCATTGGATCCCAGAGGTTGGGAACCTGTGGTCTAAGGAACAGTAATAGTGCCCAGTGTCAGATGGAGATGCACTCAGTAAGAGTGGTAAAGCCTGAGAGTGTTCTTGACCAGGAGCCAACCCACGCAGTCTCCAAGTGTTTGTGCTGTTGATCTCTGAGGCATGGTGGTGATGCAGTCTCTCCAAGGACTCACAACCTACTTACAAGCAATTCCAAGAGCACAGATGCCCATGGAAGCACATATGCCCAAGCTTCATATACAATGCCCAAGATGAATTTTTCACATTGAGTTTTTAAAACTTGGACAAACCCCAGCTTCCCCTCACTGGTGTGGCTTTTGTCTTAGTATCCTTTAAAGCAGCAGGGGGTGGGGAGGGGGATAGGGCAATGATTGTCAGGTAAGCAGAGTGGTGTTTGCAAGTGAGAGCTCAGTGAGAGATGATGATGATGATTTTGAAAACAGTATTCTGGTGGTCGAATTGAACAGTCATTCCTAAAGGACAAGTATCCAGAGACACGTTGTTAATCCTCTCTCAGATTGGGGCCTGCAGAACGATGCTGTGGATTGAGTGGAAGATAGAAAAATGGTAAACTAAAGACATACATAACCAAGAGGAAGGGGAGGTGCCCCTTGGCACCAGCAGAGAACCTATAACCGGCGTCTGATGCGTTTCCTTAAGAATCAGTGTGTTTGCACATTGGTCCATTGCATCTTAGCAGAATCTAATTTGAGGAATGAAACGCTGACTGGCAAACACAGTTGAGTGAATTCCCTCAGTGCTCCTGAAATATAACAGAGCAAGGAACAGTATAATGAAAAATAACAGAGAGAGTAGCTCAGGGCTTAACTTATGATCAGTGTTCATTACAACAAATGACACTTTCACTGCAGAGTTACCATTAAGATTATTGAGTCTTATGTAATGTGGTTCCCCTCTGAATAGATTCCAGAACAGCTTAGCCTGTGAATGGGAGGGCTGATGCAAGAGGAGAACTGGAAATGTATTCAATACCCTTATTCATTTTTCCCATTGGTGCTGGGGAGCCGCCCATTCAGAACCCTGGACAGAGCCAAAGAGATGGCACCTTTCTCCAGGAAGAGCCTCCATCATCATCTTTGTCATTGAATAACATGGTTACATGTTAACGTTCAACGAGGACCAGGCTCAGAAAGTGACTAACTTTTTTGGTAGTTTTATATCCAAGGCCCCTAGCTTATGTTCTCTTCCATTTGTTTTCTTTTTTTCCCTCAAGCATACAAATTCTAACATTTAAGAAAATATCTCTTTGGAAAGAGATTGCATCTTGTGCAAAACTTGGGCATGCAGCCATGAGGCATTTTCTAACTTTGTGGCTCCAGACGAGTTTAGAATGGACAAGCCCAGTTCGGAGCACATCATATGTAAAAGTCTTGTTAATTAAGCGCCTGTTGGGTACCTACTAAGCACTTCGGGTTATTTCATCCTCCTAAGGACCCTATGAGCTATGTACTGTTATTTTCATCCATCCCATTTTCTAGATAAGAAAGCATGCTCAGAGAAGTTAAGTTCTCCAGAGTTACCCAGCTGCCAGTTATTTTTTTAACCCTCTTTTTTTTTATTATTTTAAATTTTTTAATTTGTGTTGGGGTGTAGCTGATTAACAATTAGTTTCAGGTGAACAGCTGTGGGACTCAGCCATCCATATACATGTATCCATTCTCCCCCAAACTCCCCTCCCATCCAAGCTGCCAGGTAACATTGATCAGAGTTCCATATGCTATATACAGTAGGACCTGTTGGTTATCCATTTTAAATATAGCAGCATGTACATATCCATCCCAAACTCCCTGTCCCTTCCCCCCAGCAACCATAAGTTCTTTGTCTAAGTCTGTGAGTCTCTTTCTGTTTTGTAAGTAAGTTCATGTGTATCATTTCTTTTTAGATTCCACACATAAGGGATGTCAAACGATATTTCTCCTTCTCTGACTTACTTCACTCAGTACACTTCTTTCTCAGTGGCAAATACTAAATTCAGACTCTGGTCCTTCACCCTGCTCTGTCTCCTGGGCCCCACCCCCACCTGTGGGCCAGGGGGTCGGGGATGGGCCGCTTGGTCTACAGAAGCTTGCCACAGCGGGTCATGAGGGGCAGGCAGCAGGGGTGAGGGGTGAAGGGATAGACATGCACACACAACTGTGTTTAAAAGGGATAACCAGGGGAAGCAACCTAGATGCCCATCAGCAGACGAATGGATGAGAAAGCTTTGGTACATATACACAATGAAATATTCCTCAGCCATTAAAAAGAATACATTTGAATCAGTTCTAATGAGATGGATAAAACTGGAGCCTATTATACAGAGTGAAGTAAGCCGGAAAGATAAACACCAATATAGTAGTATACTAACGCATATATATGGAATTTAGGAAGATGGTAACGATAACCCTATATGCAAGGTAGAAAAAGAAACACAGATGTATAGAACAGACTTTTGGACTCAATGGGAGAAGGCGAGGGTGGGATGATCTGAGAGAACAGCATCGAAACATGTATATTATCAAGTGTGAAACAGATCACCAGCCCAGGTTGGATGCATGAGACAAGTGCTCGGGGCTGGTGCACTGGGATGACCCAGAGGGATGGGATGGGGAGGGAGGTGGGAGGGGGGATTGGGATGGGGAATACATGTAAATCCATGGCTAATTCATGTCAATGTATGGCAAAAACCACTACAATATTGTAAAGTAATTAGCCTCCAACTAATAAAAATAATCAGGGAAAAAGAAATGTTAACCCGAAAAAAAAAAAAAAGCAGATAACCAATTTTAAATTGGTTAAAGGACCTACTGTGTAGCATAGGGAACTCTGCTCAAAGTTAGTGGCAGCCTGAATGGGAGAGGAGTTTGGGGAAGGATGGATACTTGTATGTGTATGGCTGAGTCCCTTCAGTATTCACCTGAAACTGTCACAGTGTTGTTAATTGGCAATACCCTAATACAAAAAAAAAAAAAATGTTGGAAGAGTACAGCTGAACTTCCCTGGTGGACCAGTGGTTAGGACTTTGTGCTTCCACTACAAGGGAACAGGTTTGCTCCCTGGTTGGGGAGCTAGGATCCTGCATGCATGCCATGTGGTGGGGCAGATAAATGGATGAATGGAACACAGCTCAGTGAGGAAGTCAGGCTTGCCCGGGATGCAGCAAAACTCCTGAACACACATGGTCTAGAGCTGTTGCTGCTGCTTGAGCTCCTTTTAGTGAAGATCTACTTGGTTGCCTTTCCCTAGCTGCTTGCTGAATTTCTTTGGCCCTTACACTTGTTTTTATGTTTTCTTGCATTGGGGAAGAAGGGGACTGACTATACTTTGCCCTCACCAAGTTCACGGGCTTTAGGAGTTCTGTTTGTCAGCCTGATGACCTTTCCAGGCCATACTCAAAAATACTACACACAAACATACTGGAACACCCTCTAGGTAGATGGAATAACTCTTAAAAATATGTATATATACATTTTTATGTATATTTACAAAGCATATATACGTATTTCCATCCTTACTTTTCTAAAAACATTAAAACTAACCATGTGTCAAGAAAGGGTCCATCAGCTTTCAAAATGTCTTTCATTTAAGTACAAAAGATGGCTCGATTGCACCATTTTCAAATGGTCTCTATCTGTGTTCTGCAGCATGGTAGCTGCTAATAACATGTGACTCTTGAGCCCTTGAACTACAGCTTGTCTGGTTGGGATATGCTGTCAGGGTTTTCAAATACTCACCAGATTTCAAAGACACTTAGAACCAAAAAAGAAATCATTAAATTTATATGATATACTTACTAAATCATTTCTCCTTAGATTAGGAATAAAATAGATCATTTACCATGTTGATACAGATTACCCATTGAAATGATCATATTTTGGATCTATTGGGTTAAATTAAATATATTCCTAAACTTGATTTCATCTATCCCTTTTTCCTTTTTTAATGTGGCTCCTAGAAAATTTAAAGTTACCTTTGTGAATCTCCTGTTTTGGACCAAGCTATGCTGTACATACGTGAAAGTAGAGAATATGTCTCCACAAATTGGAAGGACTAATATGTGTTTAAAAATAAGACTTTAAAAATAGCTTTCTGAAATATTTATGAGAGGAAAAATGAACTCACTGTAGGTATTCAGTAGGCTGACTAAGAGGGGCTTGTTTTTACCATTCCAGGCAATATATGTCAGGCAGAAATCTTCTTGATTAACAGCTCTTCAGGGGGGGAGTATTTTTCCATGCAGAGATAGGTCAGTTTGAGTCATTTGTAACAGAATATTGTTTTCTAATATTTGAAATAAGTGTTGAGTACGTGTTCCCTTTGTGATCCCAGGTGTCATCACATGGCCACATCATGACCACATTGTACCCCACAATAAAGCAAATATCTAAATAAAGTGAGTCCCATGATGTTTGGTTTCCCAGTGCATATAAAAGTCATGTTGACATTGTGAAGTGTGTGATAACATTATGGTTAAATATATATGTATTTATATATATATAAAGAAACCACCTGTAATGCAGGAGACCTGGGTTCGATTCCTGAGTTAGGAAGACCCCCTGAATAAGGGAATGGCAACTCACTCCAGTATTCTTGCCTGGAGAATCCCATGGACAGAGGAGCCTGGTGGTCTACTGTCCATAAGTAATGCTTTCACTTTTCCCAGGCAGTCTAATAGTTAGGTCTCTTCACTTCCAAAGCAGGGGGCACAGGTTCAATCCCTGGTTGGGGAACTAAGATCTCACATGCCATACAGCATGGCCAAAAAAACTAAAAATTAAAAAATAAATAACACTATTGGGAAAATGGCACTAGTAGACTTACTCTACGTGGGGTTGCTGCAGATCTTCAAATTATAAAAAAGGCAATTTTTGTGAAGCCCAGTACAGCAGGGTCTGCCTGTACCAGAAACTGACAAAAGAGCAGCACCAGGCTGGATTTTGCAGAAACCCCGGGCCTCTGGCGCCTCCACCTCACGCTTCTACTTCTGCCTCACTTCCACCGCCTGTGCTTAGCACTGACACCTTCCAGGAGTGTTTGCTGGGTGCGATTCCTAGATGAAACACTTGCGATTCTTGGATGAAAAGGTCTGTTGTGACAAGCTCTTCTCTCTCCACCCACAGCCACGGTTTTGCTCTGAGACTTCAGGGCCCAACGGGGCCATCAGGCAACTAAAGCTGGAGCCCCAGGGGAGAGTCCTCGCCGCCCCCCCAAATTCCCAGGACCCCCACCCAGATTCATGGCTGATGCACGGAATTCTCCGGTAGACCATTTTTAACATCCAGCAGAAGCCACAGACATCTTAATTTTTAACCTTTTTGCACTTGATGACCATAAATTTCTTTGAAACTCTTAAAAATCTGATTAAAAAAAAAAAGTAGGAGGAACTGGATGACATGTATTAAATCTGCTGAGTATATCAAAGCTACAATTATTTTTTTTTAATCCTCCATTCCTTTTTGGAGTATATTTTTGCTGCAGAACTCACAACTCAAGGAAGATGGGGATCCAGAGGCTCTTCTATTCTTGAGCTCTCTTAGATGTTTTTCTCCATTGTTCTCTTCCCCAGTTGTTGGGCTAATTCCCAAGCACCATTTTGGGGTTTTTGTTGATTTTCTGTATCTTAAAAAAATTTTATTGGAATGTAGTTGATTTATAATGATGTATTAGTTTCAGGTGTATAGCAAAATGAATCAGTTATCCATATACATATATCCACTCTAGTTTTTTATTTGTTTTCATTGGAGTATGGTTGCTTTACAATGTTGTGTTATTTTCTACTGTACAGCAAAGGGAATCCACTGTACGTTTACATATATCCCCTCTCTTTGGGATTTCTTTCCCATTTAGGTCCTCACAGAGAATTGAGCAGGTTCCCCGTGCTATTAGTAGGTTCTCACTAGTTACCTATTTTATACATAGTATATCCATAGTGTATACATGTCAATTCCAGTCTACCAATTTATCCTACCCACCATTTCCTCTTGGTATCCATAGGTTTGTTCCCTACATCTGTCTCTCCTTCTGCTTTGCAAATAAGATCACCTGTACCATTTTCCTAGATTCCACATATATGTGTGAATATACGTAATTTGTTTTGTTTCTTTGCTGCAAAAGCCTGGCTTCTCCTCTACTGCCGACCTCTGGCCACTAGTTAAAATATTGCAATCAGGAATGGAGGGGAAGCACAGTCAACTTGACCTGCCATGTTCCAGGGCTGGCAGGGTTTGGCACTTCAGAGAGAGCCCAGCTTAGATGAGGGGAGAAGCGACAAGAGACAGTGACCAGAACTGACTTGTAGCTGCTGCTTCCTGAAGTCCACCTGGCAGGAGCCTCATGGCTGCATCCATCTGTAGGTAGATGCACGCTTTCTGGTTTTGACTTCTAAGGTGATTTTTTTTTTTAACTCTCTTTGCTGTGTAAGTGGAACGTCACCTCACAGACCATCTAGTGGACATGGAGGAGAGGCAAATGATACAGTGCTGCCTAGAATCTCAGGCACCATGCTGTAATCTAACCTGAACGTAAGAGGAACCTTGGAGATGGGAGGTTTCACTGAATGTGATTTTTCCGAAGGGTAAATGAGTTTTAATGTAAGCAGAGTCCTATACAAGTTTCATACATACAATGTGCAGATTCCATTCAGATGCCCAGCTGTGACCAGGTTGCAGCTGTTGCCCGTAGGGTTTGATCTAGGTAGGTTCTGGATGCATTCTGAGTGAATGCCCAGGCGATGTGCAAGGTGAAGGGTGGGAGGGTGGCAGTGCATATACCAGATGGCTCCCACCCCTGTTTAAGTCTTTTGTTCAGGCTTAAATGAGTTAATACAGAAAATGCCGCAGAAGCTTCCTGTGGAAATGCTGGTGTATAGCGTGTGCTGCCTGCGTTTGGCTGTTACAGTCACTAGCTTAATAACTTAAAAGATCGTGAACACCGAGCCTTTCCTGAAGGAACCATGTGTGGCTTGAAAAACTTCCATCTTTCCATGATAATCAAAATTCATTCTGATGTTTAATTTGTCCGAAGGAAAGGAAGAAATCCCCAGTGTTGTTATAATGTCCATTTTGACTTAATTCTCTGTGTTAAGCTATTCCAGTACTCAGCTAATTCTTGCTAATATCAAATGATGGTTAATATTCAATAAAACTGAGCTGTAAAGGAATTGAATGAAAACCCCTGGTCACACAGTATTTTGAGAGGGACCCTCCAGGCCTTCCCTTGTGGTCCAGTGGTTAAGACTTCGCCTTCCAATGCAGGGGCTGCAGGTTCAGTCCCTGGTTGGGTAGCTAAGATCCCATATGCCTCATGACCAAAAAAAAAAACAGGGCATAAACAACAGAAGCAGTGTTACAACAATCCAATAGAGGCTTTAAAAAATGGTCCACAGGAAAAAAAAAAAAAAAAAAAACTTAAAAAAAAATTTTAAAAAGAGAATCTCCACAAGAGAAGAATGGATGGCTCCCAAGCAGCTTCACAAAATGGTGCCATGATGCATTTACTGCACCTCCACTCTCCTCTCCAAGCCTCAGAAACCCTACAGAGACTGGGGGAAACAACAGAAGAAACTTAGGTAGGGGCCCGGAATTCTGTGAGGAAAACTGCCCCTAAATACTAGAAGACTTGCCTTGGCATGCACAGCACATGTTTTTTCAGTGAACATCTCTGTATGGGAAACATGTCTGTCATCACTTGATGAGTATGGAATTGAGGAATGAATCAGGAAATGTTCCTCAGCTAAGATACCCTTTTGGGGCAGTACTGATGAGCCTACCTGCAGGGCAGCAAAGGAGACACAGAGAGGAACGACAAATTTTTGGACACTGTAGGGGAAGGAGAGGGTGGGATGATTTGAGAGAATAGCATTGGAACATTCACATTGCCTTATGTAAAACAGATAGCCAGTGGGAGTCTGCTGTGTGATGCAGGGAACTCAAAGCTGTTGCTCTGTGACAACCTTAGAGGAGTGGGATGGGGAGGTGGGGGTTAAGAGGGAGGGGTCATACATATGTCTGTGACATTTCACATTGTTGTATGGCAGAAACCATCACAGTTGTTATAAAGTAATTATCTTACAATTAAGAATATTTTTAAAAAATATATTCTTTCAGTCCACCAGTAGATGTTTATTTGGTGACTAGTGTGGCCAACGCTGGAGAAACAAGAGGATTAAGACACCTCCTGCCTCGGAGGCACTGATGATCCGGCTGGTTAAGAGACTCAGGTGCTTGGATATTTCAGTAATCCTAGTAAGTGCAGCGGTGTGTGCTTTCTTTCAGCCAATTAGCAAACAATCATGGTGTGCCCGTGGTGCACCGGTCAGAGGGGATACTAATGATGACAGACAAGATTCCTGTCCTCCTGGAGTTAATCTTCCATTAAAGGAGGTGGCAAACAAAAATCAATCAATAATAATGAAAATAATTATATTGTGACTGTGGTATGAAGGAAACGAATGTGGTTAAAGAGAGAATGCGGGCAAAAAGTCTGTTAGGAACTCACATTTGAAGTAGATCAGAGTGATGTGTCATTCAGGGCTCAATGTTCCTTGGAATGCAACAAACACAAAGCCTTAGAAGAAATTTATATTACTCATAATCCAGCAGTACAGTGAGTAGGTTTTTTAAGACATGGCATGAGCAAGGGCTCACCGTCTCTGGACTCCATCTCCCTCCGTCTTGCAGTTCTGCTTTGTCTGCTGGTTTCTTTCCCCGGCAAGCTCTCTTCTCAGACGCCACCACGGCCAGCAGCAGATCTAGGCTCCTAATTCAACTCAGAAGAAAGGGCTGTTCTTCCCAATAGCTTGAGCTAAGATCTTGGGTCTTTCTGTGGTTGGCATAGGTTGGCCACAGGCTCGCGTACGAACCAGTGTCTGCACCCACAGTAAAGAGGGAGGGTTGAGACTGAATTGTTTTGACACCAAAGTTATTGAAGTTCTTTCCCTAGCCTGTCCTTTCCCTAACCTGTACGACAGGGACGGTACGAGTGCCGATCTTAGGGAGACCTGGAGAAAAGCATGCTGGACAGAGGGAACAGAAGTACGGACCTCAGAAGTGGGCAGAGGCCTAATCTGTTTGCCCATGTGCTGGAGATTGGGAGCATGGAGGGTCATGGCAGAGGGCAGGGAGGTGGCCCCAGCTGGACCATGAAGCCTTGGAAGGGTTGCAGTGGCACCATGTTTATTTTCTCTTCCTGCACTTGCAGACATTGCCTTATCAGGTGCCCACAGAACTCCCAGCTGGGTCCCACCAACGCCCACTGCCTGCGTCTGCCCCGCTGTTGGAGCTGCTCATGGACACCACCGTGCTTCTGATGCACGGGGTCTCTCTCCAGCTTTCTTCATTCATTTGGCTGGCTTCTGCTCAAATCTGGCTGGCCTGAGTTGTGCTGGTATTACTTGGGGAGACTTTCTGAGTTCTTGCTTTGGTTCATTTGTGTTGACGTGATCATTTTAACACATAGAGGGCAACCTTTCTGCCTTTAAGTTTTGGGGTCACACCTCATTCTTGCATCGACTCTCATATCTCTCCAGCCAACTCTGTATTGACTGGACATGAAATTTAAAATGGGTTGTATAATGTGGACAGAAGCAATAATTTGTGATTATATAGAATTAACATCTAGCTGTCCATGTTAAGGGATCTATTAGATAATTACTGTTTAGCTTTTGAGAGCCAGATTCTAGTTAGTGAAATTTTTTTTTTTTTAATTTGTGTTGGACTATAAGGAGATCCAACCAGTCCATCCTAAAGGAGATCAGTCCTGGGTGTTCATTGGAGGGACTGATGCTGAAGCTGAAACTCCAATACTTTGGCCACCTCATGCGAAGAGTTTGACTCATTGGAAAAGACCCTGATGCTGGGAGGGATTGGGGGCAGGAGGAGAAGGGGACGACAGAGGATGAGATGGCTGGATGGCATCACCAACTCAATGGACATGAGTTAGAGTAAACTCCAGGAGTTGGTGATGGACAGGGAGGCCTGGCATGCTGTGATTCATGGGGTCGCAAAGAGTTGGACACGACTGAGCGACTGAACTGAGCTGAATTGATAGTTGATTTATAGAGCTGTCTTAGTTTCAGGTGTATAGCAAGGTAAATCAGTTACACATATGCTTATCCAGATAGTTAATTTTAATAGTAATGTTTTCTTAGGAATAATTTTTGGTGGTATTACATGCATGTAATAGAAATAATTTCTTGCGACTTCCCTGGCAGTCCATTGATTAATGGACTTCTATTGCAGGGGTCAGAGGTTCAATCACTGGTCAGGGAACTAAGGTCCTACATGCTATGCCACGTGGCACGGTCAAAAAATAGAAAACAACAACAAAATAAAGAAATACTTGTCACTTCCTTGCTTGTGTCTATAAATAGGTTTGTGTATTACCAACATATTGACACCTCTGCAGCCTCAATGTAACAATATTGCAAAATAATTCTTTTCATAAAAAATATTCTCCAATACTCCAGGTCTGAAGTCTATTAAGGAAGTAGCTTGCTTAGAAAACTTACAAAAATGCTCTTCCCCCTGTTTTCCTTTGTTTTTTAGTTTATTCTGGAAATTGCAACATTTAGCACTTTGCAGTTTAATTTAAAAGGATTACCTATTCTCTTAAATGCTTAAGCAGGGAAGCAAGTTGCAGTTATTGATTTTTCTCTGCATGTATTCTGTGAAAGCTGTATTTGCTCCTTCCCCAGGGAGCCTTACCCCCCGAACTGCATGCTTGCTGGTGACAGCTCAGACCTCTGATACATAACCAAAGACCTTGCCTAATATCCTTGCAACTGCTTGGGGAATTTTTATTAAGTAAAAGCATCATTAGAATAGACAGGATGATGAAGTTTAATGAGCATCTTTTGTGCATGAGATTGTTAGTTTTGTTCTGCCAGAATCCTCATTTCTCTCCTCCAGTGGGGCAGATAGTTAGTCTAGAATGTATGGGGTATTTTTAAAATCTGCCTCGCATTTTGTATTTTTGTGTGTAGTTTAATATCTGTCCTGAGCCAGCTACAGATTCTTCTTGCCTATTTATACAGATGCTGTTTGCACACGTGTATGTTGGTAATTTCTTTTTACACTGTGTGTCGGGGGCAGAGAGCAGTGAGGGTTGTAATGGAGAATGTAGAAGACACCTCCTGGTGTTAGTGAATTTCATGGAACCATCTCTTGGAGGTTTGATCTCAAAAAATCATTGCCTTTTGAATTAATGAGACTTCTCATGGGAATATGGTAACTGTTCCCTTTTTTTCTTTAAGACTCAGCAATTTAAGTGCTAAGGTTCTGTCACCAACCCCTCAGAAGCTGCTAGATAGGATAAATAAAGATATGGCAAATGCTTATTAATAATCTGGGCTTCACACTTTGTCCACAGATTTATTTGCGGAGATTGTAAATTTAGCATCCTACCATAATATTACAGATTAGACACAAAATGATTTCTCTCCATTATTGTCACTGGCCATATACTGAGATTTTTCAAATTGGTTCTTTTCTTGGTCTGTATAAGGACTTTCCATGGAAACACCCAAAACAACAGGAGGGAGGCATATGACAGGAGCAAATGACTTAAGCACAGCATATTGTACCTCTCATATACCTGGCATTCTGAAACATAATATTTACATAGCACACAATGTGCTTCCAGCAGTGCCTTGTGCATGTAGAATACAAAAGAGGTGAAGTCTGCTGTCCCCACCCTTGAGAAAACGGTAGGCTGATGAAGAGGACAAAACTGAGAAATCCAGAAAGATGGTGGTGGTGATGGTTGGTGGTTTAGTTGCTAAGTCATGTCCAACTCTTGCAACCCCATTGACTGCAGTCCCCCAGGTTCCTTTGTCCATGAGATTTCCCAGGCAAGAATACTGGAGTGGGTTGCCATCCCCTTCTTAAGGGACTCTTTCTGACCCAGGGATCAAACCCGTGTCTCTTGCATTGCAGACAGAGTCTTTACCACTGAGCCACCAGGAAAGCCCATATACTTAATTCCTAGAAAATTTGAACTCTGGAGTCATTACCTGGGGGTGATCTGCACCTTTTTCTAATCCTCAGTTTCCTCATTTGGAAAATGAAAATAATGAAAGCCCCTTCTTTCTTGGATAGTTGTGGTAATGAATGCTGACTGCACGGTAACCATATTTATCATGTGTCCTGATCAAGGCACTCTATTAGTACTTGGAAATAACAGACAAGAGCAGAAATACTTTGTCTATTCTGAAGGACTTAATGATGAAATCTCAATAAACACCACAGTATTTTGTGAAGGCAGAAATTGGACAGGGGGCAGAGCAGAGAAAGCTGTGAAAAGCCTGAATATGTGGATGAGATCTGAGTTGTAGAAAGGATGGGGGCGGGCATTCCAGGCAGTAGTAACACAAATCAGCCAAAAACTGAGGCCAGAAGGAATCCTGGCTGACAAAGGCCTTAGATGGGTGTAGCACTCAAAATTTTTTCAAATCAACTGCAAGGTGTAGGCAGTACTCAGATATTTCCAGTTTTCAATGAAGATAAGCAGAGATTCCAGAATGATAACAGACTCTAAGGTTCTGAGCTCATAGGTGGCAAAGCTAACACTCAGCCTACCTTTCCTACACTCTACATTGCCTTTCTCTAGGTCAGTGTTTCTGTATTTGGTCTGTTAGTGAACAGAGAGAGATGAAATTTGGCTGGGTAGGCATTATGTGGCATGTTCAGTGGGCACTCTGTCACATACTGGGCTGGGTACCTGATCCAGTGGGTGAAGGACACTGCTTTCCAAGCATAAACCAAGGAGAGAGAATTCTGCCAGTTGTGTGTAGGACACTTGAAGGAAGGAAGGAACTGTTACCAAGGAGATCAGGAAGGGGGGATTCTCTGGTGGTCCAGTGATTGGGACTTGGTGTTTCCACTGCGGGGACCTGGGTTCAATCTCAGGTTGGGGATCTGAGATCCCGTAAGTTGCACAGCATGGCCAAAAAAAGGGAGACCAAGAAGGAACCAGTTAAACACTAATCTAATGGCCATATTTTAGGGTAGAAGAAAAAGAGACTGAATAAAATCATAGGATGATAGAAATAAGAATAAGTACCATGAAGCATCTTGTTAATCCATTGAGTCATGGACCTTTTGAGAAGCTGATGAAAGCTGTGTTCACTTTCAGCTGAAAAAAGGCACATATAACTTTGCTTGGCGCTTCAGATCCTCCCTTGCCACAGACTGAGAATCTCTATGGTAGAGGAGGATGTAATAATTGTCCAGGGGAAAAATAAGAACAAGGATAGTGCATTGGAGCCAAGGGAGGAGACTTTTCAAGAAGGAAAAATGCGGTCCCCAGTGGTGGTCATTGCTGCAATCATGAAAGGGTGTGAGGGTCTGCACGAGACCCTTGGATTGAACAGAAACAGCAAAACTCAAATGATTTTTTTTTTCACAAAATGAATATGCCCATATTAAATAAATATACCCACCAGTAATAGAAGAGCATGCATATCAGACTACTACTCAATGTAATGTTTGCTGAGAAATAAATGTATTCTCATTCTCGTGGGCTGGAATTGTTTGCTGTGCCATCTTAGATGTCACCAGGCAGGGGTGTTGAGTTGTGTGGAGTGTCGGGAGCCAGTGTGCAGACAACTTTAACACGATGCCTCTCAAGTGACCAGGCTGGTGACCTCTACTGTTCACAGCATCATTTCATGATGAATCCTCCAGAGCTGATCTTCGGCTGGGATTCTACAGACAGCTAGCTGCTGTGGTCAGGGGCCGCTCCCACAGGGACCTGACGAGAGCCCTCATGAGCTAAGTGATGCCGCCTCGCTCATCACCCACAGCACAGGTCATCCATAGGCATCTCGCCGTTGAGGATTCTCTTCACCATCAGAAGTCTGTTTATCAGACTTCTGAGCATAATTCATCCTTTCCTGTCACTTTAACTGGTTCTCTGTTGATTTTTCTCCTTCCATAGACTGCTCCCAGTCATCCTCTGTAGACCTCAGCTTTCAGAGGAGAGATTTCCCAAGACTCTGTGCCATAGGTTCACTCCATATTCTGAACTGATCACCTCACCCACTGGTGGCTGCAGCCAGGCTCCCTTGTCAATGCTCTCACACCAGCATGACCAGATTTCAGTGCCTCCGGAAACCTTGCCGAGGTAGAGTCTGCCCCCCACGCTCATGATGGCAAAGCTGAACTCCTGGCTGTGCTCAGAGGCAGTGTCTGGGAAGCAGGAGGAATTGGCTGGCTTAGCCTGGATCTTAGGCCTTCATGAGAGGTTAAAGGTGACAGCTGTTACTCTGGAACACCTGTTCTGTGCTTGCTCACAAGACCCTGTCCATGTCTGATTTAATCTTCCCCCACAAGCCCTTCAGGGTAGCAGTTTTCATCATTTTGCAGATGAAAACATCAGACCGTGGCAAGTTAGTCACCTGCTCAATGTCACACGTCCTTTGGAGCAAACAGGGCTCGGGAATGCAGATGCTTGAAGCCCCAGGACTGTTCTCCAGAATCCCCCGTGCAGTGAGCCAGGGCTCTTGTAGGACTAGATGATGGGTACCACCTGAGCAGATCACTGAGGGGATGTGCTCATCAAGAAGCATCTTGTGCTAGGATCCAAGGGTTAGTTGAAATCTTCAAAGATCAAGGAGGTGGAAGTTACATAATGAGAGGAGAGTACAGAATGGTCAGGAGGACAGAAATCCATCCTGAAGGCTGCAGGTTGTATAGATCAATCCTGTTTTTCACTTCCTATAATGATGCTGGTGAGGGGAGACTGTCCCTGCCAAGTGAGCTCATTCCCAGAGGAGCAAACAGGTCATCCGTTAGCATGCCTTTCACATTCAAGCCAACCAACCCCAAGCCCCAATCCTAACCACTTCTTTTCTCTAACTCTGATGCACCAAGCCAATATTCCCCCTGATCCAGGTACTGGGCAACTGGAGATCACTTCTTTAGCTCTAGGCTCTGAGATTGTAATCAAATTCTTCACCTACCCTGTTTCACCCATTCCTTCCTGTGAAACCACCCATAAAGACTCTGGGCTTTGCTCTCCCCTGGGCTCCTCTGCCTCCCAGTCAACCTGGTGCTTCCCCATGTGGCCCTGCACATAACTGCATGTGATACAACTTCTTTCCAAGGCATAGACCTGCCCATCTTGTCACTGTCCCCTCTATAAATTAAATTCTGGATGCATTTCAAACATGGACCATGACTATCAGCTTCAGCACACAGAGGGATCCAGGCCCATCGTGTGTCACTGTAGCAGAGAGGGGTAGTTGGCCTGCCTACCTCCTCCTCTTCTTGTAGACAGCACACATTTTTCCTCGGAGACTCTCCTTCTGTGGCCTTTCTGCAACTTCGTTTTTAACTTTCTTTCCTTGTCAGTGAGTTGCTACCCCAGAAGAAAATTTCTTCTGCTAAAACTAAGCAAAATCCTTCACAGACAGCCCCAGAGAGATTCAGTTACTATATTGGTTCCCTGTTGCTGCTGATAACAAATTAAGATGATCTTAGTGGCCAAAAAGGGCTTCGCTGGTGACTCAGTGGTAAAGAATCCACCTGCCAACACAAGAGGCATGGGTTCGACCCCTGGGTCGGGAAGATCCCCTCGAGGAGGAAATGGCAACCTACTCCAGTGTTCTTGCCTGGGAAATTTCGTGGACAGAGAAGCCTGGCAGGCTATAGTACATGGGATTGCAAAAGAGTCAGACATGACTTAGCCACTAAACATCAGCACCAACCTAGTAGCCAAAAACAGAACAAGTATATTATCTCACAGTTCTGGGAGTCAGAAGTCTGAAAGTTAGGTGTCAGCAGGGTTTCATCTTTTGGAGGCTCTAGGCAAGAATCTGTTTCCTTGCCTTTCTAGGGTCTAGAATCTGCCTGCAGTCCACAACTGGCAGTCCCTTCCTCCATCATCAAAGCCAGCATCTGAGCATCCCTGACTCTGGCCCTCCAGCACCCCCATCTCCCCTCTTAAGAGGACCCCTGTGATTATGTTGGGCCCACCCAGATAATCCAGGATCATCTCTCCATCTATGAACCTGTTTGCAAAGCAAAAATAGAGACAAATCTGTAGAGAACAAACATGGATGGCAAAGGGGGAAGAAAAGATGGGATGAACTGGAGATTGGGACTGACCCACACTGTTGATACGTATAAAATAGACAGCTGATGAGAACCTACTGCTTAGCCCAGGGAGCTCTGCTGAGTGCTCTGTGGCGACCTAAATGGGAAGGAAATCCAAAAACAAGGAGGGAATATATGTATACATGTGACTGATTGGGTTTGCTATACAGCAGAAACTAACACAACATTCTAAAGCAACTCCAATAAAACATTTTTTCAAGTCCTTAATCAGCTCTGCACAGTCCCTTTAGCGATAAAAGGTTACAGACCCCAAGGTCTCTGAGATCAGAATGTGGACATTTTGAGGGGCCATTATTCTGCCCCCTGCACTTACTGAATGGAGGCCCCAGGGCTAATACTGACAGCTGAGGGAATCCAAGACTTGGGACCCTGAGATGCTCGTCCTTCCTGCCCGGCCAGAGCCTCATCTCCAGGTGGGAATGATCGCTCTGATGGATCCAGTCTGCAGATGAGAGTGAAACGCGGCTGTCTTCTGGCACACAGCTAGAGGAGTGAGAGGATCCCGCAGAGCAGGGCAGAGTCATCCGCTGGTGACTCATGGAGGAAGTGGGACAGTGCCTTTAGCCTGAGTCGCTATCTTCAAAGAGGATCCAAACCTTTCTTCCATATATGCTTGGCGATTTGGTGTCAGTAGAAAATACCATGTTATTTTTCAGGGAAAAAACCCTGGAGAAGTAATCATATGATTATCTTTATTTAATCACTCTAACCCCATGTCATGCCCTGGTGCCTGGCTTACCTCAGCATTACGGCCACCCTATGAGAAAACAACATCATTTTTTCTTTTACAGATGAAGAAACAAAGGCACGGTGGGGATGAGGCTTGCTAATCATGTGCCTAGAACTAACAGCTCATAAGTGGCAAACAGACTTTTCACTCTCCCTTCCGACCCTTTGTAGTGAGTGGCTTGCTGTGTAGCCCCAGGAAGGCCAGGCACACAGTGGGGTCTGAGTCTAAAAAGGCAGGCGATGAAAGATT
The DNA here is from genome assembly GCF_023699985.2 of Odocoileus virginianus. NCBI lineage: Eukaryota > Metazoa > Chordata > Mammalia > Artiodactyla > Cervidae > Odocoileus > Odocoileus virginianus. Next base: position 28,381,768 of record NC_069682.1, on the reverse strand, counting down.
GGAACATTCTAGTTCCTTCCTGCATAGAGGAGCCTTGCTGAACCCCAAGCAGCTTTGGCACATCTGCTGAAATGACTTTGCTTCATGACCACTGTCAGGGTCCGGCAACACTGCCTCTCCTTCCAGGAAGCCTACCATGCCTGTGTGTTCAGGATGTGGTGCATAGCAGGCCCTCATTGAGTCTTTCATCTCTTCTGCCTCCTCTGACCTCTTTATTTCTGTTGATACCACTTTCCCAGCCCCTGAGTCTTGCCAGGTTTCCAAATTCACAAACGAGGGAATTGTGTATCTACAGATTTTTGTGATCCTTAAAGTTGGATGTTATCTGCGAGCAAGAATGCGTATAGGGACAAGAGATTGGAAAGTAGAGGAGAGACCCTGAAGCTGTGAGAAAGCGATTACAGTGGAAGATGCTGCGACCATAGATGCCTTTGTGGATGCTCAGAATGGTCAGACTTGGCTTCGTGCCAGGTGGGAGGAGCTTGGAGACCAGAGCCCCACCCCCCAGGCCCCCTTGTGCGCACCGCGCTGTAGCACTAAGCCGCTGATCATTAGGAAAGCAGCATCCTGGGAGGAGGAGGAGGGGGCAGACGCTATGGGAGGATCAGCTTGTCTCATACAGGTCAAGAATGTAACGCACAGCTCTCCTTTGGCTCAGTTTGCTCTCCCTGCTCTGGTGCATCAGGGGTGCACAGGTCGGAACCCCCTAGAAAATGCAAGATCATCTTTCCACCTCAAGGTCCTTAACCTCATTTCCTCTGCAGAGTCCTTTGGTCATGTAAGGTGACAGCAGCAAGTTCTGGGGGATGGACAGGGACATCATTGGGAGTGGGACTGGTAACAGTGGTAAGGCCAGATTGGCTGAACCTTCCTTTCTGCCTAAACCAATGTTTCTTTGCCTGGATCCAGGATTGCCAGGTGTTCACAACATAGACTTTGACAGGAACCGGCTTCCCCTTTTAAAGTGTAGGGGTAATGCGTGTATGTGGAATCTAAAAAAATAGTACAAATGAACCTATTTGCAAAGCAGAAATAGAGACACAGATGCAGTGAGCAAACATATGGACACCACATGGGGAAGGGAGGGTGGGAAGAATTGGGAGATTAGGATTGACATACATGACCATGTGTAAAATAGCTAGCTAGTGGGAACCTGCTGTATAATGCAGGGAACTCGACTCTGCTCTGTGGTGGCCTAGGTGGGAAAGAAATCCAAGAGGGGGGACATTTGTATGTGGAGCTGATTCACTTTGCCACACAGCAAAAACTAATGCAGTATGTAAAGCAATGATACTCCAGTTTTCTTAAAAAGTGTAGGGAGGGGGCATGTGTAGGTTTAAAGATGCATTTTCCTGGATGGCAGGTTCTCTTGGGGATGTTTCTGCTGTGGACGCCGGGCAGGACTGGGCCTGCCTCTCCATTCAGTTAGACCCCATTCAGAGTCTTCTGTCAGCAGTCTCCAACCTTTTTGGCACCAGGGATCGGTTTCATGGAAGACAGTTTTGGCACGGACAGTGGGGTGAGGGGAATGGTGGTTGGTAGATGATTCAAGCATGTTATGTTTATGGTACACATTATTATTACTACAGCCGCTCCATCTCAGATCATCAGATATGAGATCTGAGAGGTTGGGGACTCCTGCTCTAAGGGAACTTCTGCAGGAGTTAAATGCTAACTTACAGGCTCTGAAATGACATGTCAAGGACATGTAGTTCCTCCTTGATGCTCCCCCTTACCTGGAGAACGTTCCCAGCACCTGGCTGGACTTAACATTCTTCAGCTTGTAGGTTTGTCTGCCGCCACTCTCTGTATTCTAAACTCCTTGGGAACAGAGACCCAAGTTCATGACCACTGTTGGTAGATCCTGCTTCTGAGGAGATGCTCGGAAGCCTCTGGAGAAGCAGACTACAGTATGACCTGTCAAAACCTAGAGTCCAAGTTTCCCTAAGCACCCCGTCAACTGGACAACTCTGGACACCAGGTCTGTCCCTCAGCCCATCAACCACAGCATCAGTGTCTTCGGGAGCATGAGTGTATGCCAAGTGCAGGAGAGGGTGTGGATCACCCACGTGGATCCTAGAAGACGGGGCGCCTTGTACAGGAAGGTCAGTGTTTGTGTCCAGCCTGTCCAGTGTGGGGTCAGGTATTGCGTCTCTTAGGGAAGCACTGAGACACCCACTGGCCTCTCTCGGGGACACAGTTATAGCAACAAGGGGAGTTAAGGTTGAGCTGTTTTCACTTTCGGGTGGCTTTTAATTTGGTTTAATCAGAACGACTCATAAATTACCGATTAATTACTATCTGCTATCAGGTTCAATCCCCTCAGCCACAGAGCCAGCTCTGCTCTGCGATGGATGCCGTGGCTGTGATTGTAGGGTACTTCGTCAACATTTAATCAGCGGTGCTTATTAACGTGGCATTGATGGGTGGTCGCCACCCCAGCGCCATCCATCACGAGTGAGCAGCTCACGCAGGCTCGGACCCCATCGCTCTCTGCCGCGTCACCCAGCCCTGGAGCTCTCAGGCCGGCAGGCTGCTCACTTTGCACTAAGGTGACACCCTGTCTTTTCAGCTCAGCTCAGTTTTGATCACCGTCAGTTCCAACACTCACGGCCTGTGGAGCTTCGGTCTGGAGCAGCCAGGCTGAGCCTCATGTTTTTCGTAGCCCTGGGTCTCTCTTCCTTAGCCCAGAGAGTGTTCGATTCCAAGAGACTGGTCCAGAATTGAACTTCATGGCATGGTGGAGTGAGTAGGAGAGAGAGAGAGAGTGTGTGTGTGTGTGTGTGTGTGTGTGTGCACATGTGTAAATCCAGCATATGACCAGAGGAAACAAAAATGCCCTTGTGGTGTTCATAGCCTCCCTCAGTATGCCTGGAGCTGAATCTGTTGATGAAAACTCTGCCAGTAGAAGCGTATCTTGTGTTCACAAGGTGGATCTCACAGTTTCCCTTCTCTCTCTTTTCAGCCTCTACGGCAGACACATGCAGGCAAACCCAGAACCGCCAAAGAAAAATAATGACAAATCGAAAAAGATCAGCCGGAAACCCCTGACAGCCAAGAATAAATAAGGGGTCAGCCTGAGCTGCACTTCCGGTCACTTCTTTCATCATTACATCTGTTCTCTCTTTTCTGCCTCACAAATGAACACTCTGTGTCTGTTTTTCTCTCTCTAATGCCTACCACCTTACCTTAAATTCTTTCGGTAGGTGGTGGATTTTTTATAAGTTCTTCGAACCATTTCAATTTGTTTTCTTAAAATTGCCGAAGGCAGGAAACAAAGCCTTAATTCAGCTGCAAGTTCCATACGAGGCACAGCTTTCAACTTCTTGAATAGATGTTCACAGAGTTGCTTATTATGAAAAGAATAATTAAAATCATGTAATCATTTAAATGCCACACTTAACACTGTTCACCCTTCTGTTAATTCACACAACTCATTATTTTTGCTTTGTTCAAAGTTTTCCTTCACCACTGAGATATTATGTCAATTTACAAGTGATTTTAATAAAATCTTAAATTTGTGTCACACGTTGTTTCTTGAATTTAAAAAAAAAAAGAATCTTGGGGTCTACCTGTTCTTGTTGACTTTTACCCCACAATGATCTTGTCCAATTTATTGGTCATCGATGATAAATTCTGAAACTTTCTGTGAAAGAAATGCAGAATTAAATGAGTTGGTTTCTTCTCACATTGATATGTCAGGTTTGTTTTTTTTTTTTTCCTCTTTGAAGACTGTTTCTAAATTAGGAAGAAGCAGAAAAACAAATCTCTAGAAGAGTTTGCCAAAGGATTTTGGAAAGCAGCATTTCTTAGCTGAAGGAATGGTGACTTCTGCCAGTGGCTGGTCGATGAGAGCTGCGAAACGGAGAGAGAAAAATACTTGCCTGTTTCTTGTCACTGCAGAAAATCTGCTCATATGAGAGCATCTTTCTAAGTGACTTTGATGATGCCAAAGAAGTCGTGTCAATGTGCACACTCAATATCACGCCCAGAGTAGAAGCTGCAGTGGCAAAATCATTCAACAAATCATTGATTAACATCTGTGGTAGGCAGCTTTGTTTTTACCTACAGTTGATATGCACGTCAGTGGAAACAAATTCAAGGAGAACATTTGTGCTAAAAAGACTGCCAAGCCTGAAATGTCTCAAAAGGTGTGTGAAGATGTAACATACTCTCAGGTGGATTGTCTGTATCTACCCCTGCATCTTCTCCTCTCCATCTTACAGTTGAAACCCTGAGACCAGGACCTGTGGAATACAGAAAAACCCAACCAAAAATCCTGAGATGGACTTTGCATTTGAGTCAGAGAGGTCACTACTAAAGGTCTATATACTTCTGGCTTCAGGATAACTTCCTGAGAAAACATTCGCCATGGGAAGAGGAATCCCCAGGTGCCATCACCTGTTTGGAAATTTGGTTGATCTAATTTTTCTAGGTATCATCTTTGCCTCAGTCTGAATTTTCTAATTGATTTTTCTTTAGCTCTTGAAATTACAGTAAGAACAACTACTGTTGTTGATTGGAAAGACTTCATCTAAAATTTAACTAGCAACAAAACCTTAGTAAAAACTATCACAGTATAGTCTTAAATAATTTTTTTAAAAGATGATCACTCTAGATAGAAATATGAGCAATACACATAAATTCACAAAGAGAAAGTAATCTTCAAGAAACGGGGGAAAAACATCTAGACTCACTAGTAATCCAAAAAATACAAATCAAAGCAAAAATAAGACATGCATAACAATGAGAAATGTGCATATATTTTTTAAGGTAATATTAAGTGCTGGAGGAGTAGTAGGAGATAAACATTCTTTATACACTGCTCTTGGGAACATAAATTTCTCTCCAGAAGGTGGTAGAAACTTGAAAATTGTGTCCTCTGATCCAGTACTTTCATTTCTAGGAATTTATCCTGAGGAAATGGTCAGAGTTGCACACACAGAAAACTCTGTTTGAAAAATGCTTCTATAGGTTTATAGACACAATGGAAATGTGGTGAAAAGCTAAATGCCCACCCATGGAAGGAGAGTTAATGTGTATCCACATGATGAACTTTTATGAAGATATTAAAAATCATTGAACAATATCTAGGGGCAAAGGGAGATAATCATATTATCCAGTTAAGTAAGAAACAACAACAAAAAAAAGACTTAAACTATAGAAGTGTGGTTCCAATTGTGGAAAAAAAGGAAAAGTGTTTATAATGTTTATGTACAGAAAAATGGAAATGGACTGGAATTTTATGGCTGATAAATTATTTCTATGGTAGATTAAAATGTTTTAAATCATCTTTTTTATATTTATTCTGTACTTTAAATTCTCTGTAATACTGTGTATTTTCATAATCAGAAAATATTAAATGAGTATATTTTCAAAATAGAATTGGTGTATTATGCAACCCAGAAAATGTGATCATATATTTAAGTACAGAGCGTACTATAAAATCTCAGGTTGGCTTTCTGTTTTTTTCTTTTTATTCATCATCAAAGTGCATTTTCACATCTTCTCCTGCAGTTTTTTTGGTTACTCAATAAGTGGATTAACGAAATACAATTCAAAAGGTTGCACTTCATTCTCCCAGTTTTATTGTGATACATTTGCCAAACACTGTGTAACTTTAAGGTTTACATTATAAATTAATTGACTTATGCATATGGTGAAATGAGTACAGTAATTTTAGTTAACATCTATCATCTCGTATTAATACGCCCCAAAAAGAAAAATAATTTATTTCTTTGTATTGAGAACTCTGCTCTCTTGACAACTTTTAAATATGTAATCTAGCAGTGTTACGTGATATCCATAGTACTTATTTATAACTGGCAATTTATACCTTTTGACCATTGTCATCTAATTCTTCCACCCTCTCTCCCCACCTCTGGTAACTGCAAACCTGATCTCTTTTCCTATAATTTTATTTTGATTTGATTTTAATTTTTAGAATCCACAAATGAGATCATACAGTATTTGTCTGACTTAACTCGCTTTGCATAATATCCTCAAGGTCCATCCATGTTGCCACAAATGGCAGGATTTCCTTCTTTTTATGGCAAACCATGTTCCATTTATATCACACAGTTTCTTTATCCAGTCATCCATCGATGGACACCGACGTCGTTTCCATGGCTTGGGTATTATGAGTAATGCTGCTATGGATGTGGGGGTGCAAATATCTCTTTGACATAGTATTTTCATCTTTTGGATACATTCCCAGAAGTGGAATTGCTGGATCATATGGTAGTTCTATCTTTAATTTTTGTGGAACTTCTTTAGTGTTATCCATAGTAGCTGCACCAATTAGAGTCCCACAAACAGTACACCAGGGTTCCCTTTTCTCCATATCCCCTCCAGCACTTTTTCCCTTGTCTTTTTGATGATAGGTTTTCTAACCAATGTGAACTGATCTCGATTTTGATTTGCATTTCCCTGAGCAAAATATTGAGTACATTTTCATGTATCTGTTGGTCATTCATCTATCTTCTTTGAAAAACAAACGTCTATTCAGGTGTTTTGTCAGTTTAATTGAATTATTTGATTTATTGCTATTGGGTTGTGTGAGTGTATCTTTTGGATATTAACCCCTTATCATACAAATGGCTTGCATTTTTTCCCCATTCCATGGGTTGCCTTTCCGCTTTGTTGATGGTTTCCTTTGCTGTGCAGAAGCTTTAAGTTTGAGGTAGTGACCCTTGTTTATTTTGTTGCTTGTGCTTTAGTTGTTATCATCTTAAAAATTATTGTGAAGATCTATATCATAGATCTGTCTTTCAGTGGTTTTTTTCTAGAAGTTTTACAGTTTCTGGTCTTATATTTAAGTTTATACATTTTGAGTTAAATTTTGTGGGTGTTATAAGTTAGGAATCTAGCTTCATTTACATGTGAATATCAGTTTTACCAGCACCATTCATTGAAGAAACTGTCTTTTCTTCACTGAGTATTCTTGGCCCTCTTGTGAACTTGAATTGACTGTGTATGCTTGGGTTTGTTTCTGAACTCTTGATTCAGTCCCGTTGTTCAGTCTGTCTGTTTTTATGCTAGTACCATACTCTGAATTACTATGTTGTTTAGTCACTAAGTCATGTCCAACTCTTTGTGACTCTATGGACTGTAGCCCGCCAGACTTCTCTTTCCATGGGATTTCCCAGGCAAGAATATTACAGTGAGTCGCCATTTCCAGGGGATCTTCCTGATCCAGTGATTAAACCACGTCTTCTACATTGGCAGGCAGATTCTATACCACTGAGCCAGCAGGGAAGCCCTTTAATTACTCTAGCTTTATAGTAAAAGTTGAAATCAGAAAATGTGATGCCTCCTGCTTTGTACTTCTTTCATAGGATTGCTTTGGCAGTTTGGAGTCTTTTGTGGTTCTATGTCAACTTTATGATTAGTTTTCTACGTCTGTTTTAAAAAAAATGCCTTTGGAATCTTGATACAGATTGCTTTCAGTCTGTGTATGGCTTTCGTAAATATGGACACTTTAATATTAAAATCCTACGGACAGAAGAGCCTGGTGGGCTGCAGTCCATGGAGTCACAAAGAGTCGGGCACGACTGAGCAACCAACACTAACTAATATTAATCCTTCTAGTCCATTAACATGGGATACCTTTCCATTTATTTTTGTCTGCCTCAGTTTTTTTTTTAATCAATGTCTTTTTAAGTTGTAGAGATCTTTCACTTACTGAAATTTATGTCTGTGTATTTTTTTGATGCTGTTATAAATGGGATCGTTTTCTTTATTTGTTATTCAGATAATTCATTATTATTGCTGTATGGAAATGCTTCTGGGTTTTGCATGTCAGTTTTATATCCTGCAGCTTTACAGAACTCCTTGATTAGATCTTACATGCCCAGTGGCTGAGCCCCACAGATTCCTGGGTTATCTGTGAGGTTAGAGCAGAGTAGGAATCCCCAGGAAGCCCCCTACAGTGCAGGGAGAGTGGACGTCCCCCCAGCTCTCCTTTCCCCACTGGAGAACCGTAGACTCAGGGCAGAATGTGGTGCTGTGCTGACTTGGGGGAGGGACGTGTGGTCGGCGTGTAGCTGCCCCTCTCGTCCTTCTAATGTGGCCTGTCAGGGCCTCTGTGATGATGAGGGTGCTTCAGCCTTACCCCTGTTTTCTAGATTTTACTCAGCGGCATCTCATCCATGAGAGCTTTCAGTTGTTCTCATGAGGGGAATGAAGCTGTGAAAGACCTGTGTCACCATCTTGTGACATCACTCTCTCCAAAATAAATGCAGCTTTATGGCAAAAATAGCCTGACCCTTTGAGCACAAGGATGAGTTTGGTTGTTGCTGGGGTTGCCTCTGCTCCAAGGCTCTAAGCCTGTGTGGGAACCCATGATCTTTTTATTCCTTGTTTGAGACATATTTCCTTGGACTTCACTTTTTGTAGGAGGCTGCTCTTGCCCATGTGCTGGCTACTGCAGTCTAGTCTTGTGTAGATAAATGTATTCCGTTGTTGCAACTACTTTGTGAGATTGGCAAGGCAGGATTGTGTACATTGTCTAATGGTTCTCAGATCTCTAAGGAGCGTGTTTCTCTTTACTAGAAGTTCAGTGTTCTGTTAATGAGTGTATTGATTTTCTTTTCAGTTAAGGTAGAAGCAAGCAGGCAAGGGGAAGCAAGTGGTAAAAGTTAGGGTTGGGGAGAGACCTTCAGGTTAAAGAGTTGTTCTTTTGGGTTTTGTTGGTTGGTTGGTTTTGGTTTAAAATGCAAATGATTTGTGTACTTTTTTGTGTGACTGCACCTCCCAGCTTGCAGGATCTTAGTTCCCCAATCAGGGATTGAACTCATGCCTCCTGAAGTGTGAGTGTAGCGTCCTAACCACTGGACCACTAAGGAGGTCCCTGGACTTTTTTGGTTTTGTTTGGAGGGTTTTGTTTCTTTGTTTGTTTTTTGCTTCAAGACTGCAGACACTTTACCATTTTTATATGCGTTTGGAATCTCAGAAAAGGTACTATATTATGCAGGGCCATTTGACCACAGAATCCCTTTTTCACTAACCACTGTTACCTGTACACTGCACCATACTCGTAGCCTATGGAACACATGGGGATGCGTTCTCCATAGGATCAAGAAGCTAGCCTAGAATCACATCAGATTCATTCTATAGAATAGAAACTGCTCAGAAACCACTTAGTATAGGTGAATCCTCACTATGGTAAGTTGGAATAGAGAACGAAAGTCATACGAATCTGGAAGGAACTGAAAATCAGTGTCAAATATCAATTGCCAGAAGTATACACCCAAAGTTGACCCTACATTTTTGCTTTTATTTACCCTCGCACACTGTGTATTAAATATGTGTTAATTGCAAAGTTAATTTTCTAACAAAGCTTCCTGGTCATAATATCCCACCTGGACCCTTGAGAAGATCTAGGCTTTACCTTCAAAATATAATCAGAATTTCAGACTTCATAACATCTTCCAGCCACCCTTGCTTCTCACCTGGGTTACTGCAACTTCCTCCAGTTTGCCTGCCTGTGGTCCCTCTTGCTTTCTTATAATCTGTTTCCAACGATGATCTTTGTAACTCAGACATCAGGACCTCCTTCTGGTATCTTCACCAATGTTTCCTTTTGCTCAGGATAAAAGCCCCTGTTACTGTGGCCTTCATGGTCATCTGTACTCTGCTTTCCTTTTTTAAAACATAAATTTTTGAAATATTTATTTATTTGGCTACACTGGGTCTTAGTTATGGCATGCAGGATCTTTAGCAGTGTTATGCAAACTCTTAGCTGGACCATGTGGGATCTAGTTCCCTGACCAGGGATCGGACCCAGGGTCCCTGCATGGGGAGCGTGGATTCCTAGCCACTGAACCACTAGGTAAGTCCCCTGCCTTCCTCCTCCTCCTGCAGGTTTTACCACTTGATCCACTCCAACCCTCAGATTCTCCCCACTTCAGGGCTTTTGTGCCTTCTGTCCCTTTTCTAGAATGTTCTCCCAAATAGAAGTCCCTCACCAACTTCAAATCTTTGTTAAGGAAAAAAAAATCACTCTCATAATCAGGCCTACCTTGATTAATCTGTTTTCAATTGTAATTTGTTTATTGCCTCTGTCCTACACCCAGAATGTAGGGTCCATGAGGATAAGAATCAGCAAAGTATGTGCCACAGGCCAAGCCCGGCCTATGCCTGTTTTTGCAAATAAAGTCTTACTGGAACACGGCCACTCCCCCTCAATTACAGAGTGTCTGGCTGCTTTTGTGCTGTCATAGCCAAGCTGGCTAGTTGTGACAGAGACTGTCACGTATTTTGGCCCACAAAGCCAAATGTAGCTACTGTCTGGCCCTTAAGAGAAATAGTTGGCTCGGCTTATTTTCCACTAACTCTTACATCTCCTAGACTTTGAATGGGGCATGGAGTTCTTCTGTAGCAGCTTGAACTTGAAGGGCCCTGCATCTCAATTTCCCTGTTATGAGTTCATAGGAAGGCGCTCCCCCACCAGGATAAAGATCCAAAAATGCTCTGGTCAGTGTGAGTCAATTTCAAAAGGATCTTTACCAAACTGTAATTCTCTGAGAACCAATGTGTAAAGATGGCAGGACTGGGACTTCCCTGGTAGTCCAGTGGCTAAGACTGTGATTCTAGTGCAGGAGTCTGGTTTCAATCCCTGGTCGGGGAACTGGATCCCAAATGTCACAGCTAAGAGTCTGTGTGTTGCAGCCAAAGATTCCACATGCTGCACCTGAGGCCTGACACAGCCAAATAGATAAATATTTTTAAAATAAAGATGCCAGGACCAACAACTGAACTATTAATGCTATTGGTCTCTGTTCTACCTGGACACCCTGTGACCTCAAATCAGGCATTAATTATTGCTGTGTGTATGTCTCCATCTGGAATATGATTGGAATCTCATCCTGTGTATACTTTGAGTATGTTATTAATTGTATAATCACATATATATATGCATGTATGTACATATACACATATATGAATATATATACACATGTATATATGTCATTGATCCTTCCATCCATAAGCTGAGGGACTGAGGAGGTCCCTATGCATTTTAGAAATAACCCAGGGAATAACACTGCATGTAAATATGTTGTGATATTACCTCTTACCTCATGCTGCTTTATGCATCATAGAATTTGGTCATTTAACATTGCCTAACTTTGTCCTGTATATTACTAACAGCAATACTTTTATCAAGGGACTTCCATATCTCAGTGTTTTCTTTCACTCTTACTCTATGCTTATCTTCATTTTGTAGCGAACTCGACCTCAGATAAAGGAGCTTTCTTAAGGACCCAGAGCCACTGAATGGCAGAGAAGAGATGGTAAAGAAGGTTCTTTTGGTTCGAGAGCTAAAGCCATTTCCTCAGTACCGCATGGCCACTCTGCTTCAAGCTCACTCGCTTAATCTCTCCAAAAGGACCTTCCCTTCCCTCCATCTCTGAAATTGGAGATCCTGTTTTTGATCTCTTGAAATGGTCAGTTTATTAATGCATTGAGGTTGGTGCATGATGGCAGCCAGGTTAGTGAGGCATCATCCCACTTCTGTCCGTGCTGGGCCCTCGGGGTTGACTGTCTCTGTTCCCCATGCTAGATAAGGTGACAGCATCTCTCTGATGGCCAGTGAGGGTCTGACTGAAGCAAATGAACCCAACTCCTGAGAATAGCTCTGCCCCTTTTCCTGACTGTCCCATCAAAGGAATGTTTTTCTCTAAAAGGTATTCTTTCCCATGACCCGCCCAACAAAGAGCAGTCCCCTGTGAAGTAGGCAGCGGGTGGATTTGGGTTTCATTTTCAAACAGTTTTGGCCAGGCAGGAGCAGACCACCTGATTTTGGTTTGAGTAGATCACAGACCAAAGAGAAAGCCCATCTCATTCACCCTGGCACCCTGGTCTCCTTCTCCTGGGCAGAGTACCTAGAATATATTGACATTCAAACCTTTTTGGATGAATAAATACTTTCCACTGTATATTTCTAATGTCTTGTTGCTATTGTACCTAAGCATTAATACTCACTTTATTAATGAAGAGGCCAGGTCTCCAAATGGGATATTTAGAGATTTTCTGAAGAATCAGGCAATACCTCTGAAAGTTTGCAGGTTTGGGAATTGGGCATGAACTAAGTCAACAGAATTGGGTGAGAAGGTAGCGTCATCAGAAATGTTAGCATTTCCTCTAATTGGAAAAAATCGGCCATCTCCTGCTACTTCTGGGATGTGTCAGCCCCTCACATAAGAAGTAAAAAAGCTATCGTCACACAGGTGACAGTACACACAGTTCCCTGAGGTCAAGAATTCTGTTGCAGTGGGACTTCCCTGGTGGTCCAGAGGCTACGACTGCATGCCCCCAATACAGAGGGCCCAGATTAGGGAACTAAATCTCACATGTCACAAGTAAGAGTTTGCATGCTGCAACTAAAGATTCCACATGGTGCAACTAAAAGACCCCATATACTGCAACTAAGGATCCTTCATGCTGCTGCTAAGATCAGTTCAGTTCAGTTCAGTCGCTCAGTCGTGTCTGACTCTTTGCAACCCCATGAATCAGCACATCAGACCTCCCTGTCCATCACCATGTCCCGGAGTCTACCCAAACCCATGTCCATCGAATCGGTGATGCCATCCAGCCATCTCATCCTCTGTCGTCCCCTTCTCCTCCTCCCCCCAATCCTTCCCAGCATCAGGGTCTTTTCCAATGAGTCAGCTCTTCACATGAGGTGGCCAAAGTATTGGAATTTCAGCTTAAACATCAGTCCTTCCAGTGAACACCCAGGACTAAGATCATGCACAGAGAAAAAAAAAAAAAACAAAACCCTGCTCTCATACCCTGGAAAGCATTCCAGTTTCCACATTCACAGGATCAAGTTGGTCTCTGGAGGCACTGTTCTCTTGATACTTTTGCTACCCAGCCCACTCTGAAATTGGCATTTTCTGTGTACAGATGTTGTCAGCAAAACCAGCTCGTTCCTGCCCCAGGAGGAAGCAGCTTGCCCTGACTGCTGGCTTGACAGCTGAGAGTAGGGAGAGAAGCGGATCCATTCATAACTCCCCCGATGTGCCGCCCAAAATATCCCTGCCGCTCCAGGCAGACGGTCTGGCTGCTCTTGTGGGCTGCTGCATTTCTCACCGTGTAACCAGGATTTTAACAAAGCATTGCTTCTTAACACAGCTGCGAGACTGATGTCTCCATGAGGGAAGACCCTGTTTGAACATGAGGTCCAAGCTCTGAGATTGTCTCACCATTGAGCAGCTCCAGTGTGAGATGGAGCTTTGTTGTTGCTGGTTTATCAGGATCTGCACGCTGGAAAGGATTTGAATGGCAATAAAAATCACCCCAGATCTAAAAACAAATGATACGAGAGAGTGATGGTCTAAATTGCAGGCGCGTGGAGCACACATATGAAGAGGCCCAAGTTCTGCAGAACAGGAAGAAGCCGCAGTCAGAGGGAACTGTCCTTGTTGATGGAGGGGCAGATGGACACAGGCTTTGGCTGTTCTTGGACACCGGTCATCTGTCCGCCTCAGGTACCAGGCTGGGTTGAATAGTGTCCTCCACAAGGTTCATGGCCACCTTGAAACTTTGGAACGTGGCCTTATTTGGAAACAGAGGCTTTGCAGATGTAATTATTTAAAGAAAAGTTAAGTCATATTGGATTCATTGTTGTTGTTTAATCGTTAAGTCGTATCTGACTCTGTGACCCCATGGACTGTAGCTCACCAGACTCCTGTGTCCTCCACTGTCTCCCAGGGTTTGCTCAAACTCATGTCTATTGAGTCACTGATGCCATCCAACTATCTCATCCTCTGTCACCTCCTTCTTGTCCTGCCCTCAGCCTTTCCCAGCATCAGAGTCTTTTCCAATGAGTCAGGTCTTCTCATCAGGTGGCCAGAGTATTGGAGCTTCAGCATTAGCATCAATTCTTCCAATGAATATTCAGGATTGATTTCCTTTAGGATTGATTGCTTTGATCTCGATTTGGTGTGCCCTAAATCCAAGGACTGGTGACCTTATAAGAAAGCCATGTGATGTCAGAGGGACACACACCAGGGGAGGCCACATGACAACAGAAGCAGAGATCGGAGTAAGGCAGCTCCAAGCCAAGGGGTGCCAAGCATTGCTGGGCAGCATCAAAAGCTGGAAAAGGCAAGGAAGGAGCCTCCCCTGGAGCCCTCAGAGAGAGCAGAGCCCAGCTGACCCCTTGATTTTAAACTTCTCACGTCCAGAACTGTGAGAAAATATATTTAAATAAGTTGGTGGGACAGTGTTACAGCAGCCCTGGGAAATGAGTACAGCCTCTGGAATCAGCTCAGAGCAAACCCGGGCAGCTTCCTGGAACAGACCAGCGAGGCCCACAGAACACAATACACGGCCACCAGCGCCTGCCCCGCTGATCAGAGCAGAGGAGCCACGGCAGAGCGGCGCCGTCTACGGTTTCGGCTCCATTGTTGGCGGGCCCAGAAATCTCTGTGGCCAGCATCATAGGAGCCAGCGGATCAGCCTGGGCTGTGAGTCCCAGGAACGCCTCAGGGAGATGCCTTTTCTCCTTCCTGGCTGTGCATCAGATTCTCCAGTTAAGAACCCAAACGATTCCTGTTTCATCAGGTGTCTTCTATCAACTGCAGGAAAAAAATGGAATGATCTCTCTTGAGGGAAAATAAAAACTTCTTGGTGACCTCATTCAAGAAATCTTGTCTCTTTATAGATGTTGGGTAACATTCTGTATTCATGTTTATTTTCTGATCCAGAGCCATATACCAAGAAGCAATATGAAAATTTTTTTGTTTTTTGTTTGTCTGAGATGGCTAAATTATATTATTTTTTCCTTTGTTGCTGAGGTCAGGCTTACTTTATATAATTATTTTATAGTTTTTATTTATTTATTTTTCTTTTGAACTTTTTATTTTGTATTGGGGTATAGCCGATTAACAATGTGATAGTTTCAGGTGAATAGCGAAGGAACTCAGCCATACATATAGATGTATCCATTCTCCCCCAAACTCCCCTCCCATCCAGGCTGCCACATAACATTGAGCAGAGCACAAGCTTGACATGTTTCTTGAACTTGTAAAAGGCCAGAATGACTGGGGAAAATAAAGAGGAAGGCAGAGTGAGCAGGGACCAGATCACACAGAATTTTCATTCATTCAGCAAGTGTTCAAGTGCCCACTTCAGGCCTGGTACTGTCCTAGCAGTAGAAACACATCAGTAAACGAACACAGGGCTTTCTGAGCCATCCATGGAGTTTGTGTTTCCTCGTGAGCCCACAGGGAATCCACTGAAATATTTGAAGAAGAGAATTCATGTCATCTAATGTGAAGACCACTTTGGAAAAGTGGAGAACACAGGTATCAGACTCCCTGGGTGCAGTAACACCCAGGTGATGACCTTTGTCAGGCTGCCTGGCTGTTTGGATACCAAGGTTAGCCATGTAATATTTAGTTCACTGACCTCCAATAGCAAAGTGGTAGCCATTCACTTCTATGGCAATGGCATGCCCAATCTGGAAAAGTCTTTGAAGGACACCAAAAACCGAGAAGGTGGTATTTAATCTGGTTCTTTATTTTGACCACTAACTTTCTTAAGAAGTTATAAGCTTCATTTCCACATGAAGAGCAATGAGCACAAATGAAGTCCCCCACTGCACCATCATTTAGCCAGTTGTCATAAATTCAGGCTGCCATGTAAGGGCATCAGAATAAGATGGCACCAAATCATCACACTGAATCAATATTTCTGTCATAATTTTATTTACCATTTTACTCTTTAAGACCACTAACACAGCTCTCCCAGCAGTTCTTTAGTTTTTTTTTCAGTATGATTTCTGATTGCAAGAGAACAGAGATCACCAACTTCTTTCTGTTTTTGGCCTCACTGTGTGGCATGTGGGATCTTAATTCCCTGACTAGGGATCAAACTCATGTCCCCTGCAGTGGGAGCGCAGTCCTAACCCCTGGACGGCCAGGGAAGTCCCCCACCAACTTTATAAAGTATTGATCATATGTGTGCATTATAAAAGTGTTCTAACCACATTTACATTTTTCACATTTTCCCAAGGAATGCTTCCTTGCATATAGTTAGCAACTTACGCCGTTATATATGGAGACGAGAGTAGAGAGATGTAAGTTCCCTACTCAGCCAATTTTGTGTAATCAAAGCTTTGGGAAATAAAATATTGCCATTTTATCTACATTTTCCCTCCCCTTAAAGATTGAGGTATGAAAACAAGATGCCAGAGAACCTTGGAGCTTTCATTCAGGCAAGGTTTTTGGAGACCATCGCTTCCAGCCCCTGTATTTAGCAGATAAGAAACAAAACAGACACACACACACACACATACACAGAGCTAATTCACTTTGTTGTACAGCAGATACTAACACAGCATTGTAAATCAATTATACTCCAATAAAAAATGTTTTAAAAAGCCATTTTGGAACAGTGAAGCAGAGGAGTGAACTGAGATATGCAAACCTATTGTTTAGCATTACCATGTTATGCTGGGGTTATTTAAATGTAGGTGAAACACATACCAAGATCCAGGCACATTTCTGAGGCCAGTTAAAATGAGAGATGGTTCCTTTCCTTTACATTTTACTTCGTTGTTACTTTGGGAGGGGAATCTAGTCTTGACACGAACAGATTGGCCCAGAGAGACCCACTGACAGCCCATGTCTCTGTTAAATTGGGTTAGGTGGATTTTTTTACTCAAATGTAGTTCTTCTAAATGCAGATGAAACCCCCAATTCCATTTTACCAGCCTTTGATAGTACCTGATCTTTCTCTAGGTTTTTCCAACGATGCTCATCTTTGGAAGTATTTTTCCTCTGTTTTTCCCAAATAACTAGAGGAAGGTATTTCTTTTTGCTGTTTGGGGTTGTGTTCCCCTTGGTCATAGACAAAGCTCTGGGATTATCCACATAAATATCCTCTTACATCCCATTTCAGATGTGGGTGGGAGCTTTTGCCATGTGGCCTTTGAGCCAGCTATAACTTGATTTGGGTGTTTGGCTCCAAATTTGGTGGTGGGGCTGAGGGTTTTGTACTATGGTTTTTGCAATATATTTACATATATATATATACACACACACATATATGTGTGTGTGTGTGTGTGTGTGTGTATGGTGGTGGTGATTTAGTCACTAAGTCATGTACGACTCTTGTGATCCCATAGACTGTAGCCTGCTAGGCTCCTCTGTCATGGGATTCTCTGGGCAAGAATACAGGAGTGGGTTGCCATTTCCTTCTCCAGTGGAATCTTCCTGACCCAGGAATTGAACCCAGGTCTCCTGCATTGCAAGCAGATTCTTTACCAACTAAGCTCTGAGGGAAGTCCATATATGTGTGTATGTGTGTGTGTATGTATGCATAAATATCCTTTTTTAGATTCTTTTCCCATATAGGTCATTACAGAGTATTCAGTAGATTTACCTGTGTTGTACAGTAGGTCCTTGTTAGTTATCTATTTTATATATAGCGGTATGTATATGTCGATCTCAACCTCCTTATTTATCCCTCCCCCCATCCCCCCTGGTAACTGTAAGTTTATTTTCTACGTTTGTGACTCTGACTTGTAAGTTCATTTGTACCATTTTTTTAAGATTCCATGTATAAGTGATAGCATCTGATATTTGTCTTTCTCTGTCTGACTTACTTCACTCAGTATGACAGTCTCTAGATGGCCTAAGTATTAAGCCTGACTGAAATGCAAAGAAGCATCTTACCTTAACTTTGCCTCTCCTACTCTCTCTTCCAGACCTCAGAATCCTCCATCTCATTTAAGAGTTACAATTCCTTAGCAGCTCACCCTAAGTAAGAGGGAGGCTGAGTAAACGAAACATAAGGAGTGATCAGAATAAATAAGCATCTAGAAAATGTCTAAATGAGGGCCCTTGAGTAGTCTAGTTCTTGAACATCAAAAGCCTTAGAACTGCTGGAATAAGATTGAAAAGGTGGGGAAGTTTAGCAGAAAGGTGGTCATGAAAAGGCCTGCATATAAATGAAATAACTGAGGTCATTAACAACTGCGATGATGGGATTCATATTTTCATTCAATATTATTTGCAGTAGCAGTAGCTAATCATTAGATCTTTAGTACACCTTCACTTTAGACATGCAAATTAGGTTAAATTAGTTTTGTTTTGCAGCCATATGACTGAAATCCTCCTCTTAAGGGACACACAGCACTTTATATCATGATATTAATTCTTCCCCAGGAATATGTAGCAAAGCAATGCATGTCTATTCTCTTTTTGACAGCAAAGTTTAAAATGGTGGAAGGTTTTAGGATGGTGTTGTCTACCATAATTATGTGCTTAGATCTGTATATGGTGCAAGCAGTTGTTAAGCATCAGTAGAAGCTATGGCTACATTCCACTACTTAAAAAGGTTCCCGGGGTCGGATCTGAAGCCTGCAGAGTCACAAAAGGGTTCTGTGCTCGATGGAGGGAGGTTGTATTACGAAGAGTCTGTTATAGATGTCAGTCTATTGCTGTATTTCAAAGGCTGTTTCTTGAAACATTTTAATGTCCTCCCTCAGTTGGAATCATCTGTGTCCAAAATAACAAATGGTCCCATACTTTTCCCCTTCTCTGTCCTTTGGGTGGCTTGCTTTTTTGAAGTTGATGAAAATTGGTGTGGAAATCATGAGGGATGTCCAGAGAGGGCTAAAATCAACCATTCAAAGCTGCCGGCAACCCCTGCACCCCCCCCTCTAAATGGCTATTTCCATGTCACAGAAAAAAAAAATTTCATTTTAAAACATTCTGAGATATTTTCATGGTGTTGTGGCTAACCATTTTTAGTCAGTTAAAAAAAATGCCTTTATCACCTCCCACCAGGAAACTCATGGAACACACTGTTGGAGATGCTGAAACTTTTTTCATTTCTCCTTAGAAAATATTAATGGTAAAGCATTAAAAGAGAAAAGAAGAGTCTTTAATTTGGTTTTTTCAGAAGCTTAGCTTGAAATTAGAAATTGTGCATACAACCTGCGAGTCATCACAGTGAACAAATCTGATTGTTTTAATTGAATGGAAGGGCAGTGCTGGGTTCTCCGTCTCACCCACTGGGCACAGGTAGTGTGCCAGGGTACGCCAGTGGCAGCAGCTCTGGATGGTGGGTCTGGGTTTACAAAGTTAAAAAGCTCCGGTTCCCCAGCACTTGTAGATCCTTTGGAAAGAAAATCTGAAGGAAGAGGCTGGGGGGAGACAGAGCTGGTAAAGTGAGGGAGCAGAGAGCAGACTGCTTCTCAGCTTGAATAACCAAGAAGCCAGCAGGCCTGCTGAGGAACAGGAAGGAGGGTCCCTATCAGGCCCCCTCTGCACTCCCCTCTCTTTCCAGAATGAAACCTAGTCCTGTCTTCCATCCGACTTCCCTCCAGGCCCAGGACAGAGTGACTGTGGCCCCAGGTAAGAGATGGACCGACGGTCCAGATGGTCTTGGTGTTTCTCTTGAGCAGCCCAGAGCACTCACTCAACTTTTAATAACTTGCAAACTCTTCCTGCACCCAGGAGAACAGTGCAACTTGGTAGAAAGCATTATGCTTTGTTTCACTCTGTTCTTGTTCAGCGACTCAGTTGTGTCTGACTCTTTGCAACCCCATGGACCGCAGCATGCCAGGCTTCCCTGTCCTTCAGTATCTCCCAGAGTTTGCTCAGACTTATGTCCATTGAGTTGATGATTCCATCCAGCCATCTCATCCTCTGTTGCCCCCTTCTCCTGTTTCACTCTGTGGGCCACATAAAAGCCAGGGCCCAGTTTCAGGCACAGTCTCTATCAGAAGAAAAGGAGAGCAGCAAATAAGAACATACGCCAGACTCTTCACTATTGTTTTTCTCCTCCATATAGGGAAGAAATGCAAACAAATACAAGAGGGTTTTTTATTTTGGTCTTTTCTTAAAGAGGGCAAGGAAGTAGGTGTGATGAAATTGGAGGGGAGAGAATAAAGGGAATAAGGCCAGGAGAAGACAACATCATCCTTTACCAAAAAAGCTCAATGTATAAAGAATTCCGCATAATGGCTTTCACATCCAAATGCATCACAAATCCACCCAGAGTCAGATAAAGGGGACTTGTCACCTAGAAGGGAGATTCTAGTGTGCTGAACACTTGACCAAAGCCTTTTCCACCTATTTTCTATCTCTTCAAAGGTCCTTTTAGAAGTATTGATAAAATAAAGATACTTGCACGGAAGCACATTGCTAAGCAATGTTAAAACGGGTTGAATTTTGCCCCACCCCAACATTCATAGGTTGAAATCCTAATCTTCAACACCCCAGAATGTGAATTTCTTTGGAAATAAGGTCGTTGCAGACCTAATTAGTTGAAAAGAGGTCATACTGCAATGGAATGAACCCCTAACCCACTACGGCTGATGACTTTATAAAAAGAGAAAAAGGCAAAGGGAGAGAAGATGGCCATCTACATGCCGGGAAGAGAAGTTAGAACAGATCCTTCCTTCATAGCCCTCAGAAGGGATCAGTCCTGCTGACATCTTGATTTTGGACTGCTGGCTGTTGCAACTGTGATACGGTACATTTCTCTTGCTTGAGTCACCCAGCATGTGATACTTTGTTATGGCAGTTCTAGCGTAATCTCACAAAATAATAAAAGGTAACATCCCTTGAGCCCTTTCTATGTACTAGGACCTATGCTTTATATATGCATTATTTCTTGTAAGCCTCACAGTTTCACCTGTGGTGGCTTCAGGATGTGATGTCTGGAATTACAGCAGCCGTCTTGATTCATGAAGCCAACATACTGAGGATGTCAGTAGAAAGAAACTCCCGGGCCCTTCGTGATGACACAGGGACACTGAATTAGTCAACTTTAGAACTCTCTATCTTGAGATACTTTTTGACGTGAAATAATAATTTCATATCAAAATTATTTTTTATTATTTAAGCCACATTCTGTTGTATCTTTTGTTGCCTATAGTTAACAGCATCCTAACAGGTACGGTTCCCTCCAGTAAAGTTTGTTTTCTCATCAGCTTCATCCAAAGGTAAGGGTTATGTTGCTTTCAGTTTTAAATTTCTCGATCTACCCCAGGAACAGCATATGGAGGTAAAATTCAATATTTGTTGAATAAGTAGATAGACAAATGTATCCTCAAACAGATAATGTCAGTAGCATTTAACAGCTGGAGAGATACAAACTCCATGAATTGAACCAAGTTGCTGAAAACTGTTCAATGATTCCATGAGGGGGAGGGAGATTCCCCTGACCACCTTATTTTCACATTGCTTTTTGTCTTCAGTGCCGTTTTGTGTGACTATTGAAATTGTCTCCCCAGTTTGACTTTTTTCCCCCGTACTTTCAACTTATATGTGATGAGCATGCTTCCAATTTCTGTATTGTTTAGAATTGTTTTATTCTATCTGTAAGTGCTTTACCTATTTGTATCAGTAAGAGTCTAGAAGTCAGGGACCACATCTGTGCTGTTATCTTTGTGCAGTACCTGATATACCGTGAATTTAATTTGGCAATAAATAAATTCCTCTGGATGTTGATGATATCTGAAAACATAAAATGAACTCCTCAGAGAAATAATCTTCTCAGCCTGTATCTTATATACTTTTCAGGAGGGAATGGCTAAATAAGAAACTAATAGGATTGGAGACACTTTGTACCTTGTAGTCTGGGTCACATAGATGTTTGGCTTTTGTTTTTAAGTTTGTGAGTTCAGGTTCTTTACACAGCCAACCACAAGCTCGGCCTCACCATTTTGAGGTCACATCTCCACTCCTGGGACTGGTAAAATATGGAATGATTATCTTAAACCACTCTGGTCTTTAGCCCTAATTGCCTGGTGGTCATTACTCTTTGGATATCTCATTGTGACCTCAAATTCAACATGTTGATGAAGAAACTCATCATCATCTATGAATGAAAATTGACTTCCTTTTAAAAAATATTTTTATCCATTCATTCATTTATTTACCTATATTTGGCTGCACCAGGCCTTCCTTGTTGCACACATGCTTTCTCTACTTGTGGTGTGTGGGCTTCTCATTGTGGTGGCTTCTCTTTGCAGAGCACAGGCTCTAGAGTATGTGGGCTTCAGTAGCTGTGGCTTGCAGGCTCTAGGGTACAAGCTCAATCGTTGTGGTACACTGGCTCAGCTGCCCCATGGCATGTGGAATCTTCCCAGGCCAGGCATCAAACCCATGTCCCCTGCATCGGCAGGCAGATTCTTAACCACTGGACCACCAGCAAAGTTCCTTGGCTTCCTTCCTTGCCATTCCCATTCCTGTCACTTTTGCCCCATCACTGTGGTCACTCAGATCAGACATGACATCTTTGATAGTTCCAGCTGGGCCAGAGAATGTCACCTGCGTGTAGAGAGGTCAGGGATGCTGGTAGGCATTCTGCCATGTGCAGGACAGCCTTTCACAACAAAATGTGCCTCGATGAAGCCAATCTAGCCTAGCAGAATAGGTACTGGGTTAGCCAAAAAGTTTGTTCAGATTCTTCCATAACCTGATATGGCAAACCCAATACAAAAAGCAATGGGTACAAGAAACAGCACTGCTGAATAACTTCAAAATGCTCCCTAAAGCTTGATGGCATTTCCTGTGTCAAATGAGGCAAGTGGGCCACGATGCCCTGCACCCTTTCAGCTCTTTTCCTTCTTCTGACTCTGCTGTAGCGTTCATGCATCGGTACCAGACACTTTGACTCTTCAGATGTTGTGTTGGGTGTTGGCTCCTATTCCGTGTATGTGTATCCCTCCGCTCAGTGAGATCCTGACCTTCCCAGGCCTGAAGGACAAGGCCAGGTCTCATTCCTATATTCCTCCACAGCACCTTACCTCTTGAGCAAAACAAAAGCCTAAGAAATCTGTGTTGCTTGATTGGATGAGCACATTCCCCAACAAATATGCCCAAACCATCTGAGATGTAAGAATGCGCCTCTGTGTATTCACAAAACCAAACACTCCAATGTGTATGGTCAAGCCAAATGTTTTAGGTTTGGAATGTGTTGTTTTGCCTAATGAGGTAAAAGAACATCCTATTCCTCCAGTCTGTCCCATTTGGGATGGCTGAGAGAGCCAAATTCCAGAGAGAAGGATGTTTCTCCAGGGATTCACATAATTTAGGATGATTATGAAAGTAATGCATATTCATTAAGGAAAGTTATAAAATATAAAGATCTATGCAACACAGAATTCAGAGGAAATCTTAGTCCCACCATCCAGAGATAATCATTGTTACATTTCGATCTATTCACATGTATATTTCATATTTCAATGTATGTATGTATATATATGAATATATTGTGAAAAGTAAAGAGCAATGTAAATTCAAATACTTTGCTTTTATTTAAACACACAGACACATTCTCATTGCAGACGTCTATGAGGACCTAAGATGACTAAAGTTTCCCCTCCATATCTCATCAGTACTTCACTATAATACTTTACCACTTTAATAGCTACCATTAACAATTAGAATGTAGGGACTTCCCTGGCCATCTAGTGGTTAAGACTTTGCCTTCCAAGGTAGGGGTTGTGGATTCAATCCCTGGTTGGGGAGCTAAGACCCCACATGCCTGTGGCCGAAAAAGCCAAAACAATAACACAGAAGCAATATTGTAACAAATTCAATCAAGACTTTAAAAATGGTCCACATCAAAAACAGAAAAAGAAAAAACAACTAACACATATCCTTTCAGATTTTTCTCTTCATACATCTTTTTATTCTTACAAAAATAATACACATATTGTTGTGCAACCTGTGTTTCCACCAAATACATTTTGGATAACTTCCCACATCATGTAAATCTACCTCCTCCTTTGAAATCTGCATAGTAATGTTATTTTTTTAATGTAGCAAAACTTTAAAAATCATTCTCCAGTGATGCTCCTTGGGTTGTTTCAGTTTTTGCCAGTGTAAGAATGTTTGCAAAGAATGTTTTTGGACATATGTGTTTGGATACTTGTGCAAATTTCCTGCAGGACAGATCCTGGAAGTGGAAATGCTTAGTCCAAACAATGCATAATCTAAACTTTATTTATGCCAATCTTTCCTCCAAAGCATTTGCTAATTACCTTTTTAAATGCTTTTATTTGGATCAACCTTGTTGAAAATTGGTAGAGTGTTAGGAGAAGGTGAACGTATACCAATATTCTTATCTTAGTAGATTTGCAGTGTATTGCAAGGTCAAAATTATATTTCAGGTTGACTTTTAGATTTAGTATGAGTCTATTGCTTATTCTCTACAGAATCTCTCTCATTGAATATGGTGAGATTATCCTTGATGTCTCAGTAAGTAAGCACTGTGTTTCCCAGTAGGAAAAGCTGAATGCCTTGGTGACTTTGGAGTCAGACTGATTACACTTGACTCCTACCTCTTCTGATTGTGAACTGTGTGCCCTGGGGCAAATTATATAACTGTTCTGACTCAGTTTTCTTTTCTGCAAAATGGAAAAGTAGCAATAAAGACTACTTTGTAGAGAGATTCAGAGAATTAAATTAAAACTCTTTCTATAGTGCCTGGTATTAGGTGTATGTACCTATATTAACTTTGTGGTCTGAAGTGTTTAGCTATTGAGCTGATTCTTTAATAGACCAAATCTTTTGTCACTGAAGTGTTCTGAAGTATCTGCCTTCAGTATTTACTTTATACTTGTTGGTTCTTTTTTAAGGAAGGGATGGATGTGGATCAAGCAAGAATGAAACTTACTACTGAATATGTTCCAAGATGAAATGCCAGACCTCAAATTGTATTTTCCACATCAGGTGGAGTCTCTGTAGTGAATCCATTTCCCTAATAGTTACAAAGAAAAAGAAAAGAAGGTCTCAGGATTGCAACCTGTTGTGTCTTGGGTCTGAAGGGGATCTTTCCACTCCATGTTGTTTGATAGGGTTATTTATAATCAACAACTTTAGGATGAACCAGACTAGGAACATTCCACAAGGATTGCTGGGGAATGCCGTCATTCTTGGCTAACTGAAGTCTGTTATTTCACTGTAACCAGCGCTCTCTGCAGTCATGAAACAATTCTTGTTCCCTGTGGATACACCAGAGCTTAAACTTGTCATGAAAAGGTAATGGCAAGAAATTCCACAAAAGAATGAGTGACAGTAATTGGAAATAATTTGAGTAGAAGGGAGATGAAAAAGTAGCTTTTTATTATTAATTCTCTTTTTATAATATAAATGATCATTTGTAACACATTTATTTTGACAGTAGTCTAAGCCTTTAAAGCTATTCCCATGAACCAGTTATAAACTGTGATAATCAATTTCTTGGAGATTATACTGATTAAGGAAATTATTCATCTACTGTATTTTTCATCTTGGTTATTTTTCAAATGTCACTTAAGTCTCTGAAGCTTAAAAAACCTTGCTATTAACCAGTAAGCACAGTAAATGTAAAACTGATGACACAAATATTATGAATAGTAGCTCTTAGGACAAAATTTGATTTGTTTGAAGGCAGATGACATTATAAAGGATAGTCAAGATGTCAGTAGAGGGAGTTGGTATGCTATTTGATTTACTTAGCATCTTTGTCACTTTGTAGATTGAGATATGATTGATGGTTACATTAATATAGAAAGTATGTTAATATTAGAACAGGCTTTAAGATCCCCCTACTATAAAATTCTCCCCCTCCTCAAATTGATATAATTTGGAATAATGTGCCCCAAGGATACAACACTTCTTAGACCGCAAGTCCTCTAATGTAGAGATTCTTCCTTTATTTTTCAGAAAGATAAATCGTTTTAGAAGTATACTTTATATATAGTAAGATGCACCCATTTTAAGAACACATTTCAATAAGTTTTGACAAATGCATACAGTCTCCTCAAGGTCTGAGACGTTTTCGTCACCCTAAAAATTCTCTTCTGTTTCTTCCTAGGCAACTACCCCTCCTCCTCCGCCCTAGGCAACTGCTAAACTACTTTCTGTCACTATAGATTGGTTTTGTCTTTTCTAGAATTTTGTATAAATCAAATCTTACAGAGTGTGGTATTCTGAGCCTGACTTCTTTCAGCATACTGTTTTTGAAATTCATCCACATTGTTGTATATATCAGTAATTCATTCTTTTTTTTTCCTTGTTATTATTCTAGTCTATGAAGATAGCATATGTGTGTATTCATTCTCCATACACTTGATGATGGACAGTTTGTTTCCACTTTTTGGCTATGATAAATAAAGTTGCTTTGTACATTCATGAAGAAGTCTTTGTGTGAACATATGTTTTTATTTCTCTTGGTAAATATGCAGTAGTAGTATGATTGAATGCCTGTTAGGTGTATATTTAACTTTATAAGAAACTGTCAAACTGTTTTCAAAAGGGGTTGGACAATTTTATCCTCCCACCACCAGTTGTTCTATATATTTGCCAACACTTGGTATTGTCAAATCTGTTTAATTTTGGTCATTGTAATGGATGTGTAGTGAAATCTCATTGTGGATGATGACTAATGATGTTGAGCATCATTTCATATGCTTACTGGCCATGCGTATATCTCTGCTTGTGAAGTGTCTGTTGATATCTTTAGCTCATTTTTAAAAATGGGGTTGTTCATCTTGTAAAAGCTTTTTTTTATATTTTATATTTTTATTCCTTATATTTTTAGATATAGATATTTTCTCCAGTCTGTGGCTTGCCTTTTCATTTTCTTAACACTGTCATTCGAAGACCAGAAGTTGTGAATTTTGATGAAAAGGGATTCTTTTTCATACCTGCTTGTTCTCCTTCACCACTTTGAATAGAGAGTTTTGAACACAAAACTTGACCCTTAGGGAAACTTTGTTTACTGACAAACTGGGAATAGCAAAAAACGTGAGCTCTGAATTGAGAATTCTGTTTTCAATATTGACGCTGTGGCTTCCATCAAGTAAGTTATGCAGATTTTTTAAAGCAATCTGTGAGCCAGAAAAAAATATATATTTCAAAAAAAAATTGCTGCTCCCGTTTTATAGAGAAATAATCTGAGGTGTGAAAAGCTAAAAAACTGAAGTACAAGACCCGAGGTGGTGAAGTGTCTGAGGCAGAGCAGGGAATGGGGTGAAGCTAATTGGTCACAGTGCTGGGTCTAATCCAAGCCCGTTAGGGGTCTCTGCCTGGTGCCCCAGCCCATTGAGCTGAGTAATTACAGCCGGCGAGGGCCTGAAGGGGTCCACCCTTGTCGGCTGGTATTGATTCTTTAAATCTTATTTTGTTTCCTTTCTTCCTCCACCCCCCTTCCCTTCCCTCTTTCCTTTTCTTTTTTCCTTTTCCTCTTTCTTTTTTTTTTTCTGCCTTCTGCTCCTTATGGGCTTCATTCAGCTCAGCGTTGTTTTGCAATTCTCTCGTCTTCTTTCCATTCCCGTCTCCATCCCTCCTTCTCTCCCTGCCTCTCTCTTTCCCTGTCTTAAAGGACGAACTCAACTTTTATAACCAATCAAAGTCCGATTTTCATGTTGTGCAGGAAAACGTACAATTGATTATGTCTGTAAAATCTCCTGATTGGGGTAGAGCTAAAAGCAAAACCCAGAATGCACTTTGGGGCCCCAGATGCCAGCTGGGGTGGAAATGCTGGCTACATAGATGAGTTGAGTAAGAGAGAAGAAATTCACCTTGTTTCAGGTGAAAACTCTGATGTGTTCTTCTTGTGGGAGGGGGGTTGTTTTTTTTAATCTTCTATTATTTTTAGTGGAGTAATAATTTTAATTGGATTATAGTTGATTTATAATGTCATGTTACTTTCTGCTGTACATAGAGGGAATCAGTTATCCATATGCATATATCCACCCTTAGATTCTGTTCCCATAGAGGTCATTGCAGCGTATTGAGTAGAGTTCCCTGGCTACACAGTAGGTTCCGATTAGTTATCTGTTTTATATGGAGTAGCCTTTGTGTTCTTGTTGTGTTTTAAATTAAGTGTACTCACAGTGATTATATTCCTATCACTAAGCGTCAGTACCTGCTTAAATCAGCAGCCACCTGGGTAAATTTTTAAAGAAGTGATCTTTTTTTTCTTTTCTTTTTCTTTTTTTATTTTTCAAGGAGTGATCTTTTTATTATAGAAATTCTGTTGTATTTCTCGGCTTCAAACTTGGATAAAGTGCTCAGTCCCTGAAGCAGCCTGCAAGGTCCTATATAATTAGGGTCTCTGGTCCTCAGCTCATCTCTAGCTACTCCCTCATATGCCCTCCTTTCTGTCTCTTCCTTTCTTTTTGGGCTAAGACCCTCCTACTGCAGGCTGTTCCCTGGAGCACTCCACCCTGGGTCAGACTTTCTTCCTCCCTTCCAGTTGGCCCTTCTCCTGCTCTTCTCCTTACCTTCCTTCATCTTCCTAACAACTGTGTTTCTCTATAAAAAAGTATGTAAAATGGAAATAAACTCAAGCAATACAGAGAAGTTCAAAATCTAATTTTTAAAAAATTAACCCACCACTAAGAAATAACTTCCTTCACTTTTAACATTATTTAAAACCTTGTTTATATGTATACACACATTTAGACAAATATGTATTTTATATGTCTATATATGCTCATATATATATATATATACACATACATGTATATAATAGGCATGCTATAGTATATAATTATTTGTTATATATGTATCATATAGTATAATACATATGTATAATATGTATTGTATAATATATATTATTAATTATAAATATAATTCATATACACATATGTATGTACAAATACATATAGCTTTAATAGTTGTAATATACCACAATATTATAATTATAATGTACAGTATAATTGTATATTATATGTGATATAATTATGATATTGATATAATGATTATCTAATTATATATGATATAAATATATATATTTGTACATGTTATATAACTTATATATAATATGCATCATGTATTTTATAATATATAATTTACACATATAAACATATATATAATATACTGTATTATAATATATACAGTCATAAATTGGGAATAAACAGTAACAAGAAACTCTGTAAAACAAGGAATTTTTATGAGGTAACTCCCAAAAGGTGAACAGGCTTATTTTCTATTTATTTCACCATCAGGTAGAGAGAACTTACTCATTCTTTCAGTATCTCTTGAGCATCTACCAGGCACCATGAACTATACAGGTCCTGGGGGCACAGAGTTTAGCATATAAGATTCGCCCTCAAGCTTCCAGCTTAGTGAATTTTTTTTTAAATGTTTATTTATTTGGCTATGCCGGGTCTTAGTTGTAGTATGTGAACTCTTAGCTGTGGCATGTGGGGTCTAATCCCTGCCCAGGGATTGAACCCAGGCTCTCTTCATTGGGAGCACAGAGCCATAGGCACTGGATCACCAAAGAAGTTCCCAGTTCAGTGATTAACATTTGAGGATTACCTGCTAAGGTTTGCACCACAGAAGCTGACAAGTACAGCCAGTCTGAGCTTGATTTACTGTTCTCTTCATTTTCTACACTTAAGATTAAATGAAGGAGAAGATGTTAACCATGCAGATGGAATTTAAAAGTTGGTTATATCTGTAGCTACTATACCAAGAATACCACAGAAAGTGGAGACAGTATTCTCACATTCAAAAGTTTTTACCTGACTCCACAAGGAAGTCGTTCATGTCACTGACAAATGAGTGAAATTCCAACATATGTCTTCTTTGTTGTTTCACCTTTTTCTTACTCATTAACGTAAACGAAAATATCAACCAGCGTTTATCTCAGAACTCTGCTCATTTATCATTGGTGGCCATAGCTTGTCTGCAAACACAGAATTCGTCAGAAGTCAGTAGAAGCATTCTGTACATTCAACTCACTTTTGAATCAGTTGTTGTTGTTTCCATACCCAGCATCATTGTGAATTTCACAAGTCAGAAAGGTAAATGCTCTGCATTGCCTGTTGGCATGTAACCAAACACCTTCTCTGTCGGCGTCTCCATAATGGCAGAAGGTGGGGAATGACAGAACTGACTGACACGCCAGGGTGAGGGAGTCTTCATAGCGACACTGAGTAGCCAGCCGGTGTAAGATAAAGTTTGCACATCAGGAGGTGCGTGTCCTGATCCTCTATTATGAATTAGAACGCATTGAATTGTTCTCCCCTTCTCTGCCTAATGCTAACATTGGCCACTGTGGGTGATACATCTGGTTATTTCCAGTGATTGAGTCAGCATTTATATGATAGCTTTATCTCTATGAAAGATCAAGAACTCATATGGAGCCCTAATCCGCAGTCCAGGCACTGACTGGCTCTTTAATACATACATGGGTGTTGAATAAAGAGATGGTACAGCAGCAGCTTCACTTTTGTTGGGTTATTGAGCCTGCACCTGAGTGTCTCTTCCTCTTGTTTTTAGAAAATTTTATTGGAGTATAGTTGATGTATGATGTGTTCATTTCTGCTATAGAGCAAAGTGAATCAGTTATAGATATACACGTATCCACTCTTTTTTAGATTCTTTTCCCATATAGGTCATTACAGAGGATCCCTGTGCTATATAGTGGGTCCTTACTATTTATCCATTTTATATATAGTATTAATAGTATGTATAGATCAATTCCAATCTCCCAATTTATCCCTCCCCTCCTTTTCCCCTTGGTAACCATAAGTTTGCTTTCTACATGAGTGTTTCTTCCTCTTAATATTTTTATGTGTGGGGGGAATTTAAGCCATAAATGGTGTGCCATAAAAGGAGTTAGACGGTTGAAATTTTTTGACGGTCTAGGAAGTTGCCTCTTTGACAGAGTATCTACACTTTATAGCAGAATTTGCCAAAATGAGCATGACCAAAAATGAGTGGGTTTCTGAAATGTCTTATTATGGATGAAATATATTGTTGAATGACTAGGACACCATGGGGACCACACCTTGCTTCCTGTGCTTGCTAATTCTGGGCTTTGTGGATTTAGGCCAGTGACGTAACATTATATTGAAGCTATGAGAAGATGATAGGGGAAGAGGAGAAGGTGGAGTTTTTCTTCAGAGTCCTCTTAACTGACTCAGCTTCTAGTGCAAAAGACTGTGTGTGTACTCAGCCGTGTCCAGCTCTTTGTGACCCCACTGACTGTAGCCCACCAGCTTCCTCTGTCCATGGGATTTCCCAGGTAAGAATACTGGAATGGGTTGCCATTTCCTCCTCCAGGGATCATCCAGATGTAGGGATCAAACCTGTGTCTCCTGCATTGGTGGGTGGATTCTTTCACCACTGAGCCACCCGGGAAACCCTAGAGTAAGGACACCCAAAGGTGTGTGACATAACAGATTAGATAGCGAGGCTAGACTGGGGAATCCCGATTATAATAAAGATCTGTCTATGAAAGCTCTCAATATGTCATTTTACTAAGTGCCAGCAAATGTATTTCTTTTTGAAAGTTTATTAATCAGTGTGAAAGCATTCTGGAAACAGTAGTCATCCATTGGACCTGCACTGGCTCATTCTTTTACTGAAAAAATTTCGTATGTAAACACATGTTTCCTTACTCTGCCATCTTCTCCTCCCCACGTTGCCAAACGCAGGTTCTGACACTGCCACCATTGGGGCAGAGGGGAGAGAAGGCTACAGATTGAAAGCGGAGAGTGGGCATGGATGTCCTTCCATGCCTGGGGCTCTCAGTGTTGGCTTTAGGCTTTCTGGGTCTGGCAAGGGTCGGACACTTTCTCCTTCTTGTGGCTGCTTCTACAGAGACATCTTCAGAGCTGTCCCATCTACAGTCTCCTTAACAAAGGAAGATGAACCTCTCTTCCCACTGGTCCCTAAAGACTCCTTCCTCCACCTCTGTGAGTCTGCATTCACCTCCAGCCTCCCTGTGCTGAAGTCCCTTCACTGGCCATGTAGCCATCTTAGACTAGGCTAAGACCATCTCTTGTTGGCTTTCTCCTGCATGATCCTTCTCCAATTCCAGGAGACCCTGGTGGGATCCTTGCTCTTGCAGATTCTGCCAGGCAGGGTGATCCCCAGCTTAGCCATCCTTTCTTCAGCTAACCATCCTGCTTTCCACGCTTCAGGGGTAGGAACCAGATACACGTCCACTGAGCCCCACCATGTCATTCTAACTGTGGGGTTTCAGGTGAAGCCCCTCTAGGCTTGAAGTGCAGGGCACAGTCTTGCCATCCCGATCTTGGGTGAGTGTGGTGAAGTGGAGCTTAAAACACACTAATCACTCTCTTTTGCACCCTTTTATTCCTTTGATGTGGGTAGGAGCTTAAAGTTCACGTAATTTATTTTCTAGGAAAAGAGGAAACTTTTGAGAAAACTTGCATCTTGACCAAGCACCTGATTTAGGAATATTATCTAATTAACTCAGTGATTCATCTGAACCTTTTTATCCCCCAGATGGGGAATCTTAAAATCAATGGAATTCCCTTATTGCATACAGAGGACATACCCATGTTTCCAGGGAAACTGATCTATCTTCCAGCCCCTTTCTCTCACAGAGAGGGTACTCAACTATCGTGAGAAACTATCCCAGATACACTCCTGGGAAGATCATTTGATTTTTAGAGCTGAGAATCCAGCTTTATCCTCAACAGCTTTCAGATCTATGCAGTAATTCTAATAAACTTAATAACTTGGACAAGTGTCTGTGAACATTATAAATCATGTTTCATCAGCAAGCTGTCATAAGCAACTTAGTTGACTTACAGCCCAAGAAAAGGAATGGAATCCACTTAGTTTCCCTGCAGCTTTCTTGTTATGCCGTTGATGTTTCAACGATTTCTCATGTCTCAACATTGAAACATCCATCTTGACTAATGGCAAAATTACACCCACGGGGTTTTACAAAAGACAAAAATTTGTCCTCATCTTCTGAGCATTCTCCTAGAATGTCTAAGCCCAGCATCTCTAGAACACCACATTTCTTTGACAATGTTTATCTCCATGTAGAGACAGTAGACCCTCTATGATTTTTCTTTTTCCTGTTTTGCTGAGAAAACTGCAAATGAAGATGTTCCATACTGCAAATTAAGATGGAAAATATCAAAGTTGTATCAGGGGAAGAGAAACAAGTTCTTCTCACGGGAAAGCAAAAACCCACCAAGAAATAAACAAACCTCACTTAAAAAGCAGTTATTTCACAATAAACTGTTCATTAACAAAGATACAAATCCTTCTTTCCAGGCGTCTTTTCTGCCACCATCTTATATGTCTTGACACAATTTCACATCTTTCCCAAGTATTCATTTTCTATCAGATGTTCCTCATTGTCAAACATGTTTTTGTCTGCTTCAGATGCCATTCTTCTTTGTTGCCTGTTAGCCAAGACTTACTTGAAATGTCTACCTCTTACTTGTAGACAGAGTTGGTGCCTGATTTTTCATAATCCCTTTATACAGAGCACAGACATTTGCAAACTATAGTCCTGTGGGTCAAATCCAGCCTGTCACCTGTTTTTTTATAAATAAAGTTTTTTTAGAACACAGTCACCTCATTTGTTTGCATATTGTCAGTGGCCGCTTTCTTGTTGCGATGCTAAAATTGAGTCATTGCAATAGGGACTGTATGACCCGCAGAGCCTAAATACTCACTGTCTGGCACTTGGCAGGAAAAGTATGCTGACCCCTGCCCTAAAACATCTGCATATATATAGCAGGGCTCTTACCATCTTGAACTGAAATTGTTTGCTTTTTTAACCAATTTGCTCACCTACATCATCTCTGTCTTAGTCCTTTGGGCTCTGGACTGCCTAGTTTCAGGTTTTAGCTCTGCCACTTAAGAAATGTGTGACCTTGAGAAAATTACTTCATTTGTTTAGATTCCCTGGTTTCTCATGGGAAGAATACTGTTTATATTATTGTTAATATAATCTCACAGGCTTGCCATGAGGATTAAATGAGATATTGTAAAAGGGCTCATTCACCTATAAGTCATCTTTATCTCTCACATGCCATTCGAATGCCCCACATTGTTAGATGACTGAAATGTGGTGCTTTTTCCATAAAGATTTCTCACACTCATTGAGTGAATGAAGAGAAAAAAACATAAATATTCCTAGAGGCTCAAACTAAGAGAAAATACCCACAGTTGTAGACAAATTCCACACACAAAGCCAAAATTTGACTTAGAGTACTTAAAGGAGGGACAATGAAGCAAAGACATAAAAGCCTTCATAGAAGAAAGAGAAAAGGAAAAAATGCAAAGCTTTTGTTAAAGAATAGAAACTCTTCTTGAGTTACATGGTTCGTTATTAGAAGAAAAATGTGGAAACGTAGGAGAGCTTGCCCTTCTCTGTTCTGTTGGGTTTGAAAGGAAGGAAGCTGTGATACACACGTAACCTTCACCCACAGTATATGGTGAGGGAGGTGCTTTTCTATATCCTTATGTGCTGTCACTATGAAATTAACCAAATATGTACCTGTAAGAAATACCTACCGTCTGGCTCCCACTGGGGACTAGCTACTTCTCTAGCTTGTGCATATCCAGGACTTCAGCTGTGGCTCTTTCCAGAGTCAGTGGCTCCTAGGCTCTTTTTAATCCTGTAGGCTCTAAACAGAAGCCAAAGCCAGAGCATTGTAGCCCTGTCACTGCTAAGAGGAGCTGTATTAATTTTCCACAATTAAAAGATCTTTGAAGGTCTTTGCCAGTTTTTATCAAGGCATAAAAAGCAATTATTACAATTAATGCAATTTACCATGTGTTACTCTTCCAGAAAAGCTATTTCGGGGTAGGTCTGCCATCTGTCCCTTCCAGAGTTATAAATGTTGGAATTTAACTCTGTCCAGAATCTCAGGTTTTGCATGTAGAACTTCATGGAGCATCCTCAGAGAAATCAGCTCGATCATTTGCCTGTTGAGCTGTCCGAGGTCTCAGGTTCATGGACCCTCCTTACCTCCATTGTAAGAGAGACTTTCCTGGCAGGGCCGGGACATGAAAGAATCCAGCCTCTAAATGGATATTGAGATGTTTATTTCTGCAGAGAGAGCGCACAGCCAGCAGAGGGCGCTTCTCTTTTTTTTGCCAGTCAACAACCCTATCCCTTAACACAATACTGAAGCTTGAAGATGCATTCCATCAACAAGGCTTCTGACAACCAGGAAATAGGAAGGAAGCCTGGTAGTTGGCATATGCTGTCACCCAAGCCAAGGGAAATAGAAAAATGCTTGCCAGCAGAAAAGGAGACAAAAATGTGGCTCCTTGTTTATACCATGTGTTTTTTAAAAATTTTAAGTTGGACATCTAAGATCAAAGTTCAGCTATCAAAGATCAAGGTTAAAATGTAAATTATGTTATCCTTTGGGGAGGAAAGAAACCACTTTAGCTCTACCCTGATCTTCCTTTTGGAATGATTTGGGGTTCTTGGGAAATACAAAGTGATATGACCCATTTTAAAATGCATCATGCCAGCCAAGTGGCTGGAAAACTCATACAGTGCTTCTCACCAGCCTTCTTCCTTCCTCAGAAAGAAATCTGGCTACAGAGCTGCTAAGTATATAGTGAAAAGAAAAACGGGGCAGTCTTTTCCCAGTGAAAACAGGATTCCCAAAGACAGTGAGAAATAAACCGACTTTCCTCCCTGTTCACGCATTTTGGGGGAAGCTGCCATTTCTCAGGTTTGGCACCTCTTCCTTTTCCAATAAGCGAGAAGATTTTATATAAGATGTTTGTACATCTAAGCAGCACTATCGTGGATGGGTTTTTTAAATGGCTAAATGTTCTTGTCATTTTTTTATACCAATGCTTTGGCTTATACACCTTCCACACACACCCCCACCCCCCGAGGTCCACATAGCCCTTGGATTTTTAAGAAGTTGCGAGAAAATAAGTTCTTTGAGATGACCATTAGAACCTTCAGAATTTGTTTTTGAGGAGACAGACTCTTTACTCTTTGTCTACCTTCAGATGAAGCCAGGAAGCTGCAAGGAGGATGTTTGAGGTGTAGTAATAAATGTGTCCTTCTTCAGTCAGAAGGGCTGGGAGGGGCAGAGAGTTACACATACTGATGCTGGAAACGTCCCATTTTCCTCAGATCACATGAGCCAACTTCATGGTCTCACCCACGTAGCATGGGAAATAGGAAATTTTCATCTAGGCCGAAATTCTTTCTGCTTTTTGGTTGGAGTATAATTGCTTTACGTGCTGTGTTAGTTTCCGCTGTACAGCAAGGTGAGTCATCTGTATGTATACGTATCCCGTCCTCTTGTGCCTCCTTCCCACCCTGAGACATCAGTTTTCAATGTCAGCTTCTTAAAATCGCATTTACTTGACAATTTTTAACCATCTGTTTGCTGTCATATTTTATATTTGTTATCAGGCTTTCTGTTTACAAGTTAAAATAAGTACTGAGAAATTGCTATCAAGATAATTGCATTCAAGGTACATCTGAAGCTTTTTTTAACAAGGTTGGGTTTTACATATACTAGCTCATGAGCAAAGGAAATGTAATTTGCAAATAAATGAAATACAATTAGTAGATATGAAAATAACCAATAAAGAGATCATCATTGTTATATTAAGCTTTTAGGGCCAAGCTGTACTATACCACTTCAGACAGTGAGCATTAAAGCAGAACTTAGATGGCAACTGAGATTCAAGTGAATGTCATGGCCACAGGCCCTCCAGTTACTCCTTCTGGAAGCCTGGGCTCTGACTGGACCAGTGATGTGGCCCACAGGCAGCCCGAGAGTCTCTGTCACTGTGGAGTCGTAGACCTGTAGGGCCCTGTGAAATAGTCCTGGGCAGCCTGTCCAGTGACCTGTGATTTCTTCATACAAAGGACTCTGCCCAAAGTTACTATGGTAATGAACTAAGCAAAGAAGACTGGGTCCGTCCAGAATCTGAGAATATACAAAAGAATGATCAATTAGGACCTAGAGGAGAACTGAGCCCACATGCCCAGAATCAGGAAAACAAGAAGGGAGACTTACGAGAGGACGTGGACACTAGAAAATTCAAGCCAGTCATAAAGAACACCTTATTTTCTGATGGGTTTTGCTCTAGTGCATGGGTGTTTTTATGTTACATACCCTTTTGCTTCAGTCACTGAAGTGAACCTCTGTTCTTTCATTCAGAATCATCCCAGTCCCCGAGGTGCTACTATAGATACTACTGCCGTGTGTGCTTACTCGCTCAGTCGTGTCTGACTCTCTGTGACCCCATGGACTGTAGCCCGCCAGGCTTCTCTGTCCATGGGATTCTCCAGACAAGAATACTGGAGTGGGTTGCCATGCCCTCCTCCAGGGGATCTTCCCAACCCAGGGATCAAACCCAGGTCTCCCACACTGTAAGCAGATTCTTTTTCATCTGAGCCACCAGGGAACCCCAAGAATACTGGGATGGGTAGCCTGTCTCTTCTCCAGGGGATCCTTCCGACACAGGGATCAGGCTGAGATCTCCTGCATTGCAGGTGGATTCTTTACCAGCTGAGCTACCAGGGAAGCCCTGCTACTACCATCTGTTCAGTCACTCAGTCGTGTCCGACTCTTTGCAACCCCAGGGACTGCAGCACACCAGGCTTTCCTGTCCATCACCAACTCCTGGAGCTTACTCAAACTCATGTCCATCAAGTCAGTGATGCCATCCAACCATCTCATCCTCTGCCGTCCCGTTTTCCTCCTGCTTTCAGTCTTTCCCAGCATCAGAGTCTTTTCCAATGAGTCAATGAGTCTACTACCATAGACTATTACAAATAGTAATAGTCTAGTTTAATTCCTAGAACAGATATTGCTGTTATTCTCAAATATGTTATAAAGGTACTCTTAAATCTATGTAGAACAAAGAT
This sequence comes from Odocoileus virginianus, assembly GCF_023699985.2. NCBI lineage: Eukaryota > Metazoa > Chordata > Mammalia > Artiodactyla > Cervidae > Odocoileus > Odocoileus virginianus. The sequence continues at coordinate 28,344,154 of NC_069682.1, read as the reverse complement.
GACCACGTTTCACTTTCACATGGTACTGTGTAGTCTTGATTTCCTTCTTTAATATTTATTTTTATTTATTTATTTGGCTGTACTGGGTCTTTAACTGCTTCATGAGAACTCTTAGTTGCAACATGTGGGATCTAGTTCTCTGCCCAGGGATCAAACCCCAACCCCCTGCGCTGGGAGCACAGAGTCTTAACCAGTAGGCCACCAGGGAAGTCCCATGTCGATTCAGTGACTGTTTGGAGAATCTTACTGCATACCAGCCCTCTGTAGACAATGAAACAGTTCTCCAGAGAATATAGTTTCCTGGTACACACTACCTAGTTAACCAGCTGCTCCTAGAGACTTCCCTGGTTCGAATGATGAGGGAAAAAAGTGAATATCTGTTTTCTTATGGCTGTTCTTTTTGCTTAGGTGTTTTAAAAATAACATCAGAGAAAATAAAAATAAAAAAATTATAAAATTTCGATGAGAAGGAAACGTCAGGGAGCGAGTGGCATTTTTCCAAACTGTGGAAGATACGGGCGTGTAGATAGGACTGTTTCTGGATCGTGTTGACCCCCATTCCCTGTGAATTGTTCACAGAAATAAAGGAAGGCTGTGAGGTAATCTTTCCCTTTACCTGAGGAAAAGTGGTACTGTGATTTGTAAAGGGACTGGGAATAGATGGACAGGATGGACAAGAAGTAGGTATACATGGAATAGCATAAAGCCATGTGCGTGCTTATTCAACAAATATATAATGAATTCCAAACATTATTTCAGGGTTTGGGGACATAGTGGTGACCAGAACCAAGCCCCCTCCCTCATGGAGCTTATATTCTAGTTCAGGGCATCCCAGGGCATCCTCTACAAACTGCTAGTCTGTGGAGTGTCAATAGTCTATAGTGGAAAGGGGGTCCTCTGATTTTAAATGTTGGAAAATACTTGGTTGAATGAAATCAAGTTGATTTTCTTACAGCAGGTCCTCACAGCCACATTGGTTTTTAGGGAAAGTTCCACAGACTGGGAAGCTTAAATGATAGAAATTTATAGTCTCTCAGGCCAGGAGGCTGGAAGTCCAAGATGAAGGTTTGGGTAGGATTATTTCTTCTTCAGTCTTTCTCCTTGGCTTGTAGACAGCCATCTTCCCCCCGTCTTCACATGGTGTTCCCTTTTTATCAGTATCGTCATCTCCTCTTCTGATAAGGACGCTAGTTGTTGGTTAGTCACTAAGTCATGTCCAGCTTACAGTTTTGTGACTGTAGCCCCATAGACTCCTCTGTCCATGGGATTCTCCTGGCAAGAATATGGAAGTAGGTTGCCATTTCCTTCACCAGGGGATCTTCCCAACACAGGGACTGAATGTGCATCTCCTGCTCTGGCAAACAGATTCTTTACGACCGAGCCACTGGACAGCCCAAGGACACTGGTTATATTGCATTGCAACCCGCTCCAGTGACCTCATTTCACCTTTATTATCTCTAAGAGCCAATTTCCAAGTACAGTCACATTCTGATGGACTGGGGTTTAGGACCTCAACATATGAATTTTGGGGAGAAACAGTACAACCAGTATCAACAATTTTGTGAACCTGATTCTTTCAATATTGTAAGTCAGACCATGCTGATCCCATCCCCCTGCCTATGGTAAGACCCCTTTAATGAAACAGTGAATCCTAATATAAACCTCAGACTTCTGTTAATAATAGTGTATCAGTATTGGTTCACCAATTATAACAAATGCACCACACAAATGCAAAGATATTAATAAGAGGGAAAACCATGCATGGAGGGCAGATGTGGGATATAGGAACCCTGTACTTTCTGCTCTGTTTTTCTGCACAACTAAAACTTCTCTTTAAAATACCGATTTTTTTAAAAAGAGAAATCCTATATAGACCACACACACAAAAAAAAGACTTTTTAAATTACCAGAGATCTTGAGGTGCTCTCCTCTCCCCCCACCTCTTCTTCCCCTCATTTTACTGTTGCAGCCACACTGACCTTTCTTGTGGTTCTCAAGTCAGTCAGCCTTGTCCACAAGAGAGGGCGTTTTGCTACTGGGTTCCTTGACCTGGGTTAATTTTTTCCTTCCCATATATTCCAGGACTCAGTTTACCTATTAATTTCTCAGAGACGTTCTGGGTGACTACTACTAAGATAGCCCACAGGGCACTGTCCCATCACCCTGTTTTTATTTTCTTTACAAAATGTATCCTTGCTTGGTTCATTATATTCTTGTGTCTATGAACGATCTCTTCCTTTTCTGCCCCCAGGTTCTTATTCTCACAGAGCCCTCACTGACCACTTATGACTGTCTCCTTGGATGAGTGAGACCTCCTGGTCCATGCCTCCCTCTGACCTGATCTATTATAGCAACCTTCTAACTGGTTATCAATAAGATGCAAATGAAGATGTGTGGGAGTCTTTGAAGGTGAGTCCAACAATTTTTTCCTCTCAGTTCTATCTGGATTTAATTTCATATACAAGGATTCCCCCTACCAGCTTTCTCACTTGAACAGTATAGCTGTAAACACATGAAGAAAAAAAATGAACACCCTTCTTCCCATAAAAGGTCTTTGTTTAGCATTTCAAATTTAACATCTTGGAACTCTTCAGATAACCATCTGAGTTGATCTCAGCTGGCAGAGTTGAGAAAGGTGATCCTGAGACCAGCCAGAATTTATGAGGCAATTTAGCAAAAGATAGATTTAAAAACATTGAGTGTTCCTGGTAGACTTCGGAGCACAGGTGTACTTTCTTCTATTTGGAAAGAATTGCAAAGAAATACTGTCCAGCACTGTACAGTAACTGATGCATGGCAGCAGCTTCTCAATTACCTGTAAGTAAACGGATTTTAATGGATGATTTGAGAGGTTCAGGAGGGGCTTGGGGATTTTTATTCCTCATTCTCTGAAGAGAATTACACCTATACCTCAAAAAGCTCTCATGGGGTGAATGTATTAATGGTTTTGGTTGGTTTTGTTTTATCCTTGTGTATTTTGCTTTCTTCTGCACACAACAGAAACAAACCAGTTTAAATAAAGATGGGACAAGAGAGGGAGAAATTGGTAACAAAGACACAAGGGTGTCTCCTGGAAATGATGGCTCCAGGTGGCTCCCAGTCTCCCTTCCTCTCTGCCTGGCTGCCTGCACCTTCAGTTTCTCTTCTGGGTCACAAGGTGGGCCTCAGTTGCCCTCTTTCTGTCACCTAAATGGACAAAAATAAGTCTGGCAGCTGCGAGAGGCCAGCATGAGTCTCTCTGTCTCAATCCAAGAAGTTACCCTGGTGGAACAGCATCCGTCTCTGGTCCAGTGTCTGTGGCCAGGGGAACAAGACAGAGACTCATGGCGCACACTCACCTCCATCCATCTCTGTGCTGTGTACATTGATTGTGGAGGAGAGATGAGAGGTGGAGAAGTGAGAAAATCTTCTGAGAAGGAGAGTCGTTGGGACTGGACTAACTCCCCCAAGGTTCCACACCGCATGTGTGTTAGTCGTTCGGTCATTACTGGTTTACTGAGCTTGTCCTGTGATTAAAGGGCACATGCAGGCACTGAGAACAATCTCTGCCCTCTAGAAGCTGGTAATTTAACCCGAAATAAAAATCTATATGTGGAAGTTGTCAGGAACCATGTAAAGGGGACATAGGGATAAAAATTCATGAAGTACCTGCGTTTATAAGATGCTACAGAAAAAAAAAAAAAAAAAAGATGCTACAGAATGTTAGGGAGCAAGGGTACTGAAACCTAGCACCCTGTCCTCTCTGCCCAAGTTTAAGACCAATTGAGAAATAGTATAAAGCAAACAGAGACCAAAGTACCACCTTTATTACCAAAAAAAGCTATGTTTTGAGGAGGGGTAGTTGGTATCTGCTGGCCAATGGACTTCCCCAGAATTAGGCAGAGATGGCTGCAGCTGGGCATATAGAAAGGGCTCCAAACTTCATTTCTTTGAACACCTACTATCCACTGGGCACTAAGGTCTAGAAAATGAAGATACAGCAGTGAACAAAATTAAGTTTCTGCACTTTTGAACTTGACTTTCTAGTAGAGGGTATGCTAAGTCACTTCAGTTGTGTCCAATGCTTTCCTCTTACAAGGACATCAGTCACATTGGATTAGGGCCCACCCTAGTGACCTCATTTTAACTTTCTCTCTCCTCTAAAGTCCCTACCCCCAAATCCAGCTACATCTGGAGGTAGTGGAGGTTAAGATTTCAAATAGGAATTTTTGAATTTTTGAGGGGAGCATAATTTAGCCAATAATATAGCACCATAAAGAACAGCAAAGCAGGGTGATAGGATGTCAGTGGATGAGGCACCACTGTAGTCAAAATGGTCAGGGAAAACATTTCTGAGGAAGTAAAATTTGAATACAAGTTTTCTTTTTTAAAAACTTGTATTGCAGTATACTTGATTTACAAGGTTGTGTTAGTTTAGGTATACAGCAAAGTGAATCAGTTATACATACACATGCATGCATGCTTAGTCGCTTCAGTCATGTCCAACTGTAGCCTACCAGTCTCCTCTGTCCGTGGAATTCTCCAGGCAAGAATACTTGAGTGGGTTGCCATGCCCTCCTCCAGTTATAAATACAAATATCCTCTGTTTTTCAGATTCTTTTCCCGTATAGCCCATTACAGAGTATTGAATAGAGTGCCCTGTGCTATACAGTAGGTTCTTATTAGTTATCTATTTTATATAGAGTAGTGTGTACATATTAATCCCAATCTCCTAATTTATCCCTCCCCCTCTTCCCCACTGGTAACCATAAGTTTATTTTATACATCTGTGACTCTATTTCTGTTTTGTAAAAAGTTCGCTTGTACCATTTTTTAGATTTTGCATATAAACAATATCTTATGATATTTGTCTTTCTCTGTCTGACAGGTTTTCTTTTAAAGAATGATAAGTCTCCTGAGAGCTGAGACCTTTTGAGATATTCCAGATGGAATGATATAAGCAAGGACTTGGGCTTGGAAATGTGTATGAAATGTGTGAGCAGAAAGTTGAGGAACTTGATCTGGAGGGATTCAGAAGAGAGGCTTTTGGGGGTATTTTTGGTAGCGATAGAAATTAAAGTCCTAAGCATGTACTTAGTGTGACATTATGAATGTAGGATTAATCTTGAGATGATTAAGCTGAGAAAGCCTCCTTTGAAGGTTACAAGAACTGGAAAGAACAATGAACAATGTCTCTTGGGAAGAAAAATCTAAGCTCAGTATGTACAGCAAACAAGAACCAAGCAAACTGGAGCCCAGGGTGGTACAGGAAGCTATTATGAGGGTCCTGGTGTTGGTCATAAAGATATGCTTTTGATAGCAGTTGGAGGAAGAAAATTCAAAATTAGAGATGATTTCAAAAGAGAACTCGACTGAATCACAATTGACATTCAAACCTCATAGTTATATGAAAGAAGTCACACTCATTAAACTCCCAGGAAATGGTAACCTAGCATCAAGCGATGCCCATGTCTGTAATTCATCTGTTGCCACAATTAAAATGCAGAAAATGCAGCCACACTTGGATTGGAAATGCTTAATAGGTCTCCAGTCTCAAGGGATACCAGTTTCCCAGCCATGCTAATGATTGGAATTTTCAATGATGCCTTTGTCTCTCGGGCATATCCACACTAGACATTAGTTATGGACTGAATTGTGTCCCCTCTGCAGAATCCACATGTCCAACTCCTAACCTCCAATATCTCAGAATATGACTGACTGTATTTGGAGATAAAGCCTTTAAGAGGTCACGAAGATAAAATAAGGCTGTGGTTGGGCCCTGGTCCAATGGGCTTGGTGTTCTGTAGAGGAGATTAGGGCACAGACACACACAGAGGGAAGACCATATGGAGACACAGGGAGAAGACAGCCGTCTACAAGCCAAGGAGAGAGGCCTCAGAAGAAACCAACCCTGCTGACACCTCAGTCTTGGACTTCCAGCCTCCAGAACTGGGAGACAATAAATGTCTATTGTTATGCCACCCAAAAAGGATGGTCGGCTTCTTTGGAAGATATAAAATACCCCACAGGATTAGAAGAACAGATAAAAGAGCCAAGGACAGCTCAAACAACTTGTCATTCTCAATATTTATGTATTTATTTCTTTGGCTGCGACTGGTCTTTGTTATGGCATGTGGGCTCTTAGTTGTGGCATGTGGGATCTAGTTCCCCGACCAGAGATCAAACTTAAGCCCTATGCATCAGGAACGGGTATTCTTGGCCACTGGACCACCAGGGAAATCCCTAACGAGTTTCGCAATTGGCATTTGTGAGCCCTTCTTTCATGGAACTGTCAATGTCCATGTCTTTCTATTCCACATCTCAAAAATCAGGAAAGAGAAGAATCTGAGTGGCGCATTCTGAGACGAAGGTCTACTCAACCAAACATGGGTGGTCAAGAGATGGCCCCTCAAGGACAAAATGGTCATGTGAGGTCCATCCACGTTTCTTCCTCTTCATCTCAGGGAGCCAGGAGTCAGTGTGAGTGGAGCCACCACCTCAATTAGGGTTCAGTGGTTGATCTAGAACCATCCATTGCATAGTTAGCATTGCATATGTTTTGCTCTTTTTATAAGTCACAAGCAGCAAATAGAATGGTTCTCTTTAGGGATTTGTGGACACAGCTGGGGCAAGAGAGGGTGGGATGAACTGAGACAGTTGCATTGCAATAAATATATAGTACTGTATGTAAAATAGTAGTAGAAACCTGCCGTATAGCACAGGGAGCCCTGCTCAGTACTCTGGGTGACAAAGAAGGGTAGCATATGGGGTGGGTGGGACGGAGGTTGAAGGGAGAGGGAATATATGTATACACATAGCTGACTCACGTTGTTGTATGTTGTTGTTGGCAGAAACCAACACAACATTGTAAAGCAATTATCCTCTGGTTTAAAAATAAAAAATAAAAAAAGATGTTTCTCTTTACCCATTTTGACAAACAATTATTGAAGACTCACTTGGTGCCCAGGTGCTGGTATGGATGCTCTGGGAGATCTAAAAGGGAATAGGATATATTTTGTTAAAAATATATCTAGTTCCTTCATACACCTCATTCTGTACAAAACTGAATCATCTGAGAACTGAAAAGAGGCTGGTTTCTCTGGCTTCTTTGGCCCCTTACTTTAACAACCTGAAGAAATACTTTTATGCTTTTGTGGCTTCATCAGTATAAAACATTACACAAAAGAAACAGCCTTCAAATCAGAGGCCCTCCTTTCCAAAGCAGCCACCTCGTTTACTTTCACTAGCTCTTATTGCCAAGATCAGCTGTAGTGACATCTTGCCAGAGCCCAACATTTCATGTGAGTGAGAAAAATCCTGTAATTTTCCATTTTCATGAATAGTTCACTCAAAAAGAGTTTTCTGACTCGAATCCTGTACGTTTTATTTAAGTCGGCATATATATAGCCCCCAATCATCCTGCAACGCTGAGCTTTATCACGGCAGCTAAATTCCACACAAAGACTTCAAACCCCTTCAAAATATGCTCTCTACCATCAAGAGGCCACTTCATTTCAGAGAACTCAGTGGAGATTGAACTCTCTCCTACTTTAAATTGAAAAACGTTCCACGAATGAATCATTAAAAATGATTGCATTTGGAGTTGAAAAATTAAATCACTAATGAGTCCAAAATTAATAATCAGCAAACAAAGGGAGGAGTATGTGGAGTGGATGACAGCAAAAATGAATCTCCGGGCCAACAAAACAGGGGAGATTTTAATTTGGAGTTGCCCACTCCCAGCTATCAAGTCCCTGATGAATATGGGGGATCACAGTTTATCATGAGACCGGAGGGTTAGCACTTCAACAGATTTGGGGTTTGTCAAGGGAAATGGCAGCACTTGGTGTGGCAAATCTTCACTGTCCCTCTGATTCTTTCCTATTCCTTATTTCCAATTTCACTGATAAATACTGTAATTGCATTTCCAAGGGGCTCCATTCTTTAGAAATACTCACACTGCTTCAAAGCTCTCCATGACAAGAGGTAAACACAGAACTTAATGTGCAGCCATATTTGAAACTTGAGTTATTCTAAGAAAGCTCAGTTTGTAAAGCCCTCCAAGAAAGAAAACCAGCAAGTCGTTTTTCTCCCTCATTCAGATTCTCCTTACTAGTTTAAACCACCTGTATTTGTTCTTGCATTTTTATCTCCCTGGCTCCATTCCCTTTTGTGTTGTGAAAAAGCATTTATTTTCCCCCCTTTGTGTTATACGCTATTTATCGGTTTGTAAGAGCAGTTTGCCTTTTATCTTTTGCTGATGCGGACAGTGTTACTTTCTGAGTGGTTTCTGAACCCCGGGTATTAAAGCACTCAGCACAGAGATGGCTTTACCATCCACTGAACTCATTTCAATTTCATTTGCATTAGCCAATACATATTTCTATATTTGTGTGTGGATCTAAGAGGAGCTGAAAAATCATTAAAATTCACACAATGCTTCCTGCTCAAAAATCTTCGGAAAATTCATTGGCTGTCTCAGGAGTACTGGGATGCTTTTAGTTTGCATACACTTGTCCATATTTTAGAGATTGCGAGTAAATATCCAGTGAGTTACTATAGGCTAAAGTAAAGAGTTGTTGGGGTTGAAATCAATATATTTACTTAAAACTGACCAGTTGAATGTGAAGGGAGAAAAGTTATTTTTTTTTTAATTTGCAGTAAGTAGATCAGTGCTCGTAATTCACAGGGGCGCATACAGTTGTTAATTTCCTATATGGGTAGTTCCTGGTGCTGATGAATATCCTTGTCAAATAGTATATGCCTTGTTTCCTGTTTACAAACTTGGAGATTTAGGTGGGATTCAGTTAACTTCCTATAAGCTCAAAGTTGTTTTTATAATACAAGTAACGTTTTTATCTCAGTCATAATTCACAGGTCAAAATATGGTAGTCATGACTTGGGAACAAATCTGCCAAATGGCTTAACTTTTTTTTTCCTGTAGCTAATCACATTTGACTGATCTTTTCAAATTACACATGAAAAGGAAACAGAAATGCAGAATTTATTTGCATTTGTTTTCACTGAGTTTTGTCACTCCAGGGATATCATTTACTGCACTTTTGATTTTTATTTGAAAATAAGCCATCACCTCTTTTGCTTTGAACTCCACTCTTATTTTTTCCCCCCATCATTCTGTTCTTACTAAGTATGTATTTTCTGAGAGCTGTATTTGCCTGTTATTCAGTATGTCAGCTTTCTTTGAATGAATTTCAAGACATTCTAGGGTTAGTAAGCTGAATTAGACTTGGGCTACTTTAGTTCCTCTGTGGGGGATATATTTGTATTTCCTGCAAACCATCTTTGACTGTTACCCATATTGGTTCATACCCCCTCACTTGATAAACTTTTCTTACAATTCTGTGTGAGGAAAAATTCACTTTCTCCTGAAAGACGGATATATTTCTTTCAATGAGTCATGAGCTAAAGTTCACTCATGATGTTTCCCTTTTTGCCTAGGCTCCTGGGGAGCTCAGAAGTATTTGATTTTCCATAGAGCAGCTACCATGCTTGCTATAATACTTCTGATGCATTTTTTTCCTCCCTTGTCCAGCCTTTCTTTCAATCACATAGCTCAAGGTCTCATATTTTTATTTTCAAGAAACTATTTTTTGAGAAAATTTTATTAATTTATTTATTTTGTGCTTGCTGGATCTTTGTTGCTGCGTGTGGGCTTTCTCTAGTCGCGGTGAGTGGAGGCTACTCTCAAGCTGTGGTGCACTGTCTTCTCATGGCTTATCTTGTTGCAGAACATGGGCTCTAGGGCATGCGGGCTCAGTACTTGTGGTTCTTGGACTCTAGAGCAGGGGCTCAGTAGTTGGGGCACACGGGCTTAGTTGCTCCACAACATGTGGATCTTCCTAGATCAGGAATTTAACCCATGTCCCCTGTATTGGCAGGCAGATCGTTAACCACTGGACCAGCAGGGAAGTCCTTGGGCAGTTTAAAGCGTTTTCGGTCCTTGGAAATGGGCTTCCCAGGTGGCTCAGTGGGAAAGAATCCACCTGCCAATGCAGGAGACACAGAAGATTCAGGTTCGATCCCTGGGTTGGAAAGATCCCCTGGAGTAGGAAATGGCAACCCACTCCAGTATTCTTGCCTGGAAAATTCCATGGACAGATAAGCCTAGCGGGCTGTGCAGTCCATGGGGATCACAAAGAGTCGGACATGACTGAGTGAATGAGCAGTCCTTGGAAATGCCTCATTTCCAGTCCAGCTTTGTTCGGTACATCTGGATTTCTTCAGTCTTTTTTTAAGATTCTTTTGAAAATGCTGCTGCTGATTCCCAGTTCAGCGATTCACATCCACAAACACATATGTAGTCCCTAGTAAATGTGTCTATAGTGTGTGTGGGTGGGGGAAGGAGTAAGTGGGGGGCTAAAGATGAAAGACTGGGGTTTTTCTCTGTCACAGGAGAAAGGACATGACCCTTTAGGAAAGCAGAATGAGGTTAGTGCTATAAAGTGAAAGTGTTATTCACTCAGCTGTGTCCGAGACTTTGCGACCCCATGGACCGTAACCTGCCAAGCTCCTCTGTCCGTGGAATTCTCCAGGCAAGAATACTGGAGTGGGTAGTCATTCTCTTCTCCAGGGGATCTTCCCGACCCAGGGATCGAACCTGAGTCTCCTGCATGGCAGGCAGATTCTTTACCATCTGAGGCACCAGGGAAGCCAGTGCTGGGAGAGAGGGAACTCACCGGAGCTTGGGAGGCCCGGAGAAGAAAGAGGTGGGAGGTGGGGGAGGGCAGCTTCGAGAAACAGGAGGACAGAGGTGACTTCCACAGGCGCTGAAGGGGAGTGCCTGCAAATGCTGTGTCAGAGAGACAGTTTGCAGACGGGAGAGACTGGAGGCAGAGGAAAAGACAGCCAAGTGCAGCTCTCTTCTTGCCTGTTTTCAATTAAATTAAATTGAATTAAATTGAACACATTAATGAGAAGATAATAGAAGCGACTTATCCAGAGAATTCATTCTAACTAGTGCCGTCAAACACCAGATAAAACATTAGATTAGGGCCTTCTGAGCTTGTTCTGAATTTCTGAGGAAAAAGTTAATTATGTAGTTTAGGCCTAATGCATGATTTTTCCTCTGACAACCACACTTCTCTTAAAATTTCTTCTGATTAGCTCCTATTTTTTTTTTCCTTCTCTTTTCTGTCCAAGGCCTTTACAGAGAAGGGACCATGTGGAGGCCTCTCTCAAGCCTGAGGGAAGTGGGCAAAGAGCACCAAGCGGTGGTCGGTGTAGTGCGAGGACAAACGTTCACGTGTCCTGGGGTGCCAAGGTCGTGGTCTGGGGCTTCTGAGAAGGAGAAAGCACCGTGGGTGGTCCACAGCTGGCTTTCATTATCTGAGCATTAAGACTTTCTGCCCACCCACAAAAACAATTCTTACAAGTTTATGTAAAAGAAACTATATCTAAATATAAATAATCATATATATATATAATTTATGTGTGTGTGTATATATATATATGTGTGTGTGTGTAAAAGAGCAACAAACTGTGGAAAATTCTTCAAGAAATGGGAATACCAGACCACCTGACCTGCCTCTTGAGAAACCTGTATGCAGGTCAGGAAGCAACAGTTAGAACTCGACATGGAACAACAGACTGGTTCCAAATAGGGAAAGGAGTACGTCAAGGCTGTATATTGTCACCCTGCTTATTAAACTTATATGCAGAGTACACCATGAGAAATGCTGGGCTGGAAGAAGCACAAGCTGGAATCAAGATTGCCAGGAGAAATATCAATAACCTCAGATATGCAGATGACACCACCCTTATGGCAGAAAGCGAAGAAGAACTAAAAAGCCTCTTGGTGAAACTGAAAGAGGAGAGTGAAAAAGTTGGCTTAAAACTCAACATTCAGAAAACTAAGATCATGGCATCCAGTCCCATCACTTCATGGCAAATAGATGGGGAAACAGTGGAAACAGTGACATACTTTATTTTGAGGGGCTCCAAAATCACTGCACTTGGTGACTGCGCCTATGAAATTAAAAGATGCTTGCTTCTTAGAAGAAAAGTTATGACCAACCTAGATAGCATATTAAAAAGCAGAGACATTACTTTGCCAACAAAGGTCCTTCTAGTCAAGGCTATGGGTTTTCCAGTAGTCATGTGACATGACTGAAGTGACTTAGCAGCAGCAGCAGCATGTATGGATGTGAGAGTTGGACTATAAAGAAAGCTGAGCACCAAAGAACTGACACTTTTGAACTGTGGTGTCGGAGAAGACTCTTGAGAGTTGCTTGGACTGCAAGGAGATCCAACCAGTCCATTCTAAAGGAGATCAGTCCTGAATATTCTTTGGAAGGACTGATGCTGAAGCTGAAACTCTAATACTTTGGCCATCTGATGTGAAGAACTCACTCATTTGAAAAGACCCTGATGCTGGGAAAGATTGAAGCCTGGAGGAGAAGGGGATGACAGAGGATGAGATGGTTGGATGGCATCACCGACTCAATGGACACGAGTTTGGGTAAGCTCTGGGGGTTGGTGATGGACAGTGAGGCCTGGTATGCTGCAGTCCATGAGGTCACAAAGAATTGGACATGACTGAGTGACTGAACTGAACTGATGTAAAAGTGATCATATATATGGTATACACATATCAATATAGCAATCATATATAATATACATACATGTGTTATGATGACATACTATATGTGCCATATTTAATATATATAATTGGGATTATATGTATATATACAAGTACAAAATACATGATGAGAGGTACTGGATAATAGACTTGTTCAGTTGATCCTTCTAAGTTAGCCAATAATTTAAAATTTTTCTGTCATGAAAATTTACTGCAAATTCACAACAGCAGCCATTGGTAATAAAATGAACAGTCTTGTCTCTGTTCCCGCCTCTGTGAAGTTGCCGGCTTGCTGGAATGGTCCCAGCCAGGCAGCAGCAATAAAAGGCTAAAACACCCAGAATGATTAACATCACACTCAGAATCTTCCTGCCTGCTGGTGTGTGTCAGAAGGGCCCCGAGTGAAACCCGAAAATCTTTGTGGATACTGACAAGTGGAAGGATGATGACTTTTGTCTTGAACTATCTAGGAAAAAGAAAATCACAAAACCCTGGTCTATATAGGATCAACTTTGACTCACCTTTTCCACTTTCCAGAGCCAAAGATAAAGTAATTCACTGAATTATGAATCGTGACAAGTTCTTTCAATGGGAAGTATTGGCATATGCTGCCACTTACATTGAATATACTACTACCCCTGATGGGTTTATTTTGGATTTTCTTCCTTTGAGCTTATTACAAATCTAAACTACCTTCACAATTTATTTTGGGGATTATGGTTTCAAATTAAATCTATTTTTACACTGTTTAAGACTATTCCCAGGAGATTGCCTGCATTAGAGAAAAGCTGATATGTCTGTTGATATACAAATACCCAAGGGACACAGTGTTTCTTCATAGCACACACATATTGTTCCCTTTTGAAGGTCAGTTACTCTGGGAGGAGTGGGAGTGGGAGTGGGACCAAGTTCACTTACTTGATGCTCATGCCTCCTGCAGCCTAATTACTCTCTGAGCTAGTTTCTAGAATATTGGCTGCTCTTGCCTGGGTCTGGTTCCCTTGGGAGCTCTATGTAACCTCTCTTCTCAGAATGCCTAATGTTTTAGATTTTTTATAACAAAACATCAAGACCACCCCAATTCTTATTGCTGTCTGTCAGTTCATCTGTCTGTTGCACAGCTTCTCAACTGTGTCCCTAGGATACATCTTCTGCTAGAAGCTTCCTGCTTTTAGTTTCTTTCTTTATTTTAAATATTTTAGCATATAGTTGATTTACAGTGTTTTGTTAGTTTCAGGTGTATAGAAGAGTGATTCAGTTATACATATATCTCTATTCATTCTTATCCTAGATTCTTTCCTCATATAGGTTATCCCAGAATATTGAATAGAGTTCTCTGTGCTACACAGTAGGACTTGATTAGTTATCTATCTTTTATATATAGCAGTGTGTGTATGTTCATCCAAGTTCCTGATTTATGCCCCCCACCATGTTTCCCTTTTGGTAACCATAAGTTTGTTTTCAATATCTGTAAGTCTGTTTCTGTTTTGTAAATAAGTGCCTTCAGTTTCTTGAATTCATCCATCTATCTTGTATAACTGAGTTATCCTGGGCACAGCTTAGGAGGACTTGCCAATTTCTTAGATCTCAGTCTTTGTAGTATTTCCCTTCATTTCTACATGAAGTAGAGTCATAGGGACCAAAAATTTGACCCATGGCAAGCAAGTAGAAAATATCATATCCATACTAGAGACTTCATCCTTCTCTAGACGGACAGAGCAAGAAGACCAACTTGAAACCATGTATTGTAACAGAGTCTTACATAATGTGCTAGTTATGATCTTCATCTGGCTGTTCGATCATTTCCTGACAGTAGATCTGCCAGGCTAGCTGTTCAGCTCACTATCTTCTATGGAGGGTGAGTGCTGGAAATCCTCCCCTGCATGTGGTTCTGATTTAGGTCTGCAGCAGAGGGATGGCTCTTCTGGCTGGCTGTTCAAAGCCGCCCTCTCTGGTTTGTCTGCATTGTTGAGAGTCACCATCCAGAGGCTCAGGTCCTAAATAACTACCTCAGTGATTTTTAAATACACTTGCTACTTCAGATTTGGAGAACTTTCCAGGGGACAAAAAGCATATTCTGATGCTTCCTTGCTGTTTTGGGCTGGGCTAAGTCCCTTCAGTCGTGCCTGACTCTTTTGCAACTCTATAGACCATAATCCGCCAGGCTCCTCTGCCCATGGAATTCTCCAGGCAAGAATACTGGAATGGATTGTCATGCCCTCCTCCAGGGAATCTTCCTGACCCAGAAATCGAATCTGCATCTCTTAGGTCTCCTGCACTGGCAGGCAGGTTCTTTACCACTGGAGCCACCTTGGGAAGTCCTAGGTTTTAAATGTAAAAACTTGGCCTGGCAAACTGCAGTGAATTCAAACTGCTATGAGGTTTTTTTCTTCCTTTGAAGAGTAAAGTGGTGCTTGTTTTGAGTTTTGTCTTGCTTTGTTTTATATTATAGAAGGCTGCTCTCCTGGACAACTTCTGTATTCTTTCTCATTTTATCTAAGTCTGTATTACTCATTGCTTGTTGGATACAATTCTTCTGAAGTGTGGTTCTTTAGTTTTAACTCCCTTGAGAGCCTTGTATTCTACATCTAATTCATAAACATACACACACTCCTCAGTAGACCTACAATATATTGGGTTGGCCAAAATGTTCATTCCCAGATGAACTTTCTGGCCAATCCAATACTAAGATAAAAATTGACATTTACTGGCTTCTCACTGGGCATTGAGTATCATTGTAATTAGATATGTTAACTCTATCTTCACCACAATTCTGATTTAGGAATTTCATAGAAAAGGAAATTAAGCCTCAGGAAGATTACAAGTAACTCCCCTAGCTACTAAATGAGGAAGCTAAGATTCAAATTGGGCTTCCCAGGTGGCTCAGTGGTAAAGAATCTGCCTGCCAGTGCAGAAGATGTGGGTTCGATCCCTGGGTCGGGAAGATCCCCGGGAGTAAGAAATGGCAGCCTGCTCCAGTATTCTTACCTGGAAAATTCTATGGACAAAGGAGCCTGATGGGCTATAGTCCACAGGGTTGCAAACAGTGGGACATGACCGAAGTGACTGAGCACAGCACAAGATTCAAGTTAAGACCTTTCTGTTTCTGGAGCTTCCCTATGTAACTTGGAGCAGACTCCATCTGGCTGGAAACCTCCAATTCTTCAGAGGAGTGTGTGTCCTGAAATACAATATGAAGACCCAGAAATTAAAGATCAACAGCTCATCCAGCCCCAATTATTTTATTTTATTTTTTTTTTACATTTTAATGTCTATTTCTTTAGCTAGCCCTTGGGTTTGTGAATTCATTATTTTTTTTTTCCCACTGTTACAAGAAATGCTATTTCTGCTGAAGTGTTGCTGGATTTGAAAATCATTCTCATGACTAAATATTTATCTGCCTCAGATGAGCCTGGTGCAGGACTATGTTGGCAGTGAGTGTTCAATAAAGATTAATGGATGGCCACACACATCCGTGTGGGAGTCGTGGGTTGAGGATCTGCTCAGTTCTGCCAAAGAGACAGAAATGATGTGGGAAAGGTGAAAATCACAGGATTATCACCAGTCCAGATCATGGGCATTTGACTTTATTATTTAATGGCTCCAAAGGCCCAGGTGCAGAAGGAATGGGAAGATGGAGCCTAGTGTTTTCTTGAGAAATGACTGGGAAGTCCTGTGAAAATGAGATTCTAGGGCCTGCTTCCAAAACTAGTATCGATTATGAGATACAACTTGATTCTCTGATGAGGACTGACTGAAAAGAAGCAAAATTTTTTTTTTCAATTGACATATTTTCTATTATTATAAACACATAAAGATGATGAGTAATATGCCATATCAGATGGTTTATTCAAACTGTCAGAATAAGGGCTGAAGCGTGAGTAACTTTCCAGAGAACCTTCTGAAAAATTCAAGGAGTGCTAAGTGGCAGAAATCAGCCACGAATTCATCTACCACAAAGGTATCCCTTAAAATCTTGAGAAAAGAATCTTCTCCCTAAGTATTGACATATGATTTATAGAGGAGAGGAAAGAGAAGGGGCATTTAAACTTCATTAAAAAACAAATGTCCATGCACTGCCCAGATGTGTGCACTCAAGGGAAAGACTAGGGTCAGCCATGTGAGCTCAGAGAAGGTGTACTTTTTACGAAGGATGATGTGACAATTGAGCACCAGTCCGCATCTCAGCAGAACTTTGAGATATTAAAGCCCTCACTTGCAAAAAATCAAGCTCTGCCTTGGCATTAGAGAAAGTAGGAGGAAAGCCTGAATTACCAGGGACAGTACCGCAGGTCTTGGGCTGGGCCAGAATGTATCCATACTACCGTGCAGGGGAAAGTATACCAGCAAACACTGGATGGATTTCTATGGGTCAGTCTCACCATCTGCCAAGTGAGCAAGTAGAAAACAGCTTTCCAGGGTCCCTTTCAACTCTACTGTTTCATCCTTGATGGGTTCCTCTATGGTATGAGTATTCATCCATGTATTGGGTTGGCCAAAAAGTTTGTTCAGGTCCATAAGGTGTTACAGAAAAACACACACAAACTTCTTGACCAAACCCAATATCTTGAGGTTTTTGATGAGAATTTATTTATACAATTCTCCCTTTAAAAAAAAAAAAAAAAAAAAACTTTGCTTTTATTCCTCTACTCAATAATTTTTTGCAGTAAAGAACTTGGATGACATCTGATAATTTGGTGTATCAGGGAAGAACTTATTTCATTAATACATTACCTACTACTGCTGACACCACATTTTGTCCCTTGCTCCCCCCCGCCCCCCCCCCCACAAAGGTAACTTTGAGAAGCAACCCAGAAATGTTAGGAAAATAGATACTGTGGCCTGGAGAGAACTATGTGTTTGTTGCTTAAACATATGAAAAAATAAGGCAGCTCATGTGAACAAAAATAGTGTGACATGTATGTGTGAACAAAAACAGTGTGAAATGTATGTGTAGCTGTGTCCAAGGTAAAGACAGATGTTTATAAAACCAAGCCCTTCAGATAAAAGTGAAAGGTTTGAGAATTGAGGAGGACTGTGTGTGTCCCAGTAGCAGGAGCAGGGGCCATGTCAGCAGCCAGAGGCAGTGATCCTGGGGAGTAGGGAGACCTGGGCTAGGATGCCCCCCAGTGCCCAATGCCTTAGTGTTGATTCTCCCAGGAAAGACCTGACAAGCAGCTGACGTTTCTCTTAGAAGAATCAATGAATCTTTGTTTCCTTCTGCCTCCTCATTTGACCTTATTTTGTTCTGAAACAGAGGAGGAGGAGAGAAAGAACTGAACTGGTGGGGTGGGATAGGGGTAGGCAGAAAGAGAGGAGAGGATGTCCATTCATGCTGTGGAACCCACAGACCAGATCACAGGCCCCTGATGGGCACCTGGAATGCTATTGTTTGCTGGTTGTGCAATCTTAGTTGTTCCTGCTTCTCATTTCAATTCTCGCCCCGATGTAATAAGTCACCATCTTCCCAGCCATCATCCCTGTATTGACAAGCAAATGTCACCCGCATTTGATTGACATTCGTTGCTCCTGAATGCAGAAGTATGATTTACGAATCAATTCTACTTGTTTATTTCAAGTCATTCTTGTGTGTCTTATGTATTTGTTGGTGGGATAACTTGCCTAATATCTACTGCCGAGGGGCTTTCCATTAATATTATAAATTCAGATTGTTCCTTCTGCTCGCCATCACAAATGGGAGCTCTTCTTTCTCATATTTTGCCCATTTTTCCCCTCCCCCAAGACACATGCAGGAAATGTGCTTGAAGCTTGCAGGGCTCTTTCTGTGTCTTAAGAAAAGATCTTGTCCAGTACTTTTGTGAATTCTGTCTGCTCTCTCTCAAGACTTCTGAAGGCATCCTGACAAGTGATTATTTCTTATGCAGGTACTGCCTTTAAGGAAATGCAACTTAGGTCTGTGGCTGAATCTCCTGAAAGGTTGCTAGAACTGTAAGCCTGTAATCAGAGTACCTATCTGTACTCTCACCATTTGCAGCATTTGTCAAAAGAGTCCCCTCTCCCCGCTTTTATGTGGTGGGCACATTCATCTGAAATCCTTGAGAAAGTTCCTTTGGCTTTTCAACACACCTTACTGTTTTTTGGGTAACATCTTATTTCACTTTGGAAGGCTGGTGAGGAAAATCATAAGGTTAAAAAAAAATCACATCTACCATCTGGAAAATTCTAAAGGGCCCTCCTTATGTTAAAAGTGGCATTTTGAGAAAAAGAAAAAAAACAAGACAAAACACCTGAAGTGCCAGTTGTGGGTGAGCCATTAGAGAAATACTGTCAACCCAGCCACCCTCCATTCAACCTTCAACTGCA
This sequence comes from Odocoileus virginianus, assembly GCF_023699985.2. Classification (NCBI taxonomy): domain Eukaryota; kingdom Metazoa; phylum Chordata; class Mammalia; order Artiodactyla; family Cervidae; genus Odocoileus; species Odocoileus virginianus. The sequence goes on along the minus strand of NC_069682.1, from coordinate 28,325,253 downwards.
CCCTCCAACTGGGGCTGCAGGCAGTGGGGAAATAGAGGACTTAGGTGTGACCCTTGAGTTCTGAAGGCTCCTCCTGTACATCTGTCTCACCTCCACCCCCCCCCCCCCCACCTCCCACCCCATATGTCCAGGGAGAGCGCTGCCATCGCCTGAGTTCAGCAAGGGAGTATTCAGGATCTCACTGTTCATCCATGTGCAGAGAAGGAAAAAAAAAAAAAAGAGAGAGAGAGAGGCCGAGGGGGGGAAAAAATCCCACATTGTCAGAGTAATGCCAAACTCTCTTTGAGTGGGATGAGCAGAGCAGATGCCGCAATGAGATGCCAAAGCGGCTCCCCTTCCTCTGCGCCTTGGGTGCCTATAAATTGCTCCGGCGCGCGTTTGTCAGCCTCCTCTTCTCCTGGCAGGTGGTACCCAGGCAGAATTCTGCGTTCAGTCTCTCTCTCGCTCCGCTCCCGGCCGTGAGGCGCTCGCCACTGCTCGCCAGCTCCTCCGATCCAGCCCGGAGCCTCTCGGAGCCGCTGCAGGTGCCCAGCGCCGCTGCTCCGCTCACCCGGAGGGCGCCGGGCCCGAGGTCTTGCGGCCGGTGCGTGGGGTTTTGGGGATGCGCATCTATTAGAGTTCTGGTGGTTGCCGAGGAGGGGAAAAAAAAAAGAGAGAAAAGACAGGAGAAGGGCGATCCCAGCGAGCGAAAGAAGAGAAGGAGGCAGAAAAAGGCAACTTCAGACGGAAAGTTGGTGCGAACTGGCGCAGTCGGCAAAAACGGAAAAGTCGATCGCAGGCGGCGGCATAAAAGTGTGAGCGGCCCGGGAGAGCGCGGGAGGCGGCGGCTGCTCTGCGCTCAGGGCGGCCGCGCCGGCGCCCAGGCAGCCACAGGTGCCGGGGGCTCGCGGGAGGCGAGAGGGCGCCCTGCGCACCCCTCCCCCTGCCCCCACCCCCACCCGCACCCCCAGCTCGGGACTTCAGCTCAAGTCACTTGGCGTCCGAGCTCCCTCCCCAGCCGCAGCCTCAGCTGGGGGGAGAGCAAGAGCCCGCGAGGAGCGGCCGGCGCGCGCCCGCCCAGGGGACTTGGGGTTCGCAGGGGGTTGTTTTCGGCTCTGAGGAGGTCCCCGCCCAACCTTCAAAATTTTGTCCAAAAGCAGACAAGAGGATCGCCCCGCGCTGAGCCGGCTGGTGGGCAGCAGGAGGCGCCTGATTGCAGCCGGGGCGCTGGGGGTGGTGATGGTGCTGCTGCTGGTGATCCTCATCCCGGTGCTGGTGAGCTCGGCCGGCACGTCGGCGCACTACGAGATGCTGGGCACCTGCCGCATGGTCTGCGACCCCTACGGGGGCACCAAGGCGCCCAGCACGGCCGCCACGCCCGACCGCGGCCTCATGCAGTCCCTGCCCACCTTCATCCAGGGCCCCAAAGGCGAGGCCGGCAGGCCGGGGAAGGCGGGCCCGCGGGGGCCCCCGGGTGAGCCCGGGCCGCCGGGCCCCGTGGGCCCCCCGGGCGAGAAGGGCGAGCCCGGCCGCCAAGGCCTGCCGGGCCCGCCGGGGGCGCCGGGCCTGAACGCGGCCGGGGCCATCAGCGCCGCCACCTACAGCACGGTGCCCAAGATCGCCTTCTACGCCGGCCTCAAGCGGCAGCATGAAGGCTACGAGGTGCTCAAGTTCGACGACGTGGTCACCAACCTCGGGAACCACTACGATCCCACCACGGGCAAGTTCACCTGCTCTATCCCGGGTATCTACTTCTTCACCTACCACGTCCTGATGCGAGGAGGGGATGGCACCAGCATGTGGGCTGATCTCTGCAAAAACAACCAGGTGAGAGCAGGCGGAGGGCGGGGAGGGCGCGCGGGAAGGTGCAGGCGAGAGGGAGGAGACCCCGGAAATGGGGGGTGGGAGCCCTCGGAGGAAGGGCGCGGCAGCTGCAGCTCCCGGGAGCTGCGAGCGAGGGGGGACGCTGTCCCCACCTTGGGGAGGCGGGGGTCGTACGCCGAAGAGCGCCCGGCGGCCTGGCAAGGGTGGCTCCCGAGCCCGGGCACCTGCGCTCGGTGCGCGCGCCCCTAAGAAACGGGAAGCAGGATTCGGTCCGGGACAGTTCGTGCACCTCGGGCAGTCCCGAAGGAGAAAGCGACCCCCCGGCTGTGGGATGCTCATCAGCGTGGGGTCACTGTCAGATTTTGCCAGGAATTGGGAGGGCTGGGGGAGCCAGAAGTGGGCGTGCCAGCGTGACAAACGCGAGGGAGAAAGACCTGGGCCCAAAGGGAAAAATAGAAGGGGCGCGGAGGGGTGAGTCCGAGCGGAGGGCGCACCCGGGGCCAAGGCAGGACCACGGGATCCGCGGTCGCCAGGCCCGGATAAACTCACAAGTAGTCAAATTCGAGATGCAAAAACTCTGGTTTAGATTTCAGCTGAAGAAGGGGGAGAGACAATGAGTGCTGCTAACAAAAGGAAAAGTTGAGAATCCTGGGTTTGTGCCATAAAACACGCTCCCAAACCCAGCCCAAACTCCACTGGCTGGAGCCGGAGGACGCACAGGCCGGTGGTCAGGAACCTGGCGGCCAAACCCAACCCCGGGGCAATGAGCCTCCCTGCCAGGGAGCCCCAGGGCACCTTCGTGAGGGTCTCTCCCCCAGCCTTTCCCTCACAAGCAGCGGTGGCCTTGGCCGGACTATGAAATAGCCCCAGGTTAGCCCTCGGCTAGGCGACTTGCTCCCCTGAGCCAAGCCGTTGCCTGCTGCTCCAAGGGCCATGGTGTGCGGTGTTAGGCTGGGGCCACTTTATCGTTGCCTTGAGAAATTCGCGGTCATTGCAAAACCGAAGTGTGTCTGATCTCTAGTCAGGGGAGGAAAATCATAATTGTATCTACCTCAAAGGGTAATCAGACCCTCTGCACACGGTAAATCAGCAGCCGCTGGGGGAGGCCTTGCAGCCTGCAGTCTGGGCTGAGTTCTTGGGTTTAACTTCGCTTCTCCGGTGGCACAGAGTCCCGCTCCACCCCGCTCCGCATGACCCTGCGAGGGCCAACTGTGGTGTAACAAGGACTCTCAGGCTTCAGGTCGCTTGTCCCTTGAATTGAGACCTTCCTAGCTATAACCCTGGTTTCTATTAAGCCACAGTAAAGCAGAATTTACTCCAAACACCCAATTCACAGTGTCAGAATTCTTCCAAAGTGAAACACAAATGCTCTAAATAAATAAGAGAAAGGGCAAAATATCCTGTCCATTCTCTTTCCTATCACCCCTCACTTGTAAAGGAATTCAGAAGTAAATGGCTTAAGGGACCCTAAGGTCAGATAGAACAAAAAAGAGGAAAAATGGCCACCAGGAGGCACTGACAGGGTTGTTTGTTATAGTTATTATGCATGAAAATAATATTAAGATAAATAAAAATTATTCACAGAGCAGTGGCTTCCTTATAGGTAAATGGCTAAAAAGGGCATGACTCATTGTACCAAAATAGAGCTATTGTGTCACCTTAACAAAATGATTGGTGAACAGCCCCTCAGTAGGCAGTGATGAGGCACCCATTTATTTACAATTTGGCTGCCTTCTGACTCAAAGATTAAGTCTAGCAAATACTGTCAGGCTGAAGAGATTGTTTTTAGAGGTATTAATTCAAATTAAAAAAAAAAAGATTCAAGTTGTTTCAGCCAGAGTATAAAAACACACATCTTTAAGTCTCTGGAAATTGCAATTGCATGAAAAGCCAGGGAGCAATACATTTAAATTAGCTTAAATGTTGACGCTGAGGCCAGATTTAGATTCCAGGAAAACCATGCCATATATGTGTTCCATGTGCATTTTGTTTTTTAAAATTATTTCATTGTTTGGAGTGTAGAAGAGTTCTTTGTATCATCCTAGGATATGCATTCTGTGAGGATCAGGAAAAAAAAAAGGGCAAAACAGCTGACCTGATAATGTATAATGCTTTTCATTGGCATTATTAAGCTGCTGCTTCTATAAAAGGTGAGCAACAAGTTATTCAGAAAAACAAATACCGTATCAAACAATATATTTTCAAGTTCAGCAAGGACTGTTTTGCAAAATGGTTATTACAATATTAGTGTTAAGAAATTCTATCTACAGAATAGAACTATTTTGTAAAGTCTGGTCTGCAGGCATTACAAATGACAAATCTTACAAAATCTTTTTTTTAATTAACATTAAAGAAAGAGTTGATCCTTGATTTTCAATTTTACTCTCGTCTGATCACTTCTTAGACAGCAGTTCCCTCTTCTGAGCTGACCTAATTTGTTTTCATAAAACAGAAACTCAAGAGATCCATGTCAGCGTAATGTTCTATGGATTAAGTAGATTTGAGAAGCACAAAAAATTAAACTAAAAAAGCAGTTCACTCTAGGATAGAGGAATGCCTCTGGACCATAACTATATGAGAACCATTTTATTTATGCTTTGTGTTTGAATGCAGAATCACAGATGGAAACATCAAGGGCCAGTAAATTAACCTGATGCACCACTTAACCTTTTGTTTATGATTCCACAGAAGTACAATGAAAATGAAATTATGAGAGCATCAGTAGCGATTAATTAAATTAGCAAATGTTACCATAAATATTGTCTCTAATGATAAACCCTCACTAATAAGATAATGCTAAGGCAACATAACCTATCATATCCTCACAAACACAGAACTAAAAGGACCATGATTCTCATATTCCCCATGAAACCATCAACCTAAATTTAATCTTACCATGTGTTAAAAGCCCATGACAGTGCATATTAAAGGCAAGAGTTGGACTCAAATAGCTTTAACAGAGACAGGAATTTTTTAAGTTTGTATACTTTTAGCAGGAAATCTGAATAAAAAATATAGCTATTTGAATCCAGTCACTTTAATACCACTATAATAAGCTACTCTAATTTTCTAGAAAGAAAAAAAAGCTACTGTAATAAAAAATAAAACTGGCTTAAGATTAGAACTATAAAATAATTAAAGATCCATTTTTACTCTAAGAATTTATTAGTCATGGCACCAGTAAATATGAGATATATTGGAAATAATGGACAATTGTGGGCTGGTATTAATTTATTAGCAAGATTCATGAAATATCAAATTAATTATCTTTTTAGGGGTTGTGAAACATGCACTTAAGATCAGCAGAATCTAAATAGTTAACTTATAAGATGAAAAGATGTTAGAGTGCATTTAGGTAGAAATGAGTATATGGGGCAAAGAAAAGAATACACCAACCTTTCAGAGAAAATGCTGAAATCAGTGTACATTTTGGAACCTGAAAATAGTCTTCAGGGTAGATACATTACTTTCCTCAATAATTTGATGGCTTAAAGGAAGAATTGTTGGAAGTTACTGGGCTGGATACTAGAGCTTGAAATTTCAAGTTCCATTATACCTTTATAGTATGATCAGGTGAGCAGGCATACAAAAATCATGCAAAGTACACTAGAATATGGCATGTATTTAATTGGGAGAGTATTATGGTACAGTACAGGTTAAAATCTTTGAGAATCACTTTCATTAAAAAGCAATCACACTGGCTTTATCCAACAAAGGAAGTGAAAACTGTAAGGGTAACCTTCCAGTCTGTGGAATCACCCTAATGCATTTGCAGATTTTCATGGTAACACCTACTGAATAAAAATGGTAACATTTACATGGGTTTGTGGTTAGACCCCATAATGCAATAGAATAAAAATTTTATTATATATGTGTTTAAGACTGTTATCTCTAAATCAACTGATTTTGATAATCCCAGTTCTCAATTGCCCTCATGTAGAAAACAGTGTTAAAGCACAATACCCATAGAATTTCATACTAAATACCTAAAGCACTAAATAAAAATGTGTGGCTGATTATTAGGTGAGAAACCTATTATAGATTGATAACTCACATATTACTAATATGACTAGCAATTATTTTGTATTTTAATTTTTCTCACTCATTAAAAATCTACACATTAAAAAAAAAAATTAGTCCCTAAGAATGCTGTCCTCCTTATAGATTATTTTCCCCTGGGAATGTAATGACTAGATGAAATTAGTGAATGAAAGCATCCAACTCCTATAATTTAATGGATTAATTCCTAAAAAATATTATGACATTAAGTTGTATTTTTATTAATGTTCAAAATAGATCACTTCACTAAACTGGTGTATACATTTGAATCAGTGCTTCTCAGCATAATTATATATTGCTTTCATTATATTAGTGCTAAATAGCACAGTGTTAAATGATTCTAAATCTTTAAGCCCCTTTCTCCTTTTGCCATATGATATCCAGAAAGAAATGCTTAAAATACTACTCGAATTACAAGTTCAGCAGTGTCAAAGAGCCTTCTCCTTTTTTAACATTTCAGCATTACTGTGAGAACATACCACATGAAAATTTAATTTGAAAGCCTATCATTTAAATTTTGAAAGAAAGGAATGGAAATGCTTGACTTATGTCTCATTTCTCTCATTTTACCAAGTGATAAAATCCCACATATTGCACCCCAAGTCATGCATTATTACATAGTACAGGTTTACAAAACCACTAAATCACTCACTGTGTTACTTGGGGAAATATCATTACAGTGGAATAGAAACAAGCCACAAAGTAGATGTTTTACTGAAATAAATCAAGTACAAGTCTGCCTATTGAAAAATTTTTTTTCTAAGGTAGACTCAAAATATAACTAAATGAATGTGAAGCCTAATTGGAGTTGAGAATGTGACAGAATGTCCATATTACTTGATATGATGGGGAATTGGACTGTTTGCAGGTGTCTGTCAGCTCTCTAATGAGATCACAGGCTCAACCTGAGTGGATTATAAGCAAAGCTCCATCCTCAGAGCAAACCACACGTTTAGAATCACCTAAATATAAAAGGGTATTCCATGAGATCATTCAAAAATTCTAGAAATTTTAGAGACATCAAATCGTAGAAATGTTGTTCCTTATATAAGTTTTAGATGTATTAAAATTAAATAGTTTTAAGTGCACACAACTAAGTGATAAAAAGGCACAAATAGAAGTAAGAGCTATGAAAACTTTTAAACCAAAGATGTTTGATTCGGGTACAGGGGCTTTTCCTTGAATTAGATTTTGAAAGCCCCAAATCAAAAAGATTTCTTTTTTTTTTCTTTCTGTATAGTAGAGTTAGAGGAGTCAGATTTCTCTGAGTCTGTACATACCATGGATCTCAATTTTCTAATAATCAGAGGGACCAACTGAAGTTTGGTTTGAACTTCTGTACTCATGAACACCTGGTTAGAATACTGCTGCTTGGTTTAAATTAAAATGCAAAAAACAATGGCCATTTCAGGAAGTGACTGGGCATAGAGATACAAGGAATTAGAAAAGTCCTGATTTAGGAAGAAAAGAGATTGGTATGCATTGTTTACCACATATAGTTTTTTTTTTTAAAAAAAAGACTGCTACAATGACCCTCAGAAAAGCGCTATTTTCTGTTTTCCAGTAGCGTAGTTGAAACCATTGCAAAGATATCCTCATACAGCCCCAAGGCCAAGGTGGACTTGGCAGTGCTAAATTCAGGGCCCTAACGGCCAGTCTATTTATGGTGCTGTGTGAATGGCAAAAAAAAAAAAAAAAAAAAAAAGAAAGAAAGAAAGAAAGAAAAGAAAAGACAAAGAAAAGAAGATCTCTTTTGCAGATTCTAATTCTTGTCTGTTTCACACAGGTGCGCGCCAGCGCGATCGCCCAAGACGCGGATCAGAATTACGACTATGCGAGTAACAGCGTGGTTCTTCACCTGGAGCCAGGGGACGAAGTCTACATCAAGTTAGATGGCGGGAAAGCCCACGGAGGCAACAACAACAAATACAGCACATTTTCTGGATTTATTATTTATGCTGACTGATCGTGCAAAAACTAAGCTTCTTACTCTGAGTTCAGACCTTGGATTCATGTGGCTAACGTCAGTGAACCGAGGACCCCGGGGGATGCCGGATGCGGGGCACCTCAGCTGTGTATATGATGTGGGGGATTCAAATGCTACCTGACTCACATCTGTGTACTCAGAACATGATGTAAAAAAAATATATATTAAAATCAAGATAAGCAGATGTGTGATCCACTACCGCCAAAGCAAATACTCCTTATTGTTAGTGTCCGTGTGAATGAAGTCCTATATATAGATCACAAATTTTTATAGAAAAATCTAAGACACTGAATTATTTCTTCGATATATATGATACTTTGGTGTACTGTGATCTCGCTGCTTTTATCCATATGTCGGCTTTGGTTCCTGTGAGTTTATCTGCTAATTATGAAACTCGGGGTCCATTTACAGTGTGGGGAAGAATGACTTTTACCCTGCAGGAGAGGGTCTCATTGACACAATGCTGCTTTGTCCCCAAAGAAATCGTTTGCCTTGTATTCTTGTTAACTTTAGCTTAGACCTGGGAATGATTCAACTTCAAGCCTTAACCTGGAATTTTCTGGATTTGAGGGAATTCCCAAGCCTATGGTCATTTTCCACACTTCCTTTAACTTAGGAATCTTCTTTTCTTTTTGGTTGATAGTCCTTAAAAATAGAGATTGAACTTGTATCATAGGATTACCCTCTAATGTGTAAACGTGTAATTATGTATGGTATTTAGAAAAATCCCCTGTGTCCGGTTTGTCAGTAGAATGTGTTTAGGTTTACTTGGACAAGTCAGAGAAATTTATTCTTTGGTGTTAAATCAGACAGAGGCTTTCGCCTTCTCTGAAACAAAAGATTATTCATAACCCAATGCACATAGGTTTAATTTGCACTGCTGCATGCCTCACCGAGGGGACACTAAATAAGGCCTTCAAATAGTTACAACAGGTCATGGCCTGAGGTTATTTCAAAACAAACCATTTCACATATAACCAATATGACAACAAAGTGTATATATTTTATACAAATACCTGCTACATATATATATGTGTATGTATATATATATATGTTAGATGAAATATAATATATATATGGCTTCAGACCATAGGTACAGTGGCTGTATAGACCCAAAAATTTAATTAAAAAATATGTACATGTAGGCACAAACACAAACGTGCATAAATTACTTGACTTATTTTGGATTGAAATATATTTTGGAAGACAAAAATATATGGAGTAGCAAAATCATTCAGATGACTTCTAAGAGTGATCCAGAAAATTAAATTTTATCAGGTTAAAATGCCCCAGAAATCACGTCTGTAAATTAAGTCTGTGACTTCTTTATTACCATATGCCAATCAATACTTTCACTGCATTCTGTGACTGTTACTGTTAGGACTGCAGAGATGAAGTAGCTGTCCTTTGCAATGTTTATGAATCATATGCATTTGAATGATCAATTTTTTCTTTTTTCTCAGGTGGCCTGAAGCTGACAGTAAGGTAGATTTTGAGAGTAGTGCAAATCCTTCCTCTCTGTTTAAAATACACTGCCAAAAGCCATCTCTTTATTCTAAGAAAAAGATTTGAAATGCATGTTGATATATCCTAACTATCAGACTACTTCCACTATTACAATGAAAAATCTGTTCCACTCTCAGTTGCCTTTGAAGACTCTTTGACAACTAGATTTCAAAAACAGAGACTGAAAAATCTGTCTCTTTTACTGGTGAAGAGCATTTGCATTTTTTCATTTAAAGGAATTAGTTTGTTCTCCTGGCTCCTTCCTCTTGGGTGCTTTCTGTTCTAATACACAGAAAGCTTGATCATCCTTGATACATAGAAATATCTTTTATTTCACGAACCTCAGCTTTCCGAATGAGTTACGCCTGGTGTTCCCATCTGAAGGTGCTGTTTTCTTGGTTTAAATGCCTTGGTCTGAGTAACTCTCATGATTTACATGATTAGCAACAACTTAGCCCCTTTATCAAAACTAATGACTAACTCTATTTGGCCTTTCTAATATGTAAGATAAATCATAAAGGAGTTGGAGTAGATTTTATTTCAGTTTAACAATATGTATTTATCGAAGAGGAATTGGCAGTAAAGGTCTGGAGACTTTTCTTTTTTAGGTAGCAAATAGTATAGTGAAGGATTCAACCAAAAGATTAGTTTATAAACAGCAGTATACATCAACTAAGAGTTTCAAAAAATGTTTTATTTACACTAAACATCAGGTCTGGGTACCTTTTTAAAATTTGGCTCTAGAATCAGACTGTCATTTCTAATAGATCTGACCTTTTCTTCAGATAAATAAGCATTATTTTCTGTTCAGGCCCAAGGAAAGACAAATGAAAGGTAAAGAAAATAAAGGGAATATATATATATATAGGCAAACATTTCTCTTTTTTTGCATTCTATATTATTAATTAATTAAATTGTGGCCTTTGTTATTATAAATGTAATGATTCATTAAACTATATTATGTAATATATTTTGACTTTTATGATTGAATTTTTATAATAGAATACTATGCTGTGTGTTCATATCCCCTTATATAAATTTTTCAAGTCACAAGAAAATATAGGAAAACGATACCAGAAAGGCACAGGCAACAAAAGTGATTTATTTTAAGTATATGATAGGTGAACAGATATAATTAACCTTCCACAATATTTTTACTGTTGTGAATTGGTTATTGTATTACAGTATCCTTAAAATAAATGTCTCAAAATTTAGCTTCCTTTGCTGCAGAAGCTATTTTAAAGTGGGATATTATTCATTAAGCATTAATTAAAGAACAGCAGGGTAATTAGTAGAATCATCAATATTACAAGAAACATTAGATTGCTCCAGAAGGGCGTAATTTAACTAAAAACAGTTTAAGTTTTCTCAAGGAGTGCTGCTGATGGATTAAGAAAACAAAACAAAAGGAAGCAAAACTCCACTCGGGATCTAAACTGTAAATCATCATTTGGAAATGGCTACTTTTGTATTTATTTTGTGAACGAAAAACAATAGGGCTTAATTAGGCTCTGCAACTCCCTAAAGGTACAGATGTAATAGCCAGTTTCTGAGAAGGCAAAAGTCTTCTATTTCCCATAAAAAGGAAATATTCCGTCGTTAGTCCTCTGTGGCTCTGATTAATATCTCACAGTGGGTTTGAAATCACTCTCTGTTCCCTGGCAAGCTTTACACTCAAGGTGTGAATTCTTAACAACCAACCTATTTGAAAGTTAGCCATTGCTTGGGGTTCTCGATCAGTATCTTATCAAGTGCACCCTCAGTTATCCCCCTCAGCAACATTTTAGGAACAATGTTGGTGAGGATATGGGAATAGCCGTGACCTCCATATTTCGTCAGCCGATTCTTTGTATGTATGTCGTGTGCCATCAGAATTCGATCCTCGTAGCCCTCATCCACCAGAAGTCTCACCCTGTGAAAAAATGGTAATTCATTATATGGCACTGGTTTCACATTTACAACATTCAGAATGCTTTAAACTTTTTCCTACTCATAAACTATTATGTTGTAAAGATACCATCTTCCATTGTGAAGACACCCTTAATAAATATTGTGTGGTGATGCTAAAGATATTATCCTGTCGTACGAGGAAGAGGATCTTTATTCCATGCACACAGAAATTCCTAGCCTGTGATATTTATGATGATGCCTGGCAAGCCTGCATTAAAGATAGCTTCTAATCAGATGTGCTAGTTTGAATAAATGGCCACTTTAGCATTTCATTAAATAACTTGATCCTGAATTTGTATCCATCTCTCCATTCTAAAATACCTCACTTAGTGAACCCATTATTCAGATCTCAGTCTCTCTGTCTCTCCTATTTTTGTTTTCTAACAAGTAAAATCAATGACTATTTGGGATTAAAATAGCAAAATGATAGGAATCTTCGTACAAGTAAAATGTTCTGAAACTAAAATTAGTTGGTTTGAAAATGAAGGGCATGTGATGCAGTAGACATCTTTAAAAAATAGTTATTTATTATTTATTTGGCTGCACTGGGTCTTAATTGTAGCATGTAGGATCTTTAGTTGTGGCATGGGGGAATCTAGATTCCTGACCAGGGATCAAACCTGGGCCTCCTGCATTGGGAACACGGAGTCTTAGCCCCTGAACCAGGGAAATCCCTTGGTTGTCATTTTTCTAAATTAATTTTATTGAAGTAGAGTTGATTTACAATTTGTCTTACAATTTGTGTTCATTTCTGCTGTATAGCAAAGTGACTCCGTTATACATATATATTCTTTTTCACATTCTTTTCCATGATGGTTTATCACAGGATATTGAGTATAGTTCCCTGTGTTACACAGCAGGCCTTGTTGTTTATCCATCCTGTTTCTAAAAGTTTGCATCTCTGCTAATCCCAAATTCCCAGTCCTCCCCTGCCCCAACTCCCCTCCCCTTGGCAGCCACAAGTCTGTTCTCTATGTCTGTGAGTCTGTTTCTGTTTTGGAGCTATAGTTCATTCATGTCATATTTTAGATCAATCATCATTTTTAAAAGGTCAGTTTCAGTCCCTCTGCGTTAGTCCTTTTGAAGCTGATGGGTATTTTGGCTTAGTAGTAGTGTGGGAGCATTGGATTAAATTGACCAATAAAAATTTACTCTGTCTCCCTTCTATGTCGATGAGATTGCTATAAATAATGGACTGTTCCTTTAAATTTATAGTCAGTGAACTATAGAAGTCTTCCTGCCTATTGTCTAAACATCTAATCCTGTTTGCTTTAAGTGCTGTAATCCGTAGTGTGAGTCAGTCCCCTCGTGACAGCCACCATCTGTGGATGTCTGGACACCGGGCAGTGTCTGCTGTGACTTCCATGCGTCTCTGATGGCAGGACCTGCAGCTTGGAGACCCTGGCTGTTCTCTGACCTTTTCTATACTATCTTGTTGGCCCCTAAATTCCCCAATGGATCTAGATAGATGGGCAGCACTTTCCTCCAAGGGCTAATTATTTGAAAGGTATCCTTTTTGCTTCAACAGTACTTCTTGGCATTCTAGTGCATGAGTCATATTGAATGAATACTACAGTAAGCAAAGGGTTTCCCTGGTGGCTCAGTGGTAAAGAATCTGCCTGCTAGTACAGGAGATGGGGGTTTGATTCCTGGTCTCAGAAGGTCCCCTGGAGAAGGAGATGGCAACCCACTTTAGTATTCTTGCTTGGAAAATCCCATGGCTCCATGCCAGGAGCCTGGCAGGCTAGAGTCCGTTGGGTCTCAAAAGAGTCAGACATGACTTAAAAACTAAACAACAACAAAGGTGAGCAAAATGTGGGTCGCCACAACAACACACTTGAACACAAAGCTTTGCCTTCTGCGAATGTGCATTTTATTTTATTCTTATTAATTCTTACTGGAGTATAGTAGCTTTATAATGCTGTGTTAGTTTCTGTTGTACAGAAAAGTGAATCAGCCACGTGTATACATATCTCCTCTCTTTTTTGGATTTCCTTCCCAGTTAGGTCACCACGGAGCTTTCAGTACGGTTCCCTGAGCTATACTGTAGGCTCTCATTAGTTACCTATTCTATATGAGAACATACATTTTAAAATAAATTATACTTAAAGGGATGCCAGAAAAGAGCCAACCTGGGTGTTTCGTCTAGAAATCTTCAGTCATACCACTTGTACCCCAAGTGTGTCCTAAAAATACTTGGGAGTGTTATCTGTGCCACCATCATTATTTACGTCTTTATTTTTTATTGAAGGATAGTAGATGTACAATGGTATGTAAGTTACAGGTATACAGTACAGTGATTCACAAGTTTTAAAGGTTATACTCTGAGTATAGTTACTATAAAATATTGACTATATTCCCTTCATTGTACAATATAGCCTTGTAGCTTATTTTATAGCTAATATTTGTACCTATTAATCCCCCACGTCTGTATTCCATGTACCCTCACCTCCCCCCATATAGGGGTAGGACATTCGTTTGTTGGTCTTTAAAATTTGTATAATGTCCAAAAGTTCTGATCTAAAGTTGCTTTTGGAACAACTTCTCTTTAAGGGAATTATCTAAGACAGCAGTATCATCATTTATGAAGGAAGAGAAATATTTCACAGATGCATGCATAATGCTGAAACTTAGGGTGACAAACCCTGATCCACAATTAAAAAGGAATTTCCCATTACAGGAAATTTTAAGGTATACTTTCCCCCATGTATTTTCTGAGCGTTTCTTAACATTTTTGTCTCTTTTCCTTGTCTGTGAAAAAATGAAATCTTATTACTTACAGAGGCATATCATATAGATAAACAGATACCTGTAAGAGGCCTGAGTCATATCCTGGAACACAAAGTTACTAAATTTCGCAGTAGCAAGGAAAGATACTCATTTGAAAATGGGAACTGTTAGAGCTCAGTAAGTCAAGAAACTGAAGACTAGTTATCTCATGAGAAAGAGAATGTTCTGGTTCTAGAAACATAATTTTATCTTGACTATCAAGAAAGCTGCCTGGTTGCTCCTAAAATAAGGGATCATCTCACATGCTGTGCCATTGTGTAGAAGAACAGTAGTTAGAGAGAGGCTGCCAGAAGGAAGGAACCACTACAGATGAGAAGACAAAAAATCACAGTAATTATAGAAATACAAATGAGTTAGTGTTTTGCAAACAAATATTAGAGAGAGACTACAAAGTGTGAAAAGGCAGAGATATAATAAGATTTGAGAAATGGAGCAGAAGATTGAAAACAGGTGTTAGACACAGAATTTCTGGTGCCGAAAACCAGAGGTAGGCAGAAGCATGCTTCTCTGTTCACTTCAAAGCTTTACGATTCCTGAAGCTCGGAGAAGGACTGCTGATGAGGGCTGAAAACCAAGCACCCGAGAGATGGGGACAAGGGAATAAACTAGGGCGCACACAACGCGAAAGTCATTTAATAATCACCATGAGCTGTACTGGAGTCCAGTGACTTAATGCGTGGCTTTTTTAAAAATTAATTTTTGGTGGAGTATAATTGCTTTACAATGTATTAATTTCTACTGTACAGCAAAGCAAATCAGCCATACTTATACATTCATCCCCTCTTTTTGGACTTCCTTCCCACTTAGGTTACCACAGAGCATTGGGTAGAATTCCATGTGCTATACAGTAGGTCTCGTTATTTATCTATTTTATGCATAGTAATGTACGTACGTCAATCCCGATCTCCCACTTCATGCCATTCTCCCTTCCCCCCTTGGTGTTCATACATTTGTTGTCTAGATCTATGTCTCTATTTCTGCTTTACAAATAAGATTATCTATACCATTTTTCTAGATTTCACATGTATGTGTTAATACATGACGTTTGTTCTTCTAACTTACTTCACTCTATATGACTTATAATTTACAGAAGATTAAAGATACATACATATACAGGCACATAGATATATACACAGATGTGTGTATATACATAAAATTTTTATGTAGTTCCATACATCTAGAATGTTTACATTTGGCACAATGAAAGCTCATATCTCCATGGATCTCCCTCTGTGGGTCCCCTCTTTCATTCCAGAAAGTCTAGGAGCCTTACGCAAAGCATAGGGCTGGAGATACACCTCACTGCCACAAGGGGGCTTAGAGAAAGGAAGCGAACCCTGGGAGCAAGCTTCCTATTTCCAAGATGAATTGTAAAATATGTGTTTAGGGCATTCATCAGGAAGTCATGATTTTGAGATCATGAAAGATGAGAAAGATCTACCACACAGGCTCATCTTAAATTCCAGAGAATATTCACCTCTGAGTATGGTTCAAGCTAATACAATTTGCCAGTACTGAATGGTACTTCTGGGCAAGTAAATTGAAATTATAAAACAAACAAACAATAAATCTGTTAATCAAAGAATTGGTTTGAGTAGTTGAAAAAAAAAAAGACCTAGTGATACTAGTCAGGGCAGTCAAGGCAGTTTAAAGATGTAGAGTGAGTGTCTCATATTTTTGTAACTACCGTGACATTGCTCAACTATCTTTCTCTAATGATATTAAACTGGAAGGTATTTTAATTAATGAGCTCATCAAGGAGGTATGTCAGTTCACGGGACAGCAGAAGACATGCATGTAAAGATCAACTGCCCAGGGGAAAGACCCTAAAGCTGTTAGACCTTCCCCACACCCCAGTGTACATACGTACATATGGTCATAATAGTACATGTGCTGCTCAAGCCTCACATTTTCTGGGCATCACTTCTTTACTCCAATTTGGCTTACTCTTATTCCAACAAGTTTTCTACACTCAAAACGCTATTCTGCTTTTGTCATCATGGAGAACTACTTCTCCGCTCAACCTTCAGTTTTCCACCCTGACCATGAGTTGCATCTTTCTAGTTGTTGGCTCACCCTCTTCCACGTTCTGTATTCACTCACATCATTAAAGCATCCAGGGACTTACCCCTGTCTGTTACTGCTAGATATCTCTCCATCTCTATACTTTCTTCCTCCAGCTTGGACCTCATGACCCTCATCTCAACCCTGCCCTTGTCCCCTTTGAATATCAAGCATGTTCTTCAGACAGAATCCCAACCTTCTCTCTGTCTACATCTATTACTTCTACTCACAAAACCTTTTTGGCCCTACTACCAAAACACAAAACATTTTTTTAGGAAAATAACCACCAAATCATGACAGTCAAGTAGTAATGATCTCTGGCCTCCACTGGGCCTTCCACACAACATGTCCTGAGTAAGTATCTGTCAGTCACTCTCCATCCACTCCCAGCCTTCATCCTCCTATACAAGGTCCTGCCCTGAATCTATTCCTTTCTTCACAGGAGATGACCATGTCTCTTTCAAAGGCACTTTCGAGATCAAGTGGGACCATCTGTCCTCAGTGTTCTGTTCCTTTCACCAAGACGTTGATCTGCACTCACTCCGTTACCTGCCTCGCCTCCTCTCATTTCTATGGAAATAGCATACCTCCTTTTTAAAAAAAAAATTGGTTTATTTTTAATTGAAGGATAATTGCTTTACAATGTTGTGTTGGTTCCTGCCATACATCAACATGAATCAGCCATTGCTATTTGCTGCCCAAATACCATCTCTTTGTCTCCTCAGGAGTCTTGCTCTATATCTCTTATCTGTCCAGATTTTTTTAAGTTAACATTGGCTGATCATTTCCATAGTATACCCCAGATACTCACCTAAAACGTGCATGCTTTATTTCATATAAATTTATAGTAACCCTATAGAATAAACACCAGGTCCCTGGATTCATTCTCTTGGTCTCCTAACAAAACCTTTCTTTGGCCCTGTCTGGTCATCTTCTTTTTTTTTTTCACATTTATTTACTTATCTTATTTACTTATTTATCTATTTGACTGCGCCGGGTCTTAGTTGTGGCATGCAAATTCTTAGTTGCAACATGTGGGATCTAGTTCTCTGAACAGGAATTGAACTGGGCTCTCTGCAGTGACAGCATGCAGGTCTTAGACACTGGACCAGGAGGGAAGTCCCCTCTCTGGTCTTCTAGCTCTAGCCCTGCAACCCTCCTTCACTTTACTACCAAGTTTCTTGAAAGAGTAGCCTCCATATTCTCTGTCTTCTTCCTCACTTTCTAGTCTTTCCTCAAGCCTTTTCTGCCAAGGCTGCACTTACTGACTGTGAACTGAAAACTTACTGATGGTGAAATCCAATGGATACTTTTCCATCTTTATCTCTCTTGGTATCTGCCACTTAGTACAAGGGTTCAAGTCCTTCTGCTTTAAGTATCCTTCTTCACCAACTTCCATAACAATGCATTTCCCTGATATTCTTAATGCTTTGAAGATTTCTCAACCTGTCCTTGAGGGACTGTTTCTGAGTTCATCCCTTAAATGTAGGTGGTCACCAGGGTTCTGTCCTCGTTTGCTTCTTGGAGTGATCTCATTCATTCCCACGCTACTGATTGTCACATGCAAACCAACAATGTCTAGCTGCATGTCCAAGTCTGTCCTGATCTTCACACCTTTTTCCCATGGCCCCATGGGTAGCAACACTATATTCCCAAACTAAAGTCATCCTGCCGATCCCAAATCTATTTCACCTCCCAGGTTCCCTAACTTGGTGCCTTCATTCTTCATATCACCAGGTAACCAAGGCAAACCAGGTAACCATCTAGTCTTGACTCTCAAAAATTTCCACTTGAGTGCAGAGGATGACTTCTACAATTATTTGTTTTCCCTCACAAATATTGAACAATTTTGAGAGGTTGGATTTTATATAATGTTTGACGTTGTAGCCTTTCAGTTGCAATTACCTCTTTAGTGAACATTTTTAATAAACATTTCAAAAATTCATTGCAGGAGGTTAGGACTTTGGTGTGATCAACCCAAGAAAGAAACAGCTTACTTCATTAGGAATAGAAACAGGGAAATGTCTTTTGTTCTTTTACTGTCAGAGCAGAGATTGAGTATTATCTGTGTTTCTTATCAGCTGCCCATCTGCACTGAACTTCTAAGGCTCTGCTAAGCTTTTACCTACTTAGGTTGACTCATTTTCTCCTTGAAATAATATATAGAGATTTGCCTTCCTGAAACAGCATTGATATATTTTCCCTTGCAAGTCTCTGGTTCCACCTGCTTATTGTTTTCTGAATCTTTACTAATTCCCACCCAGATATGAAAATCCGGAAGAAATGGTAAGAGGAAATGCTGTGAGAGATTTCATCATATTTACCTTTTAATTCTTTTATTATCACAGGGCATGTCAATATCTGGGTTGAACTGATAATGAAAAAGTTCAGTACCAAAGAGATCGTATTCCAAGTAACAGCCAAGTTGAGCAAACTCCAGTAGTTCCTTCTTATCAAGGATAGTCCTAGAGACAAGAAGACAGACATATTGTTACTATCAAGACCATGTTTTCCACACATACAGATTAAAAGTGTTAAGTGCACTATGTACTGGAATATAGTTGAAATCAAGTAAAAGAATTTTGGAGTTGGCTTTTAGGATGTGACTATAAATATTCAGTTCAATTGTTACTATAAATTAGGAAAAGTGAAGTAAAAGTGCTAGTTGCTCAGTTGTGTCCAACCCTTTGCAACTCAATGGAATGTGACCACCAGGCTCCTCGGTCAATGAAATTCTCCAGGCAAGAATACTGGAGTGGGTTGCCATTCCCTTCTCCTGGGGTCTTCCCAACCCAGGGATTGAGTCTGGGTCTCCTGCATTACAGGCAGTTTTTTTCCCACTGTCTGAGCCACAGGGAAGCCCAGAAATTAGGGAACATTATCATCCAAAAGGGAGTTTTCTCATCTCAAGGACTTCAAAACTATAGAAAGTTTAATTATGCTGCCATCTCAAAAACAATGTTTGTAATTCTTTTCCAGAACTGTCTTCAGGGTAAGCTCTATATTTGTTTGAAAAGGGGACTGATGTGAACGATGGAAACTATCAAAAAGGAAATTTGGCCAGGACTGGAGAATTAGGTGAGTAATACTGATCTGCATAAAACATAAATCCAAGGTAAGGCAACATCACATGATGTTTGTGATGATCGATCATAAAGTGGTTCTAAAATTAATCCCAAAGCCTATGTGAATATCAGTGTAATTTTTTTGAAGGGGCAATGCTCCTATAGATATTTATGTTCTGGTGTGTTTATTTTTTAAATAGAATTTATTATTTTATGCTAATTTTATGGGTATCTTCTCACTTCAGTAGAGATCATAGCAAAAGTATCACTCTTTGTAAGACTATGTAAGTGAACGGAAAAGGAGAAAAATATAGGATAAGTGCAGGCTTCAGACAGAAGAGTCAAGTCTGGAACAAGAGTAGATTATCTCAAGAAATTTAAACTCTAACAGATAAAAAGGATACATAAAGTTAACCCCTGGAATGCAAAAGTAGGAAGTCAAGAGTTACCTGGAATAACAGGCAAATTTGGCCTTGGAGTACAAAATGAAGCAGGGCAAAGGCTACTAGAGTTTTGCTAAGAGAACGCACTGGTCATAGCAAACACCCTCTTCCAACAACACAAGAGAAGACTCTACACATGGACATCACCAGATGGTCAATACCAAAATCAGATTGATTATATTCTTTGTGGCCAGAGATGGAGAAGCTCTATACAATCAGCAAAAACAAGACTGAGAGCTGACTGTGGCTCAGATCATGAACTCCTTATTGCCAAATTCAGACTTCAATTGAAGAAACTAGGGAAAACCACTAGACCATTCAGGTATGACCTAAATCAAATCCCTTATGATTATACAGTGGAAGTGACAAACAGATTCAAGAGATTAGATCTGATAGACAGAGTGCCTGAAGAACTATGGACAGAAGTTCATGACATTGTATAGGAGGCAGTGATCAAGATGATCCCCAAGAAAAAGAAATGCTAAAAGGTAAAGTGGTTGTCTGAGGAGGTCTTACAAATAGCTGAGAAAAGAAGCTAAAGGCAAAGGAGAAAAGAAAAGACATACCCATCTGAACACAGAATTCCAAAGAATAGCAAGGAGAGAAAAGGATGGCTTCCTCAGTGATCAATGCAAAGAAACAGAGGAAAACAATACAATGGGAAAAACTAGAGATCTCTTCAAGAAAATTAGAGATACCAAAGGAACATTTCATACAAAGATGGGCTCAATAAAGGACAAAAATGGTATGGACCTAACAGAAGCAGAAGATATCAAGAAGAGGTAGCAAGAATACACAGAAGAACTATACAAAAAAGATCTTTATGACCCAGATAACCACGAAGGTGTGCTCACTCACCTACAGCCAGACACCCTGGAATGCGAAGTCAAGTGGGCCTTAGGAAGCATCACTACAAACAAAGCTAGTGGATGTGACAGAATGCCAGTTGAGCTATTTCAAATCCTAAAAGATGATGCTCTGAAAGTGCTGCACTCAATATGCCAGCAAATTTGGAAAACTCAGCAGTGGCCACAGAACTGGAAAAGGTCAGTTTTCATTCCAATCCCAAAGAAAGGCAATGTCAAAGAGTGTTCAAACTACTGTAAAATTGCACACATCTCACATGCTAGGAGTGTAATGCTCAAAATTCTCCAAGCCAGGCTTCAACAGTATGTGAACCATGAACTTCCAGATGTTCAAGCTGGATTTAGAAAAGGCAGAGGAACCAGAGATCAAATTGCCAACACCCTTTGGATCATCAAAAAAGATAGAGAATTCCAGAAAAACATCTACTTCTTCTTTATTGACTATGTCAA
Organism: Odocoileus virginianus; assembly: GCF_023699985.2. Classification (NCBI taxonomy): domain Eukaryota; kingdom Metazoa; phylum Chordata; class Mammalia; order Artiodactyla; family Cervidae; genus Odocoileus; species Odocoileus virginianus. The sequence continues at coordinate 28,304,270 of NC_069682.1, read as the reverse complement.
AGCCTTTGACTATGTGGATCACAACAAACTGTAGAAAATTCTTCAAGAGATGGGAATACCAGACCCCCTGACCTGCCTCCTGAGAAATCTGTATGCAGGTCAAGAAGCAACAGTTAGAACTGGACATGGAACAACAGACTGGTTCCAAATTGGGAAAGGAGTAGGTCAAGGCTGCATATTATCACCCTGCTTCTTTAACTTATAAGCAGAGTACATCATGCAAAATGCCAGGCTGGATGAAGCACAAGCTGGAGTCAAGATTGCCAGGAGAAATATCAACCTCAGATAAGCAGATGTCACCACCCTTATGGCAGAAAGTGAAGAAGAACTAAAGAGCCTCTTGATGAAAGTGAAAGAGGAGAGTGAAAAAGTTGGCTTAAAACTCAACTCAGAAAACTAAGATCATGGCATCTGGTCCCATTATTTCATGGCAAATTGATGGGGAAATGATGGAAACAGTGAGAGACTATCTTTTTGGGCTCCAAAATCACTGCAGATGGTGACTGCACCCATGAAATTAAAAGATGCTTGCTCCTTGGAAGAAAATCTATGACCAATCTAGACAGCATATTAAAAAGCATAAACATTACTTCTGTGACAAAGGTCTAGCTAATGAAAGCTATGGTTTTTCCAGTAGTCATGTATGGATGTGAGAGTTAGATCATAAAGAAAACTGCGTGCCAAAGAATTGATCTTTTTGAACCATGGTGTTGGAGAAGACTCTTGTGAGTCCCTTGGACAGCAAGGAGATCCATCCAGTTCATCCTAAAGGAAATCAGTCCTGAATATTCATTGGAAGGACTGATGCTGAAGCTGAAACTGCAATACTTTGACCACCTGATGTGAATAACTGACTCACTGGAAAAGACCCTGATGCTGGGAAAGATTGAAGGTGAGAGGAGAAGGAGAGGACAAAGGTTGAAATGGTTGGATGACATCACCGACTCAATGGACATGAGTTTGAGTAAGCTTTGGGAATTGGTAATGGACAGGGAGACCTGGCATGCTGCAGTCCATAGGGTTTCAAAGAGCTGGACACAACTGAGCGACTAAACTGAGCTGAAAGTTAACCCCTAAAGCATCACTATAGAGATTCAAAAACAGAAAGAAGAGAGAAAGGAAGGAAAAAAAGAAGGGAGGGAGGGAAGAAGGATGAAGAAAGGAAGGACCCTACCAGGAGACGATATGGAAAAAAATAAGGGAAAATAAGCCTTGTTAAATATTGTGTGAAGGGAGTTAAGAGAAAATAAGAGATTGTTAGGATCCAAAGCTGACCTGGAGAAGAAGTGGAACATCAGATAATCATTGTCTTATTAGACTTTTTTCCATCATGGTATTCTATTACTTTGGCAACATCAGGATGCCAGGATTAAAGCACTATTATATGTCTTTAAATCTGCTTCTAAGAGGTCAGAAGTATTTTCAGAGCCTCTCTTCCAAACTCTAGGAGGACCAGTTAAGCCTCTGTCCATGAGTGAGAGGATTCTGCTGTCCCGGGCTGCTTCCTGGGAGCTGGCTCTTGACTCTGATTCTGAGCAATCATATTGTAGCTGGTTCCTTTTTATTCTCTTCACCAATTTAGCATAACTTCTAGTTCATGATGTTGTTTTAGGCAGGGAGGCTAAAAAAACTCTTTCCTTTATACTATAAAATGCACATTAGCTCGGTGCCACCTTCTATTAATACTACTCCTTTTCTTTCTTCTTACCATGGAGACCATTTTTGCTTCCAAAATTACTCGGCTAAAAGAATATGTGTTTTTCTATAGTAAACATATTCTGTTTTCCTCAAAGAATCATGCTTAAAAATGAAATATACACAATTAACATAAGGGGGAAGAGATAAGTTTAGTATTTTTTTTCCTTTTGAGGCAGTTCATTTGGTTTGTTAACTACCAATTGTTAATTACCAATATGGGCAAAATACCAGGTGGGTCAGGGAGGGGAGTCAAGAAAAGCAATGGAGTTGCCCATAACAGGTTGGATCAGACTCTTATTTCTGATTGCAATGTCTTTTAGCTTCTTTAGGCCTAAATTCCTTGAGACTCAGTTTTATAAGTATTTAAGTGATATAGTGAGTCTATATCCATGGTAAATGAAAAACTATAAGAAAATCTTTCAGTCTTAGTTCCAACTGAAAACAAAAATAAATTTGCTTATCATTGTCATAGCCAACAAGTATAAGAACTTACTGTGCTTCTGGCATTGTGCTATGTGCTTTTTATTTATTATCTCACTTAATATTCTGTATAATCCCATCTGGTCTCAGGTTTATAGATGAGGAAACTGGGGCATAGAGATTAGATATGCAAGGTGATGTGCTGGAATGTAAATTCATTTCGAGGCTAGAATCTACTTCCTTAATAATCATACTATGTGACATCTCCTATGGCTAAATAGTTTATCCTCAAAGGACATTTTCCAGAATTGCATTGACTTTGTATGTGCACCATGTTTTTTAATTTTTATTTTGAAATGTAATTCCCTCCCCACTGTACCTTCAAACTACACTTGAAAAATGAGAAATTTACTCCCCAAATAAGAAAGGATTATTTTGTGGAGGTCTTCAATCACTGCATATCATAGAGAGGATTTGACCATTATGTCATTCTGGATATTTCCAGTGATATGGTCAGAGAAGGAGGAGCTCTATTAATCATACTGTTGCTTACTATCTTAGAATCTGAGGTTGCTCTAAACCTCTCACAAATACTAAGGATCACATATTAAGGGTCTTCTATGGTGAGGTCCTTTCTTCCAAAGTTCAGACTCACATGTCTAATTGCCTGCTTGCCATCTCTACTTGGATGTCTAATAGACAACTCAAGTTTAACATGCCTTGAACTAAACCCCTCATGTCCCACCCCAAACCAGCTGCTACAGCACTCTCCCCATCTAAGTTGATAGTAACTGCATCCATCCACTGCTCAGACCAACAACCTTGGGGTTTTCTCCTCTTTCTTCCTATAAAACCCTCTACATTTAGCCCATCAAATAGACTTATGGCTTGACTTTCAAAATATGACCAGAATCCAGATACGTCACAACCTCCCCTGCTGCCCTCCTGGTCCAAAACTCCATCATCTTTTGCAGGATCTCTGCAACAGATGCTCAAACACTCCTTGGTTCTCTTCCTTTGCTCTGCTACTGTCTATTCAATTACAACCACCAAAGTCTATCTTCACAACGAAGTCAAATCAGGTCTGTCTTCTGCTCACAACCCACCAACAGCTCCTCATTTTCCTCAAGAAAGAGCCAAGGCCTTACAGTGGCCCATGAGACACTGCATGATCCTCCTGTATGTGGTCTTCCAAAAGCTTTATCTCAGGGAGGGATGGGGAATGCAGGCATCCAGACCTCCAGACATCAGTTACATATAAATCCTGCCTGGATGGTAAATGTCATCTGAAATATGGCATGGTAAGTTTCTAGAGGAAGATGAACATGTTCAGTGAGATTCATCTACACGTGTAAGTGTCAAATGTAATCCCTGGGAATTAGAAAGGAGTGCCACTTGAGGGAAATGGTCCCTCTGTAAGACACTGTTACAAATTTCACAGTAATGTACCGGGGAGAAGACTTCAGAAAAGAAGCAATTAGGCTTATGTTTTAGACATTGGGTAAATGAAGTTAAAAAAGGAGACAGACAAATTTGCTGTCATTAAAAAGCCAGGATATATATATAGATACACACACACACACATATGTCTCTAGTTTAGTCTAGTCGCCAAGTTGCGTCCGACTCTCTTGCAAACCCTGGACTGTAGCCCACCAGACTCTTCTGTCCATGGGATTTCCCAGGCAAGAATACTGGAGTGGATTGGCATTTCCTCCTCCAGGGGGTCTTCCTGACCCAGGGATCTAACCTGAGTCTCCTGCATTGGCAGATGGGTTCTTTGCCACTGAGCCACCGGAGAAGCCTTGCACATACATACACACGCATATTTTGAGTTGGCCAAAAAGTTCATTCCATAAGATGTTGTGGAAGAAAACCACAAACGAAGTTTTTGGCCAACCCAATATTATTAGTAATATTTGGTGATGTGACACAGCCTAGATAATGGAACATTAGTGTGAAGGCAACTAAGAAATGAGTTCACTTAAATTCTCCCTATTAAAGAAGGGAACACAGTATAAAATCTATGGGGAAAAATATTGTCAGTGGTCATACATACTTTTCAGAAGAGAGCCCTGCAAAAAAAAAAGTTTGGGATTAGATATTAATGAGGTGGTAGGATGGAGAAGCAGGTGAAGCAAAAAGATAAAAACTTAATAATCCTCAGGCATTTTAGATGGCTCCATATCATTTAATTTTTACAAAAACTACATGAAAAAAGTATGTGCATCCCATTTTATTTTTATTATTTTTTGGCTTATACAATAGACATATATTGTTTTTTATAGTTTGGAGGCTGGAAATCCAAGATCAGGGTATCAGCATGGTCAGGTCTGGTGAGAGGTATCTTTCTGGCTTGCTGGCAGCCACATTCTCACAAGTTCTCTGGTGTCTCTTCTTAGAAGAGCATTAATCCCATCATGAGGGCCCCACCCTCAATGATTGTCCTCATTTTATAGATGAAGAAACTAAGTCTCAGAAAAGTTTGGGAGTCCTTAACTTCTGAAATGAAGAGCTGGTGAATAAGAACAACTTGTATTCGTCTTCAGATGTCCTGGTCTTACACCCCATTGCTCCTTTTATGATGAGAGCATCCACCCACTTTCACCGCCACATTCCCTAGGACAGCACTTCCCTATGGAGAAATAAACCCCATCACAAAAGCATCTCACCCAGCATACAGAATGTCTAACAAGGTGACTTAACTACACTCAAATGACAATCAGCTGGATGACTTCCAGGGACTGTCAAGATGCTACTGAAGTTGCATTTATGCATGTGACTTTTTTTCCGCTTGGAGAAGGGATTGACCCCAGATGTCAAAATGGTACTGGGGAAAAAATATACTCTACTTGACGTCTTTCAGATGAGGCTTAAACAGAGGTCCTGCCCCTCCCAGTCATCAGTGATCTCATAGCACTTCTTATAAGAGCGAAGGTGTCAACCTCAGCCAGTTTTCCTCATTCCATATTCTATGTGTGTTAGTCGCTCATTCATGTCTGACTCTTTGCGACCCCATGGACTATAGCCTGCCAGGCTCCTCTGTCTGTGGGATTATCCAGGCAAGAATACTGGAGTGGGTTGCCGTATATTCTATTTCCATGAATAATTACATTCTTTCTTATTCCATTCTTCCCCAGCCTTTGAGGTAGATATCTTTCACCTCTTGCCCTAAATAGTGTGGTGATTGTGAGATGCAGAAGAGCTGCTGTGTTTCACACTGGAGAAAGTCCCTTCTTTAAGGTCAATAATGTTGATCACAATGTTATCTGTAAAATATCCTGGAATTTCCCAAGAGGAAGATGAGATGTTCGTATCAAGTATTTATTCTTGTTACTTATATTATATCATTTCTTCTGTTTGCTCCTCAACCATTAAACAGACTCTCTTTAAAAGGAACAGGCATACATTGATGACAAATATATCGCTATTAGCTAAGAAAACAGTTCTCTGACACCATCTGGCTGTCTTTGTTTTCAGAATATGGTTATCACGTACGTACGTTTTTAAGGCCAGTACTGAAACGCAAGACGGCTGATTCTGTTTTTCAAACCTCTTTATATTCTAGATCTTTATCCAAGAGCTGAGGGGTTTAGTTTAATGTCAAAATGCACTCTGAGTGGGAGCAAGGAAATCTGTGTGAAATGATAATTTAGACAAAGGCCTGTGAGCTCTCTGGGAAGAAAGAACTAAGAAGCAGAGGAAAGGATATGATATGTGGGTGTGATCCAGATGATAACATTACCTAACATTTGTCTTGGGCTTTTCCGGTTTCAAAGAACTTGCAAATATATGATTTCATCTCATACATTCAAGCACACCTTCATGAATTAATTTAGCAAACATTTACTGTCTTGTACTGCTACCTACACTGTGCTAGCTTTTGTGTTGGGAGTACGCCTATGAATAAGAAATTTAAGCAGCAGTCTCAAAGAACTGAAAGTCAGGGAAGGAAATACATATTTAAATTAATAATTACAGTTAAAGATGTTGAAAGCTTTTTATAGTACAATACATACAAAATATTGTGAAAGAATAATGAAAGAGGCAACTCATTTGAGTTGAGTCTTGAAGAAAACTATTCAGATGTAGGTTGGTGGGATTCAAGTGTCAGATGAAGGATGGATAATCAGAAGAACACCTATTGAGAGGTAAAAGAGCTTGTTGTTTCTGGAAGATAAGGCTGAATTTATCAGCGCTAATGTGCATGAGGGAGATGCATCCATCTGTCCATCCATTCATCCATCTAATAAGATATTGTTGATCATTTATTTACTATGATGTACAAGCTGGGAGAACGAAGACAAATAATATAGAACCCCGTCCTTCAAGAAGATCACTGTCCAATAGGGAAAATAGACATGGAAACAGATCATTGCTTTTCAGACCTTACCGAGTCTAAAAAAGTACTCCTAGGATCTGGGTTGACACAGAGGAGATAACAAACACTGCTTGGATCATTCAAGAAAGGCTTCACAGAGAAAAACATCTCTGATTAGATGTATATTGAAGAAATGCTCTGCCTAGTAGATCAGAGAATATTGTATTCACATCAGAGGGATGAGGTCATGTGAGAAACATGTAGGAACACTCAGCATAGGTTACTCAAAATCATGATCAGTGTGGCTTTTGCCCAGCTTCTGCCTGTGCATCTAGAAAGGATGGGAGATGAGTTGGAAAGATTGGTAGGGACCAAATGACCAGGATGTTTGGATTTTGTGCTGCAGGTGACGTGGAACCTCTGAACAGCTGTAAATCAGGATGGAGATATGTAAAGCAGATTTGTGTTTGGAAAGATCCAAATGGTAGCAACATGGACGCTAGATTAGGGAGCAAAACTGAGAGTGATTTCCTGTTTGGAGATAATTACAGCGGTTTAGGGGACAAATGAGGATCTGAATTAAGTTAACAACAGAAGAATGGATAGGAGGGGCTGTATTTGGAGATCTTAGTGGGGTAGACAGTTATTATTTTGTGGGGGTGCAAAGGGAAGGGGAATTTAGGCTAGCATCTGGGAGAATCATGCTGTCATAGACCAGAACAGGGCAAGAAGGAAGAGTGAAGTGATGGGACTTGTTCCCCATCATGACAGAAGTAGAGAAGAAGAAACCAGGGCCTGCTGTGAGCAGTTCACTAGATGTTGGCATCATTAAATGCTACCAAGAGCATGAAAAGGGCAGGTTCTGAAATTCATAATGAGCTGGTGAAATATAGATGCCATGTATTAACACAAATGCAGAAATGAAGAAACTAAAGCTTAGGTTTCTTAACTGCTCAGGAATCCAGGAATTCCAGCTCCTAGGCTAGTGCACTTTCCATTATATTGTGCAGTGACTTTTTGGAATTCATCAGCCATCCAACCTGTGACTTTCTGGGTCTGGAGGGTAAGCACTATGAGTCTTGATCTATTTTGAGACGAGTTCAGAGCCTGACACATCCAGAAACACAGAATATATTCAATGCCAAAACTTATGAACTTGACCAAATAATTAAAATTTTCTTTAATTTAAAAATACAATAATACAGGTATGCTTCTAGACAACTGATTTATTTAAAACAATGTTGAATTTCAATGACTGATTATTATAAAAATTGTTTACCATGAAAGAAACTCCCCCCAAAATTCTGTCTCCCTTGTCACTGAATTTCTTAATTTAAAACTGATGAATATTTGTGGAGATAGTACCGTGTGGGATTCTTTACAATTTTATGAGTTCTTCAACAACTACTTAAAAGAATTATTAAACTCACCTAGAACTATTGATTTAATAACTAAAATAATTTTTAAAATATTTATAATATAATGTCTAAAATAAATTATATAAATTACTATACACTGATAAATTCACTGTTAATATAATTCTAAAACATTAGTCACATATATTCCTATATTACTAGTGGCAGTTACAGCTTAATTACAAAATCTGAAAAGTTCTTAATTGATGGATTTCAATTAATTTATTTTTAATGTTAAAAACAGAAACTGAATAGAATGGTATAAGTTTTAAATGTAAGACTATTCCCTCAACAATGCCTAAACATTGTCTATAGCCAGAAAGTATAATTTATTACTTCAAGTAAATATTTACCAGGAATTTTGGTTTCACACAAACGCAAAACCATCAATTCACACAGTGCATTCACATTAATATACTAGTTTATTCACATACATGTAGGTATTTTAAAGATTCTTTTGTCTTTCTTTAAAAGATTCTTTTTGTGATAAAGGATTACTTTTATGCTTCTCAACTGTAGAGAGTAACTGGGAATAAAAAGCCATAGAGAAATAATTTAGATTGCCATGTATTTATTTTGCATATTCCCCATTATCTATATATTTGAACAAACATGATTCAATTGTCTGCTTGGACCCATTATCCTACAGAGATGTTTAATGATGTCATAGGAGAGAATGACGTCACATTTTCAATATTATGACATAAGTGTAAGCTTAAGGAAAAGGAACAGATGGCTGCAAGAGAGAAAAACCCTTGTTTAAATTACACTAAAACCAGAAGTTGGCTCTGAATTGCAAAATGTAATTAAAACTTCATTTTAAAATGCATTTCACAGTTTATCCACCCTAGGAAGAGCTTTTTACCATATGAACTTTGCAGCTGCCACAGAGCACAAAAGAGGTTGCGTTTTTCATGTAAAGCGATACATAGTTCATGGAATGATGGTATTGAGGAGAGTGAAGATAAATCTCATAGACATGGCAATCCTATTTGTTAAAATGTCACATTTCTTGGGAATGGTGTCAGAGTCATGAAAAATGGCTTTAGAGGAAAAAATTACTTGTGGGAGGTTTTGGTGGCTATAATACGTTGGAGAGAAGACAGGACCAGTGTCTTCATTTGCTGTTGACATTGGGCTGAATTGCCCAAGTGTCTGTGTTAAAGAGTGCAATTTGGGATAATTAACACATACCAATTACCAGCATAAGTTAATTAACTGCATTTTGTTCAGCACTTTTAGGTATACTAAGCAGTTTTGCTCCATTTCAGTTTGTCCAATATTTGTCTGGATTTTCTATTTCTTTCTAAACAGGTCTTTTTACTTTACTTTTACTTTACTTCTTTTAAATAGTAAAAGGAAAACTATGACAAGCAATAATTGGGGGAATTTGCCTAACACTTTAAAGGTTAAAAAATAATTTTTCTTAACCCCTTTCGACAGATGAGCAAAAAAGACTTGGAGGCTTCAGTGACTTTCTTAAGGTCACTCAGAAAGTAGGTGCTGTTGTCAGAGATAGGATCAGACACTGTGTCCCCAGCACCCTCTCTTTCTCCATTGTCCCAGAGAGGCATAGAATATGCACTGCATTTGTGAAGGGATAGCTGTGGCCAGTGTCACTACACAACGTCACACTGAAATGTGCTCATGTTTTGTGTGTGTTTCTGTCTCACTGAGTACTCTCTACAAACCACTGTAGTTTTCTCAAGAAATTTTCCTGGGGTATAGTTGATTTACAATATTGCATTAGTTTCTGCTGTACACCAAGGTGAATCAGTTATACATATAAATATTTCTACTCTTTTTTAGATTCTTTTCTCATATAGGTCATTATATAGTATTGAGTAGAGTTCCCTGTACTATACACTAGGCTCTTTTTAGTTATCTATTTTATATATAGTTATATATTAGTGTGTATATGTCAATCCCAATCTCCCAATTTATCCCTTGCCTCCTTTTGCCCCTGATAACCATAAATTTGCTTTCTATGTCTGTGACTCCACTTCTAGTAATAAGTTCATTTTTACCATTTTTTAAAGATTCCACCTATAAGTGATAGCATATGATATTTGTCTTTCTCTGAGTCAGAGATTGTCTCTGTGTATGACAGTCTCTAGGTCCATCCATGTTGCTGCAAATGGCATTATTTTGTTCATTTTTATGGCTGAGTAGTATTCTATTGTAAATATGTACCACATCTTCTTTATTCATTCCTCTGTAGGGGGTATCTAGGTTGCTTCCATGTCCTGGCTATTGTAAATAGTGCTGCAATGAACACATGTACCTTTTTGAATTATGATTTTTTTCATATATATGCCCAGGATTGGAATTTCTGGATCATATGGTAGCTTTAATTTTAGTTTTTTAAGGAACCTCCATATTTTTCTCCGTAATGGTTGTATCCATTTATATTCCCATCAACAGTGTAGGAGGTTTCCCTTTTCTCCACACCCTTTCCAGCATTTGTTGTTAGAAGAGTTTTTTTTTCTTTTCTTTTTTAATTGGAGGATAATTGCTTTACAATGTTGTGTTGGTTTCTGCTGTACAACAATGCAAATCAGCCATATATGTGTGTGTGTGTGTGTGTGTGTGTTTGTATATGTGTGTGTGTATATATGTGTGTATGTGTGTGTATATGTGTGCATATGTGTGTGTATATATGTGTGTGTATATATATGTGTGTGTGTGCATGTGTGTGTATATATGTGTATATGTATGTGTGTGTATAAATGTGTGTATGTATGTGTGTGTGTGTGTGTGTATAAATGTGTGTGTATATGTGTGTTTATATGTGTGTGTATATGTGTATATATGTGTGTGTGTGTATATGTGTTTGTGTATATGTGTGTGTGTGTATATATATGTGTGTGTGTGTATGTGTGTATATATATGTGTGTGTGTGTATATGTGTGTGTGTGTATGTGTGTGTGTATACATATGAGTGTGTGTATATATGTGTGTATATATATGAGTGTGTGTATATATATGTGTGTGCGTATATATGTGTATATATATGTGTGTGTGTGTGTATACATATGAGTGTGTGTATATATGTGTGTATATATATGTGTGTATGTATATATGTATATATACACTCCCTCTTGAGCCTCCCCACCCCCACCGCCCCACCCATCGAGGTTATCACAGAGCACCACGCTGAGCTCCCTGTGTTATATAGCAGCTTCCTACTAGCTATCTATTTTACACATGATAGTGTATATATGGGGCTTCCCAGGTAGCTCAGCTGGTAAAGAATCCACCTGCAATGCGGGAGACCTGGGTTCAATCCCTGGGTTGGGAAGATCCCCTGGAGGAGGGCATGGCCACCCGCCCCAGTGTTCTGGCCTGGAGAATGCCTGGTGGGCTGCAGTCCACGGGTTGAAAGGAGCCCGACATGACTGAGCGGCGAAACACAGCACAGTGCGTGCATGTGATGCTACTTTCTCAATTTGTCCTACCCTCTACTTTCCTAGTCTGTCCTACCCCACTTGATGACAGCCTTTCTGATTGGTGTTAGGTGATACCTCATTGTAGTTTTGAGTTTCTCTAATAAGTAGTGATGCCGAACATCTTTTCTTGTGCCTCTTAGCCATGCATGAGTCTTCTTTGGAGAAGTGTCTATTTAGATCTTCTGTCCATTTTTGATTTTTTTTTTAAAATTGAGCTGCATTAGCTGTTTGTATATTTTGGAAATCAATCCCTTCTTGTTTGATTCATTTGCAAATATTTTCTCCCATTCTGCAGGTTGCAATGTAGATTCTTATGTAAAATTTAACTGCAGAAATAACTAAGTTTATCCAGTAGGCATGGTGACATGTTTAAAGGCATCTAGTTTTTCTTATATTTTCCTATCGTCTGCAATAGTGGTGACAGAAGAAATGTCAGTGGACATTAGGAAATGGGAAAGGAGAAGTGTCATTAGTAAATATTTGCTTTTAAAAATTCTCATGTGCTTATCAGGCCCTTACTTTGTTCCTGATTAATTTCTTTTTTTGCTTGTTTGTTTTTGGTTTTTTAAAAATATTTATTTATTTGACTGCATCAGGTCTTAGTTTTGGCACATGGGATCTTTGCTGCATCTTTGGCATCTTTCATTGTAGTGCATGGATTCTTTAGTTGTGGCCCACGGGCTTAGTTGCGGCCCACAGGCTTAGTTGCCCTGCAGCATGTAGGATCTCAGTTCCCTGACGAGGGATTGAACCTACGTCCTCTGCATTACAAGGTGGATTCTTAACCACTGGACCACCAGGAAAGTGCCTGCATTTCTCACTCAGTAGTTAGATCTGAGTCAATTTGACTAAATAAGTTGTCTTTACTATATATACTGTGTATAATGTATATACTCTACAATGCATACTCATTCCTGTCCCCACATACATTTCATACATAATGCATGCAAAAGCATAGTCCTAATAATAAATTATTAAGAAATACAGCACTGTATGCAGAGAATTCTACATGTTATAAACCATTTCACGTGCAAAACATGCCAATTTTTTTTTTTTAAGTATTTCCATTTATTTACATATATTAAAATATTTTGGTCAAGTTTAAGTTTGCTAAATTTCTGCCTGGAATTGTTTTTGAATGGTTTCACATTATTTCACTAGTATTCATTGGAATTAAAAGGATACAATTCCAAGGATACCAAATGATTATTTTGGGGTGGCTTTACAAAAACACCCTTATGGTTAAGCCACCATAATTATAATGGAATACTCATGTTGAAGCCAGAAAGTGGGTCTTGATCCTTGCTACATCCTAGTGTCTGATATGTGGTACTTTTAGACACTTAACAAATATTTGGTGAGTGAAAGAATAAATGAAATTATTCTTCACTCCATTACTTCATCTAATTAAGAGCATGAAAAAATGTATCAAAATTGCATCCTTTAAAGAGGTGGGCAAATTTGGCATGAATAATCACGGCTAAAGAGAATAACACGTGTTGATCATCCATCCCCTGTGCCCTGTCTTCTCTTTCAGAAACCCTCAGGTAAAGTTCCTCTGCCTTCCATGGGGAGAAATTTTCAGAGAGATGTGCCATGTTCCTGCACTTAATTATCATTGTGCCCCTAATCAAACTCTAGGCCCTGTGTTTCCATCAAAGCCCTCTGTTTTGTTAAATACATAATTAAGTAGAAAAAGACTGAGGCACAGCACCTGTCTGTTGCCTTCCCAGGGGCTTGGAGTTTGATCAGTAAATAGCTAGTGCCCAAATACCTTCCAACCATGTCTCTCTACCCCACCTTCCTTGGTAATGAAAGAATTTTGTTATCATAAAAATACCCACAGCTACTCTATTGCCACTGCAGATAAAACTTCCTTGGAGGCAGATAGCAACAAGAGTCTTCCTGGGTTGTCTTCTTCCATCACATATACCCTGTATTAGACCAGGCCCAGAGGCAGGGCTATGACGAGATGCCACCTGAAAATGTGGCTGGAGTTTTAACAGATAGTCAAGTTAGAACTTGATTAAAAGTGATTAAAAGGCACAAAGCCTTTGTGGATTAAAAGCCCAGACAGCAACACAGAAGTGCTGGTGTTATTTGCTGACAAATGTTGACTTTGGGTGGCTGTAACTGTCAAGGGCACCCCCCTGCGATGTTCCCTGGGGTTACACCCGCTGCATTCCTGGGCACTTCCACCAGCCTGCATTTCCTAAAGAGAACAGATGGTTAGGGGAGGGGACTAGACACAGAAGCAGATTTATCTTGTCAGGCTGTTGTCTCCAGGCAAATGACCTGAAGCAGGTCACACATGGTCACGTGACAACAATGTGGCTCAGAGTGTCCTAAGGTGATGGCCATTCGTTAACCCTTCCCTCTCAGGGTCCCAACTGCTGCTTTCGGCTAGGCCTATCACAGTTTTGTTGTTTTTGTTGTTTTATGTGTATGTGCATGTATTTTAAGATAAAATGCCCTATGTCTGAATGCAAGTGAAGAGTTACATATCTTCAAAAATATTTATTGCTTTAATGGATTATGGACACCCTGAAGTATTTTATTTTTTATCATATATCATTTATTTACTTATATTTCCCTATCATTAAGTACTCTGACTCTGAAGTAATTGTATTTTGTATTCTCAAATGATAGAAATCCTACCTTTAAAGAGAGGAATGAACAGTTTTACAGGGATTGAAAGACTGTAAAAAGCTAGAAAGTCCTGTGTCCTAAAAAAGGGTCACAGGACAGAGCCAGCATCTTAACTTGCTACTGGCAACCACAACAGCCTATGGGTTCCGAATCTTCTCCTTTATGCCCCCAAATTTCTGTTGTTGTTTTCCTGGAAGCCTTGTTTTCAGGATTCTCTTCTTTTTGTGTGTGTTGTCTGTGCATTTTGTTACATGAAACACATGTTCTTTTGTGATGTGTCCCCATTATAGAAGCTGAAGTCTTTGCCCTTTCAATACAGATCAGACTGTGTGTGCAGCCCAGTGGACCTCGGAGAGTCTGTGAAAAGATGACCTAGTCAAACGTTAGCCTGGGAACTGTCTTGCTGTGAACACTCACATCAAAAAGCTAAAGTTGCCCGCCTCTGCCCCCCTGAATTTTTTATTCTGTTACTTTATTTGGTTTGTTTTTCCCAGTGCACTCCTTTTTGTGAGGCCATTTTCCCTAATTTGCCTGTGCTCTGAAATATTCATACTTATAGGTACAGTACTGTTTTTTTTTAAGACACTGGAACCCTGAATCATCCCTGTGTGGGTACAGAATGGGTGACTGTTCTAGGATTGGTCTCAGGATTTTCTAGGATGCTCTGAGTTTGGCTGATGTCAGGTCAAGCTTGACTTTCCTTCCCAGGCCATTTTAAAAAGAGGCAATGAAGTGGCAGTCAATGAAACTGAGATAGTATAGCTTTATCATTCAAAAGAAAATACATATACAAGTGTGTGTACACATATATGTGTACCTATATATGTTGATTTTATGAGCAAAAAATAAACAGATATATATATAGACATATATGTATGCATATATATTTATATATTTTTTGATTTATTAAAATATTTTTAAAGACTCAATTTTATTTTATTTAATTATTTTTTAAATCTTTTGGCTGCATGGCCATGTAGGATCTTAGTTCCCTGATCAGGGGTATAGTTTGATTTTCTGAACAGAGAAGTCCTACTGTTTTAGAAGTTAAGGTTTATCTCACAATTTCCAGTGAAAGCTTATGTTCTATTAAAACCAAGCATCATTTTCTAGGGCTTCCCTGATGGCTCAGTGGTAAAGAATCCGTCTGCCAATGCAGGAAACGCGAGTTGAATTTCTGGCTTGGAGAAGGAAATGGCAACTGACTCTAGTATTCTTACCTGGGCAATCCCATGGACAGAAGAACCTGGTAGGCTATAGTCCATGGCATTGCAAAGAGTCGGGCATGACTGAGCAACTGAGCAAGCATCATTTTCTAACTTGCTTACATGTCTGGCTATAAACAGATAGATTCTTTAAGAATCTTAAAGATTCTTTAAGAATTAGCTGGAGTTAGTTTAAGCAGTAGGGCAGGCTGAACATTCAAAGGAAAACTCCCAAGCAGAGTACATGTGAAATAATGAATAAAATGAAAGGGGACAAAAGATCATATTTTAAAATGCCTGTCTAAGCTGGTAGGAAAGCAAAGGACTTGCTTAGGGTGTTGGGGGGGGGGGGGGCGGTGCAGAAACAAGAGAGATAGCAGAGAAATGAGGTGTAGGGGCGACCCAGAGCTGCCATTTGCCCACCTGTTTTTTTTTTATTGAGGTATAATTGATGTATAATATGTAACTTTCTAGTGTACAACATAGTGATTCACAACTTTTAAAGCTTGTATTCCATTGCTTAGTTATAAAATATTGACTATATTCCCTGCGTTGTATAGAATATCATTGTGGCTTATTTATCTTATACACAGTAGCTTATACCTCTTAATCTCCTTCTGCTACCTTGTCCCTCCCCCTACCCTCTCCCCACTGGTAACCACTAGATTGTTTTCTTTATCTGTGAGCTTATTTTTTTTTTGTTATGTTCTTTGGTTTGTTGTATTTTTTTAGATTCCACATATAAGTGGTATCATATAGTGTTTGTCTTTCTCTAGTAGTACACTATCTATCCATGTAGTTGCAAATGGCAAAATTTCATTCCTTTTTATGGCTGAGTAGTATTCCATTATATATAATGGAGTACTGTATATCACTTCTTCTTTATCCAGTCATCTGTTGATGGGCCCTGAGGTTACTTCCATATCTTAGCAATTGTAGATGCTGCTGCTGTGAGCACTGGGGGGTGCACATATCTTTTCAAATCATTGTTTTTGGCTTTTGGGGCTTTATATCCAGGAGTGAAATTTCTGGGTCACATACTATTTCTATCTTTAGTTTTCTGAGAAACCTCCATACTGTTTTCCATGTGACTGTATCAACTTACACTCCCACCAACACTGTACAAAGGTTTCCTCATCTCCACATCCTTGCGAACATTTGTTATTTGTGTTCTTTTTTATGATGGCCGTTCTGACAGGTGTGAGATGATATCTCACTGTGGTTTAATTTGCCTGATGATTAATGATATTGAGCATCTTTTCATGTGCCTGTTCATCATCTCTCTGTCTTCTTTGGAGAAATATATATTCAGATCTTCTGCCCGTTTTTTAATCAGATTGCTGTTTTTCTGTTACCTGGAGGGTTTTAAAGGGTAAAGTGAGAAAGTGCTGGGCTAAACAGAGATAAATCAGAGATATAGCCTCCACCAGCACATAAAGGGAGTACTCCTTTCACTCCCCCAAAAAACACCCATGTGGGTGGACTCAGTAAAAACCTGGCCCATAGAAGGAGTCTTTAGAGATTTTATTTCTTTCTCAGTCTTGTCTTCCGGTGGAATGGAGGTAGTCAGGAAAAGATTCTTCCATGAGAATCAATAATGACAAACCTGTACTTACTGAATTTAGGGGCCAAAATTCATAGCATCTGTGTGGTTCTAAAACCCTCAAATATTTAAGCTTTCACAAAGACAAATACGGTACAATTCTACATATATGAGATACCTGCGGTAGTCACATTCGTGGAGACAGACAGTAGAATGGTGGCTGCCGTGGACTGGGGGGGGAGTGGGGAGGGGAGAGCGGCTGTTGTTCTTTCACGGGCATAGAGTTAAGGTTGTACAAGATGAAGAGAGTTCTAGAGATTAGCTGCCCAACAATGTGAATGTACCGAAAACAACTGAACTTGACACTTCAAAATGCTTGAGGTGTCAAATTTTATGTTATATGTATTTTCAGTTCAGTTCAGTCGCTCAGTCATGTCCAACTCTTTGCAACCCCAAGGACTGCAGCATGCCAGGCCTCCCTGTCCATTGCCAACTTCCGGAGTTTACTGAAACTTATGTCCTTTGAGTTGGTGATGCCATCTAACCATCTCATCCTCTGTCGTCCCCTTCTCCTCCTGCCTTCAATCTTTCCCAGCATCAGGGTCTTTTCTCATGAGTCAGTTTTTCATATCAGGTGGCCAAAGTATTGGAGTTTCAGCTTCAGCATCAGTCCTTCCAATGAATATTCAGGACTGATTTCCTTTAGGATGGACTGGTGGGATCTCCTTGCAGTCCAAGGGACTCTCAAGAGTCTTCTCCAACACCACAGTTCAGAAGCATCAATTCTTCAGCAGTATGTATTTTAATACAGTAAAAATTGGTTTATAATTTTTAAAAATTTAGTTTAAAGTAGTCTCAAGTTAGTAATGCCCCCTAACTACCTATTCAAACAAAACAAAACAAAAAAAACAGGAAAATACCCTCCAACCTGGGACTCATAATAATTTCCAAGCAATCTAAGATCACAGTAATATTTTACAAGGAAATAATGAATGAGGGCCAGAAGAACCAACGAACTATAAAGTCAGAGTAAAAAGACAGTGGAAATTAGGTTTATTAACTACAAAGTTAAGCTTGTATTTTTGATAATTTTTAAAAGATGAAGCTGAAAATATGATGAAGGAAAAATAAATGATCAAAATTAACCAAGGAGAATTGAAAAGTAACCAAATGGAACTTACAGAAGAAAAAATCTATAGTTCTTAATATTATAAACCAAACTGATGGACTAAGCAGCAGATTGATCCCACTGGAGAGAGAAGTAGTAAATAGGAAGATGAGACTGAAGAAATTACAGCTCAAAGACACAGATGGATAATGAAGTACAGGTATTTAGATCCTACATGTATCAACTCACAGTTTACAATGCAAATAATAGGGAAATAGGAAGCAATATTTGAAGAGACAATGGCTGAAGTTTTTCAGAAACAATGGAAAATACCTTCCTACCCAGGAATCCCATGCAACAAAATAAAACAGAAATTCACACTGAGATAGCTCATAGGGGAAAATACAGAACAGGTGACAAAGATGCTACAAGTAATCTGAAAAACGGACAGATAACTTAAAAGGAAACACAATTACTTAAAGCTGATATAACAGCAACAATACTTATCAGTTGAAAATGGAATATTTTTAGAGGACTTAGGGAGAATAACTTTTAAATAGAATTATCCATTCTAATTCATTATTATAAATTATCTATTATATTAAATTATTCCTTATGAATGAAGGAATAAAGTCATTTTCAGACACATGAAACCTAAGTATTTATTACCAAAACAGACCCTCAGCAAAGGAACTTCAAATGATGTACCTCAGGAAATAAGTAATATTTCAAGGATAAATATCTGACATGTGAGGGAAAAAATGGTAAGAAAAGGAAAAAAGCAAAAACACTAATCTAAATATACATTGACCATGTTTTTAATAACAAAATAATATCTAATCACTGGGTTTTAAAAAATCAAGTAGACCCCACATCCTGAAAAATGTAGCATATAACTTAGATTATAATTGAGGCTGAAGGATTTTAAAGTACTTGTATTACTAAGAAGGAAGGTAAAAATATTTACTGTATTCAAAACTTTTAAAATTCTATGCATTAAATATACATGTTGATTTTTCTACTGTAACCACTAATAGAATATAAAGAGTATACATACCTTCCAATGAAGGGGAAAAATAGAATACAGAGATGAAAATGAAACAATAAAAATAAATCAAGAAATTTTAACAGTAACTACGACAAAAAATCAGTAAAGATAGTGAATGTAAAAAATTGGGTTTACCGTATAAAAAGACTATAGCTAGGTAAAACTCCAAACCCAGCCATATGCTTTTTATATAAGACACAAGTAAACTATAAAGACAAATATGTAAAGATTGGTATAGGCACATTCAGTTCAGTTCAGTCGCTCAGTCATGTCTGACTCTTTGCGACCCCAAGAATCGCGGCACGCCAGGCCTCCCTGTCCATCACCAACTCCTGGACCTTACTCAAACTCATGCCCATCGAGTTGGTGATGCCATCCAGCCATCTCATCCTCTGTCGTCCCCTTCTCCTCCTGCCCCCAATCCCTCCACAGCTTTTAAAACCAAAAAACCCCTCTAGTATTCACATTACAATGTAAAGCAGCTCAATATATGTTGATATATTTAAATTCACCAGGAAAAATAATAATTTGTATGCATGTGATAACATAGGTTCAAAATACATGATGCAAAAATTGAAATATGTACAATCAGAAACTAAAAATCCACCATGATGGATTTTAACATACTTCTCATGGTAACCAATAGATTGAGAAATCAAAAAATCAGTAGAAATATAGAATATTTGAACACCATTAACAACTGTAGTCTAATGGATATATAGAGAGCGTTTATATGATAACAGCAGAACACAATGTTTTCAGGAACCTAATAAATATTTTTAAAATTTAAAAATATATATTATCTATACTTTTGAATTATATATATCTACACTTTTGAATGTCTGATATATTTCACACTGTTTAAAAAGAATTAAAAATCATCTTATTGACTAAAGGTGCTACATATATTCCATATCATACAAAATATGATAAAAATACATTATTTTAAATTCAAATGAAACTACCCAGGACCTCAGAGCAAATGGTAGAGGCAAGATTTAAAAGGTGTCTCTGGGTCCAAAGATTCTATTCTTCACACTGTGATGTGCTACCTCAATGATCATTATCGAGAAGCATCCTTGTATTTTATCAGTACAACCAGAAGATTCCTGAAGATTGCCAAGTATTGATCTGGATACCAGCTGCCAGAACAGCTGCCTTTACCTCGATGTCCCTCAGTTTTCCCATTAACACTGGCTTCTCTGTTCTGCCACAACTGTAATATGTTTAATATTTTTTCTGCACAAGATTTTACAGTGTTTTTATCAAGATGAAGCATTTTGCCAATACATTCCATAGGAACATTAATTTATTAAATAGCAGACTGTCAGGTCTCATCATCAGGATTTATCAGTCTGCTAACATGGCTTTATTCCACTTTGCAAGATAGAAGTAATGTATTATTAGTCTCATTGGTACTACGTTAATTCCTTCATCAATTCAGTGTAAGGACCAGTGTCTAGCCTTTGCAACATTGTTGGGCTTTTTCATTCCAATAACTGTAGCCAATGTCTGTTTATATAGTCAGTTATTTTACTGACCCTACACATCTAATATAATATAAGGAGGCTGAGTGGTGGACCTCAAAAGACATATCCATGTTTCAACTCTGAATCTTTGAAAGTGACCCTATTTGGAAAGAGGGTCTTTTCAGATGTAATTAAGTTAACAATTTTGAGATGAGGTCATTCTGGATGATCTGGGTGGGCACTAAATCTAATGACAGGTGTCCTCATAAGAAACAAAAGAGGAGACACAGGCGGGCTTGAGGAGGCCATCTGAAGATGGAGCAGAAATCGAATTTAGGTGGCTACAAGCCAAAGAAAGCCTGGAACCACCAGACGGTGAAAACAGCAAAGAAGTCCCCTCCTTGTAGGTCCTTGGAGGAAGCACAGCCTTGCCAACACCTTAATTTCAGACTGCTGGCCTCCAGAGCTGTCAGAGAATACATTTCTACTATTTGAAGCCTCCCAGTTTCTTATAATTTGTTACAGAACCATAGGAAACTGAGATATAATACCACCAAACAAACAATATACATATTACTATTATTTTTTTAGCATTGCATTTTCCAAAATTCAGATGATTCAAACCATCAGTCACAACAGCAACAGTTATATGTGTGTTTTTATTCTCAGAATGAAACCAATTTGCCTTCCCTTTATATTTGCAGATAAATTTATCACTCTAACTACTGGTAAATACTAAGCAGTTGGAATTAACACCAACTGTGACATCATACCTTGAGGCAAAGCAGTGATACCTACCATGAAGAGTTATGAAAGATTAACTAAATTAAAAGAAATGACTTATGCAAAGTACCTAGGGTACTGACACAGTCTAGGGACACAAAAATGGCATCAGTGACTTTTATTACTGTTTATGGTAAAACTTTCTAAATACTATCTAACATGGAGTTAGTAGTTTTCTCTAGTGTTTCATTGATCTGATGATTCTATTTATTTGATCATCCATGAATCATGTGATAATTGACATTAATTGGTAGATGTTCTGCTTACCTATCAATGTGTGACATAACTGTTTTGGAGATGTCTGCTCCAGCTTCTTGCAACACTTGGATAATCTGAAATGGAGCACTTTGATTCCTTCCGGGATGAATAATAACAGGACAGCCAAGCTGAGTCTGGGCGTGAGCTGTTGCCTGCAGAACCTTTCTTTCACTGTCAGTCAGAGGCCAGGAGCAACCAATTTCCCCAATAACGCCACACTTGATACTGGTTCCATCAGCTCCACAGAGAATTTCATTAACAAGGACATCAGTAAGCTAAGGAAGAGTGAGAATGAAAATTTATAAACTGGATTTTATCAACAGAGAGTCAATACAGTATGTGAATGAATTTATTCATTGAGTCACTCATTCTTTTAAAAATGTATAAATGTATTCAACATTCATTCAGTTAATACTGAGGAATGAGAAAGGCATTTTACTGGCAAAATCTCAAATTCAACAAGTTACTCTAAAAGAATTTTAGAATAGTCCAGTAGTTAAGACTCTGTGCTCCCAATGTGGGGTTCCAGGTTCAGTCCCTCGTTGGGGAATTAAGATGACACATGCTGCACAGTGTGGCAAAAAAAAAAAAATTTGAGAAGAATAGATACATGTATATGTATAACTGAATCACTTTGCTGGACACCTGAAACTAACATAACATTGGTAATTGAATATACTCCAAAGAAAATTTTAAAATAATTTTAATTAAAAAGAAACAAAAAAAAGCACAAGTTACTCTAAATCAAAGATTTAATAGTATCTTACTGTGACTATTTAACAAGAAATTCATGGATTTAGGAAGCTACATGGGGAAAAGTGACTTAAGAAGAGTACATACATTGTACATTCACTCATTCATTGAGATAAAAATCCATAATTTAATCTCAGGGGCATGTAGAATGTAAAAAGACTGTCTTTAGTCTGTGTCAACTGTAGCAAGTAATTCTTTAATTCTCTATTATTTATTCTGTCCTTTGCCCTACTGTTTTTGTTGTTTAGTTGCTAAGTTGTATCTGACTCACTGTGACTTCATGGACTATAGCCTGTCAGGCTTCTCTATCCCTGGGATTTCTCAGGTGAAAATACTGGAGTGGATTGCCATTTCCTCCTCCAGCAGATCTTCCTGACCCAGGGATTGAACTCGTGTCTCCTGCATTGGCAAGTGGATTCTTTTACCACTGAGCCTCCTGGGAAGTCCTATGAAAGAGAAAGTGTAGTCCGACTCTTTGCAACCCCAGGGACTATAGTCCTCCAGGTTCCTCTGTTCATGGCGTTCTCCAGGCAAGAATACTGGAGTGGATTGCCACTTCCTTCTTCAGGAAATCTTCCTGACCCAGTGATTGAATCTGGGTCAGGCAGATTCTTTACCATCTGAGCCACCAGGGAAGCTACACTATGCAGCAAAGCAAATTCACAGCATATAATTCTAAGATGACATTTGGGGGAGTTCCTATTTATCTTTACTGCTAAGTGTGGTTAGAAGAATGTGTAATCCCTGATATCAGGATAGTCTTCAAATAATATCAATGTATAAAAAGGGACCAATTAAAAAATATATATATATATATATATATTTGAGTACGTCCCTGGGCTTCCCTGGTGGTTCAGTGGTAAAGAATCCATCTGCCAATGCAAGAGACACAAGAAACTTGGGTTCGATTCCTGGAAAAATCCCCTGGAATAGAAAATGACAACCTACTCCAGTATCCTTGTCCTGGAGAATCCCATGAACAGAGGAGCCTGGTAGGCTATAGTTCATGGGTCGGCAAAGAGTTGGACACGACTGCGCACATACACAGACTGGCAGTCCATGTTCCCAGTGCAGGGGGCCTGGATTCAATTCCTGGTCAAGGAACTAGGATCCTGCATGTTGCACGGTGTGGTCAAAAATAAATAAATACATAAGACACCAATTAAAAAGAGAAAGGCCTGATTGAGAAAATGCAGATAAAAATCTGAAATATAAAGTATTTTAAAGATTAACTGATTCTTTGCAAAGGCTGCAGCTGACATTCTATGCCTATGAAACAGATAATGGAAGATACACATGAATATATACATATACATGTAAATACATATACATTTGTACTATGTGTATATATAGAAAGAGCACACATACACATGCAAAAAAGCTTTGTGGCTTATTCTTTCTCTTTAATCCCTGAAAGATTTACTTTTCCTTCTGCCCATTCTTGCTTAAGATCCTATTTAAACAAAAACAGGAAAGTGGATTTTCTTCTACTCCTTTTTGTAAAAGGAGAAGGAAACATATTTGCAAAAGTGCCAAGTCTCTGCCTGCCAAGTTTCACCCTACAGTGAATTTTTATTGCTGGTTACATTATAAAATTCAGAAAGAAAACTGAGGTTGCATAACTGTAGCTTACAATGGAAAGTTGAGGTTTACACAAAGCCTGTGCCACCACTACTGAGCAGATATCACATATGTGAATCTAAGTATGAACATATCAGGTTTTTCAGTGACCCATGCATTAAGATCTTCTGCCAGGTTGCTGCTTCTTTATAAAATAAAATGTTTCTAATTTAGGTCCCAGTGACAGATGTCTTTGCTAGCTGGCAAATTTCCATAGCATGTCTCTAAGCCAATGACATTTCCAAATGTAGATGACGTGTAGGGATAATCCAAGGCCTGAAGGGCTGACTGTTCTGAATTTACACCCAAATATTGTCCAAGAAGGGCTTCCCTGGTGGCTCAGTGGTAAAGAATTCACCTGCCAAGCCGGAGACAAGGGTTCGATCCCTGGATCGGGAAGATGCCCTGGAGAAGGAAATGGCAACCCACTCCAGTATCCTTGCCTGGGAAATCCCATGGACAGAGGAGCCTGGTGGGCTATAGTCCATGCGGTTGCAAAAGAGTTGGACATGACTTAGAGACTAAAGGACAACAACAATTGTCCAAGAAACTAGGGCTTTTATTGATACCTGCTCCACTGACATGGCTCTGGTCTCTGAGGAGTGAGTCGCATCCACATAAAAGCCAGCGCCAGCGATGATGTGGACGCCCGTCTCTTCCGCAAGCCGCTTCAAGGTCCGCACGTCCCGGCTGAGACCAGTGGTTGTGTTTTCCACCAAAGCTCCTCCACCTTTGGCTTTAAAATCTAACAGTTCTTCCTTGATGGCTTCCGTCTCCTGATTCAGCTGCAGATTCTCTTTATGGGAATAAGGGTTTTTCTGGATCCAAAATAAATTTTTCATTACAATAGGCTCCTTGGAGATAACTTCATGGCTTGGAGGAGGTGGGTAGTAACAGCAGTCGAAGGTCATTGTCAAATGTTCGTGGGTCAGGGTGCGACCCAGTGTGCCGGGCTCCACAAGGCCCAGGACCGTTTGGACTTTCCCACTTAAGGAAGACATTTCTGATGGACCAGGCGATGCTCTAAAAAGAGTGTTTCCTGGAAAAAAGAAAACGATAATCAGAAAATTTAACACACACAGAAATTCTGTCCATAGGGGATGTGAGGCTGTGAATGTATACCAGGATAAGAGAATCAATGAAACTAGAGATATGATCTCGCTCATCATCCTGCCAAAGTCAGAGTCGGTCGCTTGTAAATTGTTTAAGTTCACTGCAGCTCAAAGTGACATGCATGGTGTTAAATGTCCCCTAACCTCTTCCACTGGGACTTCTCTGTCTGATTTAATCCCAAGCTCATCTACTGGAAGTATTTCTTGATATTCAGTTCACATTTTTCTTTTGCTTAATTTTATCTCATTAGTCAGAGCTATGCTTCCTTGGATAATTCAACAATAATGTCCATTTAAAAAACTTCATAATCAATAACTTGTATCAGAAGTAGCCATATATCAGAACTGTTTCATTTGTCATTTTTCAGCTAAATTAAATATACTGTGATGACTGATCACTCCATGACTCATTTACTAGCCACATGAAACAAGGTCCACCATGTCAAAACTGGAGATACAAAAAGGAATACAACAAAATTGACTATGACGATTTCACAGATTATTCCCCAAAAAACAGCTAGGAGGAGCATGTCTAGGCCTAGTAATGGAAAAACAAAAACAAACAAATCTCTTCATTCTAGGTGTTTTATTCTGTCTTCAGCACACAGTCAGAAATACACTTCAAAAATACTTAAAAGCAAAAATTCTTAGGCTTAATGAAAGTGACTGTGCATTCTAAAACAGAACTCTATTGTCTGTAAAAAGAACAAATGCCACTCTGTTTATCCTCTGTTTACTTTCATTTGTAACACAAATAAGTTTGCACCAAGTTTCTATCGGTGACAGCAAAGATCCCAATTCCACAGCTTTTCATTTCATAAATGAAGGAGTTTCACTTGGAAAGAAAGAAAGGAGATCCTGAAAGTGATGAAGGTACACAGTCAAGGACAAAACCACGGCCAGAGACAGTGTCCTACTGGAGCACCAACCAGACACATCCAAGGGATGGCAGAAAAAATCTACTGGGAACTGAGTAAGACGGAGCATCTTTGAAGCTCTCACATTGCTGCTTTTTTTCCCCCTCCTCTCCCATCTTTTTCTATTATAGTAAAATATATGTGTTGTTGTTTAGTTGCTAAGTCATGTCTGACTCTTCTGTGATCACATGGACTACAGCCCACCAGGCTCCTCCGTCCATGGGATTTCCTAGGCAAGAATACTGGAGTGGGTTGCCATTTCTTTCTCCAGGGGATCTTCCCGACCCAGGGATTGAATTCCAGTCTCCTACACTGGCAGGCAGATTCTTCACCACTGAGCCACCTGTCCTGTGCTTAGTCGCTCAGTCGTGTCTGACTTTGCGACCCCGTGGACTGTAGCTTGCCAGGCTCCTCTGTCCATAGGGATTTTCCTGGCAAGAATACTGGAGTGGGTTGCCAAGCCCTCCTCCAGGGGATCTTCCCAACCCAGGGATCGAACCCAGGTCTCCCGCATTGCAGGCAGATTCTTTACCATTTGAGTCACCTGGAAAGCACAAAATATATATAGCACACAATTTGCCATTGTAACAGTTTTGTGTGTGTGTGTGTTTTTTTAATTTGTCTGTGTGGACTCTTCATTGCGGCCTGTCGGCTTTTTCTCTAGCTGCGGTGCACTCAAGCTTCTCTAGTTGCAGCTCTTTAGTTGCAATCCTAGCTCGCCAAACAGGGATTGAACCCACGTCCCCAGAATTGGAAGGTGGATTCTTAACCACTGGACCATAATTTGTAAATGCAAAGTTCAATGGCATTAATTACATTCACAATGTTTTGAAGTCATCATCAGCATGTGTTTCCAAAATTGTTCATCATTCCAGACAAAACCTCTGTAAACATTAAGCAATAATTCCCCATTTCCTCTTTCCCCAAGACTCTGATAACTACTAACTGATTTTGTGTCCCAGTGAATTTAACTCTTTTAAATATATCATTAAATATGTGTTATTTCACTTTGTTCCTTCAAATGAAATTCTGAAACCGTTTCCTCCCTTTGCCAGGGAACCACATCCCTTTGAGGATAGTCCTTTTTGACTTTCTGAGCATCAGTTTTCCCATCTGTAAGTTAGAGCAATGTGCACATTTCATAGGCTGTCATAAGAATGAAATTAAATTATATAGCACAGGTAAAATGACCTGTCCAAGTGTCTGGCACCCAGCACACACCTTTGTTACTCTGACTTTGGAAACTCTTATATATGTCCTGCATTATTCCTTTTTAGAGGAAGTGACTAATTAAAAAAGTCATCATTTGGGGGCGCAGTGGGTTAGGGCAAATTTATAATGGGTACAGCGCATTTGTAAGACAAGGTGAAAATAAAGATAGAGAAAGAGGAATACTGAGTTATGGGGCCACTTTATATCAAGCCACTGCAATCATCTGGAACCCAAGTGTTTGACATATATTGGTGTGCAATGCATAAAGAATTGATTTAGACTGTTTGACAGAGAACTTTAGGACTTGTGGCTAGTATGGCCATTAATTTTTGCTTGAGAGTGCTCTTCTGCAAGTCAGGCTTCCAAAAGCTAAATATTTCACTGGCGGTCATAACAGAAGATGTTTATCTATTTATAGAATCACTGTGATTCTATAAATCACTCTGTGCCAGTTACTACAGAGGGCAATATTTTCCATTCTTGGCAATATGATGTCCAAGAACCCACTGTTCAATGCCTTATTCCTTGTGACTGTAGCTAGTTCCTTCCGTTGATGGAATCAAAGTACCATTTAGTAATAGACTCAATGTTCCATATGGGTTCATTGACTCTTTCCCTCCTTCCAGCTGGTGGTCTTACAGATGTGTTCCTGGAGTATCTCCAGGGGCCAGAAACGGATAAATTGACAAAACACTATTGCTTTTACTAGAAAAGTGCCAAACCACATATTTAATTGATATAGATCTGAAAGAGCAATGTTGGTAAGTTTCAAGCTCACAAGCTGTGAGTCTTTGTGAAAAAAATATCACTTAAGAAATGTCATCTTCTCCAGGAAATTCCTCTAACACTCTCAGGCAGAACTAGTTGGTGCTTCCTATGATCACATACAATGCAGACCATGCTTAAAAGATAAGAAAAGAGTAAAGAACAAAGAAGACCCAACACCACTCTAAGCTAGAATGTGCCTTTCAGTGCAGTTCTCCCCATCCTTGCTGGCACCGGGGACTGGTTTTGCGGAAGACAATTTTTCCATGGACGAAGGGGTGGGGTGGTGAGGTGGAAGGGATGGTTTGGGGATGATTCAAGTTCATTACATTTATCGGGCACTTTATTTCTGTTACTAATACACTGTGATACATAATGAAATAATGATACAATTCACCATAACACAGAATCAGATCATCAGGCCTTAGATTCTCAAAGGAGTCCTCAGCCTAGATCCCTCACAATCACAGTTCACAGCAGGGTTTGATCTCCTACCAAGTCTAAAGCTGAGGCTAATCTGACAGGAGGTGGAGCTCAAGTGGTAATGCGAGCCACAGGGAGTGGCTGTAAATGCAGAGAAACTTGGCTTTCTCACCCACTGCTCACCTCCTGATATGTGGCCCGGTTTCTAACCCGGCCGGTACAGGTCCATGGCCTAGGGGTTGAGGACCCCTGTTTTAGTGAGATTAAAGTATGCAGGTAGATTTCATAGTTTCTGTGCAGTAACTATGGGGTTTCTATGAGGCAGCCCTTTGGGGTCTATTTTCAGCCTGGAACTTGTTCTCTTCTTAATCGGCAGGCAAGAGGCTATTAATGGCCTTCTGCCATAGAGAGAGAGCACAGAACACAGAGGACGATAAGTGCACAATAAAAGCTGCAATGCACAACTGTGCAAATAGGAGTGACCTACCCACCCTCACCCCGCACCCCTGCGGCCCCAACCCCAGCCCCAACACAAAGAGGAGGCTTCCGGCATTTCACCAAGACTTGCAAACTTCAGCGCTGCATACACCTGCCCAGAAGGTACTGGGGAAAGGGCTGGTGGTGGTGGTGGTGGTTTAGTCGCTAAGTCGTGTCCAACTCTTGCGACCCCATGGACTGTAGCCTGCCAGGCTCCTCTGTCCATGGGATTCTCCAGGCAAGAATACTGCAGTGGGTTGCCATTTCCTTCTCCGGGAGGGGAAAGGGTTAGCCACAGCTATAAACACAATTGCCACAAGATTTTTGTACTTCACATATGAAATCTGAAGAGTCAGAGAGACTGAGGAAAGTCTGCAATTACTATTAGAGCCCAGTCAAAGGAACCAGCAGTGCCAATCCCAATGGGTATGCAGTCGAAAGAGAGAGAGAGATAAAAAGAGCATAGAACATTAAAGAAAAAAAAAAAAAAAGAACAGACTCAGAGAATAACACTACACCACTGAACTGGAAACTAGAGGCAACGTGTAGGCTCCATCTTTTTAGAAAATATATGCGTCAATGAACTTTCATAAAATATAGAGTAAATTGGCCTAATTATTACAGTTGGGAAGTGAGTGGGCAGTTTGGGAGCAATTTAGTTTCCTTTCATTGAAATTGTGCCACGTGTTTTCACCCTTGTCATTATGCTTAAGATTTTTCTGTCTGCCTAGAGTGAGATCCATTTCAGTTATATTTCATATTTCAGAGCAGGACTTATAAAACTCTGAATATTTTACATATGCCTGAATGGAATTTCTTTAAGGGCAATGCACTGTCCTATTCCACAGATATAAGCCCTCTTTCTGCCCTTATGTCTTCTGTGCCGGGTACTAGACTAGATTGGAGATACACAATTATAATTCTAGAAGCAATGGTGAAATTGGCAAGGGGATGTTTGGTGAATTGATTTTCAGTTCAATTCTTCAACAACTTTTTAAGTTCTAAGCTCTGCCTTCTTCAGTGATCAATGCAACAACAGAATGGGCAAGACTAGAGATCTCTTCAAGAAAATTAGCTATACTAAGGAAACATTTCATGCAAAGATGGGCACAATAAAGGACAGAAATGGTATGGTCCTAACAGAAGCAGAAGATATTAAGAAGAGGTGGCAAGAATACACAGAAGAACTATGCAAACAAGATCTTTATGACCCAGAAAACCATGATGGTGTGATCACTCACCTAGATCCAGATATCCTGGAATGTGAAGTCAGGTGGGCCTTAGGAAGCATCACTATGAACAAAACTAGTGCAAATGATGGAATTCTAGTTGAGCTATTTAAAATCCTAAAGGATGATGCTATGAAAGTGCTGCACTCAATATGCCAGCAAATTTGGAAAACTCAGCCATGGCCACAGGACTGGAAAAGGTCAGTTTTCATTCCAATCCCTAAGAAAGGCAATGCCAAAGAATGCTCAAACTACCTGTACTCATCTCACACGCTAGTAAAGTAATGCTCAGGATCCTCCAAGCCAGGCTTCAACAGTACGTGAACCATGAACTTCCAGATGTTCAAGCTGGTTTTAGAAAAGGCAGAGGAACCAGAGATCAAATTGCCAATATCCTTTGGATCACTGGAAAAGCAAGAGAGTTCTAGAAAAACATCTACTTCTGCTTTATTGACTATGTCAAAGTGTTCGACTGTGTGGATCACAACAAACTGTGGAAAATTCTTAAAGAGATGAGAATACCAGACCACCTTACCTTCCCCCTGAGAAACCTGTATGCAGGTCGAGAAGCAACAGTTAGAACTGGACATGGAACAACAGACTGGTTTCAAATCAGGAAAGGAGTATGTCAAGGCTATATATTGTCACCCTGCTTATTTAACTTATATGCAGAGTACATCATATGAAATTCTGGGCTGGATGAAGCACAAGCTGAAATCAAGATTGCTGGGAGAAATATCAATAACCTCAGATATGCAGATGACACCACCCTTATGGCAGAAAGTGAAGAGGAACTAAAAAGCCTCTTGATGAAAGTGAAAGAGGAGAGTGAAAACGTTGGCTTAAAACTCAACATTCAGAAAATGAAGATCATGGCATCTGGTCCCATCACTTCATGGCAAATAGATGGGGATACAATGGAAACAGTGGCAGACTTTATTTTTTTGGGCTCCAAAATCACTGCAGATGGTGCCTGCAGCCATGAAATTAAAAGATGCATGCTCCTTGAAAGAAAAGCTATGACCAACTTAGACAGCATATTAAAAAGCAGAGACATTACTTTGCCAACAAAGGCCCATCTAGTCAAAGCTATGGTTTTTCCAGTAGTCATGTATGGATGTGAGAGCTGGCCTATAAAGAAAGCTGAGTACCGAAGAATTGATGCTTTTGAACTGTGGTGTTGGAGAAGACTCTTGAGAGTCCCTTGGACAGCACGGAGATCCAACCAGTCCATCCTAAAGAAATCAGCCCTGAATATTCATTGGAAGGACTGATGCTGAAGCTGAAACTGCAATATTTTGCCACCTGATATGAAGAACTGACTCATTTGAAAAGACCCCGATGCTGGGGAAGATTGAAGGCAGGAGGAGAAGGGGATGACAAAGGTTGAAATAGTTGGATGGCATCACCGACTCAGTGGACATGAGTTTGAATAAGCTCCGGGAATTGGTGATAGACAGAGAAGCCTGGCGTGCTACAGTCCATGGGTCACAAAGAGTCAGACATGACAGTGACTGAACTGAACTGACTTGGTCCATCTCACTTTGAGTTGTTTCCTTTCCCTAATCAAACCCTAACAGATTAAAAAAAAAAAAATGGGAAAGCATTTCAGAGTTTTGTGCAGGAGAAGATATGATCTCAATAACCTGGCAACTGTTTAGAGAATGGACAGAAGGGTGACCAGTGTGCCTGCGGAGACCAGCGGGGTGTTGGTAGAATCTGGACAAAATGAGGTGGTGGCTTTTTCTGAGCTTGATGCCAGTGGAGATGGTGAGACAGCAGAAGCAGAAAGAAGTACAGCAGATGGAAGTTTCTGACTGGCCTTGCTGACGCTATAAAAGAATCCCCCAAATAAATGGGCTCCTTAGAGAAAAGTGTCGTCTGATGGAAATGTGTGGGCACTTCTATTTTTTATGGGTGACATCATACAGAGCAGCGGTGCTCCATAAAAGCTGCACTTACAGCTGACATTTGATTTGTGACTAAAATATTTTAAACACCACCTAATGCTTTTTCAAGCTTGTTTGAATACTTCCATCATGTGCAGGTTCAAGCCTTTGACACGCCTCCTCTCAGACAGCATCGGTCGGGTGGCTGAACAACAGTGACACAAGGAATCTCTCTTCACGTCACCGCATGTCCACTTACCCAAATATTTATGGTTAAGTGGCTCTACTGTGTGGAGATTTATAAGTTTTCCTATTAAACACTGTCCAAAGATCAATAGCCATGCTTGAGTAAAGAAAAAGAAACCCAACAACCTCAGCACACAGAGCAGTAATGGGACCCAGCAAGCTCTTCAAACTGTGACATAAATAAAACGAAGCCACGGAGTTCCTTTGGTGGTCCAGGGGTTGGGACTCTGGGCTTCCACTGCAGGGGGCACAGGTTCAATTCTACATGCTGTGCAGTGAGGCCAAAAAATAGAAATGAAAAAATAAATAAAACACTCAGGGATACAAATGAGCAACTTGTATCTGGAGTTCAGAGGAAAATGGTGGGTTTCATCCCCCAATTTCTTTTTTCTATTTGACTAAGACAGTAAAAGAGACAAATCTCAAACAAGAAATATGAAGATGGCAGCAGAGATGTACCCAAGGTGTGACATTCCTGGAAAAATTTGGTCACAGACAGGTGTGCTTGACAAAGAGACCCTCCTCGAGGTCAGCTCTGCCCTTCCCGCTTCTGGTCTCCTTAATGTGGTCCTGGGCTCCTTAATCATTCACGTGATTATTAAACTCAGAAACTGCACGGGGCTCTCGACTTACAGGGATAGAGCCTGTAGCTTCATTGATTCTAATTTAGTCAGACATGTGCTAACTAGTCAACTCTTCAAGTCACACACACTATAGCTATGATAAATCATATTAGTGGCTTCTTGAATCTATTACCTGTTTAGGCAACAAACAGAAAATATATTCCCCTCAACTGGAAAAGACCCTGATGCTGGGAAAGACTGAAGCAGCAGGAGAAGGGGGCAACAGAGGATGAGATAGTTGGATGCTATCACCAACTCAAGGGACATGAGTTTGAGCAAACTCCAGGAGATAGTGAAGGACAGGGAAGCCTGGTGTCCTGCAGTCCATGGGGTCACAACGAGTTGGACACAACTTAGCAATTGAACAACAACAACAATAAAAGAAAAGGAGAGAGGAGGGGTGTATGGGAGAGGGTGGAAGAGAGGAAAAAAATATTTCTTTCTACTGAGGCCAAAATACAATATTGCTAACTACTTATTGTTGTGTTATAAGTAATAGTTGTGCAATGCTGGCAAAATGCTGTCTGCAGAACTGAATGGATCTTTGTGTTTTTCTTCATTTGAAAAACTAAGATCTTAACTCATCTTAGCCCTTCTTATTCTCAGAAGAGGTTTCCACACTCAGTGCTGAGAATGTTTGATGTAAACTTTTTGATTTTGCTAACATATACTCTTGGAAATGAAACCAAGGACAAGCTACTGGATGCAATAGTTAGAACTTCTTTTTCTTTGTAATGAACTCTCTGAAGTCGGTGCTCAGCTTATTATAGAGGATTTTTTTTTCTTCTGTGGATTCCCAGCACTAAGTTGTCTCTTGGAAACAGCAATATTTTGAACAAATTGCACAGCTGGTCCTTAACTGTATTTAGTCACTAAGAGTCTTAAAATTTGTGTTACTTTTAATTCCTGGCAGATTCAATTAATGTCTTAACCACAAAACATCTCTATTCCTCACATAATTTCATCTGGGAGGCTGTTTTGGAGGTGGCTTGGTATAATTGGAAGAACAGTTGGGTTAGTGTCAAAGCTCTTGGCTCTGCCACTAAACAGTTGTGTGACTTTGGGCAGATAACTTCACACTCTTGAGTCTGTTTCCCCATCTGTGAAATGAAAGGGTTGACCAGATGACTTCTAGATGACATCCATGTTATGGTGATAGCCTTGAACTTGAAACAGATATTACTGACTTTCCAGAGATCATTATCCATGAAAATAGTACTTTTTTAAACATTTTGTAACATTTAAAAAAATGTATGTTTTATATAGATATGCATGTGCTAAGCCACTCAGCCATGTCCAACTTTTTATTGGACATGGACTGTAGCCCGCCAGGCTCCTCTGTCTATGGGATTCTCCAGGCAAGAATACTGGAATGGATAGATATGCATACATTCATACATATAGTAAGAAAGCGAAAGAATGAACTTCATTAAAAATCAGTGCTATTCATTCACTATGACTAAAGGCTGTACTTAAGAATGATTTTTAAAATGTACATTTTAGGGAGTTCCCTGGAAGTCCAGAGGTTAGGACTTGGCACTGACATGGGCCTGGGCTCAGGCCCTGGTTGGGGAAGTAAGATCCCACAAACCTTGTTGCCAAAACCAAAAAATGTACATTTTATATACATGTGAATACTTACATACAGGAGAGAGAGTCAGAGACAGAGAATTAATTAATTAATTTCAGTTTCAGCTACTGTTCAGCTTAAAAGAGGACTCTCCTGGATGCTAGGAGGGATGGATGATTTGAAAGGACCCAGAACTTGAAGTTCTGGCTCCAGTGCTTCCTGCCTGTGTAAGTGTGAAAAATTTTAAAGCTTACAGTGAGCTAATATGTTGGTCTCCTCACTTGAAAACTGTGGTAGATCTGCCTGATCTACTGTTTAATATTTGAAATGAAAAGCAAATAAGATGGTACCCAAAAGCATTATGTAAAATATAAAGCACCAGACAAATGTCCTTAATTATTATTTGCCCAACTGTATCTTTTCCAAATAGTGGCTGAGTATCCTTAGGCAAATGAACCTAAACTTGCTCTCTTAAAAAAAAACAACAACCCTAACAATAAGAGATTGGAGTTGATGAATCAAACTGAGACTAATTTGCTTAGAAAGGAACTCCTTCACTTGAGGCCCATGATTGTTAAAAGCAGATTGACTGTTAGAATTGACATCACAACTCACTGGGCTTTTGGAAATGACTGACTGAAGTGATTACAGCTACAGGAGGTCCTCATTATCCACGGATAACTGGTCCTAGAAATGCCTCTTTAAATGAAGGCACTTCAAACTGTGTGTTAGCTGGTTTCCGTAGCTAGCTTTCGGTGAACTGTGTTTTCCAATATTATACACTTGTTCAGCCTGTTTCTAGGCTCAACCTGAACTGGTCTGAGATTGGCTTTAACCAACAGAATGTGGCGGTAATGATGCTATGTCAGTTGGGGACTCACATTTTCGGAAGTAGCTTCTGTTTTTGTGATTTGGGAAATCTTGAGTTACAGTGTAAGAGGTCTGGCTAACCTCTCATGTGGACAAGGAGAGACCCTAAGGCAACATGTATAGTGCAAGAGGCTTACCCCCACCCCATCTTCCCACTGAGCTCAGCCTTGTGGCTGTCTCTGGAAGGTACCAGATGGATGAGTTGTCTTGAACCTTCTAACCCAGCTAAGATCCCACCTGACTGCTGGCCCAGCTACAGCCAACCCAGCACAGTTTGGCTGACCCATAGGGTTATGATTATGGAAGATAATCAAACGGCTGTTATTTAAAACTTATGTTTTGGAGAGATGATTTGTTACACAGCAGTGGGTAATCAAAATACACAGAGACCAACATTGAATAATAAGTCATATTTAAAGGACTTGATTAAAATTTCAAATTAGAAACATAAAATATTATAAAAACAAGTCAATATTATAGATAGGTCCTAATTCTTAGAATGAAAAAAATAATCAAATGTTGGATTTGGGGAAAGAAAGGGTGTAATATTTTTGATGAAATTCAGCTCAGTTCATGCACTCAGTGTCCGACTCTCTGCGACCCAATGGACTGCAGCACACCAGGCTTCCCTGTCCATCACCAACTCCCGGAGCTTACTCAAACTCATGTTCCTTGAGTCAGTGATGCCATCCAACCATCTCATCCTCTGTTGTCCCCTTCTCCTCCCGCCTTCAATCTTTCCTAGCATCAGGGTCTTTTCAAATCAATCAGTTCTTTGCATCAGGTGACCAAAGTATTGTAGTTTCAGCTTCAGCATCAGTCCTTCCAATGAATATTCAGGACTGATTTTCTCTAGGATGGACTGGTTGGACTTCCTTGTTGTCCAAGGACTCTCAAGAGTCTTCTCCAACACCACAGTTCAAAGGCATCAATTCTTTGGTGCTCAGCTTTCTTTATAGTCCAAATCTCACATCCATACATGACTACTGGAAAAACCATAGCTTTGACTAGACGGACCTTTGTCAGCAAAGTAATGTCTCTTCTTTTAAATATGCTGTCTAGGTTGGTCATAACTTTTCTTCCAAGGAGCAAGTGTCTTAATTTCATGGCTGCAGTTACCATTTGCAGTGATTTTGGAGCCCCCCCAAATAAAGTCTGTCACGGTTTCCATTGTTTCCCCACCTATTTGCCTTGAAGTGATGGGACTAGGTGCTGTGATCTTAGTTTTCTGAATGTTGAGCTTTAAGTCAACTTTTTCACTCTTCTCTTTCACTTTCATCAAGAGGCTCTTAAGTTCTTCTCCGCTTTCTGCTGTAAGTGTGGTGTTATCTGCATATCTGAGGTTACTGATGTTTCTCCTGGCAAGCTTGATTCCAGCTTGTGCTTCATCCAGCCCAGAATTTCTCAGGATGTACTCCGCATATAAGTTAAATAAGCAGGGTGACGATATACAGGCTTGATGTACTCCTTTCCCGATTTGGAACCAGTCTGTTGTTCCATGTCCAGCTCTGACTTGCTTCTTGACCTTCATACACATTTCTCAAGGGGCAGGTCAGGTGATCTGGTATTTGCATCTCTTTAACAATTTTCCACAGTTTGTTGTGATCCACATAGACAAAGGCTTTGACATAGTCAATAAAGCAGAAGTAGATGTTTTTCTGGAACTCTCTTGCTCTTTCAGTGATCCAAAGGATGTTGGCAATTTGATCTCTGGTTCCTCTGCCTTTTTCTAAATCCAGCTTGAACATCTGGAAGTTCATGGTTCATGTACAGTTGAAGCCTGGCTTGGAGAATTTTGAGCATTACTTTCCTAGCGTGTGAGATGAGTGCAATTGTGTGGTAGTTTGAACATTCTTTGGCATCTCCTTTCTTAGGGATTGGAATGAAAACTGACCTTTTCTAGTCCTGTGGCCATGGCTGAGTTTTCCAAATTTGCTGGCATTATTGAGTGCAGCACTTTCACAGCATCATCTTTTAGGATTTGGAATAGCTCAACTGGCATTCCATAAAGTCCACTAGTTTTGTTCATAATGATGCTTCCTAAGGTCCACTTGACTTTGCATTCCAGGATGGCTGGCTCTAGGTGAGTGATCACACCATTGTGGTTTTCTGGGTCATGAAGATCTTTTTCATATAATTCTTCTGTGTATTCTTGCCACCTCTTCTCAATATCTTCTACTTCTGTTATACCATTCTGCATACCATTTCTGTCCTTTATTGTGCCCATCTTTGCATGAAATGTTCCCTCAGTATATCTCTAATTTTCTTGAAGAGATCTCTAGTCTTTCCCATTCTGTTGTTTTCAGAAGGCTTTCTTTTCTTTCCTTGCTATTCTTTGGAATTTTGCATTCAAATGGGTATTTGCCTTTTGCTTCTCCTTTCCTATTCTCCTTTGCCTTTTGCTTCTCTTCTTTTCACAGATATTTGTAAGGCCTCCTCAGACAAACATTCTGCCTTTTTGCATTTCTTTTTCTTTGAGATGGTCTTGATCACTGCCTCCTGTACAGTGTCACAAACCTCCGTCCATAGTCCTTTAGGTACTGTATCAGATTTAATCCCTTGAATCTATTTGTCACTTCCACTGTATAATCATAAGGGGATATGATGATATTCTTTATTTTTGCACCCCAGTGATAAGAAAGGTTATTTTTGCAAAAATATTTCTGAAGATGTTTTCATTTTCTTTTTTTACCACAATCCTCTATTAACCAGTTTTATGCTTCATATTCTCTTTTGAAGCAGTGATCCTGATACTGTTAAAGGTCTAATTCTGTCACATCCTCATTTGCGTGGGTTTGTATATATCATAGGATTTGCATGGGTATATATTGTAGGATTTCTGCAGTATCACTTTCCTCAACTTCATGACACAACTGCATCTTTTTTTTTTAACTTTCAATTTCAGTTTGCAATCTATTTGCATTTTATCCCTTGATATTTTTGACTATTTGTGCCAGTCCACAGAGATGAAGAAAAAGATATTCAGATGCTAGGAAGGAACAGAACTTGGGATGATGGAAACAGGAATGCTTAAATGGGAACTAGTTCTTGAATGGTCAGTTCATTACTGTATAGATTTGATTTATCTAAACCTGATAATGTTGGAGGGGGAAGAGTACTCATAGTGAATGTATCACAGGATGAAATTCAAAAGTAGATCCTAGCAAGTGTCACATTGCACTGAATTGACCTATGAAGGTATGTGTCTCTATTTGACTATGTGCTCTGTGTGTGTGTGTGTGTGTGTGTGTGTGTTTGTAGTAGTAGTAGTAGGGGAAAGGAGGAAATCTCTTTTCCTTAATGGTGTCAGTTCAGTTCAGTCACTCAGTCGTGTCCGACTCTTTGCGACCCCCTGGTCTGCAGCACGCCAGGCCTCCCTGTCCATCACCAACTCCTGGAGCTTACTCAAATTCATGTCCATTGAGTTGGTGATGCCATCCAACCATCTCATCCTCTGTCGTCCCCTTCTTCTCCCACCTTCAGGGTCTTTTCCAATGAGTCAGCTCTTCGCATTAGGTGGCCAAAGTACTGGAGTTTCAGCTTCAACATCAGTCCTTCCAATGAACACCCAGGGCTGATCTCCTTTAGGATGGGTTGGGTGGATCTTCTTGCAGTCCAAGGGACTCTCAGGAGTCTTCTCCAACACCACAGTTCAAAAGCATCAATTCTTCATCACTCAGCTTTCTTCACAGTCCAACTCTCACATCCATACATGACTACTGGAAAAACCATAGCTTCCACTAGATGGACCTTTGTTGGCAAAGTAATGTCTCTGCTTTTTAATATGCTGTCTAAGTTGGTCATAGCTTTTCTTTCAAGGAGCATGCATCTTTTAATTTCATGGCTGCAGGCACCATCTGCAGTGATTTTGGAGCCCAAAAAAATAAAGTCTGCCACTATTTCCATTGTATCCCCATCTATTTGCCATGAAGTGATGGGACCAGATGCCATGATCTTCGTTTTCTGAATGTTGAGTTTTAAGCCAACGTTTTCACTCTCCTCTTTCACTTTCATCAAGAGGCTTTTTAGTTCCTCTTCACTTTCTGCCATAAGGGTGGTGTCATCTGCATATCTGAGGTTATTGACATTTCTCCCAGCAATCTTGATTTCAGCTTGTGCTTCATCCAGCCCAGAATTTCATATGATGTACTCTGCATATAAGTTAAATAAGCAGGGTGACAATATATAGCCTTGACATACTCCTTTCCTGATTTGAAACCAGTCTGTTGTTTCATGTCCAGTTCTAACTGTTGCTTCTTGACCTGCATACAGGTTTCTCAGGGGGAAGGTAAGGTGGTCTGGTATTCTCATCTCTTTAAGAATTTTCCACAGTTTATTGTGATCCACATAGACAAAGGCTTTGACATAGTCAATAAAGCAGAAGTAGATGTTTTTCTGGAACTCTCTTGCTCTTTCAGTGATCCAAAGGATGTTGGCAATTTGATCTCTGGTTCCTCTGCCTTTTTCTAAATCCAGCTTGAACATCTGGAAGTTCATGGTTCATGTACAGTTGAAGCCTGGCTTGGAGAATTTTGAGCATTACTTTCCTAGCGTGTGAGATGAGTGCAATTGTGTGGTAGTTTGAGCATTCTTTGGCATCTCCTTTCTTAGGGATTGGAATGAAAACTGACCTTTTCTAGTCCTGTGGCCATGGCTGAGTTTTCCAAATTTGCTGGCATTATTGAGTGCAGCACTTTCACAGCATCATCTTTTAGGATTTGGAATAGCTCAACTGGCATTCCATCACGTCCACTAGTTTTGTTCATAATGATGCTTCCTAAGGTCCACTTGACTTTGCATTCCAGGATGGCTGGCTCTAGGTGAGTGATCACACCACTGTGGTTTTCTGGGTCATGAAGATCTTTTTCATATAATTCTTCTGTGTATTCTTGCCACCTCTTCTTAATATCTTCTACTTCTGTTATACCATTCTGCATACCATTTCTGTCCTTTATTGTGCCCATCTTTGCATGAAATGTTCCCTCAGTATATCTCTAATTTTCTTGAAGAAATCTCTAGTCTTTCCCATTCTGTTGTTTTTGGAAGGCTTTCTTTTCTTTCCTTGCTATTCTTTGGAATTTTGCATTCAAATGGGTATTTGCCTTTTGCTCCTCCTTTCCTATTCTCCTTTGCCTTTTCCTTCTCTTCTTTTCACAGATATTTGTAAGGCCTACTCAGACAACCATTTTGCCTTTTTGCATTTCTTTTTCTTTGAGATGGTCTTGATCACTGCCTCCTGTACAGTGTCACAAACCTCCATCCATAGACCTTTAAGCACTGTATCAGATTTAATCCCTTGAATCTATTTGTCACTTCCACTGTATAATCATAAGGGGATATGATGATATTCTTTACTTTTGCACCCCAGTGATAAGAAAGGTTATTTTTGCAAAAATATTTCTGAAGATGTTTTCATTTTCTTTTTTTACCACAATTCTCTATTAACCAGTTTTATGCTTCATATTCTCTTTTGAAGCGTGATCCTGATACTGTTAAAGGTCTAATTCTGTCACATCCTCATTTGCGTGGGTTTGTATATATCATAGGATTTGCATGGGTATATAGTGTAGGATTTCTGCAGTATCACTTTCCTCAACTTCATGATACAACTGCATCTTTTTTTTTAACTTTCAATTTCAGTTTGCAAGCTATTTGCATTTTATCCCTTGATATTTTTGACTATTTGTGCCAGTCCACAGAGATGAAGAAAAAGATATTCAGATGCTAGGAAGGAACAGAACTTGGGATGATGGAACCAGGAATGCTTAAATGGGAACTAGTTCTTGAATGGTCAGTTCATTAGTGTATAGATTTGGTTTATCTAAACCTGATAATGTTGGAGGGGGAAGGGTACTCATAGTGAATGTATCACAGGATGAAATTCAAAAGTAGATCCTAGCAAATGTCACATTGCACTGAATTGACCTATGAAGGTATGTGTCTCTATTTGACTATGTGCTGTGTGTGTGTGTGTGTTTGTAGTAGTAGTAGTAGTAGGGGAAAGGAGGAAATCTCTTTTCCTTAATGGTGTCAGTTCAGTTCAGTCACTCAGTCGTGTCCGACTCTTTGCGACCCCCTGGACTGCAGCACGCCAGGCCTCCCTGTCCATCACCAACTCCTGGAGCTTACTCAAATTCATGTCCATTGAGTTGGTGATGCCATCCAACCATCTCATCCTCTGTCGTCCCCTTCTCCTCCCACCTTCAGGGTCTTTTCCAATGAGTCAGCTCTTCGCATTAGGTGGCCAAAGTACTGGAGTTTCAGCTTCAACATCAGTCCTTCCAATGAACACCCAGGACTGATCTCCTTTAGGATGGGTTGGGTGGATCTTCTTGCAGTCCGAGGGACTCTCAGGAGTCTTCTCCAACACCACAGTTCAAAAGCATCAATTCTTCAGCACTCAGCTTTCTTCACAGTCCAACTCTCACATCCATACATGACTACTGGAAAAACCATAGCTTCCACTAGATGGACCTTTGTTGGCAAAGTAATGTCTCTGCTTTTTAATATGCTATCTAGGTTGGTCATAACTTTCCTTCCAAGGAGTAAGTGTCTTTTAATTTCATGGCTGCAGTTACCATCTGTAGTGATTTTGGAGCCCCCCAAAATAGTCTGTCACTGTTTCCCCATCTATTTGCCATGAAGTGATGGGACCAGATGCCATGATCTTAGTTTTCTGAATGTTGAGCTTTAAGTCAACTTTTTTACTCTCCTCTTTCACTTTCATCAAGAGGCTTTTTAGTTCTTCCTCACTTTCTGCTGTAAGGTTGGTGTCATCTGCCTATCTGAGATTATTGATATTTCTCCCGGCAATCTTGATTCCAGCTTGTGCTTCATCATAGTGTAAACTTCCTTAAAAATCTGTTTCTGTCTTCCTTTTTTTGGAGTATAATTGTCTGACAGTGTTGTGTTAGTTTCTGTTGTACAACAAACTGAATCAGATGTATGTATACATATAGCCCCTCCCTGTTAACCTCTCTCCCACCCCTCTAGGTCATCACAGAGCATGGAGCTCAGCTCCCTGTGTTACACAAATGAGTCAGAAAAACAAATATCGTATATTCACACACACACACACACA
The DNA here is from genome assembly GCF_023699985.2 of Odocoileus virginianus. Lineage (NCBI taxonomy): Eukaryota > Metazoa > Chordata > Mammalia > Artiodactyla > Cervidae > Odocoileus > Odocoileus virginianus. The sequence goes on along the minus strand of NC_069682.1, from coordinate 28,262,120 downwards.
CACACGTGTATATAGGGAATCTAGACAAATGGTACACAGGAACCTATTTGTAGGGCAGGAATAGAGACACAGACATAGAGAACGGACTTGTGGACACAGAGAGGGAAGGAGAGGGCGGGATGAACTGAGAGAGTCCAATTGACAGACATACAGACTAGCATGTGTGAAATAGACGGTTAGTGGGAAGCTGCGTATAGCACAGGGGATCTCTCTTTTATCCCCTAGACTTACATAGTATCTAGGATGTAGTTTGCACCTGTGAAAGTGCACTGAACTGAATAGAGAGAGAATCATTTGTTTGTGCATTAAAGAATGAGTGAAAGAGGAAAAAGGTTCATGAATAAAGGAAAATTTGCTCAACTCTATGATTCCAATAAGATCCGCCCCCCTCCACTTTTCGTTTTAGTTTGCAAGTGGAAAGGGCACATAATACATAGAACTATACCCCAAATCCCAATGGGTTATCCCACAAATAATTACTTTTCTTTTATATACAAACAAATGTGACAGTCTAGTTTCAATTACGCCTTCTTAGTGAGAAATGAAGAGAGCAGTGGCTACATACATAAAATTCTCAAGCCTACAAACTAAACCTCAAGCATGATGTATTTTTTAAAAATAATTTCCAGCAAATACAGCATAATGGAAAACTGTCCAAATTTCAAATAGCTGTCAAAATATCAAATAGCTAAGATATTTATTTGAAATTACTGCTGCCAGATAATCCCCAAAATGTGGTGGCAGAGAGGGGAGCTTGATTTCAATTTTGTGCAAACAGTGCTTAATAATAAAAGTATTTAGAGACTTTTCTGGTGGTTCAGTGGTTAAAAATCCACCTTGCAATGCATGGGATGCAGGTTTGATCCCTAATCAGTGACCTAAGATCTCACATGCCACGGGGCAACCAAGCCCGCATGCTCCAACTCTATAGAGAGTCCTCACACTGCAATGAAAGATCTCACATGATATAACTAAGACCCAATGCAACAAATAACTAAATAAAAATATTTTTTAAAGTATTTAAAATATATACCACATTTAAGGAACATAACTTCCACCTGCAACACAGGAAATACACATAACCATTTGAAAATTTTCATAGAAATCCAGCATCACATTAAAAAAGGAAAAGCTTTCTGCTATAAGTAACTACTGAGTCCTAAAAGTTAGCAGAAGTGGCCACATTTTGGGGGACCCAGCAGAAAGCATCAGCTGGGTGGGAGATGGTTAAAATAAATTTGGTTAAAAAAAGATGGTTAAAACAAACGAAATGGTTTGTGAAAAATGAGTAATATCATAGTGAACTTGGTATATATGGCCCTCCTTTCTATAACCCTGGCACAGTGCACATTTGCCCGACTCTTCTGAAAAGCAGTTTAGCAATATGCTGCTATGGTTTTTAAATGTTACAGTGTTCCTGGAGATCTGTCTTCAGGAAATACTTAGATATCTGTAAAAAATATTTATGCCCAAAGGTTTCTTTATGGCAGTATTTTAAAGAGTGGCCAAAATGTCTAATAATATAGGAATGTTTCCCTATAATCTAGGAATATTTAGTGATAGAATAAAATGCTCTTTTAACATGTGAAAAAAATGCAAAACTGTAAATTTATGGCAAGTGTATATAGCCACATATATGTAGAGTTTAACTAGAAATACTAAAGTGTATTGTGTATCTCTGGGCTGTAGATAGTGAAGATAAATTTTTTCTTTGTTGAAATTTAATGTTTTTTTTCAAGCTATGAAAATAAAAAGCTTATCTGTTTTGTTAAGTTCATCTTCCCCCTTTTTTAGATTTCACATATAAGCACTATCATATAATATTTGTCTTTCTCTGACTTACTTCACTCAATATGACATTCTCTAGGTCCATCCATGTCACTGCAAATGGAAAACAGATTTGATCATGTCTCTTCCTCCTTTAAAAATCCTCTAAAAGTTTTCCATTGCCCTGAAGATAAAATCCAAAATACTTGGCATGACCTGTAAAACATGGTGTGATCTAGTTCCTGTCGACCTCTCCAATCATTTCACTCTACTCCACCCATTCACTCTAACCATCTCCCCCGTGGCCTTGCAGTTACTCAAAAAGGCCACACTCTTCAACTCAAGATCTTCCTACAAACTCTAAAATTTGTGTAGTTTTCACCCTCACTGATTTTGTGACATAATTCTCAACCCAGTGTCATTTTCTTAGATGCCTTCTCTATTTTCAAGTTCGCGTGGTCCTGAGGGCACCTGAGAATTGGTCTGAAGTGTATTCTCTTCACCGCTTCCTTGGCACAGTGCACTTCAGGTACCTTCTCCTAATCATCCACCTCTCTCCAGAAACCTCCACAAATTAACCCGTTCACACCCAGTTTCTCCATTCTTTAAAAAAAAAAAAGGCGGTTATCAGATTCCATTAATATTTATTGTGTATCCTTTAAGTGCAAGACCTGGTGCTTGGCAGGTAGAGCCTATGAGAATTACTCAACATGCCTGCACCTATCTCAAAGTCTTTGATTGTGTGTCTGCCTGTTTTTTCCTGAGATAACAAAGCCAGCCTATGCCCCCTCCACTTCCTCAATCCTTTTCCTCCCCTGACTAACTTGTACAAGGCCTTCAGGAGGCAGTTTCCACATCATTTCTAACTGGAAGCGTTTCCTGATGTCCCTCCTTGTTGCTCAAGCAATCTGGGTAAGATGCCCACTTGAGGTGCTCTCATGTCTGAGGTTACCCTTGAAACTCACTTCTTGTCTCAATGTCTCTCCATCAGACTTTGAGCTTCTTGAGGACACAGTCCATGTCTTATCTCTCAGTTTTCAGCCCCTGGCAGTGTCTGGCACATAGAGGTACTTAATTAATAACTACATGCTTGCTGGTTTTAATCCAGCCTTTTTCCACTAAGGATTTGAGGTAACTTACAAAAAAGACACATAAAGAAAACACATTTTAAAGCCAAAGCAAGGAAATAATAAGCAGCAGTAGAATTAGGACCAGAAGAGAACAACAGGTTTGTGGTTGTTAGAAAATGGCTAAAAATTTTCTCCCTAGAATATTTATAAATATGTGTGATATAGGTAATTCTGAGATCATAGCATGCCCCTTTTATGACATATCACATTATTTTCCTAAATTAAAACCACTGAAATTTATTTAAAAGCATAGGAAATGTTTTTCCCAAAGTTTGGGAGCTATGGATTTTGATGCCATGTTTGTTTTTCTAACTTTCCTATATCTTTGCCTTCCCAGTTCTCAGAACATAGCAAATATGCCATTGTAGCTTAATCCTTCTGCACCCCATGCAATACTACATAGGAATACATGTACTTAAAAGAAAAACAAAACTTTCCCTTATGAAATAAAAGCAAGACTCTTAAACATACAAGAAAAAAATCAAGCGGCTTTATCTTCAAGGATGTCCCTGCCTGAATTAGTAGACACCAAATATAAGTCAGGCAACTAAAAATACTTAGTATTCATAGTAGTAACCACTCCTTTGTAAGGACTAAAACTGGATAACATCTCTTACAACTATTTTTTTTTTTTTAATACATAGGCTATCCACACTACTTTCTCTTTAGGACAGCTGAACTTCAAAATAATTTTCCTGGAATCCCAGAAAGTCTTTCTGTTGCACAAATACCTATCTATCTAAAAGGTATGGCCCACAAAATCATCTCAGGCCATGTATTTTGACGACCACACAGTAGACTGTCTTAGTTTCTGTGTCTTAGACACAGAAGAGTCTTGAGTTTCACTATCCTGCTTAGCTAGTTCAGACTTAAAGACTCAGTACCAGGTACATGCTTTTAGATTGTCAGGCTTAGTCTGTTTGGTATCAAAAAGTCGTCTTGCAGAAAAAGGTAAAGGAGAGCCAGAGGATTCTCCACCTGAATCTAGCCCTCCCTGGCTTATTCTAGAGACTTCCAGAACACGATTTGTTGTCTACCTGGATACCTGTATGAGACAGGCCACCCATGCTTGAGGAAGAGGTGCTGATGTGCTCAGTCATGGCTGACTCTTTGCAACCCCATGGACTGTAGCCCGCCAGGTTCCTCTGTCCATGGAATTTTCCAGGCAAGAATACTGGAGTGTGTTGTGCACATAACTACCTTGGCTTTGATAACCACTTTAATTCCATTCCCACACATGGAGAAGTAGATACCACCTCTGAGCAGTATTAGTTATAGGCAAGAAGCAGATGCCCAAAAAGTGTCTATACAGGGACTTCTCTGGCAGCCCAGTGGTTAGGAATCCATGTTTCCGATGCAGAGGGCATGGGTTCGATCCCTGATCAGGAAACTAAGATCCCATATGCCCCATAGTGTGGCCAAAATATTTTTTTTTAAGTGTCTGTTCAACCAATGAACAGTCTGAGCTCTACCCACCCTTCAATTCCACACTGATGGACCATAATTTCAGCCAAAAACAATCTGATGCTCTCATCAGCACTGTGGCCTCTTTATCAGCTTGTGATCAGCTACTGTTATTTGTCTTGAAATAGTAAGAGAAGCAACTTTGATTTATAGGTTTGAAGGGATAATTTGAGCCTTCAGTTCTCAGAGCATTGAAAGGTGGCATAAAAGAGCCTGCTTTCCAGACATCCACAAGTTTCACCTGTGTACATTTCAATTCAGTGTCTGCTGAAGATGTTTGCTGAGGATCTACTATGTCCCAAGGATGAGGATACTATGGCACACAAATATGAAAAAGGAACACTTGTGCCTTAGGAAGCTGAAGCATTCCAACCTAAGTGCGTGATATAGGGTGAGCTTCCAATGCAAGATTGCTATTTTCTGTGCATTAGTGACACAGCTATGGTAGAAAGCAGAGTGCAGTAAATGTTAGAAAAGAGGTACAGAGCAAGTGCCCTGGAGAGTACTGTCTGGACAATGTTCACCAGTTCTAGAGGGATTGCAAGGGCTTCCTGGAGGAGGTGGCATTTAGACATGCCTGCAGAACATTAAGATTTTAGGAAAAAGGCATCCGGGTAGCATTATCAATGAAAGGCATGTTTAGGGGTTTGTAAGCAGTCTTTAGAGGCTCCTACAAGGATTGAACAGCAGGTCTGTAGCAGAAAACACTACAGCATGGGCTAGCCCCAGAGGATGAGACTTGTATTAGGACGGTAATTAAATGGGCAGTGCAAGTATAGGCTGAATGCTGGAGACTGAAGGCTAGGATGAGTTAGGAAACAAAAGTGAAATTTTATTCTTCCACAGAGACTTTAAGAGCAGGAGTACATTTCAGAGGAAAGGAATCCTGGATGAACATGGGCTTTTTTTCTCCTCTAACTTGCAAAAATGTTAAAATGCTAGCTGCATAAAATACCTTTCCCAATCATAGTCTGAAAACATGATTGGAGATTTGAAAAAACGATTGGAAAGTCTTAAACCCTGACTGAATACAGCATGACTTGAATACTCACTGACCTCTCAAACTTATTGACGGGAAAAATGAAATCAAAATACTTCAAACAATTAGAACATTCCCAGTAACTGAGCTCTGAACTCTCAAACGATGATGACCCCTATGAATATCATGTGGTATGAATGTGTTTCCCTAAGACTGTGACTGTCATGCAGCCCCAACTTTCTATATTGCTGGTTTCATTACCTTCAAGAGATTATGAAATATCAAAAGTATGATCTACAATGATAACATCATGCATTTCTCCGAAAAGCTCAGGGGTCTTTCTGCACTTTAATTAAATCTCCTAATGTCTTTGTGACATTAACAAGGGATCACCAGAAGGTAAGCCACCGAGAAGACAAGAAGACTGGACCATACTTTTAGCTGAAATCCACTTTTATTGTTATTATTCCCATTTCACCAAGGAGGAAATGGGGTTTATTCAGATAAGAATGATGGGCTATCTTCCATTTTCACTGAAGGCAGAATGTACTGCTCTAGTCCCTGGAAGCACCCCCTAGGAGGCCTTTAAAAATAGTATAAGAGAAATCTCTCAGGTTTCTCCTTTGCGATTCAACTGGCACTTTTTTTTTCTTTTTTACTTATCTATTTTTAAATTGTAGTATAGTTTATTTACAATGTTTGTGTTAGTTTCTGCTGTACAGTAGAGTCAGTTATCAATATACATATAGCTACTCTTAGATTCAATTCCCACATAGTCAACTGGCACTTATTAATGAACACTTAAAATGTGCACCAAAGAAAATAGACATCACCCTTTTCTTGCAAAAGAACACAGGACAAGAATCCAAATGTATCATGATATCCAATCTCTTAGCTTTGATTAACAGGCTTGGCTGCCTTCTCCATATACCTATCCTTCCCTTAGCAACACAGAGATTGGGTACCAGTCTTAAGGAGGTTGGTTATGTTAAAGACACTGTTAAAATGGCAAAAGCTAGGAAAAATGAAGAGTCCTAAATGAAGAGTTAGGATAGTAGTATGGATTCTATATTCAAACTCTAAAAAACAGACATGCAGTTATCATATATTATTAAGTTTATAAACTAAATCCACTTCTTATGAAGGAAATTAGAGGGCCAAAACCACTTCACCAGACTATGTCAACATTGTTTTTATCTTACCAACTCCTAGCATCCTAGAAACCATAGTCATGGCTCCCAAGGGAACAAAGACAGTTTGTGGGGGGAATCAGAAAAAAAGATAGATGCTGCCTGTGGTTTTTGGTAATAATTTCTTATCATTGAAGTCTGGAAAACAAATGGAGATACAAATAATGAAATCTTATAGCAATGATCAGTTGTAAGATGCTATAATGATCCAGACTATGCTTACAGTTATTTAGATTGTCATAAAAATAGAAAGATGAAAATCAAAAATTTTGTTGAGAATCTATAGATCCTCAAGTTTGAGAAAAATAGTGTTAGAGATAATCTTTACTGATGGATCTAGGAAAGAAGGCGAGATAACAAATTTTGCCTGGTCCTAAGAGAGGGTGGCATCTGACACAGAAACCTCTTTTGGGGAAAGACTGGTATTTGATGTACTAAAAATAAAGTAACACACAGCTTATTTCTACTCCTGAAAACTGATTTACTACAATGGGAGACAGGGCAAGTCTGTAATAACTATGTGTGTCTTAGAGCAACAATCACTCTTTCTCAATCTTTGAGATGGCAGAAAAAGTGCTCTAATGGAATTCTAAATTCTCTAGATAATGTCTCACAAAATTAGAAAAGTTCCCTACAACCAACTAACAAACTTAACTGATCCCTAGTCATGTATATGCATTTAAATGTAAAGGAAATGTATTATTTATTTATTTTCCTCCTAAAAGTAAGATACCCTAAAAAATTTAGAAAGTTGGTCTAGTATTATAATTTAATTTGGTACCTCAAATCATTGCTGTTACTTGCTTTCTAAGAATTCACAGAAAATCATATATTTTAAGTATTATTCAACACACTATTTCCTTTCATCAAGTTCTAACTGTACTTTAACAAGTATGTGTATGCCAAAGCACTATAATTTTAATCTCTTCTTTGCATTAGATTTACATCTGCAACTTTAATCATTTCCTTCAATTTCCTAAATATAAAAGACTTTTGAACCAAAATTACAAGCCTGCTAAAACATGACAAATTACTAGCTGCATCTAAATAAGGTAGGGTTTTACATTTAGATGAATGGCTTTGAAGCAGGTAAAATAAACATTAAGATGAAATGTTAAAATGCATAATATTTATAATTAAAATGTGAAAGCTTCAATTAATGTTACATACTATTTGATCTTGAAATTTTTGAGCTGGAAGGGACTACAGAGATTACTTAACTCAAAGACTTCATTTTTATTTTTATTGTATTTTAAATATTTATTGATTTATTTGGCTGTGCTGTGCCTTAATTGTGGCATGCAAGATCTTTAGTTGTGATATGTAAACTCTTAGTTGAGGCATGTGGGATCTAGTTCCCTGACCAGGGATTGAACCCAGGCCCCTCCGCATTGGGAGCATTGAGTCTTAGCCCCTGGACCACCAGGGAAGTCCCAGCAAAGGCTTCATTTTCAGATGCAAAAACTGAATCTTTTTTTTTTCCTGGTAACTTTGACCAGAACCCAGTCTCCCAACTTGTTAGTCCGGTGCTGCCTTTATTCAACCACATAGATATTTACGGTAGACACCACATTAAGTTATCCTGGTGTCCATTAATGTGGAAATACCATTCAGAGGGAACATCACTCACTGGCCTCGGGATGAAGCTACAATTATCCAGGACCAGAAAATCTAATCTCAACTCAGCTGTGGCCTGGTTGGCACAAAGCAAGCCATTAAGTGTGAGTTATAAAAATAAGGACTAGAGTTAATTTACATGTATCTACCTAAATTGGTTGTTGCAAGTAGTGGTAATAAAAAATGATGATAAAGCATCCAGCATCTCTAAGTGTGAATGAAATACTTAATAACAAAAAACTCAACTATATTTAAACCAAGGAGTATAACCTGTTTGAGTCATCACTAGGAGGGAGTATATATTAGCTGTTGCATGTCCTTATGCCATCTGAACAAGCTAATGCAGGGGTTTATCTAACAAGTTCAGCACTCCTGAATTTTCCTAGTTTTTCATAATCTGTCTTTATGTTGACCTAAGTCATATAGAAATTATCAATTAAGAACAAATTAGAACTCTGTGACTTATCAAATGCACTACTCATTACTAAACAGAGATAAATGTTAATGAAGCATTTGTAGTGTTGCAAAGAATCTGAAAATTTTACTATAGAACTATCCTGCAACTGATATATGCAGAACATAAACCCTGCCAAATACTATTCTCTAACAGCAAAATATAGTTTCCTGGGTGACATGTAAAATCGTCCAGTTTGAGCTGACCTTTAGAAAACAAAAACTTATCAACTAGATTCTCCTGGATAAGAAATAAATCTCGCAACTTTGAGGGATGGGAAGAATGAATAAGTAGGTTTTTACAATATTGTAAAAAAAAAAGAAACATATTTTGAGGGACAAATTGCATATACTATGCATAGGAAATAGTCTGGAAGAAAGAAAAGACCCAGAGGTGCTAATAGAGGTTATTTCTATGGGTAGAATTTTTTTAGTTAAATTTCTGTTGGAGTATAGTTGATTTACAATGTTGTATTCATTTCAGGTGTACAGCAGGTGAGTCAGGTATACCTATACATATATGCACTCTTTTTTAGCCTCTATCCACATACAGGTCATTACAGAATATTGAGTAGAGGTCCCTGAGCTATACAGTAGGTTGCTTTTTTTTTTAAAATTTTTATTGGAGTATAGCTGCTATGCTTCCCTGGTGGCTCAGAGGTTAAAGCGTCTGCCTGCAGTGCAGGAGACCTGGGTTCCATCCCTGAGTCAGGAAGATCCCCTGGAGAAGGAAATGGCAACCCACTCCAGTATCCTTGCCTGGAGAATCCCGTGGTGGGAGGAGCCTGGTGGGGTACAGTCCATGGGGTCGCAAAGAGTTAGACACGACTGAGCGACTTCACTCACTCATAGCTGCTATAAGGGTAGAATTTTTTGTTGTTTTCTTTTTGTCCTTTGTGCTTATCTGTTTTGTCGGATTTTGAATGTGGATTAATTGTATCATGTTTTTTAAAAGATTACTTTTAATGGCAAAAAAAATTGCTTTAGTTTCTTGTGTTGAGGGAGGTAAGGTACTCTCATGCCCACTTCAGAATAAAACCAGAAGGCTTCAAATGTTAATTGATGGCAGTGATAGAAATGGGAGTTGCCTTCAGGGTTCTTGGGTCCTGATGTGGTTCTTCATTAGTTTAGGGGGCCAGCAGAGAGGGAGAAAGTCTCCGGAGGCCACTTCAAGGTGAGCTTTCCCCCTGAGTAAGTACTAAAGGGCAGAACTGTAAATAGTTCTAACCATTCCTAAACCTCTACGTGGCATGCATTCCTTCCCACCATTTTCATTTCTGGCTTGTATGTCTCCGTCTTAAATTTAAACAAGCATTGCTTTCAGTGTTTAATTACAACTTAATGGAAACACTACTTGCATTCAAATTAGCTTTTCGTTTTCACAACACGAATGTGCATCCAAGTTATTGTGTCATTATAATCTCATGTTATAATGGCTTCATAATGCAAGTCCCTGCAGAGTTGAATTACTAGTTTCCTATGGTAATCACCCATCACTAGAATATCATAATCGCATAAGCACAGTCCCCACATGCTTCCATTGCAATCATTTTGACATTGTAAGAGCATTTTAATAGTATTAGCATAGATTCTCCAGAGAAATCATCTCATTGTCACTACATTGCCATATAAGATTAATTGTGATGGAGCCCTGTCGTTGTGATATGAAAGCTTAAAAAATATTTTTTAAAAAAGTGACGCTTAGCAGTAAAGCATTTCACTTCTCAAAAGGTCAGTGCATTTTACAGGAAGGTTGGCCTTGAGACCTTTAATTGAAGAAATTTCCTTTCGCAGGAGGTGAGGCTTTAGTTTTCGATGTTTCTTTGTGTTTGTTGAGGATTCACACAACAGTAAGAAAGGAGGTCAGTTCCCTCTCTGTGGTACAGAAAGGAAAAGCAGACGTTGTCCCTGTCTTTAAGGACTTTGTAATTTAGTCAGGTTTATGACCAATTACATGCAGCATTAATACTCTTACGCTAATTTTTAAAAGAATTTTTTTTTATGTGGCCCATTTTAACGTCTTTATTGAATTTGTTACAGTGTTCTTTACCAGCTGAGCCACCAGGGAAACCCAATGTTACAATACTGCTTCTGTTTTATGCTTTGGGTTTTTTTTGGCCATGAGGCAAGTCGGATCTTAGCTCGCCAACCAGGGATCTAACACACACCCCCTCCATTGGAAGATGAAGTCTTAACTACTAGACCGTCAGAGAAAGCCCTGTATGCTAAATTTTGAAGTAACTGGTGTTACATACCTATGAGAACCACCACACAGGTGCTCCTGAAAAGAAAAGGGCTGCCAGTTAATAAAGGGTCAGGCAGACTGTATGGCAGGATTGGAGTCCAGGTTATCAGCCTTCCTCACAGTCCAGCTGGCGTCTTTGAAGCCGTTAGCCCCAGGAAGAAGGAAAGCCGTCAAAGACACTAGTGGGTTTCACAGCCACAGCCCCACCCAAGGATGAAGAAAAAGAGGCTGTGGGCATGAAACCGCTCCTCCGCTGGGATCTGAGGAGGGCATGGAAGCTGGACCTTGATCTTTCTCACCAACAGAGGGATGAGCAGAGATGGTCTCCCTAAGCACCACATCAAGGCTCAGAAAAGCACTTCCCAGGTCCTGACGCTCTCCTTGGTTTGAAGCCACAGGGTAAACTGGCTGTGTGTGTCAGTGACAAATGACATGTGATGCAGAGCCTGGCAGGGCACTGTGTTCACTGGAGGAGCCTCTGATCTTCTCTGGAGACACTGGGGGCGGGGATTGCAAACGGATTATCCTAACTCTTAAGGAATCCTCCTCTCTGCTCAATGCTCAGTGAGAGTCAGGTCACAGCCAGCATTGAGCACGGTGACAGGCCTGTGGCAGGCCTTCTAGAGATGCTGACGGATGGAGGAGTTCATTATCGTGGCTGGAGAGAATATGCAGGCTTCAGAGCTGCTGTGGGTCTGAAAACGCAGGGGGCAGATGTAGAATATGGACTCTCTGGTCGCATTAACGGCAGAGGAATTATATGATTAAAGATTGCCCATTTTCTTAATGATAGCAAATATCAGCATTCAGAGGGCTCATGGTCACTAATTTTGCCTTTCTTGAGTTATATGTGCCTAGAAATCTCAGAACTGTGCCATGGCTCAGTTTCCCAAAAGAACTAATAACGCTTTTAAAATTGGAGCACAATGAGATACAGATGTGCTTTCTAGGTGCTCAAAGCTGCTTTTCCCGACAGGCTGTGTGGAGCAATATTATTACATAAACGAAATTAGCTATCCTTCCTTTAGAAGTGATTTTGAATTTCGTAGGTAAAGTCTATGGCCCTCAACACCCTAATGTTCCTTGAGTTCTTACATGGGCATCACATGACATTCAACTCTCACTTCTCAGGCTGTTCTTCAGAGTAACTCTTGTCATATACTTTTCATTATGAATTCATATCAACAATTACTCTGATTACCTTTGGTTATCAGTTTTCTATTATTTTATTATTAGACATACTGAGATTAAAAAATCAGGAACTCAGGGAGATTTGAATCCAAGAGCACTAACCATAAGAACAGAAATTTTATTGATCTTGGGACATGACATCTTGATGCTGCTTAAAAAATACCAGTTTCCCTCTCTTGTTCAAATGTATTGAAGGCAACAGACATCATTCATGATAATATGCAACAGGTTAATCTTTTGATACAAACAAAAGTTAGAAGCTATACGATATCACTTATATGTAGAATCTAAAATATGAACATATCTGTGAAGCAAAACAGACTCACAGACACAGAGAACAGTCAAGGGGGAGAGGGTGTAGCAGGTGGATGGACTAGGACTTTCGGATTAACAGATGCAAACTATTACATATAGACTGGGTAGATAATAAGATCCTACTGCATAGCACAGAAAACTATATTCAATGTCCTGGGATAAACCATAATAGGAGAGAATATGAGAAGGAATTTATATATATGTATGACTGATTCACTTGGCCGTACAGCAGAAAGTAACACAACATTGTAAATCAACTATACATTGATTTTTAGAAAGCTAGAAGCTATATAATATCTTAAGTGCCATCGTAAGTTAATGCTAATGTGCTGTATTCCAAAAATGGAAGAAAACACAGAGATGGGACAGCACACTACTTTATGAAAATATCACTATTTCCCAAAAAGAAAGAAAAGCTAGAAATTTACCAACTACATTCATGTTACCAAAAAAAAGTTGACTTGCTCTGAGTGTGTCTTTGGGTAAATCACTTAGTCTGTGGGCCTGTTTTCTCATTAATAAGACAAAGTAATAAGCAAAGTGATTTCTAACATTCCTTTCAGATACAACTTCTATGATTCTATGTGAAGTAGCATTCAGAGAACTGTAAACTGGTTTTGTAGCCACCCCTCCAAGAGTTCACTGTTTAGATGTTAAACAAATGGGGATATAAATGTAGTAGAAAATCAGGCAAAACATTGCTATGCAAGGAACATAAAAAATATTGATCTTTCTAGTTCTTTTTCTGATTTCCCACCAAGGCAAACCATCCTATAACAAACTATATTATAGTAATCACTGTTAACTTCAGATTATTACTAGCAAATGAAAGAAAAATATTTTGCTACCCAGATGATTACTTTTCTATGGTCACCCTTTATATTGCTTATGACTAAGAGTAAGATAGAGGCGCTAGTATAAAATAATGGTGGTGATTAGCCCTCAGATAAATGATGCTGACTGTCTAAACTGGGACCCCCAGGTAAGAACTGGGCTGCACAGTAGGAGGTGAGAGGCAGGTGAGCAAGCAAAGCTTCATCTGTATTTATAGCCATTTCTCATCACTCACATTACCTCCTGAGCTCTGCCTCCTGTTAGATAGGGGATAGCATTAGACTCTCATAGGAGCATGAACCCTACTCTATGTGAATCATACTGAAACCATCCCCCACCTCACCCCACCCCACCTCCACCCTGGGTCTATGGAAAAATCATCTTCCATGAAACCAGTCCCTGGTGCCAAAAAGGTTGGGACTACTGGTCTAAGCAACTGAAAACTTTTGGCTCTTTCCCAAGTACCAGCTAAAATGATTCATTATCTAAGTATATGTGTACACTGATACATATGCATACATAGGTAATTACATTTTATATTGTTTTCAGAGTTTCTAATCATCACAGTACAGGTGCAGAAACTATTCTGAAAACGACTGTGTGCCAACTTTTCAACTAAGAATTATTTTACTTTTTAGTGGGCAGTGAGATAAGTATAAAAAGTCAATTTACTTGTTTTTTATCACTGTTTTCAGAAAGTGTGAAGTGCAGTCACTCAGTCGTGTCTGACTCTTTGTGACCCCATGGGCTGTAGCCTAGCAGGATCCTCAGTCCACGGGATTTTCCAGGCAAGGGTACTGGAGTGGGTTGCCATTTCCTTCTCCAGATATATACTCCACTGGTGTTCAAATTGATTTTAGGTGATATATGGACATTTTAAAATGTTTAAAAAAAGTATTTACTTATTTTAATGTATGTTAGGGGGAAAAGTAATAAACACTGCAAGCCTGTGATTTCAGATGTGTTTGCTTAGGATGAGGCCAAAGAAAAACAACAGGTTGGTTTAAAGAAAAATATTGTCATTAGTAGTGAAAGTAGTACATAGGCATAGCAAACACTCTTATTTTTTTTAACTTTTTAAAAATTAAACCTTTTATTTTATATTGGAGTATAGCCAATTAACAATGTTGTGATAGTTTCAGGTGAGCAGTGAAGGGATTCAGCCATACAGATACATGGATCCATTTCCCCCAAACCCCCTCCCATCCAGGCTGCCACATAACATTAAGCCGAGTTCCCTGTGTTGTACTTTAGGTCCTTGTTGGGCAAACACTTTTAAAGATATGAGAGTGAATCAAATTTGATGAATACCAATGAATGATGAATTTACTCATTCACTCTGATGAACATTATACACAGAGAGTTCAAATCAGGTACTCTGTGATAACCTAGATGTGTGGGATGGGGTGGAAGGGAGGTTCTAGAGGGAGGGGACATATGTATACCTATGGCTGATTCCTGTTGATGTATGGTAGAGATCAGAACAACACTGTAAAGCAATTATCCTCCAATTGAAAATGAATGAATTTTTAAAATGACATTTAACATCTCTGCAATGTCTTGTAACACATTTAATTTTTCTGGCCTATTAAGGAACTAACTCCTGTTCTGGAGGTAACATCCCCACAACACATCAGAAATATAATCTTGACTTCTAATTAGTCAGAGAAAGTTATTATCCAGTTTTAATTCTCAGACCTTTTCATTGATCCTGTAATTGACATTATTTTAAATGATATGGATATAAAAATATAAATGTGATATTTTATGGTGTAAAAAAATATAGATCGAGACACTGTGGTCAGACATAGTACAATTACTTAGTAAGCTTTCCAATTTTTATAGAATAAAAATCTAAAGTTTTAATGCATCACTCTTTTTAGAGAAACAAGATATAAATAAACTCTCCTTTAGTGACAGTGTTGTAAAATCATCACATTATATAGGAATAATTCATGAAAACTTGGGCTTCCCTGGTGGCTCAGAAAGTAAAGTATCTGCCTGCAATGCGGGAGACCTGGGTTCGATCCCTGGGTTGGGAATATCCCTTGGAGAAGGGAATAGATATCCACTCCAGTGTTCTTGCCTGGAGAATCCCATGAACAGAGGAGCCTGGCAAGCTACAGTACATGGGGTAGCGAAGAGTCAGACATGACTGAGCAACTAACATGTTCACTTTTCTTAACGAAAACTTATTTTAGCCAAAGTATTACTAAAAACAAAAATAAAAATAAGTAAGTGGAAACAGCTTCATCAGATAACACAGTATCCTTACATAATGCCTTATGAAAACTCCACATTAAAAAAAATGCAATTCTGATTTTTAAAAGCAAAATAATTTAGAAACTAATCATTTTGACCTCACTGTGGCAAGAATACGTAACAGCAAAGCCCAGTGAAATATCCCTAATGCTAGAAACTGTATATGTTCTTGTATATATTTTAAATCTAACAATTAAATGACATTCAGTAGGCAAGAATATATAGAACTATGTAGAACCTGCACAGAGACTGTTTAAACTTGAATCTCTTAGCTTGACATATTTTAATTTTTCCACTGAAATACTCTGATAGACAAAAAGTTAAAAAGGCAATACCTGGGAGGAATGAAGAAGGTCAGAAAGGAACATCGCAACTGGATCTGCTGAAATCCTCTATTTCCCTGGACACATAGCAGGGCAGATATGACTGTAAGGTCAAAGTCTCCATCATGTCTGTACTTAAAACAGCAGAATCTTCACTACTTATGCACTCAGCTGCTCCCAGATATTTAGTTCCACAGGAGAAAGAAGAATACTTGCAAACTATTCTTTCCTGGTTGATACTGGGGCAAGTTCAAAAGAACACAGAAGCCAAAGGGAATCAGTGTTAGGCCTTAGATCTGCACTGGAGGCCAGTGGCCCCTTCTGAAATTCCTGTGTTGTGTGAATTTGTGCAGTGGCAAATGGAGGCTCTGAGGTTAAAAACTGAACTTGGAGAAACTGCAGCCTGGGAAACTATAACTCGTAGAAAAGCACTGACTCATGAAATGATAGATATGCCATAGACCAGGGAGTGATAAATAAGAACATGTGTCAAATAATCTAGGCTAAAACTAGCAAAGACGTCCTTGTAGCCTTTCCTGGGTAAAGGTTGCAAGAATACTTTTCTATGGAACGGTTGGTAATGAAAACCACATTCTACCTATGTGTGTATTCTCTTATGTAAACATGCATGCCTTACTGTTCAAATTTAATCTGTCCCTCTAAATGTGATTCTATCAAATTTTGCATTACAGGAGACAGAGATATATATCTATGTATATATAATTATATATAAAGAAGAAATGAATTATATATTCATATGATTATATGATTATATAATTATATACATAATTCATTTCATCTTTGAAGAAATAATTCTCTTATTTGAACTTATTAATATGGACATTTTAAAAGCTTACAAATGTAGAAAGTACAGTGTAATGAACCCCTATGTATCATCATGCAGCTTCAGCAGTAATTCCAACTACAAACAGTTTTTGAAGGGAAAAATAATGTTTCCCAGCTCATACAAAACCATTCAACCAATTATCCCAAATATGACTAACATACTCTTATAAACCCACATGACAGTCCTCTAAGGATTTCTGGCTATCCATTTACTGCAAAAGACATTTTTAAAAAGAGCTTTTAAAAAAAACAACAAAAACTACAATTCTGTTCTGAAGCTGAACATGGTGGTTTTCCAGTATCAACTCTAGTATGCATGGTCGATGCAGACAGGGCACATCAACATCTTTGAGCTTTTCATGTCCCCAATGTTTCTTCAAATATAAGAGCTTATCTAACTTCCTCTTGGTTCATCATCTTTCTTCAGAGACTCTTCTGCTTTCATGGACATTTTCAGCTGATAATAAGGAGGCAGAAATTCAGAACACATCTTACAGCAGGAGCACAAGATGTCACCCTCTAGGGAAAAGATGTGTGATAGGACCAAAGTGTATTTTATATCCTGTTACCCTTTTTGATGGCATAAATATGCAGACTAGTCAAGGCATGTTTTTGATTCAGAGAGGATATTTTAGGTTAAAAATATGTGCTAGTTGTCATCACAAATATCTGGATGGTGATAGTTCAGATGGCAAGATATACTTGCTTACATGCATTTTATGGTTAACAGCTTAATACACTATGTAGAATTCATTGAATCATGTTGCTTTGATTTTCATCAGTTCAATCTTTTAAGTCACAAACATAAAGCTCTCCTCCAAGTAATGTTAAGAGGTTCCTGAACTGAGTAGACTCTCCAAAAATTTGTAGTTATCACTTGATTGCTCAAATTTGATAATTTTTTTTTAAACCCTCCAAGAATGGTAGTTTCTAGAGACCATTGGGTTTCCCTGGAGGTTCAGACAGTAAAGAATCCACCTGCAATGCAAGAGACCCAAGTTTGATCCCTGGGTCAAGAAGACCCCCTGGAGAAGGGAATAGCTACCCACTCCAGTATTCTTGCCTGGAAAATTCCGTGGACAGAGGAGCCTTGCAGGCTGTACAGTCCTTGGGGTCACAAAGAGCTGGACACAACTGAGTGACTAAGCACACACGTACATACAGAGACCATTATCACTGTAGCCTAGCCTGATGGGCTGAATTGTACCCCCTCTAAACATTCTTAGGTTCAAGTCCTAACCCCCACTATCTCAGGATGTGAGAGTATTTGGACATAGGGTATTTAAAAAAGGTAACTGTGTCAAAAAGAGTTTGTTATGGTAGGTCCTACTCTAACAGACTATGTCATGTAGTTGGAAGAAAAGATTAGGACACAGAGAGAAGACCATGTGATGATACAGGGAGGAGAGGGTAATGAACAAGCAGAAAAGAGAAACTTCAAAAGAAACCAAATCTACCTACAACCTTGATCTCGGACTTCTAGCCTCCAGAAAAATGAAAAAATCAATTTCTTTTGTTTAAGTCACCCTGTGATATTTTGTTATGCAGCCCTAGCAAACCAATACAGTCAGTAATAGAGGTCGTGTAGTCCAAGCCATGGAAGTGGCCTTTAATTACACCAGGGGGCTCTGGGTCTATCAAGTGAGTAGAAAATTTGTCAAGAGTCTGGCGAGGCATATGCAATATAATCTAATCCTTTTTGACAAATGTTGATGCCAATGAGGTGACAGCTCAGTGTATAGACCGAGAGTAAATAAATCATTATTGCAGTTATTTGTCAGGGCTTAATAGAAAAGCTTGCTGAAAAGTTAAGCAGATACCACACACAACAGATGTGGCAGCTGTATAATTTGAAATACCCCTGAACTAGGGGATCCACTTCATATTTCCTATAAACTTTCACAGACCAAGAATATGACATCTAACTTTTCAGAGACACAAGGAATGTAGTAGATGAGACCTAGAAAGGTGATAGAATAAACATGATAACTTTGAGACTGTAGGAAAGAAAATATTTTAAATATTCCAAAAATCAATAATATACAAATTTGAAAATAGTAAGCAATATTAAGAAAGACATATTTTTTGGTACACAAAAATACTAAGGATTTTATGGTTGCAGTGGACTTTCAATTGCACACGGAGCATTAAATTCACAATAATATTTACCAATAGAGTCTTCAAAGTGTTTTTAAAACACTAAATAATTACCCAATTAAGCCATTGCGAGATAAGCTGTCATTACTCTAGATTTAGTGGAAAAGACTAATAATTATTATTTTAACAGTTTCTGTGAAGGAAGACTCAGTGTTTACTGAACACAAGTGTGAGACACAGACCAGCCTTTTAGTGAATAGGGAACAGAAAAAGCAAAAGGTTGATTAGATAAGTGAATTCAGAGGAAGGCAGAGACGATTAAGAACTAAAAACCATGACCAGTGAGAACAGAGAATTTAATATGCAAAACAGAGACCAAAATTGGCAGAAAGCTACTTGTGAAAACTGCCAATATTCAGTGTGGCCGACTGACATTGGGGGATCTTTGGTCATGCCCTGAACAACATAATTCATCACGCCAGTGCTCAGGGCAGTCATGTCCAAGCAATTTATCATCATCATATCATTCGTCTGAGTAAGAGAGGGGGAGAACTTTGATTGTTAACCTCTAGGGAGACTGGATTTATAGCCAGCATCCCTAAGAAGGCAGCATGGCTCTGCCCTAAGCAAAATGCTTCCTGCTTCACTTCAGAGGAAAAGAGGGAACACCTTGCTTCCTGCACGGGGAGAGCAAAATCTAGGTCTGATCCTGTTAGATCTGGAATAAGGAGGCAAGGAAATGACATTTAAAGTATTGTCTGAGGCTACTTTAAAAAAAATTAGAAAGTAGTTAATGGTAAGTATAGATGATTCATTTCAAGTGTCCCTTGGTGACAAAATAATTTCTGCACTGCATCCATTGATATAACTACATTTGGAAAGAACTGTCTCTTAACAATGAATCTGTGAACCTTCCTCTATATTGGAAAACTTGGAAGAATGCTGAAATTTTAAATAATGTATTTATATAGAAAAATACATTTATATTTTATAAATATATAAAATACATTTACATATTGTAAATATACATTTTATATTATACATTTTAAGTATATAAAATATGTTTATATTTTATGTATTTATAAATATGTCTGTATCTAGATATAAATATATATATAAATTGCATTTTTCAAAATGAAAATGACAACCTTAATTCCTATCCTTTATGGACTCTGAACCTTTATGTACTTTACACTTTAACACCTGCTGCCCTTAGAGAATGTGATTAAACATCTAAATGCCATCTTCATCACCTTTGATTAAAATCACAAAGTTGACTTGAGTGTTGTGGAAACAAGTCTACCTGCTATCTCATCTGATAGTTAAAGGAACACTGGTCACAATGGCACACTTCTTACAGAACCTTCCCTCTCTTAGGCTCTCAAAATATCTGATAAACTGGAAACCAGTAATCCCTGGAGGCATGTGGCTCAGACCTTACCTGAGTGTATTAGTCCGAATAGGCTAGGTTATGCTGATTTAACAAACAAATCCCCAAACCCTGGGGCCTAAACCCAACAGAAGCTGATTTCTGGCTCACACTGTGTCTAACACAGAGTGTTGGGGGCTCTGCTGGTTGTCTTCATTCTATGTTCCAGGCTGACAGAACAGCCACTGTCTAGAAAACCAGTGGTCACTCTGGCAGAGGGAAAGAGAGCGGGGTATGCCTCTCATTGGCTTTTAAAGCTTCCACCTGAGAGTGACACAGGTCACTCCACTTCTATTTAATTAACCAAAGCAACTCCATGGCCATGCCTCACTGGAAGGGGACAGAGAAGTAGATAACAGTTAGGACTCCCATGCTGAGCAGGCAGAGACAGTTGTACTCAGAGAGCTAATGGTTTCTTGAAACAGGTCGTCAGAATCACAGAGCCAGTTTATGCCAGATGACTAAGTGGGAGCAGATATTTTATTTTTCGTCTTCCTTTTTTTTTTTAAGTGAGGGAGGAATGTCTATGAATGAGAAGGCTTTTTTTAAATGAAACATTTTTAGAAAAACACGAACCATTGAGAAACAGAACGATGCCATGTTCAGTATATGAAAAACACATTCAACAGCCATCTCAGGTTTTCCTTTAAACAATGATGTTCATGGGCAGTCCACAGCTTAAGGACTTAGCAGGGTTACTGTTTGGTTCACTGGGGTATTTAAGGCATGTAGAAGAAAGATTCCTCATATGGTAACACTTTAAAGTAACAAGTATGGATATTTTCCAAGATCACAAGCTCCTCCCATTCTCTGTAGTTCATTATTTTGTCTTCAGGCTTAATTCTGAGAGCAACTTCTACAAGCCTTACATAGGGGTCCACTGCCTACTACAATACCAGGTATCTTAGGGCCAAGCGCAAGACTAAGAAGGCATTAAATACATAGGGATAGACTTTTCAAGACTGTAAATGATCTGTTGTTCTTTGCTCCTATCTGGGTCAAATTTTAACTATGCGCACTGCAAAGTGTATAAGGAGATCAACCAGTCAATCCTAAAGGAAATCAACCCTCAATATTCATTGGAAGGACTGATGCTGAAG
Organism: Odocoileus virginianus; assembly: GCF_023699985.2. Classification (NCBI taxonomy): domain Eukaryota; kingdom Metazoa; phylum Chordata; class Mammalia; order Artiodactyla; family Cervidae; genus Odocoileus; species Odocoileus virginianus. The sequence goes on along the minus strand of NC_069682.1, from coordinate 28,240,878 downwards.
CTGACACTCTAGTACTTTGGCCATCTGAGGCAAAGAGACAACTCACTGGAAAAGACCCTAATGTTGGGAAAGACTGAAGGCCAAAGAAGAGGGTAGCAGATGATGAGATGGTTGGATAGCATCACCAGCTCAATGGACATGAATCTGAGCAAACTCCAGGAGATAATGGAGGACAGGGAAGCCTGGCATGCTGCAATCCATGGGGTTGCAGAGTTGGACACGACTTAGCGACTGAACAACAACAGAATATTTATTAAAAAAAATATATACACTATATATAGTTTAGTCACTTTTATAACAATAAAGCAGCATCTAGCCTCCACAAATAAACACAGCATTTCATAAAGTAGAACTCTTATCCTTTTTAAAATTGAGTTGCTATCTTGCTATCAACAGTCAGTCAGCTGTCTGATTTCTTTTTCTTTGCCTCTTGCACTGAGATTTCTTTTCGAAGGGGCTTGGTTATTTCTGGAATTACATCAGGCCTTCAGGATAAGAGCTGTACACCCCTCCTGCCAATGTAAAATAAAATGTAACTGGCCAAGGAGAAGTTCTACTTCTTAGGGGTTTTTTCTTACTGATATTCATTCTATATGACAGTGAATGTGACAGATCCTTTAGGATAGGAGTCAATGCTTGTCAGTGTTCTCCACTGGAGAAGTGATTTAAGGACGAGTAGACTCGTGTGTCTACATATGAAGGAAGTTCTCTAAACGTCCCCCCACCCCAGGTGTCACTGCACCTGAAGAGTCTTCAAAATATCACTTCGCGGCTGTAAATACATGATCATATCCGCACTTAAGAGTATCTGGAGTATCTTCACGATGGAAAGACCATGACAGTAAAATAAAGCGGCAAGCTGAGGCAGGCCCAAGGCTTAGAGGTATGATTTCAAAGCTTATAAAGGAGAACAAGCGTGGAATAGATGACCCTGATGCCAGCACAGCTGCCCGACTACGACCCCAGAGCACTTCTGCCCACCAACCCTGAGCTGGAGCCACGAGGGGCCCTCAGGCTCGCTCTGCGCGGGACTCTGCATCTCGGGTTTCAAGCTCGACTTTGCAGGACTTTAAACTTCGGGACTGAAGAAGGAAATGGAAACTCCAGTATTCTTGCCTGGAGAGTCCGAAGAACAGAGAAGCCTGGCAGGCTACATACAGTCCATGGGATCCAAAGAGTCGGACACGACTTAGCGACTAAACCACCACCACCAGACTTCTGGGCAACAAGCCACCGGCAAGCCTCGACCAGCCTCCCAGGCCTCCCGCAGCTTCAAGATCCCCGACTTTGCAGCTTCCCCGAGAGCGCTAGGAGAAAGGCAGCAAGAAGCCAAAGCCATAGGGACTCCTGCCCCAGGCGGGACCTCCGCCGCGGTCCCTGCAGGAGTTCACGCGCCCAGCTCTGCAGCGACAGCACCCTTCCTACCGGGCCCACAGCTCCCGCGCCCGCTCCGGTTCCCGGGCGCCTTCCCTCCACTCGCGGCGCGCTGCCTTCTCCCTGGGGACCCTCTGCAGGGCCAACTTCCCGGGTCTTTGACTTGTCCCCAATCCCCGCCCACTTCACCCGCCGGTCTAGTCTTCTCCCCGCCCTACGGCCCTGACCGCGCCCACCTGCCCTCGGCCACGCCCACTAGGCGCCCGTCGGCCCCGCCCCCGACCTTAGACTACTCGCAATGGTGTTGGGCCACGTTCCAGACTCGGCCACGCCCAGTAGGTTCCTGCCAGGCCCCGCCTTAGGCCCCGCCCCCGCCCCTTCCGCCTCCAGACTATTTGAGCTCAAGTTCGGGACGCTGGGCCTTCCCCTGAGCAGTCAGAAGACTTACAGTCTGAGAATCCGCTCAGCTGCTGAGCTAAGAACCCACTTCCTCTGCACAAGTCTGTTGTACCCGCCAGATATTCTGGAAGGAGAGGGTTCTCTTTCTAGTTCGGCTGAGTCTGAAGGATTAGGAACTAGAGCCCCCAGGGAGAAAGGAAGCAGTTGCATTTACCCCAGATCCCAGTTCTCCGTGTCAAAGTCTGGAACAGGAGGCCCTAGAAGCTATTTTGAGTTTCCTGCAAGGACAGCAAACCAGCTGGAGTGCACTGGCAGTTTGATGGCAAGAACAGAATTTAGATCAGCATCCTGAATACGGACAACGTTGAGTTTCTTTTTTTCTTTTTCCCTCCCGAATGATTTTTAAAATTGTGGTAAAATATACATAACATTTACTACTTTAAAGCATACAATTAGGTGGCATTTAGTAAATTCACGATGTTTGACATCAGTTTATTCCTTCATTGTTTCATGTTCATGGGCCTGAGGCATCTCTTCTTTAAAATGAGAGTGATGCTGTGAGCACTGGCCCAGGCACTTGATGTGACCAGATAGGCTTCCCTCGTGGCTCAGATAGGAAAGAATCTTCCCGCGGTGCAGGAGACCAGGGTTCGATCCCTGGGTAGGAAAGATTCCTTGGAAAAGGAAATGAGAACCCACTCCAGTATTCTTGCCTGGGGAACAGTATTCTTGCCAGGCAGGCTACTGTCCATGGAGTAGCAAAGAGCCGGACACAACTGAACGACTCACATGAGCTCTGGCCAGGCACTTGATATGACAAACAGGCTTTGTGAATACTTGTGAGTCAGTCTAGGAAACAGTGCAGAGAGCAGCTACCACTGGATAGAGTTTAAGTAGTACTCTGTGGTAATACTATTACTCTCTGCTCTTTGCACTGCTTTAACTTCATCCTGAATTCTGAGGGGGAAAAAAAAAAGATGAGTACTCAGATAGGAAGAACCTCCAGGTGTCATTTGAAATGACGGCAAACATTAATAATGATAATAACATTAATAGTAATAGATGTTTCCTGAGGCCACTTCTGCTACTCTAAGGACTGTCTATTATCTTAACTTTTAGAACACTCTACGTGGTAGGATCAATTTCTCCTCTGATTACAGATAAGAAAGCAGACAGAAAAGTGCCTTGTGCAAGGTCAGGGCTAGAACCCAGTTTGGTGATGTCTTAGCACCTGCCCTCTTAGTAGAGGACTGAGAACTTCTATATGATGCTAGGAAATACAGTAATATATTTAAGTTAGAAAGGACTTCTCTGTTGATCCAGTGGCTAAGACTCTATGCTCCCAATGCAGGGGGCCCAAGTTCAATCCCTGGTCAGGGAACTGGATCTGACACATGCTGCCTGCATGATTAATGAAGATCCTGCCTTCTTCAACTAAGACCTGGTGCATCCTAAATAAATAAGCAAAATTTTTTTGGAAAATATATATAATGAGAAAAAGAGGAGGAAAAAAATAAGGGTTTTGGCAAGGGGTGTTTTTGTTTTATCAAGTGGGTAAAAGTATAAGAAGTTGGTTGGTGAGGGATAGGCAGAGAGAAAATACTGGGAAAGCAGTGGTCTTTAAAGATGGGGGCTTCTTGCATCCTAGGAACCAAGAAGGGGGTAAAAATAGCACCCAGTGGTGGCAGAAGAAAGAATAAATGTTGAGGTTAAGAACTCCAGGGGTGTGAGTCTTGGAGAGGTGACTATTGCCAGGAATGACTGGGGCTCATATGAAGATTATATGATGAATAGATGGATCAGCGGAAGCTTCTGGAGTGATTTCAGTGCTGCCGGCTGCTCTGATTGTGCCATAGCCATGAAGCCCTATAAATGTGTACTTGACTGTGGTTGTTAAGGAGAGGCCTAGAAGTCCATTATTTATAATGTTATGTATTTCACTAGTCCACGCTGCCAGACGTGAAATTATACACAAGATTCATGTTTAAAAAAATGACTCCAGTTTTCCTTTATGGAAGTTACTAAATTCTCCACTGCCCACATTACACCCATGGTGGAAGATTTGTGATGGATTTCACATGCAGGCTCTTCCTTCTAGGACTTTATACCTTAAAAAGATAGTGTTAAAGAGAAACTGCTCTAGATTTTATTTCTCTTTGTTTTGAAAGAAGCAGCTTCAAAGAAAGTTCAAATTAATAGGTAATTTCAGGAGATATCTTCAGGAGATTTCTCAAACTATTGTGAACACGTGTGTTTGAACACGGGGAGTGAAATCATGCAAATTCAGTGTACAGCACTATTGTTAGTGAAACACCAAGTGTGGTCCTATTTAACAATAATGAAAATAAACGTGCTCCAGAACTGGACCCCAGATCTACTAGCCCTGATGACTGGTAGGCAAGAATGGATGAAAGAGTTCTTTTATGACGTCCTGCCGTAACAAATCATAATCTGCCATCAAGCCTTGTACCCAATGTCATTTGTTCCAGCCTTTCTTCCTGGAAAAGCTTAATTTGGAGATATTTTTTGAAACCTAGAATATCACTGTACTATCATCTCTCTGTGATGAAATAGTTGAGTTAAAAATCATATTATTAAGGAACCAAAGCTTCCCAAATCAATCTCTCTGTTAAGGGTTTAGTTCAAATACACTTTCATTTCCACAGTACCTGCTTTTTATTTTCATAGTATCTTTGAATTTTGACAGTACCTATACTCAGAAACACTAAATTGGCAAAGAGAATAAAATCCAACCCAAACATCCAGTACCCCTTGCTGTTTGGGTTCAACTTCCAGAAGACACTCAGGTTTTCATCACCCTAGTTAACTGTATTAAATATTTATGCAGAAATAAACTATAGGAAAAAAGTCTGGAGAAGACAAAATGTAAAGTAATCCAGATAATTATCATATGAGTGGCAGGGAAAAAGCACAGTTAATGATATCAGTTCTTGAAGAGCGTTGCTGTCAGGTTTTAATTGGTAATTAGAAGTTAGAACTTACACTGCTACAGAAATTTTTCTCAGTTTAATTTTTGGTCATAAAAAAAAAAAAATTTTTGGTCATGGTGTGATAAACTAGTCCCATCATTTCTAGGAAATCTGTTAGATGCCAATGTCACAAGAGAGATAGGACAGAGCTTTCCACACAATTCTATCAAACTCCTATTCTTTTTACCTCCCAGAGAATACAACTAACTATTCAATGTATTTTATTACTTAGAGGCAAAGAAAAAGTGGAATTAGAGCTATTCTAGTTCCTAAAGAACTAGAGTAACATAAACCCACCCTCACCGCAGTCCAGGAAATTATTTTTACATTTTTTAAAATATTCTTTTCCATTATGGTTTACCACAGGATATTGAATATAGTTCCCTGGGCTATATAGTAGGACCTTGGGTCTATCCATCCTATATATGAGCTTTATATCTGCTAGTCCCAAAGCCCTAGTGCTTCCCTCCCCCTTGGCCACCACGAGTTTGTTCTCTACGTCTGTGGGTCTGTTTCTGTTTTGTAGTTAGGCTCATTTGTGCCATATTTTAGATTACACATACAAGTGGAACCGTATGGTATTTGTCTTTCTCTTTCTGACTTCACGTAGTATGATAATCTCTGGTTGAATCCATATCGCTGCAAATGACATTGTTTTGTTCTTTTTATGACTTTTTATATGTACCACATCTTCTTTATCCATTCATCTATGGATGAACATTTGGGTTGTTTCCATGTCTTGGCTATTGTGAATATTGCTGCTGTGAACATAGGGGTTACATGTATCTATTTGAATCATAGTATTATCTCAGTGGGGCTTCCCAGGTGGTGCTAGTGGTAAAGAACCCACCTGCCAATGCAGGAGACTTAAGAGATGCAGGTTTGATCCCTGGGTCAGGAAGATCCCCTAGAAAGAAAATGAAAACCCATTCCAGTATTCTTGCCTGAAGAATCCCTTGGACAGAGGATCCTGGTGTGCTACAGTCCACGGGGGTCACACAGAGTCAGACACAACTGAAGCGACTTAGCATGGTGTGACATTATCTCAGTATATGCCCAAGAGTGGTAATGGGATTGCTGGATCATATGGTAATTCTATTTTTAGTTTTCTGAGGAAATTCCACAATGTTTTCCATAGGGGCTACACCAACTTACATCAGAAAACTTTTTGATAGGAACTATACTTTTACAAAGGAGTCATTACAACCATTTGTAGAAGCCAGTCACAAATTTGTCTTCAAAAACTATTGTGATTTACAAGTACTTTGGAAAAGTAGAGCATTTCCTCAAAAACTAGTGTTAACAAATGATCCAGCAACTCCACTACTGGCTATAGATCCAAGAAGTGAAAGCAAAGAACCAAACAGATATTTGTATGCCTGTGTTGATAGCAGTGTTATTCACAATAGCCAAAAGGTGGAAACAACCCACGTGTTCATTGATAGATGTATGGATAAACAAAATATAGGCTGCATATACAATAGAATATTATTTAGCATTAAAAAGGAATGAAATTCTGATAATGCTACATCTTGGATGAACCTTGAAGACATTATGCTAAGTGAAATAAGCCAGACATACAAAATGACAGATATTTTATGATTTCACTTACATGAGGTGCCTGGGAATAGTCTAATTCATAAAGACAGGAAGTAGAATAGAGGCTGGGGGTAGGAGGATGGGGAGTTAGTGTTTAATGAGTGCTGGGTTTCAACTTGGAGAAGATGAAAAAATTGTGAAGATGGATAGTAAGCATACTTGATGCCACTGAACTAGACACTTAAAAATAGTTAAAATGGTAAATTGTATGTTTTGAATATTTTAACACAATAAAAAATATTTGACTTTAGTTAACTGTTTGTAAATAACTTATGAAAGTTGACTTGAATTTCAACCACCTATTACTCACACTAGATTTGCTAGTATAAGTAAAAGGTCATAATTTTTAATTAGTTAGTTAGTTAAGTCACTCAGTCGTGTCCGACTCTTGGCGACCCCGTGGACTGTAGACCACCAGGCTCCTCTGTCCATGGGATTCTCCAGGCCAGAATACTGGAGTGGGTTGCCATTTCCTTCTCCAGGGGATCTTCCTGACCCAGGGATCGAACCCAGGTCTCCCACATTGCAGGCAGACGCTTTAAACTCTGAGCCACCAGGGAAGCTTATATCATCATTAACTTGAAACAACTTTTAAAGTGAATTGTCTGGGTTTTTTTGTTTGATTGGTTGGGTTTTATTTGTTTATTTTTGTTTTTTTCTGGCCTAGCAATTTCTTTTGGTATTTGCAACAGAGACTCAATGGTATTTGTGCTTTGTTGTTGCTTTTATTTAATTGCTAAGTCATGTCTGACACTTTCATGATCCCATGAAATCCTGGCAGGCTCCTCCGCCCATGGATTTCCCAGGCAAGAATACTGGAGTGGGTTGCCACTTCCTTCTCCATGGAATCTTACCTAAGTATCAAACTCATGTCTCTTGTCTTGGCAAGTGAATTCTTTACCACTTAGCCACAGCGACCCTGTGGACTGTAGCCTACCAGGCTCCTCCGTCCATGGACAGAGCCACCACGGAAGCCCTACGTGGGAAGCCTAGGTGCTCACTAAACCTATTTTCTTCTCTTCCTCCTCCCGGGCACATAAAGACACTACATTTCCCAAGCTCCTCTGCAGTTAGTTATGGTCCTGTCCCTAAGTGCCAGACGATAGGATGTGGAAGAAGTGCCTTTGTGAACTGACCTATCAAAAAGCTCCCCCACGGGCCCAGACATCCTCTGCTCCTTCTTCACTCTGACAGGAGGGAGACAATTCCTCAAACGTGGGTCATGGAGCCACAGGAGAGAAGTAGGCTGTATCTGCATGGCCATGTGAAGGAAAGCCCTCCTACCAACCTTGACTACCAGAAAATATGAGTGGAAAATGTACTTTTAGACCACTGAGATGGGATTATATGTTACCACAGAGAGCCTACCCTGATTAATACAGTATTTGTCCAGGTAGAAGAATGAGGTGGTTCCATATGCAAAAAAGATGACCCTCTTTAGCAAGTTGTTATTAACTAATACAAAATGCCTTTTGTAATGGCTTCCAAATACTTGAGAGAACTACTTAAGTGTTAGAGGCATCTGTTAGCACATGATAACATAATTATTGGTCTCTAATATTAAATACAATGTTGAAAGATACAGAATGAGAAACAGAATGATGTAAAACAACACCCCCCCAAAAAAAAACTCTGCAAGGAAGTTATTCGTTAACTGTAAGTACAAGCATGTGTGTCTGTTAAGAATGCCAAATGGTAGTTTTCTCAGTGTTGAAAAACAAAACAATGTGGATTTGAAGCAAACATTAGAAGGGTGACTTGAATGTATAATTCAAATAACTTGACTATTTTTACCTTTTAAGTAATATGGATAATTTCTTTGTTTTCATTTCAGGAGCTTTAAAATGTGTGTGTGTTTTACCATGGATTTAGTTTAAATTGCTTTTCTGAAACCTTGTTTAAGTACTGGTTTTAAATATTTTGTGCTATGTAAGGAACACAGCCTGTGCAACCTTACGCTAAAGAACTCTTTTTCTGTGAGTAGTTGGCAAAATTGTGTCTGACTTAGTAAATATTGTTAAGAGAAGTAACGGTATACTGGGGTATGTAAAAATCATGTTGTAGCTAAAATAACTGAAGAGTTTGCTTCCATTTCTAGATAAAATCAGAGGGGTGGGGGGATGTTAGGCCTTCTGTTAGAACGAATCTCTAGACAGAGTGTGCTGGAGACAGCTCTATCCTCCGTCAACACAGAAAACCAGGTAGAACCAGCCAGTATCTTCAGAAGCAGCTCTGGAGTCTGATAAACCTGACTTCAGTTCCTGGGACCTCTTCATATCTCTGAGCCAGGCTGTCCTCATATGAAATGGAAACATGGTCACCTCCCTCTGGCAGCCTGGCGGTTGTCCTCAAGATCCTTTCTCCTTTGCTTTCACACTAATATTTTAGCAGGGTTCATGGACACTGTTTAAAGTAACTTATTCATGTCAATGTATGATTCATGTCAGTGTATGACAAAACCCACTGCAATGTTGTGAAGTAATTAGCCTCCAACTAATAAAAATAAATGAAAAAAAATAAAGTAACTTATGAAAGTTAAAATCTTGAAAGATTTTAACTGCCTCTTTTGCAGCTAAGCTTGGCCATGTGACTTAGGAGATTTGATTTGTGACCCCTCCCACTGGGAGAAAATGGAAATCAAGGAAGCTGTCTTGAGCTAGAGATAGAATTTCTGTGTTGAGGATGGCAGAGACCTCGTGTCTTCATAGGTTGCTGTGTGAATTAAGTGCTGCACTATATGAAGTTGTCTTTTCTGGAAGCTTCACAGCAAGACTGGGAGGTTTGCCAGACAGGAGAGGTAATTATGGTTTAAGAATAGAGAAGTAGTGTTATAGGTCAATGATACTTCAAGAACAAACAAAGTCATAGAAAAAGAGGTCAGAATTGTAGTTACCAGGGACAAGGGGTTGGGGAGAGGAGGAATCAGATGAAGGCAGTCAAAGCTACAAACTTTCAGTTATAAAGTAGGTAAGTACTAGGGATAGAATATATGACATGATTAACATAATGGACATTGCTGTATGTTATATATGAATACGTGAATGATAGTCGCTCAGTCATGTCCAACTCTTTGCGATCCCATAGACTGTGGCCCGCCAGGCTCCTCTGTCCATGGAATTCTCCAGGCAAGAATACTAGAGTGGGTTGCCATTTCCTTCTCCATGTTATATATGAATGTTGTTAAGAGATTAAATCTTGAGTTCTCTTCACAAGGAGAAATATGTTTTCCTATTTCTTTAATTTTGTATCTGTATGAGATGATAGATATTCACTAAACTTCTTGTGATCATCATTCATGATATATGTAAGTCAAATCATTATGCTGTACACCTTAGACGTATTCCGTGCTGTATGTCAGTTATACCTCAATAAAAGTGGAGAAAGCGGGGTTGGGGGAGCAGTAAATAGACTGAAATTAATAGTATGTTTTCAGATAAGAGGGTAGGTGGGGCCTCAGGGTACAGTCCTCTATGAAACCACCATGGGACAAGCATCAGACAGAGGCTCAGGAGCCAAAGAGTCAGGAGAGGGGATTTAAAACCCAAGCTAAAGGCAAGAAAATCAAGCATCAGATCCTTGGGTGAGAAGCTGAGGAGCAAGAACATAGGAACAGTGACCCTGGCAACAAAGCTAATAATAGTTACAAAAATAGCTATCATTTATTGACAGTTGGTGTACCAGTCTCTACTCTAGTAGCCCTTGGTAACCATTTGTAAGATTTTATATTTGCATAATCCCCATTTTACAGATGTGGAAAATGAGGCTCGTAAGTGTGATGTCTTTTTGCTCAAGGTCTCATAACTATTGAAAGGCTATGCTGAGATTCAAAACTAGGACTCGCTGGCTCCAAAATCCAAAGGCTAAGAATTAACTACCCGGTCATCCAAGACAGATCCTTAGCACAGGGCTTAGCAAAGGGATCAATAAATGTTAGTTGTTATCATTCAGACAAGGAAATGAGTACAGACTGGCACAGATGAGCAGAAGTAGGATTAGACGTGAGCTGGAGAGACGGTGGGTCGCGGTGCCCTGTATACGTGTGTGTGCGTGTGAAGGAGAGAGCACTGGGAAGGTGGGAGAACCTATAGGGTATTCGGTAGGTAAATCTCATGGAAGGTAAAGAAGTGAGAAGTCGGGGAGCAAAGTAATTCCCAATTCCAAGAACCCTTCGTTTGCTTCAGTCGTATGGGGAAAGAACCTGATTCTTTGAGAACAGAGACGCTGGAAAAGAAAAGCTAATGCTTCCCCTGATTGTCCCAGAGTCAGAGATGTTTAGAGCCAGAGAAGAAAGGGAGGGGATGTATGTATATGGATGGCTGATTCATGCTGAGTTTTGACAGAAAACAGCAAAATTCTGTAAAGCAATTATCCTTTAATAATAATAAAAAAAAAAAGCCTAGTATCCACCCCTCTCTTTTGGAAGGAGGCAAGGGACATTCAGTGGGATTTTTTTTTTTTTTTAATCACCCACTGCTGAGAAAAATGCAAACTCAAAAGGGCTTTTAACTCCAAGAACCTGCAGTCCCAGAGGAAGGTTTTAACTTGAGAGAAGCAGAGCAAGTCAGAAAGCACTCTGTAATCACAGCAAATGTGTGAGATTAATGTCAGAATATGGGTTAATAGTAACAGATGTCATCAGAAAATTAATATTTTAGGTGCTGGCATTCTTATTCTTGGTATGCTGGGCTTAATTGCTCAGTCATGTCCAGCTCTTTGTGACCCTTTGGACTATAGTCCTCCAGTCTCCTCTGTCAAAGGGATTTTTCAGGCAAGAATACTGGAGTGGGTTGCCATTTCCTTCTCTAGGGCATCCTCCTAACCCAAGGATGGAACCTGCATCTCCTCTGTCTCCTGTATTGCAGGTGAATTCTTTACCTGCTGAGTCATCATGCAAGCATTTCGTTTTTCTGATCTTTAGGTGGTAATAGGGTTTGAGGATGGTGTGGTCATTTTAATAAAAAAACTATTTTTAAACAAAAGTTACATGGAGTATTCAGGAGATCAACCCTGAATATTCACTGGAAGGACTGATGCTGAAGCTGAAGCTCTGATATTTTGGTCATCTGATGCAAACAAACGACTCATTGGAAAAGTCCTTAATGCTGGGAAAGATTGAGCGCAGAAGGAGAAGAGGACATCAAAGGATGAGGTGGCTGGACGGCATCACCAATGCAAACTCCAGGAGATGGTGAGGGACAGGGAAGCTTGGCCTGCTGCAGTCTGTAGGATCCCAAAGAGACACAACTGGGCGAATGAACAACAGCAACATAGTTGTGTGGAAGCTTTAACATACTAGTCTTATTTGAATATCAGGCACACAGTATTTTTAATTGACACAGACTATAATAAGGACTTCCCTGGTAGCTCAGCTGGTAAAGTATCTGCCTGCAATGTGGGAGACCTAGGTTCTATCCCTGTGATGGGAAGACCCCTGGAGAAGGAAAGGGTTCCCCACTCCAGTATTCTGGCTGGAGAATCCCATGGACTGTAAGGGTTCACAGAGAGTCAGACATGACTGAGCAACTTTCACTTCACATATTCAATAAAAATTAGGGAAAGTAAAAAGTGTAGTAATAAAATATACATCTGTGAACCTACCATCTAGCATTACTGATACCATAGATATCCCTTGCAATCTCTTCTTTGGTATTATTACCCACCACCCCCAACCAGGGACAACCACTTTCCAGAATTTAAGGTTAATTACTCCCTTGCTAGTGTCAGATATGCCCAGCATTTTTGGCACCTCCACCATCACCATCTCCTGGATATAGGATTCCAAAGAGTAGGAAAAGTATTACTGTTAAAAATCAGAGTTGTGAAGTGACAACAAATGCCACATTTCTTAACACAGTTTTGCCCAAATTTAGCTTGTTTTTAAAATTAATTAATAATGGTGCTAGCTTCTCACAGACATAAAAAATCAGGCAGACATGACTTTAAAAAGTCTCTCCAACAGCAGAATTAAACACACAGTCTGCAAGTCAAATTCTGTTACCCATTAATGAGCTTGACTTGATCTCAGTCTTAGGGGGATTAGAATTCCCCAAGAAATAATGTCCACAATAGTTACATATTGAGAACTGTTTTAACATAGTTGATCAGTCAGTAAGTCATGTCCTAATCTTTGCAACCCCATGGACTGTAGCCTGCCAGGCTCCTCTATCCTTGGGATTTCCCAGGCAAGAATACTGGAGTGGGTTGCCGTTTCCTTCTCCAGGGGATCTCCCAACCCAGAGATCAAACCTGGGTGTCCTGCACTGCAGGCAGATTCTTTACTTTAGTCTGGGCCACCAGGGAAGCCCGAACTCACGTCCATCGAGTCAGAGATGCCATCCAACTATCTCATCCTCTGTTTCCCTCTTCTCCGTAACGCTCAAAATTCCCTAATGTTCAGAGCAAGTGTGTACAGAGGCTTAACAGAGTCACAAAGCAGGTATTTGCAAGAAGGACTGTTTTGTATTTGGCAGATTTTGGATGAGGGTGAAGATGTACTGCCTTACTTTTCTGCTCTTTAAATCAGAGGTCCCAAGCTTTTCCTGGTGAATGTGTACATGGCTGTTCTCACAGATTCCCTTTCTGTAGGTGCAGTGTGGGGCAGGGAAATTGGACAGAGAGGATGAGAAGTTGATAAGAGCGGTTCTGCTGATATTAGGGCAGGGACAGCTCTGGAGAGACTGGAGGGGTAACCAGGAAGGACTTCGGATCCACCACAGGTCACGTTGGACTCCAGTTAATTCTGTGGTACTCAAGAAATAGCACAGATGGTAGGTGCTCCATCTCTATGCTGCCTGGGCTGTCCCAATTAAGTGTCCTAAGCTGCATCATCCAACAGAAAGGAACTTGTTACCAGAGATTTGGACTCAATGATATAAGATGAGAAGGTTGTGACTTTGTCAGGAATGGAGTGGGAATAGAGGTGAGAAGACATGTAAGACAGTGCTCCTGGCTTTGATTTTTGTTCAAAAAAAAAAGGTGATGAGAGGGAAAAAACAGATTGGGAAACAAGGCAGTATCTAGGAACTTTCTAAACATACTCTAAACATACTCAAAAGGCAGCAATGTTGATGAGCTTCTTTCATTATTTTGATTGGAGCTGTATTTTGGTATCAGTGCTCTGAAAGGTAATGTTGTTGTTGTTTAGTGGTTGTGTCTGACTCTTTGCAACCCCCATGGACTGTAGTCCACCAGGCTCTCTGTCCATGGGATTTGCCAGGCAAGAATACTGGAGTGGGTTGCCATTTTGTTCTCCAGGGGATCTTCCTGACCTGGGGATCAAACTTGTGTCTCCTGCATTGGCAAGCGGGTTCTTGACTATTGAGCCAGCAGGGAAGCCTAAAAAGGTAATGTTGGTTATATCTTATTTTGTAGCACACATTTGTACATTTCTATGTGATTTCAATTGTGTGCTCTGGAAACCATATTCCAGCAATGACACTGGCAAAGCCTTCAGAATGGAGATGCAGGGGTTTCTATGCGGTGGCCCTAAGACAGTTGTTTAAGTCATGCTTTGCATAGAAGTAGCCTAGTGCTGCTGAGAATGTGCTGTTCCTCTGCCTGGTCAGCAGGTTGTACAGAACTCCTTTGCTTTGTTCTGGAGTTGTTTCTTGCCCGCAGATTGCTTGAGAACCTAGTCTGGCTCTTCACTGATCACACATGACCTAGCAGGTGCAGGGGCCCTGTGGTTCTGCTGAGATTCATGATCCTAAACCAGCCTTATTTGATTATTCCAATCAGTGAGGGATAGAGAGACAGGCAAAGAGGGAAAAAGTGGAAAAGACGGAGTTGGAGACTTCCTTAAAAGGACAAACTACTCTCTCCCTCTCGTTTTTTTTGGCTGTGCCTGGTCTTTGCTGCTGCGTGGGCTTTCTCTAGTTGCGTTAGCGGGGGGCTACTCCTCTTCGCAGTGTGCTGGCTTCTCATTGTGGGGGCTTCTGTTGTTGTGGAGCACGGGCTCTTGGCCTCTAGAGCGTAGTCTCAGTAGTTGGGGCACATGGGTTTTGTTGCCCTGCGGCATGTAGGATCTTCCTGGGTTAGGGATCGAACCAGTATCTCCTGCAATGGCAGGCGGATGCTTAACCACTAGACCATCAGGGAAACCCAGGTGAGCTACTCTCCATCACATCATTTACTGTAGTACTAGAAAACACAGGGAGCTCAGCTTGGTGCTCTGTGATGCCCTGGAGGGGTGGGATGGGGGGTGGGGAGGGAGGGAGGCTCAAGGGGGAGGTGATATATGTATACTTACGACTGATTCATGTGTTATATGGCAGAAACCAACACAACAGTGTAAAGCAATTATCCTCTGATTAAAAACAAATTAAAAAAGAAAACAACATACTGTTTTAAAGAACATCAGGCAAATTTAATATTTTAAAAGAAATTAAAAAATAATAAAATAAAATAAATCATATGGAAATGAGATTTCACTTAGACCTCTCAGAGATGAGATTATTACTTTCCTTCTGGCCTGGGTGAAATCATGGAAATGTTCATTTCCCTAACTTTTTTGCTTGCCATCTTTCCTCTTTCAGATAACAGGACAGCCTGACTTATCAGTATAAAAAATATTTCTGTCGGTTTCCAGAGAACACAGAGTAAATGTAAAAGGAGAGCAGTTATGTCAGCCTGCTCTTTTAACCTAAGCCTAGACACCCCAGAACTGCACTGAATTAAAAAAAAAAAAGAAAAGTTGCAGGCTGTCACACTAATTAACAGTTGATAAGATACAAGTATCTTAGCACATCATATAACAGGCAGATTGTACCTTTTGACAGGCAGTAGAAACCTCACATAAAAATATTTCATTGAATGTATTAAGATGGAAAACATGACATTAGGTGGGTGGAAGAAAAATACTTGCTATGGCAAGACACAGTTTTCCTTCAGTAGGAAAAGTCTGAAGTTCAAAGTAGCAATCCCAACTCATGTCTTCATTGAATGTGGTGCTAACATGATATACTCATTTCCCGAAATAAAACCTCCATCACCACTGGCTTTTGAACTCTTTTCAGTTATAAGAAGGGGCAACATAGAAGAGTTTTTAGGCACAAGCAAAGTCTTCATCATTTCAAATATTTGAGAAATTTAATTTTAATATTAGAATGATGTTCACATGTTAATTCAGAGTCTTGAACAGAACTTTACAGTAGAAATTAACATCCCACCGGGAGCCACGATAGATGCTTCTGGTATGAGGTGAATCTTCAACTCTCATCATAGGAGAAAATTCTAAATACAGAATTTAAAATTATGTGGTTTTGAGGAATAATTTTAAAATAGTAAGTTAGGCCCAAAAATAAAAAATAAAACAGAAATTGTCAGCTAAATAAATAAATAAATAAAATAGTAAGTTAGCCCATTTTCTGTAGAAGTGGGGCATTCAGATGTAGGTGATGTTAAACCTCAGAGCCTTGGAGAGTCTCAGCGTATTGACAGTTAGGCATTAACTTTGTGTACCTGAAGGTCTCCACTCCTCTGCTCACTGTAATTATAATTATTGATAGATGACGGCAGGAAGAATTACATTCAGAGGGCTTATAGGCAGGGGGACCTCACAGAGCTGACTGCCTCTGGAAATCAGAAATAGTGACATGTTTGTTTCCTAATAAGGGTAGTTAGGCAAAAGATTTCCATGAACAAAAATCACTTTTAATGTCACCCACCGTTTCCCCTGTTCACTTCTGTTTTACTGTTTGGCGATTCTTGCTCATGCTCTCTGGACTCCTCATTATGTTTTCTCTGCTCACTCTGGGATTTGGAATAATTCTTACTGTACCTGAGATTACCTGCCTGGCAAGACCCTTCCCCTGCCGCCAGCACCTCTGGGTGCTACCTGTTCTTTTTCAATCACTTCAAAATAGAAATTCCTTGTTACTGCAAGTTACTATTCTCTGTATCCAATTATTAATATTGTTTTACATCATCCTCACTTATTTTTTTATTTTATTGGGATATAGTTGCTTTACAATGTTGTGTTAGTTTCTACTGTATACCTGTGTGAATCAACTATATGTGTACATACATCCCCTTCGTCTTGAGCCTTCCCCCCACCTCCCTAGGTCATCACAGAGAACCGAGCTGATTTCCCTGTGCTATACAACAGGTTCCCAGTAGCTGTTTTATACATGGTAATGTATATATGTCAATCCCAATATCTGAATTCATCCCACCCTCTTCTTCCCTGCCTTTCTGTGTCCATGAGTCCGTTCTCTATGTCTGCATCTCTATTCCTGCCCTGCAAATAGATTCATCTGTACCATTTTTCCAGACTCTACATATACCTGTTAGCAAATGTCCTAACTAGATGGACAACTTATGAACCCATAACATGCATGAGTATTCGAGCCTGGATTAGCAAAGCAGCTAATTATTTTAATGGAAAAAAAAATCTAGGCTCAGATATTCATGAATAGTGTGGGTTCATATGTTGTCCATCTAGTTACGGCATTCGCATGCTATTAACAGTCAGCTAGGGAAGATGCATTTTCTAATCTAAGGGGGGAAAAAGCAATCTAATAAAGATATATTGTAAAAAAAAAAAAAAAACCCAAAGTGTCCCATGGTCAGTAGAGTTGGAAGATACTACTTATTTATGTCCCATTATTGGAGATTCAGAAGTTTGTAGTTTCTCCCAGCATGGGTAAGTTCTATAGTAAAGAACTATGTATTTAAACCTGAGACTTTTTTCCTACACTTATGAACATTAATGAACATATAAGTCTATGTGCATTTTTTCCCTCACTATAACACCTCTTAATGCTCCATGGAAAACACACTTAGATTCAAGGAGCAAACCTGGGTCTCCTGCATTGCAGGAAGATTCTTTACCATCTGAGCCACGAGGGAAGCCCACTTAGAGATACACTTCCTTAAACCAAAGTAGTGATTCATTTGACGGTGTAAATTTCAGATACCAGGGCAGCACCTTGTATGAATGTTTTGGAATTAGAGTCTTTCAATACTTCTAAAGTCACACTGTGAATTTCTGTCTTCTCCACCCATAGGTAGTAGTTGGTTTTATTATCCAGTTGAGTTTAATAACTGGCCAATACTGGTTTAAGTCTATTCAAATGAATCATTCACATGTCCTTTATGTCATCACAGATCTTCAAAACCCTCTGCAGTAGCTCATCCAAGTCTTGGAATGGATCAAGTGTGTAGCCAGGAAGACGGGCTTCATCTAGCCTCCCCCTGCTGAACACTGACCGTTTCTGTTCATTTGGTTAAAGGAATCTGTGATAGCAAGAATCCTTGCTTTGAGCATAAAACTCGACCCCCCGCCCCGAGTCAGACTTTGAGAACCAGCAATCATTGCGGTAAATGGAAGACTGAGGTATGTAACATATTTTCCTTGCCATGCATTGTGTCTGTTGGAGAAGCTGTGTAAGTGGTGGGGTGATAACTTCTCAAGGAAGCGAGTTGCATTTCAAAGCTAAACTGTCCAAGTCTGTGTGAGTATGAAATGGCTTACTTTTGGTTGGAGCAGTTTCTTTAATTGTCTAGAGTTAGGATGGAGGCTGTGCTCAGGAAATCACATCTCTCTTCCATGCTTTTAGGAACATTAGGGACAGAGCCACTTGTCACCGAGGACCCATTTTTATTCCCCCTCTGTCTGGAATGCACTGGAACTCCTTACCTAAGGGATTGGTGTCACCTGGTGAATCGGAACCTTGCTTGAGGTAGTGTCAGTAATTTTAGTCTTCTGTAAGTTAAGTTGGAAAGAAGTTGGATAGAGAAACATTAATAGAGGCATAAATGCTCTAAGTTACTATAGGATGTATCATTTCTACTGAAAAGTGAGTATGCATTGTCTTATAAATGGAATAATCCTATAATAATTTACTGAAGAAAGGCATTCACCATCCAATAGTACTTGTTTTGAACATTATTTGAGAATTTGGAGGAGAAGATATTATCCTCCAAAAGCAAACCAGAACCAAAACAAGTGAAAAACAAACAAGAATTCGAGAAGGAGATACACGTTAGAATCTTAGTAGCTGTCCTAAATCAATGGAAAAAGTATATTTATTTGTATTTCCTTAGCCTTTAGCATGATTTTTAACAAAAATATTGTTCAGAAATTTCAAATATTACTGATAAAAGTAGATTGGAGAAATAGCTTAACTTTCAAAACTATTAAAATTAAATTTTAATATGTATAGAACCCAGTTAAAAGTTTTAATGAATTCCACTGAATCTCACTTTACCCTCCCAAGTGACACAGTAGCAAAAAATCTGCCTGCCAATGCAGGAGACGAGGGTTCAATCCCTGGGTCAGGAAGGTCCTCTGAAGGAGGAAATGGCAGCCCACTCCAGTACTCTTGCCTGGAGAATCCCATGGACAGAGGAACCTTGTGGGCTACAGTCCATGGGGTTGTAAAGAATCAGACACAACTGAGCATGCATGCAGATGGGAATATATTCTGGGCATATAGTAAGTTTTAGGGATTATAAGAATATGAAAAAAGAAAGAAAGTGAAAGTGAAGTCTCTCAGTCATGTCCAACTCTTTGCGACCCCATGGACTGTAGCCTACCAGGCTCCTCCGGCCATGGGATTTTCCAAGCAAGAATACTGGAGTAGATTGCCATTTCCTTCTCCAGGAGATCTTCCTGATGCAGGGACTGAACCTGGGTCTCCTGCATTATAGGCAGACGCTTTACCATCTGAGCCAGCAGGGAAGGGAATATGAAACTATTTTAAATAGGAATAATACAAGGTGGGTCAAGTTACTATTATTCTAATTCAAATTGTTTTTAGGGGAAATTAAGAGAGAGAAAGCTATTCTATTTAGAAAAACTTAGCAGAATAAAACCACAGCTCCATGCCAGTATACCACCAACCCATCTTTGTCTTCTACAATCGTGTTCCAGCTTAAAAATTGGAGTTCTGGGACTTCCCTGTGGTGCAACGGTTAAGACTCCTAGTTTTCACTGCCAGGGCATAGGTTCAACCCCTGATCAGGGAACTAAGATCCCACAAGCCACGTGCTATAGCCAAAAAAAAAAAAGAGGAATCTGAGTTCTAAACAACTGTCCTGAAACATTGGCAGAACTTGGATTAATAAGAACTAAAGGATATTTTGTTTACCTTCTAAGAAAAGAAGTTGCTACATTTTGGAAAGATGGCCAGTAATAAGGATTGAAATATAAAGGTTTCCTGCTTAACCTGGAGTTATACACACAGAAGATTATCAGTGGTTTATTGTTAAAAATTACCAATCATGTTGAAACTGACCACAGTGACTTTTAGTGAACATTCACTCTGATCCAAGCAAATAGTGACATTTCAGAAAAGGAGTATAGAAGTTTTTAATCCTTTTGTTTGACAATAGAAAGTGAAGAGGTGACAGAGTACAGGCAGACCTCGAAAATATTGTGGGTTTGGTTCCAAAATGTCATAATAAAGTCAATATTGCAATCAAGCAAGTCACAGGAGTTTCTTGGTTTCCTAGTATATAAAAGAGTTATGATGTTTACACTGTACTGTGGTCCATTAAGTATACAATAACATTAGGTCCAAAAAAACAATGTACTTACCTTAATTAAAATGTAATACTGTTGGAAAAATGACAGTGATAGACTTGCAAGGTTCTCACAACCCATGAATTTATAAAAAATGTAATATGTATGAAGCGAAATAAAATGAGGTCTGCCTGTTCCCCACTGGCATTAAACAGTTCTAATTTGCAAAGTGTTTACCCAGTATATTTATGAATTAAAAGCTCACTGTATTCAGCTAATCTGAGTGCAAACGCCTTTGGGCTAGGATGAACCTCTAGATTCACAGTTTAGAAGTGTGGTTCTTAAAAGTTTATTTGTCTTGGACTCATTTACATTCTTAAACCTTACTGAGGGCTCCAACGTGCCTTTATTAATGTTGCTATTTGTCTCATGCTTAAGAAATTAAAACGGAATTTTTTAGGACACAGGAATGCCTAACACATTTTCTGTGAGTTGTCAGAGCAGTGACACCATCACACAGCAGGTGGTCCCTGAAAAGCTCCACTGTAGTAAGAGAATAAGAGTGGAAAAGGCAAATAGCATCTAAATATTTTTATCAGAAGAGTTTTGACCTCATGAACTTGCTGAAAGGGACCCGGGGAACACCAGCTGTCCCAGATCACAGGTTGAGAACCAGTCTTCATATAAACTTTTTCTTTAAAGTCTTGTCCCTTTAGCATTTTGCGGGGGTGGGGGCGGGGAGGGGTGGGCAAGATAAAGGAATTGCTGAGAAAGCAGGTGAGTATTGGTTGAAATGCATATTTCAGGGACCCCTACCAAGAAATTCTGATTGATTTGAGATAAGGTTCAAAATGTTCCTAATTAAATATCATGACTCCTAATCTTATCCTTCACCGCCACCCCTATTCCTTGTGATTTTGATGTAGGGGGTCTGAAAAGGCATGTGACAGACCCTGCCTGGATCTAGTGGTTCGGTTGTTAATATTCATCCTTATCTAATTTATCCTGTATAAACATATTGGGTGTTCTGAATCAGAGAGAAATTTCATATTAAATACCTCATAGTAAATAGTAACTTCATCCATCCTTCTTGGTGCAGGCTCATCTGTGAGGGGATGTGATGAGTGATGAGAGGTCCCTGGTCCCACTCCACCCCACCCCCATCCCCCCTCCACCTACTCCATCCTTTTGTATGTTAATACATTTCTCCAGAAACCTGAGAGACTAGGTGTCCTGGCTTTTGTGACTTTGAGAATTCTCTATGTTCTGGGGGCCATTCCTCTTTTTTTCTTTAATTGAAGTATAGTTGATTGACAGTGATGTGTTAATTACTGCTATACAACAAAGTAACTCAGTATATGTACATTCTTTTTTGTGTATTCTTTTTCGTTATGGCCTATCACAAAATATTGAATACAGTTCTCTGTGTTGTGCAGTAGGACCTTGTTTATCTGTTTTATATTATAAAAGCTTACATCTGCTAATCCCAGCTTCCCACTCCAGCCCTCCCCAACCCCCTCTCCCTTGGTAACCTCAGATCTGTTCTCTTTGTCTGTGATTCTGTTTCTGTTTCATAGATAGGTTCATTTGTGTCATATTTGAAATTCCACATATAAGTGATATCATTGTCATTCTCTTTCTAACTTATTTCACTTAGTATGATAATCTCTGGTTGCATCCATATTGCTGAAAATGGCATAATTTTATTCTTTTTTATGGCAGTTCTTTTTGTGATATATATGTACCACATCTATATATCCATTCATCTGTTCCAATGGTAAAGAATCTGCCAGCAATGCAGGAGAGCTGGGTTTGATCTGTGGGTTGAGAAGATCCCCTGGAGAAGGGAACAACTACTCACTCTAGTATTCTGGCCTGGAGAATTCCATGGACAGAGGAGCCTGGCAGGCTACAAGATGGGTTCACAAAGAGTCGGACAAGACTGAGTGACTTTCACTTTCGCTTTCTGTTGATGGACATTTAGGCTGCTTCCATGTCTTGGCTATTGTGAGTAGTGCTGCTCTGGATGTAGAGGTGCCTGCATATTTTTTGAATTACAGTTTCATCCAGATATATGAAACTGTATGTATATATCTAGGAGCGGGATTGCTGGATCATATGGTAGCTCTATTTTTAGTTTTCTGAGGAACCTTCATACTGTTCTCCGTAGAGGCTGCACCAACTTACATTCCCACCAATAGGATAGGAGGGTCCCCTTTTCTCCACACCCTCTCCAGCATTTGTTATTTGTAGACTTTTTAATGACGATCATTCTAACTGGTATGAGGCGTATCTCATTGTAGTTTTGTTTTCGATTCCTCTAATAATTAGCCATGTTGAATATCTTTCCAAAGGCCTTCTGGGGGCCGTTTCTCTTTGAAATGCAAAAATCTAGGGACATAGCACTCCTGTCTTAAAGACACCTTGGGCTTAGCCTGGACACCTACTAGAGTTGTAACTATTTGTTCCACCTGGGAAGGTAAGAGAAGTTAGTACTCTTTCAGATCAGGGAAATTAATTAGACAAATGGCTATGTTTCAAAATCCCTTGAAGAGCCTTGAAAGACTATGGAAACGCAGAAAAATTCCAGGGAAATTTTCTTTCTCCACACCTATTTACCAGGAGGAAAAAGAAACTTTCTAGCTAATCTAACCTGCAATACCGTTATAGCCATGCTTTCCAGGAAACAAACTCACTCGGAAGGACAATGCAGATAGTGGAGTGCAGTTTATTACACTGGCGGGCCCAAGGCAGAGTCTCCTCTTAGCCAAGGGCCCTGACCAGCATTTGTGAAAATCTTTTATACCCCATGTATATGTGTCCAAACCCAGCCCAAATCCCTTGAGGCTTATAAAGGAAGGGTAAATACAATCACAATAACCCCATCATTCACGTGTTATGTGTTCAAGGGTGTAAGACCATAAATAAAGGGCAAAGGGAGCCCAAGCAGTGAGCAGGACCACAGAGCCAGTCTGGGAAGGGCATCAGAGTCACGGCTGCTTCTTAGGCCATAGTTGCAGGGCGTGATGGCTACTCCCTAGATGCAGTGTGCGGGCCTCTCATTGCAGCGGCTTCTCTTGTTGGGGAGCACAGGCTCTAGAGCACAGGCTTAATAGTTGTGGTGCACAGGCTTAGTTGCTCCATGGCGTGTGGTGTCTTCCTGCACCAGGGATTGAACCCTTGTCCCCTGCATTGGCAGGTGGGTTCTTTACCACTGAGCCACCAGGGAAGCCCCAGGCAAGCGGATAACTGCTGCCATACCATCAACAGTGTCCTGAATAGTGCTGCCTTCAAATCCAAGCCAGAGCAACAGAGCAATGCCTGCCCTGGGTCCTGCCCTTTAGAGGGCTCCACTTCTTCCCCCACCCCACACGTTAAAGAATGTCCAGGCATCCCGGATATATGGGATCTGTGTGGGGCTGCCAGGGCTGGCAGGCGGCCCGGACCTGGGTTTCGGTTTCCCCTGAAATGGTGGGATTCCCTGCCCCCATCGGGCCGCCTGGAGCCAGCCAATCAACAGGCGCCCAAAAGCGAACAAAGGAAACATGAGGGAAAACGGAAAAGCCGGCGAATGCCTAAGTTTGAACAAAAGCCCGCGAAAATTTGTACCAATAGAATTGCTTTGCAAACATGTAACCAATCCGCTTAAGCCAGCTACCAACCGCTTATGCGTACCCTATAAATTTGGGTAACAGCTTGGGCTCGGGGCTTTTTCTGACCCTGCACCACTGCGTTGGATGCGGCAGAAGCCCTGGCTCGAGTCAGTAATAAACTTCCCTTTTTTGCGAGTTGCATTGTCTTGGAAGCCTTCTCTCTTCCCGCTCGGGGATTCGGACATCGGGCATAACAATCTGGTGCTCAGGGTTGGCAGTGTAGGAGTCATAAACATCCATTCTTGAATCTGACATTCTTTAGGTCCTGGGAAAGCACTGTTCACATCTCTTGCTCTCCATCTTTGAAACGAAAGGTGCCTGTTCCCAAGGCTGTGAATGTTCGTGTGTTGTGTCCCTGCCAACATGAGAGACATTGCTTCAGAGCCCAGGGACAGTTGGGGAAGCCAAAGAACTTAGGTGTAAGAACAGAGAAATTAACATGACCAAGAGTTCTCAGATACTATCAGGGAAATATAGCGTTACATCAGGAAATAACTGTTCTTAGTAATGCTGAGCATCCTTTTCCTTGCTGCTCTTCATGTTCTAATTTGTGGCCCTAAAGATTACTCATGAATTCATGTGGAACTTGCAATAGTTGTACATGACAGCTGACAGCTAATATGGAAATTTTTGCCATGTTAACTCATGTTTCTCTTTTATTTGTGTACATGTAGGGCTAATCTGCCATTGGGCTTCCCAGGCGGCTCAGTAGTAAAGAACCTGCCTGCCGTTGTAGGAGATGTGGGTTCAATCCCTGGGTAGGGAAGATCCCCAGGGAAGGAAATGGCAGCCCACTCCAGTGTTCTTGCCTGGGAAATCCCACGGACAGTGCAGCCTGGTGGGCTACAGTCCTTGGGGTTGCAAAGAGTCAGACAAAACAGCAAATTCTCAACAACAACAAAAATCTGCCCTTACTACTTCTGAAAATTAGGTGTTGTTGCCACCAACAATAAAGGATTTAAGGCATTTTCTCCCAATTCAAAGTTAAGAGTTTAGGTATTGACAGATTAAAGATGCCTGTGTACCAAGGCTTGGCTGCAAGGGAAGTGGTGAAAGTGGATATTTGATATTTGGGTGCCTATGGTATCAAGTGGGCTTTGCATCCTACCAATTTCCACATGGTGAAGATTAGCCAAGTATAGAGAAACCATTGTATTTTTTATGAAAATCAGGATTTGTGGTCACTGCGATACAGTCTTGCTTTTAGTATCTTGAAGAATTATTCCTGCAGAAAAGAGAAGGTAAAAGAGAATGGCAGAGGGTAAGTCCTTTTTTCTTTTGAGGAGATATGAAATGGAGGTTGAGGTTAGATGCCCAAACCCCCAAGTATTCTGTAATCTTGCACAGGTCCCTTCATCTACCTAGAGTTTAGGTACCTCATACAAAAAGTGAGATAGCTGAGCAAAATAATTTCTAATTCTCTGTGAGCAGTAATAAATAATGTATCCTTCCTTTTTCTCCAGGGGAAGTATAAAGTTGAGTCAATGGCTAAATGGAAATAAAGCTAACAATTCTCTCAAACATCAGATACTGAAGATGTATTTTTGACAGCCAATTTTCCATCTTATATGTTTTTTTTAAATACTAGTAATGTAACAGTACTATACATCAGTGAAAAGAATAAAATATGACTGCACACATCAAGTTGGATGCATCTGAGAAGATATTATTGAGTGAAATAATCAAGTTGCATAAGAATTCAGACAGTGATTCCATTTATATCAACTCAGAACATTCGAGACTAAATCACCCACTGTGTGAGAATATCAACATGTGTGTCAAACCACGGTAAGGGTAATCCAAAATTCAGGGAGGTGGTTCCCTCTAAGAGTGGTATGACATCATGGAGTGAGGCATAGATGCCCTTAAAAGTGCCCCAAACACTCCATATTCCTTATTTTGAATGGTGGGCACATGGTGATCAGTTTTATTGTAATTCACTCTACCTAATGCACATATTGTAATTAAATTTTTATATCCATTCAGCATTTAATAAAAACAGCTAAAACTAAGTTGAGAACATGCTTATCTGTGTAGAGTAAAATTTTCTCCCCTATTGTATGGTGTTTCCATGTTCTTTCTCTATTTTTTAACAGACTTTCATGTTTAAGTAAACAGATATTTCATGAGAAGCATGAAACAGAACCTTGTACTTTGGGAGTCCTTCATATAAAAACAAAACAGCATCAACAACACAAGGTAAGAAAACATCAACAAATATGTAATAGGCACCTTGGCCAAACCAGAACTGTATAAACGTGGATTGTGGAAGGTATGCATTTCTGCAAACACAGAAATTTGGTGCCAGATTTCTAAAGCATCGCTCTCTAGAGATATTATTAGCTTCTTACCTTGGACTAACACACATTCCTTTGACTCACAAATACTGAAAATTAGGGCTTATTCTTTCCCATCTCCTTGATAATAAGTACAATTACTAATTTGAAAAATATCATTATCCAGGCCCTGCCTGTTGAGAATTACTCTTCCAAAGAACACCAGGTTGTATGAGCGTTGAATCTGGATTTCTTGGCTACACTGTTGAACCCAGGAGTCTACAACTAGTTGCTAGGTAACTTTTCAGGCTTTTGTTGTTGTTGTTTAGTAGCTCAATTGTGTCTGACTCTTCTGCTACCCTATGCACTACAGCCTGCCAGGCTCCTCTGTCCATGGGATTTCCCAGGCCAAAGTACTGGAGTGGATTGCCATTTTCTTCTCCAGGGGGTCTTCTCAACCCATGGATCGAACCCACGTCTCCTGCATTCACAGGTGGATTCTTTACCACTGAGCCACCAGAGAAGCCCTTTCAGCCTTTAGAAAATGCTTAATTAGTCATTATCCTCTTTCTATAGTTGGTGAGGCTTCTCAGTTCATAGGAGATAAAGTGTCTAATGAGGGAGGGAAAATAACCCAACAGCAGTGAGGTCTGAGATTTTAGAACTTGTGACCTTTATCCCACAAATAAAGGGGAAATTTATTTGTGGGAAATTATGCATGGTAAATCAACTTGGCTCATCAACAGTAGCCTCTATTTTCCCTGACATACACTCTACCTGACATACACTCTACCTCACCAAATTACAGAATGATTCAAATCCTGGGGGTCATATAGGTGTGCGTGTGAGAGAGAGACAGAGAAACTGAGACAGGGAGAGAGAGAGAGATTAGCTTCCTTAATCACATTGCATTTCTCTAAGTATTGGAGCTTCAGCTTCAGCATCAGTCCTTCCAAAGAATATTCAGGGTTGATTTCCTTTAGGATTGACTGGTTAGATCTCCTTGCAGCCTAACACCAGTCGTAATTAAAATATAGTTTGAAAATAAAAATAATTGACTCAGTTGATTTAGAAGCACACAATAAATTTGGGGTGTTGTCTCATCTGTGAATGTTTGGGGGTGCATTTAAAAGGCCAGAATCCAAGTAGCTCATACCCATTTAGCCTAGAAAATGCAGAAGAAAGCTGTGCCCTATCTTGTATCTTGTTGCTATGGAAAGCTTCCCAGTTGGGACATGTACCCTGAACTGTTTTCAACAGCTGAAGAGACAGTGCAATAAAAGTGAAATTCATCTTTGTTCTAAACATTTAAAACAGAGGTAGCATATGATAGGAAAAGTTAAAGGATTTCTTTTCTATTCAGATGGAAAATATGTTGTCTCCATTTGTAATTTTTATAGAGGCAGAATTTCTTTCAAGGCTGTTTGAAAAGTTCTGTCTAGTCAAAGCTATGGTTTTTCCAGTAGCCATGTATGAATGTGAGAGTTGAACTGTAAAGAAAGCTGAGTGCTGAAGAATTGATGCTTTTGAACTCTGGAGTTGGAGAACTCTTGAGAGTCCCTTGGACTGAAAGGAGATCCAACCAGTCAATCCTAAAGGAAGTTAGTCCTGAATATTCACTGGAAGGACTGATGCTGAAGCTGAAACTCCAATGCTTTTGCTACCTGATGCAAAGAGCCAACTCATTAAAGACCCTAAGTCTGTGAAAGGTTAAAGGCAGGAGGAGAAGGGGACAACAGAGGACAGAATTGTTGGATGTTATCACTGACTCAGTGGACATGAGTCTGAGCAAGCTCCAGGAGATGGTGAAGGACAGGGAAGCCTGGCATGCTGCAGTCCATGGGATTGCAAAGAGTTGGACACGACTGAGTGATTGAACATGAACAACAGCGAGAACATACATGACACCTAAAAATGGATCCAGAGAGACATACATAGTAACTGAAAAGATGTGCACAGAATACCAGCTTGAGGAACCCTGTTATTTCATTGGTTTCTTGCCAGATGTGCATTTGTTTATAGACTGAAGTAAAAGCGGAGAATCACTGAAGTATGTAGAGATCCAAGATAATACCTGGTAGGAACCCAACCTCTGTGCAAGTCAAATTAAAGGACCCCATGATCAACATGGTCAAAAGCAACTGATGATTCTAACACAAATAAGATCTGAACAGTTTGGTGGAACTGTTTATGTTTCTATTCAGACTCCCTGAAACAGACCCTATTAAGTCACACTAAATTGTACCAAGTGCCTTAAAGAGGTGCCTGTCTGTTTTAATTTTCCTGACACTGCTAGCTAGGGCTTGGTCTAATAGTGGTTGTATACATAGCTATTGGGAATGTATCTGATAGAAAAATGCAATTGTCAGCTACTGCTGTATTTTTTGATCCTATATAATAATCTCTCTCATGACTATTGTTACATAAAAGGAAATATTGGCCTACCAGCTCAGCCTCTAATTGAACAACAGTGAAATTTTCTACATATGAGTAGATTTAAAGGGAAGATTGTGAATGCATTTATCTTCAAACCTTCCTAATTATTGCTAGTGTACTATTCGGTACATAAAGAAACCACAAATGAGGTTTACAGTGCAATTCATTTTGTGTTATTTTTCTGAAATTCTTTTAACTAGTTGGGTTTTTTTTCCCATTTATTTTTATTAGTTGGAGGCTAATTACTTTACAATATTGTAGTGGTTTTTGCCTAGTTGGGTTTTTGAAACTTACTTTCCTTTTAAAATTAAGACTCCCAATGCTAGGGACCTGGGTTCAATCCCTGTTGGGGAACTAGACCCCACAAGGCACAACTGAAAGATCCCACATGCCACAACTAAGACCTGGTGCAGCCACATAAATAAATATTTTTTAAATAAAAAAAAATATAGACTAGAATTAATCTATATGCAAGTAAGACATTTTCAGTCACTTTTTTTGGCATGTACTAGAAAAGTAGTTTCTATAGAAATGTCGTATTTCATGAATAACATGTTTTGATTTTGATGTGATGAATCAATCAGAGAAACACTGAGCAGGTAAAAATTAATCTGAGGGAAATAGGGATTTCTTTTACAAACAAGTAACAACTTCCAAATGAGCTGGAAAATCAGTGAGATGAAAATAGTTGGCTAGTGAAACACAAGGAAGTAAAAAAAAAGGGACGGGTCACCAATGTATGCCTTGATTTGTTTGTATCAATTTTAGGCACATGTAGTATTTTCTCTCCACAACAGCTATTTTCATTTCCATGTCTGTACACCATAATTTTGTATTTCCTGGCCCTGACCTTCATAATCATTAAGTTGCTTGCAAATGCCCAGGCGATCTGTACCTAGCTGTGTTCCTGCCTATCATTCTGACCACTCCTTCATTCCCAAGACACTGATGTTCATTCTTGTGCTGTGTGTGTGTGCTCAGTTGTGTCCAACTCTTTGTTATCCCATGGACTGTAGCCCCCAGGCTCCTCTGTTATGGGATTTCCCAGGCAAGAACACTGGAGTGGGTTGCCATTTCCTTCTCCAGGGCATCTTCCTGGCCCAGAGATCAAATCGGAATCACTGCATCACCTGGGAAGTTCAAATACCGTGTCAGCTCCAGCTGGCCTCCTATTGTTACCCTCAAATTATTTCTTTATGTCTGAGCAACGTATTTCAGTTTTGTAAGCTATCATAAGATAAGTACATCCAGATGCTGATGGGGGCTTCAGATATAATATCATTTAATCAGCAGCATTGCTATCAGGTAGATATAATTTTGTTCTGAGTATGTGTGTGTGTGTGTGTGTGTGTGTGTGTGTGTGTGTATAGATAGATAGATAGATAGAGAGAGAGAGAGCCAAGATTCAGAAGACAAAATGACTTGTCTGAAGGTCTCACAGCTTCTAAGTGGTAGAGGCAGACTTTGAACCCAGTGCTCACCAGCTTTGCAACAAGTGCCTTTAAAGGCCTTAAAACAATTTAGCCCAGTGCTTAAGAAAGCAATGTGGTCTGCACAAAGGCCCTCTAAAGAGAAAATAAAGGGTAGAGAGCTAAGAATAGAGTGGGCTAGCACATTTTGAAATGAGGCCTGTGTGTACTTGAAAAATATTCACAGCCTTAAAGTTGAGAGTTTATTCAGCAAGAATTTTTAGGACTTCAAGCTGGGAAGACAACATCTCAGGTAATCCTGAGAAAACTGCTCCTAGGAGGTGAGAGGTTGGGGTGGGGAGCCAGGTTATATAGAAGTTTTGCAACAAAGAGCAGGTAGTCTGAACATCAAAAGATTATTGTTCATTAAAGGAAAACCAGATATCTCAAGTTAGGAATTTAGCACTTTTCTATGTATGGGAAGATGCAAGAGTCTGGGCTCACTGAAATCATTCCTTTGGTGCACCTCAGCTGTCTGAGGCCAGTATCCTGTGTTTTCACATCCAGAGTTTCCTCAGGGCTCACTGTAGGGAGTGGCTGCAGTCTGATGGCTGCTAGATGGCAGGTATTCCTTTCTTCCTGAATTCCCTCAGGCTTACCAGCTCGCCAGGCATTCACGGTGGCTCAATCGGTGATGACTGTGACATCCTTTTTTTTTTTTAAACTGATATGGCAGGGAATATTCCACTTCTCACCTGTGGTGGTTGAGAAATTGGTGATGATGTCAGATGAGTCTTATGTGGATATCTGAGTGAAGAGCAAACTATGGATCAATTAAAAAATAGGCTGGGTTTAGGGCAGTGGTTTTCTACTGGGATGATTTGCCTTGCTCTATTCCCCCTGCCCTGGGACCATTTGGCACGTGTCTAGAGTGGCAGAGGGGCTTCCTATTTGCACTTACTGGTTAGAGGCCAGGCATGCAGCTGAGCATCCCATGGTGCATAGGACAGCCCCCCAAAACAAAGAATTATCTGGTCCCAAATCTCAATAGAGAGAACCTTGGGCTGGGGTACTTTGAAGGTAACAGAGTGAGAGTATACAGCTTTACTAGCTCATTTCACTTACACTGGTTTTTCTTTGTGAAGCCAACAGTTTTCACTGAATTACTTCCAGTGAGTTTGATTTCAATATTTTCAAACTGAATGAAACGATTTTCAGCTTGTTCATTTCTGATGGGTTGGTAGCTGATTCACTATTATGCTATAGGTGCAAAGTCTCTAGTGATCTCTCTTCCCTGGATGTCCTTCGACTCTAATGAGTTTGAACTAACTATAACTTAAAAATAGCCCTTGGCTATGTGATGGTGGAAACACTCTTTCCATCTTTGTGATGGAGGAAACACTCTTTCCATTGTTTTTAAAACCAGAGGTAAAAGAGGGGGTGCTTTCTCTGCAACCCCCCCTTTGTGTCAAACCCTATAGAAATCTGGGATTCTATTCTAGCTAGTGACAGGAGACAAGATCTCAGAATCTGATACACACCATTCAGTCTTTGAGTGGAGACGCTTCCTCTTCATTCTCTGTATGTTTCTTTTCAAAGTACCACAATGAAATCATTCTTCTTCCCTCCAAGATAGAAACTCAGATATAGTGACGTATTAGCAGCTTACATATTCATCAGGCTTTTTGAGGGGGGGAGATAAGATTCCTTCTGTGCCGAATATGAAAAGACATTTAATGCTCTCTCTCTGACTATTCTCCCATGCTTTTCCCATTATT
The DNA here is from genome assembly GCF_023699985.2 of Odocoileus virginianus. Classification (NCBI taxonomy): domain Eukaryota; kingdom Metazoa; phylum Chordata; class Mammalia; order Artiodactyla; family Cervidae; genus Odocoileus; species Odocoileus virginianus. Next base: position 28,209,499 of record NC_069682.1, on the reverse strand, counting down.
CATAGCAATGCCCACTCTTCTTTCTTTTTAAATAGTGCGGCTTTGAAGCTGGGCAGACCCTGGTGGAAATAATCAGGGAAGATTTCATAGAAATATTGCTTCTATGGCAGCGTCTTAGTTCCCTTCCTAACAGACTGAAGGAGAGCAGTGTTTGTTGAGAATGTTTACCGCTCTTCTTTATCCAAATCCCCTCCACTGCAGTTCTTGAGAGATGAATCAGGAATAAAGTTTTTTTTTTTTTTTCCCTCTTCATTTCAGCCATGGGTAGGCTATTCACTGCTAAAGCATATTGATTATGATCTTGGATGGAGAATAGAGCAGAAGGATGGAGGGGAGCTGCCTTCACAAGGCACACGTCTCACGGGACAGTGGGGCGGGGGGCTCAGTGCCCTCATTTGCCAGAAAGAGTGTTAGGCGCCCTCTGACCCCCACCATCTCCGTATAAGGTACTTGATACTCTGCAGTAACACTGCAGAACAGTGACAAGGTTGTCAGGAAAATCAGCTACTCAACAAACACATGTCAAGTGCTCACTAATAACCAAAGTAAGTAGGATTGTAAGAGGGTGGCCAAGAGTCAGACACGACTGAGCAACTGAACTGAAGGAGGATTGTATCCAATGGTTCACTTGCAAAGGGTGTGGTCTGCTCTGGGTATATAGCCATCGTTATTGTTATCGTAATAAAGTTCAAAAGGCCAGAAGCAGTGAACAATATTTTAAGGATCAAAGGTCAAAAAGGAAGTGCAAGGCATTTAAGTCAAGACCAAACCCCAGGAACTGTAATTTACAAGAAGGAGCCAGAATTCACTGATAAAGTGTGCTTTTCCTTTCAAATACTGAAAAGTCACCTCTCTCTACACTGTCCTCCACCAAAGACTAAAGACTTGCTCTAATCGAAACAACCCCCTCTTGCATTTTTTGTGGGGTGGGGGGCAGGGCAGGCATGCTTTGCAGAGTGCCATATCTTAGTTTTGCTGGCCCAGGTTGAATCTCGTGCCCCTGGCAGTGGAAGTGTGGAGTCTTAACCACTAGAACACCAAGGAAGTCCCAGGCACTCTCTTCCTATATAATGTCTCCCCTTTGCTTCATTTTTCTCTAGCAGTGTTTCACCTTTGTTATTCTATTTATTGAGCACTAATGGCACACCTGGCTTAAACATTCTGACATTTCCAGAGAGTAGATACTCTGATTAGCTCTCATCAGATGGTGCTAGTGGTAAAAACCTACCTGCCAATGCAGGAGATGTAAGAGATGCGGGTTTGATCCCTGGGTCAGGGAGATCCTTTGGAAGTAGGCATGGCGACTCACCCCAGTATTCTTGCCTGGAGAATCCCATGGATAGAGAAACCTGGCAGGCTATAGTCCATAGGGTCACAAAGAGTCGGACAGGACTGAAGCTACTTAGCACCCACACATGCACACAGATAAGAGACTGTGATTTGAACAGTTAGCCACTTGCACAGGGTCACACAGGGAATAAGTGGTGGTAGGTGGTACTCCACTTTGAATCCCTGTAGTTTAACTTCAGACTCAGTTGTGTCTACTGGCAGCCTGGCTTATGTGCTACCCAACCAGAGATGTGAGTCAGTCTTTGATGGACATCTTGTTCCTCCCCAACCATCCTGGTCATTTTTGCTATGGGGACCTAGAATTTAGTATAAGCCGCATCCCTACCTTCATGGACTGTTGACCTATTACCCTACCTGTTACCTTATCTATTAGAGTCAATGGCTAGTTCTTTGGTTTTTAGTGAAAAAGAACTGAGCCCTGATTTAGAGTAAGAAGTCGTGAAACTTGAATCAGAGTCAAAATTTAGGAAAAACACTAATTTCTTTCTTTTTAAATATTTACTTTTATTTAGTTTATTTTTTTGACTGCACCAGGTAAGCACATGGGATCATCAATCGTGGTGTGGCACACGGGATCTTTAGCTGTAGCATGCAAAATTTTAGTTGCGGCATGCAGGATCTAGTTCCCTGACCAAGGGTGGAACCCAGGTCCTCTGCATTGGGAGTGGGAGTCTAAGCCACTGGACAATCAGGGAGGTCCCATGAGGTTATTTTCTAAAATAGAGTCCACGATTAATAAATTAGGGATGATTTCGTTTATTTACAAATTCACATTTAACGTTAGGTGTAAAAGAGGAACACAGAGGCAGTTAACAGAAGCCCAACTCCTTTGCTATTCCCATCCCTAAGAAAGAATACAAGAGAGCTTTCTTCCCTACTCCCTAAGATGCCTTTCCAGTGGTTTCAACGTGTTATTTTCCAGGGATTTTATTGGAAACGCCTATTGTTAGTTTCCCCATGGTGCTTAAATTAAATGACTTTTTTTTTGTCTTCTTTGGTCCCTGGATAAGCCCTCATTGTGTTTAAAGAAAATTGAAGGCCCCTGTTGCTAAAAATAAGAGAGATGAATTGATAGTTAAACATGTTAAGTAAAAACATTATACTTGGCTGAGTGTGAGAACAGCAAAACATAAAAAGCACCATTATAATATATTCCACTTCCCATAATTTGACACTAAGCTGCTTCCTTGCCTTTATCCATAGTCAACATCAGCTTACCAGAAGGTTGGTAGTTAAGAAACAAGCTGTTAAATATTAAAGCTGTGTCTATGTAATTGAATGTTTTTGGTATGGCTGTGTTCTAAATATATGCTATTAAGATACTGTTCAGCAAAGATATTTAATTACTGACATCTAATCATGTTACTGCTGTTTCTTTAACCAAGCAAAAATATGAAGTGCTGGAAAGAAAACAGTTTCATTTTAAACAACAACGTTTTATTAATCTCAACAATAAAACCAAACTCAAATCTCCAAATGAAATCACCCCATTTTTAAAGATAGCACTTCTCAGCTTGGTAATCCTTGGGTAATGCTGAGATAGATGGCTATACTTAACGTGTTAAAACATTCCCACAAATAATGTGCACAATAAAAGTTAATTATGCTCGTTTATTACATCAAAATAAAATCTAAACTGTGAAATTCACAAGGAGAATTATTTCATAGTCAACTGTGGAGCACCGTTATAGATGTTTATGACCACAACATTTTTACTATCAGAGACAATTTGGGAAGATGTTAAGGTGATAATCAGATAATGATAATATCTTTCATTTGTATAGAGTTTGTGCAAATTCACCAACATTACCTCATTTTATCATAACAGCAGTGCTATGAATTAAGTGAGGAAGATATTATAATGATTTTGCATACAGGAAAGCTGAGGCCATGGAAATGCATGGCAAGTTAATGGCAAAACTGAAATCATGACCTAAGACTCCCAATTTCAGTTCCTGAGAATGAGAAAGTAGGTTAAATATTAGTAGTTTTATAATAGTGCTTGCTGATGTTCAATCTTAATTTTTTATAATTAAAGGGTTATCATTTAAAATGATACGTCAAAAATGGCCAATAAATATATTTTCTCAGACCAAATATATGAAAAATTCTAATTTCATACAAATACCACAAATAGTGGCTTGTTTATTTGTTTGTTTAAAACTACAAAGCCATCTTTGTTAAAAGGTAATATTTTAGGAAAATATTTTTTTAGCTTCCTGAGTTTTCTTCTCATCCTCATTCTTTTTCTCTTAAAACAGGTTAATTTTTATCAAAGAGAATTGAGTGGCTATTTCTCCTTATTGCCTGTGAATGCATTCAAAACAGGCAAGTAGGAAGTAGAAATGATGTATATTAAATATTTAATTTTCTAAGGGTGCCTCTGTTAAGCATGGGTAAGACAGTTTGATCCACATTTATATAAGGATGGAAGTTTGATCATTGGATAAAAAATTGGATATAACAATATCTTAACTTGGCTATTATTAAGATATTCAAAATATATCAGCTGACCAGCTTTATAATGTCATGACTGGATTAGAATGTCAGCCTACTAATCTAAGCAATAAGATGGAGTCCAGCTAAATAGTGGGATGTTCAACTGACATGGTAGTTAAATGGGTGAATCTGGCTTTCATAATTCCAACCTGCTTGGAACAAAATTCTGATTTAACCTTTCTCATTATCTAGCTTAGAAATCAGCAAACATTTTCAATAAAGGGCCAAATAGTAAATCTTTTCAGCTTGCAGGCATATAGTGTCTGTAGCAACTGCTCACCTCTGCCACCGACTCACAAAATCAGCCTCAACCAATATATAAACAAGTGGACACAGCTGTGTCCCAATAAAACTTTATTTACAAATAAAAGGTGGCCACGAGTTGTTGTTTGCCTACCCCTGATTGAGACCTTTTGGGTTTTGTTCTGTGATTACCTATGAGACACTATGCCAAAATGCTGAATTGATTGTGTTTTCCCAACCATTTATTTTGGCATCCTGTCAATGCAAAAATTTGCTTATTATATTTTCTTGTCAAATAATAACCTTACAGTTAAATTGTCCTTACTATTTTTTCCACCGAGTTTTCTTCTCTACAAGCATTCAATTCGATTTATTGAACAACTGCTAAGTAATAAGCAAAATTCTAGGCAATGGAGAAACAACTTAAAAGACCCAAAGCACTCTCCAGGAGACTGTTTGGATGACTTTTATTAACAAAATACGCTGAAATATAATGCAGCTAATGTGGACATTTTGAACAGGAGAGTGAGGCTTTGAAAGGAGGTGCTGTAAGCAGAATAACTGCACCCCCAAAGACATCTAAGTCCTGATCCCCAGAACCTGGGAATATATTGTTGCTGTTCACTCTCTCAGTCATGTCCAACTCTTTGCAACCCCATGGACTGAAGCATGCCAGGCTTCCCTGCCCATCACCATCTCCTGGAGCTTGCTCAACCTCGTGTCCATTGAATCAGTGAAGTCATCTAACCATCTCAGCCTCTGTTTGCATGTAAGGCAGTACATTACCTTATACACAAAAGGGTCTTTGCAGTCATGATTATATTAAGGATCTTTTTCATTATGGTTTATCTCAGGATATTGAATATAGTTCCCTGTGCTACACAGCAGGACCTTGTTGTTAATCCAGCCTATACCATACTAGTTTGCATCTGCTAATGCCACACACCCAAGAACAACATTATACATCAACTACAATTTAAAAAAAAAAAAATTTTTTTTTTTTTATTAAGGATCCTGAGCTGAGGAGGGTAGACTAGCTTATCTAGGTGGGCTGCATGTAATTAGATCCTAATGAGAATCAGGTGCCTTAAGAGTTCTCCTGAGAGGGCGATGGGAGGGAAGCAGAGAGCGGAGTGCTTGGGGGAGGGGCCACGAGCCAGACAGTGCAAGCAACTCTAGAAGATGGAAAAAGCGAAGAAACAAATTCTCCCCTCCAGCCTGCAGAAGGAAGATAGTCTGGCTGACACCTTGATGTTTAGGACTTCTGACCTGCAGAATGGTAAGATCATCAGTTTGGATTAAGTCCCTCCATTGATGGTAACTGGTTTCAGCAACAGTTGGCAACCAACAGGAGAGGAGGGTTCATTCCTCTGTGGTTAGAAAGATGATAGAATGGAGCTTGAGGAAGGGGTTCCTGAACTGGGTTTTTCAGTTTTGTTTACTTACTTTTGGTTGTGCTGGGTCCTCGTCACTGTGCAGGCTTTCTGTAGTTGTAGCCAACAGGGATCACTGGTTGTGGAGTGTGGGCTTCTAATTGTGGTGGCTTGTCTTGTGGTGGAGTGTGGACTTAGAAGTTGTGGCAAACGGACTTTGTTGCTCCATGGCATGTGGGATCTTCCCGGACCAGGGATTGAACCCATATCTCCTGCATGGGCAGGTGGAGTCTAATCCACTGTGCCACGAGGGAAGTCCCTGAACTTGGTGTTGAAGGAGAAGTTGGTATTCTGAAGGCAGGAGAGGGTTGGGGAAGGAAAGGCCAGGCCAGGCAGAAAGGAGTGCAGGAACCGACCCAGAGGCGCAGAAGTGCTTGATGCATTTTGGGTGATGTTGAGAATTTGCTGATTCACTTGTTAATCCAATGTGGAGGTTCTGTTGAAATAGGGTAATGGAGAAAATGGGGTGGAATGTGTGTGGAAGAGAAGAGGATATGTTTGTAATCCACTACCATCACTAGAAGGCTTCACTGGTGGTTCAGACGGTAAAAGCATCTGCCTGCAATGTGGGAGACCCTGCTTCAATCCCTGGATCGGGAAGATCTCCTGGAGAAGGAAATGGCCACCCATTCCAGTACATTTGCCTGGAAAATCCCATGGACAGAGGAGCCTGGTAGACTACAGTTCATGGGGCCACAAAGAGTTGGACATGACTGAGCGACTTCATTTTCTTTCACTGTCACTAGAAGAGGGGACTAGCCCAGCACCTCTGCTCACTGTTGCCAAAATTTGGTAGCTCATGGCAGCACTGGGTCCCTTGGTTTTCCCACCTTGGTTGTCTCTCAGGTGTGGCTTGCAGAAAAGCAGGGATTCAGAGAAAGGTTGCCAAAAAATATCTTTTTTTAACATGGACCATTAAGGTCCCCATGGCTTTCACCATGGCTCAGTGGTGAAAGACTCTACCTGCAAGGCAGGAGACTCAGGCTCAATCCCAGGGTTGGGAAGATCCCCTGGAGGGGGAAATGGCAACCCACTCCAGTATTCTTGCCTGGAGAATCCCATGGACAGAGGAGCCTGGAGGCTGCAGTCCAAAGGGTGCAAAGAGTCAAATGTGACTAAGCAACTGAGCACATCTTTAAAGTCTTTATTGAATTTGTTATAATGTTGCTTCTGTTTTATATATATATATATATATTTTTTTTTTTTTGGACATGAGGCATGTGGGATCTTAGCTTCCTGACTGGGGATCAAACCCATACCCCCTTCATTGGAAGGTGAAGTCTTAAGTCCTGGACTGCCAGGGAAGTGCCCCCGAAATGTATTCTGATGTTAGTGTTTATTTAATAAACTCTTTTGGACCAGAAAATGAAGCCTGGGAGCTAACTCTGAGAGAAGAGCCAGATACCAGGGGAGGATTCACACAGGTGAACTGCTAGTCTGATTCCAAGCAGAAAAGGTGAGAGGGACAGGTGTTTTAAATCAAACACATGATCAGAAATCACTCTGTACCTTACACTGTGCTCATTAGTGAGATATAGCCCACCAAAAAAAAAAAAATGTTCTAAAGTCTGATTGATTATTTGAGAAATGGCTTTGTTCTGATTATCCTATTTAGGAAATACAAGTGCATTTGAACTTTTGCTTTTCAAACCAGGGACGTGGTTCCAGGAGAAAACTTTTCAAGGGTGAGCAGCTCTGGTTTAGGCACATGTGCTCAGTCACTTAGGCATGTCCAACTCTGCAACCTTGTGGACTGCAGCCCGCCAGGCTCCTCTGTCCATGGGATTTTCCAGGCAAGAATACTGCAATGTGTTGTCATTTTCTTCTCCAGGGGATCTTCCCAAACCAGGGATTGAACCCCATGCCTCCTGCATGGTCAGACAGGTTCTTTACCATTCATCCACCTGGTAAGTCCCTGGTTTAGACAGTTACCATCAAAACAGAAGGATGATGAAAAAGATAATATATTAGTGTTTAGTTCAGAAATACACTCACTTCTTTATAAAGGTGGGGTTCTGCTTCCCACAAGGGTTGTTCCAGAATGTTGTGTTTGAGTCTAAAGTACTTGAAGGTAAGAATCATATCGATTCTTTACTGTTACCTCTTCCATGATTCTTATTAATATTACAGTATCTTGCACACTCAAGTGTTTAAGAAAGTGAATGAATGTGTGAAGAAATGAATTAATAAACTCAGAATGAAGAATGGAAGCCACTATGGCATCTTAGCCTTAATACTTAGTGCCATATTTTCTTATCTATTCCAGGTTATCTTGTTGAGTTGGATTTCTTCTTTCCCTTGTTTTAAGACTAGCACCCTCATTTCTAGGGACCAGTAAAAACAAGATGAATCAGGTTCACACCAGGTTCATAGGGCTTTAAATAAGAATTCCATCTGACCCTGGCCCACACTATTGAAATTCTGCTCTCTTTATCCATGTCTGTGCTGTCTGGGAGGATATCATATTGCTGAACTTGTAATAAGATTCAGTCATTCTGATAAATATAAATTATTTATCACTTCCCATTTTATGGCCTTGATGGTATTTAGAATTATATTACTCGGCATCATAATGCTCCCTTTTCCACTGCTGACAGTATTGAGCCCCTCTGCTAAAGGGACAAGCTGGTACATGCAGCAGAAGAGTGACAGGCTTTTGAACAGATAGATGACATGATTATATAATTTAATCCTGGCCACTTATTGCATAGAAGCCTTCGGGAAGGAGAGAATCACATTAGCTACCCCCCCCCCCCCTTCAAGGATAGAAGCAAAGAGACATTCATCTTCCATGATGGAGGTATTGGGTGGATTGGTTGGTCAGGTTGCAGCAGTTCCCTAGGAGTGGAGCACTAGCATGAGCTATGTGGGTTGTTACTCTCCCTGAATAGCTTGATGAGGAGTCTTCGGATAGTTCAAATCTGAGACTGTCTGGCAAGAGGCACCCTGGCAGACAGCTGAGTGTCTAATTCCAGGGAGAGAAATATGAGTGCACTCGGAGGCTGCAGATGAATGCCTCGTGGCTTGCTGAGGTTATTAACTCAAACACCCTCACCGTTGAGCTCCAGAGCCCAATAGCTAACACTGTTCCTGAAGGCGAACAGACCTGAGCAGACACCAGAAATCAAAGCAGAGAGCAGATAGGGGGTTAATCTGATCAGGGAAGACTCCGAGAATTCAAGGTATTCACTGCCAGTGATGCCTGTGGCTCGTGAAGAGAGACTCTACCATAGAAGATAGGCAGGTACACTGAAGCAGTCCTGGATTTGGAATTAGATAAGATGCAAGGCAATCAGAGCCAGAGTTCAAGAAGATCACTAAGCCAGCGACAGAGAAATGGCAATTACAAGAGTGAAGCAGCTGGTGATGCAGGTAGCCAGTAGGGTCTTGGGGACATCAAATGTGTACACACTGATGGAACCAAGAATACATTAATTAATTAGGGAGGTTCTGACCAAAAGACAAGAGAAATGAAATAGTCAATGTGTCAAAGGGAACTTGTTTGTAGTGATGGATGTAACATCTGGTAGGTGGTGACCTTCTGTAAAGAAATCAATATTGATGGAGTCAGATGGTCATTTGGGGATGTTTAAAAGGCGAGTGCGGGCAGCCAGTGTGCCCTCTCTAAATGAACAGACTACAGTGCTTCAGAGAAGCCAATAAAATCTTCATATGGGATAGATTTCATTGATAAGCAATCTTGGGGTTTATTTAGACTGAAAAGCATTCATTCAAGTAAGTCCCTCCTCTTAGCACAGTTATGCTTTCCAGTTCTTTTTACTGTATTCTGTGTTCTCATAGCAGGAGGAATTGACCGAACACCTCTCATAGATATATTCTATTCTTAATAGAATATAAGCTCTATGAGGACAGGAATTGAGGTTGAAATGTTTCTCCTGCTGTATCCCCATTGCCTGGAATAAGGTATGGCACTTAGTATGTGCTCTATACATGCTTACTGAATGTCTGTATTCCGCTGTTTTGTTTTTTTTTTTCTGATCCTAGTTGTTTTCTGCTCATTCTCCAGTCTTAGCTTCTAGCCCAAACACTGAGCTAGCTAAGATAAAGCAAACCATAGAAACTTTGCTATGGAGTTGGAAGCCTCTCAGATTTATCCACTCTCCTTTTTATCCACTCTCCTTTCCAAACAGTATCAAGAGAAAGAAACCATTTTTCTTTTTTTTTTTTTACCAGTTCTAGCTCAGTCATTGTTTAGCCTGTTTCTGATTACCTTCACAACAGGGAGCTTACTTCCATTCTGGATTCTCCATTGCATTTTTGGGAGATACTTAACTGTTTCATTGTATTTTCTAAACTTAATATGTCTTCTTTTCTAAAAAGAATAATTTTATTTATTTATTTATGTTTGCTGTCCTGGGTCTTCCTTACTGCATGGGCTTTCCTCTAGTTGCAGCAAGTGGGAGCTACTCTCTAGTTTAGAGCACAGACTTCTCGTTGCGGTGATTTGTCTTGTGGAGCCCAGGTTCTAGGCATGTGAGCCTTTAGTGGGCTCTAGAGCATAGGTTCAATAGTTGTGGAATGTGAGCTTAATTGTTCTGTGGTACATCGGATCTTCCCAGAGCAGGGATAGAACCCTTGTCTCCTGAATTGGCAGACGGATTCTTAACCACTGAGCCAGCACAGAAGTCCTATTAATATGCCTTCTTTTTTTTTTTTAAATAAAAATTTTTATTTAAAAATAAATAAAAAATAGAAAAATAGAACCACCACATACACAGGGAAAAGGGCACAAAAATTCAACTGATACAGAACTGAAAGTCACAACTACCCAATGTTGTTTGCGATTACTTTTCAATTTCTTAAATGGCTTCCCTCAATTTTTTAAATAGCCTTGCCAATTTTCAGCTGAAATAGAATCAAGTTTTCAAAAAATTAAGAGCCTCGGCGAAGGGACCAGCTTTTAAGATAACAAAGGTGACACTAAGAGTCTCCTAATAGGACCAATTCTACCGAAAAATTCCCGAAGCCCATAACTACTGAGTCTGGTAGAACAGTAGCTCAGAGACCATCAGGAATTAGTTAGAACACTGACTCAGATGGTCTAGTATGCAGAGAGGGCAAACAAAAAAGCTGCATTTCCCTGTCAGATGAGTTCACATAAGAAAATCAAAGAGGTGCTAAGAAAATACAGGCAATGGCTGCTCAAAATAATTAAGAAGGCATTCTAAATACCACATATTATTAGACAACAGTGTGTAAAGTGATGCAATTAGAAAACAGGCAACTTAAAAAAAAAATGGTCACAGGTCTTTGAGAACTCAAGAAAACAATCAATAGCAAACACAAGAGCTGAAGTCTCAGCTGAGGGTTGAAAGTGAAAGTGAAGTCGCTCAGTCATGTCCGACTCTTTGCGACCCCGTGGACTGCAGCCATTTCCTTCTCCATAATATGCCTTCTTATATCCATCACAGAGTCATGATTTTGGAAGCACCAACAGAGTAAGTCTGCAGAAGGAAATGGCAACCCACTCCAGTATTCTTGCCTGAAGAATCCCATGGACAGAGGAACCTGGTGGGTTTCAGTCTGCGGGGTTGCAAAGAGTCAGACACAACTGAGCAACTAAAAGAGTAAGTCTACAGACAGTACATTATTTGAAGAAAGACAAGCTGCTTACCCTTTAAACTATCACATGGAGTATACTTTAGGTGCTAGACTTCACCATCCTAGCCAACCCCCTTCTGCCTGCATAGTAATTTGAAAATTTCTCCTCCTAAAATATTATGCCCAGAAATGAATCTGTTCCAAAAAACAGTCTGACCAGCACAGAATAGAGTAGAACTATTTTCTTCCAAACACTAAAAATACATGCACATAGAAGAGTAGCAGCAACAGCATTAAACCAACAGCATTTTCCTGTTGACTTGAACAGAACTTGTATTCAAAATACCCTCCTGAGACAGTCCTGGTCTTCTTTTCATTTCACTCGTGCTGGCATCTGTTCCATGATCTGACTTGTTTTTGCTTCACATTCCATCCTGTTTGGATTGTTTTGTAACTTGATCATTATCCGTCCCAGGCATTTATTCCTTCCATATTTTTTGTGTTGTCTAAATATTTGTAAGCATGCTTCTTAGTTTTCCATCTCTTATTGATAGTAAGGTTGAAACAGAACAACCCCAGAGAGCAGGCATTTTGTCCATCCACTAGAAACTTTGTTTCAGGCTTTTGTGGCTGTTAATCTACCATCTTCAGGAAGATTCTATTCCTCTGGGCAGTAGATGCATATCTCAGCTAGCATTAAACCATCTTAGTATATAGATACCTAATCTTACCAAAATCATGATACATATCTGAATGGCATGCTCTTTTAAAAAAAATCTTTTGATTTCAGTTTATTTCAGGGAGAACAGCTTTTACATCATGTTAGATTGTGGAGTTAGGAAAGTTTCGCTTTTAACGTGGTGTCTTTCAGCAATGACAAGTTCAGGGCCATGTCCTCTCGGGGCTAAAACCAGAGTTTCTCAACTTTGGCACTGTTATCATTTTGGACTGATAGTTGTTTCTTTGGGGAAGCGTCCTCTTAGCAACATCTCTGTCCTCTACCTGTTACTAGGTGATAATGGCAAACTTCCCGTGCTCTTTAGCTACAATTGTAGACCTGTCAAGAGAGAGGGCTTCCCAGGTAGCTCAGTGGTTAAGAGTCTGCTTGCCAAAGTAGGAGCCACAGGAGACACAGGTTCTGTCTCTGAGTTGGGAAGATCCCCTGGAGGAGGAAATGGCAACCCACTCCAGTATTCTTGCCTGGAAAATGCCATGGACAGAGGAGCCTGGCAGTCTACAGTCCATGGGATCACAAAGAGTCAGACAGGACTGAGCACTCGCAAAAGCAATGCATGAAGAGACAAAACGTACAAACCACTTGCCTCTTACTGTGGAAGAGAAGGATTATACTGTCGGTAGAAAATTTCTTGTCTTCTGGGCTAGGCAGAAACATATACGGAATCCTGAAAAATATCCATCAGTTATCTATTTCATGTTTAATCTGTAAGCAAGTGTTGTCAAAATAACTGGAATTCAGAATCACCTGGGTGTGGTAGCTGGTTAAGAAAAGCAGACTCCTGATGAAGAACTGATAGTTCAGTGAATGAACCTTTAAAACATGTTAAATAAGAGAAGCTAGACACTAAAGGCCACTGTATGTTTCCATTTACACGAAGTATCTAGAATATGCAGGTCCACAGAGACAGAGCAGTTTGAATGATGGTAGGAGATTGAGGAGGTGAGGGACAAAATGCTTACTGGGTAAAGGGTTTTACTTTGAAGTGATGGAAATGGTTTAGAACAATATAGAAGAGTTCTTGGCACTGTGAATGGATTAAATGCCACTGAATTGTTCACCTTTAAAATGGTTAATTTGGGGACTTCCTGGCACTCCATTGGCTAAGACTCTGCCTTCCAGTGCAGGGGGCACAGGTTCGAGCCCTGTCAAGGAGCTAAGATCCCACATGTTTCACAATGGGGGCAAAAATTTAAAAAAGAAACGAAAAGGCAGAATCCTGAACTTCTCCTGCAGAGGTCCTGATTTCATGGGCAGTGGTGGGGTTGAGGAAGTTGGGTTTTGATTGAGATTCTGTAGGATGTTATGATGCAAATGGATGACAGACCATGTGTGGACAAACCGTGTCATACTGAGTCCCTAGAGAGGCATAGCCTGGGCTCCCCCACCTGGAACACTGTGAATCATTTACTCAAGAGTTTTACATTTGCTTCCTCATCACTTAAATTGACCATATTCCAATATTGTTGTCTGGAGAATCCCATGGACAGAGGAGCCTGGTGGGTCGAAAAGAATCAGGCGCGACTGAAGCTGCTTAGCACATACATCCTGTGATGTATTAACTTAAAGCCTTGACTTCCTAATATACCCAAATATGGTTACACATTTAATATTAGTGTTTAACACAAGCATGTCACTAGAGCTTGGTTCTAGCATCTCACCAGGTTTGGTGTGACATATTTTAAGATGAGTTAAATATTTTTTTTTCAATTTTGTTTTATTTTGTATTTGCTTTTATCGTACTAAATCTTGGTACACAGTAAATGTTTGGGAAATGACCCTTGAATCAATGAACATTCTTTTGAATTTACTTATTCTTTTAAAATTTTTTATCCCTTTATATTATACCCCTTTATATTTAAAACTGTACCCCTTTATATTGGGGTATAGTTGATGAACAATATTGTGTTAGTTTCAGATGTACAGCAAAGTGATTCAGTTATACATATGCACGTATCTACTCTTTTTCAAATTCTTTTCCCATTTAGATTATTAGGTTAAACTTTGTGTAACCTGTAAGCAATATCTTTATGTGGTAACCTATGCATTGGCTTAATATCAAATCCAGTCACTTGGCCTGTGAATCTGTTGACAATAATACCATTTATTGGATAATTGTAGAGGACCAGTTACCATATGTTTATTATCCTGTTTAACCATCATGCAAGGGTAGATCCAGGATCTGTGGAGCCTGATGTTTATACAAATTGAGAAGATCTGCTTAAGAAAAGGAGTAAAAAGTAGAAATACATTATTAGGTGGAGGGCCTTGAAGACACCCATGCATGCAAACAGTCCTGAAAGTTGAGCTTAATTAGCTCTACCTTAAATCCACCTGAGTCTTTGACAACACTTACAGATAGCTGGGCATTGCTCATAGAACCGTTGAGGGAACTGAGACTTAGCAAGCAGGAACACTTTGCTGGTGATCAACCAGCCAAATACAGTAGAACTGGAATTTGAACCAGCTCTGCCCCATGGCAAAGTTTACACCCCCCACCCCTTAGGAATTAAGTAACAGTGGACCTCTTCAAATGAAATGCACCACTGGCTCCCAGCTTGGTTTTGGTGAAATCTTATTTTAGGAGGTCTCTGCACACCCTGAATTGAGGACTATAAAAAGAATGAAGGCATTTGAAGTGAGAAAGGACACTTAATTGATTTGAAAGAAATTTATGATGAGGTTTACATATGGATATGTTATGCCTCGGCTCCTCTAATTAATTTCCCAAAGATTCACTAAATTATGCTTCAGAGGTTTTAAAATCTACTTTTAAAAATTATCTTTTTATGAAATAGCAAGTAGAATGAACATAGAACTTTATTATTTAAGGACAGTTAACATAAAGTCTTCCCTGGTAGCTCAGATGGTAGTCTGCCTGCAATGTGGGAGACCTGGGTTTCATCCCTGGGTCAGGAAGGTCTCTTGGAGTAGGGCATGGCAACCCACTTCAGTATTCTTGCCTGGAAAATCCCATGGATGGAGAAGCCTGGCAGGCTACAGTCCATGGGGTCACAAAAAGTCAGACACGACTAAACAACTAACACTTTGACTTTCAATGTAAAGTCTTGACAAAAAGATTGTTAGTAAATGGGAGAGAATAGTAACTTGTTATTTTGAGAAATTCTTACATGCCAAGTATGTAATCTTCACCACAAACCCGTGGGATAAACACCGAAATCTCAATTTTTTCACCAATTGAGGAAACTGTGAAGAAGGAATTCATAGGGCCAGGACTCTATCTCAGGCCTATCTGTGCTGATCATGCTCGGTTGCCTCTCCAGTGGACTCTGAACTCTCTGCTTGGTGCCTGTGGGAACGACAATGGAAGGATAAGACCCCCTCCGGACAGGAGAATCTTGAAGATCACATCCAGGTTACTCATTGCCTAAGAGGAAACATACCGTAATCACCCCTGTCTCCGGACAGGTCATAAACATTTTCCGTATCTATCAGGATGTAATCACAGGCTTATCGATTATTAACTGGTTGGAACGTGACCACAAGCTTATTGATTATTAACTGTTTGGAATGTAACTACGGGCTTATTGATTATTGACTGTTTGAACACATAACACGTGAATGATGGGGTTATTGTAGTTGTATTTACCCTACCTTTGTTTATGTAAGTCTCAAAGGGAATTGGGGTGGTGGGTTTGGACACATACACATGGGGTATAAAAGATTTTCACAAATGCTGGTCGGGGTCCTTGGCTAAGAGGAGACTCTGCCTTGGACCCGCCAGTGTAATAAACTGTACTCCACTATCTGCATTGTCCTTCTGAGTGAGTTTGTTTCCCGGAAAGCATGGCTATAACAACTGAGGCTCAGAGATCAATAGGTTAACTCTTTACTACTATCCCAGTAAAGAGGAGGCTGCTATTTATTTTAAATGGCAGCAGTTTAAAGAAACTGTACAAAACGCATGTCAAATCCACATTTATTTTAACACAGATTAATGCAAGATAGTGGTTTCTTGAACGAGAAAAAGACAAGTTTTCACAGATCTGAAATATGATTTATCCTATGTGGTATGGCATCACTGAGATTCTTTAATTGCAGCCTATTTAAGGGGTTAGTCAAAAAGAGTATGAAGGACCTATTAACACCCAGTTGAAAAATGTGACAGAAAAGTAGGAGAACAGACAATTCCAACTTCTAATTGTGGAATCCTTCAGTGTTTGGGTTCAGTGCGATTTTCAGCAAGCTCATTAAAGTCCTGCAAGGGCCCATCTCTCTCCCCAGAACTGATAGCAGGCAGTCCCCCGAGGAGCAGTCTGACTGCTAGCTCACATCTTCCTTGTCATGGGGGGCTAGGTGTCAGCCTCTGACCTCACAAAGAGGGGAACTTTCCAGGAGGGCTTCACAAGTAGTTCTCTCGCTCGATTATCTACAGAGAACTGTCCCTAGATTGTTCTCAACACTAAAGAAAATAAAGGTTGTGCATGCATGTTTTGAAGGCCTTGGAATGCACAGAGTAATAAGGAAAAGTATGTATGTGCCTTACAACAGGTAATTTAAAAAATGCATACATTAACTTCTTTTTAAACTTTCATTTTGTGTCGGGGTATAGTCAATTAACAATATTATGATAGTTTCAAGTGAACAGTGAAGGGACTCACCCATGCATACACATGTATTCATTCTCCTGCAAACTCCCCTCCCATCCAGGCTACCACATAACATTGAGCAGAGTTCCCTGTGCTACACAGTAGGTCCTTGTTGGTTATCCATTTTAAATACAGCAGTGTGTACATGCCCATCCCAAACTCCCTAACTATCCCTTCCCCTCATCCTTCTGCCAGCACCCATAATTCTACATACTTTAACTTCTCTTTGGAAAAGTTTTTTTCCCAGCTTTGTGGAGTGCAAACACACCAATTTCACGTAAGAGTAGAAAACCAAGTTTTGGTCTTGTTTGGCCCACAAGGCATTTGTTACACTAGATAGGCCAAAAATTTCATTCGAGTTCATCTGTAACAGTTTATGGAAAGACCTGAACAAACTTTTTGGCCAAACCCATACAGCAGAATTTATGCAGTACTTGTATATAGTTTCTTTTACACTTCTCTCCTCATTTATACTTCAGCAACCATTCTTTTCAGAGGATGTCTCCACCAAAGATGCAAATCTAGTTGAAGGCAACATAGCAGAGAAAGTATTGAATTTAGATATAGTTCCTCTTGTAATAATTATAGTCTCGGCAGAGGACTTGTAAAATCAAACAGTTTTTAATTATCAGAGGGTTTTGGTGTAGGCTTGCGTTACTTTTTCAAACGTTTCCTGACTGTTTCTCCTCCTCCTGTATGGTTGGTGCAGTGGTTTCCGGATTCAGTCCAGTTCTATTTCTGCAAATATCTATCAGAGCTCTTTCCTGGGGCTGAGCGGGTCTTATGCACAGAGAGCTGACCCAGACCACCTCAACAGAGGATGCTGGGCTGCATCAGAAGTTGGCATGTCTCCCCCACTCCGTTTCCAACCATATGCCTGCTTTCACATTCTGGCAGGGGTTGTGTGTGTGTGTGAGAGTGTGTGTGTGGTGTAGTTGGCAGAAGCAGCCTACTCCAAGGAGGCATCTTTTCTGAAATAATCAGGTCTGCCTCCTCCATGACACTGTGGATTTTACCTTGCCCCGCTATAGGGTGAGAGCCTCTGATTATTGCCATGGTGATCAATTTGTCCCCCAGGAATCAGCCAGAGACCATCCAACTGATTCTATGCAGGCCATTAGGTAATGCTGAGACTCTGGGAGAGAATTGCATTTTTGTATGAAAGGAATCCCTGTGGACAACCAGCGCGAGGTTTAATTGGGCTGTATCGTTAATGCTGACTGAGAGGGGACAAAGGGGCTGCAGAAATAGTCACAGGAGTGACCTGACGGATGGCTTAGTCACACTCCGCTCCATGGTCCTCTTCCTGCCTTTTGAGATATTCAGCAGGAAGGGGGTGAATCGCAGGGTTTTAGGCCAAAAGCGATAGGCTCTTTGCCAGTAATGGATTTGCAGATAACACATAGTTGGGACATTTTTAGAGTGCAGCATGTATTTAGGGCTTCATTGACAGGACACCTGAAAAGTAATTGTTGCTTCTTAGAGACCAATTATGGGACATCAGCCCAGCTGGAGAGCATATTCCCTCCCTCCCTCAGTTCTGCCGGTGGGAACACACCATTCATGAGGCTCATTCTGGACCTTTGGAAACTGGGCCCTTTCTTTGCAGACCATTACCTAATCAACCCTGTTCCAGAAAGTTCATTGTGGATTTGGGCACCACAGCCCTCCTCGAGGTCCTACAACAATCTTCAGAGAGTGATATCAGGGTGGATTCAAGACCTGATTGATTGATTAATTTCTCTGCTGTTAGGGTGCACGCTATTCTGTGCTGAACTTAAGGGCCCTTAAGGAAAAGTTGTCAGTGACTTGCCCTGAGCGGTCATATTAGAGCTGGGGCAGTGGGGTAAGTAAGTAATATTCAAGTTTTTTGGCTTCACACAAATGCACTTGATGATCAACAGTGGTTGCTATACTTTTCTGCTCAGATTTTCCTAATGCAATGTGGATTGGGCTAGTCTTAACATAGTTCTAACTATGCTGATTTCTATGTTTTTTTTTTTTTTCTGCCACTGAGATTTCCATGCAACAGGAACTATGATTGTCAGCAAGGAAGAAGAGCATCACATTCAAAATATTTTAACCTACCATGCCAAAGCATCCTTTCTCCTCATTGTGGATTTTTGCAGTCATCTTAAGTCTTATCTCCATCTTACCTAATAGCTTTCCTTTTTTTGTACATTCTTTTTATTGAAGTATATATAGTTGGTTTGCAATGTTGCGCCAATTTCCGCTGTACAGCAAAGTGCGCTGATAACTTTCTATACTTCAGCCCATGCGTGGCTTCTGCTTATCTCAGACCGATGTCAATACATACATCAGGAGTCAGTCATTCACACACCTACTTAAACTGGCCAAGGCTCTGCCTAGAGCCTCCCCTCCCGACTAGCCCCCTCTCCTGGACACTAAGCTGTTTCATCCATCACTAGAAATGCTCTTTAATTCCCTCCTCTCTTCAGGCCTCCCAGAGATGAGAACTGAGCTCACCATTTCATCTCAGACTCAGTGGCTGCTTGATGCTGTCTTGATTATATATGCTAAAATTCTTGTTGCCAAGATGCAGTGACATTTGGACCATTTCTAATTTTTTCCCTATTTATATTCTTCTATATGACCGTTTTTGTCAGTGTAACACAACAACCAGCAAACTTTTGTGCACTTAATGTGCTCCAAAGTGACTTGGTAGGCTAAAAACTAAGAATATGAAATTTTCTTGCCAAAAAACCCCAAGTCATGCACAATTTACATTTACTAGATGCTTCTGGAAAATGATGGTGATGGTTTATGACATTTGTGATTAATAAATCACAGCTGCTCACATGTGATTGAGAAATTACCTAATTTTAGTTGATGGCCTCAAAACTCTTTGAGTTGTGGATTCTATTGCTATTACTTATTCCCTTTTACCCAGAAAAACTTTCTCATTTTGTTTCATGTCTGTAAAGTTTTATTCTTCCTCCTAAAGGTCCAGATTTCTTGAGTTTTCCCTCTCCTTTCATTCTGTTTATTTTTTTTTCCTTCCCAAGACTTCATTTCTGTTTCATATTCATTTACCCATAGCTTCAGTACTTCCAGCAAAATGCTTTTCTTATTACTCGGCAACATCCTTCCATCACTTCTCTATGTTCTGGTTGCCATGGCATTCTGTCTAGGTGCAGACACTGTAAGTAGCAGAAGGAAAAACATTTTTCACTCATTAGTCATTTGCTCAGTCTCCAAGTCAACTGAGCCCATAGCAGAGGTTAATCATGAAGCTGGGGTCCATCCGTACGGGACAGTGCTCATGGACTGTGGACACCAGTGTCATTTCTGAATCAAGAACTTCTGTAGATGATTATTTACTTCTCAAATAAAGGTCAACCTTGTGATCTAGGTTAAACCACTGGTTGTGTCAAATTGCAGAAAGTGATGTACAGGTCAAAAAATGGATCAACAATTAAGTCAAATTTGTTTGCTGTGGTCTTCAAAGTTTCCACTTCCCTGTAAAGTTTTTTTCTTTCAGTGTGATTTTCTATTTCTTTGCAAAGGATTCTTTGGACGAGGGTAGTTTCAGATAGCCCTGAAGTTTCACTTATAATAAGTCATTAAATCAGATTTGTTTGTTTTATACCTTGTGAGAATCTCCATCTGATGAAAATTTCATTACTTTAAAGTGAATTCTATTAATCTTCCAAGTCATTCCTTGGCTTTCTTAGGATGTAAACTATTGTTATGTGTCCTTTTCTGTAGAGAAATATGTTTACACCTCTGTTTTAAATTATTGGTTAATTTCCATTGTTATATGCTGAAAATGTTAGGATGTAGAATGAGGTCATTATCTTATTTATTTTGAAAGCAGTCTATATCAGACAGAAAGCTATATTTGTTTGAACATACAGGCTTAAACACTGTAGTCAAATTAAAAATTACAAAAAATAATCTGAATGGATGAAGGGTTGAAATAGAAGTGGAACTAATAGAAACTTTTGAGTAGAAAACAGAAGGCTCATATTAGTCCAACAAGCAAAAAAATGGTGGGGGCGGGGGTGGAGATTGAGCTCTGGAATCTAGCAGATGTGATCTGGAGTCTCGGTGAAGCCATTTACTAGCTGTGTGACCCTGGGCAGTTGAGTGAGCTGGTCCTTTTCTCTGTCTGGTCCTTCTCACTTGTGAAATGGAGGTGACAATAACAATACTCACAGGCTCTGTAGGGTGGTTCTGAGAAATAACATAGTAAGACATTTTAGCAGTGTACTTGGCATGTACCATTACTAAATACTTCATTTGGAGGGTGGTTATTATTCACTGTCTTCTTTTGTTGATATTTAAAATCTAGATGAAAGCCTCTTGATTGTTTAGGGTGCTTATTAGCTGTCAAGGGTATGACTCAAGATCTTCTCAGAGGTGAGGGAAAAAATCTGATAGGTGCAACTCAGTCCTGAGCTGTAGCAGAAGCACCATTTTCATCAACACTAAGTGAAATTTAATCTAAGCTAAATCTTGATTATCCTTGAATAAAGAAGTTTCAAAGTAAATCAGAAAAGGAATTTTCCTATATGTCTGGAAATATAGACAGGGTCAATACAAGCAGAACTTGCTAAGAGTCCAAAAATATATTTTTTAATTTAAATTTTAGCCTAAATAGTGCCTTCTACTATGTTAGATGAACTGAGGGTAATTGAAATTCCAAAAGATCTTATATTTGCTCTGTTATGCTGTTTGGAACATGGGGTCCTCAGCTGGACATTATCGCCCAGCTGATAGTAACCTTCCTGAGTTTCAGGGACAAGTGACTATGAGAGGTAATAGACCCTGAGTAATGCCCTTAAAGTCAAATATACCAAATGATTTAAAAGATCCACTTTTTTTTTTTCAGTTTTTCTTGAGTTAATTATCTATATATACAATTTATAAATTATATGTGTATATAATTAGTTCCAGAAAAAAGTAAATCTCTGTGTGTGATATACATAAACAGATCTGTTGAGACAAAGAAGGAAACTCTTATCTCAAAATTCAAGCTTCAGGACTTTCTTGAATTGTGTTTTTTCAGTTGGGATTGAATGGGAGCTGGAAGTCATTTCCTGAGTAGCACCTATAAGCGTTGCATCTGTAACATATATATTTGTTGTTGTAGAACAAACTATTTCATATAATTTGCTGTAGTCTCATAGGATGGATCACAGTGGTTTCAAATTTGGCCCCAAATTCTGTGTTTCTAGCTTTATTGAGTTATGATTGACAGATTAAAAAGTATATTTAGCTTGTACAATGTGATTTTTTTTTAAGGTGCACAATGTGATGATTTAAAAATGTATACATTGTGAAATACTTATCACAATCAAGTTTATTACACATCTATAATCTCACATAGGGCTTCCCAGGTGGTTCAGACAGTAAGAATCCACCCACAGTGTGGGAAACCTGGGTTTGATCCCTGTGTCAGGAAGATTCCCTGGAGAAGGGAATGGCTACCCACTCCAGGATTCTTGTCTGGAAAATTCCATTGAGAGAGGAGCCTGATGGGCTACAGTCCATGGGGTTGCAAAAGAGTCAGACATGACTTAGCGGCTAAATAATAACAACAACAAATCTCAACAGTGACTTTGTGTGTGTGTTTGTGGGTGTCTGTTGATGTGTGTTGGGAATACTTTAGAGTAAATCTTAAGCGTTTACAAATTGTTGTTGAGTTTGAATACCTACTTTAGGTAGTCCTGACCTTTCTAGTTTCTCACAGGCTCCACCTTTCCTACTGGATTAGCCTTTACCCAACACCCATGTTTCTCCGACCTCTGATCTTTCATACAAAAATAAGTTGTGAGTTTAGTGAAACAAAACAGTTTCAACTTTTCTGGTGGGGTAGTGGGATGGAATCCTGTAGTCTTAATCCTTGCCCTGAGCTTTAGGGGGCCTCATACAATCACAGAAACCTACCACAAAGGAATGCTGGTGCTTGGCATCCCCACAGCTACACTTATGGTCCTAAATATCCACAGTGGTGATCAACAAACTTGAGGCCCCAGGGAAGGTTTATCCAAGTTTCCTGCTCTTCCACTTTGAAACAAAAGAGATCATCGAATTTGAATGTCTTGAAGGTTTGCTGACTTTGGAGTGGGTTGGAGATAGCTGGGGGCTGGGCATGGACTTTAATGTGTGAGACATTTAATTAGGTGGGCTTCCCTGGTAGCTCAGATGGCAAAAAAAAACAAAACAAAACCTGCCTCCAATGCAGGAGACCCTGGTTGGATCCCTGAGTTGGGAAGATTCCCCTCAAGAAGGGAATGGCAACCCATTCTAATATTCTTGCCCAGAGAATTTCATAGACAACCATGGGGTCACAAAAGAATCAGACACAACTGAGCAACTAACACTTTAATTAAATGAAGACAAGTTAACACATCTTTCTTCTAAGATTGAAATAGATTTTGTGTAACATGAATTTCCCAGTAGAACCTGCAATCATTTTGATGCCAAAAACTTGACTTCTGTGCATCAGTGCCAAATTAAATCCCAGACACAAAATTTGGGGTGAAGTAGAGAAGAGCTTTATTGCTTTGCCAGGTAAAGGAGGACACAGTGGCTCATGCCCTGAGAAACTGTTTGTCCCAACCTGGGGAGATTTGGTGAGAAATTTTATAGTAGAGGTTCAAGGGCCGGCTTGCTGATAAGGCTTAGGGTGTGTAAAGGGGCTTTAAGGAGTAGGGAACAACAGAAGTTGAGATGGCTGTGTCACGCGAGTGTATGCTCCTCGGTTCTTTGTCTCGTCACAACAAAGATTTGGAGTGACGGACATTAAAGCCCCCTGGCGGGTCACAGCTCTCGGAGGACAGACCATGTTATAGCTCTCAGGTCTCGAACGGACCGTGTTATAGCTCTTAAATAAATCAGTGTTACAGCTCAGTGTTACAGCTCTATTTTATTTAGATAATAGCAGGAAAATCCATCTTTGAGGCGTGAGGGCACGTCAACCCAAAGACGTGAAGAGAAGAGCGCCCCATCGCGCTGGGGAGAGGGAGCAAAAAAGGGGAGAAGAGTGCTTTGGCTCCTCTTTTTATATGTTTCTGTCCCTGGGCCTGCCTTATGTAAATTGGGCTTAGGCAGGAGCGTTGTTTGTTTTACCTGAGGTT
This sequence comes from Odocoileus virginianus, assembly GCF_023699985.2. Taxonomy (NCBI): domain Eukaryota; kingdom Metazoa; phylum Chordata; class Mammalia; order Artiodactyla; family Cervidae; genus Odocoileus; species Odocoileus virginianus. The sequence goes on along the minus strand of NC_069682.1, from coordinate 28,185,960 downwards.
CTCACTCCGGTCCTCGGACCTTTCTTTGTTCTATTTTCACGGGCTTTCCCTTCCAGGTCTTTTAGCCACCGCCATTTTGGACTCTTTTTCCCTATTCTAACTACCTAACAGCTGGATGGAATCACTGACTCGATGGACAGGAGTTTGTGCAAGCTCCGGGAGTTGGTGATGGACAGGGAGGCCTGGCGTGCTGCAGTCCATGGGGTCGCAAAGAATTGGACATAACTGAATTGAACTGAACAGGTGATCTCCTGATGAGCTTTGAGGTTATCAAACTGTGACCTTCTCTCTAGGTCTTCTCTTTGGTGGGAGTTTTATTTTTGCAGAAGAGTTTAAAGACATTGTGTATATCCTTTGAGGGGAACTTTGCCCCAAGGCTATAGTGTTGTTCCTGACTGCTCCTCCCATATCTCTGCATCCCTTCCCTCTCCTGATTAGCAACTGTTTGGAAGACTTCCCTGCCTGGGAGCCCCAGGGGGTCCTGCTCAGTTTCAATTTTCCTCTTCCTTTTCCAGTGCCTGGTTTTGGAAGTACTCACAGTTTTGTAATATTCACAATTGCTATAGGTGTTGGCAGAGGAAAATTTAGTGACATCAAATAGTTCATGTGTGGTGCTTAGTTGCTCAGTTGTATCCGACTGTTTGCGACCCCGTGGACTATGGCCTACCACGCTCCTCTGTCCATGGAATTCTCCTGTCAAGAATACTAGAATGGGTTGCCGTGCCAGATCCAGGGGATCTTCCCAACCCAGGGGTCGAACCCACATCTCCCAAGTTGCAGGTGGATTCTTTACTGTCTGAGTCACCAAGGAATCCCACTCTTATTTGTAAATATGTAGGTCTAGGTGTGTGAAGCATCGTATCAATTCTTTATGTTGGAAATTAGATGAACATTGAGCCCTGGATTTACAAATAGTTTTATTTTTGTACTTAATTAAATTTTCAAAAAATAAATGGATGTCTAATTTTAGTTATAGTCAGCAACTTAAATTGATAAAAGTTTTGGTGAATCTTAAATGTAATTTGTATTTTACCTTTGTTTTAATTAATAACTCTATTATGGAAGAAAATATCTTTTAAAAAGTATATAAAATGATTTTGTATTTTTTGTGTAAACATTAATTTACATTTTGGATGAAATATAGTCAAAAATTGTCACTTGATCTCTACTGTAAATAATTCTTTAGGTGATTACTGATTTAATTGGGCAAATATATGTATATATATGTATCTTTATTATAACACCATAATTATTGATTTTGTGGAAAGGAACATATGAAAAATAAACTTCATGGAATTAATTATAATTTACAAATTATATGTCTTGTGACTTACTGATGCATCAACAAAGCATCCTGATCTATACAAAAATTTAAATTTAGTCATTTGCTGTTTTACTGATTTGCAATGTTATAAAAGCCACAGCTTTCTATACATTTTTCTACTTTGTCATTATAAAGGTAATTTGTTAAAGTGGTCAAACATATGTTTTCATAGTTTTTAGGCTGATTTTTAACGTGTAAATATTTCGACACATATAATACATGTTTGTATTTGTCATCTCAACCTTCTGTCTCACAAATGTCTCAGAGTCAGGTCTACACTGAATCAGAGTGACGCATCCACAGGGAAATGATTACTTTCATTCCCCTCCTGAGTTCTAGAGATGACTTTATGGAAACATCCTTTATGGCCACATGACAGAAATTGCTTTCTCTGCGTTGACCTCGTAGAAGCTGATCCACACATCTGTCTATGTCAGTTAATTATGGTCCCATATTCAGGCTCCCTGATCTCAGAAACTTCCACAGCTTCCCTTTGTACCCTGCAGTCTTTGTCTATGAGAAACAAATCCTTTATAGTAGAACTATGTCAAATACTGATCAAAAAGAATAGAAAGAAATTAGAGGGTGGAATTAATAATACCCACGCTTCTAAAAAAAAAAAAGTGAAATTGATGTCTTATTGTGGGAAAAATTAGTAACACTTAAATGTCATTTTATCCAAAATCCTGTTTACATTTCATGTCATTGTGGGGTTGAATGTATTTATGTACTCTTCCTAAACAGAAGTGTTATGCACCTACTTGATGTGGTATTTAAATGAAAAGGAAGCATTGTAGCTGTGTTAGTAACATCTTCTCATATGAGGTATGCATCACACTGTTATTACGTGAATTCAAGACAAAAATACATTCAAAGTGCATTCTTTACAGAATTTATATTGTAATTTCAGTTCTATTTTTTCCTTTTAAGTATTTTAAAAACACAGCTTTTTCTACTACCAAAAAAATACATCTGTAAAAATGTGATTGTGTCTGTGCTGATGTTGAAGTTTGCTGTATTTTAATCATCTTACTCTATTTTTTAAAAACTTTTTATTATATTTTGTAGTATAGTCTATTAACAGTGTTGTGATAGTTTCAGGCAGACAGCAAAGGGACTCAGCCATATTTATACATGTATCCATTTTCCCCCAAACTCCCCTCCCATCCTGACTGCCACATAACATAGAATAGAATTTAGAGAAGGGATAGTTAGGGAGTTTCAAATCAACATGGACATACTGCTATGTTTAAAATGGATAACCAAAGAGGCCATCTTATTCTATTTTGTCGGCGAAATTAATCTGGAGGGTTCTGGTGCAGGCCCCGTGACTTGCCATAAGGGAAACGTCTTGAACTTTTTATCCTAATACCTGAGAGCAAGTACCTTTCTCCTCTCCTCTTTTGAGTCTCTTCTATGAAAAGGCTGTGCATAAAGAAAGGAGCAATTGAACAACCCTGGAAAGTGAGTTGGCCCCCTTTACTTATTCCTAGACCACCTCTTCCTTCTGCAGAAATAAGATAAAGTATGACTGAGATTGACTGATCCCTTAAACCCAATAGCTGCTCCCTTTATGGGAAGATGCCCCTGCCCATGACTGATGACTCTGTCATCTTATTTGTTAAGCACTTGAGTACCTTGACCTTGCTGATTTCTTGTGACCTTCAGGGCTCCCCTTGGGAATCTTCAAGGATAACCACCAAGGTAGTAAGCTTCTTAACTCCCAGAGAACAGGAAACTGAATTCTTTTTCTTGTTCAAATAGTCATTGAAGTACCTTTGTAATGGCTTCCTTAAATTTCCAGAAAGCATGTATTACAAATATTCAGTGGGGTTTTTTTTTAACACTCTTAGGTGAATGGAACCTACAAATAAGTATTAAAAAGTAATTACAAATAAAATCTCATAAAATTTGTGTCTGTGTCCATATTAAAAATTTTACCTGTTGATAATCAGTGCAGAGAGGTAGTTTTTATTGCGGTGAACCAGTCACTTAAAGTCATCAGGATTACCTGTACAGATTTTTTTTTTGAATTGGGGTAAAACTGATAAGTCCTGGTTGTTCATTGGAAGAACTGATGCTGAAGCTGAAACTCCAATACTTTGGCCACCTCATGCGAAGAGTTGACTCATTGGAAAAGACCCTGATGCTGGGAGGGATTAGGGGCAGGAGGAGAAGGGGACGCAGAGGATGAGATGGCTGGATGGCATCACCGACTCGATGGGCATGAATTTGAGTAGACTCCGGGAGTTGGTGATGGACAGGGAGCCCTGGTGTGCTGCGGTTCTTGGGGTTGCAGAGTCGGACACGACTGAGCGACTGGACTGAACTGAAAACTGGTTTTCAGCGTTGTGTTTCTACTTTAGAGCAGAGTGAATCAGCTATATGTGTACACATATCCCCTTCCTCTTGAGCCTCCCCTCTACCCGCCCCCATCCCACCCCTCTAGGTCCTCACAGGGCACCTGGCTGAGCTCTCTATGCTCTCCCACAGGTCCCCCCTAGCTATCTACTTTACATTTGGTATTTTACACATAGATGTCAATGCTATTCTCTCACTTGTACCGCTTTGAAAAATTCAAATTCTGGGGGGCAGTGAGAAGGAATGGAGGAATTAGAAGTTATGCTACATATATTCCACTTGCCTCTCAACATTTATGCTTCACTCTTTCCCACTCCTTTCAGTGTTGTTATTGTTCAGTCGCTCAGTCGTTTCTGACTCTTTGCGACCCTATGATCTGCAGCATACCAGCTACCAGTCCTTCACTATCTCCCAGAGGTTGCTCAGGTTCATGTCCACTGAGTCAGTGATGCCATCCAACCATCTCATCCTCTGTTGCCCTCTTCTCCTCCTGCCCTCAATCTTTCCTAGCATCTTTTCCAATGAGTCGTCTCTTCACATCAGCTCAGATGGGCAAAGTATCAGAGCTTCAGCCTCAGTCCTTACAATGAATATGCAGGGTTGATTTCCCTTAGGATGGACTGGTTGGATCTCCTTGCTGTCAAAGGGACTCTGAAGAGGCTTCTCCAGAACCACAGTTTCAAAGCATCAATTCTTTGGCACTCAACCTTCTTTGTGGTCCAACTCTCACATCCATACATGACTACTGGAAAGACCATAGCTTTGATTAGATGGGTCTTTGTCAGCAAACTGATGTCTCTGCTTTTTCAAACACTGTTTAGGGTTGTTTTAGCTTTATAAGAAGCAAGTGTCTTTTAATTTCATGGCTGCAGTCACCATCTGCAGTGATTTTGGAGCCCAAGAAAATGAAGTCTGACACAGTTTCCTTTGTTTCCCCATCTATTTGCCATGAAGTAATGGGACCAGATGCCCTGATCCTAGTTTTTCGAATGTTGAGTTTTAAACCAGCCTTTTCATTCTTCTCTTTCACCTTCATCAAGAGGCTGTTTAGTTCCTTTCTGTCATTAGGGTGGTGTCATCTGCACATCTGAGGATGTTGATATTTCTCCTGGCCATCTTGATTCCAGCTTGTGCTTTATTCAGCCCAATATTTCACATGATGTACTCTGCATAGAAGTTAAATAAGCAGGATGACAATATACAGCTTTGATGTACTCCTTTCCCAGTTTTGAACCAGTCCATTGTTCCATGTCCGATTCTATCGGTTGGTTCTTGACCTGCATACAGGTTTCTCAGGAGGCAGGTCAGGTGGTCTGGTATCCCCATCTCTTTAAGAATTTTCCACAGTTTGTGGTAATCCACACAGTCAAAGGCTTTAGTGTAGTCAATGAAGCAGAAGTAGATTTTTTCTGGAATTCTCTTGCTTTTTCTGTGATTCAACAAATGTTGGCAAAGTCAGTTTACAATGCAATTTAAACAGAGACCTGAGTGAATCCCACAGAGACTTCCAAAACTGAGATGGTCTTAAGAGTCATCTTACCTTGCGGCAAGGGGTCAAGATTTTATACTCCTCTCAATCATAGGGTATTTGTTACCTTCTGGAAGGATATGTGACCTGGACTAATGGCTGTTCCTAGAGAGGGGTTGAGCTAAGAACTCAGTCTCCAAGATTTCATGCAGTCAGGAAATGAGGGTGTTCATCTTAAAGGGGAGATTTGGACAACATACCATGGCAACTATTACACTTCTGCATTTGAGAAATATAGGCTGTGGAACCACATGATCTAATATTGGGTTAATCCATTTTTTCCTGGTAATGTTTTGATTTTGTTTATATGGTGCCCTGGAATGCAGTTTCAACTGCACAGTGATGGAAAGAGATGGACTTTGCAGAAAGAAGTCTGTTTCTGAGTTTTAGTTGGTGCTAGCGGTAAAGAACCTGCCTGCCAGTGCAGGAGACATAAAGTTTGAGGGTTTGATCCCTGGATCTGGAAGATCTGCTGAAGAAGGGCCTAGCAACCAACCCTAGTATTCTTGCCTGGAGAATCCCATGGACAGAGGAGCCTGGCGGGCTGCAGTCCACAGGGTCTCTAAGAGTCAAACACAATTGAAATGACTTAGCATGCACTTTGCCATTTTGTTCTTTGTATACTTTTAAGTAGAATCACAACTAATTTGCATCTCAGTTTCCTATTCTATTCAGAGAAAACTGTAGTTTATCTTCAAGTTTAAAAGTATAAGAAATTATTTGGTACACTGTTGCTTCTTAAATTCCTTTTGTGTTTTTGCTGAAAACCTTCTATAGCCATTTGCAGCTTTACTTTAGCTGTTCACAAACCCAATCCCATGGAATGACTTAAAATTATTTGATTGTACTATATTAGAAATAAGGTTAAATGTCTGATTTGAAGGACTGCCGAATAAATTAATTAGTCTCACATAGACTTAACTTTCCCTAAAATAGATAGAACCATGGCCATTTCAATACTGCTGCTACTGCTAAGTCACTTCAGTCGTGTCCGACTCTGTGCAATTCCATCCCTGGGATTCTCCAGGCAAGAACACTGGAGTGGGTTGCCATTTCCTTCTCCAATGCATAAAAGTGAAAAGTGAAAGTGAAGTCGCTCAATCATGTCTGACTCTTCGTGACCCCATGGACTGCAGCCTGCCAGGCTCCTCCGTCCATGGGATTTTCCAGGCAAGAGTACTGGAGTGGGGTGCCATTGCCTTCTCCAATAGGACCCCATAAAGAGCTTGAACTTAATCCCCATAAAGAGCTTTGCCCTTATGATTAGCATTATATTGAGTTTCAAAGAAAAAGCATGTCTTGACTAAGAGAACAAATAGACTCTGAAAACTGATATTATTACTATTCAGTCATGTATCTTTGTACCCAGACCCAAATGTTATAAACAGGGAGAAAAATGGTTAATACAAGCTAGTGAGTTACTAATTTCCAGAAAAAAGTGCCCTCTAAAATTGTCCTGTTGGAAACTTCTTTGTCTCTCTTCTTTGAGTTGTCTTTTTCTTTATTGCATGGATAATACAGTGATGGCTCTTTTCCAATAGGACATATATGGTCTTCTTTCTCTTTCTGTGACACAGATAATTCATGAGCAGTGACTGTTTGGAACTGAACTTTTATTTCCTCTGGACTAAGTTGGGTATTTTTCCTGTGGCTCATCCTTAAAGAAGATGCTAGCTATGGAGGCTGTAGCTGGATTCAGAGCAAGGCATGCCATGAGGGAAACCTACCTGGAATTAAGTAACAGCTCATAGACCACTGTGACTGCTGGTGTTCTACGAGAGTGTGAGATGCGTTGTCTCCTAAAAACTTCACTATGCTGCATTTTTCTTATCCCCTCTCCCTACCCGTGAAATGACATTATGCGATTTCCTCTTGTACGCAAGCTAGTTAATAGCTAAATTCAGTCAAAATCAATTTGCAAATAAGTAGATACCTTGTAATAAATAACACACTTTCAAAATACCTGTTTTGGGATTGATCTAACAGTCATCCAGTGAGATCTGCCAGTATCATTTTCCATTAACTTCTGTGATGTTTAAATGCTTTTATAAGCTAATGGGATGGTTTATAATTGGGCCATACCTAAGCTGTTTCTCTGCTGTATGGCACGTGACGGATAAATAAGATGTCTGCAAAGGTATTTGTATCGAATGTTCACCGAGGGTTTCCTCTCATACTGCCCTCACTCACAGAAGCCACCCTGGGAAATGAATGTGCCAGGATAAGTTATCTGGGACTCATAAAATCTTTTTCAGAAGATTGAAATAAAGTCAGTGCTTGCAGAAGACAAATCAATTGTGACATTTCTGAATAGAGTGCGATGCATTTAATTAGCACAAGACATACTGGCAAATGCTGAATTACCCAATAAATCACTAGATGCTGAAACCCATACCGAGCGGGGACTCAGCTGTCTGGTGAGATGTACAGCAAGTGATAATACGGAGGTCTGGACATTTGTATTGTCACTTTGCCCCATTTTCTGCTATATTTTTTCTATTTTGACATTTGCCCACAGAGCCCCTTTAATTATTCTAAACTATCAGCGAACTCCATGCCTACCCACTCGGAGATTATTTTATAAATATTTGCATTTGCAGAGAATAACCACCATGGTTGGTGTGATTCCACAGATGTGGCTTTAAAGGTCTTGTGTGGAGGGGGGTAAGTGCAGATAAAAACCCTCAACACAAGACATTCTGAAAGAGCTACAAACAAGGTCATTGTATTGCAGTTCATTGAAAATATGGAAGGTATTACTTCAGTCATTTTTAAGTCTCACAATGATATCTATCAGTTTAGGCAGGAAAAATGAGTTACTTTAATGTTGTGACACCTTTGGTTAAAATTTTTTTTAACCTGTAACTTAGTAGCTACTTCAGTCCATCTTTGAAATGCTGCTAAAGAGCCCTGGGGCTTAAATCCAGTGTTTTGGCTATTGACAATCTGAGAAAAAAAAAAAAAGAAAACGAATTCGAAATGAGTCTTGCTAGCTCTGAAAGACAAGACAGAACATTCCTTCCAATTGAGGGATATTTTATCCATAAATTGGTGGTTCTGCTAGCCAGCCTTTTATTGACTGGCTTTCTGGGATACAGATAGCAAGGTAGCTTCCCAAATAAACACAAGATCATATGAAAGACACACTTTGCTTCTCCTCCAATACAGTGTTAGTGGTGACATTTCCAGTCCTTGACGGTAGATAGGTGCATTGTAAAGAAACAAATAGGTTTTTTGTTGTTGTTTTCTTTAAATTATTTTATTTTTGGTTGTTCTGGGTCTCCATTGCTATGTGGGATTTTCTCTAGTTGTGGTGAGTGGGGGGACTACTTTCTAGTTGCAATGCACAGGCTTCCGATTGTGGTGGCTTCTCTTGTTGTGGAGCACGTGCTCTAGAGCACTTGGGCTTCAGTAGTTGTGGTGCATGGGCTTAGCTGCCCTGTGGCATGTGGAATGTTCCTGATCCAGGGATTGAACCAGCATCCCCTGCATTGACAGGCGGATTCTTATTAACACTGGATCACAAGCCAAGTCCACAGATAACTTTTTATTGGTAAAGAATTTCAGGTCTGCAAAGCTGGAGTCCAGTTTTCCTGGAGGATAGAAACTCTAGAAATATCAGCATCACTTGTCTGAGGTCATGGAAACCTAGCTTGTATTGCTATGGCTTATGATCACAGTGCAGAGAGGAGAGAAGGGATATCTGTCACCTGGGATGGTCCAACTCTTTCCATTTCCCGACATCCTAAAATGTGGAGGGGGACAAGGGGACAAGATACCTTTTCCCCCAAGGAACCTATAGGAGCAGGGAGACAAACATACATTACAAAATAAAACCCACAAGCATCCAGCAGTATCTGCTACGTGGACACTATTCGAATCTATCACCCACCAGTACCCTTCTGCCTTATTCGCCTCATGACTGTACTTAGGGAAGATGACTTTCCAACCCCAAGGGGCTGAATCTAGATTGGGGTAAGCCTGTCATGCCAATTCCATTTCCTTTGCCAATGACTAGTTGATGTTTTACAGGCCTGGCTGGTGGGATGTTGGGGAAATCTGGAAGGTCCTAGGACAATTTATTTGCTCTGATGTGGAGGCATGGAAAGAGGCATAGCCTGTCCTGTCTCTGAATGTGTTAGAATGAGGACAGCTAGAGCTGATGAATTTTTAGCAACAAGAGCACAACCTGAGGACTAGGCTAACACTCTAAAGACGTAAGAGTTAATAGGTAACCAGTCATCCCAGTTGTCTGGACCTTGGGTGTTTCCATGATTTTGGACTTTAAATTCTGCAACCAGAAATGTGCCGGCCACATGGGGACAAGGCAGTTACCCTAGAAAAGAAAAGCCTGAGTGTTTAGAAATATCACCAAGCTGCTGAGCTAACCAACTTTGTGAAAGGTCTCTGGACTTTAATCATTTTGCTAAATGTACTTATTGCTCATGCTGTTTTGAATTGTGCTCTGTTTCGTGTGGCTGAAATTTCCTGAGTGATCAGTATGGAATAAATTTTATTCTAAATCAAACATAACAAAAACGAGTGATTCTGTATCATAGGAAGACATGGTCTTTTTAAATGTACTCTTCTTAATCGAAAACCTTTCACTTCTAGTTGTTAACCAAGTCATGTGACATGAGCATCCATTTAGTAGGAATTAATCAGTTTATAACCAGCTATGTCGTTAAAAGATTTGTTTTGCTTTTTTAATAATAAGAACACGAGAGTTTTATTCTAGCCAAACTGTAATTGATAGCCAGGAAGAATCCTCTCAGTATCTCTGAGGGGACTGATTTGAAGAGTTCAAGAAGAGTCAGTATTTATGAATTTTTTTGGTTAGGGAAATACATGTAGCCAAGCATATGTCTTGGTAAAACATTACTGCTAATCAGAAACAACAGATATCTCAAGTTAATGATTTTAGTGCCTTTATTTATTATTATTATTATTAAAAATTTTATTTTGTTTTGGAATATAGCTGATTAACAATTTGTGGTAGTTTCAGTGGACAGCAAAGGGACTCAGCCATACATATACATGTATCCATTCTCCCCAAATTCCCCTCCCATCCAGGCTGCCATGCAACACTGAAAAGAGTTCCCCTCTGCTATACAGTAGGATCTTGCTGGTTATCCATTTTAATTATAGCAATGTGTACATGATTTGATGTGGACCATTTTTCAAGTCTTTATTGAATGTGTTACAATATTGCTTTTTGTAGTTTCATGTTTTGGTTTTTTGGCCACGAGGCATGTGGAATCTTAGCTCCCTGATCAGAGGTCAGACCCGAGCCTCCTGCATTGCAAGGCAAAGTCTTACCCCCTGGACCATCAGAGATGTTGCTCAGCCATGTCATTTTGACTTATCACTTTACATGGCCACTCCTTGCTGTTACAGTAAAGTGAATTCTTAGAAATATAAATAACTAGAAAACAGACCAACCATGGACTACTGTTCAAATGTCTTTTACATTAATAGCACTAAAAATTGAATGAGTGGATAAGAATTAAGCTACTGAAACAAAGTCTTGATTCAGTTCAGTTCAGTCACTCAGTCGTGTGCAGCTTCAAATGACCAAGATGGCAAATAGCAAAAACCCACTAAAAAGGGGGGGTTGATATTGTCTTTTTAAATTAATTAATTTATTTTTGTCTAACTATAGATTCACTATCATTTTTATCATCTGGAGCTATATTTATCATCCTGTGCTTCTAGGAAGAGTTACATTAGAAGTCTATCTCAAGTGTAAGCAAAGCATTAGACAGAGGCCTGTATTCTTCAATTTGCTCCTCACTTGTCTTTACACTGAGTATTTGTGAAGTGATTGTTGAATACTGACCTTACGTATGATCTCAATCAATTCTGTCATCTATTTAAGCACAAGAAGGATGGTAGGACTTCATATCACTAGAATTGCTTAATTGCCTAAGCATTATGGCAGTAGCAACTGAAGAAAGTGCCAGGGGTAATTGGACATCATAACATTTGGCAATGGCAATGCTGGTCTGGAGGGCTCTTTCTCAGTGAGTGCCTTGGGGATCCGTCCCCAGCCATCTCTCCTGTTAAATGTGCTGTGATCCCACTCAAGAAATGAGGAAATGCTCTTCGCAACAGAATCATCTGCTCACTGACCACACTGGGCTATTTATCTCCCTTTGTCAGAGCTGGATGGTGGCAGATTTCAGTGTCTGGTCGATTGAGGCTCTGAATCACTGAACTGGCAGGACTTGTGATGGCCCATCAGCAATGATAGCCGTCTGGGGAAAATCCTCAGCAGACTTAAGGAGGCCTCACACTTAGTGGAAGGAAATATAATTGCATGTTGTAATTTGCATGAGTTAAATGGATAATTCTCCTTTGAAAGAGGCAAGAGGTTTTCTTTTGTTTGTTTGTTTTAAAGGAATCTGAAGTAAGCCCTTCATGCTTCATTTTTTTCGCCCCTCTCCAGGCCAAGTGTTAAAAATCTACTAGTGAGAATATCTGATTTCCCAAAAAATTGCTCTTTCACAATTGTGTTTCAATTAGTTTTTCCTCGCCTTTTGGTGTTGCAGTTTTTCTCTTACAAAAAGTTTTCTCTGATGAAAAGATACGGGTATAAATGTTTGATTTTTATCAACTTGTCATTACTCACTTAACTTGCCCAAACAATCTCCACTCTGCCTCTCTAACTACTCAAAATAAAGTCCCTATCAAGCACCCTGGATATGCCCTATGATAAGTAAAGTTTCCTATTTCTATAAAACAATTAGAAGTTACAAAGCAAGTATCAAATCAGATATTGCTTCAGGGAGCTATTAGGGAAGAATCACATAAATCATTTATAATTTTCTCCAAACAAAATTAGAGGAATCCTAAATTTCCATCCAAATCAATAGGCTAGATATCTTATTTTTTTCTCCCCTTGAAATGAAGTAGTGGAGCACAGAACCTTCAAACTAAAACTTAGAAATTTTTATGGCCCTATGGACTTGGAATTCAAATGTTTGTTTTGCAACTTGCTTGTGTGATGAGCATCAAGTTAAACTTTCAGGGCTTCAGTTTTTCTCATTTGAATATTGGGATCATAATACCTATTGCATAGAGTTGCTTTATATTACATGATGTAAAGCAATGAGCAGAGTGTGGTACAGTTCTCAATGGATGGTATCATTATAACTGTTAGTAATTTAGATTTGTGTCCTTTTAACTCCACACAGTTTTTTTTACTTCATGTTGCTCTCTCAAGCATGGCACATTCATCAATCTGCTAATCCCCTTTGTCCTGATATTCTGGAACATTTTCTTATTGTCACTATTCTTTCAACCAAAACACTTTGGTATCACCTTTGACTTTTCATTATTTATTTTTGTTTTCATAGTTAGATATTAGTTTATTCTTTGTAGTTACATGTGATAAACATGCAGACAAAAAATCTTTTCTCCATATTACATCATAATCAATATCAAAGCGAAAAAGAAAAGAAGAGAGACACATTTTCTTGCCTTTCTTCCACTGGGTTGTCTTGAAGGCAAGGATTAGATCTTGCCTAAGTTTCCTGGGACCACCTTCACAACTTACAATAAACTGGGTGGCTTAAAACAACAGCAGTATATTCTCTTACAGTTCTAGAAGCCAAAAGACCAAAATCAAGGTGCTGGTAGGGTTGGTGCCTTCTGGTGGCTCTTGGGGAGAATCTGTTCCATGTCTCTCTTCTTCTTCTGGTGGTTCCTGAATGGGAATGATGGGCATCCCTTGGCTTGTATATATATCACTCAAGTCTCTGTCGTTATCTTCATGTGACTTTCTAAAGTTGAGTTTTCACTCTTCTAAAGACTCTGCCTTGAAAGAAGTCTTGTATTTGCATTCATTTTGGAAAAAATCCTCATTGTTACTACCCTAAATGAGGTTCTAGAGTAGAATTAATATTTTAAAAATATGTAGCCTAATCTATATTGCTTTCTCAAGCCTGTGAACTTGGCTCTAATTGGTTTGGGATATCCATATTGTGGGTGTGGGACTTGGGTGTGGAGAGAAGCATTAGGATTTTTACTTGCACAGAAATAATGTCAGCTTTTGAGATTCAAAATATGTCTTTACAGCCAAGATAATTCCCTTGTAAGCCTATCTGTTTAGTTCAAAAGGAATTTAATACATTCTTTTGGCATTGGTCTCCCTACATTTCAGCAGATTAATTGCTAAAACAGGGATTTAGGTCATAGAGTACCTTCAAAATATATGGCAAATGCCAATAATTGTGATTAATGCTTAGCTAGTTATTTGGGACTCAAAAGGAGGAGGTGTGTATAAAAACCCTCTTATTTCCTGGGTTTGGAAAAGGACATTGGAAGATAAAAAGAAAAAGAGTTAAATAAAAATACATGGGTCAACATTTATCTTCTGCTGGGATGAAAAAGTTTATGACAGACCATCACTCCTGCTTTAATACTATAGATAACCATAAAAATCTACATATATTTTAAAGCTAGCAAGCACTATCGGTGCACAGAAATATAAAGGAACTGCATCCTAGAGGACAAGCCTTTACTAAGTGAGCGAAGACTGGTAACCAGTTTCATCCCAGTGGCAAATTATCCTGATTGAACATGGATAGGACAATGATTAGGTATGCCATAGGCAGAAGGACTTTCTAGGGTAAAGAGATACCAGCAAAACTTAAAACTATCTGGTAATAGATTGGAATGTGGAATAGCCTCACATTTTAGAGGTTTTCCCTAATTCCTGTTTATCTTCCTATAATCTTCCTATAATTTAGCTGAGTACAAGGAGATGTGGGAAGCTGAAGGTGGAGCTGGAAATCAGAGAGAGGTCAATATACATAGCACAGATCTTACCTTCAAGCCATTTGAAATCAAGATGTGACCAAAACTAACTGATGGGGCAACCTAGCCTCAACCCAGTGCAATTCCTGATTGGATCGGTGTAATCAGTCACTCACCCTAGTTGCCAGAAGAAGAAAAGGATATGTCCTCTCCCAGGGGAAAATGCTCCTTACTCCAGTTTCTACAGTGGTGTTTTTTTGTTTTGGTTTGGTTTTTGTTTGGTTGGGTTTTTTTGAGCCATGCAACAATTATTTGAGCCATCCCACGCTTATGGGATCTCAGTTCTCCAACCAGTGATTGAACCTGGGCCCCCAGCAGGGAAAGCCCAGAATCCCTCACCACTAGAGTGCCAGGGAAGTCCCCCTACAGTTCTTAACCAGAGTAGCTTACGTAGAGTAAGTGCAGTACAGACATGGAAATAATCATGAGCTAATAATAAGTATTAAAGGATGATTCTGTGGCCCAGTGCTTAATATGGAAAATGAAGAGTTAAGAGTTGTGGGAAATTTTCAGTGACTCTGTCAGATTGCTGAGGATTGTAGATTTTCCATAAAGTTATCCTTGGCTGGGAGCAATGCTGTCTTTATCACTTACTGACCAGATACCCATTTGCTTTCTCACTTCCTCCAAAAACCAGGAACAGTAATAATTATCATGTTTACCTTAATAGAAAAAAACCAGGGATTTTTGTATAAAATGGCAATTTTTGCAACTTTTCCTTCTGTGATGATATTTTTCTGCTAGCAAGGAACCCTTCCTTTTGTACGTTGAAGTTCATATTATAGCAGTGCTTTACCTGTTCATGTGGCAGTGACTATGTAAAAACATGGATGAAAAACAAATTAGAATTTGGGAGTGAGACACAAGAAAATCGATTCTTAGCCAAGTTCTGGAACCAAGAAATTAGGAAACCTGTATAACTTCTAGATCTCTGCAGAATTAGGATACTAGAGCAAGTATTTTCCATTCTAGTACATTTAAAATTCTTTTTATCATATACATGTTCAAATATAAAAACAACACACACAAATATGAAGATAATTTATACTATGGAGATAATTTAAGAATCATCAACACAGAAGTAATAATCTAATTATAGCAGAGAAGATAGAGATGGATTTGCTCCAGATTTCAGAGTGGTTTCATTGCACACTGCAAAGACAGTGTTCCAATTTTCAGTCCAGAGTTCTAGTCACCATATCCTGAGCATCCTTTCTCATGTCATTAGCTGTTGATCATTCTTCTAGTTTTCCATCAGATTTCTATTTATCAGAAAGCCAAGCTCTTCATCTCTTTTTTAAAATTTATTTATTTGACTGCATGTGGCACCAGTCTTACTTGCAGCAGGTAGAATATATTTCCCTGACCCCCTGCATTGGGAGTGTGAAGTCTTAGCCACTCTTAATTGCATTTCCTATTTCTCTGTCTCTGAAGGATATATTGCTCATTCCCTATTCTCTGTTTTTTCCTGTTTCCTACCCCACTTGTCTTCCCAAGCATTCTCTTCTACTGTCTTTGGGGAGTAGCTCCTTTTGGAGTTCTATAGCTGCAATCCTTGGAGTGTCATGGTAGGACTGAGAAGTCAGTGTGAATCAATAGAGTTCATCTCCCCTTCAGTGCTTCATCCATCAGCTTGCATTTCTGGACATGTTCTCACTCTCTCCATCCCCATCCTCTCCATTTTACTTTTTTTAATTTTTAAAAATTTTTATCAGAGTCTTGTTGCTTTACAGTATTGTGTTAGTTTCTGCTGTTCAGCAAAGTGAATCAGCAATACATGCACATATACCCCCTCTTTTGTGAATTTCCTTCCCATTTAGGTCAGAGTCTGCCTGAAATGCAGGAGACTCTGGTTCAATCCCTGGGTCAGGAAGATCCTCTAGAGAAGGGAAGGGCAACCTCCTCCAGTGTTCTTGCCTGAAGAATTCCACAGACAGAGGAGCATGGCAGGCCACAGTCCATGAGATCACAAAGAGCGGGACAGGACTGAGTGGCTAACACATTTCCTTTAAAGGGCAGATTGGACAGAGCAAAAGATAGAAATGATCCAAACTGAAACAGAGGGTAAAAAAAATGAATGGGGGAAAAAATAGCATTGGAGACATGAAGGATAATAAAACATGGTCTAATACTTGAGGGAGAAGAGAGAAAATGGCTGACATTTTTCTAAAATTGATGATAAATATCAACTCACAGATTCAAGAAGCTCATCACACTCAAATCTGGGTAAGTGCAAGGAAAATGACACACTGGTACATCATAGTCAAATTGTTGAAATGCAAATTAAAAAAAATAAAGTCTTAAAAGCAGCCAGAGGAAAAAAGACAGTATATCCAGGGGAACAAGAATGAGGTTGACTTCTTGTCAAAAACAATAGTATTTAGAGCACAATGTTATAACTTCTTTAGGGTACTTAGTAAAAAATGCCTACTTAGAATTTTATACCCAGCAAAAGTAAACTTCAAAATGAAATTAACATAGAGATGTTTTCAGATGAACATAAACTGAGAGAGTTCTTTGTCTGATGATCTAATGCTGTAATAAGTAAGATGGAAAAATTTTCAAGCTAATAGAGAAATATTCTCAAATTGAACTGTAGACTGATAGGAATGAATGAAAAATGTCATAAGCAGTGATTTTAAATATTTTCTATTGACTATTCATGTACTTTATAACATACATAAAAGTAAAATATATGGTAAAAGTAGTGCAAAGTGCAGGAGGGGTTAGTGAAATTACAGTCTGTAAAGTGCTTATACATGAAGTAATAAAATAATTCATGTTAAACTAAAAATATTAAGTATGCATATAGTCATGTCAAGAGTAACCATTGAACAAAATATAGAAATGTATAGCAGAGAGAAAAACTAAAATGAAAAGATAAAATTTTGCTTAAGTTATAAGAAGGCAGAGACATTTGAAGAAAGGAATAGAGAACAAATAACAATATTGTAGACTTAAACCATGTTGGTAGTTGCATTAAGTGCAAAAAGAACAAATATTTCTTTGTCCGTTCTATTAGTCTGAATGATAAAACAAGATCCAACTATGAAGAGACACATGTTATTTTTTTATTAATTAATTTATTTTACTTTACAACATTGTATTTGTTTTGCCATCCATGGACTTGAATCTGCCATGGGTGTACATGTGTTCCCCATCCTGAACCACCCTCCCACCTCCCTCCCCATCCCAGTGCACCAGCCCTGAGCATCCTGTATCATGCATCAAACCTGGGCTGGTGATTCATTTCACACATGATGATTTACATGTTTCAATGCCATTCTCCCATATCATCCCACCCTCGTCCTCTCCCACAGAGTCCAAAAGACTGTTCAATACATCTGTGTCTCTTTTGCTGAGAGACACACTTTAAATACAATGACACTGCTAGCATGAAAGTAAAAGGATTTTAAAAGTTCTACTATGAAAATACTATATAAAAGCTCATGTAGCTGTATTAATATCAGACAGTACACTCCAAGACAAGGAATCATCAAAAATAACATTTCAAAATGAAGAAATGGTAATTTTCTGAAAAACAACCACCTTAAGTGGGTTTGCATTTCATAATATAGCTCCAAAAATCTGTCTCTTTTGTGAGATACCAACAGAGTTTGACACAAATTATCACACATTCCTCCTTGATATCTTTTCTTCGTATAGCTTCCAGGACAGATATTCTTCTTGGTTTTTCACTGGTTAACGCTCCTCCTCACTGTCTAATACCCTTCAGTATCTTTTGGGGAACATCTCCTCTCATACTGAAGATGGATGTGTCCCAGGGCTCAGTCCATACATATCCCTCTTTTTTTCTGTATCTATATTTACTTCCCTGATGTTCTCATCCTGTATAACGGTATTTTATAACTTCACTACCAACTTTCAAGTCTTTTATCTGCAGCCCAAATTTCTGTCCCAGATTCTAGACTTGTATATCCAAATGCCTATTCAAATCTCTATTGGGCTTCCCTGGTAGCTCAGACAGTAAAAAATCTGCCTGCAATGCAGGAGACCCAGGTTCGATCCCTGGTTCTGGAAGATCCCTTGGAGAAGGAAAGGGAAATCTACTCCAGTATTCTTGCCTGGAGAATCCCATGGACAGAGGAGCCTGGTGGGCTATAGTCCATGGGGTTGCAAAGAGATGGACACAACTGAATCACTTTCACTTTCATTCAGATCTCTACTCAGTTATCTTATAATCATCTTAAACTCAAGTTGGCCCCAACTAAACTCTGATTATTCAATTTGTGCTTCAGTCTTTCTATACTATTGAAGGCAACAATATTCTTTCAGTTGCTAGGTACAGAATTCTTGAAATTATTAGTGATTCCATTCTTTCCCATACCTTACATACAATCCCTAAAGAATTCTTGTGGCTCTGCCATCAAAATACATAGAGAATCCAACTACTTCTTATTGCCTTCGTTGCTACCACCCTGGTCCAATAAACCAGATGCTAGAACTGGCTTTGTGCAGTAGAGTTCTAACTCAAGTCTACATTTATACCCTACTATACAGAATGTTTTCAATATAGCAGCAGCAATTATCCCTTCCCCCACCCCAAGAATGAAAGGCTTCTTGTGTGTGTGTGTGTGTGTGTGTGTGTGTGTGTGTGTGTGTGTTTTAGGACATTTTTTGATGTAGACCATTTTATAATTTCTTAACTTTGTTACAATATTTCTTCTGAACATTTACAGTGGTCTCTAACTACCACCAAGAACTTTTTATCATCCCAAAAGAAAACCCCATACCCATTAAGCAGTAACTCTGTATTCTGCACTCCCGTCACCCCCTGGAAACCATCCATTACTTTTTGTCTTTGTAGATTTACCTGTTCTAGATATTTCATGTAAGTGGAATCATATAATATGTGACCTTCTGTGACTATTAAACTTATAATGTTTACAAGGTTCGCCCATGCTGTACCTTCTTTCAGTATTTCATTCCTTTTTATGGCAGAATAATACCTCAGTGTTTGTATATACTGCATTTTATGTACCTATTTGTCTACTGACAGTGCCTGGTTTGTTTCTAGCTTTTGGCCATTGTCAATAGTTCTGTATGAGATTTTATGTGTAAGTGTTTGAGTCCCTAGTTTTAATTATTTTTTAAATTAATTTTTATTGGAGTATAGTTGCTTTACAATGTTGTGTTAGTTTCTACACTGTAGCAAAGTGAATCAGCTATATGAGTGTGTGTGTATGTGTGTGTCCCCTCTTTTTTGGATTTTCTTCCCATTTAGGTCACCACAGAGTATGGAGTAGAATTCCCTGTGCTATACAGTAGGTTCTCATTAGTTATCTGTTTTATACAGAGTAGTGTGTATATCGCTGGGTTGGGAAGATCCCCTGGAGAAAGGAAAGGCTACCGACTCCAGTACTCTGGCCTGGAGAGTTCCATGGACTGTATAGTCCATAGGGTCACAAAGAGTCGGACACGACTGAGCAACTTTCACTTTCAGTGTGTATGTGAGTCCAAATCTCCCAATTCATCCCACCCCTGCCCTTCCTCTTTGTTCCCATATGTTTGATCTCTACATCTGTGTCTATATTCCTGCTTTGCACCTAAGTTCATCTATACTATTTTTCTGTATTCCATATATATGAAATTAAAAGACGCTTACTACTTGCAAGGAAAGTTATGACCAACCTAGACAGCATATTAAAAAGCAGAGACATTACTTTGCCAACAAAGGTCCGTCTAGTCAAGGCTATGATTTTTCCAGTGGTCATGTATAGATGTGAGAGTTGGACTAAAGAAAGCTGAGAGCCGAAGAATGGATGCTTTTGAACTGTGGTGTTGGAGAAGACTCTTGGGAGTCCCTTGGACTGCAAGGAGATCCAACCAGTCCATCCTAAAGGAGATCAGTCCTGGGTGTTCACTGGAAGGACTGATGTTGAAGCTAAAACTCCAATACTTTGGCCAACCTGATGCGAAGAGCTGACTCATTTGAGAAGACCCTGATGCTGGGAAAGATTGAGGGTGGGAGGAGAGGGGAAAGACAGAGGATGAGATGGTTGAATGGCATCACCATCTTGATGGACATGAGTTTGGGTAAACTCTGGGCATTGGTGATGGACAGGGAGGCCTGACGTGCTGCAGTTCATGGGGTTGCAGTTAGTCTGACACGACTGAGTGACTGAACTGAACTTGTAAGATATTTGTTTTTCTCTTTCTGACTTCAACCTGTATGACAGTCTCTAGACATCCACAGTGGGTCTCTACAAATGACCCAATCTTGTTCTTTTATATGGCTCAGTAATATTCCATCTTATATATATGTGCCACTTCTTCTTTACCCATTCCTCTGTTGATGGACATGTAGGTTGCTTCCGTGTCCTGGCTATTGTAAATAGTGCTGCTATGAACATCTGGGTGCATGTGTCTGTTGAACCATGGTTTTCTCAGGGTATATGCCCAGGAGTAGAATTGCTAGGTCAGATGGTAGTACTGTTTTAAATTTTTAAGGATTCTCCATGCTGTTCTCCATCAGTTCAGTTCAGTCACTCAGTCGTGTCTGACTCTTTGTGACCACATGAATCGCAGCACGCCAGGCCTCCCCATCCATCACAAACTCCTGGAGTTTACTCAAACTCATGTCCATCAAGTCAGTGATGCCATCCAGCCATGTCATCCTCTGTTGTCCCCTTCTCCTTCTGCCCCCAACCCCTCCCAGCATCAGAGTCTTTTCCAATGAGTCAACTCTTAGCATGAGGTGGCCAAAGTACTGGAGTTTCAGCTTCATCATCAGTCCTTCCAATGAACACCCAGGACTGATCTCCTTTAGGATGGACTGGTTGGCTTTCCTTGCTGTCCAAGGGACTCTCAAGAGTCTTCTCCAACACCAGAGTTCAAAAGCATCAATTTTTCAGGGTTCAGCTTTCTTTACAGTCCAACACTCACATCCATACATGACCACTGGAAAAACCATAGCCTTGACCAGATGGACCTTTGTTGGCAAAGTAATGTCTCTGCTTTTTAATATGCTATCTAGGTTGGTCATAACTTTCCTTGCAAGTAGTAAGCGTCTTTTAATTTCATGGCTGCAGTCACCATCTTCAGTGATTTTGGAGCCCCAAAAAATAAAGTCTGCCACTGTTTCCACTGTCTCCCCATCTATTTCCCATGAAGTGATGGGACCAGATGCCATGATCTTAGTTTTCTGAATGTTAAGCTTTAAGCCAACTTTTTCACTCTCCTCTTTCACTTTCATCAAGAGGCTGTTTAGTTCACTTCACTTTCTGCCATAATGGTGGTGTCATCTGTATATCTGAAGTTATTGATATTTCTCCCAGCAATCTTGATTCCAGCTTGTGCTTCCCCCAGCCCAGCGTTTCTCATGATGTACTCTGCATATCAGTTAAATGAGCAGGGTAACAGTATACAGCCTTGGTGTACTCCTTTTCCTCTTTGGAACCAGTCTGTTGTTCCATGTCCAGTTCTAACTGTTGCTTCCTGACCTGCATACAGATTTCTCAAGAGGCAGGTCAGGTGGTCTGGTATTCCCATCTCTTTCAGAATCTTCCACAGTTTATTGTGATCCACACAGTCGAAGGCTTTGGCGTAGTCAATAAAGCAGAAATAGATGTTTTTCTGGAACTCTCTTGCTTTTTCGATGATCCAGCGGATATTGGCAATTTGATCTCTGGTTCCTCTGCCTTTTCTAAAACCAGCTTGAACATCTGTAAGTTCTCGGTTCACGTATTGCTGAAGCCTGGCTTGGAGAATTTTGAGCATTACTTTACTAGTGTGTGAGATGAGTGCAATTGTATGGTAGTTTGAGCATTCTTTGGGATTGCCTTTCTTAGGGATTGGAATGAAAACTGACCTTTTCCAGTCCTGTGGCCACTGCTGAGTTTTCCAAATTTGCTGCCATATTGAGTGCAGCACTTTCACAGCATCATCTTTTAGGATTTGAAATAGCTCAACTGGAATTCCATCACCTCCACTAGCTTTGTTCGTAGTGATGCTTTCTAAGGCCCACTTGACTTCACATTCCAGGATGTCTGGCTCTAGGTGAGTGATCACACCATTGTGATTATCTGGGTCCTGAAGATCTTTTTTGTACAGTTCTTCTGTGTATTCTTGCCACCTCTTCTTAATATCGTCTGCTTCTGTTAGGTCCATACCATTTCTGTCCTTTATCGAACCCGTCTTTGCCTGAAATGTTCCCTTGGTATCTAATTTTCTTGAAGAGATCTCTAGTCTTTCCCATTCTGTTGTTTTCCTCTATTTCTTTGCACTGATCACTGAGGAAGGCTTTCTTAACTCTCCTGGCTATTCTTTGGAACTCTGCATTCAAATGGGAATATCTTTCCTTTTCTCCTTTGCTTTTCACTTCTCTTCCATAGTGGCTACGAATTTACATTCCCACCAACAGTGTAAGAGGGTTCCCTTTTATTAACTTTAAAAATTTTGAAACAAAAACTTCCAGAAAAGTTTAAGTACAGTACAAAGAACATTTATTTTCCTGCATCATTTGAGATTATGTTGCTGTCCTTATTCCTCAACTTTCCATAGTACCTTAGCAAGTATTTCCTATAAACAAGCACACTCTTCTATATAACCATAACACAACCACTAGAATTAATGTTTTACAATCATCCAGTCCACAGACCCCCATTTACATGTTGCCAATTATCCTAATAATGTTATTTGTGGCAAAGGAATTCTGTGTAGAATCAAATGTTGCATTCAGTTGTCAGGTCTTTTTTAGCCCTTCAATATAAAAAAGTTTATCTGTCTTTGATTTGCATAGTGTTGACATGTTTCAAGATTGCAGGTAGTAATTTTCTAGAATGTCCCTCTGTTTGGAGTATCTGATGATTCCTCATGATTAGACTCAGATTATATATCTTGGTCAAGGATGTCATAGGAGTGATGCTGTGTTCTTTCAGATGATACATGATGCCAGTCACTGGAAATGTACATGCTTTTCCTATTTGTATTCCTTTTCCTGTACATTCCTGTATTCCTGTTCATTCCTTTTCCTATTTCCTATTTTATTTTCCTTAAAATTTTTTTTTTCATTTATTTTTATTAGTTGGAGGCTAATTACTTTACAGTATTGTAGTGGGTTTTGTCATACATTGACATGAATCAGCCATGGGGTTACATGTATTCCCCATCCCGATCCCCCCTCCCACCTCCCTCTCCACCCGATTCCTCTGGGTCTTCCCAGTGCACCAAGCCCGAGCACTTGTCTCATGCATCCAACCTGGGCTGGTGATCTGTTTCACTATAGATAATATACATGTTTCGATGCTGTTCTCTTGAAACATCCCACCCTCATCTTCTCCCACAGAGTCCAAAAGTCTGTGTCTCTTTTTCTGTTTTGCATATAGGGTTATCATTACCATCTTTCTAAATTCCATATATATGCGTTAGTATACTGTAATGGTCTTTATCTTTCTGGCTTACTTCACTCTGTATAATGGGCTCCAGTTTCATCCATCTCATTAGAACTGAGTCAAATGAATTCTTTTTAACGGCTGAGTAATATTCCATGGTGTATATGTACCACAGCTTCCTCATCCATTCCTCTGCTGATGGGCATCTAGGTTGCTTCCATGTCCTGGCTATGATAAACAGTGCTGCGATGAACATTGGGGTGCACGTGTCTCTTTCAGATCTGGTTTCCTCAGTGTGTATGCCCAGGAGTGGGATTGCTGGGTTATATGGCAGTTCTATTTCCAGTTTTTTAAGAAATCTCCACACTTTTCTCCATAGCGGCTGTACTAGTTTGCATTCCCACCAACAATGTAAGAGGGTTCCTTATTCTCCACACCCTTTCCAGCATTTATTGCTTGTAGACTTTTGGGTAGCAGCCATTCTGACTGGCGTGTAATGGTACCTCATTGTGGTTTTGATTTGCAGTTCTCTGAGAATGAGTGATGTTGAGCTCTTTTCATGTGTTTGTTAGCCATCTGTATGTCTTCTTTGGAGAAATGTCTGTTTAGTTCTTTGGCCCATTTTTTGATTGGGTCATTTATTTTTCTGGAGTTGAGCTGGAGGAGTTGCTTGTATATTTTTGAGATTAATCCTTTGTCTGTTGTTTCATTTGCTATTATTTTCTCCCAATCTGAGGGCTGTCTTTTCACCCTGCTTATAGTTTCCTTTGTTGTGCAAAAGCTTTTAAGTTTCATTAGGTCCCATTTGTTTATTTTTGCTTTTATTTCTAATATTCTGGGAGGTGGGTCATAGAGGATCCTGCTGTGATTTATGTCAGAGAGTGTTTTGCCTATGTTCTCCTCAAGGAGTTTTATAGTTTTTGTTCTTACATTTAGATCTTTAATCCATTTTGAGTTTATTTTTGTGTATGGTGTTAGAAAGTGTTCTAGTTTCATTCTTTTACAAGTGGTTGACCAGTTTTCCCAGCACCACTTGTTAAAGAGGTTGTCTTTTTTCCATTGTATATCCTTGCCTCCTTTGTTGAAGATAAGGTGTCCATAGGTTTGTGGATTTATCTCTGGGCTTTCTATTCTGTTCCATTGATCTATATTTCTGTCTTTGTGCCAGTACCATACTGTCTTGATGACTGTGGCTTTGTAGTATGGTCTGAAGTCAGGCAGGTTGATTCCTCCAGTTCCATTCTTCTTTCTCAAGATTACTTTGGCTATTCGAGGTTTTTTGTATTTCCATACAAATTGTGAAATCATTTGTTCTAGTTCTGTGAAAAATACCGTTGGTAGCTTGATAGGGATTGCATTGAATCTACAGATTGCTTTGGGTTATATAGCCATTTTGACAATATTGATTCTTCCAATCCATGAACATGGTATGTTTCTCCATCTGTTTGTGTCCTCTTTGATTTCTTTCATCAGTGTTTTATAGTTTTCTATGTATAGGTCTTTTGTTTCTTTAGGTAGATATACTCCTAAGTATTTTATTCTTTTTGTTGCAATGGTGAATGGTATTGTTTCCTTAATTTCTTTTTCTGTTTTCTCATTGTTAGTGTATAGGAATGCAAGAGATTTCTGTGTGTTAATTTTATATCCTGCAACTTTACTGTATTCATTGATTAGCTCTAGTAATTTTCTGGTAGAGACTTTAGGGTTTTCTATGTAGAGGATCATGTCATCTGCAAACAGAGAGAGTCTCACTTCTTTTCCTATCTGGATTCCTTTGACTTCTTTTTCTGCTCTGATTGCTGTGGCCAACACTTCCAAAACTATGTTGAATAGTAGTGGTGAGAGTGGGCACCCTTGTCTTGTTCCTGATTTCAGGGGAAATGCTTTCAATTTTTCACCATTGAGGGTGATGCTTGCTGTGGGTTTGTCATATATAGCTTTTATTATGTTGAGGTATGTTCCTTCTATTCCTGCTTTCTGGAGAGTTTTAATCATAAATGGGTGTTGAATTTTGTCAAAGGCTTTCTCTGCATCTATTGAGATAATCATATGGTTTTTATCTTTCAATTTGTTAATGTGGTATATTACATTGATTGATTTGTGGATATTAAAGAATCCTTGCATTCCTGGGATAAAGCCCACTTGGTCATGGTGTATGATTTTTTTAATATGTTGTTGGATTCTGTTTGCTAGAATTTTGTTAAGGATTTTTGCATCTATGTTCATCAGTGATATTGGCCTGTAGTTTTCTTTTTTTCTGGCATCTTTGTCTGGTTTTGGAATTAGGGTGATGGTGGCCTCATAGAATGAGTTTGGAAGTTTACCTTCTTCTGTAATTTTCTGGAAGAGTTTGAGTAAGATAGGTGTTAGCTCTTCTCTAAATTTTTGGTAGAATTCAGCTGTGAAGCCATCTGGTCCTGGGCTTTTGTTTGCTGGAAGATTTCTGATTACAGTTTTGATTTCCTTGCTTGTGATGGGTCTGTTTAGATCTTCTATTTCTTCCTGGTTCAGTTTTGGAAAGTTATACTTTTCTAAGAATTTGTCCATTTCTTCCACAGTTGTCCATTTTATTGGCATAGAGCTGCTGGTAGTATTCTCTTATGATCCTTTGTATTTCAGTGTTGTCTGTTGTAATCTCTCCATTTTCATTTCTCATTTTGTTAATTTGGTTCTTCTCTCTTTGTTTCTTAATGAGTCTTGCTAATGGTTTGTCAATTTTGTTTATTTTTTCAAAAAACCAGCTTTTAGCTTTGCTGACTTTTGCCATGGTCTCTTTAGTTTCTTTTGCATTTATTTCTGCCCTAATTTTTAAGATTTCTTTCCTTCTACTAACCCTGGGGTTCTTCATTTCTTCCTTCTCTAATTGCTTTAGGTGTAGAGTTAGGTTATTTATTTGGCTTTTTTCTTGTTTCTTGAGGTAAGCCTATAATGCTATGAACCGTCCCCTTAGCACTGCTTTTACAGTGTCCCATAGGTTTTGGGTTGTTGTGTTTTCATTTTTATTCATTTCTATGCATATTTTGATTTCTTTTTTGATTTCTTCTATGATTTGTTGGTTATTCAGAAGCGTGTTATTTAGCCTCCATATGTTTGAATTTTTAACAATTTTTTTCCTGTAATTGAGATCTAATCTTACTGCATTGTGGTCAGAAAAGATGACTGGAATGATTTCAATTTTTTTGAATTTTCCAAGGCTAGATTTATGGCCCAGGATATGATCTATTCTGGAGAAGGTTCCGTGTGCACTTGAGAAAAAGGTGAAGTTGATTGTTTTCAGGTGAAATGTCCTATAGATATCAATTAGGTCTAGCTGGTCCATTTTGTCTTTTAAAGTTTGTGTTTCCTTGTTAATTTTCTGTTTAGTTGATCTATCCATAGTTGTGAGTGGGGTATTAAAGTCTCCCACTATTATTTTCCTTAAAATTTTTTAAGAAATGTTTATTTATTTATTATTCATCTTCACTGGGTCTTAGTTGAAGCATGCAGGATCTTTCAGCTGTGACATATAGGATATAGTTCCCTGACTAGAGATCGAACCTGGGCCCCCTTCACTGGGAGTACAGAGTCATGGTCACTGGATCACCAGGGAAGTCCTCCCATTTGTAATGAATAACAATTTTTCAGGGGGTGGTGATTTAAGCTGTATCAATACCTCATTTAAAATCAAACTTTCCATTTCTTTTTATGGACCTATAGTTTCTTATTTTATTCAGTTAGTTATAACAGGCTCCTATTATTACTTATTGTAATGCTCAGATGACCCATATTTGGTCAATGGGTCAACTCCTTCAAGCTAGCTTCTGTGTCCTCTTAAAATGTCATTCTTTAAATACTTATGTGATTTCTAGTACAAGAAGATATTTCAGATTCATCTTATACATTCTCTGTACCAACTTTGGAATCATACTATAGTGAAATGTAGTACTTAGAAGCCATGATCTGGGTGCTAGGAGTGCTCATTGTTATTGTGGTGTCACTGTTCCCCTTGAAGTAGATACAGTTAAGGAGCATGTGTGCATGTTTGTGTGTATATACACCCAGAAACCCACATTTAGATTATAGGTATACCTCTGAGATATTGCAGGTTTAGTTCTAGACTACTGCAGTGAAGCGAATATTGCAATAAAGTGAGTCATGTGAACTTTTTTGTTTTCTAATACATTTAAAAGTTATGTTTACACTATACCATAGTCTGCCAAATGTACAGTAGCATTATGTCTTTTAAAAAATGTACATAACAATTAAAAACACTGTATTGCTAAGAAATGGTGTCACCTGAACCTTCAGTGAACTATAAATTTTTTTGCAATACTAATGTGAACCATCACTGTTTACACATCATCATAAGTGAAAAATATATAGAGAGATATAAAGAGAATGAGAAAGTTTGAAATGTTGTGAGAATTACCAAAATGTGACACAGAGACACGAAGTGGGCAAATGTTGTTGGTAAAATGGTGCCGATCAGCTTGTTCTATGCCACAAACATTCAATGTGTCAAAACAAAAAAAAATTACCTCTGAAGCACAATAAAGCAAAACACAGTAAAATGAGATGTGCCTGATTTTTATAACTACATATTATAAAAACCAAGAGTTTTTAACCAAGTGGTTTCCAACACCATAGGGTTTGTTCTTATTTTCTTCCTCTCATAAGTCCTGTAACCATGAGAAACTGGGCTCCCATTACCCTAATACAGTTCAGTATTTGTAACCATTTTTCCTTCTGCACCACCGCCCACTTCCTTGCATGGACGTCCTCGTCTCCCAGCTTGGGCTGTAATGTAATGGCACTTTCCAGGTTGTACGTGCCTTCCACACCCAGATGTTCTCCTCACCCAGTGTGGGCTCTGGTTCCCCACTGTGGACCATCCCTCTGTAAAGATACCTTCTACAGAAACCTCAGACTTTGATTCTTCACGTTGGGCAACCCACGTGGTGGCCCTCTTCACCTCGTCATCCTGCTCTGGCTCCAGTTCCCCACGTCAGAGCAGTCCTCCTCACCCTGGTTGGTCTCTGATATCCTGTGCTCATCAGACTGCCTATGTGGGATGCCCTCGTCATCTCCCTTGGGCTCTGACTCCCATCCTGGCCCCCCAGGAACTCATCCCACTGTTCTGCTGGCATGGATACCCACCCTGTTTAGTGATCGCGGCTTTTGGACTAAGTTGTTCAGGAAGAGAAGGAAAGAAGAGAAAAACAGAATGATCCTTTTAAAACCTAAATCAGATAGAAATAGTTGTAGCAGTTTGCATAGCCACTGGCAGTTCATGAAGAATCTCATTCCTCCATAGCCTCCTGAAATGGCTCCCCATTTTAGGCAAGCAAAAGCCAAAGTTTTCATAGTAGTATTCTCAGTCCAGCTTGACTGTTACTTGTTCCTCAACTCTTTCCTAACTCCCCGCTTCATTCCCATATTCAAACTTTCCTCACACACCTGCCTTACCTGCTGTTCCTCAAATATGGAAGGCGAGCTCCTGACTCATGGTTCTTTGTTATAACTGTTTCTGCTGCTTTGAACATCCCGCCCCCAAATTTCCCTTCAAATATCTGTGCAAATCTCATATCCTTAGCTTTAACCTGATATATCAGTTTGGTCAGTCTGCCATAGTGAAATGCCACAGACTGGGTGATTTTCTAACAATGAGAAATGTACTTGCTGCTAGTTCTGGAAGTCAGAAGTTCAAGATCAAGGTGTTTGCGGGTTTGCTTTCTCCTTGGCTTGTGGATGGCCACCTTCTCACGTCCTCATAGAGCCTTTACTTTGTGTACACGTCAGCCCTGGGTTTGTACACCTTTGGTGTCTCTCTCTATCCTAGTCTTCCCATATAAGGCCACAAGTTAGAACAGCTTCATTTTAAATTTACTTCTTTAAAGGCCATATCTCCAAATACACATTATCACAGTGTCCCACATTCTGAGATACTGAGGGTTAGGACTTCAACATATGAAAAAAAGTAGGACAAAGGGACCCCATCTCAAAGATGGAACACCATTATCCAGAGATACTGAACAGTAGCTGTAAGGACTGTTCAAATGATTGGCTAGTACTAAGTTTAAACCACATTAGGCATTTAGGTTTTCTTTTCTCCACTAACCTGTGGGTGCAGGAAAAAGGCCAAATTGAATAAAGACCAGATTTAGAAGTACATTTTCTGTGCAGACATGAGTCATGATGTAAGTTAAAAAATTGTCTCTCCACTACTAAATCTTCCAAATTGCTGCCTCTTTTTCACTACTCCATTCTGCATTTGGAGAATTGTTAAAACATTTTGATTATTCTCTCATTGCACCCAAGTGTCTGGGGGGGCCCCTATTCTTAATGAATGGGACATCAAAGGCAAGCACACAGTATTCTTTGTGGCACTAACCCACTTAACTAACTGTGATCCCCACAACCTACAACAGTTTGTACAATCTATATCCTGTCAGGCTTCCCCACCCCAATGTCCCAAAATGTTCCATGTTGGTGTTTTTGCCCAAGTTTATGGTCATAATGTTCTTAAAGCACTCTGATTTCATTCATGGCCAAATTTAAAACCCAAAGCCCTTATCGGTTAGTATAGTTTGTATTCTGAATCTTAGTTGCTTTATTGTGGGTACAGTTTTGTCTTGTAGTTTGTATATCAGCCTTATCTTCTTTTTGGGTAAATCCTACCTTATAGCACTTTCTTTTTCCCTATTACAGTTAGAATGGCAGCAGGATATAATATAAACATTTATTATATAACTGATAATGGGATAAAGTATTTGAAAAGTAGAAGAAAAAGGAACCTTACTTCCAATTATTAGTTGCAGTTTTAATTTTCCTATTGTTTTTGACTTTAACGTGTACTGATGTAGCATGTAATTATTCCCGCTCACCTAGAAACAGCTCTGCAGACATGTACTCAGGTAGGATAGGAACAAAAGTATCCTTGACTTACTCCCCATTGTCCTAATAATATTTAGATTGTTTATGCTTATGGCCCTTAGCTAAGGGATATTAATATTAAATTATTTATTGTGTAATCACTATACTCCTATGGGGTATTAGTAGCCTCATTTAAAGTATGAGGAAAGTGAGCTTTCAATTGGTCATTTGTCTAAAGCAGAGTTCCCTAACCTCTAGGATCTAGTGCTTGGTGATCTGAGGTGGAACTGATGCAATAATAATAGAAATAAAGTGCACAATAAATGTAATGTGCTTAAATCATCTTGAAACCATCCTTCCCATACACTGTGGTCCAGGGTAAAATTGTCTTCCGCAAAACTGGCCCTGGTAC
Organism: Odocoileus virginianus; assembly: GCF_023699985.2. Taxonomy (NCBI): domain Eukaryota; kingdom Metazoa; phylum Chordata; class Mammalia; order Artiodactyla; family Cervidae; genus Odocoileus; species Odocoileus virginianus. The sequence continues at coordinate 28,155,310 of NC_069682.1, read as the reverse complement.
CAAAAAGTTTGGGGACCATTGAAAAGTCATACAGGTGACTGATGAGGAATACAGATTTGAGCATGGATTAACTAACTCGAAAGCTTAAACCATACAGTTTCCTCACAATACAGTGAAATCAATAACTTAAACATTAGGATCAGATGGAAAGAGCACAATCAGACTTATGAAAGTTGAAGAGTGTGGGAGGTGGGATAATTGTAGAAGTTCAGCTTAATTTGCTATACTATGTAGCCCCTCACCTTCCTTGGCCATGAGGCCACAATATGCTTTTCAGAGGAACAAAGTAGCTCAGTTGAGAAGCTTTCCCTGGAAGCTCTGTTTTAAGTTTTCCTAGACTACCCCTTGGGCTTCCCTGGCAGCTCCAGCAGTAAAGAATCCATCTGCCAATGCAGGTTTAATCCCTGGGTTGAGAAGATGCCCTAGAGAAGGAAATGGCAAACCACTCCAGTATTCTCGCCTGGAGAATCCCATAGACAGAGGAACCTGGTGGGCTACAGTCCCTGGGGTTGCAGAGTCCAACATGGCTTAGAGACTAAACAACAGCAACAATCTTATTTTCATTGAGAGGTAGTAAGACAGAGATGCAAAGGAATGCAATGATTTTATGATATGCCGTTTCATAGTGGACAGTTAAAAGGAGGAAATAAGAACAAAAGCAGCTAAGACTCCCTACGCCATGAGTCCAAGAAATGGTCCTGGATTCCTTATAGTTTCTCCAAACTAACAGATACTGTAATAATTTCTGTTTACTGATAAAGCTTTTTAAAAAACTTAAATAAAAGCAGCATATACTTATGAAATAACTACACAATTTTGGCTAATGAAGTTGCATTCAGAAAGGCATCAAAAAAGACATCATTTATATCAGTAAATGGGTCTCTAGGACACAAAGAATGGAAACAATTAAATGTCTGGAATTGATCATGGTTTTTGTTGTGCTAAGATTCATAATAAGCATTCTGCCTATTCAATATACAAGATTTATGTCTGCTAAGCTTGTGAAGCAAATGTTCCTGCTGACATGGTAGTGACTTGAGTTTCTTTTTAAAAGGATCCTGGGTTTCTGTCCTCACTTAGTGCAACTTTAAGGACCCTGTGGAGCCAGCCCCTTCCATCTCCCCTGAAAGTGGGATTCCAGAGTCACAGATCAGCAGTGTGGTGCTGCCTGCTTGTGGAAAAATCTATCATCTGGGGAGGAGAGAGTACCCAGTCGTCCCTAAGTCTTTCAGTTCAGTTCAGTTCAGTTGCTCAGTCGTGCCCAACTCTTTGCGACCCCATGAATCACAGCACGCCAGGCCTCCCTGTCCATCACCAACTCCCAGAGTCCATTCAAACTCATGTCCATCGAGTCGATGATGCCATCCAACCATCTCATCCTCTGTCGTCCCCTTCTCCTCCTGCCCTCAATCCCTCCCAGCATCAGGGTCTTTTCCAATGAGTCAACTCTTCGCATGAGGTGGTCAAAGTATTGGAGTTTCAGCTTCATCATCAGTCCTTCCAATGAACACCCAGGATGGATCTCCTTTAGGATGGACTGGTTGGATCTCCTTGCAGTCCAAGGGACTTTCAAGAGTCTTCTCCAACACCACAGTTCAAAAGCATCAATTTTTCGGGGCTCAGCTTTCTTTACAGTCCAACACTCATATCCATACATGACCATCCAGCCTTGACCAGATGGACCTTTATTGGCAAAGTAATGTCTCTGCTTTTTAATATGCTATCTAGATTGGTCATAACTTTCCTTCCAAGGAGTAAGCGTCTTTTAATTTCATGGCTGCAATCACCATTTGCAGTGATTTTGGAGCCCCCCAAAAATAAAGTCTGACACTGTTTTCACTGTCTCCCCATCTATTTCCCATGAAGTGATGGGACCAGACGCCATGATCTTAGTTTTCTGAATGTTGAGCTTTAAGCCAACTTTTTCACTCTCCTCTTTCACTTTCATCAAGAGGCTGTGTTAGTTCCTCTTCACTTTCTGCCATAATGGTGGTGTCATCTGCATATCTGAGGTTATTGATATTTCTCCCAGCAATCTTGATTCCAGCATGTGCTTCTTCCAGCCCAGGGTTTCTCATGATGTACTCTACATATAAATTAAATAAGCAGGGTGACAATATACAGCCTTGATGTACTCCTTTTCCTCTTTGGAGCCAGTCTGTTGTTCCATGTCCAGTTCTAACTGTTGCTTCCTGACCTGCATACAGGTTTCTCAAGAGGCAGGTCAGGTGGTCTGGTATTCCCATCTCTTTCAGAATATTCCACAGTTTATTGTGATCCACACAGTCGAAGGCTTTGGCATAGTCAATTAGGATCCCACAGAAACCTAGAGATTTCACTTTGGGTACCAAACAGAGATAAGATACTAATTGTATCAGTGAGTTACTAGATTATATATGTTCAATAAAATATATGTGTATGTTGCATATAATATTGTGATTCTTAAAAAAATTTATTTATTTTTGGTTGTGCTGTGCAGACCTAGGTGCCGTGAGCAGAGGCTACTCTCTAGGTTGGTGTGCGGGCTCCTCACTTCAGTCCCTTCTCTTGTTGTAGAGCATGGGCCCTAGAACAGCTGGGTTTTAGTGGTTGCAGCACAGAGGCTCAGTAATTCTGGCTCCTGGGCTCTAGAGTATGGGCTCAGTAGTTGTGGTGTATGGGCTAACTTGCTCCGTGGCATGTGGGATCTTCCCAGACAGGGGATCAAACCTGTGTCCTTGGCATTGGTGAGCAGATTCATAACCACTGAACCACCAGGGAAGCCCGTGTTGTGATTTTTTTATCAAGTACTACACAACAGTGTAGGGCTTCCCTGGTGGCTCAGTGGTTAAGAATACGCCTGCCAATGCAGGAGATGTGAGTTTGATCCCTGGGCCAGGAAGGTCCCCTGGAGAAGGAAATGGAAACCCACAACAGTGTTCTTGCCTGGGAAATCCCATGGACAGAGGAGCCTGGCAAGCAATAGTCCTTGGGGTCCCAACAAGTCAGACATGACTTAGCATCTAAATAATAACAGTATGGTAGTGTACTATACTAATATCCAATATTATTTTTTTAAAAGTTTACCAAATGCTAATCAAATTTTTTGATCAATCTTTTTTATTTCCTTTATGACTCTCAATTTAGAAACAGATTACAGGGTCATTAAAAATGAGTCAGTAAGATGATAGACTCAAGAGGCCATTTCACCAAAAAAAAAACAAAAAAACAAAACAAAACCCAAAACCCAAATTTGTAAACTTCAAGAGACAGGAAATAGAAGTTATCTTCTCACTGACTAACCAGGAGTTGAGAGTAAAATACACATCAGCTCATTCATGCATTCATGTGTACATTCATTCACTCCTTCATTTGTGCAGCATGTAAGTACCAAGCACCTATTCCATTCAAGATGCTGGAGGTGAGGAGGATGACTGTGGGGTTTAGGGTGTAGTGGAACAATCTTTAAAAAACCCCAAATAACCAACTGAAAGATTTCTAGGTAGGCCAACCTATTTAATAGACTCCTTTATTTCATAAAAAGAAGTTATAATTTTGAAATAAAAAGTTATTGTTAATTTTATGTGGTTGTTTTAGATGTTTGGGCAAAACTCAGGGCCAGTGTTCACTTTGCTATGTTTTGATTTTTGTACCTTGGCAAGGCAGGGATTTTTGTGGGTGATTATTATTCTGAATATTTTTTCTGGATTAGACATGCCACCTACATTGTCCTTTCATAATCACCACATTCTCCTATCAATTTTTATTTTGAAGTTCTTATTGTATGTGTGTTTGTCTCAAAGAGTTGTGTCTGACTCTTTGAGACCCCCATGGACTATAGCCCACCAGGGTCCTTTATCCATGGAATTCTCCAGGTAAGTATACTGGAATGGGTTGTCATTCCCTTCTCCAAGGGATCTTTCCAACCCAGAGAGCAAACCCTGGTCCACTACACTGCAGGGAGATTCTTTACCATCTGAGCCCTCTAGGGAAGCCCATAATAACATTATGTGAAGTATTCATAACTGCAGAATGCCCTTTCCTTTCAAATGTAATTTGAATTTGCTAGTACAAATGTTTTGGCATAGGGAAAATCATTTTTAACAAGCAGGTGGCATTTAAACTAATTTATTGAGATGGCACAAGCCTAGGAAGCATGTTGAAATTCACAAATATGATCTGACCAAAATTTATAGTTTGGTCCTTTGTAAATTAGAGCCAGGAGAAATAATTACAGCCATGACTCCAAGTTATAAAGAGTACTTACTGATTTGGATCATGAGAAGACCAGAATGATCAAAAGCAAACATTCAGTTCCCTCTTCATCTGGTGCTCAGGGAGTTAAGTACTATTTGTTTCAAATCCTTGGCATTAACCCCATCTTTGTAATGAAGAGGACAATTAACATCTTTATCCATTCACTGTTAGGATGTGGTATGTTAATTAGGAAAATCACTCAATTAACAGCACTCGGTGAAACATGCCACTTGTTTCTCACCTTTCCGCATCTACTTGAACATACAAAGAATTGTCACATTGGAGAAAATGTCTAAAGGTCCTAAAATGCATCCTTGTATTTCAGCTGTACTAGGAACAGGTGTCCTGGTATTTATAGCAAGGGCTGGAGCAGTGTGCATACACAGACATGATGCACTCTTCTTTAAAAAACATTTACTTATTGTTTTTTATTTATTAGGATGCCTTTGGTCTTAGTTGCGGCATGTGCGATCTTGGTTGCATCATGCGGAATCTTTTGTTGCGATGCACAGACTCTAGTTGTGAAACACAGGCTCAGTAGTTGCATCATGTGGACTTAGTTGCTCCACGGCCTGTGGGATCTTAGTTTCCTGACCGAGGATCAAACCCACATCCTCTGAATATCAAGGCAGATTCTTAACCACTGGACCACCAAGAAATCCCCATTCACTCTTTTATTTCATTATATCACACAATTATAAACATATAAATATGAATATATAGAAATGTTCTCTCCTCTTACACATCTCTGAGATGCAGAAAGGTTAATAACTCCCTGAGAACACATAGTTGTCGTTAGTAGTAAAATCTAACTTTTAACTTCGAGTGGGATAGATTCAGAATTTGGATTTTGTTTTTCTGATATGGTAGATGGCCTCCCAACAATGCATGAATGTCACAGAGTAATCAGAGCTGTGGTTAAATATGTACGAGGTTAGTCATCTTAGCATTACTTAAAATAATGAAAAATTGGAAGTAGCAAAAATGTCCAACAGTTGAAAATAGTAAAGAATTTATGCTACAAGGAAATATTATTCCACCACTAAAAATCATGTTTTATAATTACAAAGCTATTTGAAGATCTTATAATGCAAAGCAGAGATGTAGAATCAAGTTATAATCCAGTAGGGAGAATGAGCCTTTTTTTAAAGAAAAAATGTACACACACATAAAATGTATAGGCAAACAAGACTGGAAATAAATGGGCTAAAACATTTTCAGATATTCTATTTCTTGATTTGGGACAATGAGTAATTTTAATTCTCTTCTGTATATTTATCTGTATTTTTAAAATTTTCTACAAGGATCACATGTTAGTTTTATGATTAAATGATGGAAAATTATATTTTCTAAAAGTGAAAGAAAGTGAAATTTGCTCAGCTGTGGCCGACTCTTTGTGACCCCATGGACTGTAGCCTGCCAGGCTCCTCTGTCCATGGAATTCTCCAGGCCAGAATACTGGAATGGGTAGCTGTTCCCTTCTCAGGGGATCTTCCCAACACAGGGATTGAACCCAGGTCTCCCACATCACAGGTGGATTCTTTACTGTCTAGGTTTGGGCTGCAAAATCACTGCAGATAGTGACTGCAGCCATGAAATTAAAAGACGCTTACTCCTTGGAAGGAAAGCTATGACCAACCTAGACGGCATATTAAAAAGCAGAGACATTACTATGCCAACAAAGGTCCATCTAGTCAAGGCTATGGTTTTTCCAGTAGTCATGTATGGATGTGAGAGTTGGACTATAAAGAAACCTGAGCACTGAAGAATTGATGCGTTGGAGAAGACTCTTGAGAGTCCCTTGGAATGCAAGGAAATTCAACTAGTCCATCCTAAAGGAGATCAGTCCTGAGTGTTCATTGGAAGGACTGATGCTGAAGCTGAAACTCCAATACTTTGGCCACCTGATGTGAAGAGCTGACTCATTTGAGAAGACCCTGATGCTGGGAAAGATTGAAGGCAGGATGAAAAGGGGATGACAGAGGATGAGATGGTTGGATGGCATCACCGACTCAATGGATATGAGTTTGGGTAAACTCTGGGTGTTGGTGATGGACAGGGAGGTCTGGTGTGCTGTGTTCCATGGAGTCGCAAAGAGTCGGACACGACTGTGCAACTGAACTGAACTATGTTCGTCATAACTTTTCTTCCAAGGAGTAAGCATCTTTTAATTTCATGGTTGCAGTCACTATCTGCAGTGATTTTGGAGCCCCAAGAAATAAAGTCTGCCACTGTTTCCACTATTTCCCTATCTATTTGCCATGAAGTGATGGGGCTGGATGCCATGATCTTAGTTTTCGGAATATTGAGCTTTAAGACAACTTTTTCACTTTCACTTTTCTTCTTCACTTTCTGCCATAAGGGTGGTGTCATCTGGATCTGAGGTTATTGATATTTCTCCTGGCAATCTTGATTCCAGCTTGTGCTTCCTCCAGCCCAGCATTTCTCATGATGTACTCTGCATGTAAGTGAAATAAGCAGGGTGACAATATACAGCCTTGATGTACTCCTTTTCCTCTTTGGAACCAGTCTGTTGTTCCATGTCCAGTTCTGTTGCTTCCTGACCTGCATACAGATTTCTCAACAGGCAGGTCAGGTGGTCTGATATTCCCATCTCTTTCAGAATTTTCCACAGTTTATTGTGAGCCACACAGTCAAAGGCTTTGGCATAGTCAATAAAGCAGAAATAGATGTTTTTCTGGAACTCTCTTGCTTTTTTGATGATCCAGCAGATGTTAGCAATTTGGTCACTGGTTCCTCTGCCTTTTCTAAAACCAGCTTGAACATCTGGAAGTTCATGGTTTATGTATCGTTGAAGCCTGGCTTGGAGAATTTTGAGCATTACTTTACTAGCATGTGAGATGACTGCAATTGTGCAGTAGTTTGAGCATTCTTTGTATTCGAGATAGAATACAAAGTTGTAATACATGGGCTCTGCCTTCAAGGAGCTTCCCATGGAGTTAAGAAATGGAAAAGGGCATATATGTTGGGTATGCTAATCGTATGCACTAAATTTATATTCAGCATCTCCTATGTTTTGGGTTCTGTGTTAATCATAGTCTCCTTTAATCTGGACCACAGTTCTTGAGGTTGATGTTTTTATCCTCATTTTACTTAAAATATGAGGTGCAGACAAAGCTGCATTATGTAAGTGGTAGGGCTGCTGTTCAGAGTCCCAGTCCAGTGTCCCAAAACATCTGCCCTTGTGGCTTCTCAGGATAAGAAACTGGAGCCCAGAGAGATTTACCTACTGGTGAAACTAGAAGAGCAGTTTAAATGGAGATATTGATCAACTTTGATAAGTTTGATTAATTGATTTCCCCTCCTCCTACCCTGCCTCCCACAGGATTAAGTGACTTAACAGATTACTTTGTTATTGTTATTTAGTCGCTAAGTCATGTCCAACTATTTGTGACCCCAGGGACTGTAGTGGGCTGGGCTCCTCCGTCTGTGGGTTTTCCCAGCAAGAATATTGGAGTGCGTTGCCATTTCCTTCTCCAGGGATCTTCCTGACCCAGGGTTCAAACCTGGTCTCCTGCATTAGCAGGTGGGTTCTTTACCACTGAGCCACAGGGGAAGCCCCCAACAGGTTATTTTATTGACACCTAAAATCCAGGAGATTGATAGGAAATGAGTGAGTTTTTTGTGCATCCTCTTTATGACATTTGTAGAATGACCATGCAGTCATATTTAATCATTTGCTTGTCCATTTATTCATTCCATATGTAACTTCCATTTTGTAAAGGGCAGCAACCAGGCTTGGCACTGGGAATACAATGTATGTAAGATAGAATTACCACCCTCTTGATGCTCACAGAGAGGGTGATCTTCTGCACAATTAGTTCTGTAATGTATGTGAGAAGTGCTATAACAGAGGAGTGCAAATGGGCTGAGAACCCACCAAGAAGGAAGCCACTGAATCTTCCTGGGGAAACCAACCAGACTATAAACTCACTGAGAGCAACAGCTCAGTTTATTTATTTTTCCCCCTACTGTCATGGTCTGTGTGTTTGAGTTGGAAAAGTATTTCTGGGCACAAAGTATTTCAGAAGAGTGAGTTTATTAAGAACAAAGAGAAAAGATAGTGATGGTGGTCTGCCTTCCTGGCAGATAAGGGAGAGCCGACCCTTTCAAGAGGGTCAGCCGCCAGTTTTTATAGCCTCAAGGCAAAGAAAATTCCTGCGGATGGGTGGTGGTAGGTGATTGGTTAGGGAGCTATATGATGAATATTTTACCTTATATGGAGCTGTGGAGCCAACTTAGGTCAGAAGAGCCCATGGCAATAGTTGCTATGGGGCTTGGTTATTTTCGTAAATGTGTCCCATGACCTCAGTATAGGGTTCTGCACCTACCTTTGGAACTATCAGTTCTGCAACAGAAGCCCAGTACATGTGTGTTAAGCTGTTGATGTTGATTGAGGAATCAAGAGTTAAGATAGGTCATCATTTAAGTTTCATGTGACTAATATAAGCATTTTCCAGTTGGTTTTCTACTCGCAACAATTTCCATTTCCACCCTCCCTCCCAACTCCCACTACCTTCATGGCCCATATCTTCTGAAGAAAAAGACTTAAGGAAAGCACCAAATGATCCAAACAAACCATGACTGCTTCTTCCCTCTTTATCTTAGATCAATGGCAGAAACAAGGAATGTGAAAACACTATGGTCGTCTACCTTACTCCATCTGAACTGGGTCCATGGATAGGACCTTGTTCAGGTTCTATAAACCAATGTTATCTGTCTTATGCCTATTCCTAATTAAATAACACACTTTCTCATCTCTGCCTGACCCAAGACTGGCACTCTTGCATGTGTATATTAAAGAGGTTCTTCTCCTAGCCTTAGCTTGCATCTTTTTTTTTTAACTCAAATGCCCTCTTCCCACCTCCCAATATTTTGCATAACACTCACTTTACTATCAAACTTAAAAATATTCTATCAAAAAATATTCTAAACTGAAAATAATATTTGACCTACTGCCAGGAATTTACCTTAATGATTTACTTTCAAAAGTTTGTCCAAATACTTACATGGTTTGATAGAGGCTTTGTCTGTAAATTAGAAAATCTGGAGTCAGCTCAGGTACCATTCACTGAAGACTGCTAAAATCAATTAGAAAACATTAATGTGATGAAATTCCATGCTACCACTGTCTATCTTGTGTATTTTGAATTGAATGGTCTCATCACACCCACACCTAGTTTGCACTGTTTAGTTCCTTCCTTCTTTTATCTCTGGACTCTTGACCCTATCTATTCTCTAGCTACATTGCTTTCTTTTTCCTCTTGGAATCTGTCAATTCTACTTCTACCACAAGATAGACTTTTTTTTCTTCCCACATCACTCTGTGACTGACTTTCTTGCCATTTGCATCTCAGTTTGAGCATCTCCTCCACAGAAAGTCCTCTCTTGGCTACCCAGTCCAGGAGACTGCAAACATTTCTGGGAAAGAGCCAGATAATGAAGAATTTAGGCTTTGCAAGCTAAGAGGCCATATCTTGAGCACACTGAATGACTGTTTTCATGGAAGACTAATGATTTTTTACATTTAAATCTGTGAAACACATTTTCAGCTCTTGGGTCATATAAAAACAAGATGGCAGGAAGGACTTGGCAGAGACAGTAGTTGGCCTTATTGCTGATATCATTTCAAGACACTTCTCCAGTTATTTTAAATTACAATACTCTGTTACATTTGTATTGTAACAAATTACTAGCCAGTATTGTTTGCTTATTTTTCTGTGTCCTCGCAGTAGGGCAGGGACATTGCCTATCTTATCATTGCCGTGTGTTCAGGGCCTGTGAGAGAGGTTCAGGACTGATGTGCTAACATGGCAGTTGTTGAACAAACATTTGTTGAATGAATGGTAAAATTTCAAGGCAGACAATATACTCTTTGGGAGCAGGAGTCATGGGAGATTCATGGTACCTTGAGGTTATCTTGAGTTTGTGTTCAATGAACAGAAGAGCTCTTCAAATTTAGCCTGTTAGTATAATTTTGTGTAAGCTCACTTCAAATAAGTTGTGCTATTTTCAAAGGAACCAAGAGTAAAACCTTTTTCTTCATGAATTTAACACTTATAGTTGTCGTTTTGCAGGTGACGTGAAAGTTCATGACATGAAATCATTGGTGATTTTGCTGAGAGACTAATGTGAATCCTAGAGGCTGGTGAACAGGTCTCAGTCTCTTGGATGCTAATGTGACCAGAAGCCAATGTACAGCCTAGGGTGGGTGCATTTGGGGGTGGGCTCAACTTATGATCTTGTGTGTGTGTGTGGACATTTTTTTTCTTCTGCCAGAAAAGAGATAAATGATGTCTGAAATGAAGACAACTTTTAGAATGATGAGGTAAGTGAAGGAGACTAAAAAAGCATTATTTCTTAGCCAGAAAATAGACCTTTTGGATAAGAGTGGAATGTTAATTTCATTGCTGACTAGGATCTATGATATAAACAAGCCAGCCATATGTTCTTTATGAAAATTAGAAAAAGCAAAATTTTATGAAATGAATTCAGTACGTGTTTCAGCCAGGACAGAAGCTGATCATCAAGTGAGAGCTGGATAATTTGCATATTATTTTGCAGTTATATGAAACTACATTGTATCAGGAAAATGATATATTAGCATGGTATTTATGAATCTGAGAAATTTCAAGGGTTCTAGGAACTCTCCCTCATGAGTTGAAGAATCTGCAGTTATTTAATGAGCTCACAGGGAATTAGCATCTTCATGAACAAGAGATGGAGATTAACCTATAAAAAAGAATTAATTAGATAGGGTATTAATGCTGGCAGAATTCAAAGGTAGAGGATGCTCGGTCCTATTGTTGAAATATCCATTTCTCTGCTCTTTCCCCAGAAACCCCTTCACATTTCATTCTTATCACTGTGTTATGTTGATCCTTTCCCCCTCAATTCTCATGCCAGCCATTTTTCCCCAGCAAATGTTCTGCCATTAACAAATGCCTTACTGTTTAATGTTCTCTTTGAAAGTTCAGAAAATGACATAGACAATGTCTAATTATTAGCTTGCACAGTATGACCAGTGTCAACATTGTTATAGTTTGTATAATTTCGTGGACAGAATCTGTTTTACTTAAATATCATTAGACTAATTTACTCTGGATCAATGGGCAAGCTGATAACAATTAGAAGAAGATTGTGTAGAAAGAGCCTATTCCAGGGGCAAAGCTGTTTCATCAGAATGATCAAAAAGTAGCAGCATAATATTTGATAGATTAACTAGTGTGTTTCATTCCTGGCATTCCTTTCCACCTCTCCCCTTCCCCTAATTCAGCCACTACTATGCTGCTCGGTTAATAAATTAAAACAGTATCTTGCCACATTTAAATCAGCTGGTCTAAACTCAGAGAATCTAAGAGTACAATTATGTTTGGCATTATGAAAGCTGAAAACCAAGCATAAAACCTTTTGATTTGAAAAAATATATAATTAGGCAGTTTTTCTTTTTCTTGGAAACAGATCAAGATGATCTGGACTGGGGGATGGAAGAAGATAATTGGAGAGGAAACGAGAGCTTCCTCTTCTGCTCTGAGAATGGGTACATTACTCTATCACTACACTGACTGTAAATTCCTGGATGGAAATGATATAGGATGAGAGAAATTCAGATAGTTTTGGGGGATCTGCAAGCAGAGAGGACTTTTGCCCTGTGCTTCCTGGGTAGAACCCAAGGAAATAGCAAGACCTCAAGTTGCCTTCCTCTGGGGATTGTTTTTAATTATCTGCTCACTCATTTGTCCACTCAGCGTGTATTTTCTCCCTACCTCGTAGGCCCTGTATCTGGTATTGAAGATACCAATGTCTAGAAACATGACCTCAGTGTAAAAGCATAGGACCTAATGTTTTTCAGCAAACCTCTTTGCCCAGAGTCAGCTCTGTCAAGCCGATTCTAGCTGCATCCCTCCAGTGTTCAAGACAAAACCTTGGGGTAATCTTTGACATCTTTCTCTCACACTGTCTGTCTAATCCAACAGGAGATTCTGTAGGCTCTGCCAGCTGAACCTATTTGCAAAGCAGAACTAGAGACACAGATGTAGAGAAGAAACGTATGGATACCAAGGAGGGAAAGGAAGAGCGGGGTGAATTGGGAGATTGGGACTGACATGTATACACGACTAGGTATCAAATAGATAACTAATGAGAACCTGGGCTTCCCTGGTGGTTCAGTCAATCAAGAATTCTCCTGCAATGTGGGAGACTTGGGTTGGATTCCTGGGTTGGAAGGAAACCCTGGAGGAGGGCATGGCAACCCACTCCAGTATTCTTGCCTGGAGAATCCCCATGGACAGAGGAGCCTGGGGGGCCGCAGTCGGTGGGGTCGCAAAGAGTCAGACACGACCGAGCGACTAAGTACACAATGAGAACCTAGTGTATAGAACAGGGAACTCAATGCTCTGTGGTGACCAAGAGGGGTTATATGTATGTGCATAGCTGATTTACTTTGCTTTATAGCAGAAACTAACACAACACTGTAAAGCAACTAAACTCCAATTTAGAAAATATGTGTATGTAGAATCCAAACACTCCTCTCTACCTCCACTGGTACTGAAATAGCTTCCTCATGGGTCACCTTGCTCCAGCCTTCTCAACATAACAACCAGAGTGGTCCCTCTATGATCTAGGTCAGATGACCTCACTCCTCTGCACAAGACACTCCATGAATCCCCCATTTCACTTCGAGGGAAAGTCCAGCCCGATCAGCCCCTCCCCATGGCCTTTGTGAAGGCATCGCTGGCTTTTCTCACCCCTGCCCTCAGCTGGCCTTCCCGCTATTCCTGGAACAGGCTCCCTCCTGCCCTCTGTCCCTCACGTCTGCTGATGCCTCTGCCTGAAACGCCCGTCCCCCTGTTACCAACTGGTGAGCTCCTTCACCTCTCCCAGGTCTTTGCTCAAGCAATGCCTTCCCAGTGAGCTCCCTTCTGACATAGAATCAAACCACTGTCTGTGGCATGCACTCCGATCTCCTCTTTACCCTGCTCTACTTTATTCCATAGCACTCATCGACTTCTAACATACAGTGCAAATAGACTTTTTTGTTATGTTTATTATTTGTTTCCTCATCCCAGAATCCATGCTTCATGAACCTAGGAGTTTGTGTCTTTTTTGTTTATTGGAGTTTCCCAAGAGTCTAGAATAGGTCCTGGAAACTAATGGATACCCAGAAGATATTTTCTGGCAGAGGGGGTTGAAGAAGTCACCTCACAGTGTCATGTCGAAACCAGTGGAATGATTTTTCAAGCCCTTAGAAGTAACCCACTGAGGGTGGAGGTCTCAGTCCCATGGAGTTCCCTGATCGGGGAGGCATGAAGGAGGGCTCAGAAATGGCTGCAAAGGGTTCATTTTCCCCTTGTGCAGAAGTCAACTTTCATGTCATGCCTTGTTTTAAAAATCCACCTATTCAGATTTTCTGATGCTTTTGAATTGTGATGCTGGAGAAGACTCTTGGGAGTCCCTTGAACAGCATGGAAATCAAACCAGTCAATCCTAAAGGAAATCAACCCTCAATATTCTTTGGAAGGACTGATGCTGAAGGTGATGCTCCACTACTTTGGCCACCTGATGCGAAGAGCCGACTCACAGGAAAAGATGCCCTGATGCTGGGAAAGATGGAAAGCAAAAGGAGAAGGGGGTGGCAAAGGATAAGATGGTTACGTAGCAATACCAACTCAGTGGACATGAATTTGAGCTAGCTCTGGGAGAGAGTGGAGGACAGAGGAGCCTGGCATGCTGCAGTCCATGGGGTCACAGAGTTGGATATGACTTAGTGACTGAACAATAACAAATTCAGATTTTCAGATTATGGTGTAATTTCTTAGATGTCTAAGGGGATATTATTAGATATTTACCCTAATATCCTATCATTGCTTGCTCCAATAGGCCCAGTGTACTTACCTTGCAGACAGTTGAATAGGTTTGCTTCCATTTTTGCTTTTAGAAACCTTACTAAATACCTCCCTATGTGAGACATTCTCTACAAAGGAAATGCACACAAGCTGAACTGCCAGCAGCCTCATGGATTTCTCCATCTGTGTTCCACTGGGACATTTAAGAATAACATGTCCAAAATGGAACTCATCCTCAACCTCTCAGTGCACTTCTTTGTTCCTTACCTTGACTACAGTTGTCTCCATCCATCTAGCCATCCAAGACAGAAGCTCTGATTCCTTCTAGAGCAGTGGCACTCCAAGTGTGGTCTGCAGATGAGTTAGACCACAGATAACCATCATAACAAGGTTATTGAAAATACAGGAATTGAAAATTGAAAAGTACAGAAATTGAAAATAAGCATTAAGATTTTTATAGTAAGCGGACATTTCTGGAACATTCAAGCACATGATTGTTTTATCTTACCAAAGAAATGGTCCATAATGGATTGGAAATCTATAACTTAGACTTCTCCAAAAAACACATTGAGGGGACTTCCCCGGTTAAGACTCTGTGCTTCCCACTACAGGGGTCCTGGGTTCAGTCCTTGGTCAGAGAACTAAGATCCCACAAAGACACACGATGCAGCCTAAAAATAAATAAGACACATTGAGAAGTGCTATTCTGGACTGCTGCTTTCGCCTCTCCACTATCCAAGGTGACATCGATTTTAGAATATCTCCTAAATATACATTAAATCTGTTCTCTTCGCTACTTTAAGTCTAGTCTCTTGTTTCTTACCTGGCAGGTAACTGCTTTCTTTCTCCTTAATCCTTTCCACTCCTCCGACCATGACCATATTGCCTCCAGAGAATATTTTAGGATGCAGATACAATCACATGCCTCCCTGTTTGAAACCTAACATTGGTTTTCCACTAACCACAGAATAAAATATATGTTCCTTTGCATGATTTGCAAGGCCCGCTACAATCTGGCCCTTTTCTATTCTTTAGTTTACTCTTCGCCACTCTCTGCTCTGTAGTCTATATAATAATCATCAAATCTGTATTGCTAAAGACACTTTACTTTTTCTGATCTCTCCAGTTTTAAGCACTCTGTTCCATCCAACTAGAATAACTGTCTATGTTAGCTCCTTAGAAAAATTCTTTTCTGTAACATTCCACTCAACAGAATCAAATTGGAATTGGGGCCATGGAAGCAGGACAAAATTCATTGGCTCAACTGATTCAGAAGTAAGTAAGAGGATGAGCACATCAGGGTTAGGATAAGAAGGTTTAAAGCTTGGTTGAGGGTTTCTGAGCCAAATGGAAGAGCCGGCATTGTTCTGGGAAAGTCCGGATCTAGGAAACAAGAACCAATTCAGTTTGATGAAAACAAGTTGTGGTGTTCTTGAGCAGCAAACTCCAAGGTCAAGAGAAATGGGTGCCAAGGTATTCTGCAGAAGTGAAAGCTGGAAATCAAGCAGGATCCAGACCAGGGTCCCATCTGGAATCTCAGACAAGAGCAGGGAACATGCTCACTCCACTTGCCCTGAGGTCTGCTTATACCTTGTTGATGTTCCAGCTAGTTTTTGCCTCCACATTTGCATACATAGAGTTTCTTACCTTGGGGTGCTTTATGTCAGGGAATCTGATATATCCTCCTCATATAGCATCTCTCCTCATCTTCTTGCTATGGCTTGCATATGTGTGTATGCTTATATATTTATTAGCTGTTACCTCACTTTATTATAATTTTTTTTATTTACACATTTCCCAACTCTTCTGCTAGCCTACAAGCTTCTAGAATACAATACCTTACCTTTCTTGTCTTTACATCCTCGGTGCTCAGCACAATCCACTGGCACATAGCTGGCATTTAAACAAATGTTTGTGGAATGAGTTATTAAATGAATATATAAGTGCTTATTTAGGGCATTCAAGAAGTAGACTAGAGCAACCTTTTATTTTATTTTTTAATTTTTATTTTTATATTGGAGTATATAGTAAGTCCTAAAGGAAATCAGCCCTGAATATTCATTGGAAGGATTGAGGCCAAAGCTCCAATACCTTGACCATTTGATGTGAAGAGCTGACTCATTGGAAAAGACCCTGATGCTGGGAAAGATTGAGGGCAGGAGGAGAAGAAGGTGACAGAGGATGAGATGGCTGGATGGCATCATTGACTCAATGGACATGAGTCTGGGAAAACTCCAGGAGATAGTGAGGGACAAGGAAGCCTGGCATGCTGCAGTCCATGGGGTCACAAAGAGTTAGACATGACTGAGCGACTGAATAGCAACAATAAAGAGGCGATTAAAAATGTTATGTTAGTTGCAGGTGTACAGCTAAGTGATTCAGTTACACATATACACATATCTCTTCTTTTTCAAATTCTTTTCCCATTTAGGTTGTTACAGAGCATTGAGTAGAGCTCGCTGTGAAATCCTGGTCCTTGGTAATTGTCCATTTTTTATTGTAGGAGTGAGTATATGTTAATCCCAAACTCCCAACTTATCCCTCCGTCTCACTTTTCTCCTTTGGTATTGATAATTTATTCTCTAAGGCTGTGAGTCTGTTTCTGTTTGGTAAATAAGTTCATTTGTATCATTTTTTTTTTTTTAGATTCCACAAATAAGCAGTATCATATATTTGTATAGAGAAACCTTTTAAATGGTTCTTTAGTATGTTTCATAGTTCACTATAAAATTTTAGGTGATGTCACCCAGGCAGTGATCATTTGACCTCAAGTTTCCAATTAGCACTGTTCAAGGGAAAAATGCCCTACATCTAAGTACACAAAACAGTATCAGCCTGTTCTGGGGAAGTAAGTCCATGGCTAGATTCATATGAGACATTGAATGGTTTGGGTTATGAATGAATCTTGTCCAAGGTCAGCCAACTTTGCTGAAATATTTCAGTAAATATTTTAGACATTGAGGGCTGTACAGGTCTCAACTGCAGCTACTCAACTCTGCATTTGTAGCATGAAAGAACCCATAGACTATTCATAAATGAATGAATGTTGTAGTGTCTCAATAAAACCTTATTTACAAAAACAGACCGTGAGCTAAATTTGCCCTGTGCTCTGTAATTTGTTCACCCCTGATGTCATCAGTTCTTCTGGAACATTGTTATCAGAAGAAATCAGAGTAGGGGGGAAAAAAAGACATTGATGGTTACTCCATATCGTGAACTAACTATTTGAAGTTCAGTTCAGTTCAGTAGCTCAGTCATGTCCGACTCTTTGTGATCCCATGGACTGCAGCATGCCAGGCTTCCCTGTCCACCACCAACTCCAGGAGCTTGCTCAAACTCATGTCTATCAAGTTGGTGATGTCATCCAACAATCTCATCCTCTGTGTCCCCTTCTCCTCTTGCCTTCTATCTTTCCCAGCATCAGGGTCTTTTATCTGCTTGCCTTCCATCTTTTGCAGCATCAGGGTCTTTTCCAGTGAGTCAGTTCTTTGCATCAAGTGCCAAAGTATTGGAGTTTCAGCTTCAGCATCAGTCCTTCCAATGAATATTCAGGACTGATTTCCTTTAGGACTGACTGGTTTGATCTCCTTGAAGTCCAAGGGACTCTCGAGAGTCTTCTCCAACACCACAGTTCAGAAGCATCGATTTTTCAGCGCTCAGCTTTCTTTATAGTCCATATCTCACATTCATACATGACTACTGGAAAAACCATAGCTTTGACTAGATGGATGTTTGTTGGAAAAGTTATGTCTCTGCTTTTTAATATGCTAGAGCCTCTTGCTGAAAGTGAAAGAGGTGAATGAAAAAGTTGGCTTAAAACTCAACTTTCAGAAAATTAAGATCACGACATCTCGTCCCATCGCTTCATGGCAGATAAATGGGGAAACAATGGAAACAGTGAGAGACTTTATCTTTTGAGGCTCTAAAATCACTGCAGACGGTGACTGCAGTCATGAAATTAAAAGATGCCTGCTCCTTGAAAGAAAAGTTATGACCACCCTAGACAGCATATTAAAAAGCAGAGACATTACTTTGCCAACAAAGGTCTGTCTAATCAAAGTTATGGTTTTTCCATTAGACATATATGGATGTGAGAGTTGGACTATAAAGAAAGTTGAACACTGAAGAATTGATGCTTTTGAACTGTGGTGTTGGAGAAGACTCTTGAGAGTCCCTTGGACTTCAAGGAGATACAACCAGTTCATCCTAAAGGAAATCAGTCCTGAACATTCATTGGAAAACTGATGCTGAAGCTCAAAGTCCGATACTTTGGTCACCTGATGCAAAAAACTGACTCATTGGAAAAGACCCTGATGCTGGGAAGGGTTGAAGGAGGGAGGAGAAGGGGATGATAGAGGATGAGATGGTTGGATGGCATCACCGTCTCAATGGACATGTGTTTGAGTAAGCTCTGGGAGTTAGTGATGGACAGGGAAGCCTGGCGTGCTGCAGTCCATGGGGTCACAAAGAGTCAGGCATGAATGAGCTACTGAACTGAAGTGAGGTTGGTCATAGCTTTTCTTCCAAGGAGCAACCGTCTTTTAATTTCATGGCTGCAGTCACCATCTGCAGTGATTTTGGAGCATCATTTTTTTGGATATTTGAGGTTAGTTGTCTCATTTATTCCTCATAGCAGTCTGTAAAACATATGGTATTATCCCATTTCCTGGATGAATTGAGTAAACTTCAAACTCTCTAAGTGACTTGATAAGGACACATAAGCAACAAGTCATAAACCTTCGATTTCAAGGTGACTTCAAAATTCATTCTTCCTTCACTAAAATGCACTGTCTCCACTTTGCTGTCAATTGAACCTTTGTTGTGAGAGATGTAAGTTGTGCAAGTTTAAAGATTTCTTTGGTCTACCTGGAGAGACCTGGCTGTGCTATGGTCATAAATAAGCTCAGTCATCTCAGTTATCTTAAGTTGCCAGTGTGGGCTATGAGAGGCTGCTTAGATCTTTGGGCCATGCAGTCACTTTTTTTTTTTTTTTGGTGTGATTCTAAGGGGTTAGTCATTTTCCAGGAAGAGCAGAGAGAGAAGGCTGGGTGCAGATAGGGCAATTGCCACTCATTCTGTGTGTTCATTGCAAGTCAACAGAGGCCCCTGCTGCACACTGTCCTCGTTCTGAGACCCAGATGGGGGGAGAATCCACCCACTGGAGTGTCACTGGGACCTGTGGTGGGGGATGGGAATAAAGCAGATGATGAATATATTTTATAGGTTTCTTCCCAGACTTGACTCTTTATACATTTGTTCTGCTCACTCTTCATTGGCTAAAGTAAGTCGGGTGGTATTTAAAAATTAATTATTTCCTTTTGGTTACACTGGGTCTTTGTTGCTGAGCGCTGGCTTTCTCTAGCTGCCACGAGCAGAGGCTACTCTTTGTTGAGGTACTTGGACTTCTTATTGCCACGGCTTCTCTTTTGGAGCACAGATTCTAGGCACACAGTCTTCAGTAGTTGCAGCTTGTGGGGTTGGTAATTATGGCTCATGGGCTTAGTTGCTCCGGAGTATGTAGAATCTTCCTGGATCAGGGATCAAACCTATGTCCCCTGCCAATGCAGGTGGATTCCCATCCACTGTTCCACCAGGGAAGTCCAAGTCAGATGGTTTTATTTAACTTCAAGGGAGCACATAGCCTGCTATGTACCCAGGAGGAAGAAAACTATAAATATAAATGAATAGTTCTAATGACTACCAAGATTTTAGCAGCAAAATTAAGACTTCTGCTAAGTAGATTAAATGTCAAAAGTTTTTATATCTGAAATGATGCCAATGTGTGTGGGAGAAAGCAGAGGTCCAGACGCCTTCAGAACATATTAGTGTTAATGTTACCTTATGTGTTAATTACAAAACATTCTTTTCTGGCTCATTTACTCCATTGTATATTTAGATAGTGAGTACCTTCTCCAAATATTTTGGCAGTGGGAAATGGAGGCATTCTACAAAGTATTGGATATTATTTAATATCTTGTGGGTTCTCAAAGTTTAAAGAAAATTTAGTAATGTTAGAAGTAGCATTTATATGACAATCCTGTCAGTGTCCCTACATGGAAAGACAGCATGGAAATAATACAGCCACTTTGGAAACTAATGACAGGATATTGAATTTGGGTAAACTTGGCTTTTTGCATGCATTTGATATAAAGTCAAATTCTGTCCTCAATGACCCTTACACAATTTTCACCACAACTGAGTTTTTTGTTACTCTGTGTAAATGTTGTTGTTTAGTTGTGAAGTTGTATCTGACTCTGCGACCCCATGGACTGTAGCCCTCCAAGCCCCTCTGTCCATAGGATTTCCCAGGCAAGAATACTGGAGTGGGTTGTCATTTCCTCCTCCAGAGGACCTTCTCAACCCAGGGATCAAATCTGTGTCTCTTGCGTCTCCTGCATTGGCCGGTGTATTCTTTACCAGTGAGCCATGGGGAAGCCCATACATAAATGCACCTGATGCTCTGTCACCTCAACCCTAAGGACATGAGTGATGCTAGAAAACTGGAGGGTAATTTGCACAGGCTCTATACCCATGACCCCTTTTTACTGGCTGCCATCCCCAGAGGGCTTTTCACATATTACACAACCTGGCTTCACTCATCGCCATTGCCACTGGATTGCTAAAGGCTTCCAAGACTTCTGGGCTCATGTTAATATTAATGCTGCTTCTCTTTGGTGTCTATTAACACTTAGGAGGGGATGGTTGGGGATACTGAAGACAGCAGAACTTTCTGCCTCCATCCAGAAGTTGAAAAGGAAAGGACTACATTCCAGGGTTCGTGTATTAGCATGATGGTGTTATATACAGTGATTTCACATTCTTGCCTCTTGAGCTTCTCTTTGTACAGGTCATTAATGCTAAAAGGACCCAAGGTATTCAAAGAGGGTAGATGTCTGAGATAAGTCAAGTTTAGTATATGCTTCCCTCTACTGTGGTACAGTCTACTATATTGGACCCAGGATTATGTTCAGTCACTTAGTTGTGTCTGACTCTTTTCAACCCTATGGACTGCAGCATGCCAGGTTTCCCTGTCCATCACCAACTCCCAGAGCTTGCTCAAACTCATGTCTATCAAGTTGGTGATGCCATCCAACCATCTCATTCTCTGTTGTCCCCTTCTCCTCCTGCCTTTAATCTTTCCCAGTATCAGGTCTTTTCCAATGAGTCATTTCTTCGCATTGGGTGGCCAAAGTATTGGAGTTTCAGCTTCAGCATCAGCCCTTCCAATGAATATTCAGGACTGATATCCTTTAGGATGAACTGGTTGGATCTTCTTGCAGTTCAAGGGACTCTCAAGAGTCTTCTCCAACACCACAGTTCAAAAGCATCAATTCTTTGGCTCTCAGTTTTCTTTTGGTCCACCTCTCACATCCATACATGACTACTGGAAAAACCATAGCTTTGACTAGATGGACCTTTGTCGGCAAAGTAATGTCTCTGCTTTTTAATATGCTGTCTAGGTTGATCATAGCTTTTCTTCCAAGGAGCAAGCATCTTTTAATTTCATGGCTGCAGTCACCATCTGCAGTGATTTTGGAACCCAAGAAAATAAAATCTGTCACTGTTTCCATTGTTTCCCCATTTATTTGCCATGAAGTGATGGGACCAGATGCCATGATCTTAGTTTTTTGAATGTTGAGCCTTCCTAAGTGATCAATCCCATTGTTAGGGAAAATAAATAGTCTTGTTTAGGCCTTGGAGACAAAGCAGAGCAGGCCTCTGACCTTGCTTGTAACCTGCCTGGACACTGCCCTGACTGTGAGTGAGTGCCTGCTGTGAGTGCAAGACTTGTAGATAAGATGGGGGAAGAATTTTGAGATTGTTGAACTGCTGAGGCCAACGAAGCCCCAGGCTTCACAACATTCCTAGTTTTACAAGACAAAAGAAACAGCATTAACATCAAACAATTTGGTCACAGATTGATGATATCACTTTGCATCCTGGGTTTATAAGCAGGAACCTCAAACTGTAGTCTTTTTAAAGTCTCATCCAGCGTTGTGCTGCCTGGGACCTTTTCCCATTTGGGACTCCAGATGAGCTGTTACACTGGACTTCCAGAGCTGTTTGAGTCTGGATGTTGGTCAAAACCCAATTTGGTGATGTGTTTTCTGCTGTTTCTATTTCTCTTTTGATGTTAGTATGTTGAAAATAAGCTAGATAATTCTTTAATAAATATTGGTATTATATATTTGTATAGAACAATTGGCTTATTTTGTTAACAAATCCTTTGAGCCTGAGTCAAAAGTGAAAACTTTTGGCAAAACACCCATAAATCATAGCACCATAAGAAATGGCATGTTGGGACCAATGGAGCAGCCAGCCAGAACCTTATTCTTGCCTGCCAGTCTAACCAATAATTTTCGAGAAGAGCATACATTAGTTATCCTTATGAACTCAATCTCAAATGTACCTCTATATATATATATATATATATTTTTTTTTTTAATGTAAGATTTCATTATTTTCTACTTTTTCTGAAATCATTTTATGGGTATAATTGGGAAAAGAGCTTTATCTAAATTCTCCTCTAGCATTTTTTCATTTTATCATCACCCATTATCTTGTACAAGATAAAGTCTATTCGACTTCTAATTTGACCTCTAATACTCTTGGAGGCTTTCCTGGTGGCTCAAACGGTAAAGAATCTGCCTGCAATACAGGAGACCCTGGTTTGATCCCTGGGTAAGGAAGATCCCCTGGAGAAGGGAATGGCAACCCACTCCAGTATTTTTGCCTGGAGAATCCCATGGACAGAGGAGCTTGGTAGGCTACAGTCCATGGGGTCACACAGAGTCAGACACGACTGAGTGACTAACACTCTCACTTTGACTTTTCACTCTTGGAGAAGGGGAGAAGGCTCTTTTGAGTTGGAAAGTTGATATATATTTTCTCTAGATTCATGCCTCTCCCTTCTCCTCCTGGTCTATGCCCTGGGAGGCTGACCTTTGTAGATTACATAAACACCCCTTGCTTACCATCTGACTTCTTTTAGGTTTTAGCCTATGGGAGACACTGGCAGAAAATCAGGTAGGAAAAGAAAAAGGTCAAGGCATTAATATCGCTGGCTCCCTCTCACTGTGGACTGGGGTCTGCCTGGGTCCTATCAATATTTCTCCATCAAAGACAGAAGGTGAGATGGTTGAAGGCATCACTAACTCAATAGACAAGAGTTTGAGCATGCTCTGGCTGATAGTGAAGGACAGGGAAGCCTGGCATGCTGCAGTCTATGGGTTCGCAAAGAGTCTGACATGACCGTAACTGAACACATCAAAGACCACAGCTCCTGCTGGACAGTCCTCTCCACAGCGTCAGCTCTCAGTGAGTTCCAGTATCTGCTCCCACACCTTCCCTCTTTAGTTCCGAGCTCAATTTCCCTCTGTTACTTGTCCTGGGGTGCTTCATCAGCCCTTCTTTGTTACTCTTAACAATAACCTTTTGTAAGTAGTCACTTTCATTAGCTCTCCTCACCTGCCCTTTTCCAATGAGCCATCTGTTCCCTGCTAGGTTCCTGACTGATGCAGGATGGTTTGTACCTTTTGTCTGGATGCTCTCTTGCTCCAGGTGGTTTCAGAGAAACTGAGTGACTCTGATGGAGCTAGAATGGTCCTGTATCCTAAGGATTGATTTTGTTGAGTTCTATAAAGGATTTGCTGGTGGGAATAATTGGGATTTTTTCCCCCCTCCTCTGTGCCTACAGGGAAAAGCATATACCTTCCTATATACCAAAGAGGAAATTGTACTGAATACAGTCTTGAGCAGTGTATTAGCTTTCTGTTGCTGTTGTAATAAACTATTGCAAACTTAAGTGCCTTAGAACAACAAATTATCATCTTAGAGTTTTAAAAGTTAAAAATTGTGAGTTGGTCTCACTGGGCTGAAATTAATTTGTCAGGGACTTGCTCAGTGGTCCAGATGCTAAGAGTCCACACTCCCAGTGCAGGGAGCCTGAGTTGCATCCCTGGCCCTGGAACTAGATCCTGCATGTCAAAACTAAGACATGGTGCAGCCAAATAAATAAATGTTTTTTAAAAATAGGAAATCAAACATGTCAGCATAGCTGCATCCTTCAGGGATTTTAGGGGAAGAACTGTTTTTCTTGCTTTTTTCTGCTCCTAGAGTCTGTTGCATTGCTTGGTTCATGGCCCCCTTCCACCTTCAAGACCAGTGATAGCTCACTGAGTCTTTTCACACAGCATCACTCTGACTCTCTTTTGCCTCCTGCTTGTTGGCTCAGAGAGTAAAGAATCTGCCTGCAATGCAGGAGACCTGGGTTGGCTACCCATTACAGTATTCTTGCCTGGAGTCTTCCTTGGACAGAGGAGCCTGGCAGACTACAGTCCATGGGGTCACAAAGAGTCAGACACGACTGAATGACTAACATTTTCATTTTCACTTTGAAGGACACTTATGATTACACGGGGCTCACCCAGATCATCCAGAATAGGTTCCCAGTACAAGCCTTCAGTTGGTTAGCAACTTTAATTGCATCTTCAGCATTAATTTGCCCTTGCTATGCAACATATCATATTTGCAGGTTCCAGGAACTGAAGCTTAAAATTTTTGTTTTTTTATTGTTTATGTATTTTTGGCTGTGCTAGGTCTTCATTGCTGTGCTTGAACTTTCTCTAGTTGTGGTGAGGGAGGGGTACTCTCTAGTTACAGGTGTGGACTGCTCATTGTGGTGGCTTTTCTTGTTGCAGAACACGGGCTCTCGG
Source organism: Odocoileus virginianus (assembly GCF_023699985.2). NCBI lineage: Eukaryota > Metazoa > Chordata > Mammalia > Artiodactyla > Cervidae > Odocoileus > Odocoileus virginianus. The sequence continues at coordinate 28,130,493 of NC_069682.1, read as the reverse complement.
CGAGTGGGTTTGGCCGCACTGGGTCTTAGTTGCAGCACATTGGATCTTTAGCTGAGGCATGTGAGATTTAATTCCCTGACCAGGGATCAAACTCAGGCCCTCTGCATTGAGAGCGCAGCCTCTTAGCCGCTGGACTACCAGAGAGGCCTCCAAGGACTGAGACTTTGGCATCTTTGGGGCCAATATTCTTCTAATCACATAGAAAGGATATAGTTCTATGCAAATCAGACATTATGCATCTGTCATTATAGGGTGGCAAGTATTACCTAGGAGTTTAGGGACTTTGAATTAGAGAGTATGGTTTCTGACAGCTGCTCTACCACCAACTAGCCATGAGACCTTGAGAAAGCAAGAACTATACTGGGGAAACTGAATTTTCTTCTAACTCCCACAGACAGTGGTTGTTTTAATAGATAAGGGAAAAACATTGTAAATTATAGTACTCTGAAAGAAGGCTAGAATTTCTGTTATTTACTTAGGATTTCAGTTTAAAAGATTCAAAACCTCTGACTCATGTGTACCAACATCTTTGCAACATGGACAAGCCACGAGTTATGATGATATATTAATGGGCCCACATGTCATGTTGACCCTGACTCTGGCCTGTGAGTTTTTCCTATGCTATCTGCCTATGCACCTACATTGACTTTGCTGCAAACTTGGTCTGCATTTATTCAGTGAGATCGTTAGCTTTTCTTAAAACCAGAATGTGCTTTTGAAATAGGAGTTGGCGTGTGTGTATGCCATAATAAAAGATTTTCCAGAAGCTTTGGAGTCAGTTCTCACCTCTAGCCTCTCCAAGAGGCACCAAAAAGCAATGTGAAAGTGTGAAAATAATAAAACAGAAACAATCCTAGAGCATCCCAAGAAGACGTGGAAAGGATTTTCCAGTTCTCTTAACACATCATATGTGGATTGGATGATGTGAGGTTAAGGCTACTGATACACAGAGAGCTGGGGCCCTTGTTCAAAATACACTGAAATTCAGAGCCATATTTTCTGTGTTGAGATACCTATTGATATATTTTTTTTATGATATCAGACCACTTTCCCCAATTGTTTATTTTTCCCTTCCAAAAACCATAGTAATAACCTTTTCTAGCTACATTAAAAACTGCATCCATGCCAAAACCATTACAACGTATGCTAATTCAGTGCTGTAGTAACTTTGTGACTTGATATTGCCTTAGAAATGACATCAACCTAGAAACAGGGATTGAATTTGACTCTCTGAACAAATTCTAACAAGGGATATAAGTAGCACTGCTTGTGTCAAAGCCCAGGACTCCATCTCCTGGCCAAGGATGGATGACATCCTTTAGAAGCACCTCGTTGAACTGAAGTGAAAGGAGAGACCACAGGGAACATTGAAGATCACATCTATCCTTGGAATGAGTTTCGCTGTTGGCACACAGACGTGACTGGTGACTGAGTCCTTTAGGATTTGAGTGTAACTCTTACAGGGTGCTGGAGAGTTTCCTTCCCTGGATCTTGGAAAACACAATCGATTCTCACCTTCAAGTATTCTTTGAATCAGGCTTGCCTAATCTGGACTTAAAATGTGACCTCTCGATACATGTACAGTAAGCTCCCTACATACAAACCTTTAAGATGCAAACTTTCGTGTGTCTCGCATGCATCTTCTACAAGTGGTTGCACTCTTGTGGACTTCACTGTACAGCTCTGTATACAGTACAATAGTACAGTATCTTTATTTCAAACCCAAGATGTCCAGAAGCAAGCATAAAAGCAGCAGTGATGTGGCATTGAGTAATGCAGTAGTACTCAGCCATCACTGGATCAGTTTTTCAAGAGGCAGAAAAGAATTGAATCCAGCAAGGAGCCATAACCTGTGTCATCAGCATCAGCATGAGTGAAATCTCAGCTTGCCCACTGTCCTCTGTTGCTGACAATCCTTCCACTCTACCATCGCCCACCTCCTCTCCCTCCTCCAGTCAGTAACTCTTCCTGCCTGTTCACTCAATGCCAGCCCCTGGAGGCCAGCTGTTGTACTGTACTACTGTATTTTTCAAAGTACTATAAGTTTAAAAATATTTTCTTAATTTTGTGTGTGTGTTTGTTTCTTACATATTTGTGTGAAAAGTATTATAAACCTTTAATACATTTATAAGACTATATAGCAGATTGTGTTGGTTGGGTACCTAGGCTAACTTTGTTGGTTTATGTACAAACTGGACTTACAGATGTGCTCTTGGAACAAAACTCGTTTGTATGTAGGGGACTTAATATGACCCTGTGTGTGATGGGAAGGTAGCCGAGGAGAGTCATGCACAGGTCCTGTGGTGTCAAGGAGATGCAGAGATAAGATGTGAGCCTGAATAGTTAATGAGCACCACAAGGCCATACTCAATAAGTGTCTGTTGAGACCAAAAAAATCAATCTTATGCTTTTCTGTCTCTTACATTGTTCCACTTATTGAAATATCATTCATTCTTTGAAGTTCTTATTCCAAGAATCCATCTTGGATCCTACTGAGAGGTGATCTTTTCTCTTTTCGCAGTTTCGTGGCCTTACTTACTGCTGCTCTGGAATTCAAATATTTATTTATCTTATCTTAATTTTCCTACTCAGAGGTAACTTCTGGAAGGCAGGAGGCAATGTTAGGTGTGCTGTTTCTTCCTGGGGTCTGTCTCATGCTTCACTTAGAGTAGGACTCTGTGAAAGTTTTATCAAATGAAAAAATTAATACATTATTTCTTGTTAGATGAGTAAGGGAGAGGTGTTGTAAGAAAAATGTACATTTTCTCTCTTTAGTGTTGGAGTCTATGGAGATCACTTCCACTTGGGATGATGAAGTAAAGGTTTATGGGAAAAATAATATTTGATTTCCTTTTGAGATTATTGTAAGAGTGTAGTCTTTGCTAATGTGGTAAATTCATGGCATAGAAGAGTACAGATTTATAAATCTCTGAAAAGGCATCCATGGATAGTATTACGCTTTCTTTTCACCAACACCCCTCCTTATAACCATCCCCCTCAACACACAAGGATCAAGGATTTCCAACTTAGAAGATTTAGCACAGTTAACTACTACACAGAAGATGGTCAGTAAAAGTTGAATAAATGATTGAAATACTTTGATGAGAAAGATTCATCTCAAATATATATTGATAGTCAATAATTTCATTTTAGAAAGAGCAAAATTAAGATTTATTAAGACCTCTGTTGTAGGAAATTTCACATGTATTTTACTTTAAAAAGTTTTTTTTTTATTGAAATATAGCTGATTTACAGTGTTTTATTAGTTTCTGCTGTGCAGCAAAGTGAGTCAGTTTTTTATGTATACGTGTATCTGCTCTTTTTTAGATTCTTTTCCCATATAGGTCATTACAGAGTTTTGGGTAGAGTTCCCAGTGCTACATAGTAGGTCATTATTAGTTACCTATTTTTAAATTAATTTATGTTAAACTGGAGGATAATTGCTTTACAGTATATTGTGTTGGTTTCTGCCACACATCAACATGAATCAGCCATAGGTTATACATGTGATCCCTCCCTCTTGAAGTTGTCTATTTTATATGTAGTAGTTTGGGCTTCCCAGGTGGAGCTAGTGGTAAAGAATCCACCTGCCAATGCAGGAGACACAAGAGACTCAGGTTCAATTCCTGGGTCAAAAGATCCCCTGGAGAAGGGAATGGTACCCACTCCAGTATTCTTGCCTATAAAATCCCATGGACAGAGGAGTCTGGCGGGCTACAGTCCATGCAGTCACAAGGAGTTGTACACAACTGAATATCTGAACACTTAGACCTATGTTTCTGAGTCTGATGTATATGTCAGTCCAAGTCTCCCAGTTTATCACTCCCTCCCGTCTCTAGCACACCATAACCATAAGATTGTTTTCAACATCTGTGACTGTATTTCTGTTTTGTAGATAAGTTCATTTGTACCCTTTAGTTTTAGATTCACATATAAGTGATATCATACAATATTTGTCCTTCTTCTGACTTGACTTCATTCAGTATCACATGTATTTTCTAATTTTAATCTTTGAAACAATGCAGTGAAACTACTGTTCCCACTGTCTTTATAGATAAAACCTTTGGCTCAGTGAGATCAAATAACTTGCCTGGGTCACATAATAAATAAAGGAGTGACAGTTCAGGTCCTAGTCTAACTCTGCATAATCTTTCCATTATGTAGAGGATGTGGGTAAAGCAGATAATGTAGGTATCTCTCCTTATCTAGTTGGTTCATGCTTTAAAGCCGCATCATTGCTCCTGTTTTTAACTTTGCCTGCCGCTAAGTAAACCTTTCTTAGGCATAACCTTAAGAGGCTATCATGGGGGTTTTCCCTGGTGGTCCAGTGGTTAAGACTTCACCTCCTAATGAAGGGGTTATGGGTTTGATCCCTGGTTGGGGATGTAAGATCCCAAATGCCTTATGGCCAAATAAATCAAAACATAAAACAGAAGTAATACTGCAACAAATTAAATAAAGACTTTAAAAATGGCCCACATTTAAAAAAAAAAAAAAAGAAGCTACTGTGGCTTTTCTTTTGAAGATGCTTGAGTCTCCCATCTTCCTCAAACCCTCTGGGCTTAGAGAAGTGTTCATGAAATCTTTCCATCTTTTCCCTTGCATTATTTCAAACCTTGTCTCATTTTTACATTAACACATCCTCTGGTATTATATATATAAATAAACTAAATTCAGTGCTTCTTGTGCATCCTGATTGGCCAGACCAGATGGAGTGATTTCTGAACTAGAACTGAAAATCAAAACACAAGTGCTTTTTAAAGAGGTGGAAGTTGAGAAACAACTTCTCATGGCATACTTCGCTTTAATCCTCAGCAGGGTTGGGTTCGTTTTCAAGCTGTGTTTGATGATGGAATATTGGAATCTCCGCCCTTGAGCTACTATATATGTAACACACATCTTTATTACCCTTGTCAAAGAGGGGAGCCTAGCTCGAGCTGAGCTGTAGAGTTTTCCTGGGCAATGTGACTGTTCTTATTATAGTTATGGACAGTTGGTTTGGCTTTTGATTTTTAAGAACCTGTGCGCAGAACCTAAGTGATGAGAAGTCCCTGTGTTCTATAGGTTCTGAGAGGTTCCAGAAAAACAATACTGAAGAGTAATACATGCTAATATTCAAGTGCTTGCTATAAACTAGATTTTTTGCACTATCTCATTTAATCCCCAGGCTAATCCTATGGAATTAGCATTACAGTGACTGTTTTACAGAGGATAGTGAGAATGTTTGGATTACACAGCTAGCAGAGAGAGGAGCTGATTTAAAAGCCAAAGTGTCACTCCAAACTCTCTAATTCAGGGGTCCCCAACCCCCAGGCCATGGACCAGTAGAGGTCCGTGGCCTGTTAGGTATCGGGACACACAGCAGGCGGTGGGTGGCAGGCTAGCAAGGGGCACTTCATCTGTATTAACAGCCACACCCCATTGCTCACGTTGCTGCCTGAACTCAGGAAAACAAGCACAGAGCTCCCATTGATTCTGCATTATGGTGAGCTGTATAATTATTTTATTATATATCACAATGTAATAATAACAAAGAAAGTGCACAATAAATCTAATGTGTTTGAATCATCCTGAAATCATTCTCCACCCACCCCCACCTCCCTGGTCCATGGAAAACTTGTGTTTCACAAAACTGGCCCCTGGTGCCAAAGAGGTTGGGGACTGTGGCTCTAATTCATTTCAACATGAACTCTGAACTTACTAGCAGTTTAGATTCATCAGAAGACAGGTTTATTCTGTCATGTAGAGAAGGAAGGGAAACAAATGCATCTTTAAGTGAAGAAATCAGTGTTCCATGGTACATAACTGGGACTATCTAATACTTATTTTCACTTTCACAAGACCAGACAAAAGATGTCACCCATTAGGACAGTGCAAAAGTCATAGGAAAAATGTTGTGGCATATTAGTTTATCTATAGGATTTGGGTCCAGAAAGTTAAGCAAATTATTTACCCTGTCTACCTCTATTTCTTCATCCATCCAATGAAAATAATGCCCTCATTAGTCATGGATTCTAAATTTACAAATTAACTTATTCACTAAAAGGTGTATTTTTTTTAACCATTTTGAGGTATGATTAATGTATAAAAAGCTTTCCATATTTAAGTTATACATCTAGATGAGTTTGGAGATGAATATATACCTCTGAAATCACTACCATCAAGGTATCTATCACCTCCCATAGTTTCCTCCTGCCCTCTTTATAATTGTTGTTGCTGCTTCTTGTAAGAACAATTCACATAAGGTCTACTCCATGAGCACTTTGTGTATACAGTACATCGTTGTTAGCCATAGGCACTATGCTGTATGGTAGATCCCCAGAACTGATCTTGTATTCGTGAAACTTTCTACCCTTCGCCTATTCACACCAGCCCTTGGCAGCGACTGATTCTATTCTGTTTCTATGAATGTCTGTTTTAGATTCCATATGTAAGTGAAATCATACATTATATTTGTCTAATTTATTTACTTTATATAATGCCCTCCACATTTATCTATGTTCTTGCAGGTGGCAAGATTTCTTTCTTTCTCATGACTGAGTAATACTCCATTACATATATGTACACCAATTCTATATTCATCTGTTGATGGATACTTTCTATATCTTTGACTATTTTGAATAATACTGCAAAGAACATGAGTGCATAGATCTCCCTTCAAGACCATACTTTTATTCCTTTGGATATATACCCAGAAGTAGGGTTACTTGATCATACAATATTTCTATTTTTAATTTACTGAGGCAACTCCATGCCATTTTTTGTGATGGCTGTATCAGTTTACATTCCTATCAATAGTCCCTTAGAGCTCCCTTTTCTCCATATACTTGCCAACACTTGTCATCTCTTGTTTTTTGTTTGTGTTTTTAAATAATGGCCATCTTAACAGGTATAAGGTAATATCTCATTGTGGTTTTGCTTTACATTTTGTGAATTATTACTGACATTGAGCACCTTTTTGTATACTTGTTGGCTTTTTTATGTACTCTTCGGAGAAATGTCTGTTCAGGTCTTTTTTCTATTTTAAAATCAGATTATCTATATGTCCTTTGCTGTTGAGTTGCATGAGTTCCTTGCATGGTTTGGATATTAACCTCTTACCAGATATACAGTTTGCAAATATCTGCTCCCATTCCATGAATTGCCTGTTCTTTTTCTTGACTATTTCTTGTGGCATGCAGAAGTTTTTTAGTTTGATGTAATTCTGATTGTTTGGTTTAGCTTTTGTCTCCTGTGCCTTTGGTGATGCATCCAAAAAAATCATTGTCAAGACCAACACCAAAGAGATTTCCCCTTATGTTTTATTCTAAGAATTTCATAGTTTTGGGTTTTAAGTCTTTGATCCATTTTGAGTTGATTTTTGTGTCTAGTGTAAGATAAAGATCCACTTCATTCTCATCAAGTGCATATCCAGTCTTGTTGAAGACACTAACTATCCTTTCCCCATTGTGCATTCTTGGCACTCTTGTCAAAAATTAGATGACCATATGTGCATAGGTTTGTTTTTGGGCTCTCTATTCTGTTCCATAAGTCTACATGTCTGTTCGTGTGCCAGTACCATACTGTTTTGATTTCTATAGCTTTGTAATATAATTTGAAATCAGGAACTATCATGCCTTAGATTTGTTCTTCTTGGTCAAGATTGTTTGAGGTTTGCTTTTTCTATTTCTGTGAAAAATGCCATTGGAATTTTTATAGGGATTACACTAACTTTTGAACTGTGGTGTTGGAGAAGACTCTTGAGAGTCCCTTGGATTGCAAGGGACCAACCAGTCCATCCTAAAGATCAGTCCTGGGTATTCATTGGAAGGACTGGTGCTGAAGCTGAAACTCCAATACTTTGACCATCTCACGTGAAGAGTTGACTCATTGGAAAAGACCCTGATGCTGGGAAAGATTAGGGGCAGGAGGAGAAAGGGATGACAGAGGATGAGATGGCTGGATGGCATCACCGACTCGATGGATATGAGTTTGAGTAAACTCTGGGAGTTGGTGACGGACAGGGAGGCCTGGTGTGCTGTGATTCATGGGGTCACAAAAAGTCAGACACTACTGAGCGACTGAACTAAACTGAACTGAACACTAGCTCTACAGATCACTTCACATAGTATGGATATTTTAATGCTATTAACTCTTTTAATTCATGCACACTGAGGATCTTTCTGTATATTTCTATCTGTTTTAATTTATTTCCTCGGTGTTTCATAGTTTTTGTTGTACATCTCTTTTACCTATTTGGTTAAATTTTTACCTAAACATTTTGTCATTTTTGATTCGTATTACCAAAATCAATGCTTGTAAGGTGTTTTTGTTTGTTTTTTGCCTGTGGTAGCTCTTTGTTACTTTGTATGGGCAAATAGGGGCTACTCTTCTTGGCAGTGTGCAGGCTTCTCATTGCAGTGGCTTTTCTTGTGCAGCGCAGGCTCTAGCCACATGGGCTTCAGTAGTTGCAGACAATGAGCTCTGGAGCATAGGCTCAGTAGTTGTGGCATGTGGGCTCAGTTGATCTTGGTTTGTGGAATCTTTCCAGACCAAAGATCTAACCCATGTCCCCTGCATTAGGTAGGCTGATTCTTATCCACTGTGCCACCAGGGAAGTCTGCTTGTGAGATTTTGAGGTTGTAGAACTACAAATAATGTGTGTTGTCCAATGTGCCTGTCCCCTCTCAGCTGAGACTGAGCAAAGCAATACTCTCCTTTCCTGTTTCAGCTCTCATAAAATAAACAAATGTGTTTTTTTGGTGGTCTATTTGGAGGCAAGTTTTATCATGCTTTTGTGACTTCAAGATTAATGAATAAATAATACAAAACACCCAGCAGAAGGAAGAGGAAATTTTCCTATTTGTATGTAAGTCCACTCTGGACAGTGCTAGGGGATGCCCATAATGGGTGATGAAGCTATAGAGAAGATGGACATGCAGATAAATTTGTGGATTCATGAGATGAGCTTTAAAAACCCTAGCACCCAATACTTTGTCAGCAAAGGTCTGTCTAGTCAAGGCTATGTTTTTTCCAGTGGTCATGTATGGATGTGAGAATTGGACTATAAAGAAAGCTGAGTACTGAAGAATTGATGCTTTTGAACTGTGGTGTTGGAGAAGACTCTTGAGAGTCCCTTGGACTACAAGGAGATCCAACCAGTCCATCCTAAAGAAGATCAGTCCTGGGTGTTCATTGGAAGGACTGATGTTGAAGCTGAAACTCCAGTACTTTGGCCACCTGATGCAAAGTGCTGTCTCATTTGAGAAGACCCTGATGCTGGGAAAGATTGAGGGCAGGAGGAGAAGGGGATGACAGAGGCTGAGATGGTTGGATGGCATCACCGGCTCAATGGACATGGATTTGGGTGGACTCCAGGAGTTGGTGATGGACAGGGAGGCCTGGAGTGCTGTGATTCATGGGGTCGCAAAGAGTCAGATATGACTGAGCAACTGAACTGAACTGAAGCACCCAATATTCCTTTTAATGATCAAAGGGTACCCCCCATCATTAAAATTATTCTCTCAGATTATTGTATTTTCTCCTAAAGCATTTAAAAGTCATTGGAGGGCTTCTTTGGTGGCTCACTGGCACAGAATTCACCTGCCAGTGTTGGTGACATGGGTTTGATCCTGGTCCAGGAAGATCCCACATACCGTGGAGCAGCTAAGCCTGTGTGCCACAACTATCGAGTCAGTGCTCCAGAGCCCAGAAGCCACAACAACTGACCCCACGTCCAACTGCTGGAGCCCACACACCCTAGAGTCTGTGCTCTGAGACAAGAGAAGCCACTGCAATGAGAAGCCTGCACACCACAACGAGAGAGTAGCCCCCACTTGCAGCAACTAGAGAAGAGCCTGCATAGCAACCAGGACCCAGCACAGTCATAAATAAATAAATAAAATTTGGAAAAAGAAAATAAACGTCCTTGGAGCTGGTAAACTTATTGGACTAGTACTTCAACACCTGGTAGAGAAGAGCTTGGGGGAAAAGATTTTAGGAAAGGTCGATTTGGGGCAGATATCTGAGTCACTGTCCCAGAGTAGACTTTATTAGTCATGGGGTGGTGATAGTTTGGAGATTGATGATACAGTTAGAGGGGCACCCAGGTAGCCAGAAGGGGCAAGAAAACTCTGAGTGCCTATTATGGGTTGGAGGGCACAGTTCAGGGGGTGAGGGGAGAACACGTAGGTGGGTAATAAGAGTCTAAAGGAGCTATTTATCTGCTTGCTTTACATTGCAAGTTTTCCCAGAGTCTTCCTGAAGCTTACCAGAAATTATTTTATTGACATGCCTCCTACCATGAACATTCAGTGCATTTGGCTCAGAGTAACAGTCATGATTATTTAGAATGAGTGCTAAATGCTATTTGTGTTTCACCAAATTGCTTTATAGTCATTAATTAAACAATTACTCAAATTGAAAATGTGTCTCTTAGGAGAACGTTTTCAAAAAAAAAAAAAGCGTAAAGAACATAATCCTCATTAAGAACTATTAGTCTGAGTGTGACAAGCTTCGTTTTGTCTTACAGAAAACAGAGATGTGATGTGGTATTTAGTCCAAATAAATGGGTTATGACACATTCCACCCTTTAAAATGTTCCAAAGCTGGTGGGATAAAAGGAGGAGATTTGCAGATGGTACAGCGAGCAAAGGCATCTAATGAACCCAGCGTTGCTACATAGCAACAGCATTAGCATTTCATTTGTTGGAATGAATTATTTGAGTTTTTCACTCTTTCAAAGGGTTTATGCAGTGATCTTTATGCAGCAGTGTAACTAATGATTAAAAAATGAACAAAGGCTTGAAAAATGGGACTTCTTAATAAAGGTTACAAGACCTGAAATGATTAAATCTGCGAGAAGGCTGATGGAGTTCTTTGGTTAGGATGTTTCAGTGCCTGAATGAAAACTGTCCATAAGAGAATAACTAACTCTTCTTTCTCTCCATGGACTATATTAATAGATCTCAAAAGATGTCAACCTGAACTACAATAGGCGTTATCAGGGTGAGTTATAAGAAAGAACATCCTACTTACTGTGGCAGGAAAGACTAAAATAATTTAGCAAAGAAGACATACAATCTCATTCCCCTAAGAAATTTTCCTGTCCCTCCCCCCAAATTAGAATCAATTCTCTCTGGCCCGAGTGAGACAGGCATCATCTTGTTTGAAGATAGGGAACCCCTGATGCTTTGATGTCTCTGTTTTCAGCAGGATTGGTTGTTGTAGTCAGTGTACTATGCTCAATGCTATATAAGCCTACCACCATTCTGACCGTATGGCTTTATTCTTGTTATAAGAAAGATCTCAAATTAGAGGTTGAAAAATGTAAAAATAACGATTGCCTTAGCCCCGAGGAATTCTTAAAGCATATCCATTTTCCTCACTGCGTATAACTACGAGTTCATTATTAGCAAGAGCAATTTTATTCATATTTCCTCACTGGCTTCCTCCTCCTCTGCCCCCCTCTTTCTCTCTCTCCCTTAATCTAACCCATGCAGAGTGGTTACTTGAGGGAATGGTTTTATGAATAAAGACTGTATCCTTTACTCAAGAGCCTTGGTGTGCGATTATAGATTAAAGCTTTCATTTTGAAAGTCAGAGCAATATACAGTTATAAAAATAGCAGTAGCAGCATTATTTTAATTATCGTATGAAGAAGCAGAAGAAAGATTTCAGACAAATATGGTATGGAAGCTTGTAGATTTCAAGGGCTGCACTCTGACTAATTGCACCGGTGTTCATGCTGGGGCCAAACAGCTACCTCTTGGGGAAAGTACGGATGTTATTCCTGTATCAGACATTGGCTGATTTTGCCCTGATTCTGTGTTTCTTGTGGTTCCTCTGTTCTGTTCTCTTTTTGCTTCAGATCCCATAGCTAATTCACTTCCCACTACATACAGGCACTATAGCCTTCTAATCCTCACTACAAGAATTTACCATGTGCTCCTGGACTGTTGTTTCCAGGTGATGTAAAATATATACATCCCATGCAACATTTGGACATGCCTACACTAAAGAATTATGTGTTTTTCTGAAATTAAAATTTAACTCCATTTCTGTTCTGTGTTTTCATGTGCTAAATCTGGCAGTCCTACAACTAGATGGCATTTTCATTACCTTAATGATGTAAATATGATTATTTCAAATGGGTGGTTGTCTACTGCAACCCCATGGTAGTGAATACTAAAAATTCTTCAAGTGTAGCAATTTGGTGCAGACTCAGAGTTTGACATGGGAGTTGATTTAAGAGCGAACAGAATACCTTAAAGTGGAGAAGCCAAGTGAGCTAAGTTTTGTTGGTTTGGCCCATGGATTTTTTTTATCAGAATAGAAATTTTGTGGTTGTTTTTACCCATGAAACTAAAAAGAAATGATGTCAGAAGGCAGATGGCTCACAGTGGACCAAAGTTGAAAAGGTACTATGTTAATCATTAAATGCTTTTGCAAGTAATGCAAGTGAGGTATATAGCCAGCGTTGATAAGGGTTCTGTATGTAATTAAGAAGAATGTGGATTCTTTTGGTTTCATGTAGAGCATCTCTCAATGTCAATTAGGTCAAGTTAGTTGACGTTATCCAACTCTCCTGTATTCTTGCTCAATTTGTACTTGTTCCAACAGTTTTTGTGAGAGACAGATTAAAATATCTGATTACACTGTGTATCTCTCTATATATTCCTGTAGTTTTATTATCAGTTTGTTTTTGCTTCATGGATTTTGAAGCTCTGTTATTGGAGGTTTAAATCAAGATTACTATGTCTTCCTGATTAACAGATCTCTTATTCTTTACTCTTTATGAAATGACTGTCTTTGTCCTGCAAAATAATCTTTGTTCTGAAGTATACTTCATCTGATAATAATGTAGCCACTCCAGTTTTCTTTTTATTAAATTTCAACTATATCTTTTCCCATTTGTTTGCTTTTCATCAATTTGTATCTTTATATTTAAATGTGTTTCTTGTAGGCAGACCATTGTTGTATCTTGGTCAAAATGACTATCCTTGCCTTTTAATCCAGTGTTTAGACCATTTATACTTAATGTGATTACTGATATGATTATCTTTGAGCTTTTTATCTTGCTACAGGTTTTCTCTATGATCCAAAAGTAGAGCATTCCTGTGAAAACTTTTGTAAACCAAATGATATGAAGCAAGGAAGCAATTACCTTTCTTTGTAAAATTGAAAATCCTTTTTGGATTTCTTTTGGTTAGCAAAAGAGATACTAATATAGGTCTTCAAAAAAGTGAAGTGGCATAATAAAATTGTGAAAAGCAGGGGATATTGTATTTGCTGTCTGTTTGTGTCATTTTTCTTAGTTCCCATTTTACTCTCATTTGCCTTTTTTGGATGTGTGCATTTTTTAATGATTCCATTTTTTCTCCTCTGTTGGCTTATTAACTAGAATGCTTTGTTTTTCTGTTTTGGTGTCTTTAAGTATTATCCAGTTTAGTATGTCTCCTTGGTATTGCCCAGACCACTAATCATGCTACCAGTTCAGTGCCTTTGTTCTCTCTGGTTCTGCTGGAAATATTCTCCTTATACAGGAAACTCCAAGGCTCACTCCCCCATTTCACTTGCCTCTGCTCAAATACCACTTCATCAGAGAAGCCCTTCCTGACCTCCTAATCTAAGGTAGCTCCCTAATCCTAGTCTGACACTTTACCTTTTAATCTTGCTCAGCTTTTCTTCATAGCCCGTATCATCTCATGGTGCATATTTGTTGGTTTATTGTCTCTTTCTCTTCACTGTGCTGGTTTCACTAAAGCATGTGACTTTGTTTAGCTCACTGCTGAATTTCCAGTATGTAGAATTGTACCTGATATATTGAGCCATTACTACTTGTTTTGTTTTTTGTGTTTTTTGTTTGTTTGTTTGTTTCACTTTTTGTTTTGGCTCATTGAGTCTATATTGCAGTGCGCAGACTTTTTCTAGTTGTGGTGTGCAGGGGCCTTTCTAGCTGAGGCGTACGGGTTCAGTAGTTGCAGTGTTTGAGCTCAGTAGTTGTGGCCTGTGGTCTCGGCAGTGGCAGCGTGTGGGTTTTTCTAGTTGTGGTGCGTGAGTTCTCTGGTTGTGATGTGTACATCCCACAATCAACCAGAGAACTAGTTGCCCTGTGGCATCTTAGTTCCCTGACCAAGGGTTGAACCCTTGTCCTCTATATTGGAAAGAAAGAAAGAAAGTGAAGTTGCTCAGTCATGTCCGACTCTGTGCGACCCCATGGACTGTAGCCTACCAGGCTCCTGCATTCAAGGAATTTTCCAGGCAAGAGTATTGGAGTGGGTTGCCATTTCCTTCTCCCCTATATTGGAAGCCAGATTCTTAACCACTGGACCACCAGGGAAGTCCCTCCTTATTACTTGTTGAGTGAAAAAAATGAATGAAATATTTGGAACCGTGAGAGAGAGAGAGAATATCTAGTTTAGTGTCTAGTTTTATGTGCTGCAGCATCTGACCACCAGAATGCATTTGGCTGAACCAATTGATGAGATGAGTGCTGCTTCATTCAAGTCACCACTCTGGCCATGGCCCTGTCAGAATTGTACACTTGATAGAAAGGGATAGCCTTTATGATCAGAGGAACACCTAATGGTGAGGTGAACACAAGGAAAAGGCTTACAGGGCATTTTTGTGTTCGTTTCTTTGCATTGTATGATTCCAAAACACCCTGCCTTTCCTTTTTTGTACTTGCACTCTAGCTGACTTTTTGTCACAAGGTTCACAATACCAGAAACTCAGAACTTTGGTATTTAGACGTCAGGATTTTTTTTTTTTTTTTTTGGCTGTGCTGGGTCTTGGTTGCTGTGCAGGCTTTCCCAAGTTGCGGTGAGTAGGGCTACTCTTTTGTGGCAGTGCACTGGCTGCTTCTTTCAGTGGCCTCTCATTGTGGAGCACAGGCTCTAGGCATGTGAGCTTTAGTAGTTGTAGCATGTGGGCTCAGCAGTTGCAGCTTCTGGGCTCCATAGCACAGTCTCAATAGCTGTGGTCCATATGCCTGTGACATGTGGGATCTTCCCAGACCAGAGATTGAACCCATGTCTCCTACACTGGCAGGTGGATTCTTTACCAATGAGCCACCAGGGAAGCTTGGAACTTTTTTTTTTTTTCCAGGAAAACAAATGATACGTTGAAGGAGATAAAGAGGGAGAGAGTGGATAATAAAATGCAGCATTTGAGAATTCTGTGTGAGGAGCCTTAGGAATTTTTTTAAGTTAATTTATTTGACTATTGGGCTTCCCAGGTGGTTCAGTGGTAAAAGATTCGCCTGCCAATGTAGGAGACATGAGTTCGATCCCTGGGTTGAGAAGATCCCCTGAAAGGAAATGGCAACCCACTCCAGTATTCTTGCCTGGAAAAGTGCATGCACAGAGGAGCTTGGTGGGCTTCAGTCCACGGGGTCGCAAAGAATCAGACACGACTGAGCGCAGCACACACATTGGACTATGCTGGTTCTTAGTTACAGCTTACAGGATGTGATCTCTTAGTTTTAGCCTGTGGTATTTAGTCGAACCTGGACCCCCTGCATTGGGAGCATGCAACCTTAAGCACCAGACCACCGGGGAAGTCCTAGGAATTCTTTGCACTTTTTTTTTAAAACAACTTTTCTGTAAGTCTGTAATCACTTCCAAATACAACATAAAGAGAATAAATTCAGGCATCTTCACTTCCACCGCTTCCTCTTATTCCTATAGTCACCAGGTCTCCAAGCCCTGTTGTTTCTCTTGCTATCTGACTCTACCCATTGCCTCACTTCATTTCCCTCTGGCCATACCCCACTTCCTGTCCCCGCTGCTCTCTATCCTCTTAGCTAGACTCTTGTAGCAATTTCTGGAACTGGCCTCCTGAGGCAAGTCACTGCTGGCTGCCATCCACCCCACATATGGCTTCTTGAATGCTTGCCCTGATATACAGATCTAATCACATCGCTCTTCTTCTGGAAAGCCTGAGCTGTCCCCTTGTTGCCCGCAGAACAGAGTGCCGGCCCCTGGCTTTCAGAGCTTGATGGCCCTAAACAATGAGCTCCACATGTTCTTCTCAGACTTATTTCCCACTGGGCCCCTCTGTGTCCATCCCATTTCATTCCCTGCTGTTCCAAGAACACACTCACACTTTCTGTTCTCTTTGCTCTCTCTCGCTTCGCTTTCCATCAAGGGACTTCTTCAACTGCTCTCTCCTCTGGAAGTCTTCTCCCCAAGGGTTCCCAGTCACTGAGAATTTTCTCTGGAGACGTGCACATCTATAGCATTGTGGTTTATACCTTTGTTATGGCATTTACATTCTTGGCTTTACCTCTAGTCTGTGAAGACTTTGACAGAAACAAACGTATCTTATTCATCTCTATCTCCCCAACTAGGTTTGCTGAATTGAAATGACTTAATTTTTTTTTTTTGACCAAGGGAATTAGTATGCCATTTTTATTTTTATTTTAAAATTTACTTTATTATTATTTTTTAAATTTTTGGCTGTGCCATGCAGCGTGCAGAGTCGTTATTTCCCAACCAAGGATTGAACCTATGCTCTCTGCATTGAAAGCACGGAGTCTTAACTACTGGACTACAAGAGGAAGTCCCTATTTTTAATTTTTTTTTTAAATTAAAATTAAAAAAAAATTGGAGTATTGGTGCACAGCTTATGGGATCTCAGTTCCCCAGTCTGGAAGGGCAGAGTCCCAGCCACTGGGCCACCAGGGAATTCCCTGATTTAATTTCAAGTCTGATGATCACCACCCAAGTGGCTATTTCCATGGAGCCCTTGTCCGTAAAACAGTTTCATTTGAATCATACTTATTTTTACCATAACTTTCAAAAGACCCAATCAGCTAAATTCTTCTGTAGAGTACTCTGATGTGTGAAGGCACATAAATGACCAAATGTCTTGACTGCTCCAAGAAAACCATGTGACTGTATAATTTGGTGAGCA
Source organism: Odocoileus virginianus (assembly GCF_023699985.2). NCBI lineage: Eukaryota > Metazoa > Chordata > Mammalia > Artiodactyla > Cervidae > Odocoileus > Odocoileus virginianus. The sequence continues at coordinate 28,113,597 of NC_069682.1, read as the reverse complement.
GCTATGTTCTGAAGAATTCAGAAAGATTTTTACCATAGTTGAAATCATGCTTTGTCTTGTATTCTTAAATACAGGTGCTTATGCAGGTTTCTGTCTTAAAAAAACCTTACTATGAAGTATTATGACAAGCATCCTTTCAATAGGAACACATGCACACCTGCATAGGTGGGGACCAGCTAGTTTCAATGTCTAAAAAAAATAACAAAACCTTTTATGAAATTCCTGTTTATTCACTATCTTATTTTAGCATAAATTTATTTATTTTTGCCACAGATGACGGTCACTGGAATTAGGTATTGAATTATGTCTTTTTTGAAAAAGAAAGTGGGTGAAAAAGAAATGTATACAATTTTCAAAATCTTTTTATCAATTTTATTGGCTGTGAAGATTTTCTATTCCCTAAGATATGTCTGAATGGTATTAATTTAAAGAGACTCAAAGCAGTATAACATGGTAAAATTGCTGACATTTGTGCTGTGTGGTGAAGAGCTCTAGTATTTCAAGGCTGGTAATATTCTAGAATGTTTTTTTATAAGCAAATAATGGGTGGCTTGGTTTTGTGAATTCTCCTATATAAGTAGAAGTTAAGGTTTCCCTCATTTGTTCCTTTAATCCGTTTTTTTAATCTGTTACCATAGGTTTTAAGAAATAAAAAAATTATGGTATTTTAAGACCCATTTTACTATTTACCAAAAATCCATTTGTTTTCAGTCTTCCTTCTTGAGTTTACTATTTTTTCTTGAAATTAGTGGTATTTTTCTAACACATTTATGAGATGGGCATTGAATTCCAGGGAATCACATTTTTACATTTATTTTACTAACAGGAACCTAAGATTTAATTTTTCCACTTCTTTGGTCTCTATTTTAATTTTCAAACTATGAGGGATCATTTAATCTAATTTTGCTTTTGGATTTGTCACAGATAACTAGATTCATAGGCATTTTTAATTACTCACAAAGCGTGATTCTCTTCAGTCCTCCAGAATTCAGAGAGATTACAGAAGTCTTTTAATTGGTTTCCATATATACACTCCTAATCATAATTGTCTGAATGCTCAGATCTATTCACCCTGCCTTGTTTCTTCTTACAGAAGGGGTCAGCACGACTCCACAGAGAGGACCAAGCACTTTGCACAGGATAGCAGAGGCATTTTGTTCAAGTCTCCGAATGCTGAGACAGCCCAGCTTGGACTGACCATAGATTCTTGACTTGTTCAATTGCTGTTGACAGTTTCACTGGATTCCTACAGTCTAGGAAACTTTTCTCCTTTCTGAGTCCTTGAATTACAGAGTTATGTCAAGGACATTTTTGGGGTTTAGAACACATATCTATTACAGACTTGGTATGCTCAGTTGCTCATTCATATCCGACTCTTTGTGAACCCCCTGGACTATAGCCTACCAGTCTCCTCTGTCCATGGAAATCTCTGGGCAAGAATAGGGGAGTGGGTTGCCATTTCCCCCTCCAGGGGGGGAAAACCCATGTCTCCTGCGTCTCCTGCATTGGCAGGCGGGTTCTTTACCACTGTGCTACCTTCTAATTACTCCCTTATCATCACCTTGTCTTCCTCCTCACCCCACCCCACCCCCAGTGCCTTCGTGTTTTTCTCAGTTATTCTTTGAACCATTTTTGGTGGAGGATTTGAATAATTTAGCAGATACATTGCAGTTGATGGGAAAGGACCTCATACCTGTTCAAACCCCTTCAGTTCTTACTTGCCTGCCCTTATGGGATCATATCTTGCCTGTGCTGATCTTCTCACCTGTTACTCTTGCCATGACAATAATTGATTTCTGCTAATGATCCAGAAGTATGTTTTAATAGCAAAATGTTTAATTGGCTGGTACAAAAATTTCCAAAGTATTGCTTTGTGTACCACAAATGACACAGAACCTTTCTTGTTACATATTGTACACACACCATCATGTTCTCAGCAGCACTTTCCACTGATTCTTTCACAGGCTTTACTCATTACAGAAAAATCTAATTGTCCCTGTGTATCCTTTGTCCTGTGGGCTCCCTACTACCTGCACAGATTTATGCACAGACGTTCCAGCGGTCCCTACACTCTGATATGTGAACTTTTAAGCCAGCTTGGCTGTCCAAGACTAGCTTGCCCCTGGCACAGAGAAATCACTTTTCTGAGGTCTGAGCTGCTCACTCCCTAAGGAAAGCTAAACCTTCTCACCAAGGAGCTCCAAGGACTGACTCCTGATATTCATAATTATGACAGCAATGCCATCCTTTTCTCTAGTCTCAAGTCTCAACAGTCATCTTTGATTGTTCTTTCTTCGCAGAGTCTATATCCAACCATTCACTAAACCCGACTTCAAAGGTGTGACTGGGACAACGCTATGATGGAAGTCGGGGACATAGGTTTGAATCTGGACTCTGTTTCTAATAACTGGGAACCTCTGCTATAGACAGATGAACCTGTGGATTCCCGGTCTATTTCTGCCAGGCTCTGTCCTTCCCCGTTGACCACCCATGCCTTCTGTTAGACTGGCACATTGCTGTTCAAGGGCACAGAAAAGCATTACTCAGGTGTGGGCAATTCCAGGACAGCCACTCTACGTAAGTGCTGCAGGTCACAGGTACAATTTCATTTTACTCAGTTCTAATCCTGGGATGCCCTCTAGTAAGACTCAAAGTTCTTATGAAAGAAATTTTCCCTCAATTTCCCTCATTTTCAGGAAAGAGGGTTACCACCTGCTGGGCTTTAGCTGAGTGGACTGTGATTTTCCTTGAATTACATACAAAGTTTTAGACTTAGTAGCCAGAAGTTAAATCAACTGCCGGGTTAGAACTTGCCATGTTGTATTTGCAAATTGACTCTGGTGTTTTTGTTTTCTTTACTGAAGTGCTGATGGGAAGTACTCTCCCTTCTTGGTTATCTTGTAATTAATCTTTCCTATATTTTCTCTCCCTGTACAATTGTTATGGAAATTTTGAGCTTTTGTCTTCAGTTTTTTTTTAATGTAAGAGTAACATGCATAGTGCAAAAAGACTACTTATAGTCCCATATATGTAGAAATATATGTAATATATATAGCAGTAAGTTTTGATATTAATGAGTTGTGACAGATTCAACTAGAAAATATATGGGTTTTAGTATTTTTCAGTTATTCTTGTTCAATTGAGTTATGCTGGACACTGACATATTTTCATTTCTGATAGAAAAGAACAGTTAGTCTTTGTTCAAAAATTGTGATTAAATAGAGGATTTCATTACAGTATTTTTTAACTGCTAGCATAGCACAGACTGTTTCTCACTTTTTGGAGTAATCTTGGAAATTAGTGTTTGAGTGGATTTGTTTAAAATACAAATGAATATAAATTAACAAATCATTTGGCAATACTTGGTAAAATTGAAAATGTATGTTGGCCTATGGCCCATCAGTTCCTCTTCCAGCCACATAGAGGCATTCTCCAAATGAGCACTATGGCAGCAGGTAAACACACATCTTAGTAGCTAAGGAGATAACATTAAAAACTGATAAACATTGAACATTGCTATTTGTTCTAAGTATTTTACATCCATAATCTTTTATAATCCTACTGCATTTTACTACCCTACAAAACTCTTGTATTAGGTGTAAGTTTGGGTTGATTTTCTTTAAGGCAGGATTCTAAGAATCTGCTCGTCATTATACATTTACTTTATCATTTTAAATATTTGTGTTTATGCTGCTTTATAGAAGTCTTAGCTTATTAGATAATGTTTCTAATGCAAAGTGCACTAAAAGGTGGTGAGGTCATCATGACATTAACATGAATAACCCTAATGTTTCACCTTTAAGGGAGTTTTGTTTTAGGGTCCTAAATAAAAGGTAAACACATGCAGTACATTGGGATAAATTTCATTGAAATGTGTCAGGGCTACATGAAAAAGGGATACAATTTAGTCAATGGACAAAAAATGAAGCTTAAATCGAAATACATACCCAGTGGCAAATAAATATAGAAGTTCTCTTCAAATTTAATAATTAATATTTTTCTTATACAAAATTACTAGTGGTGTTTTTGTTTGATCTTAAAACATTTTATCAAAGGAAGATTATATGAAAATATCTTTAAGTGTCAAAAAAAAAGAGTATTGAAAGATAAATAACTCAACCAGATATTAAAGCTTATTCTAAAGTCATAATATCTGTAATGTCTTATGGAAAACTTAAACAGATTTTTTGGTCAACAAAATAATTGTAGGTGTGATATTGGTTCAGTCATAAAGTTTAGTGGTTTTTGCTGCCTTCTGGCCTATGACTCAAGCTCATTCTTCACATCACATTCTTTACCTGTTTGATTCTGCTTCCTTTTAATTTCTACCTGCTTCACAAGTATTATCCCCCTTACCCTCTACTAGTATAATTGTGTTCATTTTGCATATTTTACAGTCAAGGATTTTTTTTCTCTTGAAGGGACATATTAAATGCTGGTTGCTTCCGAATCATAAATCTTTGAATGTCTTTTTTCTTTTCATCACAGTGCAATGTTCTAATTTTTTGATATCACAGATTCTTTTCATTAGTTCCATTTTTTCTGTTTTCTCAATTGCAATGGAAGACTGTAAACAGAATATTACTGCTCACAGATTTTTTCTAGTTGTGAGACTCTTTCTAAAAGATCTTATAGCTGATGATGTACTGAGACACATTTTCAGTAACAGGAAAAAAAAAAAAAAAGCTGGGAAAATCCAGAGCTAAGCTATGGGAATTCTGGAAAAGGAAACTTAGTGTTTGTAGGGTTTGTTTTGTGTTTTGCTAGAAATCCCCTCTTTATACCAGTTTTCAGTTTTGCCTGGCTTCCATGCTAGGTATGAAATGTAACTATGTTCAACCAAATAAGTCCTATTGAGAGTTATTCTGAAGCACTGGAGAGTTTTAGCCCATGGATAATCTTTTACATCGTATCTGTTAAAAATTACTAGTATACAAACATAAGAGTCGAGGAAAGTCAACTAAAATTTTTTCCACCCATTTCCCTGATCCTTATCTCTGGCAACTACCAATTTCTTCTCTATATATGAGCCTGACTTTTTGTTTATTTGTTTTAGATTGCACACATAGAATAGGTCATATGGCATTTGTCTTTTTCTCGATGACTTATTTCACTTAGCATAATACCTTCAAGGTCCATTCATGTTGTTACAAATGGCAAGACTGCCTTCTTTTTTATGGCTGAATAATATTCCAGTGTGCACATGTACCATGATTTCTTTATCCATTTATCTACTGATAACACTTAGGTTGTTGCCATATCTTGGCTGTTGTAAATAATGTTGCATTTTCAAGTTGGTATTTTGGGATTTTTTTTTGGATAAATATTCAAAAGTTGAATTTCTGGGTCATCTGATAGTTCTATTTTTAATTTTTTGAGAAACTTCCATACTGTTTTCCATATTGACTGCACCACTCTGTATTCCTACCAATAGTGCACAGTGGTCCATTTTTTCCACATCCTCACCAAAAATTCCTCCTTATCTTTCTAATAATAACCATTCTATCAGGTGTGAGATGGTACCTCACTGCGGCCAACAATTATTGTTCATAATTGACTCTGTTCTAAGCACTTTCTCATTAATCCATATAATGCCTGTGAGATAAGTAGTATATTCCCAATCCACAGATAAGACAATGGATATTCAAGAAGATAGAAGAATAAGTTCTTAATATACTAATTTATAGGATCTTCCTGACCCACACTCAGATGGTAAAGAATCTGCCTGCAATGCAGAATACCCGGGTTCCATCCCTGGGTTGGGAAGATCCTCTAGAGAAGGGAATGGCTACTCACTTCAGTATTCTTGCCTGAGGAATTCCATGGACAGAGGAGCCTGGCTACAGTCCATGGGGTCACAGAGAGTCGGACACAAGTGAGCAACTAACTATCATACCATGCTAACTTACCTAGATTTTCTTCTGTAAAAGCAGGAAAAACTAAACTTTTGATGTTAAGACTATAGTTCTTGAATTTCCTAGAGAAATCTTACTTACCAAGGCATGTATCTCTTCCATAGCATTCCCATCAAGCGATCATGTCACGCGTCCTTGGTAACTTCCACTAACAGGGAGCATTTTACTTTCCAAGGTGCCCCATTAATCTGTGATCAGCTGAGAGTTCTCATTCTTATGAAATTCCAGCTCCACAGTCTTTAGAAGTGAAGTCCAGACTCTCCCTCAAGTAACCACTCTTCAGTTATTAATTTGAATAGTTATGTCATCTCCTTCTCCAAAAACTGGATCACTATTAAAACTTCAGTGTGTGCTTGCATTGAGGCCATATAGGAAGAAGGAAATTTTTAAGGGCAAGTTATGATCTGATAGGTCCTAGTGGCCCCTACAAGCTAATTACGGTGAACACTCACTCTTCTTGGTAGAGCCTTTGAAGACTTGGGATGAGCAGCATTCAGGAATTATGACCATGTGCTCTCGTTTCATCAAATAGAGTTACCCAAAGCCTGTACACTTATAAATCTTGAGCCTTCTATGTCCTAAGTCAATAGATTCTGGGTATGTTGTTCTCTTTCCTACAACTCTCTGGTCTGCTTTTTGCTTTCTGGATTTCTTTTTTTTTAATGCTTTTAAAAATTCTTTTTTATGGAAGTATAATTTCTTTACAATGTTGTGTTGCTGTCTGCTATGCAACAGTGGGAATCAGCTGTAGCCTGCCAGGCTCCTCTCTCTATGGAATTCTCCAGGCAAGAATACTGCAGCGGTTTGCCATTCCCTTCTGTAGAGGATCTTCCTGACCCAGGGATGGAGCCCAGGTCTCCTGCATTGCAGGCAGATTCTTGACTGCCCGAGCCACCACGGAAGCCTAGTCCTCTATATGTATACACGTATCCCTTCCCGCTTAAGCCTCCCTCCCACCCGCTATATGTTATACGGAAGCTTCCCACTAGCTTTCTGTTTTACGCATAGTAGTATATATGTCCGTACTGCTCTCTTCATTTGTCCCACTTTCTCCTTCTCCCTCCGTGTCTGTAAGTCCATTCTCTATGTCTGCGTCTCTATTCCTACCCTGCAAGTAGATTTTAGGTTTTATTTTTATTTTTTTGTTATTCTAAAAACTGTATTATCTCTCCATAGCATTCTACTTGATTACATTTTACTTCTTTCCTTTTCAGTCTACAGAGGCTTCATGCAGGGATCCATAACAAGTTTCATCTTTAATGAAAACTCCAAGTTGCCCGGGGAAGTTCCTTTTGTCCTAACTATTTTAACATTCAAAGGGCAACTTAAGACAGAAATCTCAGCCCTCTTGACTAATATGCGCCCTCAATTTCAGACACATTGGAGCAATCACATTTAATTTGTGAGTTTATGGTTTCTATAGAAGCAGAGAGTTCCTTGAGGGTAGGTGTCAAGCCTGAGAGTTTTCTTTTTCCAAAGATGGAATTAGAGTTCAGTGCTCTACTCTACAAATATTTGTTAAAAAAGAAGTAGGCTCTAGTTGATTCTGGATCTTCATATTTGAATTGTATTTTGAGGGGGTTTAGTTTTCACTGAGGTGGTAAATAAACAGTCTGTTCTTACAAACATGACTGAAACATTCTCCTGGCAGGGGAGAGATGAGAATGAGGTGTAAAATGGCATGGGTTTGGATTAGAGGACAAGAGGAGAGATGAAAGTTGAATTGAAGAATTGGAGTCAGAATGAAGGATTTATGTATTCGATGCTAGGATGTAAGTAAGCTGACTGACAAAATGATGAAGAGGAATATGAAGGTGGTGGTGGTTCTGTGTGTATGTGTCTGTGTGTACAAGTGAGGGTGGAAAGATAACAGCAGAGGGGGCTTGAAAAGAAATCAACAGAATAGGGACTTCCCTGGATGTCTAGTGGTTAAGACTCTGAGCTTCCAATGCAGGAACTGTCCACGGGTTTGACCCCAGGTTGGGAACTAAGATCCCACATGCCAAGTGGCGTGGCCAAGTTAAAAAGAAAAAAAAAAGGTAAATCAACAGAATAAACCCATATGAGATGAAAAATCCATGAGAAAAGTAGTGTGATACAGAAAGACGGAGAAGTGTGACAGATCCTGAAGTAGCTAATGGCATCAGCAACAGAACAGACTTTCCACACTGAATGCTTATCACAGTAAGGAAGGAATGAAAAAGATTGTTTCAGGTGAATGACAAAGTAAGAAGAAGATGGAGTCAACACTCATTTAAGGAAATCTCAGAAATGCACAGGACAGAAGATGAACATAGTAAAAAGGAAATTGGAAATACTGCTAGAAATGAAGCTGATATAGAAATCCAGTAAAGACTGGCAAAATGGACTAGACAGGAGTGCCCTAATTAGAAGAACAGATATGGATTTTCATTATTCATTTGCCTTGGAATGAAAGATCCAGTATAAACCAACGTCTCAGAAATGAAGGTAGATAGCTTGATGAAACGAGCAATATATATATATGTATATATATATATATATACACACACACACATATATTGCAAAATAGATGTATTAAGACAAAAAAGGTAAAACTCATTCCCTCTATTTTCCAGTAACAAGGACAAAAACCATAGTAACCCAGGTCAGTATACATGTTTCATGAAAATTGAAAATGGCAGCGTTGTGAAACAGTGGTCTCGCTCTGCAAGCATCAACATCCTCTTCTCATAGCCCAGCGACCAAATCCTCTGAAGGTAACAGCTGTAGATTCTCTCGTGAATTTAGTGGCAGCTAATCCATTTTGGGATCCTTGTGACCAATATGAAGTGTTTTCCTTTTTTTTTTTTTTTTTTAACGTTCAAAATTGCCCACCAAAAAAACCCACAGAAAAACCAAGAACTTACTTTTGGAATTTAGTTACCATTACCCATCACAGAACTCTGTAACTTTACCTCTTACACATCTTTGTTTTTGGCTATCTTTTCCTCTTTTGGATTATTCCTCTTTTTCAGTAGAACTTCCTTAAGTCTCTTTGTCAAAACAGGATATTCCTCCTGCTATAAACTTTTAAGGGGCTCTCCTGGTAGCTCAGACGGTTAAGAATCTGCCTGTAATGCAGGAGACCTGGGTTCAATCCCTGGGTCAGGAAGATCCCCTGGAGAAGGGAATGGCTGCCCACCTACTCCAGTATTCTTGCCTGGAGAATTCCATGAACAGAGGAGCCTGACAGGCTACAGCCCATGGGTTGCAAATCCTACCTGGTGAAACCTTTTTAGACCCCACCCAAATCTAATAATCTCCACCCTTGAGCAGTCCCTTCCTTACTTTACATGCTTCCCAGGGCTCCTCATATTCAAATCATGCAAGGATGTGACAGTTTACCAAGAACTGCTTTATGTTCACTGGATCTGCTTGTGAAATTTGAGTTCTCTAGAAATTAGGGAAATTAATGTACCACTTATAAAATCACAGAGTGTTGGAGTAGGGAGGAAATTTTAGAGATCATCTAGTCCAGCTTATTATGAGTCATTTGTTACAGCTCCAAGGGAGACATTCATAACAAAAATATTAACAATTAGGGCCTCTTAAAAACTCTAGGATAAGAAAAATCACAGGATTCCCCCAAGGAAGGAAATGAAGCTAAGTGCGCTAATTTGCACAGATGCTTGAACAGCATCTCCAACACATGCAGGCACAAATGCAGGGCTGTGTTGATTCAATAGAGTAGATGAGACTTCAAATAAAACAGAGACATTTATTAAGCATAGCCTTATGATTAAGAGATGCCCAAGGTATCAGAGAAAGGAAATTCTGTTCAAGAAATAAGAGCAAGACAGGATCCAGCTCATGGCAAAAAACTGTGGTTCACATGGATAGTCAGTCATATTTCCACTTCTAAATCTGTAACCTAATATGCTTGGACTGCAAGGAGATCAGACCAGTCAATACTAAAAGAAATCAACCTTGAATATTTACTGGAAGGACTGAAAATGAAGCTGAAATTCCAATACTCTGGCCATCTGATGTGAAGAGCCGACTCATTGGAAAATACCCTGATCTTGGGAAAGAGTTAAGGCAAAAGGATAAGTAGGTGACAACGGATGAGATGGTTAGATAGCATCACTGACTGAGATGGTTAGATAGCATCACTGACTCAGTGGATGTCAGTTTGAGCAAACTCTGGGAGATAGTGGAAGACAGAGGAGCCTGGGTGTGCTGAAGTCCATGGGGTTGCAAAGAGTCGTACACAACTTAGCAACTAAACAACAAATATGCTTGGAGTTCCAAATGCCACTGAGAAACCATATCACTGAATAGCTTTATGAGGAGACTTTAAGAAAACACCACCAATGTATATGGAATAACCTGCTAAAATCCTGGTAGAGATCTTGTGTGAGAATTTGACTTCCCTAGTGTCTGGTGAAAAGTGAAAAAAGTGAAGTTGCTCAATCATGTCTGACTCTTTGCAACCCCATGGACTGTAGCCTACCAGGCTCCTCTGTCCATGGGATTTTCCAGGCAAGGGAACTGGAGTGGGTTGCCAGTTCCTGTTGAGGTCATTGAAATTTATTCAAGTCAATAATTACATTTTCTCCACACAAATTTGACAACAGCTTGGAGCCTTATGACCTATTCTAGTTCTGATCAGTGAGGTTGGGTGTGGAGAAGGTCTATCTAGACCTTTTCCTGCAGGACTGCCTTAGGGAAAGTGCTCCCAGGGTCTGAGCGTGGAGGTGACAAGTCTCAACTCACAGTCTGCCCTCACTGGGAAGCCTTTTGTTGTTGCTTGGCTGCTCATTCGTGTCTGACTCTGCCACCCCGTGGGCTGTAGCCCAGGCTCCTCTGTCCATGGGATTCTCCAGGCAAGAATACTGGAGTGGGTTGCCATTCCCTTCTCCATGGGATCTTCCTGACCCAGGGATCAAACCTGCGTCTCCTGCATTGGCAAGCTGGCTTTTTACTACTGAGACACTAGGAGAGCTTTGCTGACTTCCAGACTGGTAGGGTTGAACTACAGTTTTCTCCTTGGAGATTCACAGCTTTTTACTGAGGACCCCTGAGGAAGTGGCTCCCTGAGCAGTGGCACTGCCCTCTGTAGGGCATTTTGGAAATTCGTGAGGGTTTTTGTTTATTGAATGAGAGAATGCAGTTCTGGCATTTAGTGGGAGGGAGCTAGTTCTATAGAATAAAGAATTGTGTGCCCAGTATTTTTACACATTAAAAAAATTTTTTTTGTTGAAGTACAGTTGATTTACAATGTTGTGTTAATTTCAGCTTTACAACAGAGTGAATCTGTGATACATATATCCACTCCTTTTTTTTCTTTTTTAAAGATTCTTGACACTTTTTTTCCTATGAGAAAATATTTTTAAAAAATTCAGAAACTGATCCAATAAAATTATCAAGGGAGATTTACTCTAATCAAGTAAAATTTGAAAATTTTTGGAAGAAAATGCTATTTTTTTTCCTTATACATTTCGTTGACTTTTACAGGATTTCAGCTACCATATAAATAGAGAGAAGACTGCATATTGTTTTATTTGGAATGTTGCCAAGAATTAATGGTAGCACTACCTGTGATCTTTGAACCCCAGTTTCTCTTGCCTGTCTCTTTATGCACTGATCATTTTTACAGTCATGAAGACTGTGCATTGACGGAAGTGTCTGTATCACCATGTCTCTGCTTTAGTCATACCTGAGCACTTATGTTTGTTCTATTTTAACATGTTACTTTGCTTTTATTACTTCATTTTATAATCAGAGCAATGCATTGATTTTTCTGAATTTATTTATGGAAATATATACTTGCTGTCATTTCATTGCATGACAACAAAGAAGATTTTAAAAATATTTGTTATAGAAAGCATTGGGTCTAATGGGGATGTGGAGGTGTGGAGAGCATGAGCCTTGAGGTCATATCTGGGTTCTAGATTGATCTCTTCAACTTACTAGTTTTTCTTTTTTTTTTCAGTTGGAGTATATTTGGTTTACAATGTTATATTAGTTTCTCAGGTACAACAAAGAGAATCAGTCATGCATATACATTTAGCCCCTCTTTTTTTGATTTCCTTCCCTTTAGGGGAAGAGTGCTGAATAAAGTTCCCTGTGCTATACAGTCGAGGCTCCTTAGTTATCTATTTTATACATGGTATCAGTAGTGTATATGTCTTCCAATTTATCCCACTCCTTTTACCAATTCTTTAACTGAGGGAAGTTACTTCAGTCAGTTCAGTGGCTCAGTCATGACTTTGCGATCCCCTGGACTGCAGCACGCCAGGCTTCCCTGTGCATCACCAACTCTTGGAGCTTGCTCAAACTCACGTCCATTGAGTTGGTGATGCCTTCATGTCAATTTATGCAAGTTCCTGACATACAGCTAATATCCAGCTATTTCCCCTTCCTTCCTTCACTCAACAAATGTTTACTGATGATTTAGTTTGGGCAAACATTATTATAGGGGCTGGTAGATAAAGCAATGAACAAAAGAAATAAAATCTCTGACCCAGGAGAGGTTCCATTCATGTGGTGGGACATTTAAATCAATCTGGACAGGATGAGGTCAGAGTTCATGGCCTCTCTGAGGAAGAGGAATTTCCTCACCAGCCATGCAGTTAGCAGTGACCACTGGAGGCTGGTAGCAAGGAAAAAGAGCTTATTGAAAAGAAACAGAAAGACTTCTGACATGAACATCAGAAGCAGGTAGGAGAATCCCCATTTTGTTAACTTCAAGGAAACATCATATAGTTTTCAGTTGGCTCTCAAGAATAGATTAAAAGAATACCTCAAGGTAAGTTTTACCAGACCCTTTCCCAAGGGGTACATCCTGAGATAGCATCAGTATAAGATTAGCCAGAAGGAAAGAGTTCCTGTTAAGAAGGAAACCATGCCTTTAAGCATGATATATTGTTGCTATATAGTCATGAACAGAGAGCCTGCTAAGACAAAGAGTGAGTTCCTCCTTTCTAAGGGGCCTTAGACTACTTATCAACCTGCCTAAAGTTAACTATATCAACAGCATGTACAGTCACTATTTCATATGACTTCTTTTACTCATATCACACTGTATTATTGTTCACTGAATGTATATGACTGTCTCTCTGCCAGATTATATGCTCCTTGAAGCAGAAGTCATATTTATTCTTTTATATTCACTTCTGGAAACTAGTATCATCTTCTGTCTACAGGAGGCCTTCATAAATATTTTTCCAATGGAGGTCACCAGATACTTTCCATATTAAAATTTTAACCATCAGAAACTTCTAAGTCCTCAAATGAAGTTTAAATAGTGAGAAATAACCCTGACAGATGTAGTGAAGATCTAAAGCCTTCTGTGCGTGACACCACGTTAATTGATAGCCCATTCTTTCTTTTGTTTAGTTCTACCTTAGATCAGGTAAGACAGTGCCCTGCTCCAGCTCTGCTGTGGTGATGACCTTCCAGTGAGGGGAGGAGTATCTGGACCCAGGGCTGGGATCAGGGGGCAGGTGTTCACTCTGAGCCAGCATAGCCCTCCTGTTGGATTGTTCTTGGCCTGACCTATGCCATGGCTGGTTTCAGAAACTGCAGACTTCTTTCCAAGGTCTGTCTTGTGGGTGTGCATACTCCAGGCACAAGAAATAGCCAAGGGGGAATTCTTTGAGAGGAGGTGGATTAAACCTGGGATCATTTGAGCTCAGGCGTTTTCATGCTCAGACATGAGGCCCCCATGGTGCCAGATGGAGCTAGCAGTGACAAGTCAAGGATCCAGACCACAGGTGGCTCATGCTCCGATTGCAGGTCTCAGGAAGCCCAGAATCAAAATGGAATCTTGGTAATGGTAAAGGAGTAGCAATAGCCTATTTAATAGTTTGTTATCATGATTTGTAACTTTTAAATATTTCCACATATGTTATAAAGCTTCTATATTTAATCTTGCCCTGGTTCCCACAAACGGTAAAGATGAATTTGCTTCCAGTTCTTCTCTTCTAATTAGTTATAGCACATACAAGTGTGTGTATGGTGATTTTTCAAGATGCTACTGACAGGATTTCTCTGATCTTTTTTATTCTAGCAGGAAGGAATGAAAAAAATTGTGTGTATATATATATGTGTGTGTGTGTGTGTGTGTGTGTGTGTACACATATATATATCTGTAGGAGAACTATTTCTTTCTGTGCCATTAATCTAAACTTTTGTTTTCCATTAGGAGGTATACAGGTTTCCAAATTTAAATAAAATTGTCATATGTATTTTTTTGTATAATATAGTGTAATATATTTCCCCCTGAAGATGAAAATATTCCCGTATATATAGTAGCTCTATTCTTGGGTTCCAGCATGACAGTATATTTTGTGGCTTAAGATATCCTTAATAGTACTGGGATTTTCTGTTTGAATTCCTTTGGGAGAATCTCAGAATTTCTTTAAAAGAAAGGTACATGCAATATCTCTTTTATGCAGAATTTAAAGAAAAATAATACAAATGAACTTATTTATAAAACAGAGATTCACAGACTTAGAGAAGGAACTTATGGTTACTAGGATAGGGGGAAGGATCGGGGAAAGGGATAGTTAGGGAGTTTGGGATGAGCATGTACATGCTGCTATATTTAAATTGGATAACCAACAAGGACCTACTGTATAGGACGGGGAACTCTGCTCAATGTTATGTGGCAGCCTGGTTGGGAGGGGAGTTTGAGGAAAATGGATGCATGTATATGGATGGTTGAGTCCCTTTGCTGTTCATCTGAAATTGTCACATTGTTAGTTGGTTGTTTATACACCAATGTAAAATAAAAAGTTAAAAAATGAAACATATGTGCATTTTTTATTTTTCTATATATCCTACCTGGAATATTTTCTCTGTTCTACATGCAAACTAATTATGAAACAAAGTTCCTGCCCAGCTATTTGCTGTCACTGATGACTTTTATACAGCTGTTACAAATGTACTGGAATGTAATAGTATAATTTCTGCTGATTTTAATGTATTTTCTAAAGATACTTTTCTGTAATACATATTTTAATAGAATAATTTTCATTCCTTTCTATTTGTATGATAGATTTCCTTTTGCTAAATGCCCAAAGTTTAAAAACTTATATTTCAGCTTGTTCATTTTATATATTATATATTATATGATAGTATATTATTGCTGATGTTTTTCCTATGTATGCAGTTATCATTAATGCTTTATAATAGTCTATTTTAAGAGGTTATTTAGTTTTGTCTATTTTAATAACTTTCTGTTAGTTCTAGCATATTATTTTAATATATTTAAATAATTGTACCCTGTTATCATTTTTTTCCCCTGTTATCATTTTTAAAGGACTTTGTCTTTGGAATTCATGTTGAAAGCCATTTAGTGTTGTGCATATTGATTCTTTCATATGAATTAATATACTCATCTGACTCTTCTCTGCCTAATGCAATCAAATTTATCCTTCAAGACACAGCTCACATATTACCTCTGTCATCACTCTGACACTTATTCATTTATTTATTCAATAATTCAACAAAATCTATTGTGTGACTGTTAAGTTACATGCACAGCTCTAACTGCCAGTAATACAGTAGTGAATAAAAATAAACAACCAGTCTCTGTTTCCAGGGAGGAGAGATATTCACCTAATAGTCATACTTTACAGCCTATAACTTCATGCTAAGAAAGGAACTCTGAAAAAAAGGAAGAGGGCTCTATGAAGAAGAGTCTGAGAAAACTTGGTTTGGAACAACCCTAGACTGTCCAGGGAGGTAGTGTGTATGTGAAAGTATGTTAGTTGCGTAGTCATGTCTGACTTTTGTGACTCCATGGACTGTGGCTCTCCGGGCTTTTTTGTCCATGGAATTTTCCAGGCAAGAATACTGGAGTAGATAGCCATTCCCTTCTCCAGAGGATCTTCCTGACCCAGGGAATGAGTCCGGGTCTCCTGGATTTCAGTCGATTTTTACCATCTGAGCCCCCAGGGAAGCCCACCCAGGGTAGAAACAGCACATCAAACCTAACAGTTTGATGATGACGTCCAGCTCACCTCTGATAGGTTGCTTGTGAAGATGGATGCCATAATCCCTGCATAACCCCTGCAAGGCAGACTTCTTTGCACTGTGACTACACTTTTCTCCCCATGCAGGATGCAGTCTAGTTCTCCTCTCCTTCAGCCTGGGCTGGACTTTTGACATTCCTTCATCTGTCAATGGACAGTTAGGTCATTTCCATATTTTAACCATTGTGAATAATGCTGCAATGAAATGACAGTGCAAATATATCTTCAAGATGCTGATATCATTTCCTTTGGATATATTCTCAGAAAGAGGATTTCTAGATAGAAAGATACTTCTATTTTTTTTTTTTTATTTTGAGGAAACTTTATACTGTTTTCTAAATACTGTACCATTTTTCATTCCTATGAACAGTGTGCAATGTCTCCACATCCTCACCAATAATTAGTATCTTCTGTCTTTTTGAGGATAGCAATTTTGAAAGGTATGAGATGATAGGTCTTGTGGTTTTGATTTGCATTTCTCTGATGATTAGTGATATTGAGCACCTTTGCATATAGTTTCTGGCCATTTACATGTCTTCTTTGGAGAAATATATGTGCAGGTCCTTTGCCCACTTTTGTTGTTGTTACTGAGTTGAGTTCCTTATTTATTTTGGAGATTCTCTTCTCATCAGGTATATGATTGTCAATTATTTTCTCCCATTTAGGAGGCTGTATTTTCATTTTGCTGATGGTTTCCTTTGCAGCGCAGGAGCCTTTCAATTTGGTGAAATCCCACTTGTCCACTTTTGCTTTTGTTGTCTGTGTTTTGGGGTCCTATCCGAAAAAAAAAAAAATCCATGTCAAGAAGTTGTTTACTTTGTTGTCTTCTAGTAGTTTTATTGTTTTAGTTCTATGTTGAAGTCTTTAGTCTGAACTGACTTTTAATATGGTTTGAGATAAAGGCTCAATCTCTTCTTCAGGTGGATATTTTCCAAACACTATTTATTGAAGGGTCTATCATTTCTACATTGTGTATTTTTGGAGCTATTGTCAAAGGCCAGTGGACCGAGTTTATTTCTGGGCTGTCTATTCTATTCCATATGCCTACATATCCATTTTTATGCCAGAACTATATGGCTTACTATAGTTTGTAATATACTTTGAAATCAGGAAGTGTGATACCTTCCCCTTTGCTCTTGGTCAAAATTGCCTTGACTATTTGTGGTCTTCTGAGGTTCCACACAAATTTTAAGATTCTTTGTTTCATTTTTGCGAAAAATGCCACTGGAATTTTGATAGGACTGGCACTGAACCAGTATATTGCTTTGGGTAGTATGGATATTTTAGCAATATTAATTTTTCTAATCTATGAAAATGGAATATCTTTTCATTTTTTTCTGTCCTTAATTTCTTTCATCAGCATCATATATTTTTCCATGTACAGATCTTTAATCTCCATGGTTAAATTTACTCATAAGTCTTTATTCTTTTTGACACTTTGTGAATGGAATGATTAATTTATTTTTTTCAGACTGTTGTTAGAAACACAAGTGATTTTTGTATGTTGATCCTGTATCCTGCAACTTCACTGAAGTTGTTTATTTATCCTAACAGTTCTGTGTGTGTGTGTGTGAAGTCTTTTTCTATATTAGCTTATATTACCTGAAAATAGAGACAATTTTACTTCATTTGGATGTTTTTTATTTTTTTCCTAATTGCTCTGACTAGAACTTCTAGAACTATGTTGAATAGGAGTGTCAATAGTGGGCATTCTTGTCTTGTTCCCAATCTTAGAGGAAGCACTTTCAGCTTTCATCCATCAAATATGATGTTAGCTGTGGGTTAGTCATATATGTTGGCTGCGCTTGAAGTTCAGTGAGCAGTTTTCAATACTTACCTATTGGCCTCCTCAGTGAACTTTGCCTTTCTTGATGATTCCCTTACTCTTTTATTAAATAACAGATCTATTAATACTTAATTCACATACCATACAATTCACCCATTCAAAATGTAAAATTCAATGGCTTTTGACATAGTCAGAGTTTTGCAAACATAACATCACTACAATTCATTTTAGAACACACCCTTTAGCAGCCACTTCCCAGTTCTCCCCAGATTGTTAGTTCTAAGTAACCACCATCCTACTCTCAGTTTCTGTGGATTTGCCTATGGGCATTGTATGTAAATGGAATGATATAATATATGGTCCTTTGTGGCTAGCTTCTTTCAGTTAATGTTTTCAAGATTAACCCATGTTGCAGCATGTATCAGTACTTCATTTCTTTTTATTGTTGAATAATATTTCATTGCATGTACATACCACATCTTATTTGTCCATGCAGCAGTTGATGGATAGTTGTTTCTCTCTTTTTTTTTTTTGGCTATTAATTAATAATTCTGGATGAACATTTTCCCCTTCTGACCTGGCTGTGATGAACATTTCTGTACAAGTTTTTGTGTAGACATGTTTTTATTTCTTTTGAGTATATATCTAGAAGTGGAATTATCAAACCATATGATAACTCTGAGGACTGCAGAATGTTTTCCAAAGGGGCTGCACCATTTTATATGCCTACCACATGCATTGTTATCTGACTTTTGGATAGTGGATATGAACTGGTACCACATTTTGGTTTTCATTTGCATTTCTTTGATGACTAAAACTCATGTCCATTGAGTCAGTGATGCGATCCAACCACCTTATCCTCTGTCGTCCCCTTCTCCTCCCACCTTCAATCATTCCCAGCATCAGGGAACAGTCTTTTCAAGTGAGTCAGTTCTTCCATCAGGTGGCCCAAGTATGGGAGGTTCAGCATCAGTCCTTCCAATGAACACCCAGGACTGATCTCCTTCAGGATGGACTGGTTGGATCTCCTTGCAGTCCAAGGGACTCTCAGGAGTCTTCTCCAACACCACAGTTCAAAAGCATCAATTCTTTGGCACTCAGCTCTATTTATAGTCCAACTGTCACATCCATACATGACTATAGCATGGAAAAATTATAGCTTTGACTAGACGGACCTTTGTTGTCAAAGTAATGTCTCTTCTTTTTAACATGCTGTCTAGATTGATCATAACTTTTCTTCCAAGGAGCAAGTGTCTTTTAGTTTCATGGCTGCAGTCACCATCTACAGTGATTTTGGAGTCCCCCCAAAATAAAGTCTGTCACCCCATCTATTTGCCATGAAGTGATGGGACCAAATGCCATGATCTTAGTTTTCTGAATGTTGAGCTTTAAGCCAACTTTTTCGCTCTCCTCTTTCACTTTCATCAAGAGGCTCTTTAGTTCCTCTTCACTTTCAGCCTTAAGGGTGGTGTCATCTGCATATATGAGGTTATTGATATTTCTCCTGGCAATCTTGATTCCAACTTGTGCTTCTTCCAGCTCAGCGTTTCTCATGATGTACTCTGCATATAAGTTAAATAAGCAGGGCAACAATATAGCAGGTGACAATAAGCAAGGTGA
The DNA here is from genome assembly GCF_023699985.2 of Odocoileus virginianus. Lineage (NCBI taxonomy): Eukaryota > Metazoa > Chordata > Mammalia > Artiodactyla > Cervidae > Odocoileus > Odocoileus virginianus. The sequence goes on along the minus strand of NC_069682.1, from coordinate 28,094,272 downwards.
CAGCCTTGATGTACTCCTTTCCTGATTTGGAACCAGTCTTTTGTTCCATGTCCAGTTCTAACTGTTTTTTCTTGACCTACTTACAGTTTTCTCAGGAGACAGGTCAGGTCATCTGGTACCCCACATCCAAAGGTAGAGAAGCCCCAGCAAGACTGTAGGTGCTGGAGCAGTGGCTATGCGGGGCTAGAGTGACTTTGAGGAGATACCCCACATCCAGGGGCAAAGGAGACGCCCCAGCAAGATGGTAGGAGGGGCAAAATCACGTTTACAACCAAATCCCATACCCACAGATGCTCAGAGGCCTCAAACAAACCTTGTGCACCTCAGGACTCAGAGACCCCACAGAGACTGAGACAGAACTCCTGCAGGGGTATGGGTCAGCCGTGGCCTGCCACAGGGGCAGGGGCTCTGGGTGCAGCAGACTAGATATGGCATAAGCCCTCTTGGAGGAGGTCACCATTAACCCCACCATGGAGCCGCCAGATCTTACACAGGACTGGGGAAACAGACTCTTGGAGGGCATAAACAGAACCTTGTGCACACCAGGACCCAGGAGAAAGAAGTGACCCCACAAGAGACTGACCCAGACTTGCCTGTGAGTGTCCAGGAATCTCCGGCAGAGGTGTGGGTTGGTGGTGGCCTGATGCAGGGTTGGGAGTACTGAGTATAGCAGTGTGTGCCTGGGACCTTTTGAAGGAGATCACCATTATCTTCATTACCTCCATCATATTTTGGCCTCAGGTCAAATAACAGGAAGGGAACACAGCCCTGCCCTTCAACAGAAAATTGGATTAAAGATTTACTGAGCATGGCCCCGCCCATCAGAATAAGACCCAGTTTCCCCCTCAGTCAGCCTCTCCGATCAGGAAGCTTTCATAAACCTCTTATCCTTCTCCATCAGAGGGCAGATAGACTGAAAACCACAATCACAGAAAACTAACCAATCCAATCGCATGGACCACAGTCTTATCTAACTCAATAAACTCTGAGCTGTGCTGTGTAGAGCCACCCAAGACGGGTGCATCATGAAAGAGAATTCTGACAAAATGTGGTCCACTGGAGAAGGGAATGGCAAATCACCTCAGTATTCTTGCCTTGAGAACCCCATGAACAGTATGAAAAGGCAAAAAGATAGGACACTGAAAGATGAACTCCCCAGGTCAATAGGTGCCCAATATGCTACTGGAGATCAGTGGAGAAATAACTCCAGAAAGAATGAAGAGATGGAGTCAAAGCAAAGACAACACCCAGTTGTGGATGTGACTGGTGATGGAAGTAAAGTCCGATGCTGTAAAGAGCAATATTGCATAAGACGGAGTGTTAGGTCCATGAATCAAGGCAAATTGGAAGTGGTCAAACAGGAGATGGCAAGAGTGAATGTCGACATTCTAGGAATCAGCTAATTAAAATGGACTGAACAGATGAATTTAACTCAGATGACCATTATATCTACTACTGTGGGCGGAAGGAGTAGCCATCATGGTCAACAAAAGAGTCCGAAATGCAGTACTTGGATGCAGTCTCAAAAATGACAGAATGATCTCTGTTCATTTCCAAGGCAAACCATTCAGTATCACAGTAATCCAAGTCTACGCCCCTACCAGTAATGCTGAAGAAGCTGAAGTTGAACAGTTCTATGAAGACCTACAAGACCTTTTAGAACTAACACCCCAAAAAAGATGTCCTTTTCATCACAGGAGACTGGAATGCAAAAGTAGGAAGTCAAGAAATACCTGGAATAACAGGCAAATTTGGCCTTGGAGTACAAAATGAAGCAGGGTAAAGGCTAATAGAGTTTTGCCAAGAGAACATACTGGTCATAGCAAACACCCTCTTCCAACAACACAAGAGAAGACTCTACACATGGACATCACCAGATGGTCAATACAGAAATCCAATTGATTATATTCTTTGCAGCCAAAGATGGAGAAGCTCTATACAGTCAGCAAAAACAAGACTGGGAGCTGGCTGTGGCTCACATCATGAACTCCTTATTGCCAAATTCAGACTTAAATTGAAGAAAGTAGGGAAAATCACTAGACCATTCAGATATGACCTAAATCAAATCCCTTATGATTATGCAGTGGAAGTGAGAAGTAGATTCAAGGGATAGGACTTGACAGAAAGAGTGCCTGAAGAACTATGGATAGAGGTTTGTGACATTGTACAGGAGGCAGGGATCAAGACCATCCCCAAGAAAAAAAATTCAAAAAAGCCAAATGGCTGTCTGAGGAGGCCTTACAAGTAGCTGTGAAAATCAGAGAAGCTAAAGGCAAAGCAGAAAAGAAAAGATACACCCATTTGAATGCAGAGTTCCAAAGAATAGCAAGGAAAGATAAGAAAGCCTTCCTCAGTGATCAGTGCAAAGAAGTAGAGGAAAACAGTAGAATGGGAAAGACTAGAGATCTCTTCAAGAAAATTAGAGATACCAAGGGAACATTTCATGCAAAGATGGGCACAATAAAGGACAGAAATGGTAAGGACCTAACAAAAGCAGAAGATATTAAAAAGAGGTGACAAGAATACACAGAAGAACTATACAAAAAAGATCTTCACAGCCCAGATAATCACGATGGTGTGATCACTCACCTAGAGTCAGACATCCTGGAATGTGAAGTCAAGTGGGCCTTAGGAAGCATCACTACGAACAAAGCTAGTGGAGGTGACAAAATGCCAGTTGAGCTATTTCAAATCCTAAAAGATGATGCTGTGCTGCACCCAATATGCCAGCAAATTTGGAAAACTTAGCAGTGACCACAGGACTGGAAAGGGTCAGTTTTCATTCCAATCCCTAAGAAAGGCAATGCCAAAGAATGCTCAAACTACTGCACAACTGCACTCATCTCACATGCTAGCAGAGTAATGCTCAAAATTCTCCAAGCCAGGCTTCAGCAATACGTGAACCATGAACTTTCAGATGTTCAAGCTGGTTTTAGAAAAGGCAGAGGAACCAGAGATCAAATTGCCAACATCCACCAGATCATCGAAAAAGCAAGAGTTCCAGAAAAACATTTATTTCTGCTTTATTGACTACGCCAAAGCCTTCGACTGTGTGGATCACAATAAACTGTGGAAGATTCTGAAAGAGATGGGAATACCAGACCACCTGACCTGCCTCTTGAGAAATCTGTATGCAGGTCAGGAAGCAACAGTTAGAACTGGACATGGAACAACAGACTGGTTCCAAACAGGAAAAGGAGTACATCAAGGCTGTATATTGTCACCCTGCTTACTTAACTTATATGTAGAGTACATCATGAGAAACGCTGGGCTGGAGGAAGCACAAGCTGGAATCAAGATTGCTGGGAGAAATATCAGTAACCTCAGATATGCAGATGACACCACCCTTATGGCAGAAAGTGAAGAGGAACTAAAGAGCCTCTTGATGAAAGTGAAAGAGGAGAGTGAAAAAGTTGGCTTAAAGCTCAACAGTCAGAAAACTAAGATCATGGCATCTGGTCCCATTACTTCATGGGAAATAGATGGGGAGACAGTGGAAACAGTGTCAGACTTTATTTTTTTGGGCTCCAAAATCACTGCAGATGATGACTGCAGTCATGAAATTAAAAGACGCTTACTCCTTGGAAGGAAAGTTATGACCAACCTAGATAGCATATTAAAAAGCAGAGACATTACTTTGCTAACAAAGGTCTATGTTTGTCTAGTCAAGGCTATGGTTTTTCCAGTGGTCATGTATGGATGTGAGAGTTGGACTGTGAAGAAACCTGAGTGCCGAAAAATTGATGCTTTTGAGAATGGTGTTGGAGAAGACTCTTGAGAGTCCCTTAGACTGCAAGGAGATCCAACCAATCCATCCTAAAGGAGATCAGTCCTGGGTGTTCATTGGAAGGACTGATGCTGAAGCTGAGACTCCAGTACTTTGGCCACCTCATGTGAAGAGTTGACTCACTTTAAAGACCCTGATGCTGGAAGGGATTGAAGGCAGGAGGAGAAGGGGACGACAGAGGATGAGATGGCTGGATAGCATCACCGACTCAATGGGCATGAGTTTGAGTAAACTCCGGGAGTTGGTGATGGACAGAGAGGCCTGGCATGCTGCAATTCATGGGGTCGCAAAGAGTCGGACATGGCTGAGCGAATGAACTGATAATAAATGAGTTGGAATCTGTCAGAAAACTACTAAGATCTTGAAGAGTCCAAAAAGTCACATAATAAGGATGGTTTAAGTTGAGAAAGAAAAAATGGATTATATTTAGAAATATGTAGGAGGTAACACTGAGAGGTTGGTCATGACTGGATTTGGGAGTAAAACAGAAAGAAATGTCAAGATGGCACTTAAATTTTCAGCTTTCACAGCTAAATAGTGGCCCCAGCCTGGGGAAATGGGAATGTCCAAAATGTGCTTTTGTTCGAAGATTTTGAATGTCTGTGTTCCTGAGAGATCTAATAGTAGACATAGAATTAGAAATTGGATAAGATGGTCTAGGTTTCACAGAAGTCTCTCTCTCTCTCTCTCTCTCTCTCTCTATATATATATATATATATATATATATATTTGGGAATCATCAGCATATGGTCTGCTGTTGTTGATATTCCCCAAGAAAGAGTACTTAAGAAGAAGAGAAGATAAGCTAAGACAAAATTTGAGGAAAAAAACAAAACAAAACCCAACATTTAAAAATATAAGAAAATTGTCTTAAAAAATTAATAAATGCTGAAAGGGGCCATGTGCAGACTCAGGAGAAAATGAGAAGGATGTGGTTTCATGGAAGTCAGGGTATGAAATTTTTTCAAGAATAATAGAGTCTCTTATCTCACATCATGTGCTAAAATTAATTCAAAATAGATCAAAGATCTAAATGTAAAAGCCAAAATCATAAACCTCAAGAAGAAAACACAGGAGTAAATCTTTGTTACCTTGAATTAGGCAATAATTTCTAGACATGGCATCAGAAGCATAAGCAACAGCAAATAAACTGCATGCTAACTTACTTCAGTCGTATCTGACTGTGGGACCCTAAGGACTGTAAGCCCTCCAGGGCCCTCTGACCGTGGGATTGGGCAGGAAAGAATATTGAAAAGGGTTCCCATGCCTTCCTCCAGGGGATCTGCCCAATGCAGGGATCAAACCTGCATCTCTTATGTCTCTTCCATTTCTTAAATCTCCTGCATTGGCAGGCGGTTTCTTTACCAACAGTGCCAGCTGGGAAGCCCATAAATAAACTGGACATCATCAAAACAAAAAATTTCTCTGCTGCAAAGGACACCATCCAGAAAGTAGAAGGCAATCTACAGAATGGGAGAAAGTTTTGCATGTCAGATATTTGATAGGGTTTCCTTGGTGGCTCAGTGGTAAAGCATCTGCCTGCCAATGCAGGAGATGTGGGTTCAATTCCTCGGCTGAGAAGATCCCTTGGAGAAAGAAATGGCAACTTATTCCAATATTCTTGCCTGGGAAATCCCATGAAGAGAGGAGCCTAGCAGGTTACAGTCCATGTGGTTGCAGAGAGTCGGACATGACTTAACAACTAAAAAACTAACACATGTTTGGTAAGGACGTGTAACTAGAATATATAAATAATTCCTACAAATAAAAAATGATAACATAAATAACCCAAAATGTAGACAATCAGAATATATGTTTCTTCAAAGGAGTTTTACAAGTGACCAATAAGCACATCTCTTTAAGAATTTTCCACAGTTTGTTGTGATCCACAACATAGTCCTTCTCTTAACACTGTGAATGTAGATGCAAGCCATTCTATCAGTCTGGAACTCCCATCCCTACTTTGTCCCTTTAATGTCTTCCCACTCTACAGATTTCAGGTCAAATGGTATTCTCTGTTTTTTTAATTGGGATATAATTGCATACAACATTGTATAAATTTAAGGTGTACAGTGTGTTGATTTTATTTATTGCAATATAATTGCCATCATAGCTTTCACTAACACTTCTATCATGTGACATAATTACCATTTCTTTTCTGTGGTGAGAACATTTATGATTGAGTCCCCTAGAAATTTTGAATAGACACTTTCCCAAAGAAATGCAAATGGTCAATAGTCTATAAAAAGATGCTCAACATTACTAATCACCAGGGAGGTACAAATCAAAGCCACATTGAAATGTCACTTCACCTCTGTCAGAATGGCTATCATCAAGAAAACAAGCCAGGAACTTCTCTCATGATCCAGTGGTTAAGAATCTGCCTTCCAATGCAGAAGGTACTGGGGACACCGGTTCGATCCCTGGCCAGGGAACTAAGATCCCACATGCTTCAGGGCATCGAGGTCTGTACCCCACAACTAGAGAAATCCTGTGCACTGCAAGGAAAACCCAGCACAGCCAAAAGAAAAGAAGACAAGCGATAACAAGTGTTGGTGAAGACGTGGAGGAAAGGGAACCCTCATGCACCATGGGTGGGGCTGTAAATTGCTGCAGCCACTATGGAAAACAGAATGAAGGTTTCTCAAAAAAAAAAAAAAAGAAAGAAAAAAAAGAAATATAGCTGCAATATGGTTCAGCAATCTCACTACAGGGTCTATATACAAAAGAAATGAAAACAGGATATCAAAAAGTTATCTTCATTTCTGTGTTTATTGTAGCATTGTTCACAATAGTCAGTGGAAACAAACTGAATGTCTATAAATGGATGATGGATAAATATGTGAGATACACATATATATGCATATATGAATATTATTTTTCAGCCATTAAAAAGGAAATCTTGACACCTGCAGCAAAATAGATGGATTTTGAGGGTATTATGCTTAGTGAGATAAGCCAGAGTACTATTTTATGATATCCTTTATATGTGAAATTAGAAAAAGAGACTGGGAAGGTGATTACCTGATTACTAGGAGCTGAGGGGTGGGGAAATTGGAGTACACATTTGCACCTAGAAGATCAGTAAGTTCTGGAGCTCTGATGTCCAGCAAAGTGATTATGTCCTGTGTAACTCTTTAGTGACGCTTTCTCTGATTCCCTCCTGCTCCCATTTCAGGGCTTGTCCCCGTGTTTCATGATCCAGCGAGCAAGCCTTTTGAACGCTTCTCTCAGTTTGTAGTTTTAGATTTGAAAGTGTGGCTAGAGGATTAGTCCCTGTGTGGAAGCAAATACTGATGGTTTTGATCACTGCCATGTTGCCAGACAGGCTTCTCTGGCGGCTCAGACAGTAAAGAATCTGCCTGCAAAGAAGGAGACATGGGTTTGATCCCTGGGTTGGGAAGATCCCCTGGAGGAGGGCATGGCAACCCACTCCAGTATTCTTGCCTGGAGAATTCCCATGGACAGAGAAACCTGGTGGGCTACAGTCCATGGGGTTGCAAAGAGTTAGACATGACTGAGCGACTAAGCACACACATATGCCAGAATTTAGCACTGACTACAGCAGGTGCTAACAAATGTTTTGTATTTTTTTTTTCTAAACGAATTCAAAGAATGGATGCAAGTAAACGCAGTAGGAAAAAAATGATAGGACTCCCATAGAGGTTGGGTGTAGATGACTAGATTATAAACTCCTTGTGGCAAGGAAAGCCCTCAAACCTAAGTTACTAACTAGGTCATTTGTTACACAGAGCCTGGATTTCTGCTAAGTTGGAGATGAGTATAAATAAGAAAAAGAACACAAATCCATGAAGCACAATGTTGAATATTGAAGGATGGGATGGGGAGGGAGTTGGGAGGGGGGCTCAGGATGGGGTACACATGTACACCCATGGCTGATTCATGTCAATGTATGGGAAAAAACCACTACAATATTGTAAAGTAATTAGCCTCCAATTAAATAAATTAAAAAATTATGTTAAACAACTATGTGCTACCCCCTGAAGTTATAAAGTTCACTTCTCTGAAATAAGGTGGTGGTGGTGGTGATTTAGTCTCCAAGTTCTGTCTGACTCTTCCTACCTCATGGTCTGTAACCCACCAGGCTCCTCTGTCTATGGCATTTCCCAGGTAAGGATACTGGAGTGGGTTGCCATTTCCTTCTCCAGGGGATCTTTCTGACTCAGGGATCAAACCCATGTCTCCTGCAATGCAGGTGATCTCCAGCATTGCAGGTGGGTTCTTTACTGCTGAACCACCAGGAAAGCCCACCTGAAATAAGGTGGCACATTTCAAATGTTGAACCAGTTAACTCTTAGTGCCTAGCTCTGAAAATTTGTCCGGTATCTCACTTTGGAATTATATTTTCACATTTTGGTTGTTAGGAAGTAAGGGAGAAAAACAAACAGAAAACAGATAAAAGAGTACTTTTTAATTTTTTTTAACTTTTTGGTTGCACTGTATGGCTTGTGGGATCTTTGTTCCCCAACCAAGAATTGAACCTCCACCCCCTGGCAAGGATAGCTCAGAGTCTTAACCACTGGACTACCAGGGAAGTCCTGAGATAAGAATACTTGAAATCATGACAAAGCTTTTAAGTTTTATTAGGTCCCATTTGTTTATTTTTATTTCCATTACTCTAAGAGATGGGTCATAAAAGACCTGGCTGTGGTTTATGTCAGAGAGTGTTCTGCCTATGTTTTCCTCTAAGAGGTTTATAGTTTCTGGTGTGAGGTTTAGATTTTTAATCCATCTTGAGTTTATTTTTGTGTACGGTGTTAGAAAGTATCCTAATTCATTCTTTTAAATGTAGTTAACCAGTTTTCCCAGCACCAATTGTTGAAGAGACTGTCTTTTCTGCATTGTATATTTTTGCCTCCTTTGTCAAAGATGAGGTGTCCATAGATATGTAGATTTATCTCTGACAGTCTGGAGGGGTGGGGTGGGGAGGGAAGATGGGTTCAGGAGAGAGGGGACTCATGTATACCTATGGCCGATTCATGTTGATAGATGGCAAAGCCATCACAATATTGTAAAGTAATTATCCTCCAATTAAAATAAATAAACTTGTAAAAGAAGAAAATTTGAAATCTCCACCTGATATAGTTCAGGCGAGGGAAAAAAGCGAGAGTCTGGCAAGGTGGTGATAGTGAAAGCCAGGGAGCCAAAAAGACGGTGTCCCACAGGAAAATATACTTAGAGCAGAGGGTGCAGGTAGAAGACTGGAGAGAAAAATCACACACAGGCAAGGCAAGAAGAGTATCTATAAATGTGAAGAGAATTTCCCTGAACTGGGAAACATTTAATAGAGCTCTCCCAAAGGAAAGAATGGATTTCTTATTTTATGTCTGCCTCTAAGAATCTTTTCAATGGAAGTCCTAAAGGAATAAAAGAATGGCATATGTGAAAAGCATCCTGAGGTTTTTCTGAAGAATATTGCCAAATAAATCTGAGATGCTATTAGAGTTCGCACTGACACAGTTTACAAAACAGAGCAAGTGCCATAGGATACAGCCATGTGAACACAAACAGCTTATTTGTAACCTGAGGATAACCACAGAATCCAGCCGCATCTCCCAACTGTCACCATCAGGTTTGCCAAGGTGGTTACAAATCACTCTGCAAGTGAATTGTAGCTTAAAGGGGAGATTAGCAGGATCATTCATTCATAGGTCAGGTATAAGCCAAGTTCACGGACACATTCTCTTTGCTCACCCCTATATTTTACAGACTTTGTGTTGGATTTTTATTTTTTAAACCTGCGGGAAGTTCTGTGCCTCTTATGGCAGAGTTTTCTGGGTTTAGGTTAAGCAGCAAATGTTAGATAAGAAGCAACAGTGGCTGTGAAACCTTTAAACTTTTGGAGTGAAAAATTAAATCATGTGAACCCGTGTCTGAGTTACTCTTCTGATGAAGTGGGGTGAGAAACCTCTGAGAGGCATGGCTTGGGACTGGGCAGAAGGCAGGGACAACCACAGAGCCCCCAGGTCCTGGGGCCAGGGTCTAAGATGGCAGGAACTCTTGACCAGGAACTGGCAGGGGCCTCCAGGGCCTCACGGCGACCCCTGTGCCGTGCAGTCGAGAGTGGAGATCCAGGGTGCTCAGGCATCTCACTGCCATTCCTGCAGCTCCCCCTCTGTGATCTCTTCCCATGCCTCCCACGCTCCCCAGCTGTAGCAACACAGCACAGCCCTCCTCTGTGGATGCTCTTTCTCCAAGCCCAGAACCTTCCCCCACCCTCCTCCTTGCCAACCGCCAACATCTCACCCCCACCCCCACCCTGACAGTGTACTCCCCCATCCCTGTCCAGCTCAGGGATCAACTCTGCCTCTTCTCATCCTTAAAATCAAGCCTTTGGACTGGGAGGCCACTGTGTGTATTTATGGAGCTAGAAGAAGGCTGGTGAGTCAATTGCCAGGAGTTCCAGCCCATCTTTTTTTAAAAAATTTTTATTGGTGTATAGTTGGTTTACAATGTTGTTACTTTGTAACAACTAGTTTGCTGTTCAGTAAACTGAATCTATTATACATATAAGTATATTCACTTTTTAAAGATTTTTTTCCATACAGATCATTTTAGAATACTAAGTAGAGTTACCCATACTACACAGTAGGTCCTTATTAATTACATATTTTATATATAATAGTGTGTATGTCAACCCCAGTCTCCCAATTTATCCCCCTCCTTACCCATAGTAACCATAAGTTTATTTTCTACATCTATAATTCTATTTCTGTTTTGTAGATAAGTGTATTTTTTTAGATTCCACGTAAGTGATATCATATGATATTTGTCTTTCTCTGACCGACTTCATTCAGTGGGACGGTCTCTAGGTCCATCCTTGTTGCTGCAGATGGCATTATTTCACTCTTTTTTATGACTGAGTAATGTTCTATTCTATATATGGATCACGTCTTCTTTATTGCTTCCTCTGTTAATGGACATTATTTTAACATTCACATCTCTATTTGCTGCCACTGCTTCAGAGAATATGGCACTTAAAACCAGGAGCTGGGAGGACTGGATTCTCCCCTAGGTTGGCAGTAACCTGACTTTGGAAGCATCCCAAAGTCACTAAGCTTATCTCCTAGCCCTTTCAATTAGAAAATTCTCTAATTCCCAGTTGTTCTTCAGGAGCAGGATCTCTCTCCCCAGCACATCTGGTGTTACCCTGTTACTGGGGAGGACTTGTCACAGAATGGGGTTCTGCCCTGTGCTGGCCAGTCCACCAGCTGGTTTATTCACTGCCGCATTACTCACTAGCTGTACTTGTTTTTTGTTGTTCTCCAGATCCTTCAGTCAATTGTTTGTAATTTTTTTTTTTTTTTTTGAGTTCCAACTATGTCCTAGACTTAATTTGGGGATATTAATGTGGCTCAGTGGTGAAGAACCTGCCTGCCAATGCAGGAGACACAGGTTCAATCCCTGGGGCAGGAAGATCCCCTGGAGAAGGAAATAGCAACCCCCTCCAGTATTCTTTCCTAGAGAAAATCCCATAGACAGAGGAGCCTGGCGGGCTACAGGCCATAGGACCACAAAAAGAGTCAGACACAACTCTGGGACTAAATGACAACAATAATATAAATTAATAGGCAAAAGAATTGTGTCTTCTGTCTTCACAGAACTTACAGTCCCGTGGGATGGAGGCAGATAATAAACAAGAAACATGTTAAAAATTATGAAATGCAAAAGTGCTACAGATGAAATCAGTATAGTAGAACTCTTTCCTTATTTCCATATGGTGCTCTGAAGCTCAAGCCACAGATTTTGTAATTTAATGGAAATTGGCTTTGATTTTGAGACCCAGAGATTTCTGGCACTTTCAAACTACAGAATCTGTGTTTCCACAGCTATAACCTCTGAAAGGCTAAGGATCAGAAACTTATGAGAAGGCTTAGCAGGACTGTGGATATCTCCTAGGTTTTCTGAATGTTCAAACCACGTGTAGGATACCATTTGGACACAGGTACGGGTTCATAATTCTCAGTCTCTCCTCTTTTTTTCTCTCTTTTCCCCCTTTAACTCTCTCCATCTCCCCCGCTACCTCTCTATCTTCCTCCCTTCCTCTCTTTCTCTTTCTGTAACATACTTCAAAATGCACTTTTTGGAATACTGTATCCCATTTATTTTATCCTCATGCTGCTTATATTCAAGGTTTTCTATTTCTGGAACTTCTGAGATGTAAGTTACACGTTGGCACTTTAAGAGGCCCTGGTTAACCCCCAATTAAGGAGAAGGTAGGAAGAAGCAGGAGAGCAGCTGAAACCAATGAGTGCTATCCACAGAGTCCCCAAGGCCAGTTTGGGTCTGCTCGCTGAGTAGCTGGTTCCTGCGTTACTCTTCAGTTTTTCCCCTGCCTATCATAAATTTTGGTGCCAACTCTAGCTTGGTCTTGTTTGTGTCACTGGATCCTTCGTGGTCAGCAGCAGCAGTGCAAGCCGACAGCAAGACTCAAATTGAAAAGCCTTGAGGGAGTGGTTCCTGGGCTGCACAAGAGGAGATCCCTAGGAAGAGGTGCAGAAAGCTTTGGAGCTTTGAAGGTGGGCAAATTTCTGGAAATTAGGAGGTATAACCTTGTTTTGTTGTCACAGGCCATTGAGGCTGGACATATTTAGTCTAGATATTATTTCCTCCTTCTTCCCTGAATTCCTCTACCATATATTTGGGAAAGACTTCATTATCAACACCCTCTCGCATTTCACTGAGTTCGTAATTTCCACAAGGTCACGACGCAGACCTGGAAGGCAAGTTTTCTTGCTTGAGGTGCTGGCTCTCACGCCTCCAACTTTGGTAAATCCTTCCTAACAGTTAAAAGGGCATTGGGAACGTGTGGACGAGTCCCATGGAATTGGAGCTACCGTATGTTTTTCCAAATTCTCCCCCTGTGTTTTGCAATCACATCAAACTGCTGCTCATTTCGGGACTGAGGATGCAATGTTCTGGGAGGCAGTGTCCTCAGCTCCCCATGGATGAGTTGCCACAGATCACAAATAGCACAGCTGATGTTAATGGTTGTGTATCACCCTGCGGCTTCTCAAATAGCCTGCAAAGTTGGCAGGCGAGCTCTTGAACATGCATAGGTTCTGCGCTCCATTGTATTAAAACATTAAGAGCATATACTTCGGTGGTTTTAGACTGGTTCAAATATCTGAACACCTGAAAGTTTAGGGGTGTGGAAGGCCGTGAAATATTGACATGTAGTTCTGCCAAGAGGATTGGGAACAAAAATAGAACCACAGAACATGTGTGCTCTCTAAAAGCATTGCCCGAGTGCCCATGAAATAATAAGTTGAACCTGGTCCTTTTCCAAGGTTTTCGTTAACTTTCTTTCACTGCTTATTTATTGATTTAATTTTGTTCCCACTTGTTATCAGTAGTGATCATGGGCACCAACTGCTGAAGGAATTTCACGAAAGAAAAACTCAAGTGAGAATTTTCTATACACATACATTTTTTTTTCTTTCTGTGAATCAGGAGGAGATTACCACTACTTGATTTTTCTGGAAAAATAGAACCATACAGTCTAGCTCCCAGAGGGTGTATTTTGGAGCCATTGCTGTTGGATCAAGTATAAGAAAATTTGACCTTAGGAGTGTGTGATAATACAGAGGTCAGTTTGAATTTTATAATCTTTTTCTTAGTATCTAAATGGTTTGCTAAAGATCCAAATGTTTGGCTAATTAATGGTGTTAATAGCAAGAGTGAGAGGGGAATTCTTAACCTGTTTAAGATACTCAATTTTCCAAGCACTTTAGCTTCTTTTTCTTCTTTAAATATTTATTCATTTGGCCTTAGTTGTGGTATGTGGGATCTAGTCCCCTGGCCAGGAATCAAACCCAAGCCCCCTGCATTGGGAGCGCAGAGTCTTAGTCACTAGACCACCAGAGAAGTCCCTTCCAAGCACTTGAGATGCTGTTACATATGTCATTTCTAAGCTGTTTCCTCAAACATCTTATTTGTCGATTGCTAAACTTTGGAAAAGTACACTAAGCTCCACTGTCTCCTTGCAGTGTCCTCTTTCTCTGCCTCCTCTCCCCTCCCCCTTCTCAGCAGAATCACTACTGAAAACCCAGGGCTTCTTAGAAACCCATCTGAAAACCACCTAGTAGTTATTAATTTTCTTGAGATACTGTTGCAGTTTGCATTTAAAATGCAATTCATAATTATGTTACAACCTATTGATCTTTTAACCAGAAAACACTAAAGGCTGTTCAGTCTAATCTTTTCTGGTTGTTCGATTGCAGACTCTCAGAGGGCAGTTGTTTGTTGTTGTTGTTTAGTTGCTAAGTTGTATCCAACTCTGTGAAGCCACGGACTGTTCTCTGCCAGGCTCCTCTGTCCATGGGATTTCCCAGGCAAGATTACTGGAGTGAGTTACCATTTCCTTCTCCAGGGAATCTTCTTGAGTTTCCTGCACTGGCAGGCAGGGAAGTCCTTCAGAGGGCAGGGGTCATGGTAATCCCGCTCCCCAGCCTGTCACCTGCGCCTCACACACACGCGTGGTAGGTCCTGATAATAACGGTATGACTAGCAGCAGTGACAATAACAACTAAGACTTACAGAGTGTTTCATGCATCATAGGCACTCTAAGTACTTGATACACTTTGAACATTCAATTCTCTACAGCCAGTGAAGACCATGTTATGATTATTTCTGTTTACAAGTGAGAACATCCACCTATCATCAGGTTGAGTGACCATAATGAAAGTCAGTAAAGAGCAGAGCAGGATTCAAGACCAGGCAGCCTTTCTGCTGGACTGGGGCCCTTGACTGTCACAATAGACAGCCCCTTGGTGCATCACAATAAAGTGGCACATCACACCTTATGAGAAAATTTGATTTGATCTCAGGCTTTTCCTGACTGCTCCCCTATTTGCATGACATTTTTTATGCCTTTCCTCAAACTTCTGCATATTTTACTTTGTAATCAAGTTTCCCAATAGCCAGGTTCTAAATCACTACAAACCTTGCCATTTTCCCAAGAGTCAGGCTTTGCATCACTCAGAAGTCAGACCCAGTTTTTACTTAAATGATTTGGATGTGGTTGATGCTAGCTGCTGAGAGATGAAGGTTTTATATACTATGCTGTGGAAAACATCACTTGTAACTCTTCAGCCTGGTTATTCTCTATTTAAGAAAAAAAAAAGTGATCAGCTTTGATGGGCAAGTGGTACAGCTACTCATTTGCTGTTCAGTTGCCAAGTCATGTCTGACTCTTTGTGACCCCATGGACTGCAGCATGCTAGGTCTCCTTGTCCCTCCCCATCTCCCGGAGTTTGCCAGACTTACTCATAGTCCTCTTTATTTACTTTTATAACTTTGCACTCTCAAGCTACTATGGCTGATGTTTTATGAAAAAATATAACAATATTTTAGTTGGAAATCCTAAAAAAGGAAGACCTCAAGATTGTTCCTCACTCAGAAAGTGAGCCTTCACTTTCTGCTTCTTCCCCCCAGTAAGCATGGAAAAGTGTTTGAACAGCTCAGAAAAGTAGGTGGTGGGGTCACCAATTTGCTCACACTGATCTTTCTCATCAAGTGTCTACCTGGTTGCATAGAGAAGAAAACAAAACACACAAAGCAGCTTAGCCTAGTCTGATATAAAGCAAAGTGAGACAAAAATAATTTTATCTGTTTCTTTCTTTTCAAAAAATTTCTATTGGAGTAGAATTGCAATGTTGCATTAGTTTCAGATATACAGCAAAGTGATTCAGTTATGCATATGTAATCCATTATTTTTTAGGTTCTTTTCCTATATACATTGTTATAGAGTATTGAGCACAGTTCCCTGTGCTATACAGTAGGTCCTTAATATCTATTTTATATATAGTAGTGTGTTATATTTTAATCCCAGTCTCCTGACTTATCCCTTCCCCCCTCTTTCTCCTTTGGGAACCATGAGTTTGTTTTCTATGTCTGTAGTCTGTTTCCTATTTTGTAAATAAGTCAGTCTGCACCATTATTTTAGATTCCACATATAAGTGATATCAGGTATTAGTCTTTCTCTGTGTGACTTACTTCACTTAGTATGATATTCCCCAGGTCCATCTGTGCAGCAGCACACGCATCTCTTTCTTTAGGTTTAATGTGCTTCTTTGGACAACTGTTGGGTGTTTCGGATGCTCTTAGGCTGTTGTTTCTCTTTTCCAAGATGGCCGCCAGGAACATGAGGCAGGACTCTGTGGAGCTGGGAGTCAGGGTGACTGTAATAGGTGGTGTGAACTTAGCTTCCTTGCAGTTCAACTTGCTCAGTTCTGACCCTGGGTAACCTGAATATTTGTTACTGAAGTCTTTTCTGGGCAAACTCACAGTACAGGTGTAAGGTTTTTCAGGGTCCGAGGACTTGAGAAAACGCTGATGACTCAACCTCCCCTTGCCCCTTGAGGGATTGAAGACTCCCTTGAGTCGCCGCCACATCTCTGCTCTGGCCCGTGACTCCTGCTGTCCACCCCACAGTCTCTGCTGTGAGTTACCTGGCTCTGAACATGGTGGGCTAACAGTTTCCTCAAGGAGGAATGGTGTCCACTCAGCAATAAAATAATTATTTAAGCTGTCGAGCAGTAAAATGATCATCAAAGCCTTTTCTTCCCTTTAAAAACCTAGTCATTGGAAAGTTTCCAAGTATAGATTGATGATCACGTGAAGCAGTTATTGAAGAACAGTAACTATGACCTGGAGTCAATAGTAATTTGAATGTTTTATTTCTCAGCCAAACCCTACTACCTGTCTATGGGCAGTGACTATTATACAGTTCTAATCTGTGTGCTTTTTGTTATAGGACATATATAATTTTTTAAATTTATTTTTTAATAGAAGGATAATTGCTTTACAGAATTTTGTTGTTTTCTGTCAAACATCAAGATGAATCAGTCATAGGTGTATATATATCTCCTCCCTCCTAAACCTCTCTCCTGTCCATTTATTATTTAATTAACTCTATATCTGGCTTGATAAGTTCTTTGCAATACAAAGAAATCTGGTTTTGAAATTCAGTAAATTAATAGGGAGATACAAATAATTACATCTACTAATTCAAAATGAACTTCATAAAAGCCACTATTCACTTTTGTGATCATATGTCTTTAGGCTGAACTTCAAGATAAAACTGATACTTCAAAATCAAATGTTAAAAAGAAGCTGTAATGATAGTTATTTCCAATTTTATTTTTTACTTTTGGGGAATTAAGACTCCCCACTCACAATATGTTATTTACAGAAATGTACTTGCAAACAGGAGTCTGAAACCTGTTGATTTTTTTTTAAAGCACAAAAATGCAAAATGAGTATTAGATCCTGGAAACCGTTTTTCCGTTTAAAATAGCATTTAAACTGTAGTTAAATTTTGTGGTACATTTTAATATATATTTCATTATCTAACCAAACATGTCATAATTAATTTTATATGTTGACAGATTGTTCTTTCTTGTGAAATTTAAAGTGAAATATTTGCAGCATGTGTTAAATGGAAAACAAGTCAAAATGTATCTGTACTTAGCTTGAATATTATTTTTTATTTAAAGTTTTTATTTTGTATTGGAGTATAGTTGATTAACAATGTTGTGATAGTTTCAGGTGTACAACAAAGTGATTCAATTTTACATATACATCTCTCTTCTTTATCATATTCCCTTCGCACTGGGATATTGAGCAGAGTTCCCTGTGCTATACAGTAGGTTCTTGTTGGTTATCCTTTCTTTAAACATTTTTATGTATTATTATTTTTTAAATATTTATTTATTTTACTTTTTGGTGGTGGGGTCTTTGTTGCTGATGTGGACTTTCTCTAGTTGCGACGAGCAGGGGCTACTCTCTAGTTGCAGCGTACAGGCTTCTCATTGCAGTGGCTTCCCTTGTACAGAGTACAGGCTCCGTGCACACGAGGTTTAGTAGTTTCAGCAAGTGGGCTAAGTAGTTTCAGTTCATGGGCTCTAGAGTGAGGGCTCAGCAATTGTCATGCATGGGCTTAGCTATTGAGTGACATGTGAGATATTCCCAGACCAGGGATCGAACCAGTGTCCCCTGCATTGCAAGGCAGATTCTTAACTGCTGGACCACCAGGGAAGCCCCTGGTTATCCATTTAAATGTAGCCATGTGTACGTCTCAATCCCCAACTCCTTAACTAGTTTGAATATTAATAATGCTCTTTCTCCAGATAGCTGCATGATTCATGGTACCATTTGGGTTTTTACTCAAAAAGTCACATTTGCAGTAAGGCTTTTCCTGGCCAGTCAGAAAGAGCAAGACATTCCCTATCATCCTCCCCCTCTTTATCTTCCTTCTGTGGTTTGATTTCTCTTTAGGAATTTTCTCTTTCTTAAATACTATCAATTTTACTTTTTAAAAAATTTGTAATTTTTTTCTCCATCTCCCTCAGTGGAATGTAAGCTCCAGGCAGGCAGGGATCTTGTCTGCCATATATACTGCTGTAACCATAGGGCCTGGCACCATGCCTTTGACAGGTGCTCAGTAAACATTTTTTGGGAAAAAAAAAAAGAATTATAACTTTATAATAAATTTTTGTGAACATATTTTTTAATTGCTTTTAATATGTAGTGAGTGTCAAAAGTCATACTAGTCATTTTATATATGTTTCCCCTATTTAATGTAATTGTCATAAAAAAACTATATGAGTCAGAGATGAAGGCTGAGATGGGAAGATAAATCATAATTAAAAACTTTTTAAATGTACAAAGTTAAGGAACAGATTTTCTACTGAAATGTATTTGTATATCATTTGCCATTTTTAATATCTTTACATATACTTCATGTTTTATCGTTTTCATGGGGGTTTGCTTCCCTGGTGGCTCAGATGGTAAAGAATCTGCCTGCAATGCAGGAGACCCAGGTTTGATCCCTGGGTCAGGAAAATCCCCTGGAGAAGGGCATGGCAACCCACTCCAGTATTCTTGCCTGGAGAATTCCATGAACAGAGGAGCCTGGTGGGCTACAATCCATGGGGTGGCAAAGAGTCAGAGCTGACTGAGTGACCAACACTTTCACTTTCTCAAAGTATATTTTTTTGGCATTTCATTCCTGTTTCTTTTTAAAATTTATTTATTTTAAATTGAAGGATAATTGCTTTATAATATTGGATGTGATTTCTGCCATACATCAACATGAATTAGCTGTAGGTATACATATGTCTCTTTGCTCTTAAACCTCCCTCTCACCTCCCACCCTTTCCCACTCCTTTAGGTTGTTGCAGAACCCCAGTTTGAATTCCCTGAGTCATACGGCAAATTTCCATTGGCTATCTATTTTACATATGGTAGTGTATATGCTTCCATGCCACTCTCTCCATTCATCTCACCCTCTCCTTCCTCCTCCTTGCCCTTGTCTGTCTCCACTGCTTCCCTGCAAATAGATTCATCAGTACCATCTTTCTAGATCCATATATATATACATTAATATATGATATTTTTCTCTTTCTGACTTACTTCACTCTGTATAATAGGCTCTAGCTTCATCCACCTCATTAGAAGTGATGCAAATGTGTTCCTTTTTATAGCTGAGTGATATTCCATTGTGTATAAAGCACAACTTCCTTATCCATTCATCTGCCAATGGATATCTAGGTTGCTTCCATATCCTAGTTAGTGTAAATAGTGCAGTAATGAACACTGGGGTACACATGTCCTTTTCCGTTTTGGTTTCATCAAGGTATATGCCTAGAAGTGGTATTGCTGGGTCGTATGGTGGTTTTGGGCTTTCCAAGTGGTGCTAGTGGTAAAGAACCCAACTGCCAATGCAGGAGACATGAGACACGGGTTTGATCCCTGGGTTGGGAAGATCTCCTGGAGGAGGGCATGGAAACCCATTCCAGTATTCTTGCCTAAAGAATCCCATGGATATAGGAGCCTGGTGAGCTAGTCAGTAGGGTCACAGAGTTGGACACAACTGAAGCTACTTAGCATGCATGCGTGCATGGTGATTTTATTCCTAGTTTTTTAAGGAATCTCCATACTGTCTTTCATAGTGGCTTACCAATTTATATTCCCACACAGCAGAGCAAGAGAGTTCCCTTTTCTCCACACTCTCTCCAGTACTTGTTGTTAGTGGATTTTTCTCAGAGTGTACTGAATGAGAAAATTGCTGAAAAAGTGCTGTGTGGTGATGGTTTGTGTTATTTTTTTTTAGTTTCTAAAAAATTTGTTTAATATCAGACTATAGTTGGTTAACAATGTTCTGTTAATTTCAAGTTACAGCGAAGTGATTCAGTTATATCCATGTAAGTGTCCATTCTTTTTAAAATTCTTTTTCCATTTAGATTTTTACAGGATATTGTGCTGAGTTCCCTGTTCTATACAGTAGGTCCTTGTTGGTTATCTATTTTAAATATAGTGGTGTGTACATGTCAATCCCAAACTCCCAATCTGTCCCTACCCCACTTCAGTCTTCCCCATGGTAACCAGAGTTGGTTCTCTAAGTCTGTGAGCGTTTCTATTTTGTAAATAAATTCATTTGTATTGTTTGTTTTTTAGATTCCAAGAATAAGTGGTATTATGGTATTTGTCTTTCTCTGACTTAGCCTGAAGTTAGTCTAGGTATTTTGAGAAAGTTGTTTCACATCCTGGTCCCCAGATAGATCTTTAATCAAAATGGACACACTCCAAGGATCTGAGAGAGATACAAATCTGTTGTGTAATCTTAAAAATGCCCCTATGCAACATTTTCAGTTGAAGGATTGTGTCATGATGGTTGATTGTCTTTAACTAGACAGTAAGTTTCCTTTATTTGTGGGGGAGGGGTGGCGCTTTCCTGATATTTCAGTTGGTAAAGAATCTGCTTGCAATGCAGAAGACCCCAGTTCGATTCCTGGGTCGGGAAGATCTGCTGGAGAAAGGATAGGCTACCTATCCACTCCAGTATTCTTGGGCTTCCCTTGTGGCTCAGCTGATAAAGAATCTACCTGCAACATAGGAGACCTGGCTTTGATCCCTGGATTGGGAAGATCCCCTGGAGAAGGAAAAGGCTGCCCACTCCAGTATTCTGGCCTGGAGAATTCCATGAACTGTACAGTCTATGGGGTTGCAAAGAGTCGGACACAACTGAGTGAGTTTCCATGTTCAATGATATTTATTCATTCATTTTTTTCTAGTGCTGCTAAAACTTAGCTCACAGTTGGTACTCAAAAGTATTTATCCTTCAATTAAAAAATAAATACATTTTTAACTATATGTATAACAAACAAGTCATATTTCAATATAAATAAATAATTCTGGAAGATTAAAAAAAAGAGGGAAAAGAAGTATTTACGAGATGAATTCATGGTAAAGTCTCAGAGGGAGGCCAGGACAAGTTGGTGTGAGAATGAATTCTGAGGACTCACATACATGGACCATGTTGTAATAGCTTTGCTGTAAGCTTTGTGGGTTTTGTTTTTTTTTTTTTTGGCTGTAAGCTTTGATGTCTTAGCATATCTGTTACTATGTCCAGAGATCATTAGTCACTCCTGGACCTCCTGTTTTGTCTTCTTGTTCACTTCAACCTCTGCAGTCCCAAGGTCCATTAGAGATGTGGTCATTAGATTTGCCCATTGCTAAGTAGTGCTTATTCAAGGTAGAAATACAGCTGGGATAAATGTGAACAGAAATAAAATGGAAAATGAACAGAAGTTGAACACAAAGTGGACAGAAATGGAGTGGTTCTTTTTGGTTGATGAAAATATACAAGTGGTACTGATCTCAGGGTAAATGGAAAAAAGTGATTATAATTTTAATTATCTTACATCATTTTGCATCATTGTAGTTACACAGATGAGAGTCAAACCATGACTGACTTACTGGGTCCATTCTACTTTTTTTACCTGCCCAGGACACAACTCAGATTCTTTTTTTAAATTGAGCTACAATTTTATTTTTTTAATTTTTATTTTATATTGGAATATAGTTGATTAACAATGTTGTGTTTTAGTTTCATGTGCACGGCAGAGAACCTTGACACTCTTGTATCTTTCTGAGAACATCTGTGTTAGGGAGATTTTCAACAGTTGTAACATGGGTCACTGGTCAGTCTTGAAAGAGGAAAGGTAATTATCAGGCTCCAATCACTATTTCACCAGTCATTGTTGGTCAACTGAAGCCCCTATGTCTTGGAGCTGTCCATGTACCTCTGGCCTCTTCCTGTGCTCCTATCGTAAAGTTATATTCTAATTGAAGGAATATAATAATTTTGAGATTTCATGATATCAGCAGAGGACTGTATAGATAATAACTATACTAGTTATTTTCCTACTGAGTCTGTCTTTTGACAAGATTTCTGCCTCAACCTTTACCATATGTCTGTTTTCTGCTCTCAACTGGACAGGCTAGGGTTAAAGGGCATTTACCCTGATGTTAAAAAAAAAAAATCTTCAGCCCTGGTTACCTTCTTTGTGTAAATATCTTGCATGCACAATGCCTCTCTTCCCAAGTCTCCAGAAGCACTGTGAGGAGGTAATTAAAACGGTCTGTTTTTCCAGCACGTTCTGTCTGTTTTTTCTTTTCATTATTAGATGCGATGACACATTTGCCTGTGTGGCTTCCCACAGATGGCATAGAAATTTTGCGATCAAATGGTAAGAGTAAACCAACTGTCGTTTCAGATTACAGCTTTTTGTGTTGCTCCCCATGTGTAGGAATCTCGCTTTAATAAAATGCTCCCTTCTTTTTAAAGTGGTATCACCTGGCATGCAGAAGACTATGTAATAAAGTGGGCAAAGTTTGAAAAAGCATCGGAAAATGTAAATGACTACCTAGTCATATGCCCTGTGTTTTTACTCTGATACAAAAGAGACTTAATTAAAATAATTTCTGCACCAAAAAGTTGATGATTAAAAAAAAATCACTATTAACTATGTTTACAAGGGGTAGAAATGATGAAGAGTTTGGATTTTTCTGGTATTTTTGTGACTTGATAAAGAAATGTTGTGAAGTGTTTTTTGATAGCCTTTATATTTGATTCTAAATTTATTTATATCATCAGTAGGCATTTGTGTTGTTAAGTCCTTCTGCAGAGGATCTCTTGGACTCAGGGTTTAAACCCATGTCTCTTATGTCTCCTGCATTGGCAAGCGGGTTCTTTACCACTAGCGCCAACTGGGAAGCCTTTCTGACATACTCACTTGAAAATGAATAAATAAATGAACAAAAAAATGTAGCAATGCAAGTGAAATGGCTGGATCATAAGAAATGCTCTTGGTTTTGATTGATTCTTGGAGTACAATATGCTCTTGAGTTTTTACTATTCCCTATGTATTTGAATTTAGATTTTGTATTTGTTGTAATATTTCTGCCTAATTTACCATAAGCACTGATTTTAATAAGAGTATTTGCAATGATAATTAGCTAAAAATACTTCACATGTAGGCAAATAGTTCATTATCTTGCAATCATGTAGCCTAGATGGAGCATTTACTGAGTCTGTTTCTTGCATGTCACTGTTTTCAGTATACAGTCACTTAACATTTCCAAGTCATTTATGGCTCACTAGCGTAGGGATTGGGATGAACATTCTGGCTGGTTTTGTTTCATTTTGGTGGTGTTTTTGGCTTAAAATACTTAATGGTTCCATGAAATGTAATTTCTGTGTAAGAGATAGTTTTTAATAAACACAATGGCATAAGAATAGGTATATAGATCCATGGAATAGAATTGAGTCTAGAAACAAACTTTAATCTTTAAAATCAATTAATTTTTAAGAAGGGTGTCAGGACAAATTATGTGGGAGGATGAATAGTCTTTTTAGCAAATGGTCCTGGGATAACTGGATATTCATATATAAGAGTGGATATACATATACATATAATTGAATCACTTTGCTTTACAGCAGAAATGTTGTAAAACAACTATGTTCCAATAAAAATTAATAGTTATCATATAATCCAGAAATTTCACTCCTGGTTATATGGCCAATACAAGTAAAAACAAATGTCCACATTTAAACCTTGCACATGAATATTTCTGTAAGCATTGTTGATACAGCTCAAAAGTAAAAATAAACTCGAAATGTCCATCTACTGATTAATAAATAAATGAAATGTGGCTTATCCATAGAATGGAATACAGTTGACCCCTGAAAAACATAGATTTGAATTGCATGGCTCCACTTATACATGGATATTTTTCAATAGTAAATACTACTTTACTGTAGGATCAAAGATTGGTTGAACTTACTGGTGCAGAGAAACCATAGATATGGAGGGTTGACTATAAATGATGCTCACATTAACTCTGCCTTGTTCAAGTGTCAATTATATTAGTTAGCAATGAAAAGAGATGGAGTACTATTATATGCTACAGCATTGAAGAACCTTGAAAACTCTATGGTAAGTGAAATAAGGCAGTCATAAAATACCACATCTTGCATGACTGCATTTCTGTAAAATGCCCCTAACAGTTTAAATTTATAGACAGAAAATAGGTTAATGGTTGCCTTGGACTCGAGGGATTAGGGAGAGACTGTCAATGGTATGTGTTTTCTTTTGAGGCAGTGAAATCCTCTAAACTTAATTGTGATGATGGCTGCACAGTTTTGTCAATATACCTAGATTGTTGAGTTATACTCTTAAATGAGTGTACAATATGTGAATTATATTTCAATAAAGTTGCTATAGACGAACAAGTACATACACAAACTATGAGGAAAATAGGAAATGTATCTGAAATACTTTTAAAATTCAAAATTGGTGTACTGAAGAATAAAACTCTAGAAACAATGTCTCCAGCAAGACATATACAATGAAATTTAATATTGAAGAAAATCTAGGTAACTTAAACAAATCAAAGAAGAAATCTATTTTGAATAGTTATTAACTGTCTAATGGTTCCATTTTACCTGTGCATATTTATTTCACCCAAAATATATGCTGAAAAGCTTTTCCATAGCACAGAATGATCAGAAATACCCTTTAAAAATTTTTTCACATGACTTTTTGCATATATAGTCACTTTATCCTTTTATTAAATTATAGTTAGTGTGCACTGTGTTAATTTCTGCTATAAAACAAAGAGATTTAGTTACACACATATAAATGTTTTTTTCATATTCTTTTCCACTATGGGTTATCACAGGATATTGAATGTAGTGCCCTGTGCTATACAGTAGGATCTTTTTCCATTCTGTATGTAATAACTTAGATCTGCTAACTCCAACCTTCCACTCCATCCCTCCCCCAAAACCCTCACACTTGGCAACCACAAGTCTGTTCTTTATGTCCTATTCACGTGATTATTAAA
Organism: Odocoileus virginianus; assembly: GCF_023699985.2. Classification (NCBI taxonomy): domain Eukaryota; kingdom Metazoa; phylum Chordata; class Mammalia; order Artiodactyla; family Cervidae; genus Odocoileus; species Odocoileus virginianus. The sequence continues at coordinate 28,069,269 of NC_069682.1, read as the reverse complement.
GTCTGATCTGTTAAGACTAGTTTCCTCTCAAAGAGCCTCTGCTGTTCATCTGAATATATAGACTGTATTAATGATGGAATTCATTAAGAACTGTAATGTCGTTTTTGGCTATTTGAAAGCTAATCATACAGCATTGTGATCTAGAGGGGTGAAGCATTTTGCAGCAGGCTCAAAGTCATAGTTTAGACTTACAAGCTTTTGTTGCATGGACATTAAGTTCATCTCCATCTCTAGTAAGGAAATATGGAGATGGAAAAATGGAGGTATGGATGTATTACAAGTTCATCCTCTGATAGAAAAAATTCTTGGTGAAAAAAGTTCAGTGAAATAATTTCAATAGAATGAAAGCATACTATGTTTCCTAGTGCAATTTATAAAGAAAAAAGTTGCAAAGAAATAGACCAACTCAAAGGAGATGATGAAAAATGTATAATTGAATTAGAATATAGGGCTTTGGGAGAAATATTAAAGAAAATACAATCATCTAGACTATAGGAGAATTGTATCTACTCCCAAAGCAGTAAACATCCTGGTTCATGTGCCTTCAAAAACATTGTGAAGCAATAACACCAAGACATTTTCGAAAACAGAAAGTCATTGGTTTTGTCATATGACTGAGTTAGTTATAGTCCAGTCCTAGTACTAGAGTCAGTACTTATTAAGTTACCTCACTGTCAACATTGAATGTCCTATGTACATAGAAGATCTTTTTCTTAAGAAGCTCTCCTTTTCCAGGAACTTTCCTGACAGTCTAGTGGTTGAGACTTTCACCTTCTAACACAGGAGGTGTGGTTTCAATCCCTGGGCAGGGAGCTAAGATCCCACATGCCTGGAGGTCAAAAAACCAAAACATAAAGCAGAGACAATATTGTAACAAATTCAGTAAAGGCTTTACAAATGGTCCACACCCAGAAAAAAATCTTAAAAAAGCAGCAGCTTTCCTTTTCCTTCAGCAAGGCTGTGGATGGATGGATCCACTGTTGACACAATCTAGTCTTCTCAGGGCTGAGCAAAACTTGGGTCTTTTTCAGTTTATATCCTGAAGAAGTTTATCTTGATCCCAGCCTCCAGTTCAGTCTGAAGTGAACTGGCCTTGGATTTACACTCCTTCCATTCTCTTCTTGATAGAATGGTTTCGGAGCCATGCTTGCTTTCACTAGTTAGGGATCTGCACCAGAAAGAAGCCTCTGACTTGCAGAAATGGTAGTTTTGTATATTTTAACATACGAAATCATGGAATTCTTAAAGATGACCTTCTCCTAAACTTCAACATCTGTGATTTTTTACTTTCCACTAAAAAAGAGACATTGAAGATGTGATTAAGTTAAAAACCTTGAAAAGAATAGATTACCTTGGATTATTTAGGTGGGGCAGGTGGGATCACAAGGATTCTTAGAGTACTGTCAGCGTCAGGGAGAGAGATTTGAAGATATTGTGTTGTTGGCTTTGAAAATGCTGGAAGAAGCTCTGAGACAAGAATGCAGGCAGCCTCTTGAAGCTGGAACAGAGAAGGAAATGTATTCCATTCCATTCCAGATGTATTCCCTGCTTGAATTTGTCTGCTTAGGTTGCCATAACAAAACACCACAGGCTGGTGGCTTAAATAAAAAAGTATTTCTCACAGTTTTGGAGGCTACAAGTTTGAGTTCAAGGGGATGACAGAGTTTGTTTCTACTCAGGTCTGTCTTTCTTTCTTCTCGGCTTGTAGTTGGCAAATTTCTCACTTTGTCCTTGCAAGACCTTTCCTTCGTGCATGTGTGGTGCCTCTTATAAAGTCACCAGACCTATGAGGGTCCCATCCTTGTGACCCCGTTTAACCTTAATTACTTCCCCAAAATCTGTATCTCCAAATATAGGCACATGGTAGGTGTGGGTTTAGGGCCTCAACATAAGAATTTGCAGATGAACTGAAATCAGTGGGTAACATCTCTACAGCCATCAGAAGGAATTCAGCCCTGCTGACAACTTGACTTCATCACAGTGAGACTTTTGGCAGTATGATTGTAAGATAATAAATTTATGGTGTTTTAATTTTGAGGTTGTTGGTTATAGCTACAGTAGGAAAATGAACACAACCTTTTCATCAGTCTTAAAGCCTATTTTCTTTCTTTGTGGCAGATTCATCATTATTAATGTGGTGACATAATACATACCCACATGAACTAAAGAATAAATGCTAGACCCAGGTGCCTTACCCGCTCTATCGTGTGAATGCTTATGTACTTCCACACACAACTATACACACTGGCCACTACAGATTTCCACTCTAAGATGGCTGAGGAGTTTTCTACATGCCAACATTCACTTCAGGTTTTTGTTAACTCTCCTAAGATTGAAGAATACAAGCAGCTCCTTCTTTTGTGAGGAACTGAATATTTAGGGTGCGTTTCTGATAAACAAGTGATGACTCCATTATCCAGGTGGAGAGTGAAAGTGTTAGTCACCCAGTCATGTCTCACTCTTTGCAACCCCATAGACTGTAGCTCGCCAGGTGGGGACCTTCGCAATTGCCCCATTGACTTTTTCATTGAACTCTAGGCTTAGAAGATACTTTTCAAATTTAGTTTTTAATTTGAGGACAGTTATTGAAGATTTTGGCTTGGTTGGGTTCCAACTTGGCTTGACTCTCCGGTTGGGCCTTTAGAGTAGCAGGGATGCAGTAGTTCAGTGTCAAGGTCAAGGATATCTGGAAATTTTCAAATGGGCTCCTTCGCCACAGAGACAAATTGCTTCGTCACTCTCAAGCGACAGCAAAAAGCAGTGTCCAAATGAGAGGAATGGAAGTAGATTGAATGAGAGCTCCTTTGTGACAAAAAGGTAGAGAACTCTTTTTAAAAGACTTATTAATGGTTTCTAGATATATATTTGGTTAATGGAACCCTGAGAAGAACAGTAAGTCTGATATGGATTCTTTAGCTACTTTGGTGAAAATATGGAAGAATTTGGTGGAAGATATAGATGAGTCAAACTGTTTTGCCTTGAATCCCAAGAGAATAGCTTGTGGAATCCTCTTAGAAAAACACAGTCTCTGGGTCTGTCCTACATAGGGTGTTCTGTAATCAAAAGGTGCCAAAAGAACTGAATAAAACTGTAAGGTGCTTGACAGTATTTTCACTAATAGGGAATTTGAGGTAAGATGGGAATCTCAACACATTTTTCCAAAAGAGTCCAATTCAGCCATTTCACCAGAATTCCACCCCTTGATATTGTAAAATGATACCATCCATAATTCAAGTTTCACCCAAAGGAGTTTTTATGTGGGGGTGAGGGAAAGTTCCATGATATTGTGACTTAGTTGCTTAGGGTGTGATTTTTAAAAAATAATTTTATTTATTTATTTATTTTTATCTGAGCTTGGTCTGCTGCTTGTGGGCATTCTCTAGTTGTGATGAGCAGGGGCTGCTCTATGTTGCATTGTGCAGGCTTCTCGTTGCAGTGGCTTCTTTCGTTGCAGAGCATGGGGTCTAGAGCACAGGCTCAGTAGTTGTGGCACACGGGGTTTTTTGCTCTGCCACATGTGGGATCTTCCTGGACCAGGGGTTGAGCCAGTGTCTCCTGCATTGGCAGGTAGATTCTTTACCGCTGAGCCACAAGGGAAGCCCTCAGGGTGTGATTTAATTCTATTCCCTGTTTTTAAAATCAATTTTATTGGGGTATAGTTGTTTTACAATGTCATATTTGTTTCTACTGTACAGCAGAGTGAATCAGTTACATATATATACACACATATCCACTCCCTTTTGAATTTCCTTCCCATTTAGGTCACCACAGAGCATTGAATAGAGTTCCCTGTGCTATATAGTAGGTTCTTATTAGTTATTTATTTTACACATAGTATCAAATAGGAAAAGGAGTATGTCAAGGCTGTATATTGTCACCCCGCTTATTTAACTAATATGCAGAGTACATCATGAGAAACGCTGGGCTGGAGGAAGCACAAGCTGGAATCAAGATTGCCAGGAGAAATATCAATAACCTCAGATATGCAGATGACACCACCCTTATGGCAGAGAGTGAAGAGGAACTAAAGAGCCTCTTGATGAAAGTGAAAGAGGAGAGTGAAAAAGTTGGCTTAAAGCTCAACATTTGAAGATTATGGCATCCTGTCCCATCACTTCATGGCAAATAGATAGGGAAACAGTGGCTGACTTTATTTTCTTGGGCTCCAAAATCACTGCAGATGGTGATTGCAGCTATGAAATTAAAAGATGCTTACTTCTTTGGGAGGAAAGTTATGACCAACCTAGACAGCATATTAAAAATCAGAGACATTACTTTGTCAACAAAGGTCCATCTAGTCAAGGCTATGGTTTTTCCATTAGTCATGTATGGATGTGAGAGTTGGACTATAAAGAAAGCTAAGCGCCAAAGAATTGATGCTTTTGAACTGTGGTGTTGGAGAAGACTCTTGAGAGTCCCTTGGACTGCAAGGAGATCCAGCCAGTCCATCCTAAAGGAAATCAGTCCTGGGTGTTCATTAGAAGGACTGATGTTGAAGCTGAAACTGCAATATTTGGCCACCTGATGTGAAGAGCTGACTCATTTGAAAAGACCCTGATGCTGGGAAAGATTGAGGGCAGGAGGAGAAGGGGATGACAGAGGATGAGATGGTTGGATGGCATCACTGACTCAATAGACATGGGTTTGGGTGAACTCGGAAGTTGGTGATAGACAGGGAGGCCTGGCGTGCTGCGGTTCATGGGGTCGCAAAGAGTCAGACACAACTGAGCAGCTGAACTGGTTGATAGTGTGTAGATGTCAATTCGAATCTCCCAGTTCCTCCCACCACCATTTTCTCCCTTAGTATCTGTATGTTTGTTCTGTTCATCTGTGTCTCTATTTCTGCTTTGCAAGTGATATTATCTACACTATTTTTTTTCTAGATTCCACATATATTTGTTAATGTATTTGTTTTGCTCTTTCTGACTTACTTCACTTACTTTCAGGCTTACTTCAGAGAGTATGACACTCTGTAGAAGCTGTGGTACATATATACAATGGAGTATTACTCAGTCTTAATAAGGAACAAAATTGGTTCATTGATAGAGATGGATGGATCTTCTATTGATTTTTATTTTGATTATTTCTTATGGGATCCCAGGAGAACTTCCTTTTAATACAAGTCAATAGAACCTTCCTTTGAAATTACCCACCACACATAATGCTCCAAATCTCATCTCAAATGTCATTGTTCACATGATGATGTTGGTTCATTTTACTGCACCATGAAACTCAGGAAAAGAATTACTTACAAAATCATGGAAAATATTTTCTTTTTCTTGAAAAAGTTTAGAATGTTATTTTCAAAAATGCTTCTATTTTTAGAAATAATTCATTTTTAATGAGGAAGCATTAACTTCTCTCTTAAACTCCCACAGATTTAAATTATTATAGAATTTTAGTCCATTTTAACTGTGGTGTATCATAATGTATGCTCAGAGGAATATCTAATAGGGAGAATTTCACTGTTTAAACCCCAATCTCTCTTCATTTTTATTTGCAAGCTTGATTCACAGTTACTCAAATCCCCTATTTTTTTGACCATTTGGAAAATAACAAAGTATCATACTTGATATGCCAGTTCTAAGCATTTAATTTTTTCATTCCTTTAGCTGGAATGATATAACTAGGAAGTAACTTTTAGGTTTCATATAGGTTGTATATGACAAGAAGTGTTGCATCATATTTACATAGTGAAAAACAGTCCTGCATAGTGAAGGCAGATTGAGTAAGGACTATGTCACCATGAACTCAGAGCGAACACAAGGACATGACTGAATGAAGCAGTTTCCAAATGCACAGATAGTTTAAAAGTTTTTGTTTGTATTTTATTTTTCATGTTGCCTCAAAATATGCCACAAACACCTACTTCCCCCTTGGATAATGGACCTTCATATTGTCTCTTTCAAAGGTGTTGAGAGTCAGGGGATGGGGAGATATAGTTTAGTCAAGGCCCCCTAATTTGCTGCAAGTGAGGCTTTTAAAATAGTCTTCTGGGAATACAGTGTTATTTATTCCGTGGCCTCTTTTTTCCCTTTATTTTTTTTCCTATCACTCTTCAACTTCTGACTCTGCACTGGAGAAACATGGGGCATTTCCTCAGTATAGCCTCTCATAGCAATTTAAAATACATTTTCCCAGTTTTATTGAGATACAATTGACATGCAGTAATATATACATTTAAGGTGTCCAGCATGATGATTTAACTTACATATGTTACAAAATAATTACCACAATAAGTTTAGTTACAATCATTCTTTAATGTATAAATACAAAATAAAAAGAAAATATGTTTTTGTCCTTGTGATGAAACCTCTTGAGGTCTACTTTCTTAACAATTATCAAACAAGCTGCAGAGAAGTGCTAACTATAGTCTTCATGTTGTACATTAATTGCATCCCCAGCAGTGCAAACAGAAAGTTTATACTTTGTGACTTCTTTCATCTAGTTCCCTTTCCCAATCTTGCCCCTTACCTTTGGTAACCACCAATATGAACTCTTTTTCTATGAGTTTGGTATTTTTGTTGTTGTTTGCTTTTATTTTTAGATGCCACATGCAAGTGAGATCATACAGTATTTATCTTTCTCTGCCTGACTTACTGTCCTCAAGGTCCATCCACATTGTCACAAATGGCAAGAATTCCTTCTTTTTTTTAAAGCTTCTTTTTTTTTTTTTTTAAAGAGTATTCTCTTGTATGTATAAATACTACCTCTTCTTTATCCTTTCATCTGTTGATGAACGCTATGGGTGTTTCCATAGCTTGGCTATTGTGGTTAGTGGTGTTAAGAACAAGGGGAGCAGATGTATATTTGCCATAGTGTTTTCATTTCCTTCAGATATTTTCCCATAGGTGGAATTGCTGGATTATAGGGGTGTTCTATTTTTTATTTTTTGATGAGCCTCCGTACTTACTTTTTTGGCTTTTTTTGTCCCCCATCCTGAACCCCCCACTCCCTTCCCTCCCCATCCCATCCCTCAGGGTTGTTCCAGTGCACCGGCCCTTAGCATCCTGTCTCATGCATGGAACCTGGACTAGCGATCTGTTTCACATATAGTAATATACATGTTTCATTTTTCCATACTGGCTGTACCAATTTACATTCCCACCAACAGTGTACAAGGATTCCCTTTCCTTCACATTCTTGCTAGAATTTGTTATTGCTTGTCTTTTTAATAATAGCCATTCTAACAGGCATGAAGTAATATCTCCTTGTGGCTTTTATTTGCACTTCCCCTATGGTTAGTGATGTTGAACACCTTTAGGCCATTTATATATTTTCTTTAGAAAAATGTCTTTGCCCAAGTTTGATTCTTTTTTTGCTGTTTAATTGCATGCAATCTTTATATATTTTGAATATTAGTGTTTTGTCAGATAACACTATCTGTAATTATTTTCCCCTGTAGCTTGTCTTTTCATTTTTTTGATGATTTCCTTTTCTGTGCAGAAGCATTTAGTTTGATACAGTCCCACTTGTTTATTTTTTATTTTGTTGCTTGTGCTTTAAGTGTAACATCCAAAAAGATCATTGTCAAAACCCATATCAACGGACTTCTCCCTCCGCCCCACCCCCTACATTTTCTTCTAGGAATTTTAAGATATTTGGTCTGAAATATATTTTTAATAAAATGTATCAATAAGATTGGAATTTATTATTAAGATTATTTCCATTTTGTTCAGAAAGAACTGAAATGATAATGCTGATGGCACATGAGCATAATTTCTACTTATTGAACATAATTTCTACTTATTACCAGGTACTAAGCATTTTGCTAAGGACTCTTTACAGATTTTCTCACATTATCCTCTCAATACGCTTAAGATGTAGATGCTAATGCTATTTCTATTTTAGTAGTTGTGAAACAGAAGATTGGACAAATTAAATAGTTTGCTTAAGGTTGCATAGTTACATTGGACCATAATTGTGATTTGAACTCAAGGTGAATGGTTTTAACTTTCTGGAGACAGAGGTTTTAGCTTATGGTTTTGAATTATTGGGAACTTGGTATCATCAACTATAAAACATTGGGCTTGGATAGATCAGTGAGTAAACAGCAATCTGTAAACTTGGGATATACTTGGTTCATTTTTTTTATTGCTGTTTAACATGAAAAATACTTTTTTTTTTAAGTAGGTGCTAACATTTTTTAAATCAAGAGAATTTACAAAAATCTGGATTCTGAGCTTTTATGAAAACTCAGAATCTCTCATCCCTAGCCTGCATTCTATAATGATCATGATTGGCTGGAGCTGATTGGGTCTGTCCCTTTAAAGAAGATGGCATTCTCCAATTCATCATTGTCCCCACTTGTTCAGGTCATGTCCCTGATTTTTTGTAGACATTTGAGTTTTGGCTTCAGGATTAGCTGTGTGTGTGTGTGTGTGTGTGTGTGTTTAATTAGAGGATAATTGCTTTGTAATGATGGTTGTGTTGGTTTCTGCCATTTAACAACGCAAATCAGTCATAAGTATATGTATCTCCTCCCACTTGAGCCTCCCTAACACCCTCCCCAATTCCTCTGCCAGGTTGTCACAGAGAACTGGGCTGGGCTCCCTGTTCTATAGAGCAACTTCCCACTAGCCATCTATTTAACACACGTAGTTTATTAGCTGGTTCTTAATGTTTATTTGGTTTTCAATTCAGTGATTCTACATCCATAGTACAAGCTTATCTTTTTAGTAAGCTAACTTTCCTATTACCTAAGCATACCCTCAGTATATAATAACTGGGAATCTGGAGATTCACATTATAAATTTATGGAACTAGAAATAAAATCCATCTTAAATTCCTTCCTGAGGAAATACAAGAGCTGTAATGTGCCAATTTCTGCCAAGCATCCTTAGGAACAGATCACACACAAGTTATGCACTGTCTTAACAGTCACATTAAATTAAAGTGAAAAGATTATAGAAGGCAGTGCCATGCCATGCATGCTTTGTAAGAATGTTTTTTATTTCCACATGGGCTATGGGTGAAAGACATTTAGAACCTGAATAATGGAATTGGTTGTTTTCTAATTTATGATTTTATTAAGATGAGTTCCCTTTGGCTCTAAAAAAGGCTCTCAGTGAAGATGCTTATGGAAAATTTAATAGGATTTGTTTTTTAATAAAATATTTCATAATTCTGAGTTACTTCCTTTCTCTCATCATTTGGATTGTGATGTCCACTTTTTAAAAAAGAACTGGCCAAGTAACTTCTTTAGCCAGACATTCAGTGTGTGTGTGTGTGTGTGTTCCCTAAAAAGAAAGAAGTAAAATTCAATACAAAAAAATTGCACCAGGCTAAAGCACATGACACAGTGGTCTTGTTTTCATCACACGCAGAAACAAACAGCTTGTTTTAATAATCAAATACGTTTCCTAGGGGTCTTGTTAAATTGCTGAATGTAAATTGCAATTGGAATTGACTATTTAAGATCTTGGTAGAGTAGGTTAAACATCTGTTCAATTTATTACAATTTTATTTGTACTTCAGCTGTAACTGGGGCAATTAAGCCAATCAGAGCAAGCAAATCAAATCTAATTTGCACTCTAATGGACTAAAAATGAATGAATAAACACTGAATGACTAGATCCAAATGATTAAACATGTCTCTAAGGATTTTTTGTCTATTTTAGTATGTAAAATCATGGTGTTTATACCAGAATTAACCACTTAAGAATGATGTAAATACATTTGAACATCTCTTTACTTTTCCCTCCCTTTTTTTAAATGACCACATAAATTTCAAGAGTATAATGCATGAGTCCTTCTTAGCATAGACAAGTTTGCTTGCAAAATTATTCATTAAATCTAAGTTTATGGTTTAATCTGAATGCCACAATTTACACAAAACATATAGCCACTAATTTTGTTAAATAAAAGTTTTTATATTTATTTGTTTTGCCTTAGCCATGAACTACAATAAGGAAGATTAATAATTTAGAATTGTGAGTTGACTTTATTGGTCTTTGTAGAGCTCTTACACTTTGGAAACAACAACGTGACAATGCAAAAATGTGTCATTCAAGACAGTGTCTCAGCCAAGCAAGGTGCCACCCAACTCATTAGGAGTCCAGAGTCACTGTAGCCACCAAGAAGCTATACACGGGAGCATGCATCCCCAAAATACAGGTTGAGTGTTACAAAGTGGGCACTGTTTCAGATCACCAACGTTCTGGGAGCTGCTATCATTTCGGTTCAGCCAATGCCACACAGAATACCACTGTATAACATGCACTAGATTGAATGTTGCTGAAATAATTACCATATAATAATACACCAGATAAAGTATTGGACTCTTTAATATGCCGATTACCTTATTTGGTGACCGATATTTTCCTCTACTGGGGAGAATAACAATACAGTCAGAATTATACTTTGTCTAATTTTTGGAAGTTTTTTTTTTTTTTTTAAACACTCTCCAACTGCCTCTTCAGTAAGTTCACTTGTAGTATTTGCATAATTTATTTGGAGACCTTGGGGCTTGGTGGAGGCCATGCAGTCCATTCTTTTACTCCTAATGTCTGATGAAATCAAGGTCTACTTCCTCAATGGAAAGATCTTATGTTCTCAGAACACACTGAGTCTGGCTTATCTTTCTAAAATCCACCAGAAGAAGGAACACCACATCTGGGCACTGATGAATTTCACAGGCATCCTCCACTCCTCCTAGATGCACCTTTTGCTCTACCCAAGATGACATTTCTGACTCTACTCACCATTTTCCTGTGACAATTAACCTTTTCTAACTGCTTTCAATAAAGCAGCAATTATTTATGGAGGACTTATTACAGAGTCATGGACTGGGTCCTGTGCTTTCAGGGAATATGTTGTATTATGCCTGTGCAAGTCCCTCTCTGCCTCCTCTTTTCCTTATCTTTCATACTTAAGTGTTTCTGAGATGCTGCTAAGTGCCAGGTGCTAAGTAGACCCCAAGGATATAATTATAAACCAGAAGGCCATAGTCCTTGACCTTATGAAGCTACTGGGGAAAAAGGCATTGATTGAATATTCACATAATGAATATGAAAACAATATCTTGATAGCAGAAAGGTAAGGACAGGATACAAATAAAACAGAATATAATAGGATTCTTGCCTAGTTAGAGTAGGGAAGACTCTCTGAAGTACCTATTGAACTGAGATATACTGAATTTGCAAAGAGAAAGAAAGGGGATTCCAGGTAGGGAGAAATGTATATCCAAATATCTTAACACTGGATGGAGAGTGATGCTTAAGAGAGACTATGAGACCAGAGCTGAGAAAGCCTGGGATGGTGTGAGCTGAACTTTCTCAGAGAGGTAGGGAGGGGCTGGAATTTACAAAGCCTGTAAATTGTGTTAAGGAGGGTTTTTGTTTTTGTTTTTTAATCTTAAGAGCTGTATAGACTATTGAGAGTTAAGCAAAAGTTAAAATGTGACTTTGTCTGCAGAGAGGAAAATGATTCAATTAATTTTGAAGCAGAGTTCGACCAGTCCAGGACCAGCCAGCCAGTTGGGAAGAAGACTCTAGAATTCAGTTGTGAGAAGATGTTAGTTTAGATTAAGATAGCAGTAAATCCTTAAGAAAAGTGGATGAGCTTTAGAGGCACAAAAGGTGTCTGGGTTGATTTTGTGTTCTTCTTTGTATCAGGCACTTTATATATATCATTTATTTTAAACTTTATCCTCAATAAACTTCCCAAACTCGTCTCTTTTTTCTCTTCTTTTTTCTCCAGCTTTATCTTCCTCTGCTGTGGTCTTTTCCACACAGTGGAACTGCATTTAACTTGTGGGGTGGGGGGAAGCCTAAACCAAACCTTTTGACTCAGGTGCTTCTTTTCAGTTGAGGAGTGCAGTATTTTCCCCCTACTGTTGGCGGAGCAGCTCTGGGGCCGTGAGAGGTGGAGGGGGGTTGGGATGGCACTTGAAGGACATGTTGGGAAAATGGCCAAGACATCTTTATCTTGAAGGAGTCCTGAGAAATCTGGCTATTATACATCCTAATCGAATCTCATAATGTTTCCCAAGCAGACAAGACCACTCTGTAAAAAAGCAGAAGCATCTTCTCACCAGGAAAGGGGCCATGTGCAAGAGGAGGAGGTGTAAATGGAGCAGAGCCACCAGCCCTTTCAGAAAGCTACATGATGTAACAGCCCCACTACTCTGCCTCATTTGTGCTGGAAAATTTTAACTAGTCAGAGAAACATGATCCTGTCCCATTAGCATAGCAACAAGTATGTTCTCAGCATAAGAAACGTGGCTCCAGGGTGGCGTTCAGCTCCATTTTGCATGCCCTTCTGTCTCACCTTTGAGTGCCAGTGCCACGCAAGTCCTAATGGAAAGACAGCCTTAGAAAGAACCCTGCTGGCTTTTTGGCTGCCTGTTGGCAACAGAGGAGACAAGGAGGATGGGAATGTACATTTGTGAAGTTCCACTTGCTTATCTTATTTAGAAACAGCGTTTTATCCTTTCAAACTCATCTCCCAGCCACTGTAATTAGGCTTCCCAGAAACCGTCTTGCAGCTGTCTTGACATCACAATAGCGTTTTGATAAGCTTGGACAGTTACCAGTTCATCAGTCTGGCAAGACAGTACAGCAGACCCAAAGATTTCACTGTGTTTTGGTGGATACCATTTGCTCCCAGAACGGAAATAGAAAAAACTTTATAACAATATGCAAAGAGTCGTTTGGGAGCAGGCTTAGGGTGTCAAAACTTTTGTCTTCTAACCTGGCAACAAGTCTTTTCAGATTGGATCATTTCCTTACGGGGGTATAAATGAGGATGGAGTTCTTTCATTGGTAAGGAGGCAAGGGAAAAGGTAATTAGAGATAGAGGGAAGGTGAGAAAGATACACAAACAGAGAGAGTAGAGAAGAACGGCAAGAGGCAGAGAAGTACCTTGAGTTGTTAGCTTCCTGAGGTCAACTTTCAAATTTCCAGCATTCTGCTTTTAAACATTATGGTACATATGATCACATTGATACAGTGACAAGTAAGAACCTATTCCAATTGAGCATTAGTGATTTTATAGTAGGTCCAAAGCTTACATCATATATCAAAGTCTTTTACCTGCTTTTTAAAATTGAAGTGTAGTTGATCTACAGTGTTGTATTAATTACTACTGTATAGCAAAGTGACTCAGTTATGCATATATATATATAAATATATATATAATATATTCCTTTTCATATTCTTCTCCATCATGGTTTATCACTGGATACTGAATATAGTTCCTGGTGCTGTACAGTAGGACCTTGTTGTTTATCCATTCTATATGTAATATCTTGTAGCTGCTAACCCAAACCTCCCACTCCATTTCCCTTCCCCAAACTCCTCCCACCAGTCTATTCCCTATATCTGTGATTCTGCTTCTGTTTGCTAGATAGGTTCATTTGTGTCACATTCTAGATTCCACATATAAATGACATCATATGGTATTTGTCTTTCTGTTTCTGACTGCTTCCCTTAGCATGATAACCTCTAGTTGCATGCATGTTGCTGAAAATGGCTTTCTATTATACACATGTACCGTATCTTCTTTATTCAATAACCTGTTAATGGACATTTAGGTTATTTCCATGACTTGGCTATTGTGAATAGTGCTGCTGTGAACATCGGGGTGCATATATCTTTCTGAATTATAGCTTTGTCTGGATATACACCCAGGAGTGGGAATGTTGGGTCATATGGTAGTTCTATGTTTAGTTTTCTGAGGAACCTTCATATTGTTCTCCATAGTGGCTGCCCCAACTTACATCCCCACCAACAGTGGGGTAGGAGGGTTCCGTTTTCTCCACACGCTCTCCAGCATTTGTTATTTACAGACATTTTAATGATAACTGTTCTGTCAGGGTCTTCTATAATGAGAGAAGCTTGAATTCAACCTCACCACAATTGTTGCTGCAGGTCTTCAGGAGTCTTTTCTATTAGGTGGCCTAGGGTTGTCCAATAAAACTGATGATGGAAATGTTCTACCCCCTGCCACCAAAACATTTGAAATGTGGTTTTTAGTTTTAAAATTTTAATTAAGGTGGCTGGTGGCTTACCATAGTGGATAGGGCAGTGGAGGGCTGAAGTTACCCCTGTAGGTATTTTGGTACTGCCACATCGTAAGAGACAAAAGTACGACCACCCCATCCCCCAAGATTAGAGGAGAGCTACTCTGAAGTCATTAACTGAATCCTCTGAAATGGACCTCATGCTCAAGTAAGAGAGAAAGGCATCTGAGGGACAGAATAAAATACCTTATGCACTTGGGTTAGAGCCATGAACGTTACTCTTTAGGCTTTGACTTTCTTTCTTTATCAAAATCTAGTCGTTGACAATATTTCTAGCATCACGGCAGAGAGGAAAAGAATGATGTCTTCTCTTGATTAGCACCTGAAGGACCAGCACAGTGCTGAATCTCTAGTTCCAAGATGCTTACTAAGTAGATTCAACGTATGTTCTAAGAGAGAATCTTTAGATTTGCTTATACTATGATATATAGTGATTTCCCAATGCTGAGACTAGAGAAAGGATATTTTTTTCTCCTTTAATTACAAATGTATGATTGCCCTAAACTAGTTTTGGATAAAGTAGATTTTAGAGTATTTATGGATAAAAAAGATGCTGTACATATATACATTGGAATATTATTCAGTCATTAAAAAGAATGAAATAATGTCATTTGCAGCAACATTGAATGGACCTAGAGATTGTCATACAGAGTGAAGGCAGTCAGATAGAGAAGAAGAAATATTGTATGACATTGCTTATCTGCAGAATCTAAAAAGAAATGACACTAATGAATTTATTTACAAAACAGAAACAGACTCAGAGAATGAATTTACCTACAGTTGCCGGGGGAAGGATGTGGGGAAGGGATAATTAAGAGTTTGGGATCGAGATTTCCACACTGCTATGTTTAAAATGGATAACCAACACAGTCCTACTGTAAAGCAAATGGAACTCTGCTCAATGTTATGTGGCAGCCTGGATAAGAGGGGAGTTTAGGGGAGAATGGATACATGTATAGGTATGGCTGAGTCCCTTCGCTGTCTGCCTGAAACTATCATGACACTGTTAATTGGCTATACTCCAATATAAACTGAAAAGTTAAAAAAATACTTTTGCCTGTAGGTAAGAACTTCCATTTGATCCATAAGCATAGTTATCTGTGTTCTTCAGATTTATACTGCTGTCATTGGCTCACTGAGGCAGTAATGAATAGGACAGGAGCTATTTGGGGGCAGAGTTGCCCCCTGGTACTTGCGCTCTGCCTGTATATCTCAGCAAGCGTGGCGTGTAGGCAAAAGAGGGAGGCAGCATTTGGCCCAGTGATTCCACTGCAGCTGCTAAAACAGAAATGCCAGTGCAAAGCTGAGCCACTAATTGGAAATGGAATAAACTAAAGAAATCTTGGTTCAAATGGCAGCTATATTTTTTAAAGAGAAGATTTCAGTTGAAATGCCAAAAGAGACAGTTAGCCAAAACATTCGTCTATGGAAATTTCTCTCCTCAATTTTATTCAGATATACAGCTGGGTGCTAAGCGAAGCACTTCTTGAGAACACATGTCATGGATAAACCAAGATGTTTATTTTCCTAAGTAGCAGATCAGATTGAACTCACAACAAATAGTTCAGTTAGCATGACTACTAATAGGCTGATCCATGCAGGCTGCAATAAATGAAATTGATGTGTTGGAACGGAGCTCCTAGGAAGCCCACGTTGAAGTAGGGTTGTTAGCTGAGCAAGGCACCTGTAGCAGGTGTTCAATTTTTACTGAACCTCCGGATGAGAAAGGGTCAGATTAAGAACTTGAGAACATGTTCTATAGAACTGCTATTAATACATTATGCATGATACTCTTCCATGGTTCTTACTCAAGGCCTAAGTTCTACATTCTTCTTTGAATTTAGTGTCAGAAAAATGCTTTCTCCTAGTGAGCTGGTATAATTCCTGATATCTGTCATTAAAACAGCACAACTAACTTTCAGGTCCCTTGTTGGGGTCCTTTAATGGACCGGAACCTGGTGGCACGGAGTCCACGATAAGAAAGTAAAAGAGAGAAAGAGGCTGATATTCCCTGGTTTACGCAGAGGACCAGTACAGCCCTTGACACAGGACTTGCATCGCTCACGAAGGCACCAGGCGCCCTCTCGAGGGGGTCTTAGAAGCCCGGGCAGAAAAGTGAGCGCGATGGGTCTCCATGCTCCAGAGAATCAGCCAGAAAAAAGAGAGAGAAACAAAAAAGACCCAGGGACCTAAGCTCTGATGGAGCAAAGGTGCTTTAATGATTTTTCTATGAGTATATATAGGCTGTGGTACAAGAAACTTCTTTCGGGAATGATAGAGATCAGAAAACCACACGTACAGCAACCGTTACCAAGGGAACAAGGGGTAATGTTAGTCACAAGGTCAGGAGACAATCCATATCTCAAGAAAGGGGAGCAAGACTAAGCAGTTTTGTCCTAAAGAGAATGTTTACTAAAGGAGACCCAAGCCTGCCTCACACAATGACCTCAGTCCCTGGGAGCAGCGTGCTGTTCCGCTTAAAGAGGGACAAAGGACTCATCAGAGACAGCACTTAGGAATCCTCCGTCAAACATTCCCTGACAGTCCCTTTTGCCCTGGATTCCTGAAAACTAAGAGCTGAATTCTCTATTCAATTCTAATAAGTCCCTTATATACAAATGAGTTCTAAGAGCATGTTCATAAGTCCAATTTGTTTGCTAATTATTGGATTTTAAATCATACTTTTGATCTGCAACATATTGTAAATCACAAATCATGTTTGGAAGCACATGATGTTAATGAGATCATCAAAATGTAGTTTGATAGTAATTATTTAGAGGACTGAACCAAAACGAGTATATTGACATTGCTTTTACTTTGTTGACAGTTGCTTCTAAAGATAACATCGAAATGTGCAATGAAATGTGCAAATCTTCTGTGCACAGGTCAATAAATTTTGACAAATGGATATACTCCTATAATCCATATTGTATGTGCTCCTATATCCCATTAAAGTGTAGAACATTCCTATCACCCAAGAAATCTCCCCCAGGGCTTTTTCAATCAACCTCTTCTCATTCAGAGACCAAACCATCCTGAATCATTTCAGTATGGACTTCTTTCGCCCGTTTTAGAATTTCCCATGGACATGGCATAGTGTGGGGTGTCCTCTTTTGTGTCTGGCTTCTTTTGCTCAATGTCTGTCTTGAGAGTCATTGATGTGGTTGAGAATATTAGTTCCCTCCCTCTTAATGCTGAATACCTCCCATTGTATGAAGATCCCACAGCTCGTTTATTCATGCTCCTGTTGATGGACATCTGACTGTTCTTGGCTGTTTGGCTATCTCGAGTAGGGCTGCTGTGAACATTATTGTACAAGCCTTTTAGTAGTCATGTTTTCACCACTTCTGGAAAAAAGATGCCAACGTAGAACCACTGTGTCAAGTGATTATATCATTTTACATTTCTACAAGCAAAGTGTGTGTGTTCCTCACCAAGACTGAATGTTACCAGTCTTTTTAAAACCAGCACAAAAAACATACTTGCATTATTGAAATAGAAGTTATTTATTTTTACATCTTTAAAATAAGCATTTCATTTTGAAATAATTTTAGATTTACAGAATTATTTTGGGTAGTGCAGAGACTTCCCATTTATCCTGTACCTAGTTTTCTCTGTTACTTACATCTTATATTAGCATGGTACATTTGCCACAATTAATGAATCAATATTGATGCATTAATATTAATAATAAACTGAAGTCTATTCTTTATTCAGATTCCCTCAGCTTTTCCTAGTGTCCATTTTCTGTTCCAGGATCCCATCCAGGCTCTTACATTATATTTATTAGATGTATTTCTTTAGGCTTCTCTAGGTTGTGGTAGTTTCTCTGACTTTCTTTGTTTTTAATGACACTAATAGTTTTTAGAAGTACTGGTATTTTGTAGTATGTCCTTCAATTGGGATTTATTTGCTGTTTTTCTTTTGATTAGGCTGGAGTAATGTGGGGGAGGAAGATCTCAGAAGTAAATCGCTATTCTCATCATATCATATAGAGTATATGTACTATCATTGTGACTTATCACTGTTGAGGTTAACCTTGATTATCTGGCTTCAAATATGGTTTATCTGTTTTTTTTTCCACCATGAAGTTAACTCTTTTCTTTTTCCTTTGCCACAGGCCACATTTTAGGAATGGGAAACTATGTTGTACCTCCTTAAGTGAGAAGTAGTTACGTAAATCATCTTGAATTCTTCAATATTAGTGTTTTGTCTATTATCTCTTATTTAATCATATCAGTATGGATGCATAGATATTTATTTTGTATTTTGGGTTATAATCCAATACTAATCTTATTTGTTGCTTAATCATTCCAGATTTGGCCATTTGAAATGCTTTCTGTTAGCTCTTGTGACACCTCCATCATGCTGTTACATGTGCAATTCTTTTTTAAGTGATTCATTACTTCACTTACCATTGTGTCCTCAAAGTCCATTTTGTCACAAATGACAAAATGTAATTCATTTTTGTGGCTGAATAATATTTTCAGTCATAAAAAGTTTTTTTATTTGAACTAATCTGTTGCCCAGCCAAATTGTATTTCACTAGATATTTCAGGAAGAGTTCATGGTTGGTATGATTTCTAGGTTCTTCCTTGGCCAAGTATATCTTTGTTTTCTTCATATATAATCACTGCTGATTTGAGCATGAGATTCTTGTTCTCAGTTTCCCTTTAGAATTCTATAGACTTTGCCTTGTGACTTTTGCCATTTAGTGGTACAGAGATGTTTTTGGTCTCCTAAGATTTTTTCTTGGTAAATAGCTTTTTTCCTGCCTGGATGGTTTTAATAATTTTTATCCTTGAAATTTAAAAATATTATCAAACTATGTCCAGATGTTTGTCTTCTCTCAGTTTTGTCAGTAATTCTTGACCTCTTTCCTTTTTAATGGTCAAGTGTCCCTTTCAGTCCATATTTTACAACACAGTTTTAGTAAATCATATTAGTTTGCCACATATGCTACAAATAATTTGTAGTAAATTAAATCTTGTAGCTATAATTGAAACTTCTTGCACATCCTTCCACTACCCCAGTTTCCTCTTAAATCTAAATGTAAGCACTTCTAATTTTTGTGTTCATCTTTCTTACAAACTTCTCTATACTGTTATATACATGAGTTCAAAAATGTTTTGCATATTTTCATTTAAAATGTATGGAATCATATTGTATCTATATTTCTGAATCTTTTTTTCAGTCTCCATTATATTTTTGAGACTTTGCTATGGTGATAACTGCAGTTCTCTTTTATATATTTTACTGTGCTCTCTTTTATACATTTTAAGGTGTTGCCTCATTCTGTTATGTAAATTTATCACAATTTATCCATTTTTATGTTGATGGACATTTAGGTATTTCTCAAATGTTCACAAATATAAATAATGCTGCAATGAATATTCATTTGCATGTCTCCTATGAGACTTTCTCTAGGTTTTGTACCAAGAAGTGGAATTATTTGCAAAAGGCATGATGACCTTCAATAGCAATATTATTAAGGAAATAGTGCTTACACAGTTCTTACTGTGTGCTAGGCACTATTCTAAATACTTAACTGATACAGAATCATGTGACCTTTCAGAACAAGTCCAGGAAATAGGTACAATTCACTACCCACATTTTGTGATTAAAATTCAAGTCACAGTAATTTAAGTGACTTGCACAGTAATTTAAGCGACTTGCACACAGATGCAAATAACAGAGTCAGGATTTGAACTTAGATAATCTTGTCCAGAGTCTACACATTTAACTATTATGATATACTGAACAAAAAGTATTGTTTCTTCCTAATTCAGTTTTTAGAAGTCATAGCCTTACTTAGAAATTTGTCTCAGTTTTAAAATTTTTCACATAATGTTTTTCATTATATATTTTTACTATCTTTATCACCTTTGCTGTATGTATGTTTATGTCTCTTTTTGTATTTCTAATGCTATTTTTATGCTTTTTCTCTTCTTTGAACATATGAAATATAGTTATATTTTATTGTCCTTACAGAAAATTCTAACATCTATGTCAGTTCTGGGTTGGTTTCTATTTATTCATTTTTCTCCTCATTGCAGGTCGTAATTTGACTCTTTCATACTTGATAATGTTTAATTGGATGCAAACACTGAGATTTTTATTTTGTTAGGAGCTGATATTTTTGCATTCCTATAAATAGTTTTGTACACTGATCTGGGTTGC
This sequence comes from Odocoileus virginianus, assembly GCF_023699985.2. Classification (NCBI taxonomy): domain Eukaryota; kingdom Metazoa; phylum Chordata; class Mammalia; order Artiodactyla; family Cervidae; genus Odocoileus; species Odocoileus virginianus. Next base: position 28,049,066 of record NC_069682.1, on the reverse strand, counting down.
AGTTAAATTAGTTGGAAACAACTTCGTCCTTTTGGATCTTGTTTTGAAGATTTGTTGGATGGGACCTTATCAGCTAATTTAGTCTAAGGCTAATTCTCCACTATGGAGACAATGCTCACCTGCATACTATAACCAGTGCTCCATGAATTATTTTAGGTTTTCCAGCCTGGCTGGTGGGAACAGGCACTATTTTAGCCAAGTCTTCTGTGAGTTTTGACTGCTGTTTCCTCTAAAACTTGTAGATATGTTTTCTTCCTCCAGCCTTTAGGAGTATCCTTCCACACATGAACTAATTAGTCCTCTGAAGAATACTCAAGAGGGACGTTATGCAGAGCTTTGCAGTCCCTCTCTATGCAGCTCTTTATGGAGGCAATTGTGTCCTCCAAACTCTTAACTTCTTCAACTGCTCTCTGGATTTTCTGTTCTGTCTCCCCAAACTTAGTCAGATGCTCTCCACCTAGGCTCCTCCTACCTGCAGTACTGCAGAAAACAAAGCAGTAAGCTGGACAATTGTAGAGCTCATTTTGTTTTTCATTGCTCAGGAATCTCTGAGATCTAACTATCTCAGTACCTAAATATCTAGCATCCTCCTTCCCACCCTCCCTCCCCAATTTGGCTTAAAACAGAAATAACCTTTGGAAAAAAAAATTGGTTTCTTATTGTTGAGTTTTGACAGTTCTTTATGTATTCTGGCTATAAGTCCTTTGTCAGAAATAGAATTTTCAAATATGTCTTTCCCATCTGTAGCTTGATTTTCAGTCTCAACCCTGAGCAAAAGTTCTAGCACGTTTTTTCTTTTATAGATGGCTCCTTAGGTGTTATAGAGGGTAAAGTGTCTGCCTGCAATGTGGGAGACCTGGGTTCGATCCCTGTGTCAGGAAGATCCCCTGGAGAAGGAAATGGCAATCCACCCCAGTACTCTTACCTGGAGGATCCCATGGATGGAGAAGTCTGGTGGGCTACAGTCCATGGGGTCGCAAAGAGTCAGACACGACTGAGCGACTTCACTTTCTTTCTTTCTTTAGGTGTTATACCTAAAAACTCTTTGCCAAACACAAGGTCACAAAGATTTTTTTTCTAAAACTTTCTTCTAAAATAATTACAGTTTTTTGTTTTACATTTGGTCAGTTTTGAGTTAGTTATACAGTGTATTAGCGAAGGTTGATTTGTTTTTTATATGAACATCCAATTTTTCCAGTATCACTTGTTGAAAAGACTGTCCACTCTTTATTATTTTTGTATTTTTGTAAAAAATCAGTTGACTAGAAGTGAGTATATTTCTGAACTTTCTGTTCTACTGATCTATGTGTCTTTTCATTTGCCAATATCACAATGTATTTACTACTGTAATTTTACAGTAAATCTTGAAATGAGGGAGCATGAGTCTGCCAACTCTGTCCTTATATTTTCAAATTGTGTTGGATATTCTGGTTTCTTTTCCTTTTTACGGAAATTTTGGAATTGTTTTATTTACAAAAATGTCTACTGGTTTATTTTTTGAGATTGCATTGAATCTATAGATCAATTTGGGAAAACTTAATTTCTTAACAGTATTTAGTCATCCATCTCATGAATATGGTAGATCTTTTGTGTATTTTATTTCTTTAATGCTGTTTTATAGTTTTCAGCTTGCATGTTTCACACATATTTTGTTGTATTTTTACCTAAGAGGATTTTTCTTTTTTGCTGACATTTAACTGGTACTTTAAAAATTTCAAATTCTATTTTTTTTTTTTTGCCGCTTATAGAATTATAATAGATTTTAAAATATTCACCTTTTGTCCTGAGAACTTGATGAATCACTTATTACTTTTAGCAGCTTTGTGTAGATTATTTGGGATTTTCTACATTCATCATGTGTGAATAAAGATCTTTTTCATTTTTTCCTTTTGAATATGGATGCCTTTTAGTCATGTCCCATTGCACTGGGTAGGTATTCCTTGGTAGCTGAGCTGGTAAAAAATTCACCTGCCATGCAGGAGACCCCGATTCTATTCCTGGGTCAGGAAGATTCCCTGGAGAAGGGATAGGCTACTCACTCTGGTATCTTTGGGCTTCCCTGGTGCCTCAGACAGTAAGGAATGCACTGGCAATGTGGGAGACCTGGGTTCAATCTCTAGCTTGGAAAGATCCCCTGGAGAAGGAAATGGCAACCCACTGCAGTATTCTTGCCTGGAGAATCCTCATGGACAGAGGAGCCTGGCGGGCTCTAGTCCGTGGGGTCAGAAAGAGTTGGATATGACTGAATGACTAAGAACAGCATGGCATTGCACTGGGTGGGTTTTCCAGTACAATATTGAATAGGAGTTAAGACAGAGAACATTCTTGACTTGTTATCTTATTGTGGGAACATTCAGTCTTGCATCGTTAATGGTGATGTTAGATGTCATTTTGGGGGGCTATGTTTCTTATCATATTTTGTAATTTCTCTAGTATTCTTAGGTTGCTGAGAGTGCTTTAGTGAAAGGATGAAATATATTTTCAATTTTTGTTAGAGCCTAGTTGATTTACAACTTTGGGTTAGTTTCAGGTATACCATGAAGTGAATCAGTTAAGCATACGCATACATCCATTCTTTTTAGATTCTGTTCCATGTAAGTCATTGCGGAGTATTGAGTAGGGCTCCCTGAGCTACACAGTAAGTCCTTATTAGATATCCATTTTATACACAGTGGTGTGTATATGTCAGTTCCAATCTCCCAGTCTATCTCTCCCCATCTCCCCCTCGGGTAACTGTGTGTTTTATAAATCTGTGACTTACTTTTTTTTTGTAAATAAGTTCACTTGTACCATTTTTTAAATTTCACATGTAAGCGAAACCATATGATATATATCTTCTCTGACTTACTTCACGCAGTGTGACAGTCTCTAGGTCCGTCCATGTTGCTGCACACGCCATTCCTTCATTCTTTTTTATGGCTGTGTGTGTGTCAGTTGCTCAGTCATGCCTGACTCTTTGCGACCCCGTGGACTGTAGCCCTCTAGGTTTCTCTGTCCATAGAATTCTCCAGGCAAGAATGTTGGAGTGGGTAGCCATTTCCTTCTCTAGGGGATCTTTCCAACCCAGGGATAAAACCCGAGTCTTCCTCATTGCATGTAGATTATTTTCCATCTGAGCCACCAGGGAAGCCTTTAATGGCTGAGTAATATTCAATTGTATATATATAGAAAGGATGGCCATTTCATCAAATGCTTTTCCTGTGTTTATTGAGATGATAATGTGATTTTTTGTCTTTTAAGGGGGCTTCTCACGTGATGCGGCGGTAAAAAAATAAAAAAAAAAATCCACCTGGCAATGCAGGAATCTCAGGAAGTGTGGGTCCAATCCCTAGGTCAGGAAGATCCCTTGGAGGAAGGAATGGCAACCTACTCCAGTATTCTTGCCTGGAAAATCCCTTGGACAGAGGAGCTTGGTGGGCTACAGTCCATGGGGTCACAAAAGGATCAAACACAGCTGAGCGACTGAGCACATTCTTTAAAGATGGTAAATTACATTGATTTTCAAAATTTGAGGACCACTTTGATTTGGTTCCTCTTTTTACGGTTTCTTTATTCTTGCCTGGGAGACCCTGTGGACAGAGGAGCCTGGTGGGGTACAGTCCATGGAGTCATAAAAGTGTCGGACACAGCTTAGCAACTGAGCATGCACAAGCATGTAGACTTATAGGAAATGTAAATGTGAAACCAGACCCATGTGGCAGCAGCCAATAGTTAAAGCTTCCCAGGGGTAACTTCACTCTTCCTTTTGGAGGTATGTCTGAGACAGATTTTCTTGTTTTCCTTATGAAAACGTTTTTTTCTAGCTCAATTTCTTTGAATGAAAGGAGGGAAGCCCTTTGATTCAAAGTTTCCAGCTCTATGAAGAGGTCTCCAGTTTAGGTACCTCCTCTGCACAGATCCAATGCCACATCTCCTGTTTCATTGGATATTCTTCTCTGACTTTATTAAACTGTATTTTGGCATTTCTTTTAGAATATTATTGGTTTCCTTTATCATTCTGGCTTAATGATGAAGGATTTTATTTTTTAATTCTTGGGTTATTTTTTTTGTACATAGTTGAGAATGCTACACTGCAAATTTAAATATCATTGTCAGACTTTATTTGGCATTTTGGTATTTTTCAGTTGGAATATATTTTCAGATGATTTAAACCATTGAACTATCAGAAATGATTGCCCTGTCTTACCAATTTTTATTTACTTAAACTTTAGGCTGTAATTTTCTTTTAGGTGTGTTTCTTTAGGAAGAAACACCTTCTTTAGGAAGGTGTGTTTTGCTTTAAAATCTATCCTGAGAAGCTCTGTCATTAAGTAGATTAATTGAATCCATTCATTTATGTTACGGTTGCTACTGATGTATTTTAGACCTTTTTCTTTGTTTTATTTTATTGGGGATCTTCTGATGATCCCAGTCAGTTCAGCTGCCAAGACTTTTTATTCTGTTCTTGCTAGATTATGCCCTGGCATTAGAAACAGAAAGTGCCCAGGTAGTTGCTGTAGCTTTAAAGTTGAGTGAGATTCTTGTGGTCACTCCTACAAAAAGCAGATCTTCTCTTTGGGAATCTGCACCTCAACATCTGCAGAGGCCAGGGTTGTTCTATGGACAGGAACACAAATTCTCAAGTGGGTCCCTGCAAGTGGTGCTATCCCATATTATGTCTCCTTCCATCTCTTTGTTTCTTTTTTTAATGTGTAACTGTGGTAAAAGTCACATAATACACTCACTGTATAAAAATATACTCTTTAATCATATTTAACTTTACATTTCAGTGATATTAATTACTTTCATGTTGTTGTGCAACTCTCACCATCATCCATTTCCCTAAACTGAGACTCGGTCCTCACTAAACACTAACTGCACATCCCCCCTTCCCACCCCCATCTCCTGGTATCTACCAGTGTACTTTCTGACTCTATGAAGTTGACTATTCTTGGTACCTCATATAAGTGGAATCAAACTGTATGTGTCTGCAGCTAATGTATACTGGAACACATTTTTAAGGTTAACTTCATATATGTCCTACAAACAGATTGTACCTTCTTTATTTTTTCTCTTTGCTGTACAGTAGTTCTCATTAGTTATCTATTTTATATATAGTAGTGTATATTTGTCAGTTCCAATCTCCCAATTTATATAACCCTGCTTCCTCCTCGGTGCATCCCTTTGTTTCTTGACCCATATTTTCTACCTCTTGGGGACATAGACTCATAGAGTAATCACTGATTTAGACTATATACTGTATATAGTACATATGTGATATACTCTCCTGGAGGATGGTGGCCTTCTTAACAGGGTATGGTCTTCAAAAATGACACCGTGCAAAAAAAAAAAAAAAAATGACACCGTGCCATGCTCTCAACAGACCACTCCATCACTGGATTAATAATAGACAGCAGCTTCAGTGGAGCAGACACTGTTTGCTTTTGGCTTGCAGCACATACTGAGCCAACACACTAGCTTTTTCTTCCTCCTCCTTCCTTTGTGTCCTATCAGTTGGTCATAAAAGTCCCCATGTGCACTGGTAGCTAGTAAATTGCACTCAGGCTCTGACTTACTGTAGTGAACCTATAATGTAAGCTTCAATAAGTGAAAAGAAAGTGAAAGTGAAAGGTGCTCAATTGTGTCTGACTCTTTGCGAACCCATGGGCTATACAGTCCATGGAATTTTCCTGGCTAGAATACTGGAGTGGGTAGCCTTTCCCTTCTCCAGGGGATCTTCCCAACCCAGGGATCGAACTCAGGTCTTCCGCATTACAGGTAGATTCTTTACCAGCTGAACCACAAGGGAAGCCCATTTGGCCCATTGCTGTATCCCCAATTATTCCAATAATGCCAGTTCGATAAATATGGGTTGAAAGGGTGAATGTTCTCCCTCTTGAGTAGAGCACATTTGTTTCCCTTTACTTTTCAGGGGCCGAACTGTCAGCTTCCACTGCCTGCTTCTAACATAGAACCTACTTACCACTTAGTATTTCTACTCCATTTGGTGTTCATTTTGGTATTTATCTAGATTTTTCAGTTCTATGTTGATCGTTTTGGGTTTCCCTTGTTATACTTTGTCATTGGTGTTTGGAGACGGAGCACACACAGCATAAAATCGCTGCACAATCTTGACTGAAAGTTACATTTTTTGTTTTATAATTTCTTCGATAAGTGTTTTGTCTCCATTTGCTATTTTTCTTCATCAGAATGGTTATTATATAATATATTTAGGTCACCTTTTATTGTGAGTATTTAAATATGTTCATCCTCTGCTGTTTTTACCCTTTCCCTCTCCTTTTCCTTTTGGAAGGAATTCTGTCACTTATTTAATTTGCAACTTTGTTTCAGTAGTATTCAATCTGTTGCTTCCTGCCTTTTTCTTTTTTTTAAACACAGCAGTTGTATTTTTTACCTCCTGCTCTTTACTGGTTTCAGATTGCTCCTATTCTATTTCCCTAATAATTAATTTTATTGCATAATTACTATGTGTCATGTATTTTTCCCAGAACATATATGAATATGTATACAATTGCTAATTCATTTCATTGTATAGCAGGAACTAACACAACAGTGTGAAGCAACTATACCCCAATTTTTTAAAAAGTTGTTAAAATGAAAAAGAAAAAATGCACAATAACCCTATTAGGTAACTGCTGCTGTCATCCCATTTTACAAATGAAGCTATGACAACAAGACTGGGAATGGTAATTGACTGGTGATCACAAGTAACTCATAAGTAGCAGAGCTATAATTTGAACATGTTGAAGTCCAGGGTCCTCTACGTTGCCTGGCAAAAATTAAAAAGTTATCCTGAATATTCTTGAGAAAGTGAATTAGAAAATATCTAAACTATTTTGTTGAAAAAGTGAATTAGAAAATGTCTAAATTATCTGCATTAAGCATCTCACAGAAGACATTGGTGGTGGTTTCTCCACAAATTTCTTACCCTGAACGTCAGTACTTTTTCACATAACCTGTGGTCTATGTAATTCTTATTCGGGACAATATATCCGTGGTTAGCATTGCCAACCAGCATAGTTTCTTTCAGAATTTATGACCCTGTTTGAATCCTCCAGACCTAGTATTCCAAGGGAGGAAGAGCTGTGGGTTGTTTTAGAATTCGAGTATCCAAATAACTTGGGAAGAAACATGAAGAGTAAGAACAGAAGAGGTCTGCAGCCCACGGTTCCCCTTCTTATATTTTTATTTTTATATATATGACATGGCAGCTGATAATCTTCACCCAGCCCACTTGCCTCATTCATGTCTTCTATAATTTTCCTTAAATACAGGTGAAAATTGAGGAAGCATCACTTTGGGTTGCCAGTTAGGTATGTCTTCTGGTGCCTGGTGCAATTCCCAGGCCCAGTGAGACCAGAAGGAACTTCCTAGATGATTTATAGCCCAATCTGGTTCTGCTTGTCTAGCCTCTCTGACATGTTGTTACTTCTCCTGCAGGGAATAGATGATCAAGATAGTCCTAGCTTTGAGGTAGTTACATTTGATGAAATTATCAGTTTTGGGGATGGATCTGTAGTATCTATTATCCAGCAAATAATACAGTTTTGACCCCTTTAACAGAGATGCAGACACAGAAACAGACATGTGGACATGGGTGAAGGTGGAAGGGTGGGTGGAACAGTTGGGAGATGAGCAGTGATGTATATACACCACCATGTGTAAAATAGACAGCTGTGGGAAGTTACTGTATAGTACAGAGAACTCAACTGGTACCGTGATGACCTAGAGAGGTGGGATTGGGTGGTGGGAGGGAGGCTCAAGAGAAAAAGGATATATGTATACATATAACTTATTCTCTTCATTGTACAGCAGAAAGTAACACAACATTGTAAAACAATTATACTCCAATAAAAAATTCAGTTGTAATAGGAATCTTAAAAAGGGACTGGGAAAATCAGAAATTTTCAGTTTTTCTTTTGTTTAGGGTCCTAAGTAGCAAATTACAAATTGTGTTTAGGTAACAGTGAAAAGTAGACTATAACTTTTGTAATTTTTCCAGACAGAATGTTCTCTAGTTTCCATTTTATAGTTACATCCATGTATCAGAGCAGATTCTGAGTTTGGTAAGGCCGTGGCAAAAACTGTTCATGGAGACTCTGTAAATTCAACACTAGATATGATTAGGAGGGCTTATACTCAGCAGAGACTGGGCCTTGACTCTTAGCAGAAGTTCAGGAGGAAGAAGCTAGCTTAAATTGTCTGTAAACTGGTTTCCTTGGAAAAGCTTTGCTGAGATGAGCAATTCTATTTAGAATGACTGCTGTTCATCTTTCCACCAAGATAATCATCTGATGGCAACATGAAAAAGCAGATGTAACACTTGAAGGGACATTCTGCTTTTCAAACTCCAAATGCTTTTGAACTCCAACATGATTCCCAGTGAACCTGAAAGTTGGAGAAATAATCACCTTGAAATTCTGGCATAAAGGGAAGAGCAGGAGAAAGCTGAGCACCTGGCTTTTACCAAAGAGGAACCCTGAAAGTGAAGCATCATATAAATTGGAATTTTTGCTTCCTCTGTTGTCTCTCATCTAGTCTCTTGCCTCTTTGCTAAATATCAAAGATATTTATGCTTAAACAAATGTTGTCTCCCTCTCTCAGTGCATCCTCTCCTTCTGGCAGGGAAGTCGTCCTGCTGAATTGGTGGCACTTTCCATGGCAACAGACTGTGATGTCAGAGATGCAGTGCCAAGCAATTAGATTTTGGAGGTGCCGCAGTTTGGAATCTGAGGCTCCACGGAAGATGATGAGACAGAGCAGTGGTTGTAAAAGAAAGAGTCTCAGTCAAGACTGAGTGTCTCGTGTGTGCTCTCAGAGGTCTGGTGCTGAGGCAGGGTGATAGCCGGTGAAGCCAGGTGAGGGGAACAGGGAGGCAGGGCTCAAGACAAGATTGCAAAGGCAAAGTGTGTTGATGAAGACAATTTGCAGAAGGCCACATCCAGCTGGCTGGCACTCTGCCATGTTCCTTGGCTTTGATGGTTCACAGGTGTGCTCTAGGGCGTAGAAGGGAGAAGCTCCAGAGACGCACTGTCTCTCACTGAGAGAGACAGAGGCATCGGGACAAAGAGCATACTCTGCTTTTCTCTCATAAAGCAGGAGGGTGACAGCTTTCTCAGTTGTGCTGCTCTGTGATGTCAAAGAGCACCTTGACATCAAGACCTTTTGAGACCTGAAAGCTGAGGATGCTGTGAGAGAAGGGCACCTCAAAAGATGTTAGCTTTTCAGCAAAACCTTCCTAGAGGAGGCGATGGATGGTGGTCCCTAAAGTAACAATCTGAGAGTCATTTGAAATGGACTCTTAAAGTCTTTGCAGGTCTTCTGTTGAATATACAAAGGATGAAAGCAATACCTGTGAAAAATCATAGATGAAGTTTTAAAATACACATTTCGGTGATACAGTATGGATAAATTTGGACTGCATATGGCTTCTTATGTAAAGGAAAATTTCTTCTCCTTTTAGTAACACATTGTCTGCTGCCTGTGCTTAGCACCTTCTGCCATATGCTACTTAGAACAAGCTGCTGCAATTCAAGAACTAGCCCTAGTAATTAAGATCAAATGAGCCAGATGAAGAAAACCACATGCCCATGGAGCCCAGCCTCTTTATAATTTTTAAAAAAAAGCAAAAACAGCTATTTGCCAATGGACTACTCAGAGGATTTATATTCCACACTCAGGATTATTGTTAACATAGATGCATATACTTTGAATTATTCTGGGCTCAGCTGATCAGCTGCATGGAAATACTTGCTGTTGGATGTTGGGCCATCCCTATGGAATAGAAACAATAGTGCTCAAGACTCAGCCAAACATAAATTTATTTCATTAAAAACATACAACATAGCATGGAAGATATTATAAAATAGTTTGAGGTTACACTTGAAAAAATTCTTGAAATATTTGACCTCTCATCCTCAGGCATTGTAAATGGGAAGTTGAGTTCCATAGAGAGTGAGTAACTTACCCCTGGCCACTGAGCTAGCTAGAAGCAGGTCTCAGAGTAGAGCCTGGGATTTCTGACTCCCTCCTGGTTCAATAGTTCTCAAACTTGAGCAAGCATCAGAACCCCCTGGAAGGCTTGTTAGAGTACAGATTGCTGGGGACCTCAGTGTTTCTCATGCAGGAGATCTGGTTGAGGCCCCAAATTTTACTTTCCCACCAAGTTCTCAGATGAAGCTGATCTGTAGACTTAGCTGCCTACAAGCCACCCTTAGAAAACCACTGGTTTCATTTTTTTTTTCTCCATTTTTTATTGGGTCTTCTCAAACTGTGGTAGGACCTTATCAGACTCACATGAGGGGTGCATATTAGAAATTAGATTACTGGCGCATCTCAGAGTTACTGGGGACAGCAGAGCCTGGTGGGCTGCCGTCTATGGGGTTGCACAGAATTGGACACGACTGAAGCAATGAAGCAGCAGCAGTTACTGAATCTCTGGAAGTAAGGAGCTGGTATCTGCATTGTATACAGTCACCCCTGGTAATTTCTATTACCACCAAAGTTTGACAGTCACTGTACCTGACCACACTGGTTGACTTCAGAAAGTCAAAGACTGGACTTCTTGGTGAGATGATAAAATTAACAGCTGTCTAATTTCTATGCCATCATCTCAAATCTGGACTTCCTGGTGGCTCAAATGATAAAGAATCTGCCTGCAGGGGAGGAGATCTGGGGTTGATCCCTGAGTCGGGAAGTTCCCCTGGAGAAGGAAACGGCTACCCACTCCAGTATTTTTGCCTGGGCAATCCCATGGACAGAGGAGCCTAGGGGCTATAGTCCATGGGGTCCCGAGGAGTTGGACACAACTAAGCAACTAACAATTTTCGCTCAAATCTGCAAGCAAATGACCAGAGGAATGATGAACAATTAAAACCTGCATCTAATCTGGGAAAATGAGAAAACTGTCAGCCCTATGTAAAAAATGGATAGAACTTTTTGTGAGATGTTTAGCCAGTGAGACTCAACTGAGCAAGATGTTAAGGAGACCTCTCGGCCTTTAGAGAAAAAAATACAGTAGTAGGCTGAGTAAGGAGAAAACCAGCATAGCAGAGCCTCACTCATGCCCACTGACATGACAGGGTTGGGGAGAGTGAGCTGATACCAGAGTGTAAGATGTGAAGTCCCATCTTCCACTTTGGATAAGTTGCTCTTATGAGTAGAATCCTGGGTTCCATGGTGAAAGTCGTTTGTGCATGAGGGCATCATGACACAGGCAGAAAAAGCACCCTATGGGTAAAGATGCATAAAGTGATACCATACAGACCCAGGCAAAAAGAACCTGAGCACCACCCCAACAGTTTTGCTTGGTAACAGTTATAGAGGAAAGCTTCTCAGAGGCGATGGGCTCCCATACTGTAGGCTCTACCTAGCTATACAAGCTGATGATGGCCAAATTGAAAATCACATTAATTAGCCTGGCAGATTAAAACTTGGTGGAAGATTAAAACTGCAGATGTGTGTACCATCAGGGAATTCAGGGAGCCCACATTTACCTGACAGGAGGAAAAACCCAAGTCTGGGTGAATATTTCCATCTTCACTATGGGATTTAGGAATTCTATACCAAGCAAGCCATCAACCATGAAAGGGAAGGTAAAAGTTTCTCAGTTGTGTCTGACTCTTTGTGACCCCATTCCATACAGTCCACGGAATTCTCCAGACCAGAATACTGAAGTGTGTAGCTGTTGCCTTCTCCAGGGGATCTGCCCAACCCAGGGACTGAACTCCTACATTGCAGGCAGATTCTTTACTAGCTGAGCCACCAGGGAAGCTGTCAACCATATGTGATAAAAATAGATATTTAAGGTATGCAAAGGTTCATAATGGAATACCTTTGTACTCTTCCAGAATGTATGGCATATTATACACAACCAAATGACAAGTATGACAAAGAAAAAAACATTCCAGTAGGAAAATGGGCAAAAGTATAAACAGGCAATTCAGAGAAGAAATAAAATATAAATATATGAAAAGATCCCTAGTTTCACTAAAGAAATGTAAATTAAAACAGCAAAATGCCAATGTTTTGCCCACCGTTTTTGCAAAAATTTAAAAATGTGAAAACACTGAAGAAGATATGAGGAAATAGGCATTTATGCTCCTTTGGAGGAATTTTAGGCAACCTGGAATACAATTTTGGAAGGCAATTTCACAATGTGTATCAAAAGTCATAGAATATTTATACCTTTGAATTGATTATTCCATTTGTAGCAATTCTGTCAACAGTAATGAGACATAAAAATATTAATATATAAAGATGTACATTATGACATTATTTATGTTAGTGAATAGTTTGAAACAAATATCCAAACATGATATGGTAAAATAAATTTTTATATATAACTAAAATGTACTACTATATAATCATAGAAGTTACTGAAGAATATTTAAAGATAAAATGCATTCACCATTTAAAAATAATAGTTCAAAGACAGAAGTCTAGTGAGAAAAAGGCAAAATGACTGAAAATTTTATTGAATTGGAGAATGACATGAAACTTCATATTGAAATATATGACAAAAATAAATCTGCATCTAGACTCTTCATTGTGAAGTTGCAGCTTACCAAATGCAGGCAGAAAACTTAATCATTATCATGGTACATGAGGGGGAAAAGAGACATGACTCGTAGAAAACACAAAATGAATTTAATTGCACCAGTAATCACAATAAATATGAACAAAGTAGGTTTACCTACTCAAAGAAAGGACTTCCCAGGTAGCTCAGTGGTAAAGAATCCACCTGCCAATCCAGGAGGTGTAGGAGATGTGGGTTGGATCCCTGGGTCAGGAAGATCCTGTGAAGGAGGAAATGGCAACCCACTGCAATATTCTTGCCTGGAAAATCCTGTGCATAGAGGAGTCTGGTGGACTACAGCCCATAAGGTTCCAAAGAGGGTCCTATGGGGTCCACAAGAGGTGGATTGACTGAGTGACTGAGCATGCAGCATGCATTAAAAGAAATAAATTTATATACACCTCTTTAAAAAACATATGCTTATTCTTTTTTATTTGAAAAAGTGAAGAAATGACAGAATAAGATAAGGGGAAAATGTGCTGGTACACACAGAATGTGATAATACTATACAGAAATGTCAAGATCAGGCAAAGTAAAAGGTAAAGCAAAACAAAGTGAACAATAAAAGCACTGTCAGGATAAATAAGTTAGTAGAAATCACATTCTATACCTCTGATAACATAGTCTTCAACTCCATGAATGTCACGTACATAATTAGATAAACAAATCAAAATGAAACACTTTAACATACCTCTTTCAATAAGTTTTCAGTCAAGAACACCAAAAAATATTAATGAACCCATATCTGATAACACCAACAAACTCATAGAAATACACTGTAAAGTACCCATTCTACTCAAGCACAAAGGACATTTATGACAAGTGATTATCTACTAGGCCATCAACAAAGTCTCAACAATATAGAGAAATAATATAGAACACATTTTTAACCATAGTAAAATGTAATTTAGAAATTAATAATAAAAACTGACAAATCAACTATTTGAAATTTTTAATTTTCAAAATTTTTTAATCAAAGAGTTTCATTCAAAGGTACCAATAAAGAATTTCAAAACCATTAGAATAAAATAATAGAGAATATTACATATCAAAACACATGTATGATGATACTTAAGATAGTACATTTGATTTATTCCTAGGTATATTATTAATTTATTTTCAATAGTAAATTGGATTATTTCCTTAATTTCTCTTTCTGGTACTTTGTTGTTAGAGTATAAAAATGCAACAAGTTTTTGTGTATTAATTTTGTATCTTGCAACTTTACCAAATTCATCACTGAGCTCTAGTACTTTTCTGGTGGTGTCCTTAGGATTTTCTATGTATAGAATTAATATTATCTGCAAAGAGTGAAAGTTTTTCTTTTTCAATTTGCTTTTATTTCCATTTCTTTTTCCTCTGTAATTGCTGTGCTAGGACTTCCAAAACTTTGTTGAATAGAAGTGAAAAGAGTGGGCATCCTTGTCATGCTCCTGATCTTAAAGGAAATTCTTGCAGCTTTTCATGTTAAGTATGATGCTAGCTGTGGGTTTGTCATATATGGTCTTTATTATATCAAAGAATGTTCACTCTCTGCCCACTTTCTGGAGAGATTTTATCATAAACTGATGTTCAGTTTTATCGAAAGCTTTGTCTGTGTCTGTTGAAATGATCATATGGTTTATTCTTCAATTTGTTAATGACATTGATTTGCAGATACTGAAAAGTTCATGCATCCTTGGGATAAATCCCAGTTGATCTTGATTTATAGTTCTTCTCACATATGTATCTGTATATCTTTTCTGGATAAATGTCTATTTAGGTCTTCTGCCCATTTTTTTTATTGCACTTTTTGTTTATTGAATCGAAGGAGCTGTTTGTATATTTGGGACATTAAGCCCTTGTCAGTCACATTATTTGCAAATATTTTCTCCCATTCCATAAGATATTTTTTCATTTTGCTTATGGCTTCCCTTGTTTTGCAAAAGCTTGTAAGTTTGATTAGGTCTCATCTGTTTATTTTTGCTTTTATTTCTATTACCTTGGGGGACCAACATATAAAACACTGGTATGATTTATGTCAGAGAATGTTTTGCCTATGTTCTCTCCTAGAAATGTTATGATATATTTTCTTATATTTAAGTCTTTAAGCCATTTTGAGTTTACTTTTGTATATGGTGAGAGGGTGTTTTCTACCTTCATTGATTTACATGCAAAGATTAATTGTCCATAGGTGAATGGGTTTATTTCTGGGCTCTCTATTCTATTCTGTTGATCCATACGTCTTTACTTGCCCAGTTACTGCAGTTTTGTAGTATTGTCTGAAGTCTGAGAGGATTTTGTCCCTTGCTTTGTTTAGAATACACTTTCTTCCTTATAGTTCTCAGCATCTTTGTTTGGTTCATGTTCAGTGGACCCAGTAAGATTATAGACTATTTGAGAGAACAAGTCTTTTTTCTCTTCTCAGTTATTGCAAAACAATTTAAAAGAAAAAGAGTAAGTAGTATTTTGTGTCAGATGCTGAGCCAGGTGCCAGGCATACAAAAGCACCTGTGAGAGTTTCACAGTGTTTTCTTCCTCCATATCCTATAGTTAGTGTTCAGTAAACTCTCATTTTTGGAGTCAAAGATAAACCTCAGTCTTGTTCATCTACCCAGTCAAGGGAGAAGCCTGGTAATAACTATAGTTTTGTTGTTGTTCAGGGTCTAAGTTGTGTCCAACTCTGCAATCCCATGGTCTGAAGCATGGCAGGCTCCTCTGTTCTTCACTGTCTCCTGGAGTTTGCTCAAATTCATGTCCATTGAGTTGACGACGCTATCTAAGTCTTCTCCAGCACCATAATTCAAAGACATTAATTCTTCGGCTCTCAGCCTTCTTTATGGTCCAGCTCTCAAATCCACACATGACTATTAGAAAAACCAAAGCTTTGACTATATGGACCTTTGCTGGCAAAGTGATGTCTCAGTTTTTTAGTATGCTGTCTAGGTTTGTCATAGCTTTGCTTCCAAGGAGCAAGTGTCTTTTACTTTCATGACTGTAGTCACTGTCTGCAGTGATTTTTGAAGCCCAAGAAAATAATATCTGTCACTACTTCGACATTTTCCCCTTCTATTTGACATGAAGTGATGGGAATGGGTGCCATGATGTTAGTTTTTTCTAATTTGAGTGTCAAGCCACCTTTTTCACTCTCCTCTTTCACCCTTATCAAGAGATTCTTCACTTTTTGCCATTAGAGTGGTATCATCTGCATATAAGTTGTTAATATTTTTCCCAGCAATATTGATTCCAGCTTGTGATTCATCCAACCTGGCATTTTGCATGATGTACTCTGCATACAAGTTAAATAAGCAGAGTGACAATATACAGCCTTGTCCTACTCTTTTCCCTATTTTGAACCAGTCAGTTGTTTCATTTCTGGTTCTGTTGCTTCTTGCCTCACATACAGGTTTCTCAGGAGACAGATAAGGTAATCTGGTATTCCCATTTCTTTAAGAAGTTTCCACAATTTGTTGTGATACACACAGTCAAAAGCTTTTGTGAAGTCAGTGAAGCGGAAGTAGATGTTTCTCTGGAATTCCTTTGCTTTCTCTATGATCCAGCAAATGTTAGCAATTTGATCTCTGGGTTCTCTGCCTTTTCTAAATCTAGCTTGTACATCCAGAAGTTCTCAGGCTCACATACTGCTAAAGCCTAGCTTGAAGAATTTTGAGCACAACTTTACTATCATGTGAAATGATCACAACTGTATGGTAGTTTGAACATTCTTTGGCATTGCCCTCCTTTGGGATTGTAATGAAAACTGACCTTTCCAGTTCTGTGGCCACTGCTGAGTTTTCTAAATTTGCTGGCATATTGAGTGCAGCACTTTAACAGCATTATTGTTTAGGATTTGAAATAGCTGAACTGGAATTCCATCACCTCCACTAACTTTGTTTGTAGTAGTGCTTCCTAAGGCCCACTTGACTTCACACTCCACGATGTCAGGCTCTAGGTGAATGACCACACCATCCTAGATATAAGGGTGTTTAAGACCTCTTTTTGGTATAGTTTTTCTGTGTATCCTTGCCCCCTCTTCTTAATCTCTTCTGCTTCTGTTAGGCCCTTATCATTTTTGTCCTTTATCATTCCCATCCTTGAAAGAAATGTTCCTTTGACATCTCCAGTTTTCTTGAAGAGATCTCTGGTCTTGCCCATTCTGTTGTTTTCCTCTATATCTTTGCATTGTTCATTTAAGGGCTTCTTGTCTGTCCTTGCTATTCTCTGAAACTCTGCATTCAGTTGGGTATATCTTTCCCATTTATCCTTGCATTTAGCTTCTTTTCTTCCCTCAGTTATTTGTAAAGCTTCCTCAGACAACCACTTTGCCTTCTTTCATTTCTTTTTCTTTGGGTGTTTTTGGTCACTGCCTCCTGCACGATGTTACAAACCTCTGTCCATAGTTTTTATGCGCTCTGTTTACCAAATCTAATCTCTTGAATCTATTCATTACCTCTACTATATAATCATAAGGGATTTGACTTAGATCATACCTGAATGGCCTAGTGGTTTCTCCTACTTTCTTCAGTTTTAACCTGAATTTTGCAATAAGGTGCTGATGATCTGAGCCACAGTCAGCTCCTGGTCTTGTTTTTGCTGACTCTATAGAGCTTCTCCATCTTCTGCTGCAAAGAATGTAGTCAGTCTGATTTGGATGTTGACCATCTGGTGATGTCCATGTGAAGAGTTGTCTCTTGTGTTGTCAGAAAAGGGTGTTTGCTGTGACCAGTGTATTATCTTGACAAAACTCACTTAGTCTTTGCCCTGCTTCATTTTGTACCCGAAGGTCAAACTTGCTGTTACTCCAGGTATCTCTTGACTTCCTACTTCTGCATTCCAATCCCCTATGATGAAAAGGACATCTTTTTTTGGTGTTAGTTCTAGAGTGTCTTGTAGGTATATAACTGGTCAACTTCAGCTTCTTCAGCTTTTGTGACCAGAGCATAGAGTTAAGATTACTGTGATGTTGAATGGTTTTACTTGGAAATGAACCAAGATCATTCTGTCATTTGGACTCAAGTACTGCATTTCAGACTCAAATACTGCACTTCTTCTGTTGACAATGAAGCTCACTCCATTTCTTCTAAGGGATTCTTGTCCACAGTAGTAGATATAATGGTCATCTGAATTAAATTCACCCATTCCTCTTCCATTTTAGTTCACTGATTCAAAAAATGTCAATGTTCACTCTTGCCATCTCCTGTTTGACCGTGTCCAATTTAACTTGATTCATGGATCTAATATTCCAGGTTCCTATGCAGTATTGTTCTTTACAACATCATACTTTACTTTCATCACCAGGCACATCCACACTGAACATCGTTTGCATTAATATATGCTATTTGTTTTTCTCTTTCTGACTTATTTCACTCTCAAATTAAAATTTTAAATTAGCTTATGCCATGTATATAGTGGCACTTACTGGAGAAAGACAGCAGAGGGTTGGGAAAAGTTTCTAGTATTTGCACTTAGAATAAAAGAAAGAGGTTCACTAACAAAAATGTCTGCAGGGCCAGTTTGAAATTCAGAACAAAATAGTGTGAAACTCACTATGACAGTATTCATTGAGAGAGTTCTTATCCAGAAACAGAGCATTCATTCTTAGGTCAAAATTGAAATAAGTTGGATGAATATTTATCACGACAATAAGCATGTATAGTCACAGTATAGATAGTGCAAACATATTTAAGGGCCAACATTACAATTAGGGGTGTTTTCTGTGCTCCCAGTGTAAGCAGTGTGTGTTGGAATCTTTGCTGTTCCAGGTCCAGGCAACATTCCAACTTCCTGCTTTTCTGGTTTGAGCAGTCTGTTTCTGTTTGATCAATAAAGGCCTCTATTGATAATCCATACTCCATTTGGTCTTAAGAATCTCTTTGCTTTTCATGTACTTATATTTGATAGGATCTGGATACATTGTATCAATGGAGAATGAATTTGGGGAGAAACACCAGTGCTAAGATATCTTACAGAACAGTGTTGGAAGCTGTTAAGAAATTCTCAAGGATAAGATCCAGCAAATAGAGCAGTGGCAGTAACATGACCTGTCTCTCCTGTGTGATCCCCCCAGTCCTGTCCTGTTCTGTGGGTGGTTAAGATGTTGTCTGGGCATGGAGCTTAACGTGGAGCTTAAAAATGGTCTGAGTAATATTCTGCTACAGGAAAGGGTTTTGTGGTCTATACAAGTCCTATTCAAATCTACAATATTGACAGCTTCGCATGTGGTTCTTGGGCTATTCAAAGAAAATAAAACCTCCTAAGTTATTTCCAGCCACACAGGTCTTTTTGTTTTGAATTACTCAGAGATTACACAGTGGCTTGACAATGAAAAGTGGGTCCTGATGACTCAACCTCCCTCAATTGAAGTTCTGAACACTGAAGGAAATAATACACATTGTGAGGCAGTACCTGACACAGAATAGGCATGTAATTAATGTTTGTCTTTCAAAGCTGCTGAGCAGTAACCTGAAGTTGATGTTTTTTTTTCCCT
The DNA here is from genome assembly GCF_023699985.2 of Odocoileus virginianus. Lineage (NCBI taxonomy): Eukaryota > Metazoa > Chordata > Mammalia > Artiodactyla > Cervidae > Odocoileus > Odocoileus virginianus. The sequence goes on along the minus strand of NC_069682.1, from coordinate 28,030,023 downwards.
TCAGGTTTAAGGGAAAGAAACCTGCAGCTAAATTTGAAATGATGGACATCTTGACCTTGAAAAGTTCTTGCAGTGGTTTGAGATCCTGTTGGCTGTCTGAAGGGTGAGGTAAGACCATGGTTATTCCATATTACCTTCTCCTAGATTTTATACCATCAGTAACACAAAGGCCCAGGAAAGAATGTACAGAAGCCCATTTTTCTGACTGAGTTCATGACATTCTTTTTGCATAACCTCTAGGAAAAGAGGCATGCTAACCTTTTGTCTTTCATGGGTATATCTGAAAGCTCACCAGTTTGCTAGAGTTAAAGGTAAGAAGCAGATTGGAGAGAACTGAGAGGCGGAAGAACCTACTTGTTTCAACAAAGTTTTATCCATACAAGTGTATTCATACTTACATGTACATTTCACATGAGATGGTATCCAAGTGGAGAGAGACTTGGTGGTACAAGTATGGGCTATAAACTTACAGGGGATTGAAGAGCAGACTAATTAAAGGCAGTTACTGAATTTCAAATGCAAGGTCCCACTTAAATGTAGGTGGAGGAGGTCACCTACATTTACATAACAAAGAAGGTATCAGTGAAATAGAAACAGAAAAACATTAGGAGAAATCAGTGGAACCCAAGATGGTTTGTCCCCCTTGAATCATAAGTTCCTAAAAGCTTTGCTAAGAGAATGGTGTGACTAATCAAAAATGACAGAGTGAGGCACTTCCAAGAAACTGTCTTTTTTAGTAATATTTGTTTATCCAGCAGAAAGATTCTATAGTGAAATACTTCTTATTTCAGGGTTAATTGTCTTTTCCCCCAAAGCCAACGGGAACTTGAAGAAAATGTGAAAGCCTATTGCTGAATTCCAGGAGTGCAAAAGGAATAAACTCTGCTGGTTGATTTTTGTATTGCTTTTGTCTTGGTGAGGGATATATTCCTGGAGCTTGGTCAAAGGATCATCCTTGTTTTATGGTGTAAAGGTGTTTTCTGTAGACTAATAATATTTTTGAAAGGCAGGCCTTCATAAATCTTTTATTTTAAGGCAATCTGACATTACAGTGGTTTGATACGATTTACATGAAAGTAAAAGAAATAAGGAGATAACTTTATTTTAAAAAAGATGGTTTGTTAAAAAAATCAGTCACATTGATATATTTGAGTACATTGCAAAGGACTTTATGGTCATTATACACAAATCTTTTGTAATAATTCACACATCTGTATTATTCATCTTACTAATTAGGACAAGATGTGTTAAAATTGAGAAAGAAAGTTTTCAAAGGATAAACTAGAAATAATCATCCATGATTCATATCTCAGGGCTATAATGTTGCTAAATTTGTTGGGACCTGAGAGACGGGACAAAGAACAGGTAAGTTTTTACAGGAGGTTCAGAGGAAATCAATATTGATTCTTACTGAAGAATTCTACCTTGTGCTAGAAGATGATTCTGATGGCATCTCTAGAATGTATTCTCCCCTTTGGACATTTGTATGAATGTGTTGATTTCTACTAGTTCTCTCATTTTTATTCTTAATGTACATTGAGATTCAAAGGGGTCTATCTCTCTGTGGTCAGAAAGCAGACGATAGAACAACAGAGGAGTAAAGCTACTATTTAAAGGAGGTGAAAAATGCTCCATGTAAAACATAGGATCATATATATTCCTGCATCCGTATACAGGCATGTGCGTATTAAAGTCTCCAAATGACTTATCTATGACATTTCAATTATGTTTGGCAAATGAGTTGGTGCCTCCAAAAAAGATGGGTTAGAGAAATCCTGCATTGAACCGTGAGTATGGGATGGCTTTCGTGAAGCTATCTGGGGGCAACTGGAAGCCTTCAAGTTCCTGTTGCCTGTAAGGACCTCCTGGAAGTGAACATGTTTGGATCTTCGAATTTCTGTGTAGGAGTGTCTACTCATCCCAGAGAGTGTGCCCTGAGCTGGGAAGAGCAGTTTCATGGCACCCAAGTGTAGAGCATGTGTTTCTGCTTGTGCATACCCTGGACAGTGGAATGAATGGTGAACTTTGATAAAAGACCTTGGGCCTTGGCTCTCACTGTCTTCCCATCCACCCTACATTTCTATCAGTTACCTATATCAGATTTGTAACCATTTTCCTTGTGTAGAACTTGGGCTAAATTTATCTGAAGGCTTAGATAGGATCCAGTCTGCTTGAGTGGGACAGGTATAAAATTGTTTAGATTTTACTTATGAAACAAATAATATGTATATAAAGCCACTGACAACTCTGCATTTGTAGCTGATAGAGATGTGTATGTGTGTGTGTACATGTGTTTGTCTTTAGAAAAAGCATTGCTTTAACAACACAAAAAGACTTGAAATTCCCATTCTGTACTCAACACAAAGACAAAAGTGAATGGGGTGGGGGCATAATGAGTGAATTAGCAGGTAGCAAGAGTGGTGAGTGTGACTATCATAAATATATCTGACATTTCTTGGATCATAGTAATTGAATTGAGAATGAATTGACAATTCCTTACCTCCCTGATTTACCTCAGAAAAACACAAGATGAGATACAATCATGTTTAAGGGACTCTTTTCTAGATTTTATTGTAATTTTGATACCTCATTACTGTTTGTGATGATTATTTCTTACCTCGGTATGTAGTTGAAATCTGTAGTTACTACTTGCTCTAAAATTGGACGGTAACCCTTTCAGGTATAAAGGACCTTTGCCCTTATACAGCATTATGATGACTTTTTCCTAATATATGTCAAATTGTCTGTTGACATATTTACTTGATAAAATCATTTACAAACTATATTTCCAGTGGAAATCATGAGCTTCCTCTATCCCCAAACAGCTGTATCTTCCTGCTCTACTATAAATCTAATTTTCCCACAATTCTAAAATCACTACCCTTGAAACTAGAAGTTGTTTCTAGCTTTCCCCTTTCCCTCACCCCTACAACCAATCAGTCCCCAAAACTTGATGATTTCTTTTTCTGGTCTTTCTCAGGTTGGTCCTTTGACTATATCACTTTCATTTCTTGTCCATCATTTCATTCAAGGATAACTGCAGAAATTCCCAAATGATATTTCTGCCTCCAGGCTCAACCTCACTAACCTCATAACTGTCATAATATAATTAAAACAAATTTCTTTTTTCTTCTTCATTTTTCACATAGCTTCCGAAATAAAACCCCTTAAAAGTCTTCCCATATTTTCATCTTGTCATCCAAGGTCTTCTATAGTTAAATCTCTCACACACAGGCAATAAAGAAGCCATGAATTCTTTTGTAAAGAGCTTGAATAGAAGTGTTATTTTAAGAAAATTAGGGTCATCTCAGTTTGCAAGCGCATTTCTACATCCAAGTTGGACACAGGGGCTCTTGCTTAGGTGTTTATGGCAATAATCCAGGCATGGGGAAGCAATCTGTGAGCTCAAATAGAAGCCATGAGACTGGAAAGGGAAAGATCTTAATGATATGGGTAGAAGGAGAAATAAGGACACACAAAAATTTCAGGTGTTGGATAGTCTGTGCATCTAGCAAAATGATAAAAATACTAATAGAAATAGAAAAATGAGAAAATGAGCCAATTTAAGGGCTAGAGAAGAAAAATGATTTCCAGTTTAGACATTCTGAATTTGAGATGAAGGGGTGCAACCAAGTAACAATGACCAGTAGGTAATCCAGGACTGGAACTCAGGAGATGGGACTTTCCCACAGGTATACATTTTAACTTATCCCCATTGTAAAGTTATTGAATGCAGATGAACTTATATGGGGGAGAAAGTAGAGGCAAGGGAGAACAGAGTTAACAGGGACTAATTCTGTCCATAGACAAAGGCAGGGCGTTGGGAAGTTAAAAAAAGGAAATGGAAAGGAGGAGACAGTGAGTTAAAGGGAACACTGCATTATTGGGTCATGGAAACCAACCAAGAAAGCAGTTTCCAGAGAAGAAGCTCAAGACAAAGATAATGAGCAGTCAGGCCATCATGAAATTGATGACGAAGCCATTGGTGATCTCTGCAGGGGCATTGTCAGACCAGTGATGGGGAGGGAAGCTAGATGTCCGGATGTTAAAGAGAATGGATGGGAAGGAATAGAAAACTGGGTTTTAAGAAATTGGCAACAAGCACAAGGACAATAAGGTGGTAGCCCGGACATTCAAAATGGTCATACTTTTCTTTTTATTCCTTCAAACTAAGGAAGTCTTGAGCTTTTTTCAAAGCAGAAAAGAGAGCAGAAAGATTGCTATAGATTCCCCAAAGGGGTGGGGAGCTCATAAAAGAGTGAAGACAAAGGGAATTCATTTGAGAAAGATGCTAAGTCACCTTTTCTCTGAAAAGAAGTATGAGAGCATAGTTCTAGAGTGAAAAAATGAGTTTCAGGTGAACAAGAGGTAATGTTAGCTGTTAGAATGAGAGTAATATGAAGGACATGAAGAATGATTTGAATAACTGCTTGCTCTGTGTACACAAAATTTAAAAATAATCCAATAAAAGAAGTGAGAACAATACAAGCCTGGTTGAACACTGTGGCATGGCTTTTGAATGATAAAGGTTCAGAGAAAACCACATCGTTGTTCATAAACGTTTACTGATACAGCCTCTGTTACTACTTGCTAATGAATTCACTAAGATTGGTGAAGATTAAACGGGGCTAGTGAGCTACTGGGAAATTTTATTTCCTGATCCTACGCACTTACACTCAAACGTGAGCCAAAGCCCTGGTTGTCAATGGTTACACCACTGTGATTCAGAAGAAAGCTGTTCCACATTAGTAAATTAGATTAAAAACACATTGTTACTTTCAACATTAGCAAAAGCCACATGGTACGTTGCAACAAAGCAGAGGATTAGGAATCATAAAATCTTTCCAAACTAAGCAAGGCAGTAGAAACGGTTAGTAATACTTACTTTCACCTTGGGGCTATGAGAATTTTTCTTACTTGCTCTGCTAAGTTGCTTCAGTCTTGCCTGACTCTTTGTGACTCTATGGACTGTAGCCCGCCATGCTCCTCTGTCCATGGAATTCTCCAGGAAAGAATATTGGAGTGGTGCCATACCCTCCTCCAGGGGATCTTCCCGACCTAGGTATTGAACCCACATCTCTTACACCTCCTACATTGGCAGGAGGGTTCTTTACCACTAGTACCACCTGGGAAGCCCGTTCTTACTTAAAAGGTAAAATTAATTCTGAGGAAAGAGAAGAAACGTGCTGCTCATGAGAGAGACCAGAAAGTGAGACATAGGTGAGGTAGAGATGCACCCCTATTGGAAATGCATGAGGGAAATCTATGAATAGTGTACGAATAATAATATGCAAAGAAAGAGAGAAAAGCAATTTAAGAAGCATGAAACCAGTGGCTGAGAAAGACAAAAAAGGAATAAGAACTCAAAATCCAACCAACCTTAGTGGTTGAAATATAGGGCAGTTTTCTCACATGCATTTTTCTCTTTATTAAATAGAAATTGAATCAGGATTTGCATGTAGTTTCTCAACAATAAATCTGGAAATGTGCCCACCCTTACTGTTGTTTAAACAGTTTATTTACTGTAGGTTTTGGTTTCTGTTCAGTTTCACTGTTTTGTAAGTTGTGTATACTCTTTCTACTTCCCAAATAACTTTTTACTGCAAAGATATACATGGCTTTAGAGTTCTATCCCCTTTCCTCAAAATATTGATTTACTAAACTAGAAATGAGTTTATCATTAAAAATAACCCCTCCTGATTAAAAATCTTTGTAGATGTTGAGAGAGAAAGCAAGGGAGTCAACCAATCCTGGACAAATACCCTCCCTTGAAAGACTTCCTCATCTGAGGGTGAATAAATGAAAATGATCACAGAGGCCTATGAAAACATTATGCAACATAAATAATAAAAACAAAGTTGCATAGGATGATTATAAACTTAGAAATGATTAACCACAAGAAAATAATTTTAAAGTAACTTTGCTTTATATTCTAAATAAAATTTAAGAAAACTTGAAATTCATGATATAAAGTTAAAATGATCATGTTTTAGAATGGGGTAAAAAAAAAATGTCTGTTTAAATTCAATTTAAATTTGAAGTGTTAAAAGTTCATCTTAGTCACATCTGTGACTAAGTGGCATGTCACTCAGTGACATGTAGCTTATGGCTAACATTTTGGATAGTATAGGCATAGTATAGTTGCATCATTGCAGAAAGTTGTTTAGGAAAGACTCGCCTAGATCCAATGACTGCTTTACTGGAAAAACAAGGGATAGGAAAACAGTTATGTAGCACCATGAAGAAGCAATTACCAAAGTTCATTATGTGAAAAATTCTGCAGAATAAATGACTCATTTTCTTCAACAAATAAATGTCATTGAGAAAAATTTAAAAAGGGAACATTGTTAGATATGTTACAGAGTTTTGAGAGACAAATCAACAGAATAAAAATCTACATAGCTTGCTTAGATTCTGATATAAATAAAAGACATTTCAGAGACCACAAGCTACGTTTATCAGGGGCTATATTTTAGTTCATGTTAAGGGAATATAATGTGTTGGTCATATATTTATTTTTGTAGAGGGACAATGGGATTGTGGTTAGGTTTTAAAAATACTTTAAATCTTAGAGCTAAGGTCTTAAATATTTACAGATAATTTGCAAGGGTATCAGGGATTTGTTTTCAGATACTTTTGTGATTCCTTACCCCTCTACCTGACAGAAGTGGAGTAATAGAAAAGCCAGTATTGGCAAAATGTTGATGATTTTTGAAGTTCAATGAGAATTAAAAACCCTTGTGATAATATTGAGTAAAAAAAAAAAAGCAAGTTATATAACTATTGCCCTGTAATCTCTATTTGCTTGTATGGGTAGAAGCAAAGGCTTGAAGAGTATACCTCAGAGTATTAACAGTGGCTGTTTTTAGAATTTAGGATTACATGTGGCTTTTTCCAGTTTAAAAACTGTTATATATTTCCAAAATGAGTGCTAATTGTTTTCTAGTTAGATAAAGACTTTTAAAAGCAATTAAAATATTAAATGTCATAAATGAAGACAAATTAAAAAAATACATCTCTGTATTGTATATGGAGACACCTGTGATTAGCATCAGAGTTTCTGGACTGATAGTACCATTGTACAGTATGTAGAAAAGGATCAGTTCAGTTCAGTCGCTCAATCGTGTCTGACTCTTTGCGACCCCATGAACCACAGCACACCAGGCCTCCTGTCCATCGCCAACTCCCGGAGTCCACCCAAACCCAAGTCCATTGAGTCGGTGATGCCATCCAACCATCTCAGCCTCTGTCGTCTCCTCCTCCTCCTGCCCCCAACCCCTTCCAGCATCAGGGCCTTTTCCAATGAGTCAGCTCCTCGCATCAGGTGGCCAAATATTGCAGTTTCAGCTTCAACATCAGTCCTTCCAGTGAACACCCAGGACTGATCTCCCTTAGGATGGACTGGTTAGATCTCCTTGCAGTCCAAGGGACTCTCAAGAGTCTTCTCCAACACCACAGTTCAAAAGCATCAATTCTTCTGCACTCAGCTTTCTTTATAGTCCAACTCTCACATCCACATGGAAAAACATGACCACTGGGAAAACAGGACCATGGGAAAAACCATAGCCTTGACTAGACAGACCTTTGTTGGCAAAGTAATGTCTCTGCCTTTTAATATGCTGTCTATGTTGGTCATGACTTTTCTTCCAAGGAGTACGCGTCTTTTAATTTCATGGCTGCAATCACCATCTGCAATGATTTTGGAGCCCCCAGAAATAAAGTCTGACATTGTTTCTACTGTTTCCCCATCTATTTGCCATGAAGTGATGGGACCAGATGCCGTGATCTTAGTTTTCTGAATGTTGAGTTTTAAGCCAACTTTTTCAATCTCCTCTTTCACTTTCATCAAGAGGCTTGTTAGTTCTTCTTCACTTTCTGCCATATGGGTGGTGTCATATCTGAGGTTATTGATATTTCTCCCAGCAATCTTTATTCCAGCTTGTGCTTCCTCCAGCCCAGCATTTCTCATGATGTACTCTGCATATAAGTTAAATAAGCAGGGTGACAATATACAGCCTTGACATACTCCTTTTCCTCTTTGGAACCAGTCTGTTGTTCCATGTCCAGTTCTATCTGCTGCTTCCTGACCTGCATACAGGTTTCTCAAGAGGCAGGTCAGGTGGTCTGGTATTCCCATCTCCTTCAGAATTTTCCACAGTTTATTGTGATCCACACAATCAAAGGCTTTGGCATAGTCAATAAAGCAGAAATAGATGTTTTTCTGGAACTTTCTTGCTTTTTTGATGACCCAATGAATGTTGGCAATTTGATCTCTGATTCCTCTGCCTTTTCTAAAACCAGCTTGAACATCTGGAAGTTCATGGTTCACGTATTGCTGAAGCCTGGCTTAGAGAATTTTGAGCATTACTTTGCCATCTCGTGAGATGAGTGCAATTGTGCAGTAGTTTGAGGCCTTTCTTTGGGATTGGAATGAAAACTGACCTTTTCCAGTCCTGTGGCCACTGCTGAGTTTTCCAAATTTGTTGGCATATTGAGTACAGCACTTTCACAGAGTCTTCTTTCAGGATTTAAAATAGCTCAACTGGAATTCCATCACCTCCACTAGCTTTGTTCGTAGTGACGCTTCCTAGGGCCCACTTATCTTCACATTCCAGGATGTCTGGCTCTGGTGAGTGATCACACCATTGTGATTATCTGGGTCATGAAAATCTTTATTGTATAGTTCTTCTGTGTATTCTTGCCACCTCTTCTTGATATCTTCTGCTTCCATTAGGCCCATACCATTTCTGTCCTTTATTGAGCCCATCTTTGCATGAAATGTTGCCTTGGTATCTCTAATTTTCTTGAAGAGATCTTTAGTCTTTCCCATTCTATTGTTTTCCTCTATTTCTTTGCTCTGATCACTGAGGAAGGCTTTCTTATCTCTCCTTGCTATTCTTTGGAACTCTGCATTCAAATGGGTATTATATCTTTCCTTTTCTCCTTTACTTTTCACTTCTCTTCTTTTCACTGCTATTTGTAAGACCTCCTCAGATAGCCATTTTGCTTTTTTGCATTTCTTTTCCTTGGGGATGGTCTTGATTCCTGTCTCCTGTACAATGTCATGAACCTCTATGGGAGTGAAATAGCTGTCATCTCTCTCATTGCTTCTAAGGACCACAGTCTGTTTAGTCTCTGTTCTTATAAGCAGCAAACTTTATTTATCCAGCAGAAAAAGAGTTTGTGTCTCCGATATTTCAAATTGGAGAAAAGTGATAGAGAACAAAGCTGTTTTAAAATGATATTTCTAGGGAATTCCCTGGTGGTCCAGTGGTTAGGATTCAGTGCTTTCACTGCTGTGATCTGCATTCAATCCCTGGCTGCAGAACTGAGATTCTGCAAGCTGTACAGCGTGGCCAAAAAACAATTAAAAACAGAGAGGGATTTTTCTTCCATAAAAGAGGAAGCCTAGACATTATATCTTCATTTATACACAGGAACATGTGGGCTGTGTGGCATTTGTCATAAATAGGCTAATGATACCAAGGTCATGGATATGATCCCTGACTATATATGTACATATATATATATTTTTTGATGGGATGGTGAATGGGCTTGTTTCCTTAATTTCTCTTTCTGATCTTTCATTAGTATGCAGAAATGCAACTTCATCTATGAATTTCATATCCTCCAATTTTATGGATTTCATTGATGAGCTCTAATAGTTCAGTGGTGGCATCTTCAGGATTTTCTATGCAAGATAAGGGTCCATAGCAAGTCTGGATAAGTAAGCTGTCTCCTGCAAAGTGGGTTGTTTGCTCAAGTGAGCAATCTATTGTTCCAGTAGGAGGACAGTTTGCCCTCAGAAAGCAAACTGAATAACTTGGTTGGCAAGAAGTTTTTGAAGCAAACAGTAAAGTAATATGTTGACTTAAGGTTTGATCTTCCTGGAATAAACTGTCAAATCATGTTGACACTATGGCTCCAGTTCTTAACTCCCAAAAGATAAACCATGTTGATATAAGTTGTAACAATACTCACTTGAACCTGTTTTTCCTTCTATGAGGCTGTTCTCAATAACACTCCTGTAACAGACCCTAAAATTCAGAGGTGGTGAATGTGTACTAATGTTTATGTCTGAGTCTTAATTGAAATTTCCCCAGTTTGATTAACTTTTCTCCCAAGGAAGAGCAAGAAAGGTAATGATACCTCGAAACTCTGAGACTGCTGATCCCAGCTGTCAGGCTGCTGTTTCATTAACAAGAGGTTCAGGGGACATATATTCTAGACCATATAGCATCACAGCCAAAATGGAACATGGAAATACCTGGGCAGATGTTTAGCCTCATAGGGAAGAACTTCACGGGATGCCAGCTTGAGTGAAACGGGAGTTCAATCACTCCATTCTAATGATTCTGGAGAAAGCAGGAAAATGGATGAGAAGGCAGAGGGACTGGTAGGGGTTGGACACCCACAGCTTGAAAAATAGCCTGAAACGTGAGTTTTCTTCATTCATGACTTAACAAGGCTTCTTAAGGGAACCCTTACAATAGAGGAGAAATTATAATGCAAAGTATGAACAGATTAAGACAAAAAAGAACCCAACTAATCCCAGTCTCTTGAAAACTGCACTGGACTATAGAGAGAAAATTTTCTATTTTAAGCAGCCTTCTAAGCACTTGAAGGCATTGTTTTATACCAGTCTATGGGCAGGTCTGTTGATGGCATGGTACTTCACCCTGGCCCCTAATGCCCAAAGCCATTCCATCCAAACGTTACTATTTATTCCCCCCAGAAGGAGAGTTGCTCACCTGCTATTTCTAAAACTACTATTAATAGAGCCCCCAAAGCATTCCTGTCTGCCCAGCACATCACAGAAATAGTAACATACTACAATCTGCTATGGAAACTTGTCAATTAAAATAATGGATCTTTAGTTGCAAATCGTTATCACAGTTTGACTTTAAAGTGAGTGGATGAAGTTTGTTAAGGGTAAAGGAAGGGCAATGACAAAGAAAAACATACCAAATGATTCCAGAATTGGATGGTTTTCATTGAGGATGTGGGTTACTGTGGAGTTGAGACTGGCTTGATGGGTATTAACTCTTAGGACAGACCAGGAAACCGGGAAATTCTGAAGCTTCTTAGTCTTTCTTTTTTTTTAACTAAAATATTTAAGTACAACAGATAAACTTTTACATAAGGGTAAATGGAGATATGGATCAAAATTCATGAAACAATATGTCAATGTCACGAACACCCATTCAAGTCAAAGAAAAACAACAATTTTCAAGTCCTCAGCTTCCTCCCCTTCATCCCCCAAAACCCCAGATGTATTTCAGTCTTCTATTGCCATTGGTTATTGCTTCCTGCTTATCTGCTTCCTGTATATGGAATCATATCATACTTCACTTTTTCTTTTTTTGGCACCACACCAAGTCGCTTGTGAGATCTTAATTCCGCAACCAGGGTTTGAACCTGTACCCCTTTGCAGTGGAAGCATGGAGTCTTAATCACTGGACTGCCAGGGAATTCCCCACACTTCCTCTTTTGTGCCTGGTTTCTTTTGCTCAATATTACGTCTGGTGGGACTTCTCCACATTTCATTTATAGTTGTAGAGTGTTCATTCTCATTTCTGTGTAGTATTGCTTCATGTGAATATACTACAATGTAACCCACTCAACTGTTGACGGACATTTGAGTGTTTTGTAGTTTTTGGCTATTAGAAAATCATGCTGCTCTGAAAATTCTAATGTGTCTTTTGTCGAACGTACACACACTCCTTTCTGTGAGATGATTTCCTAGAAGTGGTGTCTCATGGGGTTATGTGCTTAGTCAGCTTCAGTAGTTTCTGTCAGTAGCCTTCCAGGCTGATCGTGGCAGTTTATACTCCTACTAATAGACTAGGAAGTTCCAACTGCCCTGTATCCTTATAAATGCTTGGTATTTTCTGTCCTTTTTTCATCAGTTGCTTCAGTCACTCAGTCGTGTCAAACTCTTTGCAACCCCATGGACTGCAGCATGCCAGGCTTCCCTGTCCATCACCAACTCCCAAAGCCTGCTCAAACTCTTGTTCATCGAGTCAGTGATGCCATCCAACCATCTCATTCTTGTCGTCTCCTCCTCCTCCTGCCTTCAATCTTGTCCAGCATCAAGGTCTTTGCCAGTGAGTCAGTTCTTTGCATCAGGTGGCCAAAGTATTGGAGTTTCAGCTTCAGCGTCAGTCCTTCCAATGAATATTCAGGACTGATTTCCTTTAGAATTGACTGGTTTGATTTTTCTCATATCATCTTGCTTTTATACATCAGACTCATGTCTAGAATTTCAGTCTTTCCTTCACTCAGATGGTTAAGATACACAGTTCTTTAAAATTTCATTGTGATCAAGGGGCTGTAAGTCAAACAGAAGAGACCCAGAAACAGTGGTGAAACAGTGTCAAAATTCTGTAGGATTAAAGTAGGTAACTTGATGGGATTTTCCTGGTGGTCTCGGGTAAGACTGCCTTTCAGTGCAGAAGGTGCAGGTTCGAGCCCCGGTCACAAAGTTGACATCCCTCTCCTCCTTTGACGTGCCTCTCAGTCAAAAATACAAAACATAAAACAGAAGCAGTATTGTAACAAATTCAATAAGGCCTTTAAAAATGGTCCACATCAAAAAAAAATCTTAAAAAGTAGGTAACTTCCAAAAGGCTAAGCCTTTTTTCCTTGTCATAAAACTGAATATTCCTATTACAGAATTTTGGTCATGAAGTTTGAGCAAAAGCTATCTTCTTAAATTTATAAAAAGAAAAGCTTATAAACAGAGGCTAAATGTTACAGACCATCCCCTTTAAATGAAAGTACATGTGTGCATCTGTGGTGTTTTTCTACAAGTCTGTTTTGCTTTTATGTTATGGGATTATGTATCCATACCTTTAAGTGGTAATATTCTAGATGAGCTCTGCTCAATACTTCCTTTGTTCATACCACTTGTTCATTTTTTACATCTCTTTTAGTTTTTCTTTTTAATTCGTCATTATTTGACTTCCCCGCTATACTGCAATTCATAAGGGGTAAAACTGTACCTTACTTATTCCCTTTCAACATCCAATACCTTGATCTGTCTCCAGCACAGGGTAGGTACTCAATAAACATTTTTATGGAAAAGAATTAATGACCACTTACAGGAGTTTCATGAGCACATGGAATAATGAAGAATGTTATGCTTTAATAATTATTAAAATGAAAACATATTTTATTTATAGCAACTTAATCTGATGGAAGCCAGCTTGTGCTTAACAGTTTAAGACTGTTCCCTTTCTGGTGAGATTTTGAGAGTCCATAGTTAAAACAAGTCTGTAGAGAGCCTCACCAAGCGCTGGAAAAGCTGGCACTTCAAGTAGGAGGCAGATAGACAGAATTGCAACGGCAAATCCTCCATGTTCATTCTTGTCTTCATTCTGTGTTATATTTGCTATTAGTTTCCTATTGCTTAAGTAATTCATCTGTACTATTTTTTTAAGTCTCTAATGCTGTCTTCTAGTGATAAGAAAAGCTAGTACTTTGATCTATCTATAAAGCAGCTGCCACCTCTTGTCACTATATTTAGTTCTTATGAGTACTAAGTTTAGATAGAAAGTGCCAAAGTATTGTTGCGTGCATTTGTCATTTACCATTATGCGACTGTGAGTCTTAAAGAAGTCAGGTAATTTATCTCTCTATTTTCGGGTCTTTAATAATTGCAGACACATAGCTCTCTTACTAACTTCTTAAAATTTCCATGAAATGAAATGAAATAACATTACCTCTTTGGGTATCACACTGAAGTCTGGCATCCCTAAGCGTTAGCAACCTTCTTTATACTTTATCCTTTCTTGTAATATTATAGCTTGAGTTTATTCTTAGCTGAGAAAGACGCTTTCCTTTGGAGTTTTAAAAATATCGAATGGCCTTTCTTTCCCTTGTCGCTCTGTGAAGAGGCTGCTCTCCGACTCAAAGGCGCGCTGCCCTGTCTCGTGTACGGTGATCCTGGTGTCAGCTCACTGCTCTCTCTAATTTGCATGGGAACTAACGTAAAGGTGGATGCTGTTGTTTGTGCCCACAAGAATAGCAAATGGAGGGTAGGTGTTGGAAATACTGTCATAGCTGTCGGAGGAAGTCTCTGTCAGCGTTTTTCAGGAGGAACCAGCGGGAGCTTTTTATAATGGAACTTTAATTACGATGACCAGACACCCTGGCACAGGCTGAGGATCTGCTTATGTTACACCTGCCAAGAGTAATTTGAAATGCCTCAAGACATGTGTCTCATAAGTGGTGCCACCCCCTACGGGTCCTAGCCAGTGGTTCTTTCTTTTCTTCCCCTGTCCCTGCCCTGTCTTCACTCTTGGTCTGGCCACCGGAATACCTAGCAACTTGAAAGAAAATCAAGAGACGTAATCAGGAAGGTGAGATTAGCACGCCACTCAGCCCAACCACCATATCTGTGACACAGCTAAACACCTCTGATTTTCAAGCTGTGCTTTGGAAATCTAATAAAAACACAAACAACATGGGTCATTTCTCATCTTCCAATATTAAGTTTATCTGTGGAGGTATATTTTGAACAACACCTTCAAAATGGCAGATCATGAAACCTCAGAAAATCAACCAGCAGGTGGCAATCTATTATAGACTTCCCTAAGACCTCCTGATTATTCTGTGGAAGAGACTTAAATTTGTAATTTAGTTTGGCCAGAGAATTCCAGGGATAAGGAAATATTTCAGTCAAAAGAGAGCAGGCTAATTTTATCTCTTGGTGTTTCTAATCGTTTTTTGCAGGTAATGTTACATTTTCTCTACTCCTTAGGGATATTTTAGATAATGATCATCAGGATTTGCAGTTCTGTATTTTTGGCATAACTCCTTGGAATGCGGTTGGTTAGAATGTTAAATTAGGAAATCTTTAAGTACTTTGGGCAGATTACCAGACTTATGGCTTTATTAACAATAACAAATATTTAAGACATTGTTAATCTTCTGGATACATTTATATCATATACTCCCTTATGTTCGTATAATCTACCTGTCTGTAAAACATTTCCAAAGGAGATTTTCAAAATATTTCCAAATTATACACTAATATTCTGGTAAGAGAAGTAATAGTTGTCTGTTGCTAGAGTTGGGTTATTTCAATGGAAGCATTAATGAAAGCGAACGCCTATGCTTCCAATCAACTCCAGAGGCTAAACATTGTTCTTCATACTTCAGGCTCAGTTTCTGATCAAAAAAATGAGAAGACTTATAAGATCTCCTCTTCCTGTCTACACTGAACACTGAAGACAGCTGTCCTCCATCATTACATAGAGGGTGGGGAGGAAATTGACAAATTCATTTTCACAAATTGGTAATTCTGATGCTAGTTTAGCCTCAGAACACACAATGTAAGGCGTTGAGCCCGGTGTTGAATCAGTTCAGTTCAGTTGCGTCTGACTCTGCGACCGCATGGACTGCAACACACCAGGCCTCCCTGTTCCATCACTAACTCCCGGAACTTGATCAACTCATGTCTTTCAAGTCAGCGGTGATGCCATCCAGCCATCTCATCCTCTGTCATCCCCTTCTCCTTCTGCTTTTAATTTTTCCCAATATTAGGGTCTTTTCCAAAGAGTCAGTTCTTTGCATCAAGTGGCCAAAGTATTGGAGCTTCAGCATCAGTCCTTCCAATGAATATTCAGGACTGATTTCCTTTAAGATTGACCGGTTTGACCTTCTTGCAGTCCAAAGGACTCTCAAGAGTCTTCTCCAACACCACAGTTCAAAATCATCAGTTCTTTGGGGCTCTGCTTTCTTTATGGTCCAACTGTCACATCCATACAGGATTACTGGAAAAACCAAAGTTTTTCCATAAGGTGAAAGTGAAAGTCACTCAGTCGTGTCCAACCCTATGGACATGAAATACAGTCCATGAAATTCTTCAGGCCAGAATACTGGATTGGGTAACCATTCCCTTCTCCAGGGGATTTTCCCCACCTAGGGATTGAACCCAGGTCTCCCGCATTGCAGGCAGGTTCTTTACCAGCTGAGCAACCAGGGAAGCCCACTGTTGGATATTGTACCGCTATTTCTTTAATGGAATTATAACTTGCTAATATTGATTATCAGCCAGTGCAAGAAATCTAATACAAGGCATGGCTATAGCATTGTTTTTCTCCTTATATATTCTGCTAACTCATGCACACCAGGGAAGCAAGGGCATATTGGAATCAGTGGCAGATGAATGATGGATGAATCATAAATTGGATTGTGTGTTGGTTTACTTAATTAGTTTATTAGGCTTCTCTGGAAACATCTAGACACTGTGCAAAATTAATATATACAGGAATATTTAGCTGTCCAATTAGGAAAACATAAATTAGTCATATCATGTATGCTGTAAAAACCACAACTGCCAAAAGAAATTAAACAAGTGGATGGCTAATAAAAATAAATGTTTGGCATGTATTCTGAATGCCCCATGCATGAAGGCAGTGAAGTAACTTCTGTTTATTAAGAAGGCAACTTCTTCCAAATGAGCATGGGTATTTGGAATAGTCAACTTCAGCTATCAAACTGTTAGAACATAACCCTTTTATTTACATACTTTAAAAAAAAATATTTATTTGGCTGTGCTGGGTCTTAGTTACAGCATGTGGGATTTTTGATATTTCTTGTGGCAGGTGAACTTTTAGTTGTAGCGTGTGGGATCTTGTTCCCTGACCAAGGATTGAACCCAAGCCCCCTGCATTGGGAGCTTGGAGTCTTAGCCAATGGACCACCAGGGAAGTCCCTTACATACTTATTTTTTTAAAAGATAGCTCAACTTGGGTTGATCACCTGTTGTGTAGCTCTCTCCCTTGAAGATGACAACCCACTGATTGCAGATGGATCACCATTCTATGGGCAGTAACTGTGGTTAAAAGAAAACTTCATTCACATTAGATTGTGAATCTAATCTACTTAATCTACTTTATCATGATCTCTATGGACTCTGAAGGGCTTCTCAGGTGGCGCTAGTAGTAAAGAACCTGCCTGCCAATGCAGGAGACATAAGAGACACAAGTTCGATCCCTGTTTCAGGAAGATCCCTGGGAGAAGGAAATGGCAACCGACTCCAGTATTCTTGCCTGGAAATTCCTATGGACAGAGGAGCCTGGTGGGCTACAATCCATGGGTTGCAAAGAGTTGGACACGACATAAAGTTACTTAGCATTAACGCTAGCATGGACTCTGAAAAGTGTTTTTTCCATCCAACAGTCAAAATTATTTTCTCAGTCCTTTCACCTTATCAGTAAATCATTAAACATAAATAATTATAAATGCTGATATGGAAGAAAAGAATAAGTTAATTCAATGACTACATATCCTATGTAACAAGTTTAGGGTTTAACTGTTTTAAAACCAATATGCTTGTGATAATTATCAGTGATATTAAAAATGATGTTACTCTCCTTCAGTAGAAAGAAGCTGTAGATTTGAACAGTCTTTGTTTCCAGTGATCTCCGAACCTAAGTAAATAATTGTGAATTTTCATCTGCAATTCTAGAATCATAGAATCTTCTTAGGTTTGGCAATAACTGTTACTGGTTGTACCACCCAGTAAATAGAATTTGTGAGTAAAACAGAGCAGGTGCTGACTATTCAGAACTAGATGAACTCACTGCAAGGTTTCTGGCAAAGGAACAACAAGATACCAACAAATTAGAAGAAAATGTTGTCAGGCATTTATGAGCCCTTTGAAAGCATGCACACATGCATGCACGTGCCTGTGCACACATACACAGAGGAATGGCTAAAATCACTCAGGTTATTCTAGGTATCCAATGATAATATTCAGGGCAGAGTTTAGTCCTGTGGACAGCTCAGGAAAATCTTATCTGAATCCCTACCAACCCACCTAACTGCAAAGCCAGTAATAGATAGCTCTATATTCATTTACCGAGATGTTTAGCTTTTTTTTTTTTTGCCTTTTCTGTACATTCTTTCTTTTTCTTTTCTTTTCTTTTTTTTTTTTTTTTTTTGCATTCCAGACCTTGCTTCTGGAACTCTTGAGGTACATACTTTAGCAGTTTCATTAAGTAAGGTTTATGGGTGGTGACTCTGCTTTTGTCTGCCTGAAATAGCTTTATTTAACATTGTTCTGGGTTGATAGTTTAGGTGAAACAGGTTTTTTTTACGTACTTGATACATTTATATTGTCATGTGGTTGCTATTGTAGCATTAGCTAACACCTCTGTTGCATTACAGAATGATCATTTCTTCTAGTGGTGGGAACAATTAAGACCTATTATCTTAGGTTAATGTTTACCTGTTTATCTTACCTTAATGTTTACCATACCATCTATAATACAGTTCTGTTGTCTGTAGTCTTTATACTGTGTATTAGATCTCCAGGACATATTTATCCTCTAGTTGGAAGTATGCACCCTTAAATAACATCTCTCTCATATTCCAGACCCAAATAACCACCATTCCATCTGTTTGTTTTTCCTGATTTCATTTTTTTGAGATTTCACATATAAGGGATTTTTAAAAACAATTTTATTGGAGTAGGTTGCTTTACAATGTTGTGTTGGTTTCTCCTGTAGAGTGTAGTGAATCAGCTATACCTATACATATCTCCCCTCTTTTTTGAATTTCCTTCCCGTTTAGGTCACCAAGAACATTCAGTAGACTTCCCTGTGGTATGCAATAGGTTCTCATTAGTTATCTATCTTATACATAGTATCCATAGTGTACATATATTTAATCCCAATCTCCCAATTCATCTCACTCCCCAATTCCCCCTCGGTGTCCATATGTTTGTCCCCTACATCTGTGTCTCTATTTGTCATTATATAGTATTTATCTTTCTCTGCCTAACTTACCTCACTTATGCCCTCAAGGTCCATCCAAGTTGTCACAAGTAGAAGGGTTTCCTTTATTGCCTTGGATAAATAGTGTTCCAGTACCTGTGTATGTGTGTGTCTTGGAAAAGACCCTGATGCTGGGGAAAGTTGAAGGCAGGAGCAGAAGGGGACAATGGAGGATAAGATGGTTGAATGGCATTACCGA
The DNA here is from genome assembly GCF_023699985.2 of Odocoileus virginianus. Taxonomy (NCBI): domain Eukaryota; kingdom Metazoa; phylum Chordata; class Mammalia; order Artiodactyla; family Cervidae; genus Odocoileus; species Odocoileus virginianus. The sequence goes on along the minus strand of NC_069682.1, from coordinate 28,011,036 downwards.
CTCAATGGACATGAGTCTGAGCAAACTCTGGGAGATGGTGAAGAACAGGGAAGCCTGGCGTGCTGCAGTCCATGGGGTTGCGAAGAGTCAGACATGACTGAGAGATTGAGCAGCATGGGTGTGTATGTATACCATATTTTCTCTATTCATGGATATTTAGATTATTTCCATATCTTGGCTAGTATGGATAATGTTGCAGTAACCATGTTAGTGCATATGTCTCTTCAATAACCTGTTTTCATTTCCTTTGAATATATATCTACAAATGGAATCACCAGATCTTATGGTAGTTCTATTTCTTAATTTTGCAGAACCTACATAGAGTTCTCCAGAATGGATGGACCACTTAGAATTCTACCAACACTGAACAAGGGATTCCTTTTCTTCACATTCTCACCAGCACTTAAGTCTTATCTTCTGAATGATAGCTATTCTAACCGGTGTGAGGTGATCTCATTGCAGTTTTGATTTTCATTTTCTGGTGACTAGTAATATTGAACATCTTTTCATGTGCTCTTTGGCCATTTGGAGAAGTGTCTATTTAAATCTTTTGCTCATTTTTAAATGAGATTATCTTTTTATTGTTGAGTTTTAAAACAAGCCCCTGTCAGGTATATGATTTGCAAATGTTTTCTCCGATTCTTTGGGGAGTTTTTTTCCCTTCCTCTTTAGTGTCCTTTGAAATAAGAAAGATTTAAATTTTGATCAAGTCCGTTTTCTTGGGTTACTTGTACTCGGGCTACTTCTTTACTTGCCAGCTATGTTTTTAGTTCTCTTTTAACTTGGAATCTGGGGGATTTCACTGGTATTTGTGCAGGCTCAAGCATGCATTTAATAGGAGGTTTGTTATATTTTCTTTGCATTTCTAGATTTTTTTTTAGTGGGAGGGATTATTGGAACATCTGGAGCACCTTATTTTCAGAAATGGACATGACCGTTTCTATTACCTCTATGTATAGAGGCAGTAAAACACACACCAAAGAACACTTTCTTGGGCACTGAAGAGACCCGAATTCAAATTGTATTTCTATTACTTGCCTTTAATTGTGTTTCTATTACCTTTGAGAGTGTTACTTAATTCTCAGTCTGAAAAACCACCTGTTAGAATGGAGCTAATACTAACAACGGAGAAGGCAATGGCACCCCGCTCCAGTGCTCTCGCCTGGAGAATCCCATGGACGGAGGAGCCTGGTGGGCTGCAGTCCATGGGGTCGCTAAGAGTTGGACACAACTGAGCGACTTCACTTTCGCTTTCCACTTTCATGCACTGGAGAAGGAAATGGCAACCCACTCCAGTGTTCTTACCTGGAGAATCCCAGGGATGGCAGAGCCTGGTGGGCTGCCGTCTATGAGGTCGCACAGAGTCAGACACAACTGAAGCGACGTAGCAGCAGCAATACTAACATCACCGCATTTGTGTAGTTATTGTGAGGGTAGGACAAGATAACCATGTAGCCGGAATATTCTAAGAACTCAAATGTTGTGTAATTATATTATTATTACTAATAAAATTCTCCTCAGAGTGTCTTTAGAAAGAGCATTTGTCAACAATTTACCCATTTATTTTAGTAAGAGTAACATATTTCGACAGCGCTACATCTTCCTGAGTGGTAATTTATTGTGCACTACTGTAGTTTTAAAAAATTTTTTGTTGAAATATGGTTGATTTACAATGTTGTGTCAGTTTCAGGTGTACAATAAAATGACTCAGTTATTTTATATATATATACATATTCTTTTCTTACATCCTCTTCCATTATAGATTATTGCAAGATATTGAGTTTATTGCCCTATGCTATACAGTAAGTCTTTGTTGATTATCTATTTTATAAACAATAGTGTGTATCTGTTAACCCCAAACTCCTAATGTATCCCTTCCTCACTCCCCTTTAATAGCCACAAGTTTGTTTTCTATGTCTGCAAGTCTCTTTCTGTTTTGTAAATAAGTTCGTTTGTATCATTTTTTTAGAGTCCACATATAAGTGATATTTATCTTTGTCTGGCTTTCTTCACTCAGTATGATCATCTCTAGGTTCACTACTGTATTTATTCACTTATTTTGAAAAGTAGAACACAGGCTAAAGGAGACATGATAGACTGATGAAATTCACAAAATCAGCTAAGTAATGGAACTGAGATTTGAACCCAGCTTGTCTGACTCTGACATTTTTACTCACTCCGAGAATCTCTTAAATCTAATTTTTCATTCTGTGTAATGATTCCCCACAACTCTAATCCCATTAAGTATGATGATTTTCTCTCTGGATCTGTTCAGTACTACAACTACTAGCAATAAGAAATTGTTTAAATTCAAATTAATTAAATTGAATGACATTAAAAATTAAATTCCTCAGTTACACCAGCCACATTACAAATCCTTCCTGGCCACATTTGTCAAGTAGCTGTCATTTCCAACAGCACTGATACAGAATGCTTCCAGCACTGCAGTAAGTTCCATTGAACTACTCTAAAATTTTGTTATCAAGATAACTATTTCACAGACACTATCACAGCTTTTTTTTTTTTTTTTTTAATATTTATTTGACTGTGTCTGGTCTTAGGTGCAGCACATAGGATCTTCCATTGAGGCACACAGACTCTCTAGTTGCAATGTACAGGCTTAGTTGCTCCATGGAAAGTGGGATCTTAGTTCCTTCACCAGGGATTGAACCCATGTTCCCTGCATTGCAAGGCAGATTCTTAACCACTGGATCAACAGGTCCTATCACAGCCTTTGTTTACTCTGTTACTGCCCTTGAAAATCACAAAAGCCACTTCTGTTCACTGCACTCTGTACTTAACCAAATCGAAAATTGCGGGCTGGGTTAAAGACTCGTCTCTGGCATTTGTACACTGATTGCCCTGTGTTTAGGTGAGTGAATGAGGTGCTGTTTCCCTGTCCTTTGCTAGAGTCTGGCAACCATTTCCTCCTGGGGCCTACAACAGCATTTGAAATCAGAATGACTCACTGCCTAAAAATAAGCTTAAGCACAGCCGAATAAAAATATGTGAAAATCATATTCTCCTAAGAGTAAGCCCTATGCAAGCATTTATTTCTATTAGACAAATTCTAGTATTTATGGGAATTTACCAAATCCTGTATACTCTAAATCTTTCTTGTATAAAAACAAAGAAGGATATTGCATTGATAAGCTGTTATCTCAATTTTAAAGGAAGTAAGAAATTGATCAGCAAGGCAAGGCACTATGAATGAAAACTAATATTTAGTGTCTACCAAGTGAAGGTCATAGGGCTTCCCTGGTAGCTCAATTGGTAAAGAATCTGCCTGCAATGCAGGAGACCCAGGTTCGATCCCTGGTTGGGGAAGATCCCCTGGAGAAGGAAATGGCAACCCAGTCCAGTATTCTTGCCTGGAAAATCCCATGGACAGAGGAGCCTGGCAGGCTACTATCAATGGGGTCCCAAAGAGTCAGACATGACTTAGCGACTAAACCACCAAGTGAAGGTCATAACACCCTTTATTTACTGTTCTTAACATCAGGGTTCCTGGCAGAGAAACTAAAACAAATTACAGCAAATAATATTACTAATGCCTTTGGATTTCCCTGGTGGCTCAGATGGTAAAGCATCTGTCTGCCTACAATGCGGGAGACCCGGGTTTGATCCCTGGGTTGGGAAGATCCCCTGGAGAAGGAAATGGCAACCCAGTCCAGTATTCTTGCCTGAAAAATCCCATGGATGGAGGAGCCTGGTAGGCTACAGCCCATGGGGCCGCAAAGAGTCGGACACAACTGAGCAACTTCACTTTCAATGCCATTTACACGGATTAGGATGAAGAAGACTTCTCTGACTCTTTTTTTTTTTCCTCTGACTCTTAAATCAACAATTTACTGAGACTTTGGTGTGCTTCTGTTTGTAGGGACTTCATAGACTGCCTAATCTGGATTTCAAGATAACTCATTAGTTAACAACTGAAGAGAAAGGGGATGAGAGCCTCTGCCTTTCAGGGAGACGAGACACCAAACTCTAAGTTGGCATCATCTCTATTGTATGAAATCAGAACTGTACAATTTTAATTTCTTAGCAAAAAGAATATGATTTAATGAATTCATCCTCAAGGTTAATGTAATGCTTAGAAAGCATAGTGTGCATTTTCATAATTTTAATATCTGTAGAAAAAAGTCACCTTTTTAAAATGGAAGTTGATAGGCAGAAAATGGATGTATAAGACATTTAAAGGAATGGTTTGTAGAGAAGAAGCTTTATGAGGATATTGATGGGTCTGACTCATCACTCATCTTTTGCCTTTAAATATAGAGGAACAAGGATAAAAAATTATGTCAGCCTTTTCTTTATATACCTAGGAAATAAATAATAGCCGAGTTAAATATTAAGTGTTATAAGAAAGGAAACCCTCTGGCCTAGAATTATGTATTCAGTGAAATTAATTCTTTAAAAGTGAAAGAGAAAGAATACTTTCTCAAACAAATAAAAATGGACAGAATTCATTACCGATAGACTTGCCTTGCAGGAAATGTTAAATGAAATTCTTTATTGTGAAGAAAAATAATACAAATCATAAAGTCTGATGTACATAAAGAAAGGAAGTACATTAGAGAAAGAATAAATGAAGATAATCTTTTTTTAATTTTTAGCATTTTTGATTGCTGAAGCTAAATGGCAGTTTGTTCAAAATAATAATAGCAATAATGTGCTGAATGATTATAACTTATAAATAAGTGCAATAAATGCCAGCAATGGGGTAAAGGACAGGAGAGAGAAATTAAGATACTCTTTTTTAAGTTGCCTATACTACACATGAATCATAGTGTTATTTGAAAGTGTACTTCAGCCAGTTTTAAATGTAAGTTGAGACTTCAGGGCAATAGCTAACATTTTCTTAAAGAAATATAATTGATATGCTAAGAGAAGAAAGTAAATGGAATCATATAAAATATTTCAAATATTAAAAACAAAGAAGTCAGAAAAGAGTAGAAGGTAAAATATAAACAATGAACAAATGCAATAAATAGAAAAGTTGCAAATAACATAGATGATAATCAACCATATCAATAATCATTTGAAACTAGAAAACGAAACCAAAAACGGACATGGAGAAAATCTATTTATTTTTAAAAAATTTTTATTGGGGTATAGTTGCTTCATAGTGCTGTGCACTATGCAGATATATATATTTGTCCTCGCTTTTTTGGATTTTCCTCACATTAAGGTCACCACAGAGTACTGAGCAGAGTTCGCTGTGCTTACAGTGGGCTCTCATTAGTTATCTCTTGCATACATAGTGATGTATATGTGCCAATCCCAATCTCCCAATTCATCTCATCTTCCGTTTCCCTGCTTGGTGTTCATGTTTGTTCTATACATCTGTGTCTCTTTTCCTGCTCTGCAAATAGGCTCATCTGTGCCGTTTCCTCGGTTCCACATGTATGCATTAATATACAATATTTGCTTTTCTCTTTTTGACTTGCTTCAGTCTGTATGACAGCTTCTGGGTGCATCCATGTCTCAGCAAATGGCACAATTTTGTTCCTTTTAATGGCGGAGTGATATTCCATTGTGTATGCGTACCACATCTTTATCCATTCCTTGCTGAGTGAAATCCTGTTCTGAAAGGCTGTATACAGTGTGGTCAACTCTACGAATTCTTGAAAATTCAAAACTGTCAAAAGCATAAAAAGATCACTGGTTGCCAGACATTTGAGAAGAGGGAGTCTTGATGAATGGTTGGATTGCAGGGCATTTTTAAGACAGCAAAACTATTCTGTATGATACTGTCATGGTGGGTATATGATAGACATTTGTCAAGACCCATAGAATGGTGTGACACAAATATCAAATTTGATTTATTAATTATAAAAAATGCTCTACACTTAAAACAGTGTTCAAGACACTAACAGTAGGGAAAACTGCTTGTGGACATGAGGTGGTAGGTGACGTGTGTATATCAGATCCCTTTGTATTTTCTGTACAGTTTTTCTATAATCCTAAAGCTTCTCTGAATAATAAAGCCTTTATGCTAAAAGAAAATTCAGTCCCATGACTAGTAGCATGACTGGTTGAACAGTTTCCATGGTATAACTTTGAAGTTTAAGAAACAGTGATCAATTAATAGCATTCATTAGAGTTACATGTTATCTGTCATCTGAAGTGATGACCTCTTGAAAGAATTAACAGCAGCCCTTAATGATGTCTGACTTATAACAAAAAGAAAGTTGGGAATAAGATTCTGGCTCAAATACTATTTCCTGCATCATCCCAGCCTTAAAGTTGTGTGCCAATATGATTAATCACTTCACTAATTAGATGTTAAAATTTTTTCATGATTGCATTTAGTGAGAAATTTGGGAACTTACGTATGAGTATTATATACGTTTCGTGATCTGATAGTAGCACTGAAAAAAAGTTAGAATTAAAAAGAAAAGCTATTATTAATCTACAAGGAAGTGCTACCGTGCCAGTAACAATGTACTGACTTGCTGGCACACCCAAAAATCCAACCTGTTCACTTCTCAAAATAGTAAAAATATTCACACACAGCTGTCAGCATAAACAATACTGTGCTCTCTGTATCACAGAAAGAATGTTTATAAAAACTAAAACACATGCATGGCTGAGTCTGTCTCTACACAGGTTTAAAAGTTATCATTTGTGCAAGAATCTGCTGTGTACAGAATGTTTGGAAAACTTGAAATGAAAATATACAGCTAAAGGATTGCAGTTGAAACAAAAAAATCTGAGATGTTACCTCACTGAAATTAATTGGATTTTAAAGTGTTTGGTATGACTTGAGGGAATTTTTGAAGGTGACAGAAATGTTCTGTGTCTTGATAGTGGTGGTGGTTACACAGATGTATACATCTATCAAAACACATCAAGCCATACATTTAGTTGGATGCATTTTATTGCATTTAAAGCATATCACAATAAAGTTACTGTGTAAAATACTTTTTAAAAATGTGTGATATGACTTTACCAATACATCATATCATATAGGTAATCTCTACCTGTCATAAACATTTATTAATATAACATAGAATCCTTGGAAGTTAGCAGTCACAAATCATACACTTATTATCTCTGATAAATCATAGGGCTATTTAAGAATTGGTAAAAGAGGTATTCCCTCATACCAGTCAGAATCACCATCATCAAAAAATATCTACAACAATAAATGCTAAAGAGGATATGGATAAAAGAGAATCCTCTTGCACTGTTGGTAGGAAAGTAAATTGACAGAACAACTATGGAAGACAGTATGGAGATTCCTTCAAAAACTACCATCTGGCCCAGCAATCCCACTACTAGACATACACCCTGAGAAAACCATTAAAGACATATACCCCAGTGTTCACTGCAGCACAGTTTACAATGGCCAGGATGTGGAAGCACCCTGGAGGTCCATAAACAGAGGGATGGATAAAGAAGATGTGGTGCATATATACAGTGAAATGTTCAGTTCAGTCTCTCAGTTGTGTCTGACTCTTTGTGACCCCATGGACTGCAGCACCTAGGCTTCTCTGTCCATCACCAAGTCCCAGAGCTTGCTCACACTCATGTCCATCAAGTCGGTGATGCCATCCAACCATCTCATCCTCTGTCGTCCCCTTCTCCTGTCCTCAATCTTTCCCAGCATCAGGATCTTTTCCAATGAGTCGGTTCTTCCCATCAGGTGGCCAAAGTATTGGAGTTTCAGCTTTAGCATCAATGCTTCCAATGAATATTTAGGACTGATTTCCTTTAGGATTGACTGATTTTCCAGCTTGTGCTTCATCCAGCCTGAATTAAATATTACTCAGGCATAAAAAGGACCAAATTTGAGTCAGTTGAAGTGAGGTGGATGAATATAGAGCCTGTTATACAGAGTGAAGTCAGAAAGAGAAAAATGAATATCAATGTTAATGTAAACATACGAAATCTAGAAAAATGATATTGATGGACCTATTTGCAAGGCAGGGACAGAGACACAGACATAGAGAACAGACTTGTGGATACACTGGGACTTGAGAAATGGGATGTATTACGAGATTAGGATTGACATATATACACTATCATGTGTAAAATAGGTCACTAGTGGGAACCTGCCGTATAGCACAGGGAGCTCAGCTCAGTGCTCCTGTGATGTCTTAGAGGAGCGGGGTGCGGAAGCTGGGATGGAGGGAAGGTAAAGAGGGAGGGGACGTATGCATCCTTATGACTGACACCAGGGAAGTCTCACCTTGTACAGCAGGAGCTAACACAAGATTGTAAAATGATTTGTAAAACAATCCACTAAAAAGAGTTGGTGGAGTAAAGAGACTATATTCAACCATCAGCAAATATAGATATTGGCTTCATTCACATCTATCTTCAACTTGCACTGTTGGTGGGAATGTAAATTGATAATGGATTTATCAATAATGGATAATGTCAGTAATGGATAATGGATAATGTCCATTGTAAAGGATAATGTCAAATGACTTAACCAAGTCAGTTTAACTTTCTGAGGCTCAATATATTTATCCTTAAAGTAAAAATAATTTTACTTATTGTAATAATCAACTGAAATACTAAATGGAATATGAATGAATGTTATTAAATATATAAGTTCAGTTCAGTCGCTCAGGCATGTCCGACTCTTTGCGACCCCATGAACCACAGCATGCCAGGCCTTTCTGTCCATCACCAACTCCCAGAGTTTACCAAAACTCATGTCCATTGAGTTGGTGATGCCATCTAACCATCTTATCCTCTGTTGACCCCTTCTCCTCCTGCCCTCAGTCTTTCCCAGCATCAGGGTCTTTTCAAATGAGTCAGCTCTTTGCATCAGGTGGCCAAAATATTGGAGTTTCAGCTTCAACATCAGTCCTTCCAATGAACACCGAGGACTGATCTCCTTTAGGATGGACTGGTTGGATCTCCTTGCATTCCAAGGGACTCTCAAGAGTCTTCTCCAACACCACAGTTCATAAGCATCAGTTCTTTTGTGCTCAGCTTTCTTTATAGTCCAACTCTCACATCCATACATGACCACTGGAAAAACAATAGCCTTGACTAGACGGACCTTTGTTGACAAAGTAATGTCTCTGCTTTTTAATATGCTATCTAGGTTGGTCATAACTTTCCTTCCAAGGAGTAAGCATCTTTTAATTTCATGGCTGCAATCACCATATAAGAATGGCTGGTAATAAGTGAATCTATTCTATTTAAATTAATTTTATTGGAGTGCAGTTGCTTTACAATGTTGTGTTTCTGCTGTCTAGCAAAGTGAATCAGCTCTATGGATACTTACATCTCCTCTCTTGGCATTTCCATCATTTGGGTCACCATGGAGTGTTGAGTAGCGTTCCCTGTGCTGTGCAGTGTGTTCTCACCAGGTATCTACTTTATACGTAGTGATGGCATCATGTGTATGTTTATCCCTGTCTCCAGACTCCCTCACCCTCCTTCCCCCGTGGCATCCATACCTTTGTTTTCTACATCTGTATCTGTTTCTGCTTTGCAAACAGGTTCATCTGTACTATTTTTCTAGATTCCACATGTATGTGTTAATCCATTTTCTTTTCTATTGATGACTACATAGGGCAATTTTGATAGTAGTGTTTTTATGAAACAATGATTTTAGAGGGAAAGAGGGAATGATGAATAGGTGGACTACAAAGAGATTTTTAGGACAGTGAGACTCTTCTGTGTGATACTGTAATGACATTTGTTAAAACCCTTGAGACCATAAACAAAGAATAAACCCTAATGCAGACTATGGACTTTAGTTCATATGGATCTGTCAGTGTTGGTATATCAGTAGTAACTAATGTACTAGACTAAAGCAAGATGTTAGTAACAGGAGACATGGTATTAAGGAAGGAGTTTTATGGGAACTTTTCACTCTCTGTACACTATTTCTGCAAAACCAAAACTGCTCTAAAAATTGCACCCACTTAAAAACTTTAATTCCTAACTACTTAAAAAGAATGAGAACATAAAGTGAATGGAAAGGAAGAATAAGGGTGGTGTGAAAGGAAGAGAGACAAGCAGGGTATGCCACTGGATGACAGCTCCAAACCAGAGGAGTGAACCATGGGGCACATAGAGAAAAATGAAGGGAGGAAGCCAGATATTAAAGAGGACAGTGTGTGTGGCCGGGGAGCATCAGAGAGAAGCAGGGAGGAAGGAAGAGCCAGAGCCAGATGTGGTGCCCACTGGATGTCTCACTTAGTTTGGCATATGGTTTAAGAGTGTGACCGACATTTGCCTTAAGCTCCATTCTGTCCATAATTAAGGAGGGGGATTCAAATATGGATCCACCTGCCCTAGAAGGTATTTGGGGACTTTCCAATGGATTCACTGGTTGTTGTTTTTCAGTAGCTAAGTCGTGTGTATGTGTGTGCGTGTGTGTGTGTGCACTCAGTCATATCTGACTCTTTGTGACACCTTGGACTCTAGCCTGCCAGGCTCCTCTGGAATTTCCCAGGCAAGAATGCTGGAGTGGGTTGCCATTTCCTACTCCAGCGGATCCTCCCGACCCAGGGATCAAACCTGCGTCTCTTGCATCTCCTCCTTTGGTCGGCAGACTCTTTACCAGCACACCACTTGGAATGTCAACATCACATGGGTTCTCTTTTTCTGTATTCTCTTTTATAGCAATTCTTCTCACAGTCTGGAAGAGAGAGGCTCCCCATTCTCATCCTGAAATTTCTTTGATGCAGTTCCTGGGAATGTTATTTAAAAAAAAAAAAAAGAGCAAGCAACAAAACAAGCCAGGATTCAAATAAAAAGAAAATTCAAGATAGTGTTTTGGAGAATCTGATTTAATGATCAATCAAATCACTGTAAAATCACAGAGCTTCTAGTCCTCCTTTTTACACGTATATTTCTATTAAAAACATTAGAAGTGGAGTATTCTGTCATTCTCGGGAGGTGAAATATGAAAGTAAATATTTTGTGGTATGTAGGGGGAATGCTGGCAATTTTTGCTAATGAACTCATCTCCTCCAACCCCTCTTCCAAAAGGATGTGTTGCTTTTTGAACAGAGGTGTATTCAAGTTTGGGGGCTTGAAATTTATAATATTTTGGAGCCTGCAATATGAAAAAGAATACATACATTGACATGAATCAGCCATGGACTTACATGTATTCCCCATCCCGATCCCCCCTCCCACCTCCCTCTCCACCTGATACAACAAAACCCACTGAAATGTTGTGAAGTAATTAGCCTCCAACTAATAAAAATAAATGAAAAAAAAAAGAAAAAGAATACAAAATATTATCAGAAGATTATGTGCAAAAGTGACTATTTAGAGTAAGAAAAGAAATCCCCAACAAATCACGTTTGTTTCAAATTTGAAAATGCTGACAAATGCCAGAAATATCATGATTCAGGAAAATAACATTTATGAACTACCTGGGTAAAAAAAAAAATCCCTCCCTTTTCCCTTTTATTTTGCTGGCATATATTTTGATCGTTTCTTCTTCTAATAGTTGGGTAACATCATTTTTATGGACAAAATAAGAAGATAATTTCTTTCCTCTAGCATGATTGATGGAAAATTTTTTTCTTGGTATTGACAACATAAAACACTTTCCATCAGTTTTACAACCCTTATTGGTCATACCTGGTGACTACTGGGATTATTGTCAAATATGAGACATTTCTTGCTTATATGAACTGTGAGATTTGCAAGAATTTTCTCAGATGAGCTTCTTGTTTCTCCTGCACTACCCACAAATTTCCTGCAGAAAGCTTCATCAGACAAGTGCACAACGTGGCAGTGTAAGTTCACATGATGTCATAATGTGGGGAGCATTTCTGTATTAGGACAGCTAAAGGAATAAGTATACATGTCGTGACTCCCTGACAGTGAATCATGTAAAAATATCCCATCAAACCCAAAGTAAATGTGTCTTCAACTCCCTTTTTCTTAAGTCATCTTCTCTAGAAAGCCTAAGGCTACGTGAGCACAAACTGAACGATGCAGGAAGGGAAGTCAGGGTGAAAAGAAGCGGTTAATTAGGGCTACACTGTCTCAGTGTTATGTTTTACAAAAATGTAATGACCATGTGAACATGTTGCTTGGCCCCTCCCAGATCTGGCCTTGGAAAAGCTTTGTGTCATCCTTGATGTTCCAGCTTTTTCTTTTTTTGATAAACAAGAGTTGTCATAGTAGTAGTTAATGAGAGAATAGGAGAAGAAACTAGATCCAGTATGAAAGGAGGTTACTAAATGGAATTCACATGTAAAGTTAATTTTCTCCCTTAAATTGATGTGTCTTACTATGTTGTTGGGCTTCCCTGTAGCTCAAATGGTAAAGAATCTGCCTGCAATGCAGCAGAACTGGATTTGATCCCTGGGTCGGGAAGATCCCCTGGAGAAAGGAATGGCAACCCACTCCAGTATTCTTGCCTGGAGAATTCCATAGATAGAGGACCCTGGCAGGCTATAGTCCATGGTGTCACAAAAAGTCAGATACAACTGAGCAATTAATAGTTGTACTTGCACTATATTGTTAGTCTTTATACTTGACACACAGGCTATGAGCAGTGTTTGTCTATTCAATATTTAATAAAATATTTACATAAAAACCTTAAATAATTAAAACTATATGATCTGTGGACATAAGCTCATTGGATGAAATGCAGTAATCTCCAAATATATATTTAAAAAATTTTTACCCCAAAGCCTTGCTCTTATAATTTTTTGTTTTGCTTTGTTTTGTTTTAGAAGATAGCTTTTTTAAAAGTTAAATGAATTTGTAATTTGTTTAATGTTTTAGTAGTGATTTGGGGATTCAAGTTCTATTATCTAGTGGTACAACAGTGGAAACTTACATTTGCTCTTCACAATTTATCAGTGTATTTCTTTTAGTTTAGTACATGTTCAACCTTTCACATGTTTTTCCATGAGGCTGTTATTTTGGGGGTATAAAATATATTTTATATAGTTGTTAAATCAAATTTTAATTATATTTCCAGATGATCCACATATAGTTTATTAATTTTATTTTTATTGAAGTTGATTTAAAACATTGTGTTTGTTTCAGGTGTACGGATGTTTCAGCTTCTTTCATTCACAGGATATTTGCTTAAGAAAGAGGCAAATGCCAAGCCAAAACAAAGAAAGTTAGAAAAACATTACCAATAAGATATAATGAACACTAAGAATGACTTGTTTTTCACATATATAAGCATAAGCAATTTTTAAAAGCTCATTTCCATTTCCACATCTTGGTATTAGCAGGAAAGAAATGAACCTTTAAATATCTGAAGCAGGTTAGTGATGATGATTCCCTTAAAACTTCCTTGACTGTGTTCAGGGAATACCAAATTTTTCAACTTACACTGAATAAAAACTATGGATAAAATTTTACTTGCTTTCTTTGGAATCCATGTATGTTATTCAAAAAGAAATTTAAAAACTACTTTCCCAAACCCAATAAACAATTGTACAAGACCAAAAAGGCTAGACAGAAAAAGAATTGTACCATACAAAAAGCTGTACCAGAGTACA